>NC_079492.1:9971308-11237141 GCF_020520425.1 Spinacia oleracea | reverse complement strand
CCTCTATAAATACTCATTTATGGGGGAAGGTTAAAAGGACTTCTCTACACTCTCTACTCCCTCCTCTCTGTACTCCATCTCTTTATGATATATTACTAATGTTGGGCGTCGGAGGCTCCGATCCGGGGAACCTCCCTCGGGTTCGGGGTTCACTTTGCAGGAAATCACCTCCACATTCAAGATACGAAGATCCGACCACACCACCCGATTCCAATACCGGAACAAAAACATTACTTGCTTTAAGATCACGATGTATGATTCTAAGCCGAGAATCTTCATGAAGATAAAGCATTCCTCGAGCAACCCCTTGTATGATTTTACAGCGTGTTTCCCAGTCGAACAATGCTTGTTTTTCAACATCTATGTAAGAATGTCGGTTAGAATTCAATACATTTCACCATATCATGGTGGAAAACATACTTGTAACCTTTAATTTAAACATGGATCATGGAATATCATACCAAAAAGGAAATAGTCAAGGCTTTTGTTCGGCACATACTCGTACACAAGCAGCTTTTCCTCTTGCGCTACACAAAACCCCAACAGCCTAACTAAGTTTCTATGTCGAAGCTTGGCCACAACCAAAACCTCGTTCTTGAATTCTTGAATGCCTTGCCCTGAACCTCGTGACAACCTCTTCACCGCGATTTCTTGTCCATTCAACAGAGTACCCTGTAACAAAAGATGATTAAACAAATACAAAAATTAGTAAAATTGTAGTCCGAACTCCGAACAAACTTAGTAGTTGTGAATTTGAACGAAAAAATGATATTCTTGCCTTATACACACTGCCAAATCCACCTTCGCCTAACTTATTGTCGTCTGTAAAATTAGCTGTTGCAGATTGAAGTGTACCAAGATCATATAGCAACGATTCAGCAGTCGTGAAATCTTCATTTTCTGCACAACATGGTAATGAAGTTATACTATCACATTATAACACCAACACGTACACTTTCTTTTGCTTCTTATCAGTTCTAACAGGAAGAGCACCGTATTTTTTTGATCTCGTCTTAACCAAACAAATTCCTAAAGCGAGTATAGCCAATACGATGATAATTACTGGAACGACAATGGCAATGATGACCTTGGTTGATTTCTTCTTCTTTCCTGCATCGAGAGGGGGTGGTTAAACAACCATCCTAGCTACTAATGATGATCTTCCAATAATAGAGAGTTAATCATATATAAAAAATTTACATGAAGTTAATGAATGGTTGTCGAGTCACTACAAACGTTTGTATCATTAATGACAACCCAATAACGACCGGTCAAAAATCCCGTCGCAAAAGCCTTTGCGACGGGGCTAACAACTAAATAAAGACGGGAACAACCGTGGCAAATGTCTTTTACGACGGGCTAACGACGAGATTTTCCATCAACGACAGCCCTTTTTATGACGTGTTTGCGACAAGAAATCCCACCACTATTGGCCTTTAGAGACGGGATTTACCGTCGTTAATGGTACAATTTCTTATAGTGATTCAATATTCACGTTTACACACACTTATGTAAGTCTGATACAAATCAAATATATCAGGTTCAGGTCATATCGGATAACTGTCTACGCAAGGCATGTGTTCCTAAAGAATAGAAGGAGTAAATAAGCAATTTTGAATGAATTTATATCCATGATTATCGGACTATGGTCATGGCTAGACAGGTCAACTTTTGAAAACGGTGCGTTAATATCTTCAACTTTTAGTTAAGGCCTAGTATCATAACATCCACTACAAAAAAAAAAACCTCATATAGAGACGGAACAAATTCGTCTCTAAATTGGTTAAATCCGTCGCTATATGTGCTTAGAGACGGGGACGGATTTAGGGACGAATTACATCCGTTATTAAAATCCTTGCCGCTAATTCAATTTAGGGACCGATTCAAAAATCCGTCTCTAAAATTTAGGGACGGATTTTGAATCCGTCTCTAAATTTAGCAAGTAAATTTTTTTTTTTTTGGGTAAGCAAGCAATATAATTATTAACCAAACAAATCCATTACAACTTAACCTAGACAACTTAAACAGAGAAAGCAACACACCTACCGCTAACTGCCAACAACAGTCAGCCAAACAACACCTAGAAGCCAACAGGCAAACTAGCTAAAACCAACAAAATTACAAACTCAAGAACCAGACACTATCACGTACTTCTACTGACTTTCTTATTCATGACTGTTTTGACTCTACCTTTTACAATTTGCTTCAAGTTGCTCATAACAGACTGAGCTGTAGGCACTTAATCTTTCCAGAAACTCTGATTCCTGCTTATCCAAATCAAATACACCAGGGTTGCCACTCCTGCATAACACACTTGAGTTCTGAACTTGGAGTACCTTCTTCTCTTAATAGTGTTAATGACATTCTGAAGAACTGTACTAGTGAACTGTATATTCAACCATGTAGCAAGTTCTTGGAGACACATATGGTTGTACTGACAACTGAAAAATAAATGATCATGAACTTCATCAGCTTGCTTGCAAATTAAACAATCGGCAGAGGGACTAACACCAATTTTTGTTAACTTGACTGTAGTCTGCAATCTATTATGAACTGCAACCCAACATACAAACCTATGCTTTGGCACATTAAGCCTATTCCAAACCACCTTATCCCACTGAACATGAGGTTTATCACCAATAAGCTTGGCATAAACCTGCTTAACAGAGTAATAGGTCATGTTTCTGAATTCAGTCTGAGAAAACACTTGTTTTAATTGATCCGTTGTTGCACAAATTCTTCTCCAATACCAACTTGCAGAAGCATTAGGTTGATACTCCCACCAATCTCCATCCTTGATATACATTGAATTAATCCACTTAATCCAGATATTATCCTGCTTAGTGGTAATAGCCCACACATATTTCCCCATACTAGCAATGTTCCATGTAATCACATCCCTAAACCCCAAACCTCCAACCTGTTTGGCAGAACAAACTCTTTCCCAAGCTATATTACTTGGTTTAGAGCCGTAAGTCTGACCACTCCATAAGAAAGCCCTACAGACTTTAGCAATGTCATGTAACACACTCTTAGGGAGTATATAAATCTAAGCCCAATACATGTGCAAGCTCAAGAGAACTAAGTTAATCAATTGCATTCTGCAGTGTAGGATAAATTCTTAGTACTCCACACTTTAATCCTTGCTATCATCTTATCCACCAACACATCACACTGAGCTGCGGTGATCTTCTTAGAACAGATAGGCACTCCCAGATACTTAAATGGTAGAACACTCCTAGTAAAACCAGATGCATCCACCACTCTCTTCACATCATATTCAGACATGTCATGACAATAAATAGAAGATTTTTTCTTGTTAGCCATCAGACCAGATGTTTTGGAGAATAAAGCAAAAGCTTGGAGCAAAGAGTAAATGGAAGGATACTCCCCTTTACAGCACAGTATCAAATCATCAGCAAACAGAGGTGAGTGAGCTTATGTTCTTTACACCTTGGATGGAACTGGAATTAAGGCATATCAGCCAACTTGTGCAAAATTCTGGACAAATATTCCATGCATATAACAAACAGCAAGGGTGACATAGGATCACCTTGTCTCAAACCCCTCTTGGACTTGAAAAAATCATGCATTGTCCCATTTATCATGAGTGAAAACATAGGAGTTGTAACACAAGTCATCACCAATTTCACAAACTCATTAGGAAACCCTAGAATCTCCAACATTTCCTGAAGGAAGCACCAATCAACTGTGTCATAAGCCTTCTGCAAATCTACTTTCAATAAACAACTAGGCCTAACTAATTTCCTCCCATAATGCCTTACTAGATCCTGCACTACCATGATGTTATGAACAATATACCTACCATGCACAAACCCCCCTTGATTCTCAAGAATTAAGTCTGGCACAACCTGTCTTAATCTACCACACATAACCTTATTAACACACTTGTAATGAGTGTTGCAACATGAAATAGGTCTAAATTCACTAAAAAATTTTGGGCATTTGGTTTTAGGAATTAAAGTGATATCTGTATGGTTAATCTCCTTTAATAGCTTTCCATTATTCAGAACATCAAGTACAGCAGCAATTACCTCACCTCCCACAATATGCCAAGCATCCTTGTAGAAAAAAGAACCAAACCCATCTGGTCCAGGGGCCTTAGTACCAGGGATAGAAAAAAGAGCATTCTTCACTTCTTCTCTGGTGTAAGGGGAAGTAAGAAAAGTTATGTGATGATCAATAATCACAGGACCAGCCAACATAATCTCCTTGAAGACATGACTCCTCTCAGGTTGAGTAGTGCCCTATAACTTCATATAGTACTCTAGAAAAGCACCACAAACTGTATCAGGAGTATCCTGCCAATTTCCATATGCATGTCATGTATGCTATACACTTGATTCTGCACATTTCGGGACTTGATACTCTGATGGAATAAAGCAGTGTTCTCATCTCCAGCTTTTATCCAGTCCAGCTTAGCTTTTTGTTTCAAAAATTCCATATGGACTTGATGATGCATTCTGTATTCTTTGACAGCAGCTAATTCAAAATCAGGTAGATTTTGATCTGTAGGATTTGAATGCATGGCCTTTTGAGCTTCCATCATTGCCTGATGAGCTTTAACCTCAGCAGCTTGAATATCAGTAAAACCAGTCTTATTGAGCTCTTTCAAAGCAAGTTTAACCTTCTTCAACTTAGAAACTAAGACATACATCTTGCTTCCAATTATCTGTTCTCTCCATGTAGCTTGAATAATGGCATTAAAACTAGGAGCTATCTTCCACATGGTAAAGTATCTAAAGGGTTTCCTCCCTCCTGCAACTCTTGGGTACACAGTAAGGAGACCAGGTGAGTGATCAAACCCCCCCTTCACTCAAAAAACACACCTCAGCATCATTGTAAGCACTATGCCAAGCTGGATTAGCCAAAACTCTATACAGCTTAGAGAAGACTCTATCAGAACCCTGCTGCTTGTTATTCCAAGTAAACATATTTCCCACACACTTCACATCCTCCATGCTACAAACATGCATACACTCATTAATATCAGTGATCTCAGATTGCCTCACAGGGGCACCAATTCTTTCCTCACTAGCCATAACACAGTTAAAATCACCACACATGATCCAACGTTCCTGTGTGTTCAAAACCTTCAAATCCTTCCACAACTCCAATCTCTGTCTACTCTCATTAAAAGCATACACAAAGATACAATAAGAACCATTTTTGTCACTGATAGGAGTGACATGACAATGAATAAACTGAACTGTAACAGCTAGAATATTCACAGTAAAACTTCCAGGTTTCCAAGCTACCAATATTCTCCCTCCTTTATGAAAACTATCATTTCCTGAAAAACACCAACTTGTGAACACTCTTTGATAAAGCTTGCCAAGATTAGCACTCTTCACCTTGTGCTCAAGGAGCCCAACCAACCCAATTCAAATTTCTGGATGAACCTTCTCACTTCATCTTGTTTCTGAACTGAGTTGATGCCCCTTACATTCCAACTAAGGACTCTATCCATGAGGCAGCGAAGGTCCTTCCACTTTGACCTCCCTCCTGTCTACTCATACTCACCTCTCTTTCTGTCATGATCTCATTAGTCTCATTCAGTACTTCATTCTGCAGAACATAAAAGGGATTAGCCACATGAGTTGGCTCCACATAATCAACCCTGACTCTAATTGGTCTCAATGCCCTTTGAAAACCTTCTTGATCCACCTCATTAGCTGTGTTAACTTCTTGTTAAGATTTTGCACTCCCCTTCTTCTGTTTCTGAACCCACACTTTCCTACTCTTACCCTGCATGCACTCTACTTCAACATGACCCACCATATTACATTTGCTACACAAAGTGGGTTTCCATTCATATCTCAGCTCCACCTTAATCCTCTCTCCATGTTCATCCATGAAAAATATGTGACCAGGCAAAGAGTTTGACATTGGAACTTCAACCATGACTCTAGAAAAATGTATTTTATCTCTGCAAGTGGTAGCATAATCCCTCTTAATAGGTTTCCCCAATTGGCTCACTATTTTGAACAAGGCTTTTTCACTCCAGTATTTGAAGTTCAACTTCAATTGAATCTATATGGGAACAAATTTTACCTCTTCTTTCTCCATGTCTAAATCCTGATCCCAAGGTTTCACAATCAAAGGTTTGCTGTCAAAAAGGTAGTGTCCCTTAAGGACCTTATCCCTCGATTCCATTGACAAAAATCTCACCAAATGTACCCCTTTCTTCACTAATACCACCTTGTCCACTTTCAGACTTCCCCAAACAAGTAAAAATAATTGCTACCTATTGTTAGATTGTTCGGTTCAACTAAGTCCCATTATCGGTTCGAAATCTTGCTTAGGTCAACCTGGTCCAGCTTTGCAAGGGGTAGGGATAAGGGTAATCGAACTTGTGACCTCAAAGTCACAAGGTGAAACTCCAACCAACTATACCAAGTACAACTTGTATACTTCTATATGTGAAATTGATAATAATTAAAAGAAATATTAGAAACGGATCTTGAAAATCCGTCTCTAAACTAGGGACGAAGGATTTAACATTCCCTCTCTAATTTATGGACGGATTTAAAATTCCGTCTCTAATTTAGAGTAATTGCTAAAACACATTAGGGATAAATTTTAAAATTTTGTCTCTAGTTTAGATCTAACTTTCTACGAAGAGTCTAGGAGAAATTGCTCATGGACTTTACGTTTCGAAATCGCTAAAACACATTAGGGATGAATTTTGAAATTCGCCCCTAACTTAGAGACGGATTTTGAAATCCATCCCTAACTTAGAGATGGATTTTGGAATCCGTCCTTAACTTAGAGACGGATTTTGGAATCCGTCCCTAACTTAGAGACGGATTTTGAAACCCGTCCCTAACTTAGAGACGGATTTATAAATCCTTCGATAAAAGTAGGGACGGATTTACAAAATCCGTCTCTAAATAAATTTAGAGATAGATGATGAGTATTCCGTTTCTAAATTAGAAACGGTTATAAATTTGTCGTTGTACGAGGTCTTTTTTGTAGTTATCTGACCAAAAATGGTTCAAATCAATAGCGGACAACTATTAAAAGTTTTTAAATGTATCCGGGTGTAATACACACCTATGGGTAGTTTTATGTCCGTTGATAGTTCCTCTAACATTTTCTCTTCACATAATATGTACATGTAATGAAAAATGTGAAAGGGTGTACCTTAGATACATTAGACCAGTATTAATGGGCCAGATCCTATTACATCGAACAAAACTATAAAGGTGTTTCGACACAATATTATTTGCTCAACAACCACTATAAGATTTTGTATCTTTAATGACAACCTAATAACGACGGGTTAAAAATCCCGTCGCAAAAGACTTTTATAGTTAGACTTTTGCGACGGGGCAAACAACCAACCAAACACGGGAACAACCGTCGCAAATATCTTTTACGACGGGATTTTTCATTAACGACGACCCCCTTTTATGACGGGTTCGCGACAGAAAATCCCGTCGTTAATGAACAATTATTGGAGTTTACAAGATTTCTTGTCGTTAATGGTACAATTTCTTGTCGTTAATGGTACAATTTCTTGCCGTTAATGGTACAATTTCTTGTAGTGAACCAATACTATTTGACTTTTTGAGATGGGATTCCTATCGGGTTTTTAAGAACCAAAAAAACCGGCAGGGCTTGATACCGGTTCATGCTTCAATAATTCAACAAAAAAAAAAGTATTTCAATTCCTAGAAAAACATAAATAAATGAAACAACTTGATAAGGACATGATGCCAACAAATCACGTAAAGGGGTTGACTAGTAGTCAAGTAGATGATGCCAACTACCCAACCATCACTTAATGGCAATGACTCAATGAGTAAAGTGGTTGACTAGTAGTCAAGTAGATGATCCTAAACTTTTTTTTTAATCTCAAAAAAAAAACATACTAGTACTCCTTATTTTTATTTCCTAATAATTCATAAACGAATAAAAAAATTGTACTTTAAAAAAATTTAAACACATTATGTATACTACATACTTCGTACAGAGTAACACAATTCAAATTTAAAGAACTTGACGATTAAAGGACGCACTATAATAATTATAATGAAAATTACCCTTTCTCTCTTTAACAGAAGTAAGTTTATGATTATCTAACCCTTATATAAGTACAACGCTCAGATTGTGCAGGGGTGTGCATGGTGCTCTTGGTGCACCTGTCCCAAAACGCACATAAATAACAATAAAACGCAACAAAAATAAAAACCGCAAAAAAAAAAAGAACATTAACAAAAGAACATTAACAAAAAGAACATTAACAAAAAGAACACTAACAAAAAGAACACTAATATTGACAAATCAGACAAAAGGTACAAATATAAAAAGCAGTTATATTTTTTCTTGTTCTTTTAAGTTCTGGAAATGTTCTTTTCCAACCAATTTACAGTATTTTCTAATTAAAAAATAAAACGACGAACCTTTGATGAACTTTAAAACCAGATTTATAATTTTTCTTGTTCTTTTAATTTCTGGAAATGTTCTTTTCCAACCAATTTATGTTCTAATTCCGTTATTTTATTTATCAAAAGATATCTGAAAACAACACTATAAATATGTAAAAAGAACAATTGCTGATTCTAAAAAAGAACACACTGTTTTGATGCCACAGAAATAAAAAGTTATAAGAAAAGAACATTAAAATTTAAAAAGAACATAGAATTAAGAACGAGAAAATTTACCTTAATCACCCGATGCACCTTCATCAACAGCATAAACCTCTTTGAATGAATAAAAAAATTCAAAAAATAGCGAAATTGAAATAGTATTTCGCTTAATAAACTAGTTTTTTGTAAACGTAATTCAATTAAAATCACATTTCAGAGAAAGAAGGAGGAGAAAATTTGTTTTGAACTTTCTCTCTCATAAAATCTCTCTTTTGTTGGGAGAAACTAAAAGCTCTCCTCTTTCCCTCTCAAGAATGTGTTTCTAAAATGAGAAGTTATGAATCCAATAGGAGAAATATTATATATATAGAAAATGAAAAAAAAAGAGGGGGAAGGAGAAGAAATACAAGCCATGTTCATGATAAGAACGGTGCACTTGTTTTTTTTTTTTGGGTTTTGTTGTTCTGTTCTTTTATGTTTATTAGATATAAATCTTAATGTTCTCTTATGTTTGTTCTTTTTTCAAAAAGTACAGTATTGAAGAGCAAAGGAAGCTTTTACTTGACCAGCAACAAATGATGTTAAATCTTCAAAAACAGTTGAAAGAACAAGAAGAGAGGCTGAATAAACAGAGCAATTCCTCAAAAGAACAAAAAGAGGATGAACCTAAAAGAACATTATAAATAAAGAAAAAGAACATTATAAATACAGAAAAGAACATATCATGTAGAACACTTATTTTAACCATGTAAAACAACATTACCAATAAAAAACGAACAACAATAGAGCATAAAAGAACATAATAAAGTAAAGAAAAAGAACATTATAAATAGCAGAAAAGAACATATAATGTAGAACACTTATTTTAACCATGTGAAAAAAGAACAACAAAAAAGATAAAAGAACAACAAAAATGGTAAAGAAAAAAACGAACAACAATACCAACATTACCAATAAAAAAACGAACAACAATAGAGCATAAAAAACATAATAAAGTAAAGAAAAAGAACATTAAAAATAGCAGAAAAGAACATATCATGTAGAACACTTATTTTAACCATGTGAAAAAAGAACAACGAAAAAGATAAAAGAACAACAAAAATGGTAAAAGAACAATTTGATCTGAAGTGTGTAATATCAAAAGAACAACAAGCTAAAGCAAAAAAGAACAAAGAACAACAAGCTAAAGCAAAAAAGAACAACATGTTCAATAATTATTTTCTGTATTATTACAATCTCTTAATACATATATGAGAACCAATATATAAAAGAACAAGAGATAAGACTAAAAGAACATATAAAATCGAAAAAAGAACAGAAATCAAAATCATCAGAAATATATAATCAAGATACATTAATCATCAAAATTATCAAAATATAGAATCAAAATACATTAATCAAGGTTATTGAGAAATGCAGAAATCGAAATGATCAAAAAAATCAAAATAAATTGAAATGATGAAAATAATGAACATGGAAATCAAAATCATCATAAATAAGTAATTCGTTTTAAAAAATTGAAAAATTACCTTCACAAATCGGATTATCAGCAGAGGAATTCAAATTTGAAGAAGAAGAATCAATAGAATTTGATATTGAAGTAGAAAAATATACCAATATCTGAGAATTTTCCATTACTTTCTCTCTCCTCTTCACAGTTTCTCTCTCCTTTCCATAGTTTTTCTCTCTCCTCTTCACAAATTACGATTCGAAAATTATGAAAAAGAAGGTATATATACCAGAAAAATGGAGTGAAAAACAAAAGAACGAAAAAAAAGGGACAGAGCAGTCATTGTTCTTTTTTTTAACAAAAGAACAACGTTTGTTCTTTTTTATCAAAAAAACAACGTTTGTTCTTTTCTTCTCCGGATTCAACAAGATATCCGCGTTTTATATTTATTGCATGTCGTTTGGACACCAGTGCACCAAGAGCACTGTGCACACCCCTGCACCATCATATTTGCGATATAAGTACGGCAATAAAAATAATTTATACTAATAGAGTTTAAGTTGTACCAGATGTCAACAAATTGAGTTTAAGACTAACAATGATATTTTGTAACAATTTAACATAATGATTGAATTGATTCATTTAGTTCAAAAAAACTGCCAACAAATTTAAAAACAATATTTATATGCAATTGTACCAAAGAAATTTAATGATTGAATTGAAAAACACAAGAGGACTTTGAAATAACTATTAACATATGCTAGAATAGGATTGAAAAAATACTTAAATCTGAGATCATATACCACCTATTTATTTTATTTTTCCACACTTTTGAAAGCTATAAGAAAGGTCAAGGGGACAAAATCCAGACAAAATGAAATATGAATATGTGACTTACGCCTTTTAAAGCACCCATTTGGTAATTGGTCACTTAAAAAATTAAAGTAACTACTCCCTCCGTCTCTTTTTGTTTTTTACGTTTGATATTTTTCACGCGTTTTAACGATTAATTAATTTGCATCGAAATTTCTCAATTTTTTTTATTTAAACAAGATACAGTACGTTTATTTATAATGTTTTCACTTTTATCAAAATTCTGATATTGAAAAATGAGAAAAATTTAATGTCCCAATGGAAAAGTGTAAGATATTAAATTACCCAATGAATTTAATTGACTAAAATAATAATTTGACACAAATTTTGATAGACTAAGAAGTCATTTATGTGATAATATAAAAGGAAATATAAATAACATTTTGAAATACCAAAAAAGAAAACGTAAAAAACAAAAAGAGCCGGAGGGAGTAATATCCAACACATGTTTAAACGACGAAAACTTAAAAGATATGATAAATCGACGTACCATTCCCATTGGCAATACTAGAAACAGTACCCGACGATTGCAGCGGCGGCGGCGATGATGGTACCGAGAAATTAGAGGCACCATTATTGTTGACCCTAAAGTTTTGATGATGACAAAGCAAACTCCTGACAATTGGTTAAGTTATGTTGCATAATAGGTTCCGAGATCCTTAGAGGGATAATGCTAAGTTAAGGAGATCCTGAGTTGGATAAACTAAGCAACGTGGAATATAAGCAAGTAATTGATCCATGTCAGACACTACATTGAAGAAATAATCATTAAGCAAGGCGAGATCCTTAGGCGAGTTCCTAAGGCGAGATCCTCATATATTATGTGGATCCTCGATGTTCCAGAGAAGGAACAAATTGGGAAGTCTTCGAGTGAAGCTTCTAAAGGTGCAACATGAAGACTACAACATATGAGTTTATGTTTAGGATTTATGTAAGTATTTAATATTGTTTATACGTAATTTGGAACGAAAGGAACCTAAGTATTTTGGTACGTTTTAAATGAAATATGTTAACTGTAATTATAAAAGAGTTTTAACTTGAAAAATCTTTTTAATAAATAAAATGAATTTAATTAATAAATGAAACATAGGATTCTGATTTATTATCCTTGTTTCTCAAGTAAAAGATTTTCCATGTTCCTTGAAACTCTCCCCACGTATTTCTGTTTAACGTACATTTAGTGTTTTGATTTGGTCTCCCTTGTTTCTCTCCAACTATGCCCATGTTACTGAGCAGTAACTGTTAGTGGGTAGTTGAGGAGAACATGGGTACCCAACCCTAAGTAAAACTCTCCTATAAAAGGAGAAGAGTTTTGGCTTTTCAAAACACAACTGATTTCTACAAAATCTATCTTAAAGAGCTTAAACGTTTTAAAAGAATCAGTTGGCAAAATAGAGTGTTCCTTGAGTTCCTTATTATTATAAGCTTTATTACGTACTAGAATCTATCTATCATATTGTATTTTGGGTTTAAGGATTGAGTGATCCTTGAGTGACTTAGAGTTAAGTCAAAGAGAGAAAGAGCGACTAAGAGTTTAGTCAAAGAGAGAAACAGTGACTTAGAGTTAAGTCAAAGAGAAAAGGAGCGACTTAGAGTTAAGTCAGAGAGAGAAAGAGTAGCACAGTAATCGAAGGGGATTGCTGTGGGGAACTCGTGTTCGAGAGGAACTCGAGTTAAAGAGTGTATTTGTAATAGAGTTATTGCATTAATACAAAAGAGTAGTGAGGTTCTTCTTGATTAGGGTCAAGAAGGTTCCTCCATTTTATATCTTTTTTCGCTCATTATTCTCAGTTTCTTTATTGTTTAAATTCCGCAAGAAACTTACTCAAGTTCCCAAGAAACAATTCACCCCCCCTCTTGTCAAGTGTTCCTACTGAACTATCAATTATAGAACGGATAAGTCTCGTACCGTACAAAACAACTCGGTTGCAAAACACGGGCACCCATCATTACGGTCAGCTGCCCGTTCGCAATCGTCAAGCATTGGTTACAATCACTAGGGGACAAATCCGGGGTACACTGCTCCATCGCATACAGCGTGTTTAAGCTATTGAATTTCGCCGATTTCGTCGCATATTTTTTCCCTGATCGACTATTCGCCGCCTCAACCGCCAAATCATTCATCGTATTCCCCAAAATATCGGTGAACAATGTTTGATTCCCGTTTATTTTTTGGGTGTTGGTTAAGAAAACTTTGGGTGCTTGATCCATTTTGCCTAAGAGAGGTTTATTAGAGTATCTTACTATACACTCGTCCTACCATATTACCGCGATTTTCCTATTGGCGCAGTACGTCTTGGGCAGGTCTGTTGTGGTGGCGGTTCTAACACAGTCGCTACAGGCGGTGATGTTTTGATCACCACGGCAGAGGAACAGCCCGTAGACGGCATCGCTAGGGCTGTTTCCGGCGGATGTGATGTCAAAGCCGGTGGGATTGGTTGTGGCGTTGGTGGATAGAGACCGGAAGAGGGTGTTTAGGTTGTTGTGATACTTACTGTTTGTAGCAAAACTTGTGGTGTTTGAGCAGATGTTATAGAGATAAGTTGGAGAGGTAATTGATTTGGAAATTGTGTAGAGAAATGTAAGGAAGAAGATTACCATTAATTTGGACATTTTTGCTTAAATAAAAAGGTGATGGTGTGACAAACTGAAAATAATGCGAAAGTATATGTAGTGAATTGGCTAGTGAAAGAAAATGACTAAAATAGGCATCGATGAAGAAAATATTGCGGTATGTGGCGGGACTTTTGGGTCTGGCGGTCGTTTTACATGGGTCGTTTTGTTTTCCCTCCCTCGACTATTAATGCTTGAAATTTACTTGAAGCACATCAGTCAAGATGATTGTAGCTAGGCTGTAACGCGCAACAAGGATACATGTACCCTCAAGTTATGAAATAGTTTCATATCCTTGGTTGTGATTGGTCTAAAATTTCAAATTCAAATACCATTTGAAATTTTTGATTTAAATTTCAATTCAATGTGGGGTTGCTTATATGACAACAACCAATGAAAGTGCAAGGTATGTTACTATTTGCTACCTTGGGTTAATGTATCAGCTTCTTATAACGGGTCGAGCTTTGTGCAAGGCCCGCGTTTCTTTGCCTAAATGGGTGTGGTCCACGCTACACTCACTTGTTTCACAACATGTTATGTTGAGACAAAATTTTCAAAATTACGGGCCAAGAGTATCGATAATATGGACAATATTACCGGAGTCATGCTAGTATAACAGAGAGGGAAAAGATGTTGGTGTGACAAACTGATAAGTGATAACAATGTAAAAGTCTATTTACGAAGTATTTGGCTTGAGAAAAAAAATGACTAAAATATGCATCGACGAAGAAAAATAATGCTGTATGTAGTGGGTCTTTTGGGTCCGGCGGTCGTTTTAGATGTGTCGTTCGTTTTCGGTTCATCGAATATAAATTCTTTGAAACTTCCGCATATTAGTACTTCTTACTATATGGTGCATGTTTATTGCTGCATTTTCGTGTTTGGAGTGGTGTTGAAATTTTTATAACCAACCAAAAGTAAATAGTGATTTGTTTTTGGCATGGATTAAGTAGTGCTTTACAAATTTAGCGTTTGGTGGTCCCTTGTCTGACTTGATAAACGGACTCGAACTTGAGATAAATTCGAACTCGGTTGAGCGGAGTTTTACCCGATTTGACCCATTTATAATATTTTGTAGTAATATAAAGTTTAATATTATTTCTAATACTTTTAGCACAACCCGAAATCGACCCAAAATCAAACCCGAACATGACCTTTTGATCAGAATTGCCACTTACAAAATGTAAATCATGTAATGTTTTTTGTCAAAACAATTAGAGTATTAGACTTGTAAATGAAGTCGGTCGTGGTATGTAAGAAAATCTGAACTCTTTTAGGATCTTAAAGTTTCCACTACATTTGGCAAATTGCTCATCGATAGAACTGAATTCAGGTAACTGATTTTTTTTTTAGAATGTAAGATTGACAAATATTGATCAAAGTCTGTTTGTTCTCATTTATTTGCCCATCATATATAATACAATATATTAGGAGTTCTAAATCCATCTAATTCAAGAGGGGGTCATTACTACTAACTATGTCTCGACTCACGAATAACTGGCAGATATATTCACAAAAGCTCTTAGCAAGCGACAATTGTTACATCTTCTTGGCAAGTTGGGCATTTCTGACCTGCATGCTCCAACTTGAGGGGGGTATTGAGGCCTATCTTGTATAATGGGCTCATCATGTATTTAGATAATTAATGTATCTACTTATTAGCCAAGGCCTATCTATGTATTGGGCTTTAGGGCTTGTGATTAGGTTGTATATAATACACACCATGAGAAATACAAACGTAAGGAAAACAATTCACAACCTAATTTATCACTTAGTTTGTTTAACCTTTGATGAGAGTTTTTAATAAGTCTTACTTATGAAAGAAAAAGTATTAAAGGTCCTACTTAACTGATAGAACTTGATTGTTACGCAATTTGATATACGTAAACGTAGTAAAATAAGTATAAACAGCAGTATTATTAGCAAAAACTTATGCTAGATAGATCGCCTTAAGACCAATAGTGGCAACAATTTGTTCATACTAGCAGATTTCTCTGTGTAGCCATGGTCTATCGAGCTTCAACTTCAGTCACAGATATATCATTCATTGACCACGGCATAGACTTGCTCGTTGATTGATCCGTGTTATCGCCTTTTACATAACTTTTGATAAAGAAAGCTGGTTGATCTGGCATTGGAAGAGTGACTGAGTGACTTTCCAACATGAGCACCGCCGTTGCCATTGTAGGTCTGTCATCAATAGACTCTTGAACACATAACAAGCCGAGGTGCATGCATCTCATGACTTCGTTAAGTGAGCACGAGTCTCTTACGGTTTCATCCACAAACTCTAATGGTATCCCATCTCTCCATTTCTTCCATGCCTACATAATCAACAACTCATTCTTTTATACCCATTTAACAATTTCCCTTGTTTTTGGCCTGGGTGGCTAAGAATTACAGTTACATATTCATAAATTATACTAAGTGAGGTCACTATTAATAAATTAATGAAAAATTAACTAAATTAAGTATTTTTTATATTAGAATTAATGCAAAATTAACTAAATTTATTCACCTTATTTTTGGTCAAGTTACTCACTTAGTAAGCACTAGATTAGGTCCCACACACAAAAACTATAAAATTATAAATTGATAATTTTTAAATAAAACATTTGAGTAACAGAGAATTGTTCAAAAATAAAGTACTTTAGTATGGAGTACAAAAGATTAACTTAAATTTTAGCCAAATATACTGAATATTTTCCATAAAAAGTTATTAAAACAAATAAATTAATAAAAAATAAAAAAAAGTTTTGGCGGGAAAATTTTCACCAGGGAGTGACACGTGTCATTCCTAATGTCTGTTTTAGTTTAACGTAATAGGTTAGCTCCGCCGATGCTAAGAAGAAAAATATCAAAAATGCACTTACGAAGCTTAGAAGATCCTCGGCGTAGCCTGACTGGTAGAAACTACTGTTCCTCTTGCCACTAATAGTCTCTAAAACTAGCACGCCAAAGCTATAGACATCAGACTTAACAGAGAATTGTCCGTGCATTGCATACTCCGGAGACATATAACCACTGCAAAACAACATTTTTATGAATACATGATACTAGTAAGTGTATCTTTATTAGGAATGTTAGAAAAATTTAAGTAATACTTACTAGGTTCCAACAACTCTACTTGTATTTCCTTGGGTTTGATCCACACCAAATATCCTTGCCATCCCAAAATCTGCAACTTTGGGGTTCATATCAATGTCCAACAACACATTACTTACTTTCAGGTCGCGATGTATGATTCTAAGCCGAGAATCTTGGTGGAGATAAAGCATCCCTCGAGCAACCCCTCCTATGATTTTGTACCGTCTTTCCCAATCCAATTGTCCTTTCTTTTCTGGATCTGCAAATTGCAAATCACCACAAATTAAACCAAAAAAAATAGTCGAACTTATCACTTAATCTTCTTTCCAAATTCCAACAATAATCAGAACAGAGCTAGAAAGTAGTGTACCAAAGAGGAAATGGTCTAGGCTTTTGTTGGGGACGTATTCATAAACAAGCAACTTTTCATCTCCTGCTATGCAAAATCCTAATAGCCTCACCAAATTTCGATGTTGAAGCTTTGCCACTAACAATACCTCGTTCTTGAATTCTTGTACACCTTGACCTGAGCTTTTAGACAACCTCTTCACAGCTATTTCTTGCCCGTTTGACAATACTCCCTAAGATACGATAAAACGTTTAAAATAAGTGTAAATACAGTTAGAGATCGAGTATGTTAAGGATAAATTATGTGTAATGGATGGGTTTGGCTCGAAAAATATTGACTACAACCCTTGTTCTCTTCACCTGGTCTCGTCTGATTCATCTAGTTTCTAATCTGATCTGGTCTAATTGTTTTATATGAGTAAATGTCGCAAGTTGCGACAATATTTAGTTGTCGCAATTTTACGTGTCGGAGTTTAACGGGTACATATAGGCGCCACGTAGGCTATGAGTCATAATAATATTTTTACTATCAATGCAAAAATTTTACTATGAAAATATGTAAATAAGGTAATCGATTTAAAAAAAGATACAAATTAGAATATTAAGATTTTTCTACCTTTATTTTAAACATGTAGGGTATATAAGTTAAATGTTTTAGATTCGAATTTAAATCATGACATATAAGCATGTCATGTCATCATTGTGACACGGCTTAAAGGTCGCATGTTGCGACCTTTATCATTTTCAATTTTTGTTTTCTCTAGTCTGATCCGGTTTGGTATAATCTAATCTGAATTCTCTGCTATGATTTAATAAGCAATAAGATTAAGGTGATGAGAACAGAGCCTACCATGTAGACTCCTCCGAAACCACCTTCACCTAATTTATTTTCATCTGAAAAATTGTTTGTTGCACATTGAAGTGTACCCAAATCGTATTGCAAGGATTCAACACTTGTAAAATCTTCGCCTGCATCACCAAGGAAAATCATACTCGTAAATTAAGTATTGGGAGATGAGGGACGTTGAAGAAGTGAAGGATGATGAATAACTAAATAAACATATGAGACTAGCTTGTATTATCATATTCTTACTATGTCCAATGGGTAAAGAATGATGCTTCTTAGATCTCTTCTTGATGAAAAATACGCACATCCCAAGCATTGCCGATAATGTCACAACTACTGAAGCAACAATGGCAATGACCACCTTGGCTGATAATTTCTTCTTTCCTGCAATATTTTATAGTCGATAATTAAAAGAAAGGGATGATCTTGTTGCAATAACAAGCAGAGGTAGACTTCTTCTGTTATGATATGATAAACGTCAAGCTAGTACACTCAGAATGATCAATGCATTATATCATGTTGAAATCAAACTACGTAGTATGTACCAAAAGATGAGAATTTTTAGTTCTGATAGGTAAGAGATCGAAAATTATATTGCATAGAATCCCATTAATTAAAGAACAAGAAAAATACACAAATACACGATCTCAAGGGGGGACTTACCTTCTAAGAAAGGCGGCCTTCAATTCCCAAAACCAAGGCAAAAACAAAACAGCGCGTCTCCTGTGAGACCAGTCACACCATCAACTTGATGGTGTGACGAGCGCGAAACCAATAGCGTACCTCCTCTAAAACTATAAAAAAAAAAGTAACAGATCTAAACTATAGAAGTAACATACCTAAACTAAAAAGGTACCTCCTCTAAAATTATATAAAAAAAAAGTAACATGTCTAAACTATAGAAGTAACATAACTAAACTAAGAAGGTATCTCCCCTAAAACTACTCCGTATAAAAAAAGTAACATGTATAAACTATATAAGTAACATACCTAAACTAAAAAAAGTACCTTCTCTAAAATTAAAAAAAAATATAACATGTCTAAACTATAGAAGTAACATACCTAAACTAAAAATAATACCTCCTATAAAATTATTAAAAAAAAAAGTAACATGTCTAAACTATAGAAGTAACATA
Organism: Spinacia oleracea; assembly: GCF_020520425.1. Taxonomy (NCBI): domain Eukaryota; kingdom Viridiplantae; phylum Streptophyta; class Magnoliopsida; order Caryophyllales; family Amaranthaceae; genus Spinacia; species Spinacia oleracea. The sequence goes on along the minus strand of NC_079492.1, from coordinate 11,218,172 downwards.
CCTAAACTAAGAAGGTATCTCTCTAAAACTACTCCGTATATAAAAAGTAACATGTATAAACTACAGAAGTAACATACCTAAACTAAAAAAAGTACTTCGTCTAAAATTATAAAAAAAAAAATAACATGTCTAAACTATAGAAGTAACATACCTAAACTAAGAAGGTATCTCCCCTAAAACTACTCCGTATAAAAAAAGTAACATGTATAAACTATATAAGTAACATACCTAAACTAAAAAAAGTACCTTCTCTAAAATTAAAAAAAAAATAACATGTCTAAACTATAAAAGTAATATACCTAAATTCGCAAGTGTGAACTAATCTCACCATCAGTTGATGGTGAGGACAGTAATATAAGAATTTAGGAAAACAAAATAACCATAAGACATTAACAACAAACAAGGGAGAACCATAAAGGCAGAGTCCCCTCAAAATTAAGACTAATCCGATAATAAACGAAAAGACACAAAATGAATATTTTATGTATTAAATACATATGCACAAATTCCGCATAAATCATGGTTTGATATGATCTGATATGACCAAAAAGGAGTTTAATTTAATTCGTAACCTATAAACGTTGGTACATAATGATCATGGTGCATCTAAAAAATAAAAAATTGTTGATATATGTTTCCACTTTTTATTAAAAATACAAAATATTCTTATTCTTTTAACGTATGGTAATTCCTTTTGGGTTCGTTTTTTCGCATATCTGATATGTGTGGAAACACACATATCAACTAAAAGACAAATAGCTAAAAGATAAAAAAAAGGAAGTATCATTCATGTAAAAAAAGTACCATTCTGTAAAAAAAAGTACCATTTGTGTTTAGAAAAGTACCATTTAATTTTTTTTTGTCCTTTTTCTTATTTTATCTTTTATTCTGATATGTATTTTCCCATACATATCTATATGTATTTGTACTTCCTCAATTCCTTTTAGCTATATACCTATATTTCACAAATTTTATTATGCTAACTGTGCACCAGAACTTCTAGAATGCACTAACCTACTCTGTACCAGCTACCAACTTTCAGGCCCGGCCCTGAGGGTTGTTTTGAGGGGCGACCGCCCAGGGCCCCCGGGTGGGAAGGGACCCGAAATTGTAGTTTAAGATACAAGTTAAATATTATATGTTGCATACATATATAGAAATAGTTGGTAGCGTAGTTGGTTGAAGCTTCTAATGAAGTAGAAGATGTTCCGGGTTCGATACCTTTCCGTATCAATTTATCTCTTGTTTTTTCTTTTTACTCTACGCTTTCTAAAACCTTCCCAGTTTATTGTATTTGGCTGAATCAACTCTTCAAATTTTTGATATGGTGAATTTGTTTTTCTCGTAATTTTTCACTTTGGTGTTGTTTGTCTCACTGGGACTCTTTTTTACCCACTTCTTTAAAAATATTTTACATCTTGATTTCGATGAAACTTATAAAGGACATTTTATCTTATATTTTCTTGTTGGACGGGAATAAAACACAACATTGATAATTATATGTATCTTATGTGCTACGTGTACATTGTCGTGTTCTTTAAAAAATATGAAAATAAAGGGCCCCAATTTATCATCTCGCCCTGGGCCCTTAAAATGTCAGGATTGGGCCTGCCAACTTTAAGGGCTCTGACCAAGGACCACTTTATATTTTATAGTACTACGTAAAAAGTTAAAAAGAAACGGAAAGATACTTGTTGGTTTATAATGTTTGGTTTTGACTTGGGATCAACGAAGTGGGGCTCTGTTATGGTCTTGTGAGAACAGGGAGGTGTCATCTAGTCAACGTTTTATCTTGACTTGACTTTTACGTATTTGAAAAATCTTGAAACTTTTAATGTTGTGCATGCAACCTTCATAACATAAGTCATCGATGACGACCTCATATTCACCACGTAGTACGTTTAATTAAATGATCACATGCGCGGATGCGCCTCTTACTACGTTTTAAGCAAAATAAGCCCATCTATATTACGCAAGATATGGCTTCATTATTACCAATATAGAGTTGGCTCAAGTGGTAAGCAATTTGATGTCGCTTAAGGGAGGTATGGGGTTCGAGCCTCGCCGTATGCAGAAACTCTTGTTGGGAGACTCACTCATCCAGGACCGTCTTAGACAATTTGGAGGCCCTGTGCTGTATATATACTACTTCGTACATAAATAATGCCACCTTTCACAAATTTTTAAACTTCATTAAACATACTCCGTACTACTTTATAAAGTCAAACTATACTTTCGATTATCTAAGAAATTATACATTTACCAAATACATCCACCATAAAATGCATTAATCATCAACGTTACGAAGTCGGGAAAAACAACCAACTGAGCTGTAATACATTTATGCATATGTCTCACGCTGAAAATTATTAATATGTAAATGCAGTTCTAGTTCGATTTTGGGGCCCCAAATAAATTGGAGGCCCTGTGCTGTTGGGCTGGATGCACAGCCCAATAGCCGGCCATGGACCCATCATAACAAGGTGTGCGACACGGGTCAGATCCGAATGTAGTCGGAGTTAAGCTCCGGTGAACCGGGTGTGCTATGTGTAAAAAAAAAGATATGGCTCCATTATTAGGAATTTTACCTTATTTCTTTGATGCGAGTTCCGACTCTCAAAAGGTTTTGCATGTAATAAGTGTCCAACAAATTTATTATACATGGAATAACTTTAACATATTTTAAGTAACTTTTATGTTGTAAATTTTTTTAATGTATAAAACTTTTAAAGAGTTACTCCATACATAATTAACTTTATACATTATTAGTGATTTTGATGGGATAATTTTTATTACATGGAAAATTTTTATCACTAAAATATCGATAATTGATTGTTACATCGCGACGTAAATTTTTTATTGTACACCACTTTTATATAAGAATTTGTGCTCTAACTCTTACCTTTTGAAAAAAAAAGTCTTGTTTTTCACAAATAATTACTTTTTTAAAAAAAATAATCCGTCATTAAAACGTAATTATACTAAAATAATACTTCATCCGCTATTTTTTAGTTGACACTTTTTTTTTATTACATTGGCCAATTCAATGCAATGCAATTCAGTCATTCATATCTTTAATTATCAATGGATAAAAATTATAAAAATTTCACATTATAAATCAATACAATTAAATGATCTAACAAGACTCAACATGACTTTTTTTCATTTCTAAGTATAAATCACACAATTCATAGTTAAAGTAGTTTATACTAATCGTGTCAAATGTCAAATTGTATCAATTAAACAAAAGAAGCAAGAATTAAAATATCTATATTATATTATTTGCCCTCAATTACTTCCTCCATTTTTTAATAATTGCACCATCTTGGTTTTAGCACTATTCTCATATTCTTATATAGTTATTTTTTGTGATTTATATGTAAGGAAATATATATTCATGTGGAATCTTGTTAGATTCGTCTCGAAATATACTTTCAAATTATCAATTTTTTATAATTTTTTAAAATGTATAATGAGAGATATTAGTGGTTAAAATAGTGCATTGGCAAGCGTGAAATACCAGATGGTGCAATTAAAAAAATGGAGGAAGTATTATTTAGGAGGATAACATATCATTTGCCAACAACTCAATGCAACATTAATAGCAAGTCTAACCAACCCCGGCCCCACAACTTGAACAAAACCCAAAATTATTAGACAACTCATTCGAGGTTATCACAACCGCTTGATGGGAAATCGATTATCTCACTCTAGACATATAATGTGATATATACTATGTATGATATAATTAGTACGTGAGTCAATCATCTAATAATGGAGATTTAAAGTTGAAAATTCTCACTTAAATTATTAACCAACAAATTATAGACAATAAACACTCTGCGTTTTAAGATGAAGAAAAAAAATCTAAAAGAAAGTTTATCAATTATAATGTACTACCTTTGTTTCATAAATTTCTTTATGCTATAAAAAATATGTCTAAAAATCAAAACTTTAATCATAATTTCTCATTATTATATCTATTAAAAATTATCATAAGATATCTTGTTAGATTCGTCTCAAAATGTATTTTATAAATATCAATTTTTTATAATTTTTTATCATACAAAATTCGATATATTAACTGTCATACATTGTATCGGAATTCTTGCGCATAATAAGTGTAAATATCTTTTTGAAACGGAGGTAGTATATAATTAATGATTCCTAGAAAATAAGCCCTTTACGTTATAAGCTCAAGAATAAAAACTTTAAAGAAACAAATAAAGGAAAGTTATAAATCCAAGCAAAATTTTACTTATACTAAGGAAAATTTTATTTCGTCCAAGAAAATCCACTTTTTTTTTTAAGTTAATGATATGAGCGGAGTATTATCAGTGGCGAATCTTGAACATAAACGATGAGATAGATAAGATAGCTAGATAGATTAACTCACCAGTATTGATGGAGGGCAAAACCAAGTTAGAAGCCGGAGACAACGTATAATTAACCGCACCGTTATAAAACGGGTAAATCTCATACCGAATGTTACAACTAGGTTGCAAAACCCTTGCACCTTGCATAACCGAGAGCTGCCCAATCGCACCCATCAAGCATCGATTACAGTCATTAGCAGTCAAGTCCGGCGTACACTGTTCCAACGCGTACAACGTGATTGATCTCGTGAAATTCACCGTTCTCGAGGTGAATTTCACCCCGGACCGGTTATTAGCGGTCTGAACCGCCATATCGTTCACGGTTTTCCGCATCATTTCGGCGAACCGGGTTTGGTTTCCGTTTACCCTTTGGGTGTTCATCATGCTCACCTTAGGAGTATTCGCAAGTTTACCTAAAACAGAACATGGATGGAAAATTTGTAATTAGTCTTGGTTGTTTGTTATGGGATTTAGAATTGTTGTATTATGGCCTGTTCGCCTAGTTTCGTAACTTATTACTACCTCCGTTTCATACATATTTTTACGGTTACTATTTATACAAATATTAAGATAAAAAATAAAGTTGATTGAATATAATAAAATATGGATAAAGTAAGAAAAATATGTAAAAAGGTGGGTGCGTGTAAGAAAAAGGTGGGTGAGTGTAAGAAAAAAGTGAATAAAGTATGAGAAAATAATTTAGTGAGAAATTGTAAATATTGTGGGTTAAGAGGGTAAGATAATAAATTTTCATGTTCAAAAATAGAATAAACCAAAGTGTAAATAACATTATAAAATGAAATAAAATAAAAAATATAAAGATAAGTTTGAAATGGAGGTAGTATTAGAGAAAGGTCCTCTTTAAAAGATTTGTTCTCTAATACTCCCTCCATATTTATTTAAAAGATACACTTGGCCTGGCACGGGTATTAAGAAGAATAATTGAATGAAATAAAATAATAAAGTAAGTGAGATTGTATAGATATTTTAATAAGTAAATAAGTGGGGTCCATGTCATTTTGTTGGTGGGAGTTAGGGTGGGTAAATTAGATGTATTATTTAATTAGATGGTGGGGTTGATAAGTTACTAAAAATAGCAAGTGTATCTCTTAAGTAAATACGACCGGAAAAGACAAGTGTATCCCTTAAATAAATACGGAGGGAGTACTCCGTAACAAAGTATATAGGTTGTATTGATTTCTTGAAGTAATATACAGTTTACTTTTCAAAAAATAGAAGTTTACCTAAAACGGACTCGTTGGAGTAACGCACCATACACTCGTCGTACCATATTGTTGCCACTATTGAGTTGGTGCAATATGTTTGTGGTAAGTCGGTGGTGGTGGCGGTTTTAACGCAGTCGGTGCACGAGGTTGTGTTTTGATCACCGCGGCAGAGGTAGAGGCCGTAGATGGCATCGCGGGTGCCGTTTCCGGCGGATGTGGCATAGAAACCGGTGGGGTTGGTGGAGACGTTGGTGGAGAGGGAGTGGAGGAGTGTGTTGAGGTTGGTTTTGTATTTGGTGGTAGGGGCGAAGGTGTTGTTTGGGCAGGAGTTGTACAAATAGGTTGGAAGGGAAATTGATTTGGGAATTAGTATTATGTATAGAAGTGAGATTGAGGAGATTATTGCTAGTGTCATTCTTTCTAGGATTGGGATGAAATTTTAGCTATTCAAATGGCCAATAAGTAGAAGAGGTGTTCTTCCGCTAAAAACAAAAAGATGTTGGAAAGGTGTCCATGTATTATGTGCTCATGATATACGTAGTATGAAAGCAAGAAACTAAATACGAGGAAACTTATCTCCTAATATTATGTGGGACTATGATTCGTTATAAATGAAGGACCTTTTAGGCTTGAATGTTGATTTGTATGACAATTTGATGTTTGAATAATGAGAAGAAATAATTAAAGAAATTAAAACACACACAAAGATTTAAGGTGGTTCACTCTTCAATGAGCTACATCCACCATGAGGGAGGGTTTGGAGCTTGTATTACTCTTCAATGGAGAAAGGATTACAAAAAGGAATTCTCAAATGTGAAGAAGAGAGAATTCTATGTATGCTTAGATCTAGGGTTTCAACCTCACTTGTGTTTCTCTCTCTTAATTCTGAAAATCTCATTACATTTGGTATTTATAGTGTTAGACATCAAACCAATCTAAGGGACAAGAAAAGGCCACGTCGATTGATCCTTGCGGAGGAGAAAACAGTTTACCCGCAGAGTTCGGTCGAACCTTTAAAGGGTTCGGCCGAACCAAGGTCAGGTTCGGCCGAACTTACCCAAATTTCGGGCGAACCTCCAAAATCAAAGCTACTGTCTTCAGGTTCGGCCGAACCACCTAAGATTTCGGCCGAACTTCCAGCAGGTTCGGCCGAACCTCCAACAGGTTCGGCCGAACTTCCCTTGCTGCATGACAGCTTCTCGTAAAATGGTCATAACTCCCTCATATTTCATCCAAAATGAGCTTAAACCAGGCTTTGGAAAGCTATTGAGCCAAGCTTTCACCTCCAACTTGAATCAACTCAATCTAATTAGTAGATCATGAGATATGTCCATTTGAAGTCAGACCTTCCACTATAACACCTTAACATCCTTCAAGGAAGATTCGAGGCACACATAACAATTCTCCACCTTGACTTGAATCTCCACACTTCCTCATAATGTAATACCAAACTATACTCCAAACACACTCCCAACAAGCCCTTATGGGCTTACATCGACCATGGAGAGAGACCAACTAAGTCCACACACAAAGTGAACTTAGTTGTTGGCAAAGGCTTTGTCAACATGTCGGCGGGATTCTCCTCGGTACCAATCTTCTTCAAGAGCAATTCTTTCTTAGCTATCACATCTCGAACAAAGTTGTACTTGATATCAATGTGCTTGGTTCTCTTGTAGAATGTGTTTTGATTCTTAGCCAAATGTATGGCACTTTGACTATCACAAAACACGGACACCAAGCTTGAACATGGACTAAACTCTCCCACAAGACCCTTGAGCCACTTTGCTTCTTTGAATGCTTCGGTAATGGACATAAACTCGACCTCCGTAGTTGAAAGAGCTACAACATCTTGTAGCGTTGATTGCCAACTCACTGCCGTACCACCCAAAGTAAAGACATAGCCGGAAGTAGATTTCCGGTCATCCAAATCACCTCCATAATCCGAATCACAAAAGCCTTCAAGTCCGTTTGCATTTCTACCAAACTCAAGGCAAACGTTTGAGGTACCCTTCAAGTACCTCAACAACCACTTCACGGCTTCCCAATGGACCTTTCCCGGTCTTGACATATACCGACTAACCACACTCACCGCATGAGCTATATCCGGTCTTGAACACACCATGACATACATCACACTTCCAACCGCACTAGTGTATGGAATGTGAGCCATGGACTTTTCTTCTTCCTTGGGTTGAGGACTAAGCTCCTTTGAGAGCTTAAAGTGAGAACTCAATGGAGTGGAAACGGGTTTTGCATGCACCATGGAGAAGCGCTCAAGCACCTTCTCAATGTATCTCTTTTGACTAAGATACAAAACACCCGCATTCCTATCACGAATAATCTCCATACCAAGAATCTTCTTGGCTTCACCAAGATCTTTCATATCAAACTCACTTGCCAACAACTTTTTCAAGTTGTGAATCTCAATCATATTCTTGCAAGCCACCAACATATCATCTACATATAAGAGCAAGTAGATGAAGGAACCACTCACAAGTTCTTTGTAATAGACACAACTATCATAATAGCTCCTTGTGAAATTATGTGCCAACATGAACGAATCAAATCGTTTATACCATTGCCTTGGAGATTGCTTCAAGCCATACAAGGACTTTAAAAGATGACACACATGATTTTCCTTCCCTTTCTCCTCAAAACCTTCCGGTTGCTTCATGTAGATCTCCTCCTCCAAATCCCCATGGAGGAATGCGGTCTTCACATCAAGTTAGTGTAGCTCCAAGTCTTCCATAGTTACCAAGGCAAGCAACACCCTTATGGATGAGTGTTTCACAACCGGAGAAAATACTTCTTCATCAGCTAATCACCTTCAATTTGTGTGAAACCTCTTGCAACAACTCTTGCCTTGTAGACGGGACCACCCGATTCCGGTGTACCTTCCTTCTTCTTGTACACCCACTTGCACCCAACAATTCTTTTTCCTTTCGGTGCAATGCATAAGCTCCAAGTATTGTTCTTGTGCAAGGACTCCATTTCTTGCTCCATGGCCATCAACCACTTGCCGGCATCATTTAGAGACATTGCTTCCTTGAATGAACAAGGATCATCATTATCGGTCTCCACTTGACTTGCAACGGAGAGAGCATATTGGACATAATCACACTCCTCAATGTATCTACTTGGAGGCTTGATTGGTCTCTTTGCTCTTTCTTCGGCAATGGATTTCTTTTGAGATTGTGGTGTTGCTTCACGAGGTCTCCTTGATGAGGGACCATCATCATGTGAATGCTCATCTAGCTCCACCTCCTCCTCGGTATCATGGTGTGAACCTACATCATTGCAAATAGAAAGCTCCTTTCCCGGAGTGATCATACAATTTTCTTCAAAAACAATATCTCTAGAAGTTATGACTCTTCTAGATTGGTTACACCATACTCTATAACCTTTAAATCCTAAACCATAGCCAACAAAAATACATTTTTTAGCTCTAGGTTCAAGTTTACCATCACTAACGTGAATATAAGCCGGACAACCAAATACTCTCAAACTAGAATAATCAACGGGTTTTCCGTACCATACCTCAAGAGGTGACTTGAAGTCAAGAGCCGAGTGAGGAGAGCGATTCACCAAGTAACAAGCCGTTGAAACGGCTTCCGCCCAAAGAGATTTCCCCAAATTTTCTTGTGAAAGCATACATCTAGCCCTCTCTAAGAGAGTTCTATTCATTCGCTCCGCAACCCCATTTTGTTGAGGTCTACCCGCACAAGTTCGATGCCGCACAATGCCATGCTTGAGACAATACTTCAAGAATTTCTTCTCTACAAACTCTAGACCATTATTGGTCCTCAAGGTTTTGATCTTTTTCTCGGTCTTCTTTTCAATCATGGTCTTCCAATCATGGAACACATCAAAGACATCATCTTTATGCTTTATAAAGAACACCCAAACCTTCCTAGAGAAGTCATCAATTATAGTGAGCAAATAATTACAACCACCAATCGAAGGAACTCTAGAGGGACCCCACAAATCCGAATGGATGTATTCAAGTATCCCTTTGGTGTTGTGTACGGCGGGTTTGAAGCTAACCCTCTTGTGTTTACCAAACACACAATGCTCACAAAAGCCAAGGCTTCCAAGCTTCAAGCTTCCAAAACAACCTTGCTTGCTAATCTCCAACATACCATGCTCCCCCATATGGCCACGTCTCAAATGCCATAACTTGGTTTCACTATCACTCATAGTACCCGTGGAAACATTTGCCGAGCCTACCATGGTGGATCCTTGCAATGAGTACAAGCTACCCACTTTTGCACCCTTCATCAACACAAGAGCACCTTTCACAACCTTCATTACTCCACCTTCCGCTATGCACTTACAACCGTTAGTGTCAAGAGTGCCAAGAGAGATCAAATTCTTCTTTAGCTCCGGAACATGACGAACTTTAGTTAAGGTTCTCACAATACCGTCAAACATTTTGATGGCTACCGTCCCAATTCCAATCACCTTGCATGTTGCATTGTTTCCCATGGTGACATTACCTCCATTATACTCCTCATAGGAGCTAAAGAGATCCTTGTTGAGGGTCATATGAAACGAGCAACCCGAATCTAAAATCCATTCATCCTTACCCTTGATTCTTCCATGAGTAGAAACCAATGCACCACTATCACTATCGGTATCTACATAGCTAGCCTCGGCGGTAGCATGAGGTTCTTTGCCCTTTCCGGACTTACCATCACCTCCCAACTGTTTCTTTTGCCACTTTCAACATTCCGACTTAATGTGGACTTTAATGTGACAATAATTGCAAGACTTGTTACGGTTAGGATTCGGTTTCTTTGACTTGGACCAACCCCTATTCTTTCCCCCATTACCACCACTACTAGTAGAAGTCTTTTCATGATTTCTACCCCTCACAAACAAGCCATCATTGGAGTTATTTGATGATTTAGAAATTAATTGATTATCAATTAAGTCCCTTTGGGTCAAAGCATCTCTAACATCATCAATACTCAAATCATCTCTACCATACAAGATAGTTTCAAGAAAATGTTTATAGGATGGTGGTAATGAACATAACAAGTAAATTGCAAGATCCTCATCATCTAAAACAACATCAATATTTTGAAGATCCATAACAATCGAAAAGAACTCATCTAAATGAGACTTAAGAGAATTACCTTCCTCAAGCCGAAGATCATAGAGTCTACTCTTGAGTAGTAGACAATTGGTGACACTTTTAGCCATATAAAGAGCCTCCAACTTCGACCATAGATCATTGGCGGTTTCCTCCTTCGCAACTTCCCTCAATACTTCATTCGAGAGGCAAAGTTGTATAGCCGACAAAGCCTTCAAATCAATCTCCTCCCACTTCTCTTCCGTAATGGTAGTGGGTTTCTTATCCTTCCCTTCAAGAGCCTTGTGCACACCATTTTGTATCAAAATAGCTTTCATTTTCAATTGCCAAAGGCCAAAGTTAATTGACCTATCAAACTTCTCAATATCCAACTTCATTGTCGACATGAGTATTCAATACTCCCAAGAGATCAAACAAACAACCCAAACACAACCTTAGCTCTGATACCAATTGTTATAAATGAAGGACCTTTTAGGCTTGAATGTTGATTTGTATGACAATTTGATGTTTGAATAATGAGAAGAAATAATTAAAGAAATTAAAACACACACAAAGATTTAAGGTGGTTCACTCTTCAATGAGCTACATCCACCATGGGGGAGGGTTTAGAGCTTGTATTACTCTTCAATGGAGAAAGGATTACAAAGAGGAATTCTCAAATGTGAAGAGAGAGAAACACAAGTGAGGTTGAAACCCTAGATCTAAGCATACATAGAATTCTCTCTTCTTCACATTTGAGAATTCCTCTTTGTAATCCTTTCTCCATTGAAGAGTAATACAAGCTCCAAACCCTCCCCCATGGTGGATGTAGCTCATTGAAGAGTGAACCACCTTAAATCTTTGTGTGTGTTTTAATTTCTTTAATTATTTCTTCTCATTATTCAAACATCAAATTGTCATACAAATCAACATTCAAGCCTAAAAAGTCCTTCATTTATAATATGATTCATATATCCGCTCGGCTTGTACTTAGTTACGACATTGTTGTGCACATGTTGCGTGACATTTTATATAAATATGTTTAATGTAAAGTATATTTTAGGAAACTTTAGTATTTATCATCTTTAAAATATACCATTTTTGTATTTACTATTTTACTAGTATGAAATTTTTATTACAAACTTTTATATAAGGCGGTCTTATACAAAACACCGGATTGGTGTCATATAAGTTAAGCAATAAAATCAATTAGTTAAGCACTGGAACCAATTAGTTAATCACTGAAACTAATTAGTTAATCACTGAAACTAATTAGTTAATCACTTAAACCAATTAGTTAATCACCTAAACTAATTAGTTAAGCAATGAAACAAATTAGTTAAACAATCAAAGTGATCTTTCCAGTAAGACGGTCTTACACAAAAGTTGTCGATTTTTTATTTTAAATTATACGCTTAAACTTTCAATTTTTTTTATTTACTACCACTTTATAGTTTTCTCATTTTAAAACTAAGATATCTATTTCATTTCTTAATCGTTTAATGTGATTCAAAGTTCATTATTTTCCTTTTTCTGTAGGAATTTCATTGAGAACGTCATTTCAAAAAAATTCGTTTCATAATTCATAAGTATTTTAATATTTTACAAATAATATTTAATTTATTTTACCTTTTACAAAATGTTAAAATAAAGATCCCTATGGAATCCTTACACGTAAATGAAAATAATGGGTTTTGAATCACTTAAAATAATTAAGAAATGAAAGAGATATCTCAATTTTAAAATGAAAAACTGTAAAATGGTAGTGAATACAAAAAAAAATGAAACTTTAAAGTAGTAATTTAAAATAAAATTTTCATAAGGTTGTAAATACAAAAGTGGTGTATTTTTAAGATAGTAACTACCAAAAAAATCCTATATTTCACACTATTAAGTATGGTCAAGGCAATTGATATATAGCAAAGAAATCGGTTACTCGCCTCAATATCATATCTACGAGGATATTTGCAACATTCCGAATTGTTTTGGGAATCATTGTAGTTTAGCTTGTCGCACGATTGGATGCATGTGATAGCTCAGAGCTAGTTAGTTTGTATGATATTTTTTCCCTAATGTATCTTAACCTTAAGTCCTTAACGGATATAGATTTGCAATAATACTCCCTTCAACTTTTACTTTTTAAAAAGAGTTTAATATGTACCCATCTAATGAATGGTTTGAACAAACAACTTTGTTAAGTCATTAGTAATTATAACATTTTTTTAAAACACATCACAACTAAAGAAAAACTGCAACTATGGACCAACGTTTATATGGTGCGTTCTATTCACCTGTTTTTCACTTATTTTTTCTGAACTTATCTGAACTTATTTAAACTTATTTTTTCTGCAATAAGTGGAAATAAGGTGAACAGAACAGGGCCATAACTAATGCACTCAGAATCTTCGATCCATCCACTTCTGATTACTAGCCTCCTTTCCTTTTGTTACTGAATTTCGGGTTTTCCTTCCCCTCTTTTGTCTTTGTGGTTGATTTTTTCTTCGTTTTTGTGTTTTTTGCAGGTTTTTCCTGTATTTCTCTTTCACGTGCTTCATTGTATTTCAAACTCCAGAAAACTCGTAGGTACCCCCCTTCTTTTCTGCTCCTCTTTGTTTTCTTAGTTTTTTTTTTTTTTGCTTTTTTGTTGTGTTAAACTTTTTACTACCCGCCGCCTTCAAAATGACCAAAACTTTGGGTGGGGACAATCCTTCTTCTCAACCTTCTGGGTTTTCTGGTTGGAGTGTTCCTCGAGAGAGTAACTGTAGTTGGGCCCAGGAGAGGTCGTCCTCTCAATCTAATTTAAGACGGACTTCCATTCGTGAGATATATGACGAGGGTTTGAGTCAGGCTGAGAGAGAGCGTTGTTTTGCCCTACATCAACTGAGGGCTCGAATGATAAGGGAAATGCGGTCTCATGAGCGCCCTATTCCGGCTACTGAGCCTGTTTTAGATGTTTCCCCTATTTCAGTGCGATATCACATTCGCTCTTATCGGGAATTTTTGGATTCCGCCGGTAGTGGCCACGGGCAGTATGGAACTAATACTGGCAACTTCTGAAGGAAATAATGCCCTTGGTCCAAGTATGCATTCTATGTTAAGTCTAATAAATGCGGTTCAGTATTAATTAACAAGTTAATAATTCAGTGAGATCAAGTGAGCTGAATGCCTAGCTAGAGGCCGCTTCAGTTCAAGTGGAATTAATGATATTAATCCACAGCTTACTCTTGACTGAACCCGTAGGGTCACACAAATAGTACGTAAACGGATCAAGTATTTAATGGCATTAAATACTCCATCTATGAATATTCGGAACCGACGGATCTTGGTTTCAGTGGGAGCTAAGATCGTCACAGGCAAGAAATGAATACTCCGGAAACGATGATATTGCCGGAAACGGAAATATGGATCGTATCGGAAATATGAATATTATCCAAGTCGTAGATGTTGCCGGAAACGGAAACATGGTACGTATCGGAAAATATTATTGGAAATGGAAATATTACCAGAATCGGAAATATTGCCGGAAACGGAAATATTGTCAGAATCGGAAATATTACCGGAATCGGAAAATAATTCCGGAAACGGAAATATTAAATATTTGTTCGAAACGGAAATTAATTCCGGAATCGGAAATATTAAATATTGTTCGTATCGGAAATAAATTCCGGAACTGGAAATTTAATCGGAAGCGTATCGTACGAATTAGCATCGGACGAGGCTTGCCGGACGAAGGCCCAGCACGAAGCCGGGGCCATCGCCCAGCAAGCATGCGCGCCACAAGCCCAGCCAAGGCAGCGCCCAGGCCTACCGCAAGGCAGGCCCAGCGCGCGCCAAGGGCCACGGATGCGTGGGCCGTGCTGCGTGGGCTGCTGCTCGCACGCGCATGGGCAGCCCTTGTGGCTGCCGTGTGTGTGTGAGTTTGTGCTCATGCGTGATTCCTGAATCTACAAGAGTCAGTGTATGATTAAATTTCTATTCCTAATTGGATAAATTAATTAAATAGAATTCATGTAGGATTCTAATTTCAATTAATTCGTATCCTACTAGGATTACGATTCCTTTTCCATAACTCTATAAATAAAGGCCTAGGGGTCATAATTTATACACAAGTTTCAAAGTATTCAAAAGTGAGTTTTTTGAGAGAAAATTAAAACACACATCTTGCTCATAAAGTGCCGAAATTTTCTAGTACCTTAAGGGCGATTCTAGTTGGTCAATCTTAAGGCGGATCCGGACGTGCTGTGGACTATCTACGGAGGGACGACACTTGGAGTCCTAAAGACTTGTTCTTGTTCGGTTCGGGCGCAGCTAGGGAGGGCACGCAACAAAGAGTATGCATCTAAATTATGCTATATGATTATGTGTAAATAATATGTTGTCCTGGGTTAATGGTTGTTTCCGCATGATCTATGTAATGTCATATGTATCATAACCTAACAGTGGTATCACGAGCCCCTTATTATTTTCTTAATCTAAATTGCATGAACATGGTTAAATATTACAAATTTGCAAGAATTAAAAGGGGTGATTAATTTTTCGTAATTGTTAATTAATTGCAAATTGCGTTTATTTAATTATACGTACGCAGTTTTTCGGCAGTTTCTTCGTTACTCATCCGAATTGAGTGATTTTTGTGTCAATTCCGCATGTAAAAGGCATTCTAAAATTTTGACAAAAATAGTTTTTTTCTGCCGAACCCAGAATTCTCAAATTCGAAGCCTAACTATGACTTTTCGAAGGTTTTAGTTTTTCGAATGCAAAATTTCGTAAATTTAAGATGTTAAATTAAATATTTGCGATTCTTGTTGATAAATCTTGAATTTTTGATTGACCTACTGCATATGTTTAACAAGTTTGAATGCCTAGTCTTGTTAATTATGCAATCTAAGTTGTAATTATGATTAATTTGTTGAAAATTAGAATAATTTAGAATTAATTTAATTTTCATAATTAATTGTAATTTAATTAGAAACCTATGATTAAAAACCACCATAAAAATTGTAAATTTACGATAAATTTTAAATTTTTATGACCTAGACTTGAATCCATAACAATCGGAAATCAATTGGATAATAAATTTTCGATTTTTTCGCCCTAAAATTATGAAATTAATAATATTTATTAATTTGTCATTAATTTTAAATATAAATTTTAAATTTTTATGCGATTCGTTCATATAACTTGCACGCACGAAGCAATGGACGCTTCGTGTTACCCTTAAGGGGTGTTGTATAATGCGGGCATGCGACGACGAGCAAGGGAGCTCGTCGCCCGTGCGGCACGAATGCAATGAGCAAGGGCGTAGTGCACGAGCACAAGGCAGCAGCCCTGCCTTGTGTCGCGTGCCACGAGCAATGAACGAATGGGCATGGGCGAAGGGCGAGCCAAGGCAGTCGCGTGTGGGCAGCAAGCGAGCTGCGCCACAGCGCGCGCTGCCTTGCACAAGAGCGCGCAGCCTCGCGCGCAGCGAGCGCAAGCTCGCGTGCCACGAGCGCTGCGCCCAGCATCACTCGCACGCACAGCGCGCGATGTCGCGCGCCCAGCGAGCGATGGCTCGCGCCAGCGAGCGATGGCTCGCGCGCACAGCGAGCGATGTCGCGCGCCCAGCGAGCGATGTCGCGCGCCCAGCGAGCGATGGCTCGCGCGCCTAGCGAGCGATGTCGCGCGCCCAGCGAGCGATGTCGCGCGCGCGCACTGCGAGCGATAGCTCGCGTGCGATGAGCGCTGGCGCGCGCAGCGAGCACGATGTGTGCGGAGGCTTGCGATAGGGAAGCAGCAGCTATGCGACGAGCGCATGGGCTGCGCGCACATGGCCAGCAATGGCTGTGTGCGTACGGTCCATGGGCGTGCAACGCGTAGGGTGTTTGCGTTACGATTAGATCGTTTTGAATGTTTAATTTGAAAATTTCAGTTCACGTAATTTTAATTAATTTTAAAATTAATAATTTGAATTATTTTCTTGGATTTTAATTTTGAATATTATAATTATAATAAATGTTATTTATTCTAATTATTTTACTAAAATTAAAATCATGAATTAATTTAAATACGACTGAAATTAAATTAAATTTTTGGATTCAATTATAAATTGATATGAGCTTTAAATTTTAATTAAATTTGTATGTTTCCGGTTGGACTAGAAATACATTTTTATGTTTAAAATTGGTAAAGCATATGAATTTATTGGTTTAAGTGGGAGCGTTTTTTAGTCATAAACTCTTGATTAGGTCTACAAATCCTTAAGGTTAAAACAACTTGATTAGAATTAATAAGGACTGAATAATTGGTAGATTATTGGTGCCCTTGATTAATTGCTGCAAATGTTTACGTGATGCATAATGTGTTTTACTAACCAGCTATGTGGGCCATTCATGATAATGAATGGGTGAATGGTATATATTGTATATGTACTATTTTGCAGGTTATGAAGTGACTAGTATGGCCCAAATAGGATAGAAAATATGGTCTGCGTACCATTAATTTGAATGTAATTGGTCTAAAGTACCAAAGTTATTTTTCAATTCAAATATGGTCTGCGAACCATCAAATAGTTGTAATTAGTTATAGCTTATCCTATTTGAAGAAAATGGTGCCTCCCACGGAGATTTTCAAGACGGACTTTGAAGTCAAAGCTTCAAGATGAAGTCGGGCCATACTAGATCACAAATATCTTATGCATGTTTTAAGTTATTTATTGCTTTTAAATATGTCTTAAAATGCATGAGATCAAAAGCTTGATTATGTTGCATGATTAAGGATTTTAGTTCACTTAAAATCTAACCAACATAGTAAGAGCCTTAAGTTCCAAACTTAAAAATTGAGTTAAAAGGTGCCATGCCAAAATATACACTTGCTTGGATATCCTTTACATCAATCTAGTAATAGTTTTCGCTCAGCGAGGTGTTACTTATTGGTCCTAAAGGGGCAAGGTACACAAATAATTGTGAGTACATGTTAGTTTTGGTGAAACTCAACGATATAAGTAAGGAGTCCTTTTATGTCGTGGCAAATTCGATAGGTTTACCTAATAAGTTCTTAGACGTACCTATCAACCAAGAATAGTTTCTAGACTATTAGCAAAAGGCTTTTGCTTACCTAAGATGTTCTAGGATTAAGTCGACAAACTGTGCTTAGTTCTTCAATGATTTTAGGATCTTGGAATCATTTTATTCACACCTGCCGGAACAATAAAATCGAATAAAATGCTAATAACTTGTTTGAATTGCATGGTTGCTTTAATTTCAAGTTATTATTCATGATAAATGTTTAGACTTTGCATGCTTCAATGTATGTTTTAATTATTGTTTATAATTAAATATCTTGCACTGCAATAAATCCTTTTAGAAAGGTAACAGTAAATTTCCTCGATCGGTAGTGAATCCAAGAACGATTCACGGAAATGAGAGAAAGTGAGCAATTTAAAATGTACGTTTCTTATATCGACTTTTATGGTTGTTTTCGAGTATCAAAGTCGAATGGCAAACCGATTGGTGCTTGTGAATTCAAAATACAATGTGGTTTTGAGATCATAAAACATTGAGTTTAAACGCTCAGCTTTACCAATGGTTAACAACCTAAAATCCTTTTTCCATTTAATTCTCGAATGAGTCTAGTTCCTAGACATTCGAATAGATCGATGCTTAGAGAACTTTAGAAGCTTCTGGTAAGATCATCTAGTTGAAAAGAATATTCAACTTAAATTAAAATGGTAAAGAACCTTGTTGGTGACATTGGACATGTCTAACAAAGTATAAAAGTCAACACTAAAGAATTCAATTCTTAAGACTATAAGAAAGGGTACAAGAAATAGGAAAACGAGGAACAAATGAAAGGAATTTACGATTCCGTTTCTACCTATAAATTTATGTTTAAAGAGAAGTGACCTAGCAATCAAACTTCCTTGGTATCATATACCGCTTGAGGTTCTTACTTCGGTAATAACTCAAATAATGGAAGCTAGGATACACTAATGACCTACAAGTGGGAAATGAAGCATGGCAATGCTACATTAGTTGTAGGGTCATCTAGTTTGTTTTAAGTCCTTTCAAAGGCTGGAACTTAATGGCTATTTTGTTCCATAATCAGCATACCTAAATTTCTGCTTCAAACACAGAAAGACTCACATTCAGAAGAACAAAAACAATGCTTGTTTGTTTGTTTATTTGAATGAAATGGTCAATTACTGGTTGAGTCAATATGCTTGATTAAAACAAACAACTCTTTAAAGAACTTTACTAGGTTCAAATCAAACCCTTGATTTGAGTTCCACTAATCTTTGGCATTGTTGCTTAGACCATATCAACAAGTTAACATTCATAAGCTCTATTTTGATGGACTTTTGAAAGTTGGTTGATTTCTAGATCAACTTAAGACAAGCTAGTCTTACTTGTTGAAAGTAACAAAGAATATGAACTATTGTTAGAACGCCTAGACGATAGAGTTCAAAGCTAAAGAAAGGTTTTATGACTTTATTATTTCACATGGATTTGAGTGAATATAGGTCTATTTACTCAAATGTGATATAAGTTGAATCTGTTTGGCTAGTTCAAAGATTCAGAAGTATAAAATCCACTCGGCAAGAAATCATAAAGATCTAGGTTAGATCATGTTGATGATTACTTGAGACCAAATATGATCATCAATGATTGTGTGTTGTAATTTCACAATCTAGCTCCATAAGATATGGCATATCTACGTTGGAATGATCAAAGTCAATTAGTACTTGATTCGATCAATGATGAATCATAAAGACTTTTCCTATAATTTCTAAAACAAAATGCTCAACTACCACCAAACTAAACCAAATTCGTCAAAGCTATTGAAAAGTAATTTCAGGATATCTTTTCAATTATATATATCTAAAGAGTTGCTAAACTCAGTGGGAGCTTAGTGTTTGTTATTCAACAAACTAAGGCCCAAGTCTAGATATATGTTTCATTGTGATTTATTCAAATGAGACACAAGGGTATTGTTTCTACCACGAATTTTTGAGAACATAATGTTTGTTTGCTCGAAATAATGTCCTTTTGGAGATTCGTTTCCAAAATGACAAGTGGGAGAAAATAGACCTCGAAAGTTTTCGAGGCGAACAACAAACATAAACGGACATTCCGGAGGCTTTTCGAAGTGCTTCAGAAAATCCGAACTTATTCTGAAAGGACTTTAGAAGTAGCTTTTAAAGAATAGACATCTCTTAGAAGACTTTACAAGTGCTTCAAGGAGAATAGAATATTCAAAGGACTCTCAAAGTGCCTGTTGATATTCTATTGTTTGATGTTCTATACTCAAGTAGGCATAGAGTTCAAGTCACTGGAACTATGAGATTCTTCTATTAGATAGTAAGGAAACATAGAGTTCTGGTCAATGAAACTATGAGATTCTTCTATTCGATAGTGAAGAAACCTACAACTTGCAGTCAAACTATTATCATGTAGATTAATGAGTTTATGACTTGTAAGAAAGCTATGACGAAACCTAGATTCCCTAAAATGGTTAGAGGCCATATATAGACTCAAATGTTTTAAATGGTTAGAGGCCATAAAACATACTTAATGTTTTGATGACAAAATTGAAATTTTGTTGATTTGCAAGAATAGTTTCACACCTATTGGTTGCAAGTTTGTTTTAAGGATAAAAACCATCAAACATGGAATTGTGTTCACACACAAAGCTAGATTAGTTGCTAAAGGTTACAAGCAAATTCATGGCATGGATTGTGTTGAAACCTCATGCAAAATCGTAATGCTTAAGTCTATAATTCAAGCAATGATTGCATATTGGTACATATGGCAATTGGATGACAAAACGTATTCCTCAATCAAATGTTGGAATAAACTATGTACATGGTATGTCATAGGATTTGTGGATCCAAATAAATGCTTGAAAAGGAAAGCTAGCTTATGAAATCTAAGTACAGATTTAAGCAAGCAATTGGGAATTAGAAATGTATTTTAGTGAAGCTAATAAGTATTTTAGTTTCATAAAATGTACATGATTCTTATAGATATATAAGAAGTTTAGTGGGAGTACTTAAAACTTAATTGGTCCTATGTGTATTACACACATATATCTCTATTATGAAATAACATTCAAATGCTAATGACTTAGATTTGAAATAATTCATCAATGATGGACCATGGCGAAACTTAGTACATACTGGGTATTAAGATCTATTTACAAAAATCTTATGATATTGTTTTGGATTAAGTAATGGCATTTACTAAATCAAACACGAAAGTCTCCATTGGAGATATTCGACCCATGTGAATAAATCTAAGTAAAGGATGTTTGAACTATGTATAAGCATTTACTAAGTTAAACATCAAAGAGTCTAAATGAGATTCTTAACCTATATTATATGTCAAAGAATTTAGCTGGATTCAGTATCTGCTGAAATTGAATAAGCTAAAGTTACATGAATAGAATTCAATTGGGAATTATTCTGCAAAAGAATTTATCATGTATGATATAATATGAGGATCGCCAAAAACGTATCGTATGACTTTAGCCATGACAAACATATACCAATCTCTATTGATCTAAGTGAAGATCAACTAGATTGAGATCAAGAATACTTATGGTACTTGAAAAGGTACATAGGAATAGTTCTTGATTCAAGGAAATAAAGATATGCTAAATATTGATGCTACACGCAGAAACACTGGCAAAGGATCAAGCAAGACCCCTTTGGAGTTAACCATTGACAAGGACGAGCTATAGAGCATCGTGTTTTGAAATGGCAACATGGGTTGGAGACCATGAGTTGTTGCGTGGGAAATTAAAATAATGATTTCTATGTTCTAAGATATAGTTGAGAGTATTCCACATATCTGTGAACTGCTTGGATAAGTAATTCCAAACAAAGCATCACTAGCAACCTATAAAGTTGAAGTAAAAGTAATTATTGCCTAAGAAGCAATAAAACAGGGTTGTTTAAAGTTCTTCACTGAACTTGGGTAGATCACCTATCTGCTGGCTTGATGATTCTTCATTGAAAAATGCGTAGAACCACTCTTGAAGCAAGAAAAACGTCTGCTAACTTGATGGTTCTTCATTGCAAAATGAGTAAAACCACCATCGAAGTAAGAAAGACTAGATCACATAATAAACAAACTCGAAAAGATCTTATCATCATATCTCGAAGAACATTCGATAAAAAGGATATTAAGATTGGCAAAGCATGATAACTAAACCTATGCAACAAGTGAGAAGCAACACTCACATTGTAGCACTGGAAATCAAGCATAGCTTTGAATTCCATGAACTGTTTTAGAAGATGGGTTTGAAGCCCATGCTTGTAAAACATTGGGGTTGAACATTTATCATATATGAAATGTATTTTCATATTCCATTTAATCTTGGTTTAGTATTAAATGACGAGTCCCTTCAATTTGACGATATATTCAAGATAGACTGTCAGGACCAGTCCTGTGACTAAGAAATGTCTATCAAGTGAACTTGAATGTCAAAGATTGAAAATGGTCCCTAATCGGAGTTTTCTATAAAATTGGACGCATAGAAAACGTTAGACGATTAGAATGCAAGATGACTAGTAGTTCTGTTTCTTGAACTATGTGGACATGGCAATGTCATAATCATTTGCATAGATACTTACTTTGGGAAGACTAGTATCGGACAAGACCTATGAAACTTTACTGTAAGAGATGAAAGTCTGTCATAAGTAAATTTCATTAAATTATTAGACACTAAATCCTCAATACCTGAGTGATTTGAGATTACTTGTTTGAGAACTGGTTGCTTTGACGTTGACCAACCGTCGCACCGTAAAAGGAGGCTATAAAGGCAACGCTCAGGTAATCACCTATCAAACGAAGTCTAATCTCAAGATCGCAAGATTGGGATTGTCCTCCCATAAATCGGGAAGAGATGCTTAAAAGTTGTACAAGGCCACTCGGAGAGCTAGAAACTGTGAAATGCATGGTCGTGCTCGGATGAATCATAGGCTATGATTATCTGTTTATTTGATCAGTTGAACTCTGAAACCGAGGAACACCTCTGGACATAATAAGGATGACAACTCTTACCTTATGTTCAAGAGTAAGCATCGAGCGACAAAGGAATTAGGAAATGCACACTTGTCCCTAAGGACAAGTGGGAGACTGAAGGAAATAATGCCCTTGGTCCAAGTATGCATTCTATGTTAAGTCTAATAAATGCGGTTCAGTATTAATTAACAAGTTAATAATTCAGTGAGATCAAGTGAGCTGAATGCCTAGCTAGAGGCCGCTTCAGTTCAAGTGGAATTAATGATATTAATCCACAGCTTACTCTTGACTGAACCCGTAGGGTCACACAAATAGTACGTAAACGGATCAAGTATTTAATGGCATTAAATACTCCATCTATGAATATTCGGAACCGACGGATCTTGGTTTCAGTGGGAGCTAAGATCGTCACAGGCAAGAAATGAATACTCCGGAAACGATGATATTGCCGGAAACGGAAATATGGATCGTATCGGAAATATGAATATTATCCAAGTCGTAGATGTTGCCGGAAACGGAAACATGGTACGTATCGGAAAATATTATTGGAAATGGAAATATTACCAGAATCGGAAATATTGCCGGAAACGGAAATATTGTCAGAATCGGAAATATTACCGGAATCGGAAAATAATTCCGGAAACGGAAATATTAAATATTTGTTCGAAACGGAAATTAATTCCGGAATCGGAAATATTAAATATTGTTCGTATCGGAAATAAATTCCGGAACTGGAAATTTAATCGGAAGCGTATCGTACGAATTAGCATCGGACGAGGCTTGCCGGACGAAGGCCCAGCACGAAGCCGGGGCCATCGCCCAGCAAGCATGCGCGCCACAAGCCCAGCCAAGGCAGCGCCCAGGCCTACCGCAAGGCAGGCCCAGCGCGCGCCAAGGGCCACGGATGCGTGGGCCGTGCTGCGTGGGCTGCTGCTCGCACGCGCATGGGCAGCCCTTGTGGCTGCCGTGTGTGTGTGAGTTTGTGCTCATGCGTGATTCCTGAATCTACAAGAGTCAGTGTATGATTAAATTTCTATTCCTAATTGGATAAATTAATTAAATAGAATTCATGTAGGATTCTAATTTCAATTAATTCGTATCCTACTAGGATTACGATTCCTTTTCCATAACTCTATAAATAAAGGCCTAGGGGTCATAATTTATACACAAGTTTCAAAGTATTCAAAAGTGAGTTTTTTGAGAGAAAATTAAAACACACATCTTGCTCATAAAGTGCCGAAATTTTCTAGTACCTTAAGGGCGATTCTAGTTGGTCAATCTTAAGGCGGATCCGGACGTGCTGTGGACTATCTACGGAGGGACGACACTTGGAGTCCTAAAGACTTGTTCTTGTTCGGTTCGGGCGCAGCTAGGGAGGGCACGCAACAAAGAGTATGCATCTAAATTATGCTATATGATTATGTGTAAATAATATGTTGTCCTGGGTTAATGGTTGTTTCCGCATGATCTATGTAATGTCATATGTATCATAACCTAACAACTTCGGTGTTTCTTTTGGTCAGGCTGATAGGATGGCACCGAAACAACCAGCTAGCACTAGAGGCCGCCGCCCTGGTAAAGAGCCTGTAACTGATGATGTTGATATGGCTATTGGCGAATACTCTGATGGTGATTCCATTTTTGAGGATTCCGCCGGTAAGGGTGTTGACGAACACTGGGGTGGTGGTGGTGATGAAGCCGGCGTATCTGGTAGGGATGGTATGGAAGCCAGCGATAATGGTATTGGCTCAGATGATGATGATCCTGCCGACGTTATAGTGGCCGACGTTCTTGCGGATGAGGCTAAGGAGCAGCCTTATTTTACCGACGACGCCACAGATGTTCACAGGAAAGAAGAGCTTCCCCCTTTAGACAGTCTTCCTCGTACGACCGAGATTTTGACGACATGGCGTGATTTGATTATCAAGAAAAATCATGTGGTTCATGGGGGGATTTTTATTGGCTTACCGGCTGAATATAAATTGGTAGTGCCGCCTGAAGGTGCTACAATTTTTGACTGTCCTCCCGGCCATATTGCTGTGTACGCGAAGCATTTTGATTTTGGGCTTCGCTTTTCTTTGCATCCTTTCGTTGAGAAGATATTTCGAGCCTGGAATGTCTGTTTGGCCCAAGTTACACCTACTACTATCAGAACCGTCATTTCTTTTGTCTGGCTGTGTCTGTTTAAGCAATGGCCGCTGACGTTGAATTTATTCAAGCGGTTGTTGTGGTTAAAGAAGGACGTTGAGACAGGATGGATGTCGGCATATAGTGCAACAAAAAGGAAGACTGTGCATCCTCCTATGTCGAGCTGTAAAGACTGGCAGGATCGTTTTTACTTTGTTCAAGTTCCTGACGATTTTTCTCTTCGGCGGACCTTTACCAAACCTAGGACTCGAATGGAGCAGTATAACCAGCGTGGTTTGGGCCGTCGGGAAAGAAAAGCATTTGATTATTTAGAGTGTGACATTCTTGATGTCGGCCTCAGCAAAAAGCAGGCTGTAAATAGAAATTGGCTTCCTAACGCCTATTATATTTTGGGTAGCCAACCGTTGTCTGCTGTCGGCTTATGCAATACTCATTGTTTTGGTAAACACGCCATTAGTTGATTTGTCAGCTTTTATTATTATTTTGTTATATATTATTTATTTATTTTGCTTAGTTAGGTTTTTTGTTTTGTACAAGTGTCTTTCCGGTATTAATTGCTTTGTCGTCTTTTGCAGGTACGAAAACCTTGGATAGAGATATTCTTGGTTTTGACGAGAATTGGAGACCTGTGTGCATGCAGCCTCCTCCACCTAAAGCTAAATACGACACGATATCAACGTATTCGACACGAGCTTCTTCTCGTCGCTCTACTACCACTGTTGCGAAGAATCGTGTGAGTGCCGCCTGCAAATCCAAATCTTCTTCTGTTGCTGTTTCTAAAGCTCCGCCATCATCTACAATGCAACCCAATCCTACAGGCCGAGGTGGAAACCGCCGGAAAAGGTCGTCTCTTAATACCAGTCGGTCTAATCCGACTAAGAGGACAAAGGCCACTGGTGAGAATGATATTCTTGCCGATCTTGAGACGAATGAGCCTGTCTTGGAATCTGCCGCCAAGAAAACTGCTGATTCAACCATTCAGGTGCACCCGTCTCCTCAAGCTTCTCTTGAGATTTTGGACACCGAGGGTCCTGGCGGCGGTTTTGATGAGAATTTGCACCGTCAAGCTACTTCTGCTGCTGTTACCGGTGGTAATTCTAGTATGCCTCCTGTTAGTCGCAGCGAGAACAAATCTGGGGATTCTAGGATGAATTACCACCTACCTTTGCGTACCGGTGGTTGGATCGAGGATACTCCTTTCAAGATTCCGCCGCAAATGAAGTCATGGTTTGAGACTCCTGGCGGTGAACCTACCGATCAGTTTTACCCCACTATTGACTTGCTGTGTGGGGAGTCGATGGCCACCGACTCAGCTAAGGACGATGGTGATTTAGGCTACCGTGCTTTTAAGGACTTGATAACGCCTGCTGACAGGCCACAAGGTCAGATTGATGCCCCTGCTGCTCAACACTTTAATGACCTCTACAAGGTATGTTATCTTGTTATCTTGTTGCAATATGTCCATTCGGTTGAGGGCCATTTTGAATCCCTTCCTTGTTTTATGTTCAGACAGTTCATTCCAGCATGGACTTGTACTATGTTTACCGTTAGAATCAGCTGCAGCTGACCCAGAACAACATTGATATGGCCGACTTAAGGAGGCGGGCTGAGGATGCTGAGTCTTCGTTGGAAGATAGCAAGAAGAAGTTGGATACTGTGACTTCTGATTTGGAGGTGGCTAATAAACGGCTCAAGGATATTGAGCCTAGGCCGCAGTCTTAGACTGAGAGGGCAAACGGCTTGGATCAACAGTTGACGAGTGTTAATGAAGGCTTGCCAGGAGTGAAGAAATCTGCCGCCAAGAGGGCTGTTGACAAACTTCTTCAGTCTGACTGGTTTAATGACCTTCTGACTCTGCGCCATAACGGCGGTTGGTGTGCTACGCATCGGGTTGTTTGCCATGTGAAGAAGCTGGATGAGGATGGGTGGCAAGAATTTGGGATGGGTATAAGGAAAAAGAGCTGTACAAGGTTGCTACCGGCTTTGAGCCTCAGGAGCTACCCGAGGCGGTGATCTGTAATGCTAATCAGAGGACCCTGCCTCCTTTGCAGGTTCCAGAAGCAGCCTATTGGTCTGATGATGAGCATGCCATTTGACGGTTTCGGCAGTCATCACCTCCCTCCTCTTGCGGATCTTCTTCTTTTCCCAGCCGGCCTCATACTTGTTAGGATTTTATCTTTGGCGGCTGGCTTTTGATTTTTTGGCAAATGCTGTTAGGGCACTTTAATGTTGATGTAATTTAAGTTAGAACATCGTATTATCGTGGCGGTGTCGCTTTTATTCGGCATCCCTTTGTGCCTTGTTATCAGCTAATCACTTCGCAAGTTTTTCGAGTGATGGCTGTCGGTTTTTCAGGTGTTTCCTTTTGTAGCCGTGTATTTATAACAAGTAATTTTGATTGCATATTTACTTCATTTTGCGTATGATACTTCTAATTTTGTCGGCATAAACTCTTTTTGTTGTCGGCATCACTATATTGCTAACTTGTTGAATGTTACACTTCGAAATGGAGTGCATCTTAACAGCGTTTAATTTCTCTAAAGCTACTAATCATAACAGCTTATTATGGATTGCTACGCTTCACAGTAAAGTGTCCATACGGCATTTATTTTCTTTACGGCTACTAATCACATCCATACACTTCGTTGAATGCTACACTTCACAATGGAGTGCCCCTTAACGGCATTTATTCTCTCCAAAGCTACTAATCACAACAACTTTTTATGGACTGCTACGCTTCACAGTAAAGTGCCCATACGACATTTATTTTCTTTACGGCTACTAATCACATCCATACACTTTGTTGAATGCTACGCTTCACAATGGAGTGCCCCTTAACGACATTTATTTTCTCCAAAGCTACTAATCACAACAACTTATTATGGACTGCTACGCTTCACAGTAAAGTGCTCATACAACATTATTTTCTTTACTGTTACTGATCACATCCATACACTTCGTTGAATGCTACGCTTCACAATGGAGTGCCCCTTAACGGCATATATTTTCTCCAAAGCTACTAATTACAACAACTTATTATGGACTGCTACGCTTCACTGGTAAAGTGCCCATACGACATTTATTTTCTTTACTGCTACTGATCACATCCATACATTACCTTTGTGTGTGGATTTATGCAACGTTTGTTTTTTGCTATTTTCTTCCTTCATTTATGGACTGGTCGTATTTGAGGACCGCCCTAATTATACACAACAGCAAAATGCAGACTGCTAGTGCAGTCAGTCTGCTCATACATCATCATTACAGTTTTTTCAAACATAGTACTTTCTCAGAGTACTGGCATTCCAGGAGTTCTTGAGCGCGGTACCATCCATCTGCATTAACCGGTATGACCCAGGAACAATTTCCTCCCATATCTGGTACGGTCCTTCTCAATTTGCTGTCAGCTTTCCTTGAGCATTTCCTTTTCCTGTTGCGGCCGTTCTCCGCAGTACAAGGTCTCCTACTGCTAGAGGCCGGTGTTTCACTTTTTTGTTGTATGCTCAGCTCATTCTGCTTTTGTATGCTGCCGAACTGATTTCTTCTTTCATGCGGATTTCTGGCATGAAGTCCAACTGATGTCGTAGCAGCTGATCGTTTCTTTCCTCATCGTAATGCTGGATTCGCATGGTTGGCAGAGCCATTTTCGCCGGTATGACTGCCTCAGACCCGTAGCTTAGCTTAAACGGACTCTCGCCGGTAGCTTCCTTGACAGAAGTTCTGTTGCACCACAAAATTTCTGGCATAAGATCTGCCCATTTGCCTTTATAGTCTTCTAGTTTCTTTTTCAACGCAGCCAGGATTTGCTTATTCGCCGCCTCTGCTTGCCCATTGCTTTGTGGGTGACATACTGATAAGTGGGCTAACTTTACCCTGTATAATCCCAGGAAGCATTGTATGGGTGCACAATCAAACTGTGATCCATGATAAAAAAAACTACGGTTTTTTCATGAAATGCCCCTGAGGTTTCACGAAATTCACCAAATACCCCTGCGTGTTTCAAAATACATAATATACCCCTATTTTTTTCGTATTGTTCACCAAATACCCCTATTTTGACTTTCCGTTAGTCCTCCGTTAAGTCATGTTTATAATTCACCAAATGCGCCTATTTATAAACTTTTTGAACAATATACACCTATTTGTAAAGTTGTTTGCACCAAATACCCAAACTGTTTTTAAACTGCATAATTTAAATCTAACGGCTAGTTTGCATTTCTAATTTTCCTAGCAATGAAGTGGAGCAGCTTGTAACAAATTTCCAGCAATAAACAGGGATTATATTTCATAAAAAGCTGATTAATTTGCATAGTAACTTTACAAAAACTTAGATTGCCATTGCCATATACTTTGAACATTTTATGGAAACGAGTGAAGACAATTTAACAAGTTCCTCCTGCAACCTGTCAAAAGCTCACACCGAGATAGAAAAGAAGAAGCTTTCTTTGATTCACACCAAACAGTACAGATACAAAAGACAACAGCTTGAAGGCTACAACTCTCAAAGTAAGTGACTTTAGGTCACCAATCTCCTATCTCAATACAAGTTGCTCAATGCCTACTCTATCTCTCTCCTCTTCTATTTAAGAATTACATAGTACACTTCATTAATTACTATTCTTGCCTGCTAGCAGTGGGGTAACAACTCTCTCCACAAGCCTTGTGTTGCTCTACTGCACTGCTGCTGCCTCTAGTGGCTTCTGTTTCTTTCTCCTGGTGTACACAATAGCAGGTGGTGTGTTAGTGGTGTGGTTCATCAAAAAATGATGGGAGTACAAATAAAAAGTCTCATAAATGGCTTGAAACAATTGTAACCCCGTGAATTTTTTCTGGAAGAATTTCATGGAATCAAAACACAAGCAAAACACAAGCAGATTCATGGCCACCATGATCTTGAATCTTTTGAAGTCATAAGAGCAGCTCTTCTCTTCTGGGCAATCAGTTTCCTTCCCCATGAACTGTTCTCCCACTTGTTCTTAACATCTGCCCGACATCATAGCAATTTAACAACAAAGCATACCCAAAGAAAAAGCAGCAAAAGATCAATCCGAGATCAAAAAACCATACCAGCAACCTCCATAGCTTGGACAAGGGTCTTCTTGTTTGGTGACTTCTCGATCTCAACCTTGATATAGGTCAAAGAGCTTCAAGTTCATTTGACCTCTAACCATGTTAGGAGCATCAACTAGAACCTAAAATGCAATTTAACGTCAAAATTAGGATTGGACAAAATCTCATTCAAGGGATCATCAAATCCCAACAATAACATAGCAGTTAATAGCTATGGCACAAATGGATATCCTGGAGGCTCTAACACCAACTCAAAATCATATGTCGAACATGGATGCAACAAACAAAACTAAAACTTCATATGATTGGTCCAAATTAAGGGTCAGGAGTCCAAGCATGTTATGGTGTCGAATACTCAGATATTCTAGAAAAATATAATACCCATACGAAAACATAATCAATGTTAATATCCTATCAAAATAAGATTTTAATATCAAATGTACATTCTTGGCATTTCCACCAAACACCATAGTTCTCAAATTAACTGATTACAACAGAGATGTCCATTTCCAGCAGAAAACTTGTAATATCAACAAATCATGTTTTCGGGACAATAAAAAACAATCATTGATGGAAATCCAACTAATAAAAAAGCGTAGAAATGCAATTTCAGTTCAAATTATATGCTTAATATTAATCCAAAATCAACAAACAAAAACCTTAAATCAAAACCCTAAAAATGCAGAAAACCCATAAATTTCATTGGAAGTAAGAGAAAGAGAAGAGAGAAATTGTAAGGCTACATTAATTTAACATATTTTTATAACAATTGTGATAAATTTCTACTGAAATTAGCAGAAGAGAAGAGAGAGAAAGATCACCATTTTCTCCGGGATCGACTCCTCCCCTTAATCGACGTCTCTCGCCTTGACGAAATCTCACTCGTCGACAACGCCAATGGAGGAGATAGAGAGTTGACCGGGTCACCGATGCCATCAACGGTGCAACCGAGGAAGTCGAACCCTGGCCGAGGTAGGCGACGGTAGCGAGGGCGAAGATGGTGACGGCGGTGAGGAGTGGTGGTTGAGTGGGAGGAGAGAGAGAGAGAGAGAGAGTTTGGGTGGTTGAGTGGGAGGAGAGAGAGAGAGAGAGTTTGCAGGTGAAGGGGATGAAGGGGATGAAAGCAATATAAGGGCAAAACCGTAAACTACTGTTAACGGAAAACTAACGGACGTTAAGTCCAAGTGCATTTTATGAACAATACGGAAAAATAGGGGTATATTATGTATTTTGAAACACGCAGGGGTATTTGGTGAATTTCGTGAAATCTCAAGGGCATTTCATGAAAAAACCGAAAAAACTATTGCCTGCGGTCCGAATCTCGTTATTATGTTTTTCCATATGAACTTTTTCACCTGGTTTGCCGTTATTTTTTCTACCGGCTCCGCTTCTATCCACTTGGTGAAGTAGTCCACTGCTACTATTAAGAACTTGCGCCCTCCGGCCGCCATTGGGAATGGTCCAACAATATCCATTCCCCATTGCGCGAGTGGGATTGGGTTCAGAATGGACATCAAATCATTAGCTGGCAAGTTTATCTCAGCTGAAAACTTTTGACATTTCTCGCACTTTTTTACATATGCTCGACAATCTTCTAACATTGTTGGCCAATAATAGCCTTGTCTTTGGCAGATGATGGCAAGGGGTTTTCCACCGGCATGGTTCACACATGTCCCTTCGTGCATTTCTTCGATCAGCCTTGCTGACTCGAATGCTGTCAGGCACCTTAAGAATGGAAGGCTAAATGACTTTTTGTACAACCGTCCCCACAGGATGATGTACCAAACCGCGTCCCTTTTTGTCTTTTTGGCTTCTGCCAAATCTGCTGGTAGGGCTCCAGTCTGTATGTATGTTTGGATATTATCGTACCATTCTGAAGTAGTCGTGATGGCCATAACCCGTAGTTCTTCCGACTCCGTACTTCGCTTATTCATGACTTCCATCATGACTGTTCTTTTCAAGTCGGCGATATTCGAACTTGCTAACTTTGATAGCGCATCTGCCAGCGTATTTTCTGCTCGGGGTACCAGATTAATGCTGAATTTCTCTAGCTGAGCCGACACTGACCTCAACTTTTCCAGGTATTTTACCATTGAAGGTTCTTTGGCCTCGTACTCTCCGCTGAATTGACTTGCTACTAGCTGGGAGTCTGTTGTCAGTGTTACTCTTTTGGCATCTGCTGCGAGGCACATTTGGATGCCGACGATTGCTGCCTCGTATTCTGCCTCATTATTTGACGCGTTGAACATAAACTTTATCGCATACTCAAAGATGTCTCCTCCCGGCGATTTCATGATTATTCCGGCCCCACTGCCTGTCTGCGCAGCTGAACCATCCACTGACACCTCCCATACTTCAGCTTGTACTTCATCCTCTTGGTATGACGCTTCAACTATGAAGTCCGCCAATGCCTGGGCTTTGATTGCAGTTCTTGGCCGGAATTCCAAGTCAAATTCGGACAACTCTATTGCCCACTTTAGCAGCCTGCCTGATGTATCTAGCTTGCTAATGGCTTTTTCGAGAGGGTAGTTTGTCAGCACTTCGATTGTATGCGCGTCAAAGTATGATCTTAGCTTTCTAGCCGCGATAAGGACTGCATATGCCATTTTCTCCACCAACGTGTATCTTGTTTCTGGGCCGTTTAGCACATGGCTCACAAAATATACTGGTTGCTGCACTTTGTTTTCTGTTTCGGCTACTAGTACTGCTGCGACTGTTTTTGGTGACGCCGATATGTACAACTGTAATTTTCCGCCCTCCTTTGCCCTTGCTATTGTTGGTAGGTTCTTCAGGTGACTTTTTAGAGATTCAAAAGCCTCTTGCTCTGCCGGCCCCCATTTGAATTTCTTGTTTTGCCTCAAGGTTGTGAAGAAGGGCATTTGCTTGTCTGCCGACTTGCTCACAAATCTGTTCAAGGCGGCCATTTTTCCTGTCAACCGCTGTATGTCTTTTACACTTTTGGGTTGCGGCAGACTGATGATTGCTTCTACTTTTGCAGGGTTAGCGTCTATGCCACGCTCGCTGACTAAGAACCCCAGGAATTTTCCTGATCTTACTCCGAAGACGCATTTTTTCGGGTTTAATTTCATCCTGTACTTTCTCAAAGTCTCGAAAGTTTCTCGGAGATCGGTAATATGATCCTCCTCTTTCCGGCTTTTTACGATAGAGTCGTCTACATAGACCTCCACGTTTCTGCCTTTTTGGTCGGCAAACACCTTGTCGACCAGCCTTTGATACGTTGCCCCTGCATTTTTCAACCCGAATGGCATTTCCTTGTAACAGAAAACTCCTGCATCCGTGATAAAAGCCGCCTTCTTCCTGTCTGATTTATGCAGGCTGACCTGGTGATATCCTGAGAAAGCATCTAGGAAACTGAGCATTGCGTGGCCGCTAGTAGAGTTTACCAGCCTATCAATCCTTGGTAGTGGGTAGAAATCTTTCGGACACGCTCTGTTAAGGTTGGTGAAATCTACACACATTCTCCATGACCCACTCGGCTTTTTTACCATTACTACATTTTCCAACCATTCAGGGTACTCACATTGGTCAATGAAACCTGCCGCCAACAGTTTATCCACCTGTTCTTGTATTGCTGCCATTTTTTCCGTGGAGAAATTACGCTTTTTCTGCCGTACTGGCCTAACATTTCTGTCAGCGTTTAACCGGTGGACCATTATCTCTGGATCGATACCAGGCATCTCATCCGCTGAGAATGCAAAGGTGTCCGCGTGCTCTCTTAGCAAGCTTATGAGGTTGATCTTCATGTCACTCCCCATTTCTGTACCGATCACGACCGTTGTTTCCATATTTCCAACCTCCAGCTCAATATTTTCTGTCAGACCATCTGGCATTGGTCTTGGTGCTGATACCGGTCTCTCATCAAAGTGTTCCATGTCTAGGTCAATTCGACCTCTTTTCGTGCCGTTCTTCTTTTTTGGCCTTTGTTCTTGCCTTGCCGGCTCAGTAGTCCAGTTTACTTCTTGCCTTGCCGGCTCAGTAGTCAAGTTTACTTATGGGACCATTCTTCCCGGTGTTCTCAAAGCAGTCAAGTAACAGGATCTTGCCGCCAACTGACTTCCCCTTATCTTTGCCGGCCTTTCCAGGTTTGACATGTATATCATTGTCAAGTGATAGGTGGAGACTACCGCCTGCGCGTCATGTATGAATGGGCGACCGATGATCACATTGTAGGCCGCTGGTACTTTGATGATTAGGAAATCCACCATGAGATCTCGCATTTCAGATCCCTCTCCGATTTTCACCGGCAGCCGTATGCTACCCTCTGGGTACACTGTAGATCTTGAGAAACCGATTACTGGGTAGTTCACCCTTTGAAGCTCGTCCTCTGGTATGTGCAATTGTTTGAAGGCTTCCCAAAAGATGATGTTTGTTGAGCTGCCGCCGTCTACCAGTACTCTGTTCACATCGGCATTTGCTATGTCGATTGTGAGAACTAGCGGGTCATCATGCGGGAAAATGATGCCTCTGCAATCCGATTCCGATAACGTCATCACTGGTATGCTGGGTGGGTTCGGCAATACTCTTGTGTTATGATAGTTTACCATGTGCCTGTGTTCCTCCAAACTTCTGCTGGCGCCGCTTATCGTCCCTCCGTGGAATGGACCGCCAGAAATTACATACACGGGTGGTTTTTTCCCGCCATCCCTCTGTTCTGCTCTGGCACTGGTTTCCGGCTGTTTTTGCTCGATTCTAGGTGGCTGATATGGCTGTTCGATTCTAGGGTATTGTTGTTGATTTTGCTGTTGTGGCCGGTATGAATTGGCAGAGTTTCCTCCTACCGAGTTGTTGTTACCATTTCCTTGTCTCGCCCTATACTGCGAAAAATACCCCTTTCTGACCATATCCTCACTCAATGTTGTCTTTGAGGTCTCTGCAGTCCTCTGTGAGGTGGCCGTGCTCATTATGGAAGTCACATAATTTCTTGACATTTCTTTCCCTACTCTGCATTGGTGGCGGCCTTCTCCAACCGTCCATCTTGTTATTTATGTTGTAAATTGCCGTCCGCGGTGTGTTCAGCGGAGTGTAGTTATCAAAGAGTCCTCTGGACTCCCTTCTGTCTTGTCGGGGTCTTTACCCCTGTGGATTGGCATTTCTGTTATTCTGGTTTTTCTGGCTTGGCCCTTGTTGATTATTGTTCTGGTGAAAATTGTTTCCTCCTTTTCCCGCCCTGGGGGTTATAGCTTGGATTGTATCCGACATTTCCGCCGGTTGCCACTGAAGGAAATAATGCCCTTGGTCCAAGTATGCATTCAATGTTAAGTCTAATAAATGCGGTTCAGTATTAATTAACAAGTTAATAATTCAGTGAGATCAAGTGAGCTGAATGCCTAGCTAGAGGCCGCTTCAGTTCAAGTGGAATTAATGATATTAATCCACAGCTTACTCTTGACTGAACCCGTAGGGTCACACAAATAGTACGTAAACGGATCAAGTATTTAATGGCATTAAATACTCCATCTATGGATATTCGGAATCGACGGATCTTGGTTTCAGCGGAGCTGAGATCGTCACAGGCAAGAAAAGAATACTCCGGAAACGATGATATTGCCGAAAACGGAAATATGGATCGTATCGGAAATATAAATATTATCCAAGTCGTAGATGTTGCCGGAAACGGAAACATGGTACGTATCGGAAAATATTATCGGAAATAGAAATATTGCCGGAATTGGAAATATTGCCGGAAACGGAAATATTGTCTGAATCGGAAATATTATCGGAATCGGAAAATAATTCCGGAAACGGAAATATTAAATATTTGTTCGAAACGGAAATTAATTCCGGAATCGGAAATGTTAAATATTGTTCGTATCGGAAATGAATTCCGGAATCGGAAAATTAATCGGAAGCGCGTCGTACGAATTAGCATCGGACGAGTTTGCTAGACGAAGGCCCAGCACGAAGCCAGGCCCACGTCTAGCAAGGGAAACGCGCGCCACAACACGCCAGCCCAAGGCTGCGCCAGGCCCACCGCAAGGCAGGCCCAGCGCGCGCCCAAGGCTGCGGCAGTCGTGGGCTGGGTTGCTCGGGCTGTGCGCGCGGGCGCATGGCGCCCCTCGTGGGCTGCTGTGCGTGCGTGTGTGTTTGTGTTCACATACGAAACTTAAAACGTACAGGATTCGTTTAATGATTAAATTCCTAATCCTATTTGATAAATTAATTAAATAAGAGTTTCACTAGGATTCTAATTTAATTAATTCGTATCCTAGTAGGATTCCAATTCTCTTTCCATACCCCTATAAATATGTGGCTTGGGTTCACAATTTATAACGAGTTTTTCAAGTATTCAAAGTGAGTTTTTGAGAGAAAAATTCAGTCACATATCTTGCCTAAAAGTGCCGAAAATTATTAGTACCTTAAGGGCGATTCTAGTTGGTCAATCTTAAGGCGGATCCGGACGTGCTGTGGACTATCTACGGAGGGACGACACTTGGAGTCCTAAAGACTTGTTCTTGTTCGGTTCGGGCGCAGCTAGGGAAGGCACGCAACAAAGAGTATGCCTCTAAACTATGCTATATGATTATGTGTAAATAATATGTATTCCTGGCTAAATGGTTTTTCCGCATGATTTATGAATTGTCATATGTATCATAACCTAACAGCCACTACCACATTGGAGATTTTCATCATTCCATCCCCCCTGATATACTCATTTGCCTTGTGCAGGACGTCGCCCAGATTAGTGTATGATTTCCGGCTGAGGTACTTCTTGAATTCGCACTCTTGCATTCCCCTCATCAGAGCCAGAACCGCAACCTCCTGCTGTAGGTTGGGAATAGTGATTGATTCGTTGTTAAAGCGGGTGAGGTAATCTCTTAATGGCTCTCTATCTCTTTGAGCGAACGACATTAACTCTCCCGACGATTTCTTTCTCTTGTGTTTGCTCACAAATCGTGACAAAAATGACGCCTGCAGCTGTCGAAAACTGTAAATGGAGTGTGCCTCTATGCCCTTATACCAGCTTGCTGCAACTCCTAAGAGTGTGGACGGGAATACCTTGCACCACATGGCGTCAGAATCTGTGTACAGCATCATGTGCTGTTCGAATGTGGTGCAGTGATCCTCCGGATCCGTTGTCCCATCGTGTAATTCCCCGTAAATTTATAAATTTTATTAATATATTTTAACGTATATTATTTATATTTAAATATAATTTATGAATTTTAGTAAAAAATATATAATTAACGTATATTTATTTTATTTTAAGTACGTTCTAAACATTTAACGGTTTTTGAAATTCATTATATTTATATATTTAATGCATATTTAATTTTATTTAAATATATTCTAAATATTTTAACGTTTGTGTAATCAAGAATAATTTTAGAATTTTATGTTGAAAAGAATTTGAATTAGGAAAACTCGTTGAATTCGGAAAAACAATCCTATTCGATTTTGACTCAAACACTAAGACCCAAATCCTAATCCTAGCCCACATGGGAAAAGCCCAAAATAAAATCCCAAAAAAAAAACTCCCTTTTCTATTTCACGTAAACACAAAATAACACCAAAACCCCTTCTCTCTTCCTATTTCACGTGAATACCTCCAACCCTCAAACTCCTTGCTGCCCTAGCCACCACCATCAGCCGTCGCACCACCTCCCTGCGCCACCAGTCGCTTCCACCCGACCACCGTCGCTCCTCCTCCTGTGTCGGGTAATCTGCTTCTCCTTCTCTCACTCGTTTTTACTTTCTTTCTTCTCCTTCGTTTTCTTGCTCTCCTCCTCCCATGTTTCTGTTGTTGCGCAGCCACGCACAACCACCGAGCACCGCCACCACTCGTCGTTCCCCTTCGCTGCGCCGCCCACCTGCAGCATCGCTGCCGCGCCTGTCGAACCGGAAACCCTCCTTCTCCTCTTTGGTTTCGGTTTCCTCTCTCTTCTTGCATTTTTGGTTCGACCAACAACCACCAGCAACCACCCGTGCCGACACCTGACCCGACCAGCGCCACCTCTGCTAGCCGCCGCTGTCCCCGCCGTGCCCTAGTCACCGCCGGCCAGCACTCCTCCTCTCCTTTTGGTTGACTTTCTTAAACCCTAAGTTATTTAAATGTTTTAATTAAGTTTATTGATTTTTGATTATGTTTCTTGAATTAAATTTATGATTTTTATGATTAAGTTATGAAATTTCAGATTATATGTTGTTGAAATTAATTTAATTATTTTCAGATTTATTAACTACGTTTAAGTTAGGGTTTTAATGAAGTTTTATTAATTTAATTCATGCTTCTTGAGTATAAATTATAATTTATTATGATTAAATTATATTTTCAAATTATATACTATGTTTAAATAATAAATTTAATTTTCAGATTATGTGATAGAATTGAAATAAGGAATTTAATTATTAAAGCATGGATTTTTAAGATTTTAATATTCTAAAATCATAATAGAATGATTATACATTATTAAAGATATTATTTTTATGATTTTAAGAACGTTGATTATGTTTTGTGGACGTTTGAAATTATTCTATATTGCTGGAAATTTTAAAAGGGATGTTTTATTGGAGTTTAGAACGATTTGGGATCATTAGTTTAATAGTTATTATGCTTGGAGGATATTTAGTTAAATTTCGATATTTGGAATGGTTCGAAATATGTTTAGGGTCTATTTAGAGTACTTTAGTATTGCTGTAAATTGTTGGATATTGATTGGGAATTTTATTGGTTGTTTTTAGGCGGAGAATTCTTTGTAGGCGACTTTTGAATTCGTTAAAGTGGCCTATCAGTTTGTTTACACAAGGTACGTACATACCTGTGTGCTTGGAATGTGTGTGATTTGTTGAAACCATATTGAAATTATTGATGAACTTGGTTATGTTGAAATGATTGAGGAACTTGGTTATGTTGAAATTGTTGATGAACTAGGTTATGTTGAAAGTGCATGTTTAATATTGTTGGATGGACATGTTAAGCATATATATTTCGTTATGAGAATTATAGCATGTTTTGTATGGATGATTGATGCGAACATGTTGGTTGGGAACATTAGATTATTATATATTAATTCAGATCGATTGTTCATTGTTCCCTTTTAGCTTTCCACTACTTTATGAGGGTTGTGGACCTTGTTTAGTAAGTTGAAACCTTATACCCATATAGAGGGGTTGATCAGTATTAAAGGAAAGGTCGGATTTAATTGGAATGAGTCATGCTTGATGCCTTGTGATCACATACTTAATTCCAAGATAAAAACAGTTGTGAATAATCGTTGATTGTATGACTTATGTGATTTTTGAGTCATAACAGAGTTTAATTTATAAATCATGTAAAGTGAAACTGAGTAGCAATAGCTTTAGTCTGGGCACGTCTAAAGTGACGGACAATCAGGAGTTGGGGTCATGGGTAGACTATGGCTTTTTCTGGGGCCGGATTGATCACCGGTTCTATTTTATTCAAAAGTCCCTCGATATCGCATGTCATTGGGGTTTATGGAGTCGCGCCCGTACCTCGTCTTCCTTAGTGAAGAAGAAGAAGTTTCTAGTAGCAACTCGGTCCATTGACTATTTCAATTAAAATAATGTTATTGTTACAAAAGTCCAGTCCAGTCAAGTATAGCTTTCAAGTCAATATGTTTTGGTTTTCCTTTATGTTTCATTAGAATCATGTTAGGGTTGTTCGTTTATTAGTATCATGTTAGGATTGTTTTTGTTTTAGTATGTATTACTCAGCTTTGCTGATTACGTGCTTTTGCTTGTACATGTTGATCATGGCTATGCCTTATTGATCCTGTGATGACCCAATCTTTGGTGAGCAGTCTCTAAGGATCAATAAGCATTGTCCATCTACAGGTTTGAAGATGATGCATCATGGGTATAGGGATTAGAGAGCTTGTATTTAGTTTTATTTTGCTAAGTGACTTGGTTTGTTAATTTGGACTTTAAACTTGTCGTACTATTTATATTTCCTTATTTTCGTTGATTGGTTTTTGGGATTAAACCTGTAATCGATTATTTATAAACCTAAAGTTAGTTTTATGTTTTCCGCTGCAAAATTCTAAATAAGCCGTTACGTTTCCACACGGGCGATAATGCCTTGATAATTCTCTACGTTTTATATTAAAAGATTATTTTAGAAAAGAGAGAATTGTCGGGGTGTTACACATCGTATCTCCCTGTCGGGATTTTTATCTTTTCCATCCTTTCTTCTAGGATTTCTCGGCACAGAGGAGAATCTTTTGGCTGGATTGTCTACCGTCTAGCTATCTGTAGAACCGGCGCTCTTCGCTCATATTCAGTGGTGGGGACTTGCTCTGTTTCAGGCCACTCTGTTTCCGTGGGATCCGAGCGCTTTCTTTTTTCCGGGGTGTTTTCTTGATTCAGGGCGGTTAGGAGATCCCTAACGGGTAACTGGGGATTCGCCGACTTGGTCTTTCTTAGATTGCCGACTGGGCCTGGCTGCCGTGAGGCCGGTAACTCTGACAAAGCGGCCATCACCGCCGACAGTGTTTTCAATTGTTCTCCTGTGAATACTTCCAATAGGGGAGACAGGCGCTCCTGCAGCGTCTGCTCCAGCGGAGTTTTTGGTTGCTCTCTGGCAGGGCTTTCCATTTCTAACTCATCATCGTCCTCCACTGTGAACTCTTTTTGTGCCGGTACCGAGGTGTTTTTTGTTGCCGGGTTTAGAATTGATTGTTCTTGTAATGGATGGGCTGGGTTTACAAGTGAGGGTTGGAATTTGGAGGTTGTCGCCGGTTGTGGAGTTGCTGCTTTTTCCTGACTTTTCTTTGATTTTTTACCGTCTTTCTGTGAGAGATCCATATTGACTGTTCTACCGTTGCAAAGGATGAGGTCCCCTCCTTCTAGCGCCAATTGTTCCGGGTGTGGAATGAGAACAGCTGACTGTGGGATACTTGATTCCTGTTGAGAGTGTCGGTTGATATCTGCACAACAGAATGGTTTAACTAGCCTCGGGGGTGGTTCGAGGATCCCCCCTCCGATGCTTAAGTAAGATTACTGAGGTATTAAGAAGTGATTAAGAGCTAATCAGTGAGTAAGAAAGAAGTGTGTTTAAGTGTTTGTGTACCTCATAGCAATAAATGAGGTGCTCCTTATATAGACCAATCCAAA
Source organism: Spinacia oleracea (assembly GCF_020520425.1). Lineage (NCBI taxonomy): Eukaryota > Viridiplantae > Streptophyta > Magnoliopsida > Caryophyllales > Amaranthaceae > Spinacia > Spinacia oleracea. Next base: position 11,177,182 of record NC_079492.1, on the reverse strand, counting down.
GGTACGATCAAGTGGGTCCCTTGTGGTTAGATAGCGACCTGTTGTTAGTGATCCTTGGTTGGTTGTCCTCATGATAACGCCGGTAGGGGTCTTGCAAATATTGTCGGTAGGTGATGTTTACCTAAGATGACCAAATTACCTGCAGGTTAAGTTTACCTACGGGGATTTCTGCCGGTACCAAGTGGTGCCGGTAGGACACCCCGTACAGATGCATAACTTGGACTTTTATTCTATTCATATGCTATCATTTTGGAAACAAAGGAGTTTGATTGTTAAGTCACTAAAAAGACCAACATGATTCATCATAAAATTCATCGGTGAAATATGGAGTAACCCACAAATCTTGTATATCAGTCGCCTTACTTTTCTTTCTCAATATAGAACAATTAGTCCAAACCTCCTATTAATATTGTATCCTTGAGCACACCTATTGTGCAGTAAGGAATTTTTTTTTTATACCAAGTATATTATATTTACATACAAGTATACGGTTAAACGCAGAAAATATTAGGAGAAAACGGCTAGCCTTTCCGTATATTGATATAACATATATATATACTACAATGTACACAACCCTAACACCACATAAACTCCTAAACCTAATAACATTAGGAAACTTTACATAATATATACCCTGGAATCATATCTACAATATAATTCCTAATACTCCCCCTCAAGTGGGAGCATGTAAATCACGAATTCCTAACTTGCGTAAGAGAAAATCAAATTGTTGTCTGTCAAGCGCCTTAGTCAAAATGTCCGCCAATTGATGACCAGTAGGAACATATGATGTAAAATGGTTGCCCTTCAATAACTCATCACGGACAAAATGACAATCCACCTCAATATACTTAGTACGATCATGATATACAGGATTCTTAGCAATGTGGAGGGAGGATTGACTATCACAAAACAATTGCATAGGCTTGGAATGTAGAACACCAAGGGAGGATAACAACGAATTTAACCATTTCAACTCACAAGTGGCAACGGCCATAGCACGATACTCAAATTCAGCAGATGAACGGGACACAGTAGGTTACTTCTTTGTCTTCCAAGAAACTGGAGAGCTCCCTAAAAACACCAAATAACCCGATAATGATCGTCTAGTCAGGGGACAAGCAGCCCAATCTGTCACAAAAAGCTGTCAAGCACATATCCTCCATAGGACGTAACAGCATACCTTGTCCCGGACTACCTTTCAGATAACGCAACACACGTAATGCTGCATCCCAATGTTGCACCTGAGGGTCACTCAAAAACTGGGCAAGAGTATGCACCGAATAACTTAACTCAGTACGAGTAACAGACAAATAAACAAGTCGTCCTACTAACCGACGATATTGATCTGGATGTGCAAAAGATTCACTAGAAGCATAAGCAAGGCGGTGATTTTGTTCCATTGGGGTGTCAATAGGCTTACAACCCAACATTCCTGCTTCTGTCAAAATATCCAGGGAGTACTTTCTGTGAGGGGGTCGAAAAAGCACGAGGCTAATGCGTGACCTCGTCCCTCATGGGTGTGACGATTCTTTTATTCAATCAAGTGTAATTGGATTTCCTGTGAGTATACACCCAATTGACTAGTAATATAGGAGTCGCCATTCAGTTTTTAACAACAATGAGAAAAACTGATAAAACCCGGTTATCGTGACATAAAGGGAGTGCAATTATGTTTGACCACGACGGCCGTAGGTTCCCTTGTGATCCCTGGTGTGGGGATCTCTCAACATACACCCGCAAGGTAGAGATTGAGGGTTCGGGGGACTGTAACTACCGAGAGGAGTACTTCGCTCGTCGATAACTCTAGAGGCAGGATATCCTTACTAGCTCAGCATAAATAATTGAAGGTACATGCGTTAACTATTAAACTAATCTGAGTTGATTTTAGCAATATGCAACATATAATACTAGATCGATCGTGATTATCTGATTTAAATAGTATTAAGGGACCTAGCATGATAATCCAATTTCCCAAAAATATTATATTTGTTAGGCGTGATAGAACAATCAGATTTAGTTAGTTTAACAGTTCATAAAAAGGGCGAGGAAAGCAATTAAATCACCGAGAAGGGGCACATTACGACGCACCCTTGAGAGGTGCGTCACGGTTCTCAGAAAACTAACCACTTTGACTTTGCGATTTCTCCTTTTTATTTAACGAATCTCAATTATGGGACAGGATACGTTCTGTTCAATTTATGGATCGATTGCGACAGAACGCGTGAACAGTTTCGCAACGTGAGGCTTAGGCTAAGGGTTGGAGTCAATACTCAGAATATGAATTGTGTGTTGTTTTCACGTCGAATTTGGGGCTGTATTTATAGGGGAGAGTTCGTGGAAAGATAGAATTGCAGAGTTCTAATCCACAAAGAATTAGGAAAAAAACACGTACCCAGGTATTTTCAGCGCCCAGGCCTGGGCGCCGAAGATTTCGGCGCCCAGAGCCAGGCGTTGAAAATAGGGTCTGGGCTGTTTTCTTAGTCAGATTCGGATTCCTGAAATCCGTAATGTTTGAGACTTAATCGAGTCTTTTAGTGCGTATCAATTTCATGACGGAATGCGTCTGGGCCCGTTACGAACTCTAGGCTCGTTAGGATTTTAATTAATACGTAACTCTTATTTCCAAATCATATTAGGAATAGGATTCTCGCAGTTTTCTATCTCATTTAGGATTTATGTTGGAGTGCAACACCTAATTCTGACAGGTTTCTATCTTTTATGACTTGCCACTTTTAGAAGCTACCCTTTACGGCAGTTACTATTTTTAGCAGGTTTCCATAAATAGCAGGTTTCGGGTGAAATCAAAAGGGGAATTGAGATTCGTTATTTTATAGGAGATGCGTTGTCAAGTGGAGATTTATGCTTTCATCATCGAACCTTCCCTTTCGGGAATGGGGACAAAAGTAGGTGTCTACAGTTAGCCCCCACTTTGACTGAGTTTTGGAGTAAGACGATGGTCAAAGTATTAGGCGGAGTGCGTCACACAAGCCATGGTGTATGTGACCCGTTTTGCGAGGGTCTCACGAGCCCCCGAGTGATAACATTTGACTTAAGGGTTATCACTTTGAAATGTCGACATATCTCTCACGTGTCATTGGGATTTGTCAACTGATAGTATAGAAACTTCCTCACTTTGTCATTGGAAGGATCTAAAGGTGCGTAGAAACCCCCTCACTTTGTCATTGGGAGTAGCTATAGATGTTTTCGAAATCAAAGCTATAAAGTGTAATTGGGCCTGGCCAAGCCCAATCACGAGGTAAAAATGTTTTTAAAGATTCTCATTTTCAAGGCTAGCTAAAGGAGAAAACCCCCTTGTTTTTATGGGACGTAAAACGAAGGAAAATCTAGCACATCGCTCTTTTTTGGAAAAAACGGAAAACCAATCCTTTTAATTTTTGGAAAAGGGAAAACCAGAAAATGTTATCGCTGCAGCGACTAAGGACCTGCGCGTCTTGTGACGCAGACCCTGCCGGCTAAAGATGGCGAGCCTGTCCGCTAAGGGTGGACACCCCGTCCGATAGAAGTGGACGAATATGTTTTTGAAATAAGGACCTACGCGGCTTGTGACGTAGACCCCGCCGGCTAAAGATGGCGAACCCGTCCGCTAAGGGTGGACACCCCGTCCGATAGAAGTGGACGAATCTATTTTGAAATTTGTTTTGTGTTTTTTTTTTTGAAAATAAGGACCTACGTGGTTTGCGCCGTAGACCCCGCCGGCTGAAGATGGCGAGCCTATTTCATTTTGTTTTTGAAGACTTCATTTTTGGAAAACTGAGGACCTGCGCGGCTAGTGACGCAGACCCCGCCCGCTGAAGGTGGGCGAGCCCTGTCCGCTAAGGGTGGACGTCCCTGAATTCGTTTTTTCGATTTGGGAACTCGCGCGGTTTGCGACGCGATCTTGCCAACTGAAGATGGGCAAGTTCCTATTTCTTTGGTTCTTTGTGATTTCTTTTGAGAATTTCTTTTTATTCATTCTTGCAAGAGCGAATTCTTTCGAGGGATGCTCGAATTTAGTTGTAACCTGAGCGTGGGCTGACAACGTGTTCAGACGGACCTTTGTCTTGCGACCGTCTGCTTTCGTGATTTTGAGCTAGTTATTACGGCTCGACTTGGTCTTCGATCAGAGGACCGTGCACAAGTGTCAATGACGACCTTTCCCTGAGGTCGAACCTGTTGTTTTTTTTTGAGATATCCAAACATGATATGGTGTATGGCGCAGTCCGGGAATGTGATTTTGATCGTGCGCTCCTTGTTGGAGTCTATTTTTCGCGAGCCCCCAAGCACTGGGGCTCGTCGGTCGTTTTTCGCATCTTGTAATCATGTTTGGGGTCATGCTCGTATGTGCGAGCGACCCTTTATAGTAATGTGCTACTTTAGCGAAGCCGTGGAGTGCGACTTTAGTTTTCAGGGGACACCCGGTTTTAGCTTGGCCCGGATTAATCCTTTGACAGACAAACATTTTTTATTTGGAAAACCAACGACTTAACGATACACATTTTTGGTGTTTCGAAGAATGACCATGATATTTAACTTGTTTTTTGAAAAGTGTACATAAGCATTTTCTGAGACGAGTCTAAGTTTCGACCAAGTTTTAATGATTATTTTTTTGCTTATTTGGGAGCTAAAGGTGCTTTGGGCTTGATCCTACTTGCAATAGGGCCTTGTGTTTAGCAACACGGCTTTAAGTCCTTTCTGTTCCGCGTTTTGTGAAATCCGGGCCTTGGGCTGCATTTCCGGCGCCCAAGGCTAGGCGTTAAATATTTCGGCGCCCAGCCGTGGGCGCTGAAAGTCTTTTCCTGGTGATATTTTGACTTTCGGATTTCCTAACACGTTTCCGAATGGGATCAGGATGTCACTGGGTGCGTCCAGCTATATATAGGGGCTAGATACGTCCCTATTTTCCACCACTCTCAATTTCTTTCTCTCTTTTTGCTGTGTTTTAATTACTCATTGCTTTTGCCATGTCGATCCCTACTTTCTCACTCCAACGGACTGTTAGGCATTGGCTACGGGCCCTGACTCCCACAGAAAAGGCTTTGTTAAAAGAATACCACTTAGAGGCACTTTTAGGCTTACAACAAATTAATATTGATTATAACTTTCTGCATGCTGCCCTAAGCTTTTGGGACTCCGATCATCATGTTTTTGCCTTTCGGGGCAACGAAATATGTCCTTTGCTAGATGAATTTGCTGCGATCCTTGGTTATCCTACTAATGCGACTCCTGTTACCCCTGGCACTATTGAAGAGGGTAAAACAACCACAGGGACTTTCCTAGGACTAGATGATAACATGTTTGCTGAAATTGTTGTAGGTGACGAGGTTAACTTGGCAAAACTTGTAAAACATCACTTTAGGCCTAGTAAGAATATGACCGAACAGAAATTGAATATTCGAGCCCTTGTATTTTGCTTGTTGAATCATTATTTGCTGTCGAATAACAATGGTGAGTTCGGTGACATAAAGTTGATCCCCTTGATTAGCCAGATGGAAAGTTGCTATTCTATTATGCCGTTGGTTGTTGCCGAGACTTTGCTAAGTGCGGATGAGCTAAAGAAGGATGCCAAATCTGAACATTTTAAGGGAAGCCCCCTATTACTGCAGGTAATCGATTTTTTTCTTGCGCACGTATACACGTTTTTTTTTCTTCTCTTTTTTTTTTGCGTACAAAATGAGTTTCAGCGCCCAGGGCTGGGCGCTGGAATATTCGGCGCCTGGTCCTGGGCGTTGAAACTGCGCCCCAGGAACCGTTTTCTTTCATTTTTATTATTTTTTTATCGTGCCCGTTTTTTGCAGATTTGTCTCGTGGAACGGCTTAGACTTTTGGAAGCTCCTGCCGATCCTAAACATTATCGCCCTATAGCCTTGGGTAACCGAAAATACTTGCACCAAGGCCAGGACGAGGCCGAATGGACCTCCTTTTTTACTTATGGCATCTGTTCTATTAAGTGGGTGGTACCGTGGTGGGGTTGGACTACTATGACGGGGGGTTCTGATGTATCGGTTTATGTTTCCTTGTTGGGGCTATCTCATCCCATTTATATTTTCCCTTATAGAGTCATGCGTCAATATGGTTTAAGGCAGACTATCCCCTTTTCTGATACGGTACCACCTAAGGTAGCGGCCTTTTCACAAACACGGGTCCTAGCGTGGGCTAAGTATTATGATGGTCTCCCGCGTTGTGCCGTAGCTACAAATGGCTTTGTGGGTCTTTCTGAAAACTACAAGTTGTGGATGAGCTCCGATGATAAAGATGTGAGGGCCGAGGCTCGTAATGGGGAGCCGGCTGAGCTTTTGATACCTCGTATTCGTGTTAAGTATGAGGGTCCTGATTCTGCCAAACCTCGTACCTATAGTATTAAGACTGTGAAAGCTCGTCCTGATCGAAAGCGAAAGGAAGTTCCTCCCCGTTCCAGTTTCAGGCCTAAAAAGATGCCTAACATGAAAGGGCCTGCTGTTGTTAAAAGAAATGCAAGCTCTCGCGGAGATCGTCGCCGGAACAATGTATGGGTTAGGAAGGCTCAGCCGCCTGTAGAAACAATGGCTAGTCTAGTTGATGATAATAATCCTTCTCCCACCATTGTCTGTGCCCTTGAGGCTGAGCGGGCTATAACTAAGAATGTTTCTGAAGCCTTGGCATCTTTAGAAGTTAGTGTCCAGGAGCCGGTTCTTATGGAGATTGATATTGGGGCAGCGCAGAAGACTGTGGGCGTGGATCCTGCGAACATTGCCCTCTATAAGACTTTATTTGATGATCCAGAAGAACTAGAGTAGTGTAGTTCTTGCTAGGGTGTAGGTGCCCTTTTATTTATTTCAGTTGTGTTTGTTTTTCTTATTAGCACTTTGTTTTCCTTCTTATTATTTTTTCAATAAAGGCGTATTTTTATTTTTCATTTTCATTTATTTTGTTTCTCCTCTTTTTTATGTTTTTATTATGTCTAACACTTTTTGCACAAAGAATATGTGTTTTTTTTATTGGACCGAATCCTTGGTAAGGATTGCCTACGTATCTTGTAAGAATCAGGTCGCGCGTAGTTCTAGCTTTAGAATAAGTTCTAATATGCCGGATTTCGGTAGATGTGCCCTGAGGTGGAAGCATATTACTTAATCGGTCAAATGAGTGAAGTATTATCATTATTTTCATATGCCGTTTTTTTGCCGTAAGTCGCGTAAAAAAATGAAATTCGACTATGTTTTGTATGGCTATATTTTTGGTAAGCCTATTTGGATACGTACTGTACCCCCCAAGTGTTCGTTATTTTTCCGTTGTGTGCGGATAAAATGACGAGCACTTTTGAAAAGAAAATTTTTGGCAAGCAGAGAGTTTCAACGCCCAGGCTGGGGCGTCAGAAATTTCGGCGCCAAGCCCTGGGCGCTGAAAATGACTTGGGCGGTCAATTTTGGACGCTTTGCTTCACATGTTCTTGCATTTATTTCTTTTTTGTGCCTTGATATTTTTCTCGGATTTAAAGTCAATTTTGAGGCTATTTTGGAGGCTTTTTTTGACCGTTAGCGTGAAATGCGTTTTTGTCCGGATTAATTTTTTCTATTCGTGACTCGAAACAGTTTTGAAAATGGGGTTAGGGTGCGGAAGTTATGAAGATCTTTGTGTAGGCTTTTGAGGTGGGTTGAAGTGCGTGTTGTTAGTGAAGGGTATGATGGAATTATGTTTTATGAATCTGTTTTTTGGTAACATTTGCATTGTTTTGGATTTTGATTTCCTTTGATTTTGGGTTGCATGGATTGACTCTTATGATGACACTGGTTGGCTTTTTAGGTTTTGGGGATATGAATGGGATAGTGTGGTTTATTTTGTGGGTTTCGGGAATTGGTTCCCATGGCACTATTTCAAAACCGAGTGGGCTTTGTTTGTTGAGCCTAGAGTGGGCCGCCTCTTTATTTTTGTATTTAGCAAGTACATTTGGTGTTTATTTAGTGTTAGAAAAAAAATTTAGGAGAAATATTACGCCTTTATTGATTCGGAAAGTAAGGAAAACACAGTGAAATAAAACTGACCTATATTCTAAGGGGCCTTAGGACCATCTAAAGTCTCTATTATTTTTTCTATTAATCTAAAGAACTACTAGGCGCTTTTTACTAATGGTGCTCTATGTGGCTCAAGCCTGGGGTTTAGTCTCATAAAACTTTGGTCCTTCACCAGTACTCATCTTGAATTCTATTCCTTTTGCATTGACCCACTGATATGTCTTCACCCATCCGTTCTCGATCTCTTCTAGTGTTGATGCAGGAGAGATTAACCGGGTTGGATCGAAACCTTCATCTTGTAAAGCTAGGGTAGTCATCACAGTCTCGTTCTCCATAGGCCTCGATTCGTTAAACAATGTCCATAGAGCCTGGTTGTCCAATATTTCAGCTGTTTTAGTCTTGGTGAGGTGGGGTGCCTCATCCAAGGTGTGGCAGTCATGGAAAATTTCAAATCCGGGTTTTAGCAAGCCATCCTGAACGAAGGGTTCAGGGAAATCACAGCATGGGTGTTCTTCTCCTTCCCGAACGAACATCCCGTTAAGGGTCCTTTGATACGGGGGAAGGAGGGTGGTTTGTTTGGCTTTATTAAGGCGTAGCCTAGACAGGCGGTCAACAATATCTTCCTCCGTTGGTTCATAGCCTAAGCCAAAGGGAGTAGATTTGTTGGGAAAAGGATGGAATGTGTATTCCTTCTTCCTTATGCCCAATGGGGTTCCTGGGAAATAACCTTGAGCTAACAGCATTCTAGGGATGACTCGGGATGCATGCAGGTCTAGGAATGCTCGATCATAATCTTCGATGAACTGGATTGTTTCTTCCATTTGAAACCCGTAAAGGTCGTCTGCAGTTTCGGCCGTTCCAACCATAGTGCAACTGACGTCGAGAGGAGGGGCGCGGATTTCTAGTATTACCCCGTTACGGTTAAGTTTAACCATTTGGTGCAAGGTAGAAGCCACACCTCCTAAGTCATGGAGCCAAGGTCGCCCCAAGAGGAGGTTGAAAGTGGGCTTGATGTCAATTATTTGAAACTCCGTGGTGCGTGCCACAGGCCCGGTTTGTATGGTGAGGTTGATTTTTCCCAACACATGCCTTCGGGAGTTATCATAAGCTCGTACCCCTTGCGTGGAGGTTTGGAAGTCATCGTTTCCTAGCCCCAAGCAATGGGCGGTTCGCAATGGGCAGACATTAACTGCTGAACCATTATCTACGAGCGCTAGAGCGATGTTTTGTCCTTTGCATCCAACCACTAGGTAAAGGGCTTTATTGTGAGCACCCCCCTCTTTGGGCAAGTCTTTGTCAGTGAAAACTATGGCTTTTTCTCCGGTATCTCTCGTGACATGGCTAACCAACGAGTCAGGTGTGATATCTCTAGGTACTAAGATGAGGTCGAGTGAGCGAATAAGCTTTTCGCGATGTTCCTTTGAAGTACACATGAGATCCAAGATGGTAATCTCGACCTTGGTTCTTTTTAGTTGTTTCAGGAGAGGATTTTCAATGACTTCTGCGACGGTGGCGTGCCGTCCATTCTCAGGAGTTTGCCTAACCGGGATGTCGTCCATAGGAGGTGGGTGAATATCCGGTTGGTATATTCTTCCGGATCGGGTGAGGTTGTCGGCCTCGGGCTCCTGAGGGGTGGTGTCAATGAGAGCATACCCGGGCCAAGTTTCGGTGAAGAGGTCCTGGCCGGATACTTGAGATAGGTAAATATCTTCAGCATCATCATCCCACACACCGCACACTTCTCTCTCGATTCGACCCATAGGGACCACAACGAGTGGTGCACCTTGAGGCGTGATGTACACCGTGGGGTCGAAATTCTCTGGTTGGTCGAGAGAGATGTGACAAGAGCCGAGTGGGCTCTTGTTGTTGTTGGGTTTGCCAACGTTAGGGAGAGGTATCACTTCATCCTCTATCATGTCCTGGATTGTATGTTTTAGATTCCAGCAGTTTTCAGTGTCATGCCCATTTCCTTGATGGAATTTGCAGTAAGTACCTTCGACCCAATATTTTCTTTTGACAGGGGGGTCACGGGTGGGGCCTATAGGTCTCAACTTTCCTTGATTGGTTAGTCTTTCAAAGGCTTGTACCAAAGTCGACCCGAGTGGGGCAAACTTTCGGTCGCGGACCCATCTTCCAGGGCTTCTTCGGGCGGGAGTCTCTTCTACAGCATGGACTTCTTGGGCTTGGGATGTGTTACCCCGGTTATAGGTGTTGTTTTTATATGTGGGTTTGCTTTGTATGGTTTTGGCGAGGTCGTCCTCGATCTTTATTCCCACATCATAAACTCTTTTGAAAGTGTCAAGTCCCAGGTACCTAAGGTGTTGTCTGTAAGCCGGGTCCAGGTTGTCAATGAATTTTTGGACCAATTCTGTTTCTGGAGGCCTATTGATTAGCTGGGCCGCCTGGTCCCTCCATCTAGCAAAGTAGGTCGTGAAACCCTCATTTTTCTTTTGGAAGAGAACTTCCAGCTCGCGCATGGTGACTTGGAAATCCATGTTCGACGAGTATTGCTTGATGAAGACATTGACAAAGTCTTCCCAAGTGGGGAAGAGCTTAGGGTCCTGGTGATAGTACCATTTGAGCGGCACAGGTTCCAAGGACAAAGGAAAGGCAGGTAGATACATGGACTTGTCCACGCCTTTCAAGTTCATGGCATTCACAAAGCTCAGTAGATGATCACGGGGGTTGTCCGTGGCCTTGAACTTTGGTAAGTCAGATGAACTGAACTTTTCTGGTAGTTTGCCCGGAAAAGGTTCAGGATCGAGGGAGAAGTATTTGCTCCACATGGTTTGCTGTAGGACCATTTTTTCAATCCTCTTCTCATTATCGAGGTCATTTTTGGCTTGCGCAGCCGCTAAAGCTTCATTTTCCATTTTCAATTGGCCCATAAGTTGGGTCATTTGGACCATCTGGTCTCGCAAATCTTCGATGGACATGTTTGAGGGCGCGAATCGAGGTTGGGGAAGCGGAGATCCTTGAAATGAGTGACGACGGACGGAGCTTGGAGTCACTAAACCTGATGTTGGCGATGTATCTTCAAGACGCACTAACCGTTGATTCCCTGATCGGCACCAAGTGGCAGGACCAGTCCTAGGCATAAGATAAGCCAAAGTTTAGGTTCCCAAAGTTTCAAGCATTACTTAGTCTAGACTTCGACTCTCTCTATTGGTTTTTCACTCTTTCTTTTGTTGGTACACTTTTTGGTTTTTTTTTTCTTTTGGTCATTCTTCGGATTTTCGAAACACTTGCCCGTGTGACATTCATAGTTGTTAGCATGTTCGGTTTTTTAGTGCTGAGCATCGTCGTCGTAGGAGGCCTAACAACGACGCAAAGAGTTATTAATTTTTTACGAGTCGCTTTTGAAATCGAGTGCTTTTCTTACGCCCTCGTAGCAATTCTTTTTACGAATATTTTTTTGTGCTACGTATTTTCCTTTCGCGCGGGCACCGAGGCTGCTGCGCCTGACCAGAAGGCCAAGCATCAACTTCAGCGCCCAGCGAGGGGCGTGAGAAATTCTGGCGCCCAGCTAGGGGCGTTGAAAATACGTCCCTGGCTGGTTCTCATTTTCTGTCTTCTGTTTATGCGACTTCGATTTGCGTGCTTGCCTAATAACGTCCTTTACGCGTAGCAGCATTTGTGGGATTCGTTACAGGCCATCCCGAGCGTCGCTTATTTTTGTGGCGATCATTCGGGTTTGCGGAACACGTATTTCGGTATAACTCTTTGGCAAATTAGTCTATGAATGTTTGGGCAATTTTCAAGGTCGTTGGTTTTGTAGGATATTTTGTCACACACAATCACATATTTCGCTACACATAACTAACATTCATCATGAGGCGATAATAACATGTCATGTAGTTTATGATAGGCTTCTATGAGTAGTTATTTGCGCCTGGCTTGGTACCGCTTCTATCGTAGATCCAACACATGCCCCGGTCTAGGTAGTGTCTTCAACAGACGAATTTCGCTCAAGAGGCCAACCCGCAAGTGCAAGCCGAGGGGGCATGCAGGCGAGAGTGACCTAATGAGCGAGCGATTGGGTTCGGGATAGGTGTACTACCCGCACAAGTACCGAGTGGGCAACATGAGCGGAGTATGCACCCCCCTATTGGCGGATAAAGGTATCCTTAGTCCCAACTCCCGAGGGAGCCGAGATTCGTTATGCGGTTCTGCCCGTTCACATTAATATGCTGATTTTCAGGTCGTCCCAACTTGATGGGGAAATAAACGCGGGGTAGGATCGTTTCACCCTTCGGCTATTTTGATTACCTACAAGCACGAGTATTTCCTTCACTATCCCCTGTGGAGTACTTTCTGTGAGGGGGTCGAAAAAGCACGAGGCTAATGCGTGACCTCGTCCCTCGTGGGTGTGACGATTCTTTTATTCAATCAAGTGTAATTAGATTTCCTGTGAGTATACACCCAATTGACTAGTAATATAGGAGTCGCCATTCAGTTTTTAACAACAATGAGAAAAACTGACAAAACCCGGTTATCGTGACATAAAGGGAGTGCAATTATGTTTGACCACGACGGCCGTAGGTTCCCTTGTGATCCCTGGTGTGGGGATCTCTCAACATACACCCGCAAGGTAGAGATTGAGGGTTCGGGGGACTGTAACTACCGAGAGGAGTACTTCGCTCGTCGATAACTCCAGAGGCAGGATATCCATACTAGCTCAGCATAAATAATTGAAGGGACATGCGTTAACTATTAAACTAATCTGAGTTGATTTAAGCAATATGCAACATATAATACTAGATCGATCGTGATTATCTGATTTAAATAGTATTAAGGGACCTAGCATGATAATCCAATTTCCCAAAAATATTATATTTGTTAGGCGTGATAGAACAATCAGATTTAGTTAGTTTAACAGTTCATAAAAAGGGCGAGGAAAGCAATTAAATCACCGAGAAGGGGCACATTACGACGCACCCTTGAGAGGTGCGTCACGGATCTCAGAAAACTAACCATTTTGACTTTGCTATTTCTCCTTTTTATTTAACGAATCTCAATTATGGGACAGGATACGTTCTGTTCGATTTATGGATCGATTGCGACAGAACGCGTGAACAGTTTCGCTGCGTGAGCCTTAGGCTAAGGGTTGGAGTCAATACTCAGAATATGAATTGTGTGTTGTTTTCAAGTCGAATTTGGGGCTTTATTTATAGGGGAGAGTTCGTGGAAAGATAGAATTGCAGAGTTCTAATCCACAAAGAATTAGAAAAAAACACGTACCCAGGTATTTTCAGCGCCCAGAGCCAGGCGTTGAAAATAGGGTCTGGGCTGTTTTCTTAGTCAGATTCGGATTCCTGAAATCCGTAATGTTTGAGACTTAATCGAGTCTTTTAGTGCGTATCAATTTCATGACGGAGTGCGTCTGGGCCCGTTACGAACTCTAGGCTCGTTAGGATTTTAATTAATACGTAACTCTTATTTCCGAATCATATTAGGAATAGGATTCTCGCAGTTTTCTATCTCATTTAGGATTTATGTTGGAGTGCAACACCTAATTCTGACAGGTTTCTATCTTTTATGACTTGCCACTTTTAGAAGCTACCCTTTACGGCAGTTACTATTTTTAGCAGGTTTCCATAAATAGCAGGTTTCGAATGAAATGAAAAGGGGAATTGAGATTCGTTATTTTATAGGAGATGCGTTGTCAAGTGGAGATTTATGCTTTCATCATCGAACCTTCCCTTTCAGGAATGGGGACAAAGTAGGTGTCTACACTTTCGTTCACATAAAATATGCCTTCAGGCCCACGAGCAACCTCAATGCCTAGGAAATATTTCAGAGTACCTAGATCTTTCATGTAAAAGCAAGTGCTCAAATATTCTTTGAAACGTATTATGGCATCATGAGAATTTCCTGCAATGATTAAATCATCAACGTAAACCAGAACATGTAAGGATATACTCCCCTGAATGTAACTGAACAATGAATAATCTGCATACGAAGGTTTGAAACCAAATGCCCGTAAGGCTCTAGATAACTTTGCAAACCACTGTCTAGGAGCCTGTTTTAATCCATATAATGACTTTCTCAACCTGCACACCTTCCCAGGAACTGGATGACTGTATCCTGGTGGAAATTGCATATAAACCTATTCCTCCGAATCACCGTGTAAGAAGGCATTATGAACATCCATCTGATGTAGTTCCAAATTTAGTGACACATCAACAGCAAGAAACAAACGAACTGTACCCATTTTTGCTACAGGAGCAAAAGTTTCATTATAATCAATACCTTCAACTTGCCGATTACCAAAGACCACCAAACGCCCTTTAAGACGTTCCACTTTTGACTCGTCAGTGTATTTTATCTTATACACCCAACCACTGCCAATAGCTTTCTTACCAGGAGGAAGGTCCTCTACTGTCCATGTACCACTACGCTCAAGAGCATCAATCTCCTCTTGCATTGCCTTACGCCAACCTGGATGTTTCATTGCTTCCTTAAATGAAGGTGGTTCTATCCCTTTTGTAATAGTTGTTAGAAAACATTTATGCTTCTCAGAAAATTTATCATAATCAACATAACAAGCTATAGGAAAAGGTGTACCTGAGGAACGCGATGGAGGAGGAACAGTTGATGTAGAAGGGTCTATATTTTTTAAATGACAATATTAGTAACAAAACCACGGAGCTTAGTCGATGGAATCTTTGTACGCTGACCACGACCAAGAGACTCATCCACATTTGACCCAATGTTATTTGTCGTACTCCCCCTTAAAACAAGAGGCGTCGATGCATCACACTCGTAAGCACCAATACGTACATATGAAGTAGGAGAAGCAAGCACAACAGTAGGCTCATCACTCGGTGCCGTAACGGAAGTAGTTGTACTAACTGTAGCATTGTCTTGCACAACTTTCTTTTGTCTTCGTGCATATACCTTGACAGCAGGATGTAAAGTTGTTTCTCCCTCATTATTGTTACCATGTGGGGCATTAGACCCAACAAGGTCAACGTGAACAATAGGCTGCATATTATTTTCTTGTGCACCATAATATTCGACATCGTCCCATAATCTCGGTTGATTATAATAGTTTTCCCATAAGACTCTCTTAGCATCGGGAAGTGACTCTAGCTATGGGAATTTATCCTCAATGAATTGAACATCACAACTCACAAAAAAATTCATTTGTCTCTAAATCATAAAGACGCCAACCCTTTTTACCAAATGGATAACCAACAAAGATGCATTTTCTAGCCCTGGAATCAAACTTGTCCTTCACACGGGGCCTATTAGCAGCATAACACAAACAACCAAAAACACGAATACTGTCGTACGAAGGTTTTTGACCAAACAGACACTCATGGGGTGTTTTCCCATTCAAGACGGGAATAGGAGTCCTGTTAATAAGGTGAACCGCAGTCAGGACACATTCTCCCCAAAAGTACTTTGGCAACTTAGCCTGAAATCGCAATGCACGAGCAACATTCAAAATATGACGATGTTTTCTTTCAACTCTACCATTTTGTTGTGCCGTATCAGCACAAGTAGTCTGATGTAGTATTCCTTTCTTTGCAAAAAAAGATTTTAAACTCAAAAATTCTTGACCATCGTCACTCCGTACTATTTTAAATTTCCTCTGAAATTGAGGTTTAGCCATTGCACAAAAATCTTGAAGTAATTGTCTAGCTTCATATTTTCCTTCCATCAAATACACCCAAGTAGCACGAGAATAATCATCAACTATGGTAAGGAAAAACCGAGCATCACAACTTGATAATATTTTATTCGGACCCCAAATATCACAATGAATTAAATCAAACACACCGGATGCTCTATTCGTACTTAAAGGAAATGAGTTACGAGGTTGCTTCCCCATAAAACAAATGTCGCAATTAAAGGAACAACCCACACTAGCACTACTACCACCGGCTACTCCAGGAAAAGAAGAAATTACTTGCATTGAAGGGTGCCCTAGTCTCTTATGCCATAACAAACTTGCATCTGAAACCACTACTTTGTTTGCCTGAAGACTTCGTGCACGAACGGGACGAAAAATATAGACCCCCTTACACTGCTCCCCTGCTCCTATTAGGTTCCTCAAATTGTGGTCCTGGATAGTACATAGCTTGTTAGTGAAAATAACAATATATTTTTGATTTTCTAACAATTGAGATACAAAGAGGAAATTACAAGTAAGGGTAGGAACATAAAGAACATTATCCAAAATTAAACCATCACTTAACATAATTCTTCCTTCCTTCGTAGCAGTAGTACTCTTTCCATTAGGAAAACCAACAGGCGAAGAAATATCACATAAACTTGTAAATAAATTTATATTACCAGACATGTGATTCGACGCTCCAGTATCAATAATCCACTTATCGGATTTATGCATACCGGATGATTGTTTCGAGCCTGTGATAGAAACCATACATTGCGCCCATTGTTCATCAGACAATGTAGGGGCACTAGCAGTGGCGGACCCAGGAATTTGATAATGGTAGGGCACTAATGCGCTATCTATGTGTTTAACCACATATTTTTTTTGAAGTAAGAAATATCTTGATAGCCGTAAAAAAACGGTATGTACAAAGGTGAATACCAAAAAAACAACAAAGAACAAAAAAAATGTTGTTTTCTTTTTTCAAATGAAATTTAAGCTAATTATTAAATATTATTTTTTATTTAAAATCTTCCTCTTTATTTTCAAGTTTAAATACCCTCTTATTCTTTCTCCCTAAACCTCCTGTTCTTGAGCCCATCAACAACATTTCCACCAAATTCGTATTTATCCTAAATCTAATTTGGTATTGGAAGCTTGGAGCATATGAAATCATACAAATTCTAAATCAGTATCATTCTATCAATTGCATCTTTTATTGATCTTAATTTCTTGAATTTGGAACTGATTTTCCAAAACAAAATTAATACCATTTTTTTCCCCGCGATTTTTCGAAATTGAAGTCCAAATTATAATACATAATTGCACAAAAAATATTCAAATACAATTTAACTAGGAACTTTGAATGAAAAATTACTATAAATAACAAACCTTATTGAATTCGTGATGTGTGTGACCGTTGATGGTGTTGTAGGTGGCCGAATCGTACAGGAATCCATCCGCCAGGTAATTCCGTGAATCCGTGATGGTGAGAGGCCGCTTCCGATTCTCGTTAGTGTGTCGTGTTGTCGCCGCTTCCGCTTAGATCTAACTCCCAATTCTCAAATCACCAACCCTAATTTTCTAAACAGAGAAGCAGAGAAGGTGATTGACTGATTGTGGTTCCGTTGCGGTGGTGCGCCGGTCCGATGAGAGGACAAAGGAGTCTAAGGAGGCCAGGAGAAGATAAGGGATTAGCTATGGTGAGAGGAGAGATAAAGTATCTTTCAAGTTGGAAGGGGAAGGATGGAAGATGTGTGGTTTTGGGCGAAATATACTGATTTCTCAAATTTTTTATTTATTTAAATAATGGGTATGCACGTGCATAGCCAGGTTAGTAGCTAGGTCCACCACTGGGCACTAGCACGATCCAAATTACTAATTTCTTGGACCATGATAACAATAGGAAGAATCACGAAGGGAAATTATATGGACAAACCTAAGCCTTGCGGAACACTTTGTCACCAAAAAAAATCCAAACTTCCAGACAACCTCAATAATTTGGATCAAGCAAATTGTAGACTTGAGAATGGAAATTGCACCCACCGAATAATTCAAACAAGAAAAAGAAATTGCACTGAACAAACGACCAAACGAATACAAGGATGCTGCTCAACAAACCAACGAAAGATACACTTCAAACGGGCAGCAACAATACTAGATCACAAAAGGAGACTACGAGGCACTTCGTAGCACTCCACGCAATAGACCACACTCACGGACAGGTACACTAGCTCCTGCAGCAACAGACCACACAGGCAGGTACACTCCTGCTAACAATTACCAAGGACAAACTGATCAAGAACAATGCTCGACCTAAGAGATTGAAGCTACGATTTCTCACTTAACTGAATTTGCGGAAAAATAAATAATTTTTAGGGTTGTGTTTAGACAAAGAATCGAAAACAAATCTCTAATCTTAGAGAGGCTGTGATACCATGTTAAACTCAGAAAAGATTAGGAGAAAACGGCTTGCCTTTTCGTATATTGATATAACATATATATACTATAATGTACACAACCCTAACACCACATAAACTCCTAAACCTAATAACATTAGGAAACTTTACATAATATATAGCCTGGAATCATATCTACAATATAATTCCTAATAAGTACATTATTTGAATCCTGTAACGGTTTACAGTTTACCATAAACTCTTTCTTCCTTATCTCTATCTAGGTCCAGGTTCCGTGATCGATACATCATTCACAGACCAATTTGCTGACTTTCCCGATGATTGGTCTGAACCAATCTCCTTATTTGAAACTCTACTCTTTGTGAACAAACCCGGAGCTTCAGGCACAGAAAGAGTAACTGAGTAGCTGTCTAATGTGAGGACTACGGTTGCCATTGTTGGTCTATCATCTGGATATTCTTGAATGTAAGAACTATGACTAATAAGAACAATAATTAGAACAAGCTTATCTGTAACAATGTCGTGGCGTGACACCAATCACTGCCCTAAAGTCGAATTTGCCCCGCTAAGTACACGCGGACTCGTAGCAACCGACCCCCAGGGATACACGACTCCAATCCTTCGGTGTACGACGAAGAACTAGATTGAGAACACCCTTAAGCAATTCCCAGAACAATGGAGGTTTTGTGTTTTTATTTCGGAGAAGAGGAGAAGAACCAACCTTCTGTGTGTTTTCTGTGGAAAAAGATCATGAATTTATAGAGAGTTTTTGGGAAACTGTAACAGCCATAAACGGCTAGTGGAGCAGTTACCGGAGTAATGGGGAACTCCAACAGTCATAAAACGGCTAGTGGGGTTAATGGAGCAGTTTCCAGAGTTAGTGGGTTGATTAAGTCTCCTGACTTAATCAAACTGCCCTTGACCAAAAAGAATAACCCGGTCCACAAAACCCACCCCACGCCCGCGAACCGCATTCGCCAAGTACCAAGTACCAAGGCCCAAGGCCCAAGGCCCAAGGCCCAAGGCCCAAGTACCAAGTACCAAGTACCAAGGCCCAAGGCCCAAGGCCCTCGCCCGAGCCCGGCCCGGCGCGCGCGCGCGCGTGTGTGTGTTGTGACCACCCATGCCACTCTCAAGCACTCTTGAACAAATGATTAAAGGGTAGTGCAATATATAAAGAAGGTAGTATGTGAGTTTTTTATCAATGTGGGACAATTGGTTTTTCATTCTTTTGAAGCATTCCTTTTTTGGAGGAACAAACTCCAACATTCCCCCACATGATTCAAAAGAAGGACGACTTTGGTAATGAAAGATGTTCTGGGCAAGGGATACTTAGTTTTGCAAGTATCAATGTCTTGTGGACTTGAATTGATACCTAGTGCATACTAGGATGTCATACAGCCATATAAGGTGGATTTATCCTTGAACCCTGCATGGGGATTGTAGTAACACAACAGCGCACCAAACTTTTCTCAAAACAAGTAGTGTTCTCGCGAACTTTAATAGTCAGTGCCCCACAAGTTCCTGGTATTTCATGAACGCTCTAGAGGTCCTAAGCCAAGGGACCTCATAGGGGGTTGGGCGTAGCCCCCACATTCACATAGGTAAGTTCATCAGGTTTATACTGTCATAAACCACCTCAATAGGCTATGAACTTATTAAGAGCTTTGGCTCATCCTTACTCATTTGACAGTAAGACAAAATACTACATCACTTTATTAATAGGAATGGCAGTAGTATACAAAACGCGAGTTCTTTTGTGACTTAGTTTGACCCATTGAACTTAGATTTCTCCAAGATGGGTATCCATCACAATTCACTCCTCAATAGGCTTTAAACCCATTCCTTGTGCTGACTCATGCACCATTTTCTTACAAAGGCCTTTGGTGAGAGGATCTGCAATATTCCTCTCCGACTTTAAATACTCAAGTGATATCACATTATTTCTGATCAGATCTCTAACAATTGCATGCCTCACGCGAATGTGCCTCCTTTTTCCATTATAGGATTGATTGTTCGCTACCCCAATTGCAGCTTGTGAGTCACAATGCATGGACACTGATGGAGTTGGCTTCCCCCACAATGGTATGTCAGCTAGCAGGCTCCTTAGCCACTCGGCTTCTTGACCTGCCAATTCTAAAGCAATAAACTCAGATTCCATTGTAGATTTAGCAATACAAGTTTGTTTAGATGATTTCCATGAAATAACACCACTAGCAAGAGTGAAAACATAGCCACTAGTAGAATGAATCTCATCATTATCTGACACCCAATTAGCATCGCAATATCCTTCTAAAACACATGGTGTCCTATGATAGTGCAAACCCCAATTGATAGTGCCTTTCAAGTACCTCAATAGTCTTATTAAAGCATTCCAATGATCACGATTAGGACTATGAGTATACCTACTCAATCTACTAACAGCATATGCAATATCTGGTCTAGTATAATTCATTAAAAACATCACACTTCCAATGATCTTGGCATATTGTTCCTGAGACACACTATCACCTTTATTTTTCTTCAAAGTAATATTAGAATCATATGGGGTTTTCGCAGGTGTACAATCAAATTGATTAAATTTCTTTAAAATTTTCTCAACATAATGAGATTGGTTTAAAGACAGCCCATATGAAGTTCTAATAATTTTTATGCCAAGAATAACATCCGCCTCTCCCAAATCCTTCATTTCAAAACAAGAATTTAAGAAGGCCTTAGTTGCATTAACAACATCTATATTGGTTCCAAAAATTAACATATCATCCACATATAGACATATGATCACACAACCAAACTTGTCAAGTTTAGAATACACACAAGCATCAGAATCATTAACACAAAAACCATCAGAAATAATAGTTTGATGAAACTTGTCATACCATTACTTAGGTGCTTGTTTTAGACCGTATAACGATCTAATGAGTTTACATACCTTGTTTTCCTGTCCAGGAGCAATACATCCCTCTAGTTGCTTCATGTAAATCTCCTCTTTCAAATCACCATTCAAAAAAGCAGTTTTCACATCCATTTGATGCACAATAAGATCATGAATAGATGCAAGTGCAATTAAAGCTCTAATGGTAGCAACCTTTGTCACAGGAGAATAGGTATCAAAGAAATCTAGACCTTTCTTTTGATGATGACCACCAACTACTAATCTAGCTTTAAACTTGATCAAATTTCCATTAGTATCCTCTTTCTTTGTAAAAATCCACTTACTTCCTAAAGCTTTACAACCCCTAGGAAGTTCAGCCAAAACCCAAGTATTGTTACTCATGATAGACTCTATCTCACTATTTATGGCCTCTAACCAGAAACTAGAGTCAACAGACCTCATAGCCTCCCCATAGGTCCTAGGATTTTCTTCTAAAATAAATGCATCTATCTCATGCTCATTCAGAAACTCATTTTCAATAAGAAATGCAGTTATGAATTCAGGACCAAAACTAGACTCAGTTCTAGCTCTCTTACTCCTTCTAGGTTCTACATTAGATGATGCAATGTCATGATGCACAACAGAAGAAGATGGAGATGGAACAGGTAAACTTGCTTGCACATTCAATTTCATAGGAAAAATATGCTCAAAAAATTCAACATCCCTTGACTCACGAATTGGACCAAAACCAGATGCATCCTTAAGAATGAGTCTATATGCAGCACTGTTAGAAGCATAACCAATAAAAATCCCATCAATAGTCTTAGGCCCAATCTTACTCCTTTGGAAATCAGGAAGTCCTATTTTTCCTAGACACCCCCACACTTTAAGGTAACTCAGGTTTGGTTTAAAACCTATCCATAGCTCAAAAGGGGTTTTATCTAGTTTTTTATGGGGAACACGATTAAGCACATAGCAAGCAGAAAGAATGGCCTCACCCCACATGTTAGTAGGCATACCCAAACTAATAAGCATAGCATTCATCATATCCTTAAGGGTTCTATTTTTCCGCTCAGCTATTCCATTTTGTTCGGGGGTATAAGGAGCTGTAGTCTCATGAATAATACCATTAGTTTCACAAAATTTCTTAAGGGGATTGCTATCATACTCTCCACCTCTATCTGATCTCAGCCTTTTAATCTTAAGGTTTAATTGGTTTTCAACTTCAGCCTTATAGATAAGAAACTTTTCTTCAGCCTCATCTTTAGTACTCAACAAATAAACCTTAGTAAATCGGGAAAAATCATCAACAAAAGTAATATAGTAATGCTTACCTCCTCTACTCATTGAATTCTTAAAGTCACCTAAGTCACTATGAACTAACTCAAGTAAAGAAGAAGTACGAGTTACACTTTTGTTAAACGCTTTCTTAGGGTGTTTAGCCTCCACACATACTTCACACTTATCGAAAGAAGTATTGCTAAAGTCAGGAATTAAACTAAGTTGTTTAAGTCGTTTAACAGATGCAACATTCACATGACCTAGTCTAGAATGCCATAAAGAAACAGACTCAGCAATATAAACAGAAGCAGTAGGAGTTTTATTATCAGAAACAACATCAAGCACAAACAAACCCCCATTACAAAATCCCTTTCCCACAAAATCCCCATTTCTGGTGAGTACAAGTTTATCAGATTCAAAAGTTAATTTGATGCCAGCTTTGTTCAATAATGCACCAGAAATGAGGTTTCTGCGAATATCAGGTACATGTAAGACATTTTGCAAAGCAATGGTTTTTCCGGAAGTTAATTTCAGAAAAACCTTTCCTTTGCCAAGAACACTCACAGTGCTTGAGTTGCCCATGAAGACACATTCTCCTTCAGAAACTTTTTCGTACTCCTTGAACATCTCCTTGCTAGAACAAATATGACGAGTTGCACCGGTATCAAGCACCCATTCTGTTACGTTGCTCACCAAGTTTACTTCCGACACCACAGCAGCAATGATTTCATCCTCAACAAGATTGGCTTGAGCTTTATTCTCCTTTGCTTTGTTGTTTGGTCCATGCCTTTGTCTGCAATCTTTTGCAATATGCCCGAACTTACCACAAGTGAAGCAGTTTCCCTTGAATTGCCTATTTCCCTTGAAGTTGTTGTTGGCTTGTCTGGTCCCATGAAGTTGATTAGAACCTTTGCCTTTCGAACCTTTATTATAACCTGCATTTTTAGATTCAACAAGGTTAGCAGTAGAAGAGGAATGATCCTGAGATTTCCCTTTGGTTTGGATGCGATTCTGCTCTTCTATCTTGATCCCAGAAACCAACTCTTGGAGGGTGAAATCCTTCTGTTTATGCTTCATGGAGTGAACATAATTCTGCCAGGAAGGAGGTAGTTTTTCAAGAAGACAATTGGCTTGAAACTGATCACAAAACTTCATTCCTTCAGCAATAATATCAGCACATAGATTCTCATACTCATGTACTTGATCTAAAACAGGCTTATCATCAGTCATACGAAAATTTAACCAACGAGAACAAGCATACTTCTTAGTCCCAAAATCATCAGTACCATACTTAGATTTCAAAGCATCCCAAATATCCTTTGCATTCTTTGACTTACTATGAATCATGTAAAGGGAAGTAGTCATATAATGCAACAACATACCACGACAGGTCTTATTATCCTTATCGAAATCCCTAATAGAATCAACAGGGGCTACATCAATAAGGAGAGTATAATCTACCCCAATTTGACCCAAGAAAAATTCCATTTTATCAGACCACATCCTATAGTTTTTCCCATCAAAATGTTGCATTTTCGACATATCAGGAATGAAAGCATGGGAAAGCATGGATGAGGAAAGGGGTACAGCAGTAGGAATATTACCAGCCATAATTCACGAAAATAAAATAGAATTCGACTTTAGATTGTAAGAACTATGACTAATAAGAACAATAATTAGAACAAGCTTATCTGTAACAATGTCGTGGCGTGACACCAATCACTGCCCTAAAGTCGAATTTGCCCCGCTAAGTACACGCGGACTCGTAGCAACCGACCCCCAGGGATACACGACTCCAATCCTTCGGTGTACGACGAAGAACTAGATTGAGAACACCCTTAAGCAATGCCCAGAACAATGGAGGTTTTGTGTTTTTATTTCGGAGAAGAGGAGAAGAACCAACCTTCTGTGTGTTTTCTGTGGAAAAAGATCATGAATTTATAGAGAGTTTTTGGGAAACTGTAACAGCCATAAACGGCTAGTGGAGCAGTTACCGGAGTAATGGGGAACTCCAACAGTCATAAAACGGCAAGTGGGGTTAATGGAGCAGTTTCCAGAGTTAGTGGGTTGATTAAGTCTCCTGACTTAATCAAACTGCCCTTGACCAAAAAGAATAACCCGGTACCAAGTACCAAGTGCCCAAGGCCCAAGTGCCCAAGGCCCAAGGCCCAAGTACCAAGGCCCAAGTACCAAGGCCCAAGGCCCAAGGCCCTCGCCCGAGCCCGAGCCCGGCCCGGCGCGCGCGCGTGTGTGTGTTGTGACCACCCATGCCACTCTCAAGCACTCTTGAACAAATGATTAAAGGGTAGTGCAATATACTTCCTCCGTTTAGTTATAGTTGCACCATTTGTAAATGGCACAAGATTTTAGGAGAAAAAGAAATGCATGTGAGGGGTAGTGGTTAGCAAAATAGATTAGAAATTAATCAAAAGGCATGCAAGTGGGCTCTGGTCCCCACTGACTTTTCATGTGGATTCATTAAACAAAATTGGGGGTAAATTTCAACTTCCCTCCACTTGCATACTTTTTACATGCAAAAAGTACCTTTTCCCCCCAAATATTTCAGTTGCCCACAATTTCAAAGTTTAACTTTTTGGTAAATTTCAACTTCCCTCCACTTGCACACTTTTTACATACAAAAATTACCTTTTCCCCCCAAAAAATTCAGCTGCCCACAATTTCAGAGTTCTTTTTTTTTGTAACTGCCACCCTTTTACAAGTCCAATATCTAAAATTAAATTACACTTTTCATTACCATTTTCCACAACTTATCTCAAACATTTCTCTCTCATTCACTCAGCACACACATCACAATTTCAGTGTTTGCACTTCATCTTCAATGGATGATGATTGTTGGTTTGAAGCCTTGGTTGCTTCAAATGGGGTTGGTGATTATATGTTCATCGATACAGACGAGTTGCTGCAACTTGAAATGGAGTACGATGCTGCAATTTACATAGAAGAAAATCAAATGCAAGATGAGTTTGAAGAACAAATGATGCAATTTGAAGAAGACATGACGCATTATGAAGACGATCCAACATATGAGTTGGATTCAACTATTTCACCTGAAGAACTACATAGCCTGGAAGAGCAGATGAACCACTTTGAAGATGACATGACAGAAGAAGAAGAAGACACATGGTATGTGACAGATTCTGAAGGTGAGGAAGATGAAGTTATTCTGCCTCTGTTTGTGGACACAGCTCTAAATCTTAGGAAAAAACATGAATTGGGAAACAAAAACAGAGCACACATAATCAGGGACTGCTTGTCAGCTGCAACAAATTTAGAGCTACCATGGGGGAAAAGGAAGCAAATTGCAGAGAAGTGGAATATTCATAGAAGCACACTTTACAGATTATGGTCATCGGCAAAAATTCAAGCAAGTCAAGGGTTGGACATTAATGTGCAGACCAAAAAGAATCTATGTGGTAGAAAATCAAAGATAAATGATGAAGAACTGTTAAGGGCTGTTCCCTTGGAGAAAAGGACAAGTTTAAGGATGTTTGCAGGAGCGTTAATGGTTAGTGTAGCCACTGTTTTCAGGCTTATGAAGAGGGGTATTTTGAGGTCTCATACAAATTCCATAAAACCCAAAGTTACTCACATTCACAAATTACAAAGGTTGCACTTTGTTTTAGGTAAGATCTTACCAAGGACTGTGAATCAAGTACCCAGGTTTTCTGTAACGCCCCGACCTCTAATTCAATTATTTAATCATAATTAGCAGCGGAATTAACCTAATTCGGTCGGGACATTACCCGCCGTAACTCCCTCTTGGGAATTACAAGGCAACTATCAATCATAAGCTATTAAACTCCAAAATTCACATAATCATCCTTCTCAATTCCTTAATCAAAGTACATAACTTAATCTCGAATCTTTACTGAAACTTGATACAACTTAACATTAACTTAGGTGAACTTGGTAATAGTGAAATCCTCGCCACTACTCGTTCCCGTGGTCCCCAGCAGTACCTAAAACGGAAAACAAAACGGTGAGCCGAAGACTCAGTAACAAGTTACCCTAGCATCGTAACATCATTTCAATTCATTTTATTTAATAAACATGGAGAATAGAATATAGTAAAACATTTAATAAATCAATATTTCAGAAGCATCATTTCAAAAACATCATTCCAGAAACATAATTTTAGAAACGTCATCATTTCAGGAACATTATTTCAGGAGTATTATTTCAGGAATATTATTTCATTAACCTTTTTCCTTTTAACAGTATTATTCTGGTCTTCATGACTTTACATGAAAACATGGTAGGACGTCTCCTACGAACAGGGGAAGCCAGTGCTTCATAACAGGGGGAGTCAATGCTCCATAACAGGGGAAGCCAGTGCTTCATTTCAGGGGGAACCTTGGTTCCATATCAGGGGAAGCCAATGCTTCTTATCAGGGGGAACCTTGGTTCCATATCAGGGGAAGCCAGTGCTTCTTATCAGGGGGAGCCTGGGCTCCATATCAGGGGAACTTGACCAGTTCTTACACTTTTATTTATCATGTTTACATTTCTTTTAATAGAACATTAATCAGGAAAATCTCATTCATTCAGGGTGGTTCAACAAAACCATTAAATTTCGTTATTTCATAAAATCATTCTTTCAGGAATAATAATTCGTTAAATCAATCATTTGCATAAAGCTGCATTACCATAAAATAATTCAATCAAATCATGCTTGTAATCCCGCAAATCATAAAACATCATTATAAAACATCAATCATTCATAACATCATTCATAAATACATTTCGAAGGGATTGCGGGTACTAGCAATAACCGTTACCTCAGTTCCACAATTTGCTAAGCCTTTTCGCTGGTTCGTTCTTCCTGAGCTCCGAGAATCGAGATCTTATAAAATAATAATTATTGACTTAGTAATTCTATTTTAATAAAACTAATAATTTAAATATATAAATTTCTTTATGTAAAAAGAATAATTGGTAGATATTGAGTCATTTATAAAATTCCTTTATAAGAATGTTAAAGTACTTAACCAAAATTATTCTTATAAAACATAAATTAGCAAAAATCAATATTGAAAAGCAGTAATACTTACTCAATATTAGTGGGCCTAGTTTTATAAGTTGGGTGGGCTGACTTTGAGTGAATAAAACCAAAAGTTCCAATAGGAACTTTGGTTTCTGGAAACCAAATGCACGCAAAGAGCAGGGATCGAACGAAAAGAAGGAAGGAGAAAGATGGGCGGCGGGGCGGTGGCCGGCGGCCGGCGGCGAGGTGCGACGCGATGCTGGGCAGGGAGGTGGAAGCACGCCAGAAGGGTGGTTCTGGTGGCTGGGCTGCTGCTCGAACGCGGAGGAGAGAGGGAGGCAGGGAAGTGCGAGAGAGGAGGAGAAAAGGACGGTGAGGGGGGGAAAGGAATGTCTGCGGTGGTTCTGGGTGGTTGGTCGACGGTGAGACAAACGGAACGGGACAGAATGGGGGGGGGGGGGCGACGCTGGCGGTGGTGGGCGTGGTGCTACCGCGAAAAGAGAGGCAGGGAGGGAGTAGCGAGGTGGAGAAAGGCAGGGGAGTTGGGCGGTGTACCGACGGTCGGAAGAAAGGAAGAAGCGAGGTGGGGTTTGGCGTTTCTGGTGACGGTTTTTGGTGGTTTCCGGTGGTGGTTAATGGTGGTGGTGGTGGTGTTCTGAAAATGAAACGAAGATGATGGTGAAGAACACCATGTTTATCAATGGTGAACACTGAAAACTTGAAATAGAAAGTTTTTATTTTGCAGATTAATTGAGAAATTGAAGAACTATTTATAGTAATAAGAAGTTGGCCATTTACCTAAGTGATGAACTGATGATATCAATGTCAAAAGCTCAAGTTGACAAATGTAAGGAAATACAGAAAAGTGGGTGATGAGTAATGAAATCTAGTAGTTTAGGTAGTGAATCAGCAAGGCTAAAGACATTAGAGGAAGTTTAGATGGCAAGCACCATGGCTGCCAGTTGTTCACGACAGAGAAGAGGAGAAGGAAGAGTTGACTTGGTTTATAATTGGGTCAAGAAGGGCATTTTGGTAAATATGAAAAGTTGGGGTAATTTTCAGAATTTTTATTACTATATTTGAACATCAAAATTAAAGAAAATAAAATAATGACTTTCATTAAAATTAATTTCCAAAATAATTCTTTTATAAAGTGTTATAATAAATTTAGTTTTCGAATAAAATTTGTTGTTAATAAAAACGTTAAATTATAAATGACGAAATAAGATCTAAAATATAGCTAAGCTCGTAAAATATGAAATTAAATTATAAAATCTGAAAAATAAATCATGTAACAATATTAAAATTCAAGCGAAATATAACTTCGTTAATTAAAATAAAGTTTGAAATTAGGATTTAAAACGATTTTAAGCTAAATTAAAATAATTAAGCATAATTAATCGAGTTTTAAAAATTTGGGTTATTACATTCTTACCCCCTTAGAAAAAGTTTCGTCCTCGAAACTTGAAAATTAGATTTATAAAAATGATTGATAAAATTGAAAACACTCGAATGAAAGTATGATGTTTTATTTTAAAACCAAGATCTCACAATTTCAATTCTGACAATGTCTAGCCTTCATTCCGCCATCATCTTTTAGGACTCCGCTTCAACTCGAGACCTAGAATCGAAGAGTAAAGAATACAAAAGGGGCAAAATTATATTGATCCTTAATCGTCATTATGGTCAATTACATTCCGCCATCATCTTTAGTATCTCCACTTTACTTCATAAAATAGGATCGAGGAGCAAAGAACATAAAAGGGGCAAACTTGTTAGCATAGACTACGCTCCCATGCATTTTACTTTGTGATATCTTGTTTGATAATATTTTCTACCGAAAATAGTAACTTTTAATGAAAATTAAATTATAATTCTGAAAATATATGTATATGTGGTAAAAATAAATATTTATCAACTAATTTCAATACTCGAATAATTTGTAAAAGTCATTCATTATATCAATCTCGTACTCTGAGCTCAGTAGAACTTCCATCGGAGACGGCATCCATGTATAACAATTAGATCACCAGTACAATCATGTCAGCATAAACATAATCCATATCATAGAGACATAATTCATGTGAACATTTCAAATTCAACATAAGCATAACATCTAACACACGAGCATGGTTGACCATAACATAATCATTCATAGAAAACATAGTAATTCATACATCATATCGTTCGGGGGCGAATAATTAGAGATATTTCGCTTTCATTTTCCATTGGGCTTCTTTGTTGCAGGAAACTTATCGTTGACTTTCGATATTCGATTCGTTTCGATTTCGATTTCCGATCTTTTCTTCTACGTCACACAACTTTGTTGACTACGTTCGTTGCAGGGATTCGAGTCCATTCACGTGACGGGAAACACATCGTAAATATATGACTTTGCTATATCCTTAGTATTTTAAGTCGACAAACACTTGGGCTTTGGCGGATAATTCTAAGCCATCACACGTGCCTTTATCAGAAAAAAAAAAATCTAGATTCCAGAAACTTAGTTCATACTACCTGGTTTTACAGACATGTCATTTCGTCGATTTCTTTTCTTATTGCATTCCTCAGTCATTCATAATTCCTTTCGAACTTCATAACATTCATTGATATTATCAACCTCATAGACAGACTAATTCTCGATAACTTATTTTGGTAAGATCCTTGAAACTTATATGCAAAACTCAATCTCATGCTTTCACCATAAATCATATTTTTCCACATAACGTTTTCGCAAACCTTACATTTCCTCGCTTAGCTTTCTTTATGGAGATTATCAAGCATTCTTTCAAAAACAATCCTATAAATGATGCGGAAAGGTAGACTAAAAACACCATCGACCTTACTGACAGACTAATTCCTGATTACTTCCTTTGGTATAATCCTCAGAACTCCATGTGTAACCTCAATTTCATATTTCACCATAAATCATGTTTGGTCTCGATCACATAATATTTTTGCATAACTTTTTAATATTCGAGCTTAACTTCCTTAACGTATCTGAGAATACACTTAGATGCTTATAACCACAAAACAATCATTATGAAGGGTGCGGGAAAATAACCCATAAATCAACCTTAATCATAATTTAAACGCTTTGAACACTGAATATCCTTGATTTAAGTGATGATTCACCTTTCATGAAATACAACTCACACTCTTCTTGTACTCTATCATTCATCTCTAAATACAAACTCATGCTCTTTTGGTACTCCAAAATCAACCTTAAATAATTCATAAACATAAAAGTTCCTTAAAACAATTCATATCCACAAAATCATGCTTTTATTAATTCTTTCATAAACTTCCTCGAGGACATTAATGATCCTTAAACATTTCATAACATGTCCTTGTCAAAATATCTATAACATGATTCAAATCTAAAACAGGAAACTTAGGTTCAAACGTACATAAGAACTAAATTGAAATAGTATCAGCGTCAGCGTCATCTTCTTCTTCCTTGTCAGCTCTCATCATGTAAGCCTTTCCAGATATTGGTGGTCGTGGTGGATCATGATTAACCCTAGCATCGTTGTTGTTTCGTTCATGATTGGTCGAGGTTGTTCTTCCAATATCCGTGGGAGGTGGTTTAGGGCAGTCTCTGACAAAATGATCTTTTCCTCCACATCGATAACATGTCTTTGTTCCTGCACGACATTCACTTTCGGTATGGTTTCTCTTTCCACACTTAGCACACCATACATTACGAACTGCTCTATCGTTATGACCTTGGCCTCTTCTATAATTATGGTTTCCTTGGTTTGGCCTTTTAGCTCCTCCATGGTTTTGATTATCATTTTTCCTTTTATCACCAACATTTTGCGCTTCTCGAAGTAATACAACTCGTTCAACATTAACTGCAATATCAACCATATCTTGATAGGAAGTAAACCTTTGAGTTGCCAACCTATCTTGGTACTTCAAATGAAGACCTCGCTCAAAACGGTTCATCCTAGATTGTTCTGTCGATAACAGCTCCGGTGCAAATCTTGACAATTCCATGAACTTGTTTGCATATTCCATAACACTCATTGTTCCTTGTTGCAAGTGTAAAAACTCGTCTTCCTTTTGTTTCCTCAGGGATGGTGGATAAAACTTGTCTCTTAATAACTTTTGCAGTTCGGTCCAACTAAATCTAGGCTCATTCTTCCTTTCCTTATTAACTTTCCACCATAAACTTGCTTGACCCGTTAAGTAAAACACGGCGAAATCGACTCTCCATTCCTTAGGACATTGCAAGGTTTCAAACAACTGATCTATGCGGTTAATCCAATCCTCGAATTCTACAGGGTCGGGCTTGCCATCATAAGATGGTGGGTTCAGGGATGAAAACTTCTTGAACATTGACGCATTTTCGTTCGCATTCGTCGATTTCTTTTTCTGAGAATCTTTGATTAATTCAGCTAACATCGTGCTAACGGTTTCTAATCGTTCCATCCTTTCTTTGTGATCTTCGATAGGTTGATCGTCATAGGGATCATCATGGGCGACATCCTCGTAGATAGTGTCATCGTTGACATGGACGTTGTGATCGTTGCGAGCTCCCTCGTTAATATCGTTAGTCACCTCGATAGTTGACATTCTGCATAACGTGCTCAATCAGGAGAACATACATAATAGGAAAATAATCCCTTTTCGGCCCGTTCCTACACTCACACTCATTTCATTTTAACATGATTCTAACATATTCTTTTAAACTTATTCTTTAAAACTCTTTGCTTAAAGTCTATTGAATTCTACAACGCGCAAAACCCGTAAGATTTAGCACTTATGGTCCAGAACCTTGGCTCTGATTACCAAACTGTAACGCCCCGACCTCTAATTCAATTATTTAATCATAATTAGCAGCGGAATTAACCTAATTCGGTCGGGACATTACCCGCCGTAACTCCCTCTTGGGAATTACAAGGCAACTATCAATCATAAGCTATTAAACTCCAAAATTCACATAATCATCCTTCTCAATTCCTTAATCAAAGTACATAACTTAATCTCGAATCTTTACTGAAACTTGATACAACTTAACATTAACTTAGGTGAACTTGGTAATAGTGAAATCCTCGCCACTACTCGTTCCCGTGGTCCCCAGCAGTACCTAAAACGGAAAACAAAACGGTGAGCCGAAGACTCAGTAACAAGTTACCCTAGCATCGTAACATCATTTCAATTCATTTTATTTAATAAACAGGGAGAATAGAATATAGTAAAACATTTAATAAATCAATATTTCAGAAGCATCATTTCAAAAACATCATTTCAGAAACATAATTTTAGAAACGTCATCATTTCAGGAACATTATTTCAGGAATATTATTTCATTAACCTTTTTCCTTTTAACAGTATTATTCTGGTCGTCATGACTTTACAGGAAAACATGGTAGGACGTCTCCTACGAACAGGGGAAGCCAGTGCTTCATAACAGGGGGAGTCAATGCTCCATAACAGGGGAAGCCAGTGCTTCATTTCAGGGGGAACCTTGGTTCCATTTCAGGGGGAACCTTGGTTCCATATCAGGGGAAGCCAGTGCTTCTTATCAGGGGGAACCTTGGTTCCATATCAGGGGAAGCCAGTGCTTCTTATCAGGGGGAGCCTGGGCTCCATATCAGGGGAACTTGACCAGTTCTTACACTTTTATTTATCATGTTTACATTTCTTTTAATAGAACATTAATCAGGAAAATCTCATTCATTCAGGGTGGTTCAACAAAACCATTAAATTTCGTTATTTCATAAAATCATTCTTTCAGGAATAATAATTCGTTAAATCAATAATTTGCATAAAGCTGCATTACCATAAAATAATTCAATCAAATCATGCTTGTAATCCCGCAAATCATAAAACATCATTATAAAACATCAATCATTCATAACATCATTCATAAATACATTTCGAAGGGATTGCGGGTACTAGCAATAACCGTTACCTCAGTTCCACAATTTGCTAAGCCTTTTCGCTGGTTCGTTCTTCCTGAGCTCCGAGAATCGAGATCTTATAAAATAATAATTATTGACTTAGTAATTCTATTTTAATAAAACTAATAATTTAAATATATAAATTTCTTTATGTAAAAAAGTAGATATTGAGTCATTTATAAAATTCCTTTATAAGAATGTTAAAGTACTTAACCAAAATTATTCTTATAAAACATAAATTAGCAAAAATCAATATTGAAAAGCAGTAATACTTACTCAATATTAGTGGGCCTAGTTTTATAAGTTGGGTGGGCTGACTTTGAGTGAATAAAACCAAAAGTTCCAATAGGAACTTTGGTTTCTGGAAACCAAATGCACGCAAAGAGCAGGGATCGAACGAAAAGAAGGAAGGAGAAAGATGGGCGGCTGGGCGGTGGCCGGCGGCCGGCGGCGAGGTGCGACGCGATGCTGGGCAGGGAGGTGGAAGCACGCCAGAAGGGTGGTTCTGGTGGCTGGGCTGCTGCTCGAACGCGGAGGAGAGAGGGAGGCAGGGAAGTGCGAGAGAGGAGGAGAAAAGGACGGTGAGGGGGGGGAAAGGAATGTCTGCGGTGGTTCTGGGTGGTTGGTCGACGGTGAGACAAACGGAACGGGACAGAATGGGGGGGGGCGACGCTGGCGGTGGTGGGCGTGGTGCTACCGCGAAAAGAGAGGCAGGGAGGGAGTAGCGAGGTGGAGAAAGGCAGGGGAGTTGGGCGGTGTACCGACGGTCGGAAGAAAGGAAGAAGCGAGGTGGGGTTTGGCGTTTCTGGTGACGGTTTTTGGTGGTTTCCGGTGGTGGTTAATGGTGGTGGTGGTGGTGTTCTGAAAATGAAACGAAGATGATGGTGAAGAACACCATGTTTATCAATGGTGAAAACTGAAAACTTGAAATAGAAAGTTTTTATTTTGCAGATTAATTGAGAAATTGAAGAACTATTTATAGTAATAAGAAGTTGGCCATTTACCTAAGTGATGAACTGATGATATCAATGTCAAAAGCTCAAGTTGACAAATGTAAGGAAATACAGAAAAGTGGGTGATGAGTAATGAAATCTAGTAGTTTAGGTAGTGAATCAGCAAGGCTAAAGACATTAGAGGAAGTTTAGATGGCAAGCACCATGGCTGCCAGTTGTTCACGACAGAGAAGAGGAGAAGGAAGAGTTGACTTGGTTTATAATTGGGTCAAGAAGGGCATTTTGGTAAATATGAAAAGTTGGGGTAATTTTCAGAATTTTTATTACTATATTTGAACATCAAAATTAAAGAAAATAAAATAATGACTTTCATTAAAATTAATTTCCAAAATAATTCTTTTATAAAGTGTTATAATAAATTTAGTTTTCGAATAAAATTTGTTGTTAATAAAAACGTTAAATTATAAATGAAGAAATAAGATCTAAAATATAGCTAAGCTCGTAAAATATGAAATTAAATTATAAAATCTGAAAAATAAATCATGTAACAATATTAAAATTCAAGCGAAATATAACTTCGTTAATTAAAATAAAGTTTGAAATTAGGATTTAAAACGATTTTAAGCTAAATTAAAATAATTAAGCATAATTAATCGAGTTTTAAAAATTTGGGTTATTACATTTTCTTACTTGTACAACATGGTCCACATAGATGAAAAGTGGTTTTTCATGAGTAGAGTAACTCAAAGGTTTTACTTGTTGTCCGAAGAGGAAGACCCATACAGAGCAGTTCAATCTAAGAATCACATGCTAAAGGTCATGTTTATGGCAGGCATAGCAAGACCAATTATCACACAAGACGGAGAAGTATTATGGGATGGCAAGATAGGGATATTCCCCTTCACGAATGAAGTTCCAGCCCAACGTAGCAGTAAGAACAGAGATAAAGGCACAATGGAAACCAAAACGATACAACACATTACAAAGCCAATCATCAGGGAGCTCATACTCACTCAGTTGCTGCCAGCAATCGGGGAGAAGTGGCCGGATTTTGGGTGCAAAACAATCTGGATTCAGCAAGATAATGCAAGACCCCACATAGAAGTCAATGATCCAGAATTTATAGCAGAAGCTTCAAAAGATGGGTTTCAAATGCATCTTGTATGTCAACCCCCTCAATCCCTAGATTTAAATGTGCTTGATCTAGGATTTTTTAGGGCAATACAATCTTTACAACACCAAAAATTCCCCAAAACAGTTGATGCTTTGGTTACAAATGTAATAGAAGCATATGCATGTTATGATCCTAAGATTATTAACTACACTTGGTTGCAACATATGTACTGCATGGTTGAGATACTTAAGGTGAAGGGAGGGAACAATTACAAAATCCCTCACAAAGGTAAAAAGAGGTTGGACAGATTAGGTCTTCTACCAAGTACTGTCATAATTCCACTACAGTTGGTAGAAGACACCGTCGATTACCTAAATGAAGGCATTGTCTGTTTGAGAGCCAACAACAATGAAGATGTACCAAGTTCAAGGGAAACAGATGGTGCAAGCACAAGTGGCAGTGGGGGTATAAGAGACAACAACGAAGCTGGACCAAGTTCAAGGGCAACAGATGATGCAAGCACAAGTGGCAGTGGGGGTATGTAATTAGTACTCCGTAGTCGACTAAATTTTTTGACATGCTTAATGTGTGACGATGCAAATGTTGGGTAAGCATTATGTTTAAAATTTTAAAGTAATTCTTATTAATGTTTTTCTTTTGTAAAATCAAAGCTTAATTTTCACATCATTTTGTAAAAGAAGCATGTGGAATGAATATGTTAGAGCTGAGATATCTCACAGTCAAAGCAGAAGTTGTAATCTCCATATATGTCTACTGAGTACTCTTATTTGACTATTGTTATCTCACAATCAAAGCAGAAGTTGTAAGGATGGCTATTGGTAATTTAATTTTTAGACCAATATCATATTTAGAATCTCTTTATTTTACACTAATGATGGTTCCTCTCATAATAGCATTTGATTACTCTTTTTTTTTTACAGCAATTTGATTACTCGTACTACCGTACTACTCAAATCCCTACTGTCATCAAAGTAACTCATAGCTACGGAGTAATATGCTACTGTTTCATTCTTTTTTTTTAGTTGTACTTAAACTAGTTTTTAAATCAAAATGGAGTAGTAATACGAGACCATATCTCACTACTCAATACTAATATCATCCTTTTTTGGGATTTATGAGGTCAACAACACCATTCTTTTCTTTTTAATCATTAGTGAAATAATACATGAGTGAAAAAAATAACCAAGCATAACTACTTAGAGGTAGCAGATAAACAAGAAACACAAAACAAATTAGCCATACTTATCTGGAAGGAAGCACCGAGAATCCGATCAGGGTTGTGTTTCATCAGAGTCCACTTCGTAATTAGATTTAGGACCACTAATCTTTGACATATATCGAACACGATTGGGCTCACATTCCCAACAATCAAGAGACCAACTTTTAGGAGGTGTATCAT
Organism: Spinacia oleracea; assembly: GCF_020520425.1. Lineage (NCBI taxonomy): Eukaryota > Viridiplantae > Streptophyta > Magnoliopsida > Caryophyllales > Amaranthaceae > Spinacia > Spinacia oleracea. The sequence continues at coordinate 11,140,590 of NC_079492.1, read as the reverse complement.
GAGCAACCTCTTCCTCAAGTTGTGTTGGGTGAGAAGGTGCTGAGGGAACAAATTCTTCGTCATTATCATCTGATTTCTCACCAACATCATCAGTTTCAATTATCCAATTATGATTGTGGGCTTTCGGTTCCGCGCGAAGACCACATGGTCGAGCAACATCCTGATGGAAAACTTCAGATTGCTTGTACGGTCTATTCACGAATGGTTCTTCATCAGAAAGATCTGGGTCCTTGGGCTCATCCTTGTCAGTAATTCGAGGTTTCTTAGGATACTTTGTATGTCTTGTAAGATATTCATCGTCACTCTCCGAACTATAGCAGAAGTAGAGAGGAACTTTGAAGTCTAAGGGTGAATAATTATCCATGAAAAGAAAATCAAACACGGGTGAATAAAACAACCGAGAATCACGATTCAGATTTTATGGCTACTCATATTTGGGGGAAAAAAATCTAGGGTTCTTTAAATTGATGGGTACTAGAAGAAAATGTGAGAAATTTGAGAAAGGAAAGTGCTAGAGTTTGAAGGATCAGAAGATCAAAACCGAAAAATTGAGAAATTTCAAAAAAAAAAAAAAATTGGGAAGAGGAGAACGAACCAGATCTTGAGCTAGATAAGAGGAGATAGAAACCAGACTCTATTTCTCTATCAATCAATTTGATGATTCTTCATCGGAAGGTCGACAATTTTGATTTTACATTGGAAGCTCCTCAAGATCTGGTTCGAAAATTTGATGCTCTGGTTCTTGAAGAACAAGCACTACTAGAAAAATCGGATACAGGGGCAAGTCATAATTGCCTCTAAAAATAGGGATTTAGCCTCTAATGGGTTTTTGAAGCAAAAAAGTGGATGCCTCTAATAAGTCCGTCGCTAATTATTGGTTGCCTCTAAAGGCCCCTTTTGAGGCAACACAATGTGTTGCTTCTAAAAGCCCATATATTTAGAGGCAACCATATATCCTTGCCTCAAAATATAATTAGAGGCAACTCCATATTATTGCCTCAAAATATAATTAGAGGCATCCATTTATACTTGCCTCAAAATATAATTAGAGGCAACAATATATCTTTGCCTCAAAATATAATTAGAAGCAACCACGTATTATTGCCTCGAAATATAATTAGAGGCATCTGTATATTCTTGTCACAAAATACAATTAGAGGCTACATATATCCTTGCATCAAAATATATTTAGAGGCAATAGTAAAAGTTGATTCTAAAGACACTATACATTTAGGGGCAGCCATATGGTTTTGCCTCGAAATATAATTAGAGGCAGTATAAACGGTTGTTTCTAAAACGACGTATATTTAGGGGCAACCATTTAATTATGCCTTTATATATAATTAGAGGTAACATCTTGTTTTTAAAATAATGATATTTAGATGCAATTTTATATTGTCATAAAAGGTATTTAGAGGTAGCGAAAATAAAGCTAGTGTATTGATAAAATAACAAAAGTAACCACCAAATTTTATAAGAATCGAATATTTATCAACTTCAATAATATTATTAACAATAAAAACATCAATTGTTGTCCAATCTCAAACAAAAAAACACCTTAGAGCTTGCAACAACGAGCAAGCCCAAAACAAACAAAAACCACAAAAATAACATGTCTTAGAAGATGTCTGATTGGTATATTCGGATATTACTATCACTCCTGACGGTTTAAATTTCCCTAGATTGGTGCATAAAAATAGTCACTGAAAAGTCAAACCAAAAGTCTAACAAAACGGAAAAATAGCAGCAAGACAGCAGCATACAGCAGCAGCTTACAGCAACAACAGCAGCAGCAAGACAGCAGCATACAGCAGCAGCTTACAGCAACAACAGCAGCAGCTTACAGCAGCTTACAGCAACAGTAGCAGCAGCAACAACTTACAGCAGTTACAGCAACAGCAATAGCAACAACGACAGCAACAGAAACAACAGTTACAGCAATAGCAACAGCACTTACAGCAACAGCAACAGCAGCAGCACTTACAGCAATAGCAACAGCAACAACACTTACAGCAACAGCAGTTTACAGCGTAACAACAAAAGCAAATCAACGTAACAGCAGCAACAGATCAGCGTAACACCTCACCATGCTCTTCGTCCACATCCTCATCCTCAACCTCATCCTCATCCCCATCCCCATCCCCATCCCCATCCCCTTCCGCATACAACTGCCATTATAGAATTATAATGTAATATATATTAATAATTAAAAAAAATTAAGAAAAAACTAAATATACTACTAGCATATAATGGTTTTAATTAACAAATTACCTCATCCATATCAAAACCCAAACGATCAAATATTTTTCCCATGAACCCTTTCATAAGTTCCATATTTTTTTTCATCACTTTCATCTCTTTAGTAAGTGCTTCATTTTTCTCATTGGCCTCCTTTGCCTCAATCTTTGCCTCATTAGCTTCTTTTCGCAGTTTTTCTCCTTCACTGAATGACCCATATAATGATGTAATAGAGGGGCTTACTCCCTTGCCACGATCACGACCGCGTTTACCAATGGGTTTAACTTTTGCATAGATTTCTTCATCTGTCATCTTTATTTCTCCCGCCTCACGTTGCGCTAAAAGCTCTTTCATTTTTTACTGCGCAAAAAAAATCGTTAAACATTACTAAAAGATTGAGAAACACATAACCACTACACATTGTTTCATAGAAGCCTTTATTTTTCAAGTTCTAACATTGGCTTATGTAACTAACAGAAGTGTTGATGGGAAAATTAAAATGCATTAACAATTAGCAATTAGTATATATATCAAGCATTCATTTCTTACCATTGTTTCTTTTGCCACTTCAGTAACCGGTGTCTTATCATTTTTTGAATGAGTTTCTTCGTACAATTTCAGCATGGTCGGCATTACTTTGTCACGTTCGAACTAGTTTTACAAACGAAAAATAGATTAGCAAATTGATATTTTACTCTTTTTTTATTAATACAAAAATCATAGCAAGCAGAGAGTATTACCATGTCTTCAACTTTTTGAGCAAAACTCTTTGTACCAGAAGTGTGTCCGGCATCTTGGTAAGATCGATTTTTGGTATTTCTTGTACTTTTACCCTATATTATGTAAATATAATTGGAAAATGAGAAGTAGAAAGATCGGGGAGGGATATACGGAAAAAGATTAATATTATACGTAATTACCTTAAACTCGTCTGATCCAAAGTACTCAACAAGCCATTCCCAGTCATCTTTGTCAACATTTGGTGGCCTATTTTCTTCTTTAAGCTTCTCCTCGTCTGTGCTCTCAATATCATAATAATCAGCTTTCAGTCTTGCACGATAATTCCTGTATTTTTTATTCAAAGACCCCATGATGTATGTTTTCCTTTCTTTTTTTATTTTTTCACGTTCCCCTTCATCTTGATCATCCTCAAGTCCAATATCGAATTTTTCCTTGCAAACAAAAGTACAACTCTTAGTAAAAACAAATACGGCACGAAAAGTATATGAAAAATATTTATTACTAAACAAGAAAAACTTATACCAGAACAAGATCCCACATCTTCTCCTTATTCTCTTCTGGAATTTCTGAAAATACTTTCAACTTTTGAAGTGGGGCATTAAGAGGATCTCTAACAAGGGAGCCACAATAACTTGCAAGACAAGCTCTATTCACACCAATAGGTTGGCCTTTTATGTTGAAATCCACTTTTTTCTTCTCACCGGGTCTCATTCTTGCCATTTGAAGATTTCTTGTAGGGCCTCTAGGAGTGACGGTCTTGTATGTTTTCTTCTTTTTCTTGTTTGCTGTAATACATGTATATATAGTTTAAACCTGACTAAATACCATTGCAAAGAAGAAAGAATATTAAATTAGAGAGTATAAAATAAGTCATACCAGAATTATCCTCTCCCCCCTCCTTGTCAGCAAGTGTCTCCTCGTCATGATTTCTCAACGTGTTTGAAATGATATTATTTTCTTGATTTTCTAAACCATAGTTTCTTGTCTCGTCTAGATCCTTACCGCCTTCTTGATCTTCTAAAGCATTATTATCATTGTTCTCAACAAGTTGCCTCTCATCATGCTCTAAATCAACTGTATTTTCATGTTAAGTATCAGAATATGTAGATTTAATACATGTTATGAAATAAAATATTTTACCTGATAGGTGGGGGTGGGGTAGGGGGAATGTGCTGCAATTATTAATATAATGCTTATTTACCAAATAAAAAGAATAACTTATACCTCTATGGAGATTATTGCTTTGCCTATCCTTTAACGTCTTTTGTCGTTGAAGGTCTAGCAAACGTGAATTAAAGATTCGTCAATTTCTAATAAATGTGTACTTTAATCATATACGAAATAACATTCAAACTCTACTGAGCAAATAAATAAACCTTCTTGTAAAGTTGAGAGGGTTTCTTTAATTGTTCCCACTTCTTTTGTTCCATGTGCTGCTTGTTTTTCCTTGTTCGGTCTTGATCTTAATAACTTGGCAACTGACATCGGTGCAATAAATTTGTTTTTTTTCCCTCCTCCTTTGATCTCATTATTTTTAACCTGAAAAAAAATCAAATAAAAAGTAAGTTGGTTCATCATCCGAGGTTCATCCTCTGATCGTAATTTGTGATGATGTTTGAATAGCTCTTTCACTCTTTGTAGTACTGCAGTCTATGGCTTGTAATGCTTGTACCACATTGTATAAAAATAAAAGTGATGTCAATTATAATATAAAAATGCACTGCGTTAAATAACCAGATTTTCCAGGAAAAAGAAAGATGATGAGGCGCGTGCAATTATGTAGAATTCCTACTTATTCCTAGGTATAGTTGTCTCTCACTAACTGCACCAGGCCACAATTCCCTAATTGTAACAGGGTCCTTAAGCAATGAGGTTAATGTTACAACTAATGACAGAAAATAATAGCATAGAAGAATTAAGAATATTGAATGGATACTATTCTGGCTAAAATTCAAGTTTATTTGACAGCATACTTATTCAGTTACCAAAAAGCCACTGAAGATTTTCTTATACCAATGTGGCAAAGTCCCATCTTTTTTAGTATAATTTGGTAATTCGGCTACTTTCATCAAATACACAACTTTACTTCATTTTACTGGTTAATGGGAGTCACAACACAATAAGACAAATTAACAAGAGACTTGACCCAACAGCTGAAAGTGCTTGGAAGTTTTTTCTTAATCAACTCGGCAAAGACCTATTTGGTTCGCGTTAAACAACTATGCGGTCATTGAGCAGAGAACCACTATCTGTTGTAGAAAAGGCCCCAATACCTTAAAGTTATAAGAAAAGCAATTGGTGAGAGATTACATCTGTTTTGAACATGACAGCAATCACAAGTTCAGATGCTATTTTCAGGACAAACTACTATAAGTTGACCAGCAAGCAGCCGGAGAAACTTGATCAATCATAAAGCCTCAAACAATTTCATGCAGCAGGAAACAAAAAGGAAAAAATAGCTTCATAGAATTAGCAACCTGAACAACATCATCTCTTGCAGGTTCAACAATAACTTCTGGATGGTTTTCAAATCTGTAATCATAGCAAAACAAGTTTATGTTCAACTTGCTGCAATAGACCACAGTTAATCTTACCACACCACAGCTTGCTGAAACTGAACAAGGCAAGTTGTTCAGTTTGCAACAAAGAATCTGGAATTGCTACGCAAACCGACTCAATCAGTCTTATGATTATTTGCCATGTCAGTGTTTAGAAAAACTGACTACTTATGAGCTTTGATGATAATTTCAATTTTGATATTTTTACATTATTGTACATGTTGACACTGACTTCTTATGAGTGACTCTGACCTGTTGTTTCCCTCCTAGTAATCTGAATGTTGATTTGTTCTCTCTTTCACTTTGAACTTTAAGGCTATACCAACTTAAGAAAAGGGAGTGAACTATCAGATCTTAATTCTAAAAGTCTCTTGCTAAACTGTCATGGGTCTGACATTGTGTGGAAGACTTTTACTAGCTCTCAGTTGAGATAATATTGCTGGTCCAATGTTCAGTTGAACATTACAGAAATGAACAGAATACTGCAAGTTAGGGGCTGATGGGTCTGAACTCTAAAGACAGAGGTTGCAAGGCTTGACAGGTCAGAAATGGCCCAGAACATGATAAGAGAATTCAGTTGAATTTCCTCTTATATTCCCTGGTGTATGTTGAAGTCTTTTATTCTGCTTTAGCTCTTCCTCCCGAAATTCTGTTCTTAAATTCGGTTGAGCATGATTTGTGGTGTGGCCTGCGAGTCTGAGTAGACACTGAGCTGGATTCAGAGGCAAATTTTTTATGTTTAATTTGGATTTTCATCCTTTAGCAACTTCCAAACTGTATTCTAGCTACTGTGATCAAGTATATGAGGCAAATAGTGCAGAATTGGAATTTCTGAGCTTCTGACAGTTGCTCATAACTAAGAGCTGCAAGTTTAGGATAAATTTAGTGAACCTTGTCTAGTAATATAAATTTAAAGACTAAAAGAAATGATGGCAATGAGTGCTTGAGTTAACAAGTTGCAGAAACTTAATGGCATTGTTGTGCACTACTAATAAACCGATAATGATGGAAATATGAAAACAGATCCTTCGATATTTATCACATGAACTTGGAGATTGACAACATGGAGTCCTCAGTTCTTCTAAAAGCTCGTCAGATGGACGAATGAAAATTTTAGGAACAATTTACAAACCTGAAGCTACTACCCCTTTCACTCCCATCTTTGTATCATCAAAAGCCTTTAGCTCTTTTATGCAATCATCTTTCAGCTATAAAGATTAGATGAATGAAATAATTTTGTCAAAATAAGTGTATCAGTTCACAGGGAAGGGTAAGTGAATTAGGTAATTAAACTGAACATACTAAAAATCATTTAGACTCCCGGTTTGCTTATATCTCCTGGTTTACTTATTTTGGTAGTTAAGACGCATGCCCCGTTTTTCCCCCCAGTTCAATATTCTAATTTCTAAAAACAAAATTAGAGCAGCAAACAGAAATGAGAAGATCAGGAACATCAACACAACAGCTTGTGCAGGGTTCTGCAAGTCCAACATAAACCTCCTTTTACTCAACTGAACAAGAGGCATCCCATTAGACCAAGACAAACCAACTTAGAACAGGAAAACAACACTAAACTTCGAGGCGCATGTAACAGAAGCAAGCAAGCAATAGCAAACTAACAGTCAACTTCCCAAAGCCAAACTCACACTCAGCTTTCCAAAACCAAACTAACAGTCAGCTTCCCAAAACCAAAAACCAAACTAACAGTCAACTTCCAGGCGCATAAAACATAAGCAAGGAATAGCACTCAAGATAATTCTAGGCTAGAAATATAAAATAAACATCAACAACTGAGAAGAAAGAAATATAATAGCATTCGACAGGAGACTACAGGCAAGTTATAACCAAAAGAGTAGATGGAGAGAAAGAAAGCATCAAATAAAGAAAAGACAAAAAAATAAAGACAAAAGAAGGAGAGGAACATAATGGATGGGCAGTGAACAAGATGAAACACGGAAGTAGAACGTACCTTTTTATTTGTAGTCATAATTTGAGTTTGATCCTCACGCTCATCTTCCTCATCCTCGTCAGGCACATAGTCACCATCTTTCTCAAGTGTAAAATTACATTTTTGTCGTCTTTTCTGAGGTTTTGAGCTATCCACCAAACTTGTCACACAAGCAGCAATGCGCTTTATACCTAAAGTTTGCATTTTCAGCTTGTTAGATTTAATATGCCTGAGTCTTTGTTGTTCATAATCATTTGGAGTCGTATCATCATGATTAGAAGGCGTCTTCCCTCCAAATCTGGACATTTTAGTGCTAAGAGAAAAAAAAAGATGTTGTTAGAATGAATACAATTATTATACATCAAATTTAAAATAAAATCATAACATTGTGTCTGCATTAATGAAAATGTAGGCAGAAGACTGCATCTTATCAAACACGTGAAGAATTTTATTATGGTGGCAAGAGAAGTTGGCAAACAAATTCATCAAACAATCTAATCAGTCACTCTTAACGTAAACGGCGTGGTAAAAGGCAAGACAAAAGAGCAATTTACTAACACAAATATATTCAATGTAGAAAGCTTAAATTGAAACACAATTGAAGTTCATAATTTATAACATAACAATGAAAATGAGTAATAGGAAAATATTTATCGAGCATATAATCAGCTTCGTTCTATTCATTTAGCTCCGGGACATCATAGGAGTTTCTTGGTGTAGTCTTAACTACAACCTTCCAATTGGGCTTCACAACATCATCGACATAAAACACTTGTTGAGCTTGAGAAGCTAAAATGTAAGGATCATTAGCCAACACTTTTGAGGTATTGACGCTTACAAACTCAAAAGAATCTGTAATGATCCCTTGGCCTTGGGTATGAACATCCCACCAATCGCATTTGAACAAAATGACCCGATTTCCTCCAATATATTGAACTTCTATGATTTCTTGCAAAAGGCCGTAATATTCTAGATTTGAAGCTCCACTTTCTCCCTTCACAACAACGCCGCTATTTTGTGTTTCTCTCTCCCTTTCACTGTTCTTAGTGCGATACATCGACCCATTAACCATGTATCCATTGACAGACACCACCGCACGATCTGGACCTTGTGCTAATGATATTAAATTATTGGTAGCACTTGGATGTTTTCTCTTAGACAATGTTGTGACCTATAAATAAACAAAATATAGGTTTTAGAGGATTGCTACAATTATAAAAAGAAACTATTAAAAAAGGATTTCGTTATTTTAAAATTCTTACTTGATCTCTAAACCATTGAATGAATTTTCTTTTACGTGAAGAAACCATCCCCGTGGCATTTGTCGCATCGCGATTGTACTCACTATGATAATATTTCGAAAAAGTTATACAATTTTACCATAAAACGGAGAGTATATAGAATGGAACACAAACTACAAACTTACTCGATGAATGGTTGCACTTCTTCACAATTGTTCAACACATAATAGTGAATTTCTTCCCATTCCTTTGTACTAAGTAAACGAGGATTTTCCTTCCCAAATGCTCTAACTCTTATCCCGAATATAGGAAGGCAGTCAGTTGAACTAATATCATCATCACCATCATCATCATAAATTCTATCTTGCTTGTTGAATTTTGTTTCTACATCATCCATATATCTTGAACAAAATGTCAAGCACTCCTCTAAAAGATAACCTTCTTCCATTGATCCCTCCGGGTGACCTTTATTGCGTACATACCCTTTTAGTTTGCTAAGATATCTGTTAAGTACGTAGAAACACTAGTAAGTATTTTACTATTATCAACCAAAAAAAAAAATACCAAATAACATAACTTCGCATACCTTTCAATAGGGTACATCCATCGATACTGAACTGGCCCGGCAATCAAAGCCTCACTTGCAAGGTGTACGGGTAAGTGCATCATAATCACAAAAAATGATGGTGGGAAAATTCGTTCCAACTCACAAAGGGTAACACCAATTTGCTCTTCGAGTTTCTCTAACTCGTCAATCTTCAATGCTTTAGAGCATAACTCTCTAAAAAATTCGCTCAACTTAATAAGTGGAGCGGACAATGATACGGGCAAGTCACGTATGGTAAGAGGCAATAGATGCTCCAAGATAACATGATAATCGTGACTTTTCAACCCAGAGAGTTTACGCTCTTTAAGTGAGGAATTTCGTGAAATATTCGAAGCATACCCATCCGGAAATTTCACACTAGTCAAAAAGTTACACAGATTCCTCTTTTGCTCCAAAGATAAGGTAAAAGGAGCTGGTGGGAACTCTTTTGGGATCTCTGTTGGATTATTAGGATCTCTTATAGGATGCAATGACTTTCTAATGTTCATTTCCTCCAAATCTAAACGTGCTTTCATATTATCCTTACTTTTCCCTTCAATATCTAGCAATGTCCCAAGTAAAGTTTCACATACGTTTTTTTCAATGTGCATCACATCCAAATTATGGCGTATCAAAAGACTACTCCAATATGGCAATTCAAAGAAAATGCTTTTCTTTCGCCATAATTTTGTTGCCTTTTGCTTCTTCTTTGTGCGTCGCCTCTTTTTTGAAGTATGTTTTGAAGAAGCTTGTTCATCATTAACCTGTTGTAGCAGTTCCTCACCAGATAACTGCTTAGGTTTTGGTCTCAACTCTTGCTTCCCATCAAAAGTACTTCCATCATACCTCCACATATGACTCATAGGTAAAAATCTACGATGACCCATATAACAATGTTTTCCCCCATTTGACAACCACCTAGAACAAGTATCACTGTTACAAGAAGGACAACCAACAGCTCCGCCAGTACTCCAACCAGATAGATCACCATATGCAGGATAATCACTTATAGTCCACAGCAAAGAAGCAAACATTCTAAAATTCTCTTTTTTTGAGGCATCGTATGTTTCAACACCAACTTCCCAAAGCAACTTCAACTCCTCTATTAGAGGTTGCAAGTAAACATCAATTTTATCTTTGGGCCCCTTAGGACCTGGGATAAGCATAGAGAGAATGAAAGATTGTTGCTTCATGCAAAGCCATGGAGGCAAATTATACGGGATAAGAACTACCGGCCATGTACTGTGGGGAATATGTCCATTTCTAAAGGGGCTAAACCCATCACTTGCTAAACCGAGGCGAACATTTCGAGGCTCGGAGGGAAATGTTGGATATTGTTCATCAAACGATTTCCAAGCTTTGGAGTCCGCTGGATGTCTCATTACTCCATCAGGATCATCAACACGTTCATCGCTATGCCATCTCATACTTGCAGCGGTTTTGGTTGACATGAAAATTCTTTGAAGCCTAGGGATCAACGGAAAATAACGCATTGTCTTGCTAGGAATCTTCTTAGGCTTAGATTGTGAGGTAGAAGATTCGCTACTTGGTTCATTCTTTTTCCATCTAGAAGCATGACACTTTACACATTCATTTGCATCGGCATGCTCCTTCCAAAATAAGATGCAGTTATTAGGACATGCGTCAATCTTAATGGACTTAAGCGACAAGTTCTTTATGATCTTTTCAGCTTCATAATAAGATTCCGGCAAAGTGTTATCCTTAGGTAATGCTTCTTTGAATAGGTTAAGAACCATTTCCAAACTTTTGTCGGATATTCCAGTTAAGCACTTTATGTGAAATAACTTAACTAAGAAGGACAACTTAGAGAATTGCTTACACCCAGGATATAGCTCCAACTCAAGATCACCCATCAATTTGTAAAAAGCTTCTGCTGCATCTTTAGGATCTCCACCTTCACTCACTTTATTTCTCTCTCCCTCAACATAATTTTCTATCGGTACTCCAAATGCCTCATGTAGCATATCTAACATTTCATCATGCTCATGCTCCTGGAATTCATTTGACTCGTTTATGATATTGTTATGAGTTGTCTGATCAATGATGCTTTCCCCATGCCGCAACCAGCGTGTATAACTCTTAACAATTCCAAATTTAAGCAAATCCAACTCTATTTCATCTCTACATTTTCTCCTTTCGTTGTTGCATTTCACACATGGACAAGGCACCACATCTTTGACATTTTTTTGTGAAAAAGCAAATTCTATAAATTGTTTCACACCAATCTTATACCTAGGGTCATTTTTTTTGCACTGCATCCACTCACGACTCTTTGACTCCATAATGTCCTATTTAATTATCATAGAATAAATAAAAAACAGGAAAAATAAGGTAATTATAGCTCATAAGTGGAAATCATATATACAACACACTACATGTGATCAACCAAGTAGCAATTTAAAATCAACCGAGAACCAAATATCATGAAAAAAAACATCTCAACAAACAACTAAGACATTATAAGCTTAGTTTGATAAATTAAAAAAACATCTTAGCAAGAATATCAACAACATACTAGATAATTCAACCTTATTATGCATCAAATCATAAACACCAGAAAATCTTCACTGATACAGTAATACCCAAAATCATCTGACTGATTATTATAGTATAGTTCTAAGTAAACTTTAGTTTTTTTTTAAAAAATCCAATGGGTATGTTTGAGTTCATTCCTGGTCACAGTTTCTAATTCCATTAACAAATCAACACAAAGTCCAGTAAAATTAATTTCACAAATAATCAATTGCAAAAATTACAACTCGAATTCAAAGCATAATCAATTGCAATAATTCCAACTCGAATTCACAAATTAACACAAAGAATACGTAAAATTAATGGAAGATTACATCAATTGCATTAGTTCCAACTCGAATACACGAAAAAATAATGGATATTAACGCACTGCTAAGGAACCAGTCGATTTTAGTTCAAACTGGAATTCACGAAAAAATCATGGAAATTACTGCAATGCTATGGAACCAACTCGAATTCACGAAAAAAATAATGGAAATTACTGCACTGCTATGGAACCAACTCGAATTCACGAAAAAATAATGGAAATTACTGCAAATACCTGAATTCGTGCAAGCAAGTCGAATCCGTCACTCAGTTCCGAAGTCCACAAAATCGAGATGGAAGTTTTTAATCGTCAACAGTTATTCTCTCTAAGGAACCAGTCGATTTTGTTGTAGTTTCTATATCCCAGAGAAAAGAAAAAAAAAACCTAATTGTAGTTTCTATATCCCACATATTGCGGGATTTTTTTTGGAGGGAACAATTGTTGAAAATTAAAAAATTCCAAATCGATTTTAAGAAATCCAGCAGAATAAGGAATTTGCTTAAAAAAAATAAAATAATATTCCAACAAGAACAACGAGAATCGCGGATGAACAAAAGAGGAAAGTTCAGTTCCAATCAAGAAGATGGACGAATTAAAGGTTTTGCGTCAAAATAAGAACATAGGCGAAAGGTTAATTTTCAAACGATTACAAAATAATCACAATACTTACTTTGTCCCATTGGTTAACTACACCCATTTGTAGCAGTGTAACCTGGGTTCGACACCTGCTGCGTATATTTTTTTAAAAAAAAATTGGTGTTTATTTTTGTCAATTTAATTTTGTTATTTTTGTTGTCCTAGTCCTTTAATTTTGACCTTTAATGAAATTCTCATAGCCTAAACTTTACTTTTTGACTTTTAATGAAAGAGTTCAATATATATATATATATATATATATATTCATTTTCTTTTGGTTAGTTCTTCTTAATTATCTCATAAATATTTTAAAAACTTTAGACAATATTTAAGTTAAAGTTCATATATATTACAAAAGTTTCGGAAAATACTAAAATTTAATTTTTCGATTTTGATATTTTTAAAAAAAAATTTGGTGTTTGTTTTTGTCAATCTAATTTTGTTATTTTTGTTGTGCTAGTCCTTTACTTTTGACCTTTAATGAAAATTCTCATAGCCTAAACTTTACTTTTTGACTTTTAATGAAAGAGTTCTCTCATCGTGAAAATTTAAAGCAAGTCGAGTTGCCTCTCCGACCCAGGTTCGATATATATATATATATATATATATATATATATATATATATATATATATATTCCTTTTCTTTTGGTTAGTTCTTCTTATCTCATAAATATTTTAAAAACTTTAGAGAATATTTGAGTTAAAGTTCATATATATTACAAAATTTTCGTAAAATACTAAAATTTAATTTATCGATTTTGATATTTTTTGACATTTTATGCATAATAGCACATACATAAGTAGCACGAGCAAGCTAGGTTTACCTTTTACTTTTGTGCACACTATATCTCTTGTGTAACATGAGTAACTTGAGCTAGTCTGCTCAACAATACATCAATGACAAGCCCTCGAGTTGCACCAATCAAGGTCTTTATTGGATAAATATAAATATGCAACTTGAGTACGTACCCAAGTGTTATTTTTCTAACTCTAAGCATCCTCTGCAATCCACTTAGTTGAACAACCCTTATCTCCAGCAAGAAATTAATATACTCGATTCCTACAATGTGACAGAGTAAACATTTGTACTGGTCATATAGACGACAAATAAATCAATAGCTGAATTTGGTACGTGTGCTTCTCAATTCCAGTAAAAAATAATTGCACAGGCCTGTAGATAATAAACTCAAAGATTTAGAAAAGGTTTGCATAAACCTAGTTAGTTGAGCAAATTAAAGAAAATGGATGCTTAAATGCCTCAATATTTTGTCATCTACCAAATTTTGTAGCGTAATAGCAAACGAGTAACCTCTATTATTTTCAACATATTCAGAGCATAAACATAATCAATCAAGCATACATAACCAATTCCCAAAAGAAATTCAATCAGTCGACTTAGTAGAGACAAAAAATTACCGTACTCAAATAAAGAATGAACGAAACAAGTTTAAGCACAAATTACAGATAATACTGAAAAACTGGGAAATCCTTGTCAATTTTCCGTTCAAGCACAAATTACAGATAATACCGTGATAGAATACGAGCTGATTGATTTTCCGTTTAGATTTTTTGGTTGATCTTGAAACAACTTGTTAGAATTACGATTTTAGGCATAGTCCACAATATATTTTGTGTGGAACATGTCCATTTAAAGAACTGGTGCTAATTTGGACATGACCGCTTTTTATATGGACAAATTTGGTTATGTGAATTGAAATACTTTGTTAATATTTTTGTTTATTTATTATTATGGCTCAAACAACACTCGCATCACAATTACACCACCACTACTAACAACAACAACACCAACAACAACAATAATAATAACAATTGTTATTTGATATGAAATACATACTCATTCCATTCCTAAAAGATTAAACAATGTAGCTTACTGTGATTCTGCTAGTTTTGAGGTTTGCGCACTGCTGTTTTGGTGTGTATTATTCTGTGCCGATGTTTTGCGGGGAAAAGGTTGTCCCTGGCTCTCTGTTGATTACACCTTATCATATGAAGAGCTAGCTAACTGAATAATATTTGTTTTTTATGCTATACATTCACATATATCAGAATGACCTACCGCACATTCACTTTTTACTAAGATAGACAAAATTTGTTTTCACCAGATTTTCTTGCCATGAGAGGCAGAACAATATACATTGAATATTTAAGCAAGACGTAAATTGTTATTTAAAGATGGTGTACAATAATTATTATATATCGTCGTAAAAGTTAACTTAAAATGCTTAAAAGTTATCTATTTTTTAAAATTATAATAAATATTATTATTTCAAAATATTAATAATGTATAAATATAACTATATAACCTTTTATAATACTTATCCATCAATTTTTTCTTAGGCAAAATTTATTCGGAGTTAATAAATATATTATACATATTACGTGTGCAAGGAGTTATAATAAATTTATTATACATATTACAAAATATTAATAAATTGTACGAAATTGAGTTTAAGCAATATTATTAAGCAATATTATTGATCTAAAATTCATTAGGCGGGAGATTAAAATTTTCATAACCCCGCCCAATGGCTCCCTCTGTCCCTCACCTTTCCCAATTTAACAAGCCTATTAAAATTTTTCTTCTAATTGGCGGGGATACGATAAGTGAAAATTTCAGGAGCCCGCTATTCTGCAAAAATAAAAAAAAGTCAGAGCCCGCTATTCTGCATTCGTTTTTCCGCTGCAACCTCTCATAATACTACTCTTCATAAGTTTTATCTCTTCATTCAGTTTCTCTCCGCTCTTGCAAATCCTCTATAGTGCGACTTCATCTTCTTCAAATTGGTTGATTTTCGCTGTTCCTGCAAAGCTCTTCACCTTCTTTGGGATTACCCCCATTTCAATTTTCTAGGTACGTACGTAATATGTATGATATTTTGTTTCGATTTTTGCTATGTTGATTGCTAAATTTAGGGCTCAAATTTTTTTCGACTAGTTCAACGAATTTCAATTGTTGACGTTAGGGTTTCAGATATTATTCGTTTCAGTGTTTTTAATTGCGATTTTGATTACTAAAATGATCCAATTTTCCTGTTTCATAGGGATGGCGTAGGGTTGTTATTCCGCGATTTCAATCAGATTCACTTTACTTCTCTTTACCTCTTTTAGTGCTGAATCAGAAACTTGACAAGGACTAGTATTTGAAGCTATTTACTGATTTAGTCCATTTGAATTTCAAACTATAGGTTTTTGCTTATGATTTCTTCATGAACTTCATTGTACTAAATCTGAAAGAAGTTCCCTGTTTTTGAAGGCTCAACTTGAATCTGAAACTCTAAAGTAATTGACTTGTAAAAGGAAAATTTTCTCAGTTGAAGCTCACCAAATATCGATGAAGAGAAAACGAAGCAAGGAAGAACATACTCTTTCTTGAAACAGGTAGAGATTGAAATTATGTCCTTGTTTTTGGGTTTGGTTGCTTCTGCTCTCTCTCACATTTGTTCTAATTTTTTAATGGTTTGCAGCCGGATACTGATAAAGAGTGTAGATAAATTAGGATTTGATGCAACATGAGAAACTGGATTCAAAAGGAAAATTATGGTATCTTTGCGTTCAATATTTGCAAGTTGTTATCTTTATCTTGGTTTATTGTCATTTGCAAGTTGGTTTTTCGACAATGGAAAAACTACGTGCTTACTTTGTTTATACACGACTGAATTTTGCGACTGAATTTTTGAACAAGATGGATTCAGAACCGTTTGAGAAGAGGACCGTGTCAGGTCTGAGATGATTCAACTACCGATGATGGTCTGACATTTAGTCTTCAGCTTAGATGTTAGCCTGTGAATTATTTGTAATGATAGATGAAATAAAAGAGATGGAAATTGAATAAAACTGGCTTCATTAATCACTATTTTGGTCTATTGCAACTGTTGTTCTGCTTTATATATTTATCTGCTTATTCTACTGCGATTCTTATGCAGTGTGTGCCATTGCAGCTTTTCTTAGGGACCTCTGCATTGCTGAGGTAACTCCTTCTATTGGACATTCAGTCTGATAACCAGACTTGGTTTATTGCCAATCCTTTTGATGGTATAATTTCCTTTATATTGATAAAGAGTGTAGATAAATTAAGGTTTTATGCAACATGAGAAACTGGATTCAAAAGGAAAATTCTGCTGTCTTGCGTTTAATATTTTCTTTTTCTTTTGAAACCAGTTTGCGTTTAAAATTCTGCTGTCTTTGCAAAAGACTAATATTCACCAGCAAAGCCAAAAACTAATATTCATGCAACATGACTCAATACAAAAGAATATTAGTCTAATATTTCTTCTGAAAGTCTTGATATTAAACTCTTGATATTAGTCTTAATAATAATATTCAGTAGTTATCAACTTCCCCGAGACTTCCAGGTACGCCTCTTTGCTTCAATGGTTACTTGATGTCTGATGTCTGAGTTGAACTATCCTTTTATTTTATGGTAAACACTACACTATTTTCTTTCTGGTTGTGAGCACACAGGGGTCGGATACTAAGATGTTATAGCCTTATCTGCAACTGCAAACAGTTTGTTGCATGAGAAGCTTGACTTGAATAATTTAACTTTACGCCATCTGTAGTTCGTTAGAATTTTGGTTACTACAAGAGAGATTTTAAGACCAAGTACTTATAATATGTTTCAATATGCTTTATAGGTGTCTTACTTTGGTGTTCTTTTTCATCTTAGTTACTTCAACAGAGCTTTTAACTTTTTAAGACAGTTTGGATTCTCGTTTTTAAGCGATTGCTAGAAGTGCGTTTATATGGCACTAGCTGAGCAAAGCACTGCAACTTCCACCCTGGTTGTGCTCGACTACTGTCCGTTGCTCATTATGTTTGGTGCCTTGAGTTGTAATGTAACAATTTGTTATATGTTCATTCTCAGAACATGTTCGGCTTAATCTGCTTTCTGACAGAAAGAAATAGCATAGACCATAAGTTGTTTCCTACTTATTACTGTGAGACTATCTGAAGGAGGCGTCAGTAGCTAAAATGTCCAACCTTTCACCAGTTTATATATGTCCTTTCTTTGATCGATGAAATGCTCACTGGTAAATGCAGATACATCTAGTCATCTGATTTTGTTTAACTTATTGTTGGCTTATTTTTCTGAACTTTTTCCCTTTCTGTAGCAAACCCCAAAAGGGCCCGGCTGTTTCACGATAAATCACTGGCAAGCGAGGATATCTATGAACCGTTTGTAAGGTAAGAATACGAAGACTCTTGTTAGATAATTACTTTTCTCAAACGCTTGCCTGCTTGTATAACTGCTTGCCTACTTGCTGTTAATTCTGGTCAACGTTACCAGAGTTGATCGACTTTCTATGTTTGTGTCGTTTTTTCTTTATCTTTTGTTTGCTATCTTATACGCTTACTTTTGATTTCTTTAAGTCTTGTTTCATCTTTATGTAGGATGCTTGATTGCTTTTAATTTTATTTCTTTCTATTTTACATACTTAAACAGAGTATTACTTTAGTTTTGTGAACTAGAAGCACTATTTATTAAGTGGAGATTTACATTCACATATTTGTATGATTATGTTCTGCCTACACAACCAAGTATACAGGTTTATACAAGCTTTTGAAAGTCTCATATCGTCATTTGAGTTCTACTCTTGTTTTACAATCTCGGGTCTGATCTCTAGCTTTCAGCTCATATCAGCAGGTACTCTTCTGGTCAACATGTTATGTGGTACTTAAATCTCCTAGTGTATGTAGAGATGATGCAGCGTTGCAGCAGCTGGTCTGGGTGTCCATGCTGAGATGGGCTTGTTATGTTCTGCTGATTTGCTTTCTTTATCTGAGCTATTGCATACTGCTTTGCAAAACATTACCCATTCTTGTCTGCATAACTGTGCTGATGATGGGGTGCCGGCTGAGTCCTTGCACACCTGCTGGTTCAGTTCTATATATCTGCTTCCTTCTGCACAATGGTGCTGCTATGGGTTATGACGTGGGTCAACTTCACAAATACCTGCCGGCGAGGACTAAAAGTGCTGCAAAGGATGGTTGAAGCATATATAGAAGAAACGTGAAATTTTCAGTTTGTAAAAACTAGTTTAGACCTAAGTTGATTGCTAGTTTTTGGTTTTTTTTGTTTTGTAATTTTCTTCGTTTAGCTTTGGTAGGCTAACTTTATTTCATTAAGACTTTAGTTTGTTGTGTGACTAAGTTTGGTTGAGCTTGTATAAACTTTACTTTGTTTTTTGGTTAATAAAATTTCTTATATACCCAAAAAGGAAAAAAAAACAAGCTATAAATCTTATATTTTATTCAAAGGAAAAATTGGTGCTAAATTGTGATTAGGCTTTGTGTTTGAGTTTAGCAGAGATAAAATATTTGAATAAATTTACAATCGATTCAGGTTGGGTTAAATGAGTTGAGATTGTAAATGGATCAGTTTAAATTGGTCACGTGTTAATGGTTGTAAATGGTTCGAGAATAACGGGTCACATGAGGTCACAACTTGATATATATTTATACTTACCCTCTTATATAATTTAACAATATTTAATAGGATGTTGAGCTTGATATAGTTTTGTTAGTTGTTTTAAAGCTAAAATGTGAGGAACCCAACATTATCATGTCTTGAATTTTCTATATAGACTTTTGCAACATATATTTAGAAGATAGTTAGTATGGTAATTTATATTTTACTAGTGTTACAAACAACTTTTAGGGCAATCTAAATTTCAATAATTGTTGAAAAGACTTTTAGAGGCTACCTAAACTTCACTAATGTAAAAAATTAACATTTTGAGGCAAACATTATTTTAATAATGTTAAAGTACTTTTTAGGGGCAACTACAATTTAACTGATGCTAAAAAATGTTATAGGGACAACCATTATTTTCTGACGCTAAAAAAAATGTTTTAGAAGCAACCATTATTTCTTTAATGCTAAAAAGTACTTTTTAGGGGCAACTAAAGTTTAACTGATGCTAATTTTTTTTTATAGGGGCAACCATTATTTTCTGATGCTAAAAACATGTTTTAGGGACAACCAGTATTTCATTAATGCTAAAAAGTACTTTTTAGGGGCAACTAAAGTTTAACTGATGCTAATTCTTTTTTATATAGAGGCAACCATTATTTTCTGATGCTAAAAATATGTTTTAGGGGCAACCATTATTTCATTAATGCTAAAAAGTACTTTTTAGGGGCAACGTATATTTCATTGACGCTAAAAAATAGTTTTAGAGGCAGCTGTTATTTCATTAATGCTAAAAGGTACTTTTTAGGGGCAACTTAATTTTTTTTGATGCTAAATAACCTTTTTAGGGGCAACCATTATTTTATTAATGCTAAAAAGTACTTTTAGAGGCAGGATAAATTTCACCGACCCTAAAAGTAACTTTTAGAGGCTAGCATAATTAACTAATGCTAAAAGACACTTTTAGAGGCCATAAAAATTGAATTGCCTCAAGGTGTTGCCTCTGTATCTAAATTTTCTTGTAGTGAAGGGTCTTTATTTTTGAAAGGGGAAGCCAGATAAGAGGAGAGAGAGAGAGATTATAGGCTGGTATTGTTGGAATAGGGAGGGAGAGATTAATGGAAGTAATTAATGTTAGTGGTTGGGAGGATGTTATTAATTTAGGAAGGCACAATAAATAAGGGTGATCTAGTCTTTTTCATAATAAACACATACTATAAAAGGAAATGGTGCAACTATTTTGATATTTCCGAAAATGGAAAGCGATGCAACTATAACTAAACGGAGGAAGTATAAAGAAGGTAGTATGTGAGTTTTTTATCAATGTGAGACAATTGGTTTTTCATTCTTTTGAAGCATTCCTTTTTTGGAGGAACAAACTCCAACATTGAACACATAGCAAGCCTATATGAATGCATCTCATAACTTCATCAATTGAGCACGAGTCTCTTATTGTTGGATCAATGAATTCCAAAGGCGTCCCGTCTCTCCAATGTTTCCATGCCTGCAAAATTAAAATTAGAACACCCTCCTCTTCCTTATCTATCATCCAAATGAAATATTTATTGACAATATACTTACATAGCTTAAAAGGTCCTCTGCTTCCCCTGATTCAGAAAATGCACTGTTTCGCTTTCCACTAATGATTTTCAAGACTAACACTCCAAAACTGTAAACGTCTGATTTGTTAGAGAAATTTCCGTGCATTGCATACTCGGGAGCCATGTAGCCACTGTAACAAATACGATATGAATTGGTTAATTAAATTAGAAAGCCTCACAAAGTTCTGGGTTTACTTTTGTACTGAATTTACTCCCCCCCCGGTCACTTTTTATTCTCTACATTAAATTTTTGGTATCATAGACTTCATTTTAAAACTAACTAGTGTTTGACCCGGGATATGCTTCGGGTTACAACTTTGAACATCCATCATATATTGTGGGGTATATTATGTAAAAAGGTAGTGTATTGTACGATTGGATGTTCCCACATATATGTATTTATGTGCAATGAAGATCATATCTCATGCTTGACTAAGATGGTAATATATCAACCATTTCATGTGACAAGTCTCAAGTTCAAATCTTATTGGAATACAATTTTTTATGTATGTAATATTTGGTATCTATTCTTTGTTAAGGAGATGACTTGACATGTTCTAATGATTAAATATTTTTATATGTGACACATATACGTTATTAGAGATGCATTTTAATATATTAGTATAGATTAATATTTATAAAGATTCCTCATTTTTTTAGACAATGCAAATTACGTTTATTGAAAAAGTTTTCACTTTTATTCAAAATATGACATTGGAAAAGTGTGAGAGATGTAATTTTTCAATGGGAAAGTGTGAAAGGTTTAATATCCCAATGATTTTAATTAATTTAAATACTCACTGGCACGCTTTTTGACAGAATATTAAGGATATTTTATAATACAATATAAAAGGAAATATTAAAATTGAACGTCATAAACGGAAAGCGTGAAGAATAAAAAGGGACGGAGGGAGTGACATCTTGGAGTACTTACTATGTTCCGACAACTCTGCTTGTGTTGCCTTGGCTTTGATCCACTACAAAAATCTTTGCCATGCCAAAGTCTGAAATCTTAGCATTCATATCGTCATCCAACAAGACGTTACTTGCCTTTAGATCTCGGTGTATAATTCTTAGTTGAGAATCGTGATGGAGATAAAGCATCCCTCGAGCTATGCCTCCTATAATTTTGTAGCGCGTACCCCAGTCAAGTAGTCCTTGACCTTCAGGATCTGTACATTATAATTGTTGTACTTAAAGAGTAAAACAAACATTGAAATCATGTTCTCGACTGAAATGCAGGTAATGAAATTTATTGTACCGTAGAGAAAATTGTCAAGGCTCTTGTTGGGCATATATTCGTATACGAGTAACTTCTCTTGCCCCTCGAAACAAAATCCCAATAGCCTCACCAAATTCCTGTGTTGAAGTTTGGCTACTAGTATGACCTCATTTTTTAATTCTTGTAGTCCTTGACTAGAGTTTATAGACAGCCTCTTCACTGCTATCCGTTGTCCGTTTGACAATGTACCCTATTGAAATAATATAATTATATAAACATTTTTGATAATCAACATATTTAAGTATTATTTGTAAAACACTATAAGAATTATATCATTAATGACAACCCAATAATGATGGGTCAAAAATTCCGTCACAAAATCCTTTAGTGACTGCGCTAACAACCCACTACAAGAATTTGTATCTTTAACGACAACCTAATTACGATGGATCAAAAATCCTGTCGCAAAAGCCTTTTGCGACGGGGCTAACAACCAAATAATTACGGGAATAACCGTCGCAAATGTCTTTTACGACGGGTTTACGACAAATTTACGACGGGATTTCTATTAACGACGGCCCCCTTTTATGACGGGTTCGCGACAGGAAATCCCGTCGCTAATCAACGATTATTGGCCTTTCGCGACGGGATTTCCCGTCGTTAATAGTATCATTTCTTGTAGTGACCAAATAAAGACGGGAACAAACGTCGCAATTGCCTTTTACGACGGGCTAACGACGGGATTTTCCATCAATGACAACCTCCTTTTATGACGAGTTCTCGACAAAAAATCCCACCACTATTGGTCTTTAGCGACGGGATTTCCCGTCGTTAATGGTACAATTTGTGTAATGAAATGTGCAAGGTATATTACTCATACTAATCTCATTCAATCCCTTTCTTTAAGCAATATCGTTATCAAAACATCCTCCATTCCAATTACGGTGATACCTTTAGGTATATACAAAGTACTATTAATATAAAACCTCCCTTTGACTTAGTTCAATTTTTCCTTAAGCTTTAAGCTCTAGTGATCATAGCTGGTTCTTAGCCCTTTTCAAAGGGTAGTCTGAGGCTTTTGTGCCTTCTTTTTGGGGCTGTTGTGGGGTTTGTCCATTAGTCTTCTAACACTTGTAAATGTTTGATGCATACATTTATTAGTACTTGCTTATAAAAAAAAAACATTCATTTTTAAATAATCTTTACACATATCGTTTTAGTCTCTTTTATATTATTTCTTTACATTGTCTATACTAATTTGGGACATGAAACTTTATTATCCTACCCTTCTTACCCCACAACATATATAATTTTTAAATCAATTATCTTACTTTATTAATATATTTTTTTTACTTACCTAGCTTTTTGTAAATATCTACATATTACTTTATCCATATTTGATTATATTCACTAACTTTTTTATACACATTTCCTTTTATCTTATATTTTGTGCAAATAGTAACATTAAATATCATTTCGAAACGGAGGTAGTATATGATTATCCGCAGTCTGGTCTTAAGAACAACATAATCAGAATATATGGTGTCTTACCTTATAGACACCACCAAATCCACCTTCACCCAATTTACTGTCATCTGAAAAATCATTTGTTGCCGATCGGAGCGTTGCTAGGTCATATTGCAAGGATTCAACGGTTGTGAAATCTGTATTATTACCTTCAACATCTATCATCCCGGAGAAATCATAATTTAGCAAGCAAAGTATAAATAATTATATAATCTTTGTCCCTTTGAGTGTTTATGGAAAAGGAGCATACTGAACTTACCAATTTCAACAACGTCGTATGTCTTGGGTCTCTTGTAACGAATGATTGTACTCGTAACAAGCAAGGCCACTAAGACAGCGACTATAGGACTAACAATGACAATAATCACCTTGGCTGAAATTCGTTTCCCTGCATAAAACATATTGAGAGATTAAGGTTGGCTAATTTGAATTGTCGTAAGGAACTGTCCGCTAAACGGAGTAAAGCAATAAAAGTTAAATGTAATGTCACACAAAGTGCACTTATTTTTTAGCTGTCAGTATAGTAACATGTGTTTCCAAGAGCTTGTCAGCTGGTTAGGAATTCAGGTTGTTAGTCCAGTTTTGCAGAATCTCATTAGCACTATCAAAAGAAGATATTCCAAGTTCAGAACTCAAATTTGTTATGCAGGGGTGGCAACCTGGTTTATTTGGTTTGGAGAAGCAGGAATCATAGTTTCTGGAATAAACCAGTGCCTACAACTCAGTTTGTTATGAATAGCTTGAAACAAATTGTAAAAGATAGAGTCAAGGGTGTCATGCCTAAGAAGATCAGTAGGAGGGATAGTGTATGGTTGTTAGCTCTTTAAGCCTTGTTGGCTACTAGGTGGGGTTGTTTTGCTGGCTGTTGTTGGCAGTTGGTGGTAGTTGTTGTTGCCTTCTCTGATGAGTTGGCTAGGTTGTAATCTTTTTGTTGGTAAATACTCTCTCCGTCCCTTAATACTCGTACCGCTTTCCTTTTCGGGTCGTCCCTTAATACTTGCACCTTTTTATAAATGGATATTTTTACCAATATTATATTATTTCTCTCACTTACCTACTACCCCACCTACACCCCTACTTCCAACAAAAAATCATTTAAATATCCACATCCCCCACTCACCATTCCCCACCCCTTACGCATTTCCCACTAACTATATTTAAAAAATACCCCACTATCAACAAACACCCATTAAATAAATTAAAAAAAAAAAAGAGTAAACACCCAAAATTGAGAAAGTGAATGCCAGGGTAACAACTAACAAGGCATCAAAACAAGTTGGAGAACAAGAAGTTACCGCTTAAAGTTAATCTTCTAAAAGCTTTTACCCCTCAAAAATATTTCTTTTAGTACAAGGGTAACTAAAACAGATTACATGCCACCCAAAAACAAGTTAAATTTACTGCAATATATGAAGTCGAACGCTAAAATTACTATACAATCGGGGCACAGAAAAGGCCTGGACATAAATTTTCACCTACAATTGTTGTGATTTTGTAAATGGCAGCTGCTACAATGTACACAATTTTAACACTCTGTATAAATTTTATAGAGTAACAAATAATTAAATAAAATTTTATCTATAAATTGTTAGGTTAACACAGATTCTTATTTACAAGTAGTGTACAATACATATTGTGCACCAGAATAAAAGTTACGAAAATGATAAAGGTCGTAACATGCGACCTTTAAGCCGTGTCACAATGATGACATGGCATGCTTATGTGTCATATTTTAAATTAGAAACTAAAATATTTTATTTATATAACCTATTATATATGTTACAAAAAAAAGGTAAGAAAATCTTAATACTCTAATTTGTTTCCTTCTTTGTATCGACTACCTTATTTACAATGCATTGATAGTAAAAATATTCCGTCGACGCATAGCCTACAGAGCGCCTATAAGATTGCGACAACTAAATGTTGTCGCAACTTGCGACCTTTATCATCACCCTAAAAGTTAACTCAAATGCTTAAAAGTTACCGTTCTATATGAAAAAGTTATCTAATTTTTATGATTAAATTATTCATTTTAATAAAACTTATTTCTTCATGATCACTAAAAATTTATAAAATTATTCATTTAAACTTTTAAACTATTTTTATATCACTTTTTTTTCATAATATAAAAGTTAGGGCAACTTTTTTGTAAGACCGCCTTACCAAACATTCGCGAAGAGAGAGAAAGCTCTAGAGAGAAGCGAGAGAAAACCTGCCTTTTTCCCCAAGTTTCCCTTCAGTGCATGGTTCCTCATTGTGCACTGCGCCATGGCAAGGAAATCTGGGGGTAAATCGCAGGCAAGTAAGTATGGCAATGCAAAACAGAAACCACGAGGACCTTCATCTGATTCTCAGGCCCTTAAGACTCGATCGATTGAAGAGGTATTAGGGGTTGAACCACTGGATTTGACGATAGAAAATGAGATTCTCACCCCAAAATCTGGGTTGCAACATCTCCAGGCGCGTTCTGAGCTCAGGTATTCATTCAATGAATGGATGCAATCTGTTCATCGACCAGCTAATAGGGTGAATAATACTCCATCTAATGTTGATATTGGTACGATTTCTATTCCAATATTGCAACAATTTGATGATGTTATGACTGAACATGCTGATACTGATGATGATGATCTTAGATCATTTGATCCAATTAAACCAAATCCTGTTTTTAGCCCAGTACAGATTGATTTTGATGATATACAGGATGAGGTGGATTTCTGGAACTCTTCCATTATCTGCTATGTTATTGGTGCTAACCCCCCAATACATGTCATGGAAGGGTTTATTAGGAGAATCTGGAAAAAATTTAATGTTGATAAGGTGGTGTTGGTGAAGAAGGGGATCTACTTGGTGAGGTTTCTGACCATGGATATGAGGGATAAGGTCACCTCTGGCCATTTTTTCTTTGACAATAAACCAATGGTAGTGAAGCCCTGGAGTGTTGATATGGATATGGAGAAGGAAGAGATCAAATCTGTCCCTATTCGGATTCAGTTGTGTCTAAATTTTAAGTATTGGGGTGAAAAATCTCTTTTCAAAATTGTGAGTCAACTAGGCAAACCAATTAAGAGGGATGCAGCCACTGTGAGTAGGGATAAATTGCAATATGCTAGAGTGTTGGTTGACATGCCATTCACACAAAACTTCCTGATCAAGTAACTTTTATGAATGAGCATGGTGAGCTGGTTCAGGTCCATATCACTTATGAATGGAAGCCAACTATTTGTGATAATTGCAAGTTAGTTGGACACTTAGCTGCTAAGTGTAAGAAGGGGAAATCCAAGAGAATTTGGGTGCAGAAAAAACAACAAGCTCCAAGTCACACAGAGGTAGTGGAACCAGAGGTGGATCAGGAGGGGTTCCAAAGAACTCTTAAACCAATCAGGGTTAGACCTACTAGCTTGGTGCCAACACCAGTTGATAATCCTTTCCAGATGCTGAATGATGAAGGTGTTCATAGTGCTTGTAGTACTGCTGAGCTGGATAGGGGAGATGATATTGAGGGGGGAAGCACAGGAAGAGGAAACTCTTCCAAATCTTATGGATAGAATTTTATCATGGAATGTTAGGGGTATCAATCTAGCTCAGAAACAGGACAATGTGAAGCATTTTCTTCACAAATATCATGTGGGGCTAGTTGGTCTCCTAGAGCATAAGGTTAAGCTTTCTAATTTAGGGAAGCTGTACCAAAAAGTTTTTCCAAACTGGTGTTTTTCTAGTAATGCAAGTTATCATAATGGGGGTAGAATAATCATTGCTTGGAATCCAGGAAGTTTTTCTGTGAATATCCTAGCAGCTTCTAGTCAGTTCATGCATTGTTTCATTCAACCAGTGAGTGGTATGCCTAGTTTCTTCTGTACTTTCATTTATGCCTTCAATGATAGTTGTAATAGAGAAGTGTTGTGGAAATATTTGAAATCTTTAAACACACAGGATGCTTGGATTTTGTGTGGAGATTTCAATTGTGTTATGAACACTGATGAGAGAATTGGCTCCCATGTCAGGAATGCTGAAATAGTGGATATCTGTGAGTGTATGCACTCCTGTAATATGGAGGATATTAAAAGTGTAGGTAACTTTTACACTTGGAATAACAAGCAGCATGGGCCAGCTAGGGTTTTCTCTAAAATTGATAGAATTATGGCTAATCCCAAATGGTTAAGTGTCTATAGTTCAGCTGAAGTATGTTTTATGAATGAAGGTTGCTTTGATCACTCTCCTGGTTTATTAACTGTTTATCCTAGGGATACAGGAGGGAAAAAACCTTTCAAGTATTTTACAATGTGGAAAGCTACTCCTCAATTCATGACTCTTATCCAAGAATAATGGACTGGTACAGTTCAAGGGAGCAAGATGTTTGGTGTTGTTCACAAGCTGAAGAAGGTGAAATTGGCTCTTAAAGAGTTGAATAGGAGGGGATTTTCTGATATTCAAGCTTCTGATCTTCAAGCATATCATGACATGGTTGCAGCTCAGACAACAATGCATCTTGATCCTGCTGATCTGTCACTTGCAGATGCAGAGCTCATTGCAGTTCAGAATTACAAAGTTAAGCATCAAGCTTATCTGGAGTTTTTGAAACAAAAGGCAAAGGCTGGTAGGCTTAAGGATGATGATGAAAATACCTCCCTTTTCCATCAGAGTATCAAAGCTAGGAACACTCATAACCAGGTTTATAGTATCTATGGCATGGATGGGATTTGGAAAGACAACCCTGCAGATACCTCTCAAGCTTTCTTGGACTACTATACAACTTTGGTTGGGTTCTACTCACACTGGTAGAAGATCAGTTCTTAGTCACATTGTGCAAGCTGGCCCTTTGATTACTGATGCTCATAGAGATATTCTTAATGCTCCATATACAACTGCTGAAATAAAGAAGGCTTTGTTGTCTATTCCTGGTAGGAAGGCACCAGGACCTGATGGTTATGGTTCTTATTTCTATAAATATGCTTGGAGCATTGTTGGTGCAGATGTTATCAGTGATGTGTTGGATGTTCTGCAAAATGGCAAACTGTTAAAGGAGCTTAATCACACAGTCATCACTCTCATTCCTAAGACTAAGTGTCCAAAGAATGTGAGTGAGTTTAGACCTATTTCTTGTTGCAACACTATGTACAAGTGTATCACTAAGGTGATCTGTAGTAGATTGAGGCAAGTGCTACCAGACTTAATCATTGAGAATCAAGGGGGGTTTGTTCATGGTAGATATATAGTGCACAATATCATGGTGGTTCAGGATTTGGTGAAGCAGTATGGTAGGAAGAGTGCTAAACCAAGTTGTATGATGAAGATTGATCTTCAAAAAGCCTATGACACAGTAGATTGGGATTTCCTACAAGAAATGTTGGTTCAATTGGGCTTCCTTGGAGCTTTTGTGACACTTGTTATGGAGTGTGTGACTACTCCTAAATTTTCTTTGATGCTCAATGGGACTATGCATGGTTTCTTCAAGTCAAAAAGGGGATTAAGACAGGGTGATCCCATGTCTCCCCTCTTGTTTGTGATATGTATGGAGTATCTCTCCAGAATTATCCATAAAATGAGCAATTTAGCTCAATTTCAGTTTCACCCTAGATGCAAAGAAGTGAAGCTTACTCACTTATGCTTTGCTGATGATCTCATCTCGTGTAGCAAAGGTGAATTTTCTTCGGTGTATCTTTTGTTGCAAGCTTTTGAGCTGTTCTCAGTTTCCTCTGGTCTCTTAGCCAACAACCAGAAGTCAGCTATTTATTGCTGTGGTATGGCTGAGTATGATGTTTCCAGAATTGTCAATGTTTCTGGTTTTACTAGGAGTCAGCTGCCATTTAAATATCTGGGTGTTCCCATCTGTGCTAAAAGAATCTCTGCTGCCCAATGTGATGTTCTTGTGGATAAGATGATTGCTAGGATTAAAGTCTGGAGTTCAAGGAATCTCTTGTTAGGTTATGATACATATGACATTACATAGATCATGCGGAAACAACCATTAACCCAGGACAACATATTATTTACACATAATCATATAGCATAATTTAGATGCATACTCTTTGTTGCGTGCCCTCCCTAGCTGCGCCCGAACCGAACAAGAACAAGTCTTTAGGACTCCAAGTGTCGTCCCTCCGTAGATAGTCCACAACACGTCCGGATCCGCCTTAAGATTGACCAACTAGAATCGCCCTTAAGGTACTAGAAAATTTCGGCACTTTATGAGCAAGATGTGTGTTTTAATTTTCTCTCAAAAAACTCACTTTTGAATACTTTGAAACTTGTTATAAATTGTGAGCCCTAGCCTCATATTTATAGGGGTATGGAAAGGGAATCGAAATCCTATTCAGATACAAATTAATTAAACCTAGAATCCTACAAGAACTCTAATTTAATTAATTTATCAAATAGAATTAGGAATTTAATCATTAACCGAACTCTGCATGTTTTAGGAAACGTGCACGAACACAAACACTTGCACACACATGCACGGCAGCCACGATGGGCCCCATGCGTGCGCGCGAGCAGCAGCCTACGCAGCGCCCGCGCGCGCTGCGCGCTGCGCGTGCTGTGCGCGCTGTGCGCGCTGCGCAGCCTGCTGGGCCTGGCCTTGCGCTGGGCCTGGCGTGGCTGTTTGTGCGGCGCGCTTGGCTTGCTGGGCGATGGCCTGGCTTCGTGCTGGGCCTCGTCCGGCAGGCCTCGTCCGATGCTTATTCGTACGATGCGCTTCCGATTAAATTTTCCGATTCCGGAATTCATTTCCGATACGAACAATATTTAATATTTCCGATTCCGGAATTAATTTCCGTTTCGAACAAATATTTAATATTTCCGTTTCCGGAATTATTTTCCGATTCCGGTAATATTTCCGATTCTGACAATATTTCCGTTTCCGGCAATATTTCCGATTCTGGCAATATTTCCATTTCCGATAATATTTTCCGATACGTACCATGTTTCCGTTTCCTGCAACATCTACGACTTGGATAATATTTATATTTCCGATACGATCCATATTTCCGTTTCCGGCAATATCATCGTTTCCGGAGTATTCATTTCTTGCCTGTGACGATCTTAGCTCCCACTGAAACCAAGATCCGTCGGTTCCGAATATTCATAGATGGAGTATTTAATGCCATTAAATACTTGATCCGTTTACGTACTATTTGTGTGACCCTACGGGTTCAGTCAAGAGTAAGCTGTGGATTAATATCATTAATTCCACTTGAACTGAAGCGGCCTCTAGCTAGGCATTCAGCTCACTTGATCTCACTGAATCATTAACTTGTTAATTAATACTGAACCGCATTTATTAGACTTAACATAGAATGCATACTTGGACCAAGGGCATTATTTCCTTCAGTCTCCCACTTGTCCTTAGGGACAAGTGTGCATTTCCTAATTCCTTTGTCGCTCGATGCTTGCTCTTGAACATAAGGTAAGAGTTGTCATCCTTATTATGTCCAGAGGTGTTCCTCGGTTTCAGAGTTCAACTGATCAAATAAACAGATAATCATAGCCTATGATTCATCCGAGCACGGCCATGCATTTCACAGTTTCTAGCTCTCCGAGTGGCCTTGTACAACTTTTAAGCATCTCATCCCGATTTATGGGAGGACAATCCCAATCTTGCGATCTTGAGATTAGACTTCGTTTGATAGGTGATTACCTGAGCGTTGCCTTTATAGCCTCCTTTTACGGTGCGACGGTTGGTCAACGTCAAAGCAACCAGTTCTCAAACAAGTAATCTCAAATCTCTCAGGTATTGAGGATTTAGTGTCTAATAATTTAATGAAATTTACTTATGACAGATTTTCATCTCTTACAGTAAAGTTTCATAGGTCTTGTCCGATACTAGTCTTCCCAAAGTAAGTATCTATGCAAATGATTATGACATTGCCATGTCCACATAGTTCAAGAAACAGAACTACTAGTCATCTTGCATTCTAATCGTCTAACGTTTTCTATGCGTCCAATTTTATAGAAAACTCCGACTAGGGACCATTTTCAACCTTTGACATTCAAGTTCACTTGATAGACATTTCTTAGTCACAGGACTGGTCCTGACAGTCTATCTTGAATATATCGTCAAATTTGAAGGGACTCATCATTTAATACTAAACCAAGATTAAATGGAATATGAAAATACATTTCATATATGATAAATGTTCAACCCCAATGTTTTATAACCATGGGCCTCAAACCCATCTTCTAAAACAATTCATGGAATTCAAAGCTATGCTTGATTTCCAGTGCTACAACGTGAGTGTTGCTTCTCACTTGTTGCATAGGTTTAGTTATCATGCTTTGCCAATCTTAATATCCTTTTCATCGAATGTTCTTCGAGATATGATGATAAGATCTTTTCGAGTTTGTTTATTATGTGATCTAGTCTTTCTTACTTCGACGGTGGTTTTACTTATTTTGCAATGAAGAACCATCAAGTTAGCAGACGTTTTTCTTGCTTCAAGAGTGGTTCTACGCATTTTTCAATGAAGAACCATCAAGCCAGCAGATAGGTGATCTACCCAAGTTCAGTGAAGAACTTTAAACAACCCTGTTTTATTGCTTCTTAGGCAATAATTACTTTTACTTCAACTGTATAGGTTGCTAGTGATGCTTTGTTTGGATTTACCTATCCAAGCAGTTCATAGATATGTGGAAGACTCTCCTAACTATATCTTAGAACATAGAAATTATTATTTTAATTTCCCACGCAACAACTCATGGTCTCCAATCCATGTTGCCATTTCAAAACACGATGCTCTATAGCTCGTCCTTATCAATGGTTAACTCCAAAGGGTCTTGCTTGATCCTTTGCCAGTGTTTATGTGTGTAGCATCAATATTTAGCATATCTTTATTTCCTTGAATCAAGAACTATTCCTATGTACCTTTTCAAGTACCATAAGTATTCTTGATCTCAATCTAGTTGATCTTTACTTAGATCAATAGAGATTGGTATATGTTCGTCATGCCTAAAGTCATACGATACGTTTTTGGCGATCCTCATATTATATCATACATGATAAATTCTTTTGCAGAATATTTCCCAATTGAATTCTATTCATGTAACTTTAGCTTATCTAGTTTCAGTAGATACTAAATTCAGCTAAATTCTTTGACATATAATATAGGTTAAGAATCTCATTTAGACTCTTTGATGTTTAACTTAGTAAATGCTTATACATAGTTCAAACATCCTTTACTTAGATTTATTCACATGGGTCGAATATCTCCAATGGAGACTTTCGTGTTTGATTTAGTAAATGCCATTACTTAATCCAAAACAATATCATAAGATCTTTGTAAATAGATCTTAATACCCAGTATGTACTAAGTTTCGCCATGGTCCATCATTGATGAATAATTTCAAATCTAAGTCATTAGCATTTGAATGTTATTTCACAATAGAGAGATATGTGTGTAATACACATAGGACCAATTAAGTTTTAAGTACTCCCACTAAACTTCTTATATATATCTATAAGAATCATGTATATTTTATGAAACTAAAATGCTTATTAGCTTCACTTAAAATACAGTTCCAATTCCCAATTGCTTGCTTAAATCTGTACTTAGATTTTATAAGCTAGCTTTCCTTTTCAAGCATTTATTTGGATCCACAAATCCTATGACATGCCATGTACATAGTTTATTCCAACATTTTATTGAGGAATTGTTTTGTCATCCAATAGCCATATGTACCAATATGCAATCATTGCTTGATTTATAGACTTGAGCATTATGATTATGCATGAGGTTTCAACACAATCCATGCCATGAATTTTCTTGTAACCTTTAGCAATTAATCTAGCTTTGTGTGTGAACACAATTCCATGTTTGATGGTTTTTATCCTTAAAACAAACTTGCAACCAATAGGTGTGAAACTATTCTTGCAAATCAACAAAATTTCAATTTTGTCATCAAAACATTGAGTATGTTTTATGGCCTTTAACCAATTAAAACATTTGAGTCTATATATGGCCTCTAACCATTTTAGGGAATCTGGGTTTCATCATAGCTTTCTTACAGATCACAAACTCATTAATCTATATGATAATAGTTTGACTGCAAGTTGTAGGTTTCTTCACTATCTAATGGAAGAATTGCATAGTTTCAGTGACCTGAACTCCATGTTTCTTCACTATCTAATAGAAGAATCTCATAGTTCCAGTGACTTGAACTCTATGCCTACTAGGGTATAGAACATCAAACAATAGAATATCAATAGCCACTTGAAAGTCCTTTGAATATTCTGTTCTCTTTGAAGCACTTGTAAAGTTTTCTAAGAGATGTCTATTCTTTAAAGCCACTTCTAAAGTCCTTAAAGAATAAGTTCGCATTTTCTGAAGCACTTCGAAAAGCCTCCGGAATGTCCGTTTATGTTTGTTGTTCGCCTCGAAAACTTTCGAGGTCTATTTTCTCCCACTTGTCATTTTGGAAACGAATCTCCAAAAGGACATTATTTCGAGCAAACAAACATTATGTTCTCAAAAATTCGTGGTAGAAACAATACCCTTGTGTCTCATTTGAATAAATCACAATGAAACATATATCTAGACTTGGGCCTTAGTTTGTTGAATAACAAACACTAAGCTCCCACTGAGTTTAGCAACTCTTTAGATATATATAATTGAAAAGATATCATGAAATTACTTTTCAATAGCTTTGACGAATTTGGTTTAGTTTGGTGGTAGTTGAGCATTTTGTTTTAGAAATTATAGGAAAAGTCTTTATGATTCATCATTAATCGAATCAAGTACTAATTGACTTCGATTATTCCAACTAAGATATGCCATATCTTATGGACCTAGATTGTGAAATTACAACACACAATCATTGATGATCATATTTGGTCTCAAGTAATCATCAACATGATCTAACCTAGATCTTTATGATTTCTTGCCAAGTGGATTTTATACTTCTGAATCTTGGAACTACCCAAACAGATTCAACTTATATCACATTTGAGTCAATAAGCCTATATTCACTCAAATCCATGTGAAATAATAAAGTCATAAAATCTTTCTTTAGCTTTGAACTCTATCGTCTAGGCGTTCTAACAATAGTTCATATCTTTTGTTACTTTCAACAAGTAAGACTAGCTTGTCTTAAGTTGATCTAGAAATCAACCAACTTTCAAAAGTCCATCAAAATAGAGCTTATGAATGTTAACTTGTTGATATGGTCTAAGCAACAACGCCAAAGATTAGTGGAACTCAAATCAAGGGTTTGATTTGAACCTAGTAAAGTTCTTTAAAGAGTTGTTTGTTTTAATCAAGCATATTGACTCAACCTGTAATTGACCATTTCATTCAAATAAACAAACAAACAAGCATTGTTTTTTCTGAATGTGAGTCTTTCTGTGTTTGAAGCAGAAATTTAGGTATGCTGATTATGGAACAAAATAGCCATTTAGTTCCAGCCTTTGAAAGGACTTAAAACAAACTAGATGACCCTACAACTAATGTAGCATTGCCATGCTTCATTTCCCACTTGTAGGTCATTAGTGTATCCTAGCTTCCATTGTTTGAGTTATTATCGAAGTAAGAACCTCAAGCGGTATATGATACCAAGGAAGTTTGATTGCTAGGTCACTTCTCTTTAAATATAAACTTATAGGTAGAAACGAAATCGTAAATTCCTTTCATTTGTTCCTCGTTTTCCTATTTCTTGTACCTTTTCTTATAGTCTTAAGAATTGAATTCTTTAGTGTTGATTTTTATACTTTGTTAGACATGTCCAATGTCACCAACAAGGTTCTTTACATTTAATTTATGTTGAATATTAAGTTTCAACTAGATGATCTTACCAGAAGCTTCTAAAGTTCTCTAAGCATCGATCTATTCGAATGTCTAGGGACTAGACTCATTCGAGAATTAAATGGACAAAGATTTTAGGTTGTTAACCATTGGTAAAGCTGAGCGTATTAAACTCAATGCTTTATGATCTCAAAACTACATTGTATTTTGAATTCACAAGCACCAATTGGTTTTCCATTCGATTTTGATTCTCGAAAACAACCATAAAAGTCGATATAAGAAACGTACATTTTAAATTGCTCATTTTCTCTCATTTCCGTGAATCGTTCTTGGATTCACTACCAATCGAGGAAATTTACTGTTACCTTTCTAAAAGGATTTATTGCAGTGCAAGATATTCAATTATAAACAATAATTAAAACATACATTGAAGCATGCAAAGTCTAAACATTTATCATGAATAATAACTTGAAATTAAAGCAACCATGCAATTCAAACAAGTTATTAGCATTTTATTCGATTTTATTGTTCCGGCAGGTGTGAATAAAATGATTCCAAGACCCTAAAACCATTGAAGAATTAAGCACAGTTTGTCGACTCAATTCTAAAACATTTTAGGTAAGCAAAAGCCTTTTGCTAATAGTCTAGAAACTACTCTTGGTTGATAGGTACGTCTACGAACTTATTAGGTAAACCTATCGATTTTGCCACGACATAAAAGGACTCCTTACTTATATCGTTGAGTTTCACCAAAACTAACATGTACTCACAATTATTTGTGTACCTTGCCCCTTTAGGACCAATAAGTAACACCTCGCTGAGCGAAAACTATTACTAGATTGATGTAAAGGATATCCAAGCAAGTGTATATTTTGGCATGGCACCTTTTAACTCAATTTTTAAGTTTGGAACTTAAGGCTCTTACTATGTTGGTTAGATTTTAAGTGAACTAAAATCCTTAATCATGCAACATAATCAAGCTTTTGATCTCATGCATTTTAAGACATATTTAAAAGCAATAAATAACTTAAAACATGCATAAGATATTTGTGATCTAGTATGGCCCGACTTCATCTTGAAGCTTTGACTTCAAAGTCCGTCTTGAAAATCTCCGTGGGAGGCACCATTTTCTTCAAATAGGATAAGCTATAACTAATTACAACTATTTGATGGTACGCAGACCATATTTGAATTGAAAAATAACTTTGGTACTTCAGACCAATTACATTCAAATTAATGGTACGCAGACCATATTTTCTATCCTATTTGGGCCATACTAGTCACTTCATAACCTGCAAAACAGTACATATACAATATATACCATTCACCCATTCATTATCATGAATGGCCCACATAGCTGGTTAGTAAAACACATTATGCATCACGTAAACATTTGCAGCAATTAATCAAGGGCACCAATAATCTACCAATTATTCAGTCCTTATTAATTCTAATCAAGTTGTTTTAACCTTAAGGATTTGTAGACCTAATCAAGAGTTTATGACTAAAAAACGCTCCCACTTAAACCAATAAATTTATATGCTTTACTAATTTTAAACATAAAAATGTATTTCTAGTCCAACCGGAAACATACAAATTTAATTAAAATTTAAAGCTCATATAAATTTATAATTGAATCCAAAAAGTTTAATTTCAGTCGTATTTAAATTAATTCATGATTTTAATTTTAGTAAAATAATTATAATAAATAAAATTTATTATAATTACAATATTCAAAATTAAAATCCAAGAAAATAATTTAAATTATTAATTTTAAAATTAATTAAAATTACGTGAACTGAAATTTTCAAATTAAACATTCAAAACGATCTTTAATCGTAACGCAAACACCCTACGCGTTGCACGCCCATGGGCCGCACGCACACAGCCATTGCTGGCCATGTGCGCGCAGCCCATGCGCTTGTCGCATAGCTGCTGCATCCCCATCGCAAGCCTCCGCGCGCATTGGTGCTCGCTGCGCGCGCCAGCGCTCATCGCACGCGAGCTATCGCTCGCAGTGCGCGCGCGACATCGCTCGCTGGGCGCGCGAGCCATCGCTCGCTGGGCGCGCGACATCGCTCGCTGTGCGCGCGAGCAATGCTGGCTGTGCGCGCGAGCAATGCTGGGCGCAGCGCTCGTGGCACGCGAGCTTGCGCTCGCTGCGCGCGAGGCTGCGCGCTTTTGTGCGAGGCAGCGCGCGTTGTGGCGCAGCTCGCTTGCTGCCCACACGCGACTGCCTTGGCTCGCCCTTCGCCCATGCCTATTCGTCCATTGCTCGTGGCACACGACACAAGGCAGGGCTGCTGCCTTGTGCTCGTGCACTATGCCCTTGCTCATTGCATTCGTGCCGCACGATCGACGAGCTCCCTTGCTCGTCGTCGCATGCCCGCATTATACAACACCCCTTAAGGGTAACACGAAGCGTCCATTGCTTCGTGCGTGCAAGTTTTATGAACGAATCGCATAAAAATTTAAAATTTATATTTAAAATTAATGACAAATTAATAAATAATATTAATTTCATAATTTTAGGGCGAAAAAATCGAAAATTTATTATCCAATTGATTTCCGATTGTTATGGATTCAAGTCTAGGTCATAAAAATTTAAAATTTATCATAAATTTACAATTTTTATGGTGGTTTTTAATCTTAGGTTTCTAATTAAATTACAATTAATTATGAAAATCAAATTAATTCTAAATTATTCTAATTTTCAACAAATTAATCATAATTACAAATTAGATTGCATAATTAACAAGACTAGGCATTCAAACTTGTTAAACATATGCAGTAGGTCAATCAAAAATTCAAGATTTATCAACAAGAATCGCAAATATTTAATTTAACATCTTAAATTTACGAAATTTTGCATTCGAAAAACTAAAACCTTCGAAAAGTCATAGTTAGGCTTCGAATTTGAGAATTCTGGGTTCGGCAGAAAAATACTATTTTTGTC
The DNA here is from genome assembly GCF_020520425.1 of Spinacia oleracea. NCBI lineage: Eukaryota > Viridiplantae > Streptophyta > Magnoliopsida > Caryophyllales > Amaranthaceae > Spinacia > Spinacia oleracea. The sequence goes on along the minus strand of NC_079492.1, from coordinate 11,102,311 downwards.
AAAATTTTAGAATGCCTTTTACATGCGGAATTGACACAAAAATCACTCAATTCGGATGAGTAACGAAGAAACTGCCGAAAAACTGCGTACGTATAATTAAATAAACGCAATTTGCAATTAATTAACAATTACGAAAATTAATCACCCCTTTTAATTCTTGCAAATTTGTAATATTTAACCATGTTCATGCAATTTAGATTATGAAAATAATAAGGGGCTCGTGATACCACTGTTAGGTTATGATACATATGACATTACATAGATCATGCGGAAACAACCATTAACCCAGGACAACATATTATTTACACATAATCATATAGCATAATTTAGATGCATACTCTTTGTTGCGTGCCCTCCCTAGCTGCGCCCGAACCGAACAAGAACAAGTCTTTAGGACTCCAAGTGTCGTCCCTCCGTAGATAGTCCACAGCACGTCCGGATCCGCCTTAAGATTGACCAACTAGAATCGCCCTTAAGGTACTAGAAAATTTCGGCACTTTATGAGCAAGATGTGTGTTTTAATTTTCTCTCAAAAAACTCACTTTTGAATACTTTGAAACTTGTTATAAATTGTGAGCCCTAGCCTCATATTTATAGGGGTATGGAAAGGGAATCGAAATCCTATTCAGATACAAATTAATTAAACCTAGAATCCTACAAGAACTCTAATTTAATTAATTTATCAAATAGAATTAGGAATTTAATCATTAACCGAACTCTGCATGTTTTAGGAAACGTGCACGAACACAAACACTTGCACACACACGCACGGCAGCCACGATGGGCCCCATGCGTGCGCGCGAGCAGCAGCCTACGCAGCGCCCGCGCGCGCTGCGCGCTGCGCGTGCTGTGCGCGCTGTGCGCGCTGCGCATCCTGCTGGGCCTGGCCTTGCGCTGGGCCTGGCGTGGCTGTTTGTGCGGCGCGCTTGGCTTGCTGGGCGATGGCCTGGCTTCGTGCTGGGCCTCGTCCGGCAGGCCTCGTCCGATGCTTATTCGTACGATGCGCTTCCGATTAAATTTTCCGATTCCGGAATTCATTTCCGATACGAACAATATTTAATATTTCCGATTCCGGAATTAATTTCCGTTTCGAACAAATATTTAATATTTCCGTTTCCGGAATTATTTTCCGATTCCGGTAATATTTCCGATTCTGACAATATTTCCGTTTCCGGCAATATTTCCGATTCTGGCAATATTTCCATTTCCGATAATATTTTCCGATACGTACCATGTTTCCGTTTCCGGCAACATCTACGACTTGGATAATATTTATATTTCCGATACGATCCATATTTCCGTTTCCGGCAATATCATCGTTTCCGGAGTATTCATTTCTTGCCTGTGACGATCTTAGCTCCCACTGAAACCAAGATCCGTCGGTTCCGAATATTCATAGATGGAGTATTTAATGCCATTAAATACTTGATCCGTTTACGTACTATTTGTGTGACCCTACGGGTTCAGTCAAGAGTAAGCTGTGGATTAATATCATTAATTCCACTTGAACTGAAGCGGCCTCTAGCTAGGCATTCAGCACACTTGATCTCACTGAATCATTAACTTGTTAATTAATACTGAACCGCATTTATTAGACTTAACATAGAATGCATACTTGTACCAAGGGCATTATTTCCTTCATCTCTCCTATACAGCAAGAATGCAACTCATCAACTCTGTCTTAATGAGTATACATATGTACTGGGCTCAAGTGTTTATTCTGCCTAAGAAAGTTTTGCATGATGTTACTAAGATTTGTAGGTCCTTCCTTTGGAGTGGACAGACATATAGTCAGAAAAACAGCAATATTTCTTGGGATAGTTCCTGTTGTGATAAAAAGCAAGGTGGTCTTGGCTTCAGAGATGTCATCAGTTGGAATATTGCAAGCATTGGGAAGTATGTTTGGGCCATTGCATCCAAGCAGGATAATGTTTGGATCAAATGGGTCCATGCTGTGTACATTAAAGATGGGGATTGGTGGAATTACATGCCTGCAGCCTCTGCTAGCTGGTATTGGAAGAAGATATGTGCCATAAAAGAGAAATTGAAGATAGTGTATACTCAGGCTGAGTTAGCTGCTATGCCTCATTATTCTGTGAAGACAGTGTATGAGAAGATTGTTGGACCTAAACCTGTGATACATTGGGATAACATGGTGTGGAATAGACTGAATATCCCTAAGCATAGATTTATATGCTGGTTAGCAGTGCAGGGTAGGCTTCAAACCACTGCAAAATTGGCAAGATTTGGAGTTAGAAACACTGCAACTTGTTTGGTTTGTGGACAAGCTGATGAAGATCATAAGCACTTGTTCTTTGCTTGTCCTTACAGCAGTAGGTGCATTAGTGCTCTCAAAAGTTGGTTGGGAATTCCTTATTCTACAGGTAATCTAAAACAGCTGATGAGGTTTATTACCTATGGCAGAATGTCCAAGTTCAGGAAGCAAGTTAGCTTTGCAATGCTAGCTGCTACTGTCTATTCTGTTTGGTCCAGTAGGAATAGTAGTTTTTGGAATGCTTCATTCCCAACTGTGCAGAGTTTGGTAACTAGGATTAAGCACAATGTTAGAGATCGAATCTTGTTTGTTATGCCTAAAAATGTAACTAGGAGAGATAGCTTGTGGTTTGCTTCTCTGTAATCTTGTTCTGTTTGTTTTCTAGCTCTTTGATGGAATGGTCCAACCTAGTTGGTTTGTTTCATCTCTGAGTTACCTTAGGTTGTAAAGTTGTTTTGATATTAATATTATTCGATCTTGCTTGCCTAGCAAAAAAAAAAAAGACCGCCTTACCGGAAAGACAACTTTGTTTGGTTAACTAATTGGTTCCACTGCTTAACTAATTTGTTCCATTGCTTAACTAAATATTCTAGTGTTTAATTAATTAGTTATATTGCTTAACTAATTGGTTTCAGCATTTAACTAATCAATTTCAGTGATTAACTAATTAGTTCCAGTGATTAACTTCTATGACACCAATGTGGTCTTTTGTGTAAGACCGCCTTATATAAAAGTTTGTATAAAACTTATACGAACATATTAAAAGTTATAAGAACAAGTTAAAAGTTATGCTGGTGTACACACTACAAGAATTTGTATCTTTAATGACAACATAATTACGACGAGTCAAAAAACTCGTCGCAAAAGCCTTTTGCGATGGGGCTAACAACCAAACAAAGACGGGAATAACTGTCGCAATTGTCTATTATGAGGGGTTAACGACAACCCCTTTTATAACGGGTTCACGACAGAAATTCTCGTCATTAATCAACGATTATTGGCCTTTACCGACAGAATTTCCCGTCGTTAATGTTAGAATTTCTTGTAGTGACAATAAATTATTATAGACCTGTGCAAAATCCTTAATTAACTTTTTTTTAGGGAATCTTTAGTTAAATTAATTATGAGCCAAATATTCCATAGTATAATTGTAGTTTAGGACTTTTGGAGTTCAAATTTTTAGTAAAGAAAAAAGGTGTCTAAGGCATATTAATATCGACTACTTTTTTCACTTACCTCTAGACGCCGGGGTGGAGCTATGGTACCGGTGATGGCTGTGGCCGCAGTGGTGATGGCAGCGACGCCAAGTCGAAGAATGGATAAACCTCGTATCGAACAACACAACTAGGTTGCAATATTCTTCCACCTTGAGTTTCCCTGAAACTGCCAACACCATCCACCAAACACGTATTACAATCGCTTGGACTCAAGTCTGGTGTACACTTGTTAGTTTCACGGAGTTCCTCAAGAGGGGGGGTGAATTGATATTTTACGTATTTATAAAAATTAAACTATACGGAACAGAAACAGTAAAATATGCAAGCAAGATTTAGCGTGGAAAACTCTCTAGGCCCAATAGAGAGGAAAAAACCACGGCCCCTTTGGGGACTTAAACACTTTCACTAATTAGGCTAAACAACTTAGTTTCTTTACAAACCTAATCTACTCGGGCCACAATCTGCCAATCGCCTCTGATTGCAGATGACTAGGAACAACCCTCTTTGTTCCTTCCCTTATGGAAACAGTCCCTCAACTGTTCCAACTCACTGATCTCTTGTGAGATCTTCTCTCCTGCTCAAGTAAGCCTGACTCAGGCTTAACTTACAATAACTCAACACTTTAATCAAACGTATAAGAATTAATTAACTACTTAACATACGATATAAGACCAAGTAACAAATACTGCTCTATATGGGAACAGGAACAGACTTCTTCAAAGATTAAGACTTTAAGGATGATACCTGAAAGCTTCCGGTTGATGTAAATAAGTCTGATAAAAAGTTTAGCAAAGAACAAAGGTTGTATTTATACGAATCCAAGTGTTTAACCTAGATTCAAATCCAACCCAGTTTATGACTCTTTTTAATAGATAGATTTTCGCAAATCTTACTTCAAACGCGTTTTAGGAAAATCAATCTTTTCGTATTTTGAGAGTTATATGTTAACTCAAATTCAAGAGTATAACTTCAAACAGTTTTGTAAAATCAGTTTAAAAACATTTGATGTTTATCTTTTTGTAAAAGCAAAACTGTTTTATTTCGTTTCACGATATAACTAGGACTCTTCAAAATACTCTGTTCCCATACTAAGCATGTACTAAATTACATTGGTCTTATACCTTTCGACCCTTATAGAATTTGCTTGACTTAATCCTTGATTTAATCTTGCCACGTACTTTGAACTTAATTACTTCAAAGTTCCCTTGCTTGCTTCGGTTGTTGCATTTGTCCTTCTTTTAAATATTAACCTGTTCCTGACATTCTCCAAAATAAACTATTAGTAGAAGGTTAGCTTGTCATCATCAAAACCAGGAATCAACAATTTCCCCCTTTTTGATGATGACAACCTTACAACTTGATAGGAGTAAATAACTTAAGGAATGAGATATGTAACCTGACAATCCAGAGTCAAAAACTTAACCAGGAACAGATGAGTCGCTTGGGTGGTGAACCCAAGTATAAAAACAAATATAATGGAACACAAGTTGTCCTCTCAATATCTTCCCCCTTTGGAATTATCAAAAAGGGAGTAGGGAAAAACGCAGAACCAAAGGAGAAGAAGAAGAAGGAGAATATAGGAATCATATTACCCTAGCAAGCAGATAGTCATCATGCAGCTCAAGTCGGTCAACGATTTTGACCGCACCCCTGCAAGCAGAACAAGATAAACGCAACATATAGCACAATACAAGCAAAAATTCTACAAGTCAGAGTGGGGCAACTATCAGAACGTAGGAAAAGCGCACTAATGAGCATTAGTCATAAACTTGGCGCATCCAAAAACCAAACCAAAAAAAATTGTTTAAAGAGCCAGCAAAAACAAAATAAAATGTTTGATGGACAGCAGATTATATGGGGTAGGATAAGCAAGGATTTTGTAGCAGGGTCAGGTTTGGGGAGATCCAGGAGCAGCATCCTCAGCATGTGTCACCTCCTCGACGATCATGTCAGCAAGGCGTTCTGTCATATCATTGAAGAACTCTGCCTGGTCCTGCTGCATCTTGTGAATGAGCTCCTGCAAAGAAGTAACAGCTGACAACAGAACCACATTGTCCAGCTGCAGTTGATCCACTTTAGCCACCAAGAGCTGCACTGAACCGTCTGGAGAGGGAGCAGCAGATTGGGTTTCACCATCTTTGTCTGATTCTGAATCCTCGACCCTGTAGACCGGAGGAATTCCCTTGGAAGAGCTGGCTAGACGACTACTGCGACGGATAGGCTGATGAGATGATGTGGATGGAATGTTCTTGGGAGAGGAGGTGGCTTTGATTGGACTTGCCTCCTTTGGACATAGGTCAACAGGAACACCCTCTGTCTGACCCTCTGTCTCATGGCAAGGAAGTGGTGCCTCCTCTTCCGCAGCTGATAGTTCATCTCCCTCATCAAGCTCCTCTTCTGCTCCTTCTAAATCATCCTCCTCCTCATCGACATCTTCTTCTCCCTCTTCCTCCTGAGGTGTAGTATCTCCCACATTCGTCTTACCAACACAGACGACTCCATCCACTACACTCAGGCTAATCCCATTCAAGCAAGCTTTGTTAAGAATATGGGCAGGGGTAAGAGGTTCAGCTGAGTAACGAGTAAGGTCAACCCCAACTTTTCTCATAATGAAGGTGAGAAGAGACCCATACCCAATCATATTGTTCTGAGAGATGGAGTGAGTGAGATGGGAGATAAAAACGACAGGAAAATTTATTTGACGCTGAGATTCGAGGAGAAAGATGTAGATCAGATCTAACCTGCTTGCCAAGGCACGCTTGTCATGACGCGGAACAATACCTCGTCGGACCACATTAAAAAGGACCTTTTGAAAAGGAGTGAGGACAGACTGGTTGAGAGCTTTTGGGTGTTTCCCTTGACCACCAAAATATGAGTAAACTTCCTGCATTGTTGCACCCCCGAGCTCAATTGGACCCTTTCCCTTGTGATAGACCTCCTCCCCTAAAACTGGGACTTTGAACCAAGACCCTAATTTCTCAGAATCGAAGCTAAATTGTTTCCCATTGACTTCAGAACTACAAATTCCCTTGTTATTGACAAAGTTTGAGCAAAATTCCCCCATTGCTTCTGGATACATGCAAGCTTTAGAACAAACCTCAAAAAGATAGGTCCAACCTTGAGACTCGATCGTCTCCAACAATTCTACAAACCCTATTTCCCGACACCAACCAAAATCTATGCTAAGACCAGGGAGCATACGATCTGGGGGAAAATAGAAAAATTTTGTGGGTTCGAGTTTTACCTTCTTCTCAGCTGGAAGATGAGGTTCCCCCTGAGTCAAAGCAGCAACTTCCTTCTTCAAGACCAGTTTCCGTTTGGTGGAGAGTTTTGTAGTTGATTTTGTGGCTGGTGGTTTTGGTGTGGGTTGTTTGGGAGGCATCGTTTCCGGATAAATGGCTTGAAGAGGTATGACGGTGATGATGGGTGTAGAAGGAGAAGATGAATTTGTAGGGTTTGGGAATTGAAGTTTGTAGAGGGTCATGATTTTATAGGCAGGGCTGTTGCGATTTACTAGGAGAGATAGGTGAATTTTGAATTTTAAAATTGGGAATTTGATAAGAAGGAGGGGATGTACCGAGATTTTTATAGGCGGAATGATTAGAATGGGAAGAGTTTTGGTGTTGGGAATCGGAGTGTGGGAAGCGTGTTTGAGTGAGTAAATATGGAATAGTAATGCATGCACCAGATTTTGTAAGATTCGATGAATCAAATTAATTGCTTTCCATTCATTTTTAGAATTCCCACTTAGACCTCGAATTGAATGCAAGTATTGGGAAAAAGTGCGATTACCTTAATAATGTGCAGACGTGGCTGTGGTAATGCACAGCTGGTTTTTGCAATCCGAACCTGGTTGTTAGTCCATTCAGAAAATATGGTGCATAACAGAAAAATGAAGAACATTTTTTTTTTTTTTTTTTTTTTTTTTTTGATATTTTCCAGTGAGGTTAGAAAATGTTAAGGACAACCGGTGTTATTGTATTCGTATCATACCGAGTTCTAACCTGAGCTTGTCGTGTCTGTCCCTGTTAAGTGGTTTGGTCAAGATGTCAGCTACTTGATCTTCTGTGGGACAGAACTCAAGTTTGACTAGTTCCTTTTCCACATAATCTTTTAAAAAGTGATGTCGAATGTGAATGTGTTTGACCCTTGAGTGGTGCACTGGGTCTTTTGATATGCAGATTGCACTTGTGTTGTCGCATAGAATAGGAACACACTTTAATTTCATACCAAAATCTCTAAGTTGTTGTTTGATCCATAGCATTTGGGAACAGCATGAAGCCGCAGCTACATATTCAGCTTCTGTTGTGGATAAAGCCACTGTGTTTTGTTTCTTTGAAGCCCAGGAGACTGCACATGCTCCTAGGAATTGAACCATCCCTGATGTGCTCTTTCTGTTTACTAGGTCACCTGCATAGTCAGCATCTGTGTATCCTTTGAGATCAAAGTGATCATAGGTAGGGTACCATAGGCACAAATCGTCTGTTCCTTTTAGATATCTTAGAATTCTTTTGACAGCTGTAAGGTGAGATTCTTTTGGATTTGATTGGAAGCGGGCACAGACACCTACACTGAATGCAATGTCTGGTCTGCTTGCTGTAAGATAAAGTAGGGAGCCTATCATACCTCTGTACCTTGTTTGGTCTACACTCTTACCTTCTTGATCCTCATCCAGTCTCGTAGTTGTTCCCATTGGAGTGTGGTTGCTCTTAGCGGACTCCATTCCATATTTCTTGATGAGATCTTTTATGTATTTCTGTTGATGTATCATGATCCCTTGTTCCGTTTGCTTGATTTGGAGGCCTAGGAAGAAGTTGAGTTCTCCCATCATGCTCATTTGAAATTCTTGCTGCATTAGGTCAGAGAATTCTTTGCATAGATCTTCGTTAGTTGCTCCAAATATAATATCATCAACATAAATTTGAACGATTAGTATGTCTGTATTTCTTGACTTAAGGAACAGAGTTCTATCAACCTTACCTCGATTGAACTTATTGTCTAGCAAAAAGTGTGAGAGACGTTCATACCAGGCTCTTGGTGCTTGTTTCAGTCCATACAGTGCCTTATCTAGTTTGTAGACATGTGCGGGGTATTCTGGATCTTCAAAGCCTGGAGGTTGTTCCACATAGACTTCTTCCTTGAGATTTCCGTTTAGGAAGGCACATTTTACATCCATTTGATAGAGTTTGAATCCCATATATGATGCAAATGCTATTAGTATGCGTATTGCCTCCATTCTGGCAACTGGAGCAAAAGTTTCTTCAAAGTCTATTCCCTCTTGTTGGTTGTATCCCTTGACAACTAGTCTGGCCTTGTTCCTGGTAATCGTAGCATGCTCATCTTGTTTATTTCGAAATACCCACTTGAGACCTATTACTCGATTGTTCAGTGGTATAGGCTCAAGATGCCATACTTTATTTCTTTCGAATTCATTAAGCTCCTCCTGCATAGCAATGATCCAATCAGAATCAGTTAGTGCTTCTTTGTAATTTTTAGGTTCAATCATGGATAAGTAAGCATAGAAAGCACAAAAGTTTTTGAGTTGGGATCTGGTCGTGGTTCCTCGTCCAAGATCACTGATTATTTGGTCAAGAGGATGTGAGCTTTGATGTTTCCAAGGTCTGGGTTGGAAAGGTGTGTTTGTTTCCATAACCGACTGTTCAACTTGCTCATTTGTTTCTGCTTGATCTTCGGCTTGTGCTGGTTCCTCTTCAACTATGTTATTTTCAGAAGTTTCTTCGACTTGGGTTTGTTCTTCTGTTTGGGAACTTTTCCTTATCTCTTCGTCTTCTGTTTCTCTAGTGAGTCCTAGTTCGAAGTTTCCATCAGAAGTTGTACCTGCAACATAGTTTTGGGAGTCAGTTTCATCAAATATAATATGTATACTTTCTTCCATGCACATGGTCCTTTTGTTGAATACTCTATACGCTTTGCTGTTTGAGGCATATCCTAGGAATATTGCTTCATCACTTCGTGCATCAAATTTTCCCAGTTGATCCTTTCCATTGTTGTGGACGAAACACTTGCAACCAAAGATTCTAAGATGGGTTATAGAGGGTTTTCTTCCTTTGTACAGTTCATATGGAGTTTTGTTTTTGATAGCTCTAATTAGCACTCGATTGAGTACATAGCATGCCGTATTTAGAGCTTCGGCCCAGAAACTTTTTGGAAGTCCACTAGCAATCAACATAGTCCTTGTCATGTCTTCAAGAGTTCGGTTCTTTCTTTCTACAACACCGTTTTGTTGAGGTGTTCTGGGAGCAGAGAAGTTGTGATCTATTCCTGAATCTTTACATAGATCATCAAATCTTTTATTTTGAAATTCTGTACCATGATCTGATCTGATGTGGACCAGCTTATGATTGCTTTGTCGTTGAACCTTTGTGGCGAAAGACAGAAATTCTTCAAACGTCTCTTCCTTGTTGGATAAGAAGATCACCCATGTGTATCTTGAGAAGTCGTCTACAATAACGAGTACGTACTTCTTTCCGCTTCTGCTTTGTGTCCTCATTGGTCCACACAGATCCATGTGGATCAGCTCCAGTGGTCTTGTAGTGCTGATTACCCCTTTTGATTTAAAGGACGTTCTTACTTGCTTTCCTTTGATACAAGCATCACAGACTGATTGTTTTGCAAACTTTGTTTTTGGGAGACCTGTGACTAAATTTTTCAATTTTAATTTGTTCATTAGAGAAAAGCTAGCATGACCAAATCTTTTATGCCATAACAAAGGATCATCTTCAATAACACTTAGACAGGTTAGATTGGAGTGAGGGACCGAGTTGAGGTTAACCACATATGTGTTCCCTTTCCTCTGTCCCTCTAGGATCACTGTCTCTGTGTTACTATTGATGATCAGACATTTATTTGAGAAGAATTTTGCATAATTGCCTTTGTCACAGAATTGAGAAATACTTAATAAGCTATGACCTAGTCCTTCAACCAGAAACACATTATCGATGGAATGAGACTTTGACTTACCAACCTTACCAATGCCAATGATGTTACCTTTCTTATTGTCGCCAAAAGTCACAGTTCCACCTTCGTAGGTCGTGAGTGAGAGAAATCTATTTCTGTCTCCAGTCATGTGCTTGGAACAACCACTGTCTAGGTACCATGTGTTGTTCCCCCTCACTTCGACCTGCATGAAGTTTTTAGTTAGAGTTTTTAGGAACCCAGCATAGCTTGGGTTCCTTACTTGGAATCAAATCATTTTTCTTTACCCATTTAGTTTTGGTGAATTCGATGTTCTTTTCCAAGTACTTTTGGTTTTTCGGGCAAGAAACTCTATAGTGACCGATTTGACCACAGAAGGTGCATACTATGTCACTGTATAAATCTACTCTTGTTTTTCTAGGATGATGCTTTTTGTGGTTAAAACCTAAACCTTCTGTGCGTTTGGTTCTAGCTTCTTCTATCCACTTTGGTGTTCCCTCTATTTTGTGTCTGGTCCTTTTAGTCAATTCACTTTCTAGATGGGTCTTTTCTTGGTGAATTTTCACTAGTTCTAACTTAGCTTTTTCTAGTTCTTCTTTATAGAGTTTCTTGGTTTTGGCTATTTTTAGGTCAATCATATCTTGTTTTAGCCAGGAGTTTTCATTGCGTAAGGCTTCACACATTTCTTTTATATGAAGGTTTTGATCAAAGAGTTTAAAGAAACGATTGTCAATATCTAAGTTTGAGTTTCTGGTCCATTCCAACTCCTCTGTGAGTTTATTGACAATGTCTTGGTGTTTCCTGTCTGAGTCTAGTTTTTCTTTTAGGAGATCCTCATAATCACTAGTGAGACAAGAAAGTAAGTCAAACAGTTCTACTTTAGACATGGATTCAAGCCTACTTTTAATATGAACAAGACTTGCCTGGAATTTATCAGATTCTGAGTCGGATTCTTCATCTTCATGTTCAGCTACAAGACACAGGTGAGCAATTTCTTCGTTGGGTTGTTCTTGTTCCTCATCAGAAGAAGTATCTCCCCATGCAGCAATCATGGCTTTCCTTACCTCAGTTTTGGAAAAGGAGTTTCTGTTGTCTTTGAATCTGTCTTTTGTAGTTTCCTTTCCCTTTCCTCGTTCTTGATCCCATAGAGGACATTCCCTAATGCGATGTTCCAAGTTTCCACACTTATGGCATCCAGTGTCAGTTTTAGGGAACTTTCTATTTGGTTTGCTTCTGTGTTCCACATCTTTGTAGTTCCTAAACATTCTTCTGAACCTCCTAGCAAACAGAGCTGTCTCTTCATCTTCTTCAGAGTCTTCATCATTTTCGGTTTTTAGAGCAAGAGCTCTATTTTTGGTGTTCTCTGAAGGTCGCGCGTTTAATTGAAGTTCATGAGTCAGGAGAGATCCAGCCAGTTGTTCCAGGTTAAACTTTGTGAAGTCTTTAGTTTCCTGGAGGGCTGTGACTTTAGCCATCCAGGGATCTTGTGGTAGACTTCTTAGAACCTTCCTGACTTGTTCCTCAGGAGTTATGATTTTGCCAAGAGAGTTTAGTTCATTGATAATGTTTGTGAAGCGAGTAATCATGTCTTGAATCGTTTCAGATGTCTTCATGGTGAACAGCTCGTATTGGTGCATTAAGAGATCAATCTTCGATCTTTTAACTTCGTTTGTTCCTTCATGAGTAACCTGGAGCAGATCCCAAATCTGCTTTGCGTTCTTGCAGCCCATAACTCTGTTGTGTTCATTTGGACCTAGTCCACAATGAAGGATTTTGACAGCCATGGCATTGAGTTCAAGCTTTTCATAGTCGGCTTTGTCAAATTCATCAACAGGTTTGGGAACAGTTTCTCCAACGGAGTTCAGCTTAGTGACTTGGAAGTCTCCAACTTCAATCACTCTCCATACTTGATAGTTTTCAGCCTTAATGAAAATCTCCATCCTGTTTCTCCAGTAGGAATAGTATTTGCCGCTAAACATTGGAGGTCGTTGTGTTGAGTATCCCTCTTCTAGTTTCTCCGTAGTGTTCATAGCTTCAGAATCGTTTTTCCCGTCAGCGTTACCTGCAGTTTAAAGGGTTCTGGCTCTGATACCAATTGTTAGTTTCACGGAGTTCCTCAAGAGGGGGGGTGAATTGATATTTTACGTATTTATAAAAATTAAACTATACGGAACAGAAACAGTAAAATATGCAAGCAAGATTTAGCGTGGAAAACTCTCTAGGCCCAATAGAGAGGAAAAAAACCACGGCCCCTTTGGGGACTTAAACACTTTCACTAATTAGGCTAAACAACTTAGTTTCTTTACAAACCTAATCTACTCGGGCCACAATCTGCCAATCGCCTCTGATTGCAGATGACTAGGAACAACCCTCTTTGTTCCTTCCCTTATGGAAACAGTCCCTCAACTGTTCCAACTCACTGATCTCTTGTGAGATCTTCTCTCCTGCTCAAGTAAGCCTGACTCAGGCTTAACTTACAATAACTCAACACTTTAATCAAACGTATAAGAATTAATTAACTACTTAACATACGATATAAGACCAAGTAACAAATACTGCTCTATATGGGAACAGGAACAGACTTCTTCAAAGATTAAGACTTTAAGGATGATACCTGAAAGCTTCCGGTTGATGTAAATAAGTCTGATAAAAAGTTTAGCAAAGAACAAAGGTTGTATTTATACGAATCCAAGTGTTTAACCTAGATTCAAATCCAACCCAGTTTATGACTCTTTTTAATAGATAGATTTTCGCAAATCTTACTTCAAACGCGTTTTAGGAAAATCAATCTTTTCGTATTTTGAGAGTTATATGTTAACTCAAATTCAAGAGTATAACTTCAAACAGTTTTGTAAAATCAGTTTAAAAACATTTGATGTTTATCTTTTTGTAAAAGCAAAACTGTTTTATTTCGTTTCACGATATAACTAGGACTCTTCAAAATACTCTGTTCCCATACTAAGCATGTACTAAATTACATTGGTCTTATACCTTTCGACCCTTATAGAATTTGCTTGACTTAATCCTTGATTTAATCTTGCCACGTACTTTGAACTTAATTACTTCAAAGTTCCCTTGCTTGCTTCGGTTGTTGCATTTGTCCTTCTTTTAAATATTAACCTGTTCCTGACATTCTCCAAAATAAACTATTAGTAGAAGGTTAGCTTGTCATCATCAAAACCAGGAATCAACAACACTGCCCAAACCCATATATCGTTTGAAAACTCGTATAATTCACAAAATCCGTCGCAAATTTCTTTTGCCACGACGACCCTCCAGTTGTTGCAGCTCTAACCGCAATCACATTATTCATCACGTTGCTCATCAATTCCATGAATCGTGTCGTGTTTCCGGTTATATTATTGGCACTCCAATAAATCCACGACGGTTTAGTATTCATGGTACCGAAAAATGATTGATTGGAATACCTTACCAAACATTCGTCATACCAAATAATTGCATCTTTTCGGTTAGGACAGTACGTGGTAGGGAGGTCGGTGGTGGTTGCGGTGGTCACACAGTCGTGGCACGTGCTAATATTCTGGTCCCCACGGCAGAGGAAGTTGCCGTAAACAGCCTCGTTTGTGGTGTTTCCGTTGCTAGAAACCGCTTGATGGAAGCCGGTGGGGTTGGTAGCGTTGGTGGTGAGATAACGGAAAAGGGTGTTGAGATTGGTGTGATATTGGCTATTGTTTGAGCAAGTGTTTGCCAAAAAATTTGGAGCGGATGTCGACTTAGAAATCATCATTAAGATAATCAGCATAAAGATTGAGATGATTTGCGAAGATGATTTCCCTAAAATTTTAGCCATTTTCTAGACTAATTAGGAGAATGATGATCAAACACACTACTATGACGAACTCATATATTTTTGTATTTCGATTCGATCATTGACGTAAGAAGACCGTTTAAAGTTAACAAAACAAGGACTTACAATATCCATGAAGTTTCTAAATGAAACTAAAATCGAATGACTTTTCTTCGTATAAAAATTACAAATGGCGTAGGGAAATTCAAATCTGAGCACTACAAGAAATTGTACCATTAACGATGGGAAATCCTTTCACGAAAAGCCAATAATCGTTGATTAACGACAGGATTTTCTGTCGCAAACCCGTCAAAAAAGGGGTCATCGTTAACGAAAAATCCGGTCGTTAACCTGTCGTAAAAGACATTTGCGACGGTTGTTCCTGTCTTTGTTTGGTTGTTATTCCCGTCAAAAAAACATTTACGACGGAATTTTTGACTCGTCGTTATTAGGTTGTCATTAAAGATACAATTTTTTGTAATGGAGATATATCATACACAGACACAGTCCTAGTCCTAGTCCTAGTCCCAGTCCTAATCCTAACCCCTAAGCAAAGATGTTATTGGTATCTCATGAAGAAAATATGAACCAAGGAAATCACTTGGCAGCTTCCTGCTTTTCTAACTAATCTAACACAAAATTTGGATTAGTCAAGACTATTACCTTGACTTGGAATTTTGGATTAGTCAAGACTATCACATTGAATTGGTTTGCAGTTGGAAAATTGAAATCGGGTTTTAACTAGATAGTGACAGTTTGAAAGTTATGTTGAGCGCAGAGTATACGTTGGTTAAGCCAATAAGAATAGTTGTCCGACTTTTCCAACAATGATAAATTTCAACGTTTGGCCGAATCAAGACACTGACACATATATGTTGGGCTTATGGGTCCCTTCCTATGTGGAGAAGCCCATTTTATTTGTAGTAAAATTGTATTGCTACTGTTGAATGCTTAGGCTTCCTTGAGAAGTTTATCCTTTTTGACTTTTGGTGTGCCATCTTGAATTACATTTAGCTGGGCAATAATAATAATAATAATAATAATAATAATAATAATAATAATAATAAAAATAAAAAAAAAAAAAAAAAAAAAGAGCATAGGTATGTGAGGGAGTTGAGAAAAGAGTGGTGAAAAGAGTAGCCCCCTTTCTTTCACGTTTTTCAGTGAGCAGGTTCAAAGATCACTCTGATCGGAGTATCATCCACCGTCCGATTTGGCTCAAACTTTGCCAGATTCTTTGGGACATCCTGGGCTTCATCTCCACCGGAGGGATTGTCTTTTGCTGCTTCCTTTTGTGAGATATTTCTGTTTGAATCAGCTCTGTTTTTCTGGTGATATTTCTCAATTCTTTCCTCAATTGTGTAGCTCTTTTTCTCGGTTATTGTTGGGTAATTTGAGTGCCCACTTTGTGACTTGGAATTGGATTTGTGTAACCTTCCTTTATCATAATAAGAGCAATTTGGGTGGACTCCTTTATCGGTCCCGTGGTTTTTACTCTTCACATCGAAGGGGTTTTCCACGTTAAAATTATTGTGTGTTCTTGCTTTATTATTAACTTGTTCAATTGATTATCTTCTGTGATTGTTGGAAATTGGGGTGTTGATATTGCTGGAAATTGTTGCTATTGGTAGATCATTAGTTAGGGCATTTTAGTTGGTGACTTTGAACAAACTAGCAGTAGAATTTTGCTTGGAGTTCGTTTTGTCATTCGATATTTCCTTAGGAGGTGTGTTTACCTCAACATTATGGTATCAGGGCTAAGGTTAATTGTTTATTTCTCCACATGGATTCTAGTCATATTAACACTAATAGAATGGTTAGTTTGAATGGAACTAACTATCACCTTTGGAAGAGGAAGATGAAAGACTTGTTGTATGTCAAGAGTTGGCATTTGCCAGTGTTTAGCATTGAAAGACCAGAGGGTAAAACTGATGAACAATGGAAATTTGAGCATGAACAAGTGTGTGGTTTTATTCGCCAGTGGGTAGAGGATAATGTCTTGAATCATATAAATGATGAAGTTCATGCAAAGTCCCTATGGCTGAAACTTGAATCACTTTATGCTAGTAAGTCGGGCAACAACAAGTTGTATCTAATCAAGCAATTGTTGGGCTTGAAGTACAGAGAGAGCAAGGCACTTTCAGATCACTTAAATAATTTTCATGGCATTATTCAACAATTGTCAGCCATGGAAATAAAGTTTGATGATGAAATTCAGGGACTTTTGTTGCTTGGTACTCTTCCTGATTCATGGGACACTTTCAGAATGACACTTTGTAACTCAGCACCAAATGGCAAGGTCACGTTGGATTTTGCTAAGGTTGGTATTTTGAATGAGGAGATGAGGAAGAAATCTCATAGTGTGTCATCTTCGTCAGAGGAGGCTTATGTTGTTGAAAATAGGGGGAGAAACCACTACTACAAAAGTTGGAATAAGTAACGCTAAATAGAGTACGGTTAAGTGTGTTAAGCGTTTCATAGGATAATAGAGTACGGTTTTCTCTAATAACAGTTCTATGGGAGAAAGAATAGAGAACGGTTACGTCAATTAATCGTTTCATAGTTTTTACCATAATAAAAATAATTATTTTA
Source organism: Spinacia oleracea (assembly GCF_020520425.1). Taxonomy (NCBI): domain Eukaryota; kingdom Viridiplantae; phylum Streptophyta; class Magnoliopsida; order Caryophyllales; family Amaranthaceae; genus Spinacia; species Spinacia oleracea. Next base: position 11,085,483 of record NC_079492.1, on the reverse strand, counting down.
TAATTATATTTAATATATACATGTATAGGACTGGAGGAGTATGAATCAAAAACATACAGAGCGGTGTTTTAAATCCTTGGATACAGGCGTACAATATTCTCATTTTAAAAAAATTAAAAAACTAATTCAGCGGCGATCAAACCTCAAAATAAAAAACCTCCCGCAAACCAAAACCTAAACATTCTACTGTATCTTCTGCAAAACCTTAACCTTAATCGTGCAAAACCTAAACCTTTCTAACAAAACCCCAAATTCAATCTCCCGCAAAACCTCGACCATAATCGTGCACCACCACCAGATCACCGCCGCACCACCACCAGATCGCTGCCGCATTACTGTACCGTCGGCCGCACTACTGTATCGCTGCTTCTTTGCGACCTCTGGTGAACATCGACTCACCACACTCCAAATTTCGAGGTTGGTATTCTTAATTTTGTTCTACATCTTTACCCTTCAACTAATAATGTTCTTAATTATGAAATTGTAATGTCGAATTCTTGTTGTTACTTGTGTGGAAGAGACTTTCATAATTGAAGGTTTAGGTCGAATCATAGAGTCCAATTAAACGGAATTACATTTAATTTAGTAGGATTATTGTCCAAAAATATCTGGTGAATTTAGTCCAATTAAACTAGTTTTTTAGTTAATATGATTTAAGTCTTATTAAATTGAAATTTGCAGTTAGAGAAAGAAAGGGGATAATGAAAAATTGAACACTTCAAGGATCTGGATTATCCTTGAATTTTCTGCTTTTAGTACTGATTTGTTGTCTATGGAGTTCTATGTGTTGATGCAATGTGTAGTTGTTAGATTTAGTGCATGCTGCCTTCACCCTTGCAGAAAATCGACATCGTCATTAGGACAAGTTCCTGAATAGACTAAACTAAGCATGTTATTCTCCAGATCATACACAATGTGAGCATTCTTTTGCTGGTGAAATCCTAATATCGACACCTTACCCTCACTTTCTTTGAGCTTGATCATAGCCAGGCAATATAATCCCGAGTGTCGTGTCCATAAATTTGCATCACATAACATGTAGTCAAGGCCATTGAAGTGGAACACCACCTCTGCAGCATAACTGATGAATTCAATTCGTAATACTAATCGCTGTACATAATCAGACTAGTTGAGTTGATAGTTTCTTTCCTTCAGGAATCCAGACGTGATGGACAACCCTAATGTTCACCAGACGATGAATAAAAAGAACAGACCCCTTCTACCTTGTGGATAAAATGCATTGACCTGGCCTTCAGTCATCGCAAAGGTTGTACATTTGATGTTCTCTTGCTGTTTGAGCAGTGGGGGTGCTCATAATTGGTTGTGTTGGTAATTGGTAAGAGTTGAATTCATCAGCTACAGTCCCCAAATATCAAAAATATCCATATTACTCAAAAATGTATTCTAATTGTGAGATTAGCTAAATTGAGCACACAGTTGAACATGTATCCTCCCTCCAACGACTTAGAGCTAGTCTACCAGAGACCTCTGACCCTTAATTCCTAGTTCGTAGCTAGTCTTGCTAAAGAACATACTTGTCATTAGAATCCTTTTGGTTTATGCTTATCTAAGAAAATCTGGCGTACTTATTGTTCTCTCTTTGTGCCCCTTTAGATATATCTAATCTCATTTTTAGCATGAAACACCAAATTCTTATGGCAATTGCAGACAGATAGCCACAAAAGATCTTTATTGGGTCTAGTTACCAGTGATCAGATTCAAAAAGAATTCTTCTCAACCAGCTTTGTGGGCCTACATGTATTTAGCTTCATCTGAAGAAAGTACCACACTTTCCTGTTTCTTAAAACACCATGAGATTGTTTTTGTTCCCAAGCAGAAATTTTATGCTGATGTGCACTTTTGATCATGTACGGATTGGAACTAACACAATCTTTACCACTGTACTTGATCAATTTCATTTTCTTTGACTTGACACCTTGATGAAGCACTAGATCCTCTTTCACTGTAGTATCACTCATGTAACAGCATACGTCAGGCATTGCGTGAGTTAGGTAGAGTAGAGAGCCAACCAAACTTCTGTTTATGTTGTCTTAGCTCAGCATCTGGACTCAATATGGCGTCAATAGACGTGGGTTATCTTAGAAAATTAGATTTTTTTGCTGAAAAGAGGATCTTGCACTATCTTCAGGGTACTAAGAAAAGAAAAATAAGATACCGATTTGAAGAAAATGGATAATTGACCGACTACATAGACAGTGACTGCTCGTTCTGTAGATGACTGGAAGAGCATACCGCCATACAATTTGTGCTTGGGAGAAAAGAAGAAGGTTGTCTTATAGTGTTCCAAGAAGCAAAAGATTGTGACAATTTCTTTGGCTCAAGCTGAATACATACGAGAAACGAAGCTGCCTCTACAGCAGTTTGGTTGAAAAGAATTCTTATTCTTTAGACTTTTGGGACTTTCTATAAGAATCTAGTGTTGCTTGCTAAAAGAAACAAGCAAGCACATATAAGTTTGAAAGATTCCAAAATGATGTTAAATATTGCATATTAAGGAGGGGGGGATTTGTGAGTTTTTCTTCTTCTTAATACTCCGTATTTCTGTCAAAATGTAGTTCTTGATATTGCACTATCTTGGTCCTTTTGGTTGAAATTAATGCTATTGAATACTTAAGGTGTCCTGTATAGCTGCTAGTCTTGCTACATTCATTCGGCCAGTTGTTTCTTACAGTTCGAGAAGAAACATGTTTTCAGTTTATTTGTAGTTGTAACCAAACAATTGCGTTTTTTGTTTGAATAATGTTTCAACATTTGGGCGATATCCCTGTTGAATGTTGAGTGTGGAAAACATAACACAACTAGATGTATTTTCTTTCTAAGAAGGAAACGTGCAATCTTGTAGAGTGGTAGTGCTAGATTCTGCTGACAAAATGCAGCAGAAGCACAACTAATTTGCTAGATACAAATGTAGTGGAAACTATTTTTTTTTCTCGGTTTATTTGCCAATTTCACTTACGTGTACAAACTTTGCCTCAGTCTCTTCTATTTTTGAGGAGCATATGAACAATTAATCATTTTAATAATAAAGTTTCCACTTTCAGTTTCTTGATGGCAGGGTAATATTTGTAGAAGTAGCCAAACCAAGGTCTGAAACTCGCAATAACCAGCAGATTTCAAGAGAATCACACTGACTTTCAGTGCTGCTGAGCATGCAATTAGAGCTAGCAATGTGAGTTCTTCCGCTGCAGAATCTGTTCTTGCTGCTACACCCCTACACCATCCCCAGTTGCTGCAGAAGTTGCTCTTGCTGCTACACCATTTTTTTTTTTAGTGATATTGGATTTTTTTTGCCGTACCTTGTGTAGATCATTATATTTTATCAATGAATTATAGAATTTTTTTATTGAATGAACAATATTATTTTGTTATTGAATGAAAGGATTTTTGGAAAGATCGTGTGGATATCATTTTTATTTTATCTATTTAGATTTGGTTTACATACAAGAATCGTAATATCCTATTTTAGGATGTGTGTGCTGCTACTTTTAAATAATATTAAAAAAAAAGGGGTAGAATATAGAACGGTTGTGTAAGGAAACAGCTTTATATCTTAATATTAAACATGAAGTATATAGTACGCCTATGTACGGAAGATGTTCTATATCTCAATATTTAACAGGAAGAATAGAGGACGGTTATGTACGGAAGGCACGCTTTATTATAGAGTATATGAGACGGTTATGTACGTTAACCGTTCTATATTCCTTCTTCATTTTCTGATTTTAGGAAGGGAATAGAGGGCGCTTATCTCTTATCACTGTACTTTATAACTAGGTATATAAAACGCTTCTTTTACCCGTTTTATAAACTTTATAGCGCGTTGAGTTGGAGAACGCCTCTAAGGCGTCCTATAAAGTGTATTTCAACAGTACTCTATGCCCTTTTTTGTAGTAGTGAACAGAAACAAAGCTCAGAGTGGCAGAGATAAAAGCAGGAGCAAGTCTCGTGGCAGGTACAAAAATATGAAGTGTCATTATTGTGATAACTAGGTCACATTCAGAAATATTGCTACAAGTGGAAAAGAGAACACAAAGGAGGTAACGGCAAACAAGATAAGAAACATGATCAGAAAGATCATGATAGTGATGATCGAGCTGCCACAGTAGATGATCTCATTGTTGTACATGATGAGAGTTCTGTAAATCTTGCAAGATATGAGACAAGTTGGGTGATCGATAGTGGAGCCTCACTCCATGTTACATCGAGGAAGGAATTCTTCACATCTTATACACCTGGTGACTTTGGGGCATTGAAGATGGGTAACGATGGCTTGGCTCATGTTGTCGGAGTTGGTGATGTTTGCTTGGTGACTGACATTGGAGCAAAGTTAGTGCTCAAAAATGTTAGGCATGTTCCAGATATCCGATTAAATTTGATCTCAACAGGCAAGCTCGATGATGAAGGCTACTATAACATTTTTCATAGTGGTCACTGGAAGCTCACTAGGGGAAATTTGGTGCTAGCTCGAGGGAAGAAGCAGACTAGTTTGTACTTGATGCAAGCCACAATTTCCACAGATAGTGTAAATGTAGCAGTTGATGATCCAGCAAAGCTATGGCATAGAAGACTCTGTCATATGAGTGAAAAGGGGCTAAGTTGTCTGATGAAGAAAAATGTATTACCTGACTTGAAGAGTGCAAAATTAGACAAATGTCCTCATTGTTTTGCCGGGAAGCAGAATAGAGTTTCTTTCAAGAAACATCCTCCATCCAGAAAATCAGGTTTGCTTGATCTTGTTCATTCTGATGTTTGTGGTCCTTTGAAAATTAAATCTTTTAGTGGTGCACTTTACTTTGTTACCTTTATTGATGATTGTTCAAGAAAGTTGTGGGTTTATGCCTTGAAAACTAAAGATCAGGTGCTTGATGTTTTCAAGCAATTTCAAGCTTTGGTTGAAAGGCAAACAGGTAACAAGCTAAAGTGTCTCCGTTCTGACAATGGGGGTGAATACATTGGACCACTTGATGAATATTGCAAGTCACAAGGTATTCGACATCAATTTACACCAAAGAAAACTCCGCAATTGAACGGTGTGGCAGAGAGAATGAACAAAACCTTGCTAGAGAGAATGAGGTGCATGCTTTCAGAGGCAAAGTTACGGAGACACTTTTGGGGTGAAGCTTTGTTTACAGCTACACATGTGATTAATTTATCTCCTTGTGTTTCTCTAGATGGTGATGTTCCAGATAAGGTTAGGTTCCGCAAGGAGGTTTCTTATAATCACTTGCGTGTCTTCGGGTGCAAGGCATATGTGCATATCCCTAATGATGAAAGATCGAAGCTGGATTCCAAGACTCGCCAATGCATCTTTGTGGGCTATGGTCTTGATAAGTTTGGTTACAGGTTTTATGATCCTGTAGAGAAGAAATTGATTCGAAGCAGGGATGTAGTGTTTGTTGAAAATCAAACAATTGAAGATATACAAAAGGCAGAAGCAACTATATCTCATGGTGATTATGATCTAGTTGATTTGGATCTACCTCCTTTGACCACTACCCCTACTCCGGTCGATCAGGGGCAAGGTGATGAAAATGAAGGCGATGTACCTGAGGTAGATGATCCTGTAGATGATGAAAACGGTGATGATGCTATTGAGCTTAATAATCATGATCCTCCTGAAGTTCAACCAAGACGGTCTACCAGAGATCGACATCCCTCTGCTAAGTATCCTTCTTCTGAATATGTTCTCCTAACTGATGGGGGAGAACCTGAGTCCTTTGAGGAAGCTTTGGATAATGAAGACAAGCAACATTGGTTGGATGCAATGAAAGATGAAATGAAGTCATTGCATGATAACCATACTTTTGATCTTGTGATGCTATCAAAGGGAAAAAGAGCTTTGAGGAATCGTTGGATTTATAAGCAGAAACATGATGAGAATGCTAAGAAACCACGATACAAAGCTAGACTTGTGGTCAAGGGTTGCAACCAGAAGAAGGGAGTAGACTTTGAAGAAATTTTTGCACCGGTTGTCAAGATGTCTTCCATTAGAGTTGTTTTGGGTCTCGCTGCTAGCTTGAATTTAGAGATTGAGCAGTTGGATGTGAAGGAAATAATGCCCTTGGTCCAAGTATGCATTCTATGTTAAGTCTAATAAATGCGGTTCAGTATTAATTAACAAGTTAATAATTCAGTGAGATCAAGTGAGTTGAATGCCTAGCTAGAGGCCGCTTCAGTTCAAGTGGAATTAATGATATTAATCCACAACTTACTCTTGACTGAACCCGTAGGGTCACACAAATAGTACGTAAACGGATCAAGTATTTAATGGCATTAAATACTCTATCTATGGATATTCGGAACCGACGGATCTTGGTTTCAGTGGGAGCTGAGATCGTCACAGGCAAGAAATGAATACTCCGGAAACGATGATATTACCGGAAACGGAAATATGGATCGTATCGGAAATATAAATATTATCCAAGTCGTAGACGTTGCCGGAAACGGAAACATGGTACGTATCGGAAAATATTATCGGAAATGGAAATATTACCAGAATCGGAAATATTGCCGGAAACGGAAATATTACCAGAATCGGAAATATTGCCGGAAACGGAAATATTGTCAGAATCGGAAATATTACCGGAATCGGAAAATAATTTCGGAAACGGAAATATTAAATATTTGTTCGAAACAGAAATTAATTCCGGAATCGGAAATGTTAAATATTGTTCGTATCGGAAATGAATTCCGGAATCGGAAATTTAATCGGAAGCGTATCGTACGAATAAGCATCGGACGAGGCCTGCCGGACGAGGCCCAGCACGAAGCCAGGCCATCGCCCAGCAAGCCAAGCGCGCCGCACAAACAGCCACGCCAGGCCCAGCGCAAGGCCAGGCCCATCAGGCCGTGGCAGCGCGCACAGCACGCGCAGCGTGCGCGGGAGCTGCGTGGGCTTGCTGCTCGCGCAGGCCTCGCTGCGTGGGCTGCTGCTCGTGCGCACGCATGGGCGGCCCATCGTGGCTGCCGTGTGTGCGTGTGTAAGTGTTTGTGTTCGTGCACGTTTCCTAAAACGTGCAGAGTTCGGTTAATGATTAAATTCCTAATTCTATTTGATAAATTAATTAAATTAGAGTTCTTGTAGGATTCTAGGTTTAATCAATTTGTATCTGAATAGGATTCCAATTCCCTTTCCATACCCCTATAAATATGTGGCCTGGGTTCACAATTTATAACGAGTTTAAAAGTATTCAAAGTGAGTTTTTGAGAGAAAAATTCAGCCACACATCTTGCTCAAAAGTGCCGAAAATTCTAGTACCTTAAGGGCGATTCTAGTTGGTCAATCTTAAGGCGGATCCGGACGTGTTGTGGACTATCTACGGAGGGACGACACTTGGAGTCCTAAAGACTTGTTCTTGTTCGGTTCGGGCGCAGCTAGGGAGGGCACGCAACAAAGAGTATGCATCTAAATTATGCTATATGATTATGTGTAAATAATATGTAATCCTGGGTTAATGGTTGTTTCCGCATGATTTATGTAATATCATATGTATCATAACCTAACAGTGGTATCACGAGCCCCTTATTATTTTCATAATCTAAAATTTCATGAACATGGTTAAATATTACAAATTTGCAAGAATTAAAAGGGGTGATTAATTTTCGTAATTGTTAATTAATTGCAAATTGCGTTTATTTAACTATACGTACGCAGTTTTTCGGCAGTTTCTTCGTTACTCATCCAAATCGAGTGATTTTTGTGTCAATTTCGCATGTAAAAGGCATTCTAAAATTTTGACAAAAATATTATTTTTCTGCCGAACCCAGAATTCTCAAATTCGAAGCCTAACTATGACTTTTCGAAGGTTTTAGTTTTTCGAATGCAAAATTTCGTAAATTTAAGATATTAAATTAAATATTTGCGATTCTTGTTGATAAATCTTGAATTTTTGATTGACCTACTGTATATGTTTAACAAGTTTGAATGCCTAGCCTTGTTAATTATGCAATCTAATTTGTAATTATGATTAATTTGTTGAAAATTAGAATAATTTAGAATTAATTTGATTTTCATAATTAATTATAATTTAATTAGAAACCTATGATTAAAAAACACCATAAAAATTGTAAATTTATGATAAATTTTAAATTTTTATGACCTAGACTTGAATCCATGTAAATCGGAAATCAATTGAATAATAAATTTCCGATTTTTCGCCCTAAAATTATGAAATTAATAATATTTATTAATTTGTCATTAATTTTATAAATTTTAAAATTTTTTTATGCGATTCGTTCATATAACTTGCACGCACAAAGCAATGGACGCTTCGTGTTACCCTTAAGGGGTGTTGTATAGTGCGGGCATGCGACGACGAGCAAGGGAGCTCGTCGCCCGTGCGGCACGAATGCAATGAGCAAGGCATGGTGCACGTGCACAAGGCAGCAGCCCTGCCTTATGTCGTCGGCCACGAGCAATGGACGAATGGGCATGGGCGAAGGGCGAGCCAAGGCGGTCGCGTGTGGGCAGCAAGCGAGCTGCGCCACAACGCGCACTGCCTCGCGCAAGAGCGCGCAGCCTCGCGCGCAGCGAGCGCAAGCTCGCGTGCCACGAGCGCTGCGCCCAGCGTTGCTCGCGCGCACAGCGAGCGATGTCGCGCGCCCCAGCGAGCGATGTCGCGCGCCCAGCGAGCGATGGCTCGCACGCACAGCGAGCGATGTCGCGCGCCCAGCGAGCGATGTCGCGCGCACAGCGAGCGATGGCTCGCGCGCACTGCGAGCGATGGCTCGCGTGCGACGAGCGCTGGCGCGCGCGCAGCGTGCGATGGCTTGCGATGGAAATGCAGCAGCTATGCGACGAGCGCATGGGCTGCGCACACATGGCCAGCGATGGCTGTGTGCGAGCGGCCCATGGGCGTGCAATGCGTAGGGTGTTTGCGTTACGATTAGATCGTTTTGAATGTTTAATTTGAAAATTTCAGTTCGCGTAATTTTAATTAATTTAAAATTAATAATTTAAATTATTTTCTTGGATTTTAATTTTGAATATTGTAATTATAATAAATGTTATTTATTCTAATTATTTTACTAAAATTAAAATCATGAATTAATTTAAATACGACTGAAATTAAATTAAACTTTTTGGATTCAATTATAAATTTATATGAGCTTTAAATTTTAATTAAATTTGTATGTTTCCGGTTAGACTAGAAATACATTTTTATGTTTAAAATTAGTAAAGCATATGAATTTATTGGTTTAAGTGGGAGCGCTTTTTAGTCATAAACTCTTGATTAGGTCTACAAATCCTTAAGGTTAAAACAACTTGATTAGAATTAATAAGGACTGAATAATTGGTAGATTATTGGTGCCCTTGATTAATTGCTGCAAATGTTTACGTGATGCATAATGTGTTTTACTAACCAGCTATGTGGGCCATTCATGATAATGAATGGGTGAATGGTATATATTGTATATGTACTGTTTTGCAGGTTATGAAGTGACTAGTATGGCCCAAATAGGATAGAAAATATGGTCTGCGTACCATTAATTTGAATGTAATTGGTCTGAAGTACCAAAGTTATTTTTCAATTCAAATATGGTCTGCGTACCATCAAATAGTTGTAATTAGTTATAGCTTATCCTATTTGAAGAAAATGGTGCCTCCCACGGAGATTTTCAAGACGGACTTTGAAGTTAAAGCTTCAAGATGAAGTCGGGCCATACTAGATCACAAATATCTTATGCATGTTTTAAGTTATTTATTGCTTTTAAATATGTCTTAAAATGCATGAGATCAAAATCTTGATTATGTTGCATGATTAAGGATTTTAGTTCACTTAAAATCTAACCAACATAGTAAGAGCTTTAAGTTCCAAACTTAAAAATTGAGTTAAAAGGTGCCATGCCAAAATATACACTTGCTTGCATATCCTTTACATCAATCTAGTAATAGTTTTCGCTCAGCGAGGTGTTACTTATTGGTCCTAAAGGGGCAAGGTACACAAATAATTGTGAGTACATGTTAGTTTTGGTGAAACTCAACGATATAAGTAAGGAGTCCTTTTATGTCGTGGCAAAATCGATAGGTTTACCTAATAAGTTCTTAGACGTACCTATCAACCAAGAATAGTTTCTAGACTATTAGCAAAAGGCTTTTGCTTATCTAAGATGTTCTAGGATTAAGTCGACAAACTGTGCTTAGTTCTTCAATGATTTTAGGATCTTGGAATCATTTTATTCACACCTGCCGGAACACATAACTTGAATAAAATGCTTAATAAACATTGAATTATGCATGTATGCTAGAATTTAAGTTTATTAAGAAAATTGTGAATGGTTATTTATTTGTTTATTCTTTTCAATTGTAGTTTTTAATATGGAAAACAAAAATTCATTCAACATTCGATCAATTCTCGAAAAGGAGAAGTTGAACGGGAAAAACTTCCTTGACTGGCAAAGGAACTTGCAAATAGTTCTTATGCAGGAAGAAAAGGAGTATGTCCTAGATGAGGCGATGCCCGAAGCTGCAGGCGACGGGGTCACTCAGGCAGCCCTCAATCGTTGGATTGATGCCAACAAGGATGTGAAATGTCTAATGCTCGCCACCATGAGTGCGGATCTGCAGAAAACGTTCATCAACTCAGATGCTTTCACAATCATCAGTGAGTTGAAGAACATGTTCCAAGATCTGGCTCGAGTCGAAAGATTCGAGACTCATAGGCAAATTCTTGAGACCAAACTTAAGAAAGGCGAGCCCGTAAGTCCACATGTTCTCAAAATGATTGGACTCATTGAGAATATGAGTCGGCTGGATCAGCAATTTTCTCAGGAAATGGCTATAGACACCATCCTCCATTCTCTTCATAGCGGGTATGATCAGTTCAAACTGAACTACAGTATGAATAGTCTGGACAAAACGCTCACAGAGCTTCACGGTATGCTGAAGACCGCTGAAAAGACGCTCAAAAGTGATAAGCAGGATGTGCTTATGGTGCGTGGGGGCAAGTTCAAGAAATCTGGAAAGAAGAGGAATGCTAAGAAAGGTGGCAACAAGGCCAGCCCAACTAAGCAAACTGGCGCCAAATCTGCAAAGAGGAAGGTCAGTCAACCCACTTCTGAATCCGAATGCTTCTACTGCAAGAAGAAGGGGCATTGGAAGAGAGATTGCTTGAAGCTAAAGGAAGATCAGAAGAACGGAACAGTCGTTCCATCTTCAGGTATTTTCGTTATAGACTGTATACTTGCTAATTCAACTTCTTGGGTATTAGATACAGGTTGTGGCTCACACTTATGTTCCAATCCACAGGGACTAAGAAGAAGTAGAAAGTTAAGCAAGGGTGAAGTCGACCTACGAGTGGGAAATGGAGCACGGATTGCTGCATTAGCTGTAGGAACTTACTATTTGTCGTTGCCCTCCGGGCTAGTTTTGGAACTGGAAGAATGTTTCCATGTTCCAAGTCTTACTAAAAACATCATTTCAGTTTCTTGCTTAGATGCTAAGGGATTTTCCTTTTTAATAAAAGACAATAGTTGTTCGTTTTATTTTAAAGAGATGTTTTATGGATCTGCTAGATTAGTCAATGGACTTTATTTATTAGATCACGACAAACAAGTATATAACATAAATACCAAAAAGGCCAAAAAGAATGATTCAGATCTCACCTATCTGTGGCATTGTCGATTAGGCCATATAAACTTGAAACGCTTAGAAAGACTTCAAAAGGAAGGAATTCTAGAACCATTTGACTTAGAGGATTATGGTAAATGCGAATCATGTTTACTTGGAAAAATGACAAAGCAACCTTTCTCTAAAGTTGGAGAAAGAGCAAATGAACTATTGGGTTTAATCCATACAGATGTATGTGGACCAATGAGTACAAATGCTAGAGGTGGTTTCAGCTACTTTATCACTTTCACTGATGACTTCAGTAGGTATGGTTATGTCTACCTAATGAAGCATAAGTCTGAATCCTTTGACAAATTCAAGGAATTTCAGTGTGAAGTAGAGAATCAATTAGGCAAGAAGATTAAGGCACTGCGGTCTGATAGAGGCGGTGAATATCTGAGCTATGAATTTGATGACCATCTGAAAGAATGTGGAATTCTATCAGAATTGACTCCTCCTGGAACACCACAATGGAACGGTGTGTCGGAACGGAGGAACAGAACCTTGCTAGACATGGTCAGGTCAATGATGGGTCAGGCCGAACTTCCATTAGAATTTTGGGGACATGCACTAAATACAGCTGCACTCACTATAAATAGAGCTACGTCTAAAGCTGTCGAAAAGACTCCATACGAATTATGGTTTGGAAAGCCTCCAAATGTGTCTTTTCTTAAGATTTGGGGATGTGAAGTATACGTCAAACGATTAATTTCAGACAAACTTCATCCAAAATCTGACAAATGTATCCTTGTGGGCTATCCAAAGGAAACAAAGGGGTATTACTTCTACAATACATCTGAGAACAAAGTGTTTGTTGCTCGAGATGGTGTCTTTTTGGAGAAGGATCACATTTCCAAAATGACAAGTGGGAGAAAAGTAGACCTCGAAGAAATTCGAGTCGAACAACAAACTCTAGAGAATGCTCAAGATGACATTCAGGATGAAACTCAGAGATCTTTAAAAGAATCTGGTGAGAATCATGGTCAATCTAGAAATGTTACCCCGCGTAGATCGCAAAGATATAGATCTCAACCGGAAAGGTACTTAGGTATTTTGACGAACGAGAGCTATGACGTTCTATTACTTGAAAGTGATGAACCTGCGACTTACAAACAAGCTATGACGAGCCCTAGCTCCAAGCAGTGGCAAGAAGCCATGCAATCTGAATTAGACTCCATGTCTGAAAACCAAGTATGGGATTTGGTCGATTTTCCAGATGGCTACCAAGCCATTGGAAGCAAATGGGTTTTCAAACTGAAAAAGGACAAGGATGGGAAACTTGAAGTTTTCAAAGCTAGATTGGTTGCAAAAGGTTACAGGCAAGTCCACGGTGTGGATTACGATGAAACCTTTTCACCAGTTGCAATGCTAAAGTCTATTCGAATAATGTTAGCAATCGCTGCATATTACGATTACGAAATATGGCAGATGGATGTCAAAACTGCTTTCTTAAACGGCCTGAAGGTTTTGAGGATCCAAAGAATGCTAAAAAGGTATGCAAGCTAAAGAAGTCAATCTACGGATTGAAGCAGGCATCCAGGAGCTGGAATATACGTTTTGATGAAGCAGTCAGTGACTTTGGTTTCATCAAGAACGCAGACGAATCTTGTGTATACAAGAAGGTCAGTGGGAGCAAAATTGCTTTCCTAGTATTATATGTCGACGACATATTACTTATCGGAAATGACATTCCTATGTTGAACTCTGTCAAGATTTGGCTTGGGAAATGTTTTTCGATGAAGGATCTAGGAGAAGCACAGTACATATTGGGCATCAAGATTTACAGAGATAGATCTAAAAGGATGATTGGACTTAGTCAAAGCACTTATATCAATAAGGTGCTTGATAGGTTCAAGATGGCGGACTCCAAGCGAGGCTACCTACCCATGTCTCATGGAATGACTCTAAGCAAGACTCATTGCCCAAAAACACTTGATGAGCGTAGACGAATGAATGGGATTCCATATGCATCATTGATTGGTTCAATAATGTATGCTATGATATGTACACGCCCGGATGTTGCGTACGCACTCAGTGCTACCAGTAGATACCAGTCAGACCCAGGAGAGGCGCATTGGACTGCTGCCAAGAATATTCTGAAGTACCTGAAAAGGCACAAAGATGACTTCCTGGTCTATGGTGGAGATGATGAATTAATTGTTAAAGGCTATACGGACGCAAGTTTCCAAACCGACAAAGATGATTTTAGATCACAGTCTGGGTTTGTCTTCTGCCTCAACGGAGGAGCAGTAAGCTGGAAAAGTGCTAAGCAAAGCACCATTGCGGATTCTACAACTGAAGCGGAGTACATTGCTGCACATGAAGCAGCAAAGGAAGCTATATGGCTAAGGAAGTTCATAGGTGAACTTGGTGTAGTCCCCTCCATTAAAGGACCAATAGCCCTGTATTGTGATAATAACGGAGCTATTGCACAGGCAAAAGAGCCTAGACACCACCAGAGAGTCAAGCATGTACTTCGTAGATTTCACCTTCTACGAGAGTTCGTTGAAAGAAAAGAAGTCGAGATAAGAAAAATTGGAACTGATGACAACATATCAGATCCATTAACTAAACCTCTGCCGCAAGCGAAGCACAACTCGCACACTGCAGCTATGGGAATCAAGCATATTGGAGAATGGCTTTGATGTCTCTGTTTAATGTTTTAAAGTTTTAGAGTTTAAATCTTTGTAAAACATTATTGGTTAATCATTCACAATAAATGAAAAGAATTTATTTTTCCATTTAATTTGTGGTTTATTAAATGATGAGTCCCTTCAATTTGACGATATATTCAAGATAGACTGTCAGGATCAGTCCTGTGACTAAGAAATGTCTATCAAGTGAACTTGAATGTCAAAGGTTGAAAATGGTCCCTAATCGAAGTTTTCTATAAAATTGGACGCATAGAAAACGTTAGACGATTAGAATGCAAGATGACTAGTAGTTCTGTTTCTTGAACTATGTGGACATGGCAATGTCATAATCATTTGCATAGATACTTACTTTGGGAAGACTAGTATCGGACAAGACCTATGAAACTTTACTGTAAGAGATGAAAGTCTGTCATAAGTAAATTTCATTAAATTATTAGACACTAAATCCTCAATACCTGAGTGATTTGAGATTACTTGTTTGAGAACTGGTTGCTTTGACGTTGACCAACCGTCGCACCGTAAAAGGAGGCTATAAAGGCAACGCTCAGGTAATCACCTATCAAACGAAGTCTAATCTCAAGATCGCAAGATTGGGATTGTCCTCCCATAAATCGGGATGAGATGCTTAAAAGTTGTACAAGGCCACTCGGAGAGCTAGAAACTGTGAAATACATGGCCGTGCTCGGATGAATCATAGGCTATGATTATCTGTTTATTTGATCAGTTGAACTCTGAAACCGAGGAACACCTCTGGATATAATAAGGATGACAACTCTTACCTTATGTTCAAGAGCAAGCATCGAGCGACAAAGGAATTAGAAAATGCACACTTGTCCCTAAGGACAAGTGGGAGACTGAAGGAAATAATGCCCTTGGTCCAAGTATGCATTCTATGTTAAGTCTAATAAATGCGGTTCAGTATTAATTAACAAGTTAATAATTCAGTGAGATCAAGTGAGTTGAATGCCTAGCTAGAGGCCGCTTCAGTTCAAGTGGAATTAATGATATTAATCCACAGCTTACTCTTGACTGAACCCGTAGGGTCACACAAATAGTACGTAAACGGATCAAGTATTTAATGGCATTAAATACTCTATCTATGGATATTCGGAACCGACGGATCTTGGTTTCAGTGGGAGCTGAGATCGTCACAGGCAAGAAATGAATACTCCGGAAACGATGATATTACCGGAAACGGAAATATGGATCGTATCGGAAATATAAATATTATCCAAGTCGTAGATGTTGCCGGAAACGGAAACATGGTACGTATCGGAAAATATTATCGGAAATGGAAATATAACCAGAATCGGAAATATTGCCGGAAACGGAAATATTACCAGAATCGGAAATATTGCCGGAAACGGAAATATTGTCAGAATCGGAAATATTACCGGAATCGGAAAATAATTTCGGAAACGGAAATATTAAATATTTGTTCGAAACGGAAATTAATTCCGGAATCGGAAATGTTAAATATTGTTCGTATCGGAAATGAATTCCGGAATCGGAAATTTAATCGGAAGCGTATCGTACGAATAAGCATCGGACGAGGCCTGCCGGACGAGGCCTAGCACGAAGCCAGGCCATCGCCCAGCAAGCCAAGCGCGCCGCACAAACAGCCACGCCAGGCCCAGCGCAAGGCCAGGCCCAGCAGGCCGTGGCAGCGCGCACAGCACGCGCAGCGCGCGCGGGAGCTGCGTGGGCTTGCAGCTCGCGCAGGCCTCGCTGCGTGGGCTGCTGCTCGTGCGCACGCATGGGCGGCCCATCGTGGCTGTCGTGTGTGCGTGTGTAAGTGTTTGTGTTCGTGCACGTTTCCTAAAACGTGCAGAGTTCGGTTAATGATTAAATTCCTAATTCTATTTGATAAATTAATTAAATTAGAGTTCTTGTAGGATTCTAGGTTTAATCAATTTGTATCTGAATAGGATTCCAATTCCCTTTCCATACCCCTATAAATATGTGGCCTGGGTTCACAATTTATAACGAGTTTAAAAGTATTCAAAGTGAGTTTTTGAGAGAAAAATTCAGCCACACATCTTGCTCAAAAGTGCCGAAAATTCTAGTACCTAAAGGGCGATTCTAGTTGGTCAATCTTAAGGCGGATCCGGACGTGCTGTGGACTATCTACGGAGGGACGACACTTGGAGTCCTAAAGACTTGTTCTTGTTCGGTTCGGGCGCAGCTAGGGAGGGCACGCAACAAAGAGTATGCATCTAAATTATGCTATATGATTATGTGTAAATAATATGTAATCCTGGGTTAATGGTTGTTTCCGCATGATTTATGTAATATCATATGTATCATAACCTAACAGGATGTGAAGACAGCCTTTCTTCACAGTGACCTTAAAGAAGATATTTACATGGAACAACCAGAAGGCTTCAAAGTAAAGGGGAAAGAAGAATATGTGTGCAAATTGAAAAAGAGCTTGTATGGTCTAAAACAAGCCCCGAGGCAATGGTATCGCAAGTTTGACTCCTTCATGGGGGAGCAAGGCTACAAGAAGACTTATAATGATCACTGTGTTTTTTTGAAGAAATTTTCTGGCAATGATTTAATCATTTTGCTACTTTATGTTGATGACATGCTTATTGTAGGGCAAAATGTGGAAATAATTGATAGCTTGAAGCAACAATTGAGCAAAACTTTCTGTATGAAAGAACTCGGGCCTGCAAAGAATATTTTAGGCATGAGGATTATTCGTGATCGGAAGGCTCGAAGGTTGTGGTTATCACAAGAAGCATATGTTCATAAGGTGCTTCAGAGGTTTAACATGGAGAAAGCAAAACCAGTGAGTACACCTCTTGCTATGCATTTTAAATTGAGTTCTCAGCTTAGTCCTACTACGTCAGAGGAGGGGGAGAGTATGTTGTATATCCCTTATGCTTCAGCCGTGGGCAGCTTGATGTATGCAATGGTTTGCACTAGGCCCGATATAGCTCATGCAGTTGGTTTGGTTAGTAGATTTCTCTCTAATCCTGGAAAAGAGCATTGGAATGCAGTGAAGTGGATCATGAGATACCTTCGAGGTACCGCCGATATGAAGTTATGTTTTGGAAGTGACAAGCCTACTCTTGTTGGTTATTCAGATTCTGACATGGCAGGTGATATAGACTCAAGAAAGTCTACCTCAGGTTACTTGATCACTTTTGCAGGGGGGTTGTATCATGGCAGTCAAGGTTACAAAAATGTGTGGCATTGTCTACTACTGAGTCGGAGTTTATTGCAGCGACAGAGGCATGTAAGGAGTTGTTGTGGATGAAGCGGTTTGTCCGTCAACTTGGATTTACACAAAAGAAGTATGTGTTGTATTGTGACAATCAAAGGGCAATTCATCTTGCTAAGAATTCCACTTTTCATGCAAAGTCAAAACATATTGATGTTAGATATCATTGGATACGGGATGTTCTTGATGCTAAGTTCCTTGAGCTTGAGAAAATCCACACCGATGATAATGGCTCCGACATGATGACTAAAGCATTGCCAAGAGGCAAGTTCGAGACTTGTCGTTCAATTGCCGGAATGGCAACCACCTCCACATAGTCGGGAGGGGGAGATTTGTTGGGCTTATGGGTCCCTTCCTATGTGGAGAAGCCCATTTTATTTGTAGCAAAATTGTGTTGCTACTGTTGAATGCTTAGGCTTCTTTGAGAAGTTTATCCTTTTTGACTTTTGGTGTGCCATCTTGAATTACATTCAGCTGGGAAATAATAGAAATAATAATAATAATAATAATAATAATAATAATAAAATAAGGAGCATAGGTATGTGAGGGAGTTGAGAAAAGAGTGGTGAAAAGTGTAGCCCCCTTTCTTTCACGTTTTTCAGTGAGCAGGTTCAAAGATCACTCTGATCGGAGTATCATACACCGTCCGATTTGGCTCAAACTTTGCCAGATTCTTTGAGACATCCTGGGCTTCATCTCCACCGGAGGGATTGTCTTTTGCTGCTTCCTTTTGTTAGATATTGCTGTTTGAATCAGCTCTGTTTTTCTGGTGATATTTCTCAATTCTTTCCTCAATTGTGTAGCTCTTGTTCTCGGTTATTGTTGGGTAATTTGAGTGCCCACTTTGTGACTTGGAATTGGGTTTGTGTAACCTTCCTTTATCATAATAAGAGCAATTTGGGTGGACTCCTTTATCGGTCCCGTGGTTTTTACTCTTCACATCGAAGGGGTTTTCCACGTTAAAATTATTGTGTGTTCTTGCTTTATTATTAACTTGTTCAATTGATTATCTTCTGTGATTGTTGGAAATTGGGGTGTTGATATTGCTGGAAATTGTTGCTATTGGTAGATCATTAGTTAGGGCATTTTAGTTGGTGACTTTGAACAAACTAGCAGTAGAATTTTGCTTGGAGTTCGTTTTGTCATTCGATATTTCCTCAGGAGGTGTGTTTACCTCAACATTCTGGTATCAGAGCTAAGGTTAATTGTTTATTTCTCCACATTGATTCTAGTCATATTAACACTAATAGAATGGTTAGTTTGAATGGAACTAACTATCACCTTTGGAAGAGGAAGATGAAAGACTTGTTGTATGTCAAGGACTCAAGAGTTGGAATTTTCCAGTGTTTAGCATTGAAAGACCAGAGGGTAAAACTGATGAACAATGGAAATTTGAGCATGAACAAGTGTGTGGTTTTATTCGCCAGTGGATAGATGATAATGTCATTTATTGAATCATATAAATGATGAAGTTCATGCAAAGTCCCTATGGCCAAAACTTGAATCACTTTATGCTAGTAAGTCGGGCAACAACAAGTTGTATCTAATCAAGCAATTGTTGGGCTTGAAGTACAGAGAGAGCAAGGCACTTTCAGATCACTTAAATAATTTTCATGGCATTATTCAACAATTGTCAGCCATGGAAATAAAGTTTGATGATGAAATTCAGGACTTTTGTTGCTTGGTACTCTTCCTGATTCATGGGACACTTTCAGAATGACACTTTGTAACTCAGCACCAAATGTCAAGGTCACGTTGGATTTTGCTAAGATTGGTATTTTGAATGAGGAGATGAGGAAGAAATCTCATAGTGTGTCATCTTCGTCAGAGGAGGCTTATGTTGTTGAAAATAGGGGGAGAAACAGAAACAAAGCTCAGAGTGGCAGAGATAAAAGCAGGAGCAAGTCTCGTGGCAGGTACAAAAATATGAAGTGTCATTATTGTGATAACTAGGTCACATTCAGAAATATTGCTACAAGTGGAAAAGAGAACACAAAGGAGGTAACGGCAAACAAGATAAGAAACATGATCAGAAAGATCATGATAGTGATGATCGAGCTGCCACAGTAGATGATCTCATTGTTGTACATGATGAGAGTTCTGTAAATCTTGCAAGATATGAGACAAGTTGGGTGATCGATAGTGGAGCCTCACTCCATGTTACATCGAGGAAGGAATTCTTCACATCTTATACACCTGGTGACTTTGGGGCATTGAAGATGGGTAACGATGGCTTGGCTCATGTTGTCGGAGTTGGTGATGTTTGCTTGGTGACTGACATTGGAGCAAAGTTAGTGCTCAAAAATGTTAGGCATGTTCCAGATATCCGATTAAATTTGATCTCAACAGGCAAGCTCGATGATGAAGGCTACTGTAACATTTTTCATAGTGGTCACTGGAAGCTCACTAGGGGAAATTTGGTGCTAGCTCGAGGGAAGAAGCAGACTAGTTTGTACTTGATGCAAGCCACAATTTCCACAGATAGTGTAAATGTAGCAGTTGATGATCCAGCAAAGCTATGGCATAGAAGACTCTGTCATATGAGTGAAAAGGGGCTAAGTTGTCTGATGAAGAAAAATGTATTACCTGACTTGAAGAGTGCAAAATTAGACAAATGTCCTCATTGTTTTGCCGGGAAGCAGAATAGAGTTTCTTTCAAGAAACATCCTCCATCCAGAAAATCAGGTTTGCTTGATCTTGTTCATTCTAATGTTTGTGGTCCTTTGAAAATTAAATCTTTTAGTGGTGCACTTTACTTTGTTACCTTTATTGATGATTGTTCAAGAAAGTTGTGGGTTTATGCCTTGAAAACTAAAGATCAGGTGCTTGATGTTTTCAAGCAATTTCAAGCTTTGGTTGAAAGGCAAACAGGTAACAAGCTAAAGTGTCTCCGTTCTGACAATGGGGGTGAATACATTGGACCACTTGATGAATATTGCAAGTCACAAGGTATTCGACATCAATTTACACCAAAGAAAACTCCGCAATTGAACGGTGTGGCAGAGAGAATGAACAAAACCTTGCTAGAGAGAATGAGGTGCATGCTTTCAGAGGCAAAGTTACCGAGACACTTTTGGGGTGAAGCTTTGTTTACAGCTACACATGTGATTAATTTATCTCCTTGTGTTTCTCTAGATGGTGATGTTCCAGATAAGGTTAGGTTCCGCAAGGAGGTTTCTTATAATCACTTGCGTGTCTTCGGGTGCAAGGCATATGTGCATATCCCTAATGATGAAAGATCGAAGCTGGATTCCAAGACTCGCCAATGCATCTTTGTGGGCTATGGTCTTGATAAGTTTGGTTACAGGTTTTATGATCCTGTAGAGAAGAAATTGATTCGAAGCAGGGATGTAGTGTTTGTTGAAAATCAAACAATTGAAGATATACAAAAGGCAGAAGCAACTATATCTCATGGTGATTATGATCTAGTTGATTTGGATCTACCTCCTTTGACCACTACCCCTACTCCGGTCGATCAGGTGCAAGGTGATGAAAATGAAGGCGATGTACCTGAGGTAGATGATCCTATAGATGATGAAAACGGTGATGATGCTGTTGAGCTTAATAATCATGATCCTCCTGAAGTTCAACCAAGACGGTCTACCAGAGATCGACATCCCTCTGCTAAGTATCCTTCTTCTGAATATGTTCTCCTAACTGATGGGGGAGAACCTGAGTCCTTTGAGGAAGCTTTGGATAATGAAGACAAGCAACATTGGTTGGATGCAATGAAAGATGAAATGAAGTCATTGCATGATAACCATACTTTTGATCTTGTGATGCTACCAAAGGGAAAAAGAGCTTTGAGGAATCGTTGGATTTATAAGCAGAAACATGATGAGAATGCTAAGAAACCACGATACAAAGCTAGACTTGTGGTCAAGGGTTGCAACCAGAAGAAGGGAGTAGACTTTGAAGAAATTTTTGCACCGGTTGTCAAGATGTCTTCCATTAGAGTTGTTTTGGGTCTCGCTGCTAGCTTGAATTTAGAGATTGAGCAGTTGGATGTGAAGACAGCCTTTCTTCACAGTGACCTTAAAGAAGATATTTACATGGAAAAACCAGAAGGCTTCAAAGTAAAGGGGAAAGAAGAATATGTGTGCAAATTGAAAAAATGCTTGTATGGTCTAAAACAAGCCCCGAGGCAATGCTATCGCAAGTTTGACTCCTTCATGGGGGAGCAAGGGTACAAGAAGACTTATAATGATCACTATGTTTTTTTGAAGAAATTTTCTGGCAATGATTTAATCATTTTGCTGCTTTATGTTGATGACATGCTTATTGTAGGGCAAAATGTGGAAAGAATTGATAGCTTGAAGCAACAATTGAGCAAACCTTTCTCTATGAAAGAACTCGGGCCTGCAAAGAATATTTTAGGCATGAGGATTATTCGTGATCGGAAGGCTCGAAGGTTGTGGTTATCACAAGAAGCATATGTTCATAAGGTGCTTCAGAGGTTTAACATGGAGAAAGCAAAACCAGTGAGTACACCTCTTGCTATGCATTTTAAATTGAGTTCTCAGCTTAGTCCTACTACGTCAGAGGAGGGGGAGAGTATGTTGTATATCCCTTATGCTTCAGCCGTGGGCAGCTTGATGTATGCAATGGTTTGCACTAGGCCCGATATAGCTCATGCAGTTGGTTTGGTTAGTAGATTTCTCTCTAATCTTGGAAAAGAGCATTGGAATGCAGTGAAGTGGATCATGAGATACCTTCGAGGTACCGCCGATATGAAGTTATGTTTTGGAAGTGACAAGCCTACTCTGGTTGGTTATTCAGATTCTGACATGGCAGGTGATATAGACTCAAGAAAGTCTACCTCAGGTTACTTGATCACTTTTGCAGGGGGGTTGTATCATGGCAGTCAAGGTTACAAAAATGTGTGGCATTGTCTACTACTGAGTCGGAGTTTATTGCAGCGACAGAGGCATGTAAGGAGTTGTTGTGGATGAAGCGGTTTGTCCGTCAACTTGGATTTACACAAAAGAAGTATGTGTTGTATTGTGACCAAAGTGCAATTCATCTTGCTAAGAATTCCACTTTTCATGCAAAGTCAAAACATATTGATGTTAGATATCATTGGATACGGGATGTTCTTGATGCTAAGTTCCTTGAGCTTGAGAAAATCCACACCGATGATAATGGCTCCGACATGATGACTAAAGCATTGCCAAGAGGCAAGTTCGAGACTTGTCGTTCAATTGCCGGAATGGCAACCACCTCCACATAGTCGGGAGGGGGAGATTTGTTGGGCTTATGGGTCCCTTCCTATGTGGAGAAGCCCATTTTATTTGTAGCAAAATTGTGTTGCTATTGTTGAATGCTTAGGCTTCTTTGAGAAGTTTATCCTTTTTGACTTTTGGTGTGCCATCTTGAATTACATTCAGCTGGGCAATAATAATAATAATAATAATAATAATAATAATAATAATAATAATAATAAAAGGAGCATAGGTATGTGAGGGAGTTGAGAAAAGAGTGGTGAAAAGAGTAGCCCCCTTTCTTTCACGTTTTTCAGTGAGCAGGTTCAAAGATCACTCTGATCGGAGTATCATCCACCGTCCGATTTGGCTCAAACTTTGCCAGATTCTTTGGGACATCCTGGGCTTCATCCCCACCGGAGGGATTGTCTTTTGCTGCTTCCTTTTGGGAATTATTACTGTTTGAATCAGCTCTGTTTTTCTGGTAATATTTCTCAATTCTTTCCTCAATTGTGTAGCTCTTTTTCTCGGTTATTGTTGGGTAATTTGAGTGCCCACTTTGTGACTTGGAATTGGATTTGTGTAACCTTCCTTTATCATAATTAGAGCAATTTGGGTGGACTCCTTTATCGGTCCCGTGGTTTTTACTCTTCACATCGAAGGGGTTTTCCACGTTAAAATTATTGTGTGTTCTTGCTTTATTATTAACTTGTTCAATTGATTATCTTCTGTGATTGTTGGAAATTGGGGTGTTGATATTGCTGGAAATTGTTGCTATTGGTAGATCATTAGTTAGGGCATTTTAGTTGGTGACTTTGAACAAACTAGCAGTAGAATTTTGCTTGGAGTTCGTTTTGTCATTCGATATTTCCTTAGGAGGTGTGTTTACCTCAACATTCTGGTATCAGAGCTAAAGTTAATTGTTTATTTCTCCACATGGATTCTAGTCATATTAACACTAATAGAATGGTTAGTTTGAATGGAACTAACTATCACCTTTGGAAGAGGAAGATGAAAGACTTGTTGTATGTCAAGAGTTGGCATTTGCCAGTGTTTAGCATTGAAAGACCAGCGGGTAAAACTGATGAACAATGGAAATTTGATCATGAACAAGTGTGTGGTTTTATTCGCCAGTGGGTAGATGATAATGTCATTTATTGAATCATATAAATGATGAAGTACATGCAAAGTCCCTATGGCTGAAACTTGAATCACTTTATGCTAGTAAGTCGGGCAACAACAAGTTGTATCTAATCAAGCAATTTTTGGGCTTGAAGTACAGAGAGAGCAAGGCACTTTCAGATCACTTAAATAATTTTCATGGCATTATTCAACAATTGTCAGCAATGGAAATAAAGTTTGATGATGAAATTCAGGGACTTTTGTTGCTTGGTACTCTTCCTGATTCATGGGACACTTTCAGAATGACACTTTGTAACTCAGCACCAAATGTCAAGGTCACGTTGGATTTTGCTAAGATTGGTATTTTGAATGAGGAGATGAGGAAGAAATCTCATAGTGTGTCATCTTCGTCAGAGGAGGCTTATGTTGTTGAAAATAGGGGGAGAAACAGAAACAAAGCTCAGAGTGGCAGAGATAAAAGCAGGAGCAAGTCTCGTGGCAGGTACAAAAATATGAAGTGTCATTAATGTGATAACTAGGTCACATTCAGAAATATTGCTACAAGTGGAAAAGAGAACACAAAGGAGGTAACGGCAAACAAGATAAGAAACATGATCAGAAAGATCATGATAGTGATGATCGAGCTGCCACAGTAGATGATCTCATTGTTGTACATGATGAGAGTTCTGTAAATCTTGCAAGATATGAGACAAGTTGGGTGATCGATAGTGGAGCCTCACTCCATGTTACATCGAGGAAGGAATTCTTCACATCTTATACACCTGGTGACTTTGGGGCATTGAAGATGGGTAACGATGGCTTGGCTCATGTTGTCGGAGTTGGTGATGTTTGCTTGGTGACTGACATTGGAGCAAAGTTAGTGCTCAAAAATGTTAGGCATGTTCCAGATATCCGATTAAATTTGATCTCAACAGGCAAGCTCGATGATGAAGGCTACTGTAACATTTTTCATAGTGGTCACTGGAAGCTCACTAGGGGAAATTTGGTGCTAGCTCGAGGGAAGAAGCAGACTAGTTTGTACTTGATGCAAGCCACAATTTCCACAGATAGTGTAAATGTAGCAGTTGATGATCCAGCAAAGCTATGGCATAGAAGACTCTGTCATATGAGTGAAAAGGGGCTAAGTTGTCTGATGAAGAAAAATGTATTACCTGACTTGAAGAGTGCAAAATTAGACAAATGTCCTCATTGTTTTGCCGGGAAGCAGAATAGAGTTTCTTTCAAGAAACATCCTCCATCCAGAAAATCAGGTTTGCTTGATCTTGTTCATTCTAATGTTTGTGGTCCTTTGAAAATTAAATCTTTTAGTGGTGCACTTTACTTTGTTACCTTTATTGATGATTGTTCAAGAAAGTTGTGGGTTTATGCCTTGAAAACTAAAGATCAGGTGCTTGATGTTTTCAAGCAATTTCAAGCTTTGGTTGAAAGGCAAACAGGTAACAAGCTAAAGTGTCTCCGTTCTGACAATGGGGGTGAATACATTGGACCACTTGATGAATATTGCAAGTCACAAGGTATTCGACATCAATTTACACCAAAGAAAACTCCGCAATTGAACGGTGTGGCAGAGAGAATGAACAAAACCTTGCTAGAGAGAATGAGGTGCATGCTTTCAGAGGCAAAGTTACCGAGACACTTTTGGGGTGAAGCTTTGTTTACAGCTACACATGTGATTAATTTATCTCCTTGTGTTTCTCTAGATGGTGATGTTCCAGATAAGGTTAGGTTCCGCAAGGAGGTTTCTTATAATCACTTGCGTGTCTTCGGGTGCAAGGCATATGTGCATATCCCTAATGATGAAAGATCGAAGCTGGATTCCAAGACTCGCCAATGCATCTTTGTGGGCTATGGTCTTGATAAGTTTGGTTACAGGTTTTATGATCCTGTAGAGAAGAAATTGATTCGAAGCAGGGATGTAGTGTTTGTTGAAAATCAAACAATTGAAGATATACAAAAGGCAGAAGCAACTATATCTCATGGTGATTATGATCTAGTTGATTTGGATCTACCTCCTTTGACCACTACCCCTACTCCGGTCGATCAGGTGCAAGGTGATGAAAATGAAGGCGATGTACCTGAGGTAGATGATCCTATAGATGATGAAAACGGTGATGATGCTGTTGAGCTTAATAATCATGATCCTCCTGAAGTTCAACCAAGACGGTCTACCAGAGATCGACATCCCTCTGCTAAGTATCCTTCTTCTGAATATGTTCTCCTAACTGATGGGGGAGAACCTGAGTCCTTTGAGGAAGCTTTGGATAATGAAGACAAGCAACATTGGTTGGATGCAATGAAAGATGAAATGAAGTCATTGCATGATAACCATACTTTTGATCTTGTGATGCTACCAAAGGGAAAAAGAGCTTTGAGGAATCGTTGGATTTATAAGCAGAAACATGATGAGAATGCTAAGAAACCACGATACAAAGCTAGACTTGTGGTCAAGGGTTGCAACCAGAAGAAGGGAGTAGACTTTGAAGAAATTTTTGCACCGGTTGTCAAGATGTCTTCCATTAGAGTTGTTTTGGGTCTCGCTGCTAGCTTGAATTTAGAGATTGAGCAGTTGGATGTGAAGACAGCCTTTCTTCACAGTGACCTTAAAGAAGATATTTACATGGAAAAACCAGAAGGCTTCAAAGTAAAGGGGAAAGAAGAATATGTGTGCAAATTGAAAAAATGCTTGTATGGTCTAAAACAAGCCCCGAGGCAATGCTATCGCAAGTTTGACTCCTTCATGGGGGAGCAAGGGTACAAGAAGACTTATAATGATCACTATGTTTTTTTGAAGAAATTTTCTGGCAATGATTTAATCATTTTGCTGCTTTATGTTGATGACATGCTTATTGTAGGGCAAAATGTGGAAAGAATTGATAGCTTGAAGCAACAATTGAGCAAACCTTTCTCTATGAAAGAACTCGGGCCTGCAAAGAATATTTTAGGCATGAGGATTATTCGTGATCGGAAGGCTCGAAGGTTGTGGTTATCACAAGAAGCATATGTTCATAAGGTGCTTCAGAGGTTTAACATGGAGAAAGCAAAACCAGTGAGTACACCTCTTGCTATGCATTTTAAATTGAGTTCTCAGCTTAGTCCTACTACGTCAGAGGAGGGGGAGAGTATGTTGTATATCCCTTATGCTTCAGCCGTGGGCAGCTTGATGTATGCAATGGTTTGCACTAGGCCCGATATAGCTCATGCAGTTGGTTTGGTTAGTAGATTTCTCTCTAATCTTGGAAAAGAGCATTGGAATGCAGTGAAGTGGATCATGAGATACCTTCGAGGTACCGCCGATATGAAGTTATGTTTTGGAAGTGACAAGCCTACTATGGTTGGTTATTCAGATTCTGACATGGCAGGTGATATAGACTCAAGAAAGTCTACCTCAGGTTACTTGATCACTTTTGCAGGGGGGTTGTATCATGGCAGTCAAGGTTACAAAAATGTGTGGCATTGTCTACTACTGAGTCGGAGTTTATTGCAGCGACAGAGGCATGTAAGGAGTTGTTGTGGATGAAGCGGTTTGTCCGTCAACTTGGATTTACACAAAAGAAGTATGTGTTGTATTGTGACCAAAGTGCAATTCATCTTGCTAAGAATTCCACTTTTCATGCAAAGTCAAAACATATTGATGTTAGATATCATTGGATACGGGATGTTCTTGATGCTAAGTTCCTTGAGCTTGAGAAAATCCACACCGATGATAATGGCTCCGACATGATGACTAAAGCATTGCCAAGAGGCAAGTTCGAGACTTGTCGTTCAATTGCCGGAATGGCAACCACCTCCACATAGTCGGGAGGGGGAGATTTGTTGGGCTTATGGGTCCCTTCCTATGTGGAGAAGCCCATTTTATTTGTAGCAAAATTGTGTTGCTATTGTTGAATGCTTAGGCTTCTTTGAGAAGTTTATCCTTTTTGACTTTTGGTGTGCCATCTTGAATTACATTCAGCTGGGCAATAATAATAATAATAATAATAATAATAATAATAATAATAATAATAATAATAAAAGGAGCATAGGTATGTGAGGGAGTTGAGAAAAGAGTGGTGAAAAGAGTAGCCCCCTTTCTTTCACGTTTTTCAGTGAGCAGGTTCAAAGATCACTCTGATCGGAGTATCATCCACCGTCCGATTTGGCTCAAACTTTCCCAGATTCTTTGGGACATCCTGGGCTTCATCCCCACCGGAGGGATTGTCTTTTGCTGCTTCCTTTTGGGAATTATTACTGTTTGAATCAGCTCTGTTTTTCTGGTAATATTTCTCAATTCTTTCCTCAATTGTGTAGCTCTTTTTCTCGGTTATTGTTGGGTAATTTGAGTGCCCACTTTGTGACTTGGAATTGGATTTGTGTAACCTTCCTTTATCATAATTAGAGCAATTTGGGTGGACTCCTTTATCGGTCCCGTGGTTTTTACTCTTCACATCGAAGGGGTTTTCCACGTTAAAATTATTGTGTGTTCTTGCTTTATTATTAACTTGTTCAATTGATTATCTTCTGTGATTGTTGGAAATTGGGGTGTTGATATTGCTGGAAATTGTTGCTATTGGTAGATCATTAGTTAGGGCATTTTAGTTGGTGACTTTGAACAAACTAGCAGTAGAATTTTGCTTGGAGTTCGTTTTGTCATTCGATATTTCCTTAGGAGGTGTGTTTACCTCAACATTCTGGTATCAGAGCTAAAGTTAATTGTTTATTTCTCCACATGGATTCTAGTCATATTAACACTAATAGAATGGTTAGTTTGAATGGAACTAACTATCACCTTTGGAAGAGGAAGATGAAAGACTTGTTGTATGTCAAGAGTTGGCATTTGCCAGTGTTTAGCATTGAAAGACCAGAGGGTAAAACTGATGAACAATGGAAATTTGATCATGAACAAGTGTGTGGTTTTATTCGCCAGTGGGTAGATGATAATGTCATTTATTGAATCATATAAATGATGAAGTTCATGCAAAGTCCCTATGGCTGAAACTTGAATCACTTTATGCTAGTAAGTCGGGCAACAACAAGTTGTATCTAATCAAGCAATTTTTGGGCTTGAAGTACAGAGAGAGCAAGGCACTTTCAGATCACTTAAATAATTTTCATGGCATTATTCAACAATTGTCAGCAATGGAAATAAAGTTTGATGATGAAATTCAGGGACTTTTGTTGCTTGGTACTCTTCCTGATTCATGGGACACTTTCAGAATGACACTTTGTAACTCAGCACCAAATGGCAAGGTCACGTTGGATTTTGCTAAGGTTGGTATTTTGAATGAGGAGATGAGGAAGAAATCTCATAGTGTGTCATCTTCGTCAGAGGAGGCTTATGTTGTTGAAAATAGGGGGAGAAACAGAAACAAAGCTCAGAGTGGCAGAGATAAAAGCAGGAGCAAGTCTCGTGGAAGGTACAAAAATATGAAGTGTCATTATTGTGATAACTAGGTCACATTCGGAAATATTGCTACAAGTGGAAAAGAGAACACAAAGGAGGTAACGGCAAACAAGATAAGAAACATGATCAGAAAGATCATGATAGTGATGATCGAGCTGCCACTGTAGATGATCTCATTGTTGTACATGATGAGAGTTCTGTAAATCTTGCAAGATATGAGACAAGTTGGGTGATCGATAGTGGAGCCTCACTCCATGTTACATCGAGGAAGGAATTCTTCACATCTTATACACCTGGTGACTTTGGGGCATTGAAGATGGGTAACGATGGCTTGGCTCATGTTGTCGGAGTTGGTGATGTTTGCTTGGTGACTGACATTGGAGCAAAGTTAGTGCTCAAAAATGTTAGGCATGTTCCAGATATCCGATTAAATTTGATCTCAACAGGCAAGCTCGATGATGAAGGCTACTGTAACATTTTTCATAGTGGTCACTGGAAGCTCACTAGGGGAAATTTGGTGCTAGCTCGAGGGAAGAAGCAGACTAGTTTGTACTTGATGCAAGCCACAATTTCCACAGATAGTGTAAATGTAGCAGTTGATGATCCAGCAAAGCTATGGCATAGAAGACTCTGTCATATGAGTGAAAAGGGGCTAAGTTGTCTGATGAAGAAAAATGTATTACCTGACTTGAAGAGTGCAAAATTAGACAAATGTCCTCATTGTTTTGCCGGGAAGCAGAATAGAGTTTCTTTCAAGAAACATCCTCCATCCAGAAAATCAGGTTTGCTTGATCTTGTTCATTCTGATGTTTGTAGTCCTTTGAAAATCAAATCTTTTAGTGGTGCACTTTACTTTGTTACCTTTATTGATGATTGTTCAAGAAAGTTGTGGGTTTATGCCTTGAAAACTAAAGATCAGGTGCTTGATGTTTTCAAGCAATTTCAAGCTTTGGTTGAAAGGCAAACAGGTAACAAGCTAAAGTGTCTCCGTTCTGACAATGGGGGTGAATACATTGGACCACTTGATGAATATTGCAAGTCACAAGGTATTCGACATCAATTTACACCAAAGAAAACTCCGCAATTGAACGGTGTGGCAGAGAGAATGAACAAAACCTTGCTAGAGAGAATGAGGTGCATGCTTTCAGAGGCAAAGTTACCGAGACACTTTTGGGGTGAAGCTTTGTTTACAGCTACACATGTGATTAATTTATCTCCTTGTGTTTCTCTAGATGGTGATGTTCCAGATAAGGTTAGGTTCCGCAAGGAGGTTTCTTATAATCACTTGCGTGTCTTCGGGTGCAAGGCATATGTGCATATCCCTAATGATGAAAGATCGAAGCTGGATTCCAAGACTCGCCAATGCATCTTTGTGGGCTATGGTCTTGATAAGTTTGGTTACAGGTTTTATGATCCTGTAGAGAAGAAATTGATTCGAAGCAGGGATGTAGTGTTTGTTGAAAATCAAACAATTGAAGATATACAAAAGGCAGAAGCAACTATATCTCATGGTGATTATGATCTAGTTGATTTGGATCTACCTCCTTTGACCACTACCCCTACTCCGGTCGATCAGGTGCAAGGTGATGAAAATGAAGGCGATGTACCTGAGGTAGATGATCCTGTAGATGATGAAAACGGTGATGATGCTGTTGAGCTTAATAATCATGATCCTCTTGAAGTTCAACCAAGACGGTCTACCAGAGATCGACATCCCTCTGCTAAGTATCCTTCTTCTGAATATGTTCTCCTAACTGATGGGGGAGAACCTGAGTCCTTTGAGGAAGCTTTGGATAATAAAGACAAGCAACATTGGTTGGATGCAATGAAAGATGAAATGAAGTCATTGCATGATAACCATACTTTTGATCTTGTGATGCTACCAAAGGGAAAAAGAGCTTTGAGGAATCGTTGGATTTATAAGCAGAAACATGATGAGAATGCTAAGAAACCACGATACAAAGCTAGACTTGTGGTCAAGGGTTGCAACCAGAAGAAGGGAGTAGACTTTGAAGAAATTTTTGCACCGGTTGTCAAGATGTCTTCCATTAGAGTTGTTTTGGGTCTCGCTGCTAGCTTGAATTTAGAGATTGAGCAGTTAGATGTGAAGACAGCCTTTCTTCACAGTGACCTTAAAGAAGATATTTACATGGAACAACCAGAAGGCTTCAAAGTAAAGGGGAAAGAAGAATATGTGTGCAAATTGAAAAAGAGCTTGTATGGTCTAAAACAAGCCCCGAGGCAATGGTATCGCAAGTTTGACTCCTTCATGGGGGAGCAAGGGTACAAGAAGACTTATAATGATCACTGTGTTTTTTTGAAGAAATTTTCTGACAATGATTTAATCATTTTGCTACTTTATGTTGATGACATGCTTATTGTAGGGCAAAATGTGGAAAGAATTGATAGCTTGAAGCAACAATTGAGCAAAACTTTCTCTATGAAAGAACTCGGGCCTGCAAAGAATATTTTAGGCATGAGGATTATTCGTGATCGGAAGGCTCGAAGGTTGTGGTTATCACAAGAAGCATATGTTCATAAGGTGCTTCAGAGGTTTAACATGGAGAAAGCAAAACCAGTGAGTACACCTCTTGCTATGCATTTTAAATTGAGTTCTCAGCTTAGTCCTACTACGTCAGAGGAGGGGGAGAGTATGTTGTATATCCCTTATGCTTCAGTCGTGGGTAGCTTGATGTATGCAATGGTTTGCACTAGGCCCGATATAGCTCATGCAGTTGGTTTGGTTAGTAGATTTCTCTCTAATCCTGGAAAAGAGCATTGGAATGCAGTGAAGTGGATCATGAGATACCTTCGAGGTACCGCCGATATGAAGTTATGTTTTGGAAGTGACAAGCCTACTCTTGTTGGTTATTCAGATTCTGACATGGCAGGTGATATAGACTCAAGAAAGTCTACCTCAGGTTACTTGATCACTTTTGCAGGGGGGCTGTATCATGGCAGTCAAGGTTACAAAAATGTGTGGCATTGTCTACTACTGAGTCGGAGTTTATTGCAGCGACAGAGGCATGTAAGGAGTTGTTGTGGATGAAGCGGTTTGTCCGTCAACTTGGATTTACACAAAAGAAGTATGTGTTGTATTGTGACAATCAAAGTGCAATTCATCTTGCTAAGAATTCCACTTTTCATGCAAAGTCAAAACATATTGATGTTAGATATCATTGGATACGGGATGTTCTTGATGCTAAGTTCCTTGAGCTTAAGAAAACCCACACCGATGATAATGGCTCCGACATGATGACTAAAGCATTGCCAAGAGGCAAGTTCGAGACATGTCGTTCAATTGCCGGAATGGCAACCACCTCCACATAGTCGGGAGGGGGAGATTTGTTGGGCTTATGGGTCCCTTCCTATGTGGAGAAGCCCATTTTATTTGTAGCAAAATTGTGTTGCTACTGTTGAATGCTTAGGCTTCCTTGAGAAGTTTATCCTTTTTGACTTTTGGTGTGCCATCTTGAATTACATTCAGCTGGGCAATAATAATAATAATAATAATAATAATAATAATAATAATAATAATAATAATAATAATAAAAGGAGCATAGGTATGTGAGGGAGTTGAGAAAAGAGTGGTGAAAAGAGTAGCCCCTTTCTTTCACGTTTTTCAGTGAGCAGGTTCAAAGATCACTCTGATCGGAGTATCATCCACCGTCTGATTTGGCTCAAACTTTGCCAGATTCTTTGGGACATCCTGGGCTTCATCTCCACCGGAGGGATTGTCTTTTACTTCTTCCTTTTGTGAGATATTGCTGTTTGAATCAGCTCTGTTTTTCTGGTGATATTTCTCAATTCTTTCCTCAATTGTGTAGCTCTTGTTCTCGGTTATTGTTGGGTAATTTGAGTGCCCACTTTGTGACTTGGAATTGGGTTTGTGTAACCTTCCTTTATCATAATAAGAGCAATTTGGGTGGACTCCTTTATCGGTCCCGTGGTTTTTACTCTTCACATCGAAGGGGTTTTCCACGTTAAAATTATTGTGTGTTCTTGCTTTATTATTAACTTGTTCAATTGATTATCTTCTGTGATTGTTGGAAATTGGGGTGTTGATATTGCTGGAAATTGTTGCTATTGGTAGATCATTAGTTAGGGCATTTTAGTTGGTGACTTTGAACAAACTAGCAGTAGAATTTTGCTTGGAGTTCGTTTTGTCATTCGATATTTCCTCAGGAGGTGTGTTTACCTCAACAATATAAACCCAACATGGATCCATCCTAAAGCCAATTGTGATACATAAAGTATCATATACGTTGCCTCAAAATAAGAAGGCGATACCATAGAGTACTATATACGTCGCCTAAGATAAAGTAGACTACACCATAAAGTACCATTTACATCACCTCAAACGCAGCAGGCGACACAATAGATCACCATATGCGTCGCCTGAAAAAAACAGGTTACACCATAGAGTACCACATACGTCGCCTAAATAAACAGGTTACACCATAGAGTACCACATACGTCGCCTCAAATGAAATAGGCGACTCATAGTACACACCAAATCATAGATTTCCTCTATGGAGTCGCCTCCAACATTTGGAGGCGACGCATAAACTGACCTACAGTATAGGGTCACATGCAACATGTAAAGTGGTAACTTATAGAATTTCCCCGTGTGGAGTCGTCCACGAGGGTCGAGGGGAATCTATAGGTGGTTAAGAGGCGACTCCAAAAGAGTTTTTTGTAATAGTGAACTGCTATGTTTGTGTTCCTTTAAGGAACTCTGTTGCTTCTTTACTACTTGATTTATTGACTTAACTCTTCGGGTTTATTTCTTTATCAAATTATTTTTCACTTAACACATTCATAGAGACTCAAACGTACGCAGTTAGTCGTTAGCTAGTTATAATCGAAACCATAAAATTGGCGAGGACAACTATACATACAAGATGGAGTTAAGAACAAAAATTCTAAGTCTAATAGTAAACTAATACAATTAGAATTCTCTTTTTGAAGTTCCCTCACTTCTTTTTCTTGTGTATATCTTGTTAATCTTTCAACTAAATAATACTTATTGAACTTCATTACTTCTCCATGCACATCTCAACAATACACATATTATTTGGATAATCGTCATTTTACTACAAGAATTTATATCTTTAATGACTACCTAATTACGACAGGTCAAAAATCTCGGGATAACAACCAAACAAAGACGCACTACAAGAAATTGTACCATTAACGACGGGAAATCCCGTCGCTAAAAGCCAATAATCGTTGATTATTAATGACGGGATTTCATGTCGCGAACCCGTCATAAAAGGGGGTCGTCGTTAATGTGAAATCTCGTCGTTAATCCGTCGTAAAAGACATTTGCGACGGTCGTTCCCGTCTTTAGTTGGTTATTAGCCACGTCGCAAAAGCCTTTTTGCGACGGGATTTTGACCCGTCGTAATTAGGTTGTCATTAAAGGTACAAATTCTTGTAGTGACGGTAACAACCGTCGCAAATGTCTTTTACCACGGATTAACGACATGATTTGTCATTAACGACGACCCCCTTTTATGACGGGCTCGCGACAGAAAATCCCATCATCAATGAACGATTGTTGGCCTTTAGCGACGGGATTTCCCCTCGTTAATAATACAATTTCTTATAGTGTTTGATCATAATCATCAAAATACTATACATATTACTCAACAAAATTCCCCTTTGCATGATAACAAACAAATAATGCTTATCGCAAATTAAATATTAAATGATGTACATTATATTAATTCCCCCTTAATAATAGAAAGTGGAATTGTTGAACAAGCCATTCATGCCATTGTCGAATCAATGACTCTTGACGACCATTTCTATCTGGTTTTCATCTACCTAGGTTCGAGTTCTGTAATGGAGACTTCATTCGCCGATAATGCTGACTTGCCTGATGATTTATCAGAACCAATCTCCTTATTGGAAACTCTACTCTTTAAGAAGAACCCGGGGCTTCAGGCACCGGAAGAGTAACTGAGTAGCTGTCTAATGTGAGGACTACTGTTGCCATAGTTGGTCTATCATTTGCAGACTCTTGAACACATAACAAACCGAGATGTATGCATCTCATGGCATCAGCCATTGAGCACGAGTTCCTTATGGTTGGATCAATGAAAACCGAGAACAACCCGTTTCTCCACTGGTTCCATGCCTGCATATATAGTTTAAATTTTGTTATAAAATTTAGTCAAATCGCACTACAAAAATTGTACTATTAACGATGGAAAATCCCGTCGCTAAAGGCCAATAATCGTTGATTATCGACGGGATTTTCTGTCGCGAACCCTTCATAAAAGGGGCCCGTCGTTAATGGAAAATCCTGTCGTTAACCCGTCGTAAAAGACATTTGCGACGGTTTCTCCCGTCTTTGTTAGGTTGTTAGCCCCGTCGCAAAATGCTTTTGCGACGAGATTTTTAACCCATCGTTATTAGGTTGTCATTAGTATAATCTTTCTTACCGTTCTTTCAAAAATGAAAAACATATACTTACATAGCTTAGAAGGTCTTCCGCTTCGCCTGATAAATAAAATGAACTGTTTCTCTTGCCACTAACTATTTCTAAGACTAAGACACCAAAGCTGTATACATCTGATTTGTTTGATATCATTCCGTGCATTGCGTACTCTGGAGACATATAGCCACTACAAAGGGACGACAACATTATATGAATTCGATCTTTTTGAAAACGATTCAACTTAATTTACATGCTGCTAGAAATCAGTGAATAGTATATATATACAATACTTTTCTTGGATTACTTTCTTTTTAAAATGATCTTTAAGGTTACTATTTGCACAAATATTGAGACAAAGTAAGAAAATTGTGTAAATATGTGGGTGGATATAATAAAATATAAAAAAAGTATGGTAGATGGGTAAAAATGTGGGTGAGTGAAAATGGTGTGGATTAAGAGACATAAAATAGTAAATTTTCATGGCAAAAAATAGAATAAAGCGAAAAGTGTAAATATCATTTTGAAACGAAGGTACGTAGTAAGTAAAAAACTTTATCAGAAGCTTAAGGCTGTTGAGAATGCAGTTGGAAGTGGTGCTAGCTGCAACTGCTGCTACTGTGTACCTGCTCTGGCAGGTGAGAAACAAGGGATTTTGGGAAGCTACAATATGTTGAGTGGACAAAACTGTAAACAACATAAAGTTTCTTGTAAAAAATAGATGCATACATACCATAGGAAAGAAAGTAAGTTGTATAGATAAGGAGTGGATTGCCTCTCTATAGAGTTTTGGGTGTTTTGAGTTGTTTTTTCCCCCTTGTTCTTCTTTGAAGAACTACCTCAAGGGGTGCTTGTAACAGTTTTGGTGAGATTGTTAATATAACTTTACCTTTACCAAAAAAAAAAAAAAAAAACTTTATCTTAATTGAAATATACTTACTATGTTCCAACAACCCTATTTGTGTTGTCTTGGGTTTGATCTACACCAAAAATCCTTGCCATTCCATAATCTGAAACTTTGGCATTCATGTCCGCATCCAACAAGACATTACTTGCTTTAAGATCTCGATGTATAATTCTTAGCTGGGAATCGTGATGGAGATAAAGCATTCCCCGAGCTATGTCTCTTATAATTTTACAACGCTTACGCCAATCTAGAAGCCTTTGATTTTCAAGATCTACACATCGATGAGATAGAATATAAATGCTAAAATCAAGACGAGGCAAAAGAAATTGATGACGTAAATGAAAGTTTTATACGAATATACTCCCTCCTTCCCGGAATACTCGAAACGGTTTGATCGGCACAAAGTTTAATGCATTGTAATTGACTTATTATTTAATTAGATGGTAATTGGTAGTGTGGTATTTTTTAATATAGGTAGTGGGATATGTGTCAAACTTTTAAAGGGCTAAGGTGGTGGAGGTGGGGGTAGTGGAATTTGATATAATATTAATAAAAGTTTACATTTATAAAAACGTTACAAGTAATCCGGAACGGCTTTATAAGGAATGCATTTCGAGTATTACGGGACGGAGGGAGTATATATACAGGGTAAGAACTATGAAATGCTCGGTAATACCAAAAAGAAAATAGTCAAGGCTCTTATTGGGCAAATATTCATAAACCAACAACTTTTCTTTCCCTTCAATACAAAATCCCAATAGCCTAACCAAATTCTTGTGTTGAAGTTTGGCTACTACTAAGACCTCGTTTGTGAATTCTTGTAATCCTTGTTTGGAATTCTTAGACAACCTCTTTACAGCTATCTGTTGCCCATTTGATAGTGTCCCCTATGGAAAAGATGTAGAAAATTGAATCATTATTAATATAAGGTCATTTTGTTAATCATCACCTCAAAAATACTACTACCTCCGTTTCAAAAAAAAAATTATACTTACTATTTGCACTGAATTCGGTGCAATGTTTGACCATTAATATATCCAATTTCGTATGACAAAAAATTATAAAAATTTGATATTTATAAAATACATTTCGAGATAAATCTAACAAGATATCTCATGATAATTTTTGATAGATATAATAGTGAAAATTTATGGTCAAAGATTTGATTTTTGGACACATTTTTCAAAGCGCAAAGATCTTTTTGAAACGGAGGTAGTATCACTTTTTCAATTATAACCTTATGAATTTATTTTTTTGTGTTATTGTTATTTACTAGGTATAACCTTAAAATATGTTTTCATATTAGAAAATATCGACTTGACAGTTTTTTGTAAATCAAAATGTTGCAGCCAAAAGAGAACGGATAGTGACAATTGTTTTATTTTTGTCTATTCCATGATACTTAAATTCATGGCATAAAATCATTTTCATTCAAATACGATACCGTAACTTTTTATAGAAAAACAAGATTTTTGAAAATCCTGTGTGTGATATGCTATACTTTTCTTTGTACACTACACAATTACACATTATTATAGACGAATTTTGAGACGGGTTATTAAAATTATGTACGTCTTTGAATTGATATTCAGATGGAATTGTATATGCAGTTTCAAAATTTTCAACTCAATTGAGACGCTTCTTTCCGTCTTAAATCCGTCTCTAATCACCATTTTGAGACAAATTTGAAATATTCAAAGACAAAACTCTTTATCTCTATAAAATTAGTTTTTTGTAGCAGTATTACCTTATAAACAACGCCAAATCCACCTTGTCCTAGCTTATTATCATTTGAAAAGTTAGTCGTTGCG
The DNA here is from genome assembly GCF_020520425.1 of Spinacia oleracea. NCBI lineage: Eukaryota > Viridiplantae > Streptophyta > Magnoliopsida > Caryophyllales > Amaranthaceae > Spinacia > Spinacia oleracea. The sequence goes on along the minus strand of NC_079492.1, from coordinate 11,047,084 downwards.
GACTGAAGCGTAGCTAGGTCATAACGCAAGGACTCGGCGATTGTAACATCTTCACCTTAACATCATTCAACAAACGATTACTTAGCCATAAAAAAAAGGATCAGATTTTTTTTTTCTCATTATAACCAAAAGTAGTGGGGTGAATGGAGGGATTATATTCATCTCACCAGCAATGGCATACTCCTTTTTCTTGCATTTGATGCAAATATGTCTTACTAGAAGTAAAACCACCAAGACGGCCAATGAGGGGACGACGATAGCAATAATCACCTTTGTCGAAACAGTTTTCCCTTCATACATACATTTTGGGTTAAATGAGAAACATCATTATATATTTACTTTTCACAATTTTTTCAAAAAGACCGATTTACGATAATATACTGTGTGGCGGCCTAAGAAAGGAAGGTTATTCGCACATATTCTCAGTGGCGGAGTCATATGGGTGCAAAGGGGTCCACCGACCCCCAAAGAAAAATTGATTAAAAATAAATAAATTAGCTGAGAGCTAAGAGACATGTTATAATCTAGAACTGATCTCTTAGGTGACTAAAAAACCAGATAAAACGTCGCTTATAACTATGGGGATAGACATGTCTTTGGAAACAAACGGTCTCTTAGAGTTTTGAATAACAGTATCCAAATTCAATTCAAATCAAACGGTTATTCAAATACCCGCTTAAATAAAGTTATTCTTAATTTTCACCTGGGACACGAAACTCATAGAGAATAATTGTAATAATTTTGTAGGTATTTGATTGTATTATGAATATTTATTAATTTTAGGACGGTGTATTTTTTTAGTATATATTGTCTGTTGTTGAAGATCACCAGACACGACACTCTAAAAATCCTGGATATGCCACTACCGTCACCCCAAAACAAAAATCATGGCTCCGCCACTGCATGTTATATTTTTTTTGGTTACCATTATTGATGTTATTACTTTTCTTTATTGTAGTTATATGTTACCTTATTTTCAAGGCTATTAGCTCAAATGGTAGATCAATGTACAATATTGTACATGGTGTGGGTTCAAGCCCCACATAGTGTACAACGTATATCACACTTGTGTATTGGTGTTTTCTTATTGTTGGTGTTATATTGGTCATAGTTATAACTTGTAACAACAATATCACTCTTTATCAGAGTAACTTTAATTCATTGTTTATTGTTAGGGTGTACATTTTTCATAGGTTATGGTCACATTAATCCTTGAGTAAAGGTAATTTTGGTCCTCGAATAAGGTAACTTATATCTTTGATCGGGTTCACTTTTATCTTTGATCGGGTTCACTTTTATCTTCGGTTTGGGTCACTTTTTACCTTGAATGAGTTCTATTTTTTACTTTTTACGCCCTAGGTTGGATGTACAGTAAAATACCATAGATCAGGGGCACACAAATTTTTTTATTTACTTAAAAGGAAAATTTGTACTTTCTCTCTTCAATTCAAAATTGTAATTCCTAATTTTTTTATCGATCATTTGTAATGCTCTATTTTCTGGGAATTGAGAAGGAGTGTAATTTGGGATGTGTAGAAGAACAATCAATTAAAAAACTTGCTGAGGTAGTTTTGTATTCATGAGATTACAATTTCCTAAAGTCTTCTATGTTACAGTCACACCATCAACTTGATGGTGTGGCATGTTAACACTTATAAATAAGCTCAGCGCGTTCAAAACCCATTAACGGAGGTTAATTGCAGTTTTGCTTTAGGAAAGTTACTTTTATAGGTATAAGTCGGTTACTTTTATAGTTATATGTCAGTTACTTTTATAGTTTTAAGCTAGATACTTTTATAGTACGTTTTAGTCAAGATACTTATATACTTTTATAGTTTCAAGTAAGAAGCTTTTATAGTTTTAGGGGAGGTACTTTTATAGGTTTAGTAAAGTTACTGATATAGTTTATAGTTAAAGAGAAGTACTTTTATAGTTTTAGGGGAGGTAACTTTATACTCTGTAATTTTTAGGCCATATATTTTTATACAAGAAACATTTAAAATTAAATTCAAGAAATTGCAATAAAACAAGAAGAGTAACAGCGAATACAATGTATAAGTAATACAACATAGAAAGTCAAGTAACACTAGTCAATAACCTTCTCGATCCATATATAGTAGTTGTGCGTGAAAGAGTTGTGCACGTTCGTCACACTATCAAGTTGTTGGTATGGTTGATCACACATGAGACGCGCTCTTACAATTTGTGTTCTTATTTTTACTTGTTAGATTGAATTATTGATGTAATTTTGGAATTTTTTTGTTGTAATTTTGAATCAAAGCTTTTTTAGTTGGTTGGACCAGACCTATTACTTGATCGATTAGTATCACTGGAGTTCTAACTTCCGATGAAATTTCGTTTTGGTTGTAATCAGTGATGCAATTTCGTTTTTATTTATTTAAAATTTTCTACTTCAGCCAATTAATTACTGTTTTTCTAATCGCAACATTCTGATTTTGATTAGGGGGCCATACATTTTTAAGATTAGTATAAGATTAGAACATGACCAACGAAATGTTTAAGACCATTCTAATTATGAGACAACTCACATGTAGGTAACAGTCAATTTACTAATCTGCAACAGGACTACATTTAACGTACCTCTAGAGTAGATGGAATTACTGGCGGGAGACTGTTGTGGAGGTGCTGGCAAAGGCTGAGGTGCGGGATTGAGCGATGATAAATCAAAGAAAGGATATATCTCATAGCGGACAACACAACTAGGCTGCCAATATCGCGAACCTGTAGCCACCTCCAACTGCGCAATACCATTCTTCAAGCATCTATGACAATCACTTGGGGTCAAATCCGGTGTACACTGCCCCAACCCATATATGGTTTGGGAGTCATGTGAGGTCGTATTATAACTTGCAGAATCAATTGCGAATTTCTTCTGCAAGCCAATGGGAGCTTGTTCGCCAATCACATTGTACATCATGTTATATATCAGTTCCTTATAACGGGTCATGTTTGTTGGAAATTCTCATTGGGAAACACAAAGGAAAAAAGGGTGAGTGAAAATTCAAGAGTCCCACATTGGAAAAACTCTTCATATTCCTCTTGTTTATTAGTTGGGGAATGAGTGTAACTCTTGTTTAAGAAAGTGTGAGAATGGTATGGGTGGACACATCACACACACGCGCGCGCCGGGCCGGGCGCGGGCCGCGGGCCGTGGGCCGTGGGCCGTGGGCCGTGGGCCGTGGGCCTTGGGCCTTGGTACTTGGTACTTGGTACTTGGTACTTGGGACTTGGGACTTGGGACTTGGGAATGCGGTTCGCGGGCGTGGGGTGGGTTTTGTGGGTCAACCCTATTCTTTTTGGTAACGGGAATCTGTATTGATTACGTAACCGTTGGATTAATTACGTCCGTTACTACATTCAATGTCTCTGACCGTTTTTGGCTGTTGCAACATTCATTCCCTCAGCCGGTTTTGGGCATACGTTCTGACTCCATCCGGCTTTGTGAGTGCACACAACGTCGGAGTTGCGCTAATCCTGAAGGGCGACCGCATTCTGTTCTACTGCACCGGGAGGTAGCGCGGAATCGTCTTTTAGCACAGTGGGTGTCCACGACGCAACAATTGTTCTTCGTTCAGTTCATCGAATCAGATAAGTTTGTTCTAATTTTCGCTTTAATCGCAACAATCGCAAGAGGGCAAGAAAGGAAACCAGTTATGGTGATGATTTTATTACTGCTTTCTTAACTGAACCTTACTTGATTGATGATGACTTTGTTTATGTCTTTATTTTGGAAGATGATCCTAGGACCTATGAAGAGGCTATGAAATCTGTTGATGCAGTGTTTTGGAAAGAGGCAATAGATAGTGAACTTCAGTCAATCCTAAGTAACAATACTTGGGAGTTGGTTGATCTGCCTAGGGGTTGCAAGCCCATTACTTGTAAATGGATCTTTAGGAAAAAATTGAAATCCACTGGATCCATTGACAAGTATAAGGCTAGAATTGTGGTAAGGGGATTCACCCAAAGGCATGGTATTGATTATTTTGATACTTATTCTCCTGTCACTAAAATTGCTACTATTAGAACTTTGATTGCTCTTGCTTGCATTCATGATCTTGTTGTGCATCAAATGGATGTTAAAACTGCATTCTTAAATGGTGATTTGGATGAGGAAATTTACATGGTTCAACCGGAAGGGTTTGTTGTTCCTGGTCAAGAGAATAAGGTTTGTAAATTAGTCAAGTCCTTGTATGGGCTTAAGCAAGCTCCAAAGCAATGGCATGACAAATTTGACAAGACTATGACAGGTAATGGGTTCCATGTAAATGAAGGTGATTCTTGTGTTTACTCTAAGCATGATTCTGATGGTTGTGTGATTATTTGTCTTTATGTGGATGATATGTTAATTTTTGGGACTAATTTGGATCGAGTAAATGAGACAAAAAGTTTTCTAAGTTCTAAGTTTGAAATGAAAGATATGGGTGAGGCAGATGTGATTTTAGGAGTGAAAATCAAGAGAACTCCAAATGGCATTTGTCTTAGCCAAGCTCACTATGTTGAAAAGTTACTTAAAAAATTTAACTCTTTTGACGTCGATCCAGTTAGGACTCCCTATGATCCAAGCATCCACTTAAGGAAAAATAATGGTGATCCTGTTAGCCAATCTGAATATGCTAAGATTATTGGTAGTGTTATGTTTCTGATGAACTACACTAGACCTGACATTGCTTATTCTGTGAGTAGATTAAGCAGGTATACTCATAACCCAAGTCATGAACATTGGGATGCTTTGAAGAGATTGCTCAGGTACCTTAAGGGTACCATGGATTGGAGTTTGCACTACTCCAAGTTTCCAGGAGTTTTGGAAGGCTATTGTGATGCTAACTGGGTTTCTGGCAATGATGAAATTAACTCTACCAGTGGTTATGTTTTCACCCTAGGGGGTGGAGCTGTGTCTTGGAAATCTTGTAAACAATCTTGTACTGCTATGTCTACTATGGAATCTGAGTTTATTGCTCTTGAATTGGCAGGTCATGAGGCAGAATGGTTGAGAAATGTGCTTGCAGATATTCCGCTGTGGGGGAAGCCAGCTCCTTCAGTTGCACTTCATTGTGATTCGCAAGCGGCTATTGCTGTGGCAAACAACCATGCCTACAATGGGAAGAAAAGGCACATTCGTTTGAGGCACAAGGCCATCAAAGAATTGTTGTCAAGTGGGGTGATATCACTAGACTATGTAAAGTCTGAAATGAACATTGCGGATCCGTTAACGAAAGGCCTATGTAGAAAACTAGTTTTGGAAACATCGGAAGGGATGGGCCTGAAGCCCGTTGAATGAATTGTAAAATAATGAACTCCTACTCACAGAGTTCAAAGGACGACATTATTGTTATAATTCGGAAGCACAAAATTTTATTTTTTGTCCATCCCCTAGATGTTATAATGTGCTTGCTACAATAGGAAAGAGGTTGAGCATACGGCTCTTAATGAACCCATACCATATGTTTGGTGGTGTGAATGTAGCTCACACTTGATGGGATTCACCTACGTAGGTGTGGAAGTGTGGCCGCTTCCTATGAGAATTGCGATGTGGGCTATTCTCTAGAGCACCTATGAGCATATCCAGGTCGGACGTATGGCCAGTATAAGGCGTCACTTTATTCGCGGAGTCAGAATGTCATACATATTCAGTTGCGTGCTTTAAGTGACGGGTTTCTATCTCCCTATCAAGTTCAATACGAAAGTCACTTGGTAGGAAAGAGATCATAGCTTAAATGTCACTAAGTGTTAATTCAAGTCGAAAGACATTGACACCTATTCAATTGTTTTGTTTGCCCAAAACCAATATCCTTCTCCTTTCTTTTCTTTCTTTTCCGCATATTCGAACCTGTGGGGGATTGTTGGAAATTCTCATTGGGAAACACAAAGGAAAAAAGGGTGAGTGAAAATTCAAGAGTCCCACATTGGAAAAACTCTTCATATTCCTCTTGTTTATTAGTTGGGGAATGAGTGTAACTCTTGTTTAAGAAAGTGTGAGAATGGTATGGGTGGACACATCACACACACGCGCGCGCCGTGCCGGGCGCGGGCCGTGGGCCGCGGGCCGTGGGCCGCGGGCCGTGGGCCGTGGGCCGCGGGCCGTGGGCCGTGGTGAAGGAAATAATGCCCTTGGTCCAAGTATGCATTCTATGTTAAGTCTAATAAATGCGGTTCAGTATTAATTAACAAAGTTAATAATTCAGTGAGATCAAGTGAGCTGAATGCCTAGCTAGAGGCCGCTTCAGTTCAAGTGGAATTAATGATATTAATCCACAGCTTACTCTTGACTGAACCCGTAGGGTCACACAAATAGTACGTAAACGGATCAAGTATTTAATGGCATTAAATACTCCATCTATGAATATTCGGAACCGACGGATCTTGGTTTCAGTGGGAGCTAAGATCGTCACAGGCAAGAAATGAATACTCCGGAAACGATGATATTGCCGGAAACGGAAATATGGATCGTATCGGAAATATGAATATTATCCAAGTCGTAGATGTTGCCGGAAACGGAAACATGGTACGTATCGGAAAATATTATTGGAAATGGAAATATTACCAGAATCGGAAATATTGCCGGAAACGGAAATATTGTCAGAATCGGAAATATTACCGGAATCGGAAAATAATTCCGGAAACGGAAATATTAAATATTTGTTCGAAACGGAAATTAATTCCGGAATCGGAAATATTAAATATTGTTCGTATCGGAAATAAATTCCGGAACTGGAAATTTAATCGGAAGCGTATCGTACGAATTAGCATCGGACGAGGCCTGCCGGACGAAGGCCCAGCACGAAGCCGGGCCATCGCCCAGCAAGCACGCGCGCCACAAGCCCAGCCAAGGCAGCGCCCAGGCCTACCGCAAGGCAGGCCCAGCGCGCGCCAAGGCCACGGATGCGTGGGCCGCGCTGCGTGGGCTGCTGCTCGCACGCGCATGGGCAGCCCTTGTGGCTGCCGTGTGTGTGTGAGTTTGTGCTCATGCGTGATTCCTAAATCTACAAGAGTTAGTGTATGATTAAATTCCTATTCCTAATTGGATAAATTAATTAAATAGAATTCATGTAGGATTCTAATTTCAATTAATTCGTATCCTACTAGGATTACGATTCCCTTTCCATAACTCTATAAATAAAGGCCTAGGGGTCATTATTTATACACAAGTTTTAAGTATTCAAAACTAAGATTTTTAAGCAGAAAAATCAGCCAATATTCTTGCCTACCTAACCGAAAATATTAGAACCTTAAGGGCGATTCTAGTTGGTCAATCTTAAGGCGGATCCGGACGTGCTGTGGACTATCTACGGAGGGACGACACTTGGAGTCCTAAAGACTTGTTCTTGTTCGGTTCGGGCGCAGCTAGGGAAGGCACGCAACAAAGAGTATGCATCTAAACTATGCTAAATGATTATGTGTAAATAATATGTTTCCTGGCTTTATGGTTTTTCCGCATGATTTATGAACTGTCATATGAATCATAACCTAACACGTGATGCATAATGTGTTTTACTAACCAGCTATGTGGGCCATTCATGATAATGAATGGGTGAATGGTATATATTGTATATGTACTGTTTTGCAGGTTATGAAGTGACTAGTATGGCCCAAATAGGATAGAAAATATGGTCTGCGTACCATTAATTTGAATGTAATTGGTCTAAAGTACCAAAGTTATTTTTCAATTCAAATATGGTCTGCGAACCATCAAATAGTTGTAATTAGTTATAGCTTATCCTATTTGAAGAAAATGGTGCCTCCCACGGAGATTTTCAAGACGGACTTTGAAGTCAAAGCTTCAAGATGAAGTCGGGCCATACTAGATCACAAATATCTTATGCATGTTTTAAGTTATTTATTGTTTTAAATATGTCTTAAAATGCATGAGATCAAAAGCTTGATTATGTTGCATGATTAAGGATTTTAGTTCACTTAAAATCTAACCAACATAGTAAGAGCCTTAAGTTCCAAACTTAAAAATTGAGTTAAAAGGTGCCATGCCAAAATATACACTTGCTTGGATATCCTTTACATCAATCTAGTAATAGTTTTCGCTCAGCGAGGTGTTACTTATTGGTCCTAAAGGGGCAAGGTACACAAATAATTGTGAGTACATGTTAGTTTTGGTGAAACTCAACGATATAAGTAAGGAGTCCTTTTATGTCGTGGCAAATTCGATAGGTTTACCTAATAAGTTCTTAGACGTACCTATCAACCAAGAATAGTTTCTAGACTATTAGCAAAAAGCTTTTGCTTACCTAAGATGTTCTAGGATTAAGTCGACAAACTGTGCTTAGTTCTTCAATGATTTTAGGATCTTGGAATCATTTTATTCACACCTGCCGGAACACATAACTTGAATAAAATGCTTAATAAACATTGAATTATGCATGTATGCTAGAATTTAAGTTTATTAAGAGAAACTGTGAATGGTTATTTATTTGTTTATTCTTTTCAATTGTAGTTTTTAATATGGCAAACAACAATTCATTCAACATTCGATCAATTCTCGAAAAGGAGAAGTTGAACGGGAAAAACTTCCTTGACTGGCAAAGGAACTTGCAAATAGTTCTTATGCAGGAAGAAAAGGAGTATGTCCTAGATGAGGCGATGCCCGAAGCTGCAGGCGACGGGGTCACTCAGGCAGCCCTCAATCGTTGGATTGATGCCAACAAGGATGTGAAATGTCTAATGCTCGCCACCATGAGTGCGGATCTGCAGAAAACGTTCATCAACTCAGATGCTTTCACAATCATCAGTGAGTTGAAGAACATGTTCCAAGATCTGGCTCGAGTCGAAAGATTCGAGACTCATAGGCAAATTCTTGAGACCAAGCTTAAGAAAGGCGAGCCCGTAAGTCCACATGTTCTCAAAATGATTGGACTCATTGAGAATATGAGTCGGCTGGATCAGCAATTTTCTCAGGAAATGGCTATAGACACCATCCTCCATTCTCTTCATAGCGGGTATGATCAGTTCAAACTGAACTACAGTATGAATAGTCTGGACAAAACGCTCACTAAGATTCACGGTATGCTGAAGACCGCTGAAAAGACGCTCAAAAGTGATAAGCAGGATGTGCTTATGGTGCGTGGGGGCAAGTTCAAGAAATCTGGAAAGAAGAGGAATGCTAAGAAAGGTGGCAACAAGGCCAGCCCAACTAAGCAAACTGGCGCCAAATCTGCAAAGAGGAAGGTCAGTCAACCCACTTCTGAATCCGAATGCTTCTACTGCAAGAAGAAGGGGCATTGGAAGAGAGATTGCTTGAAGCTAAAGGAAGATCAGAAGAACGGAACAGTCGTTCCATCTTCAGGTATTTTCGTTATAGACTGTATACTTGCTAATTCAACTTCTTGGGTATTAGATACAGGTTGTGGCTCACACTTATGTTCCAATCCACAGGGACTAAGAAGAAGTAGAAAGTTAAGCAAGGGTGAAGTCGACCTACGAGTGGGAAATGGAGCACGGATTGCTGCATTAGCCGTAGGAACTTACTATTTGTCGTTGCCCTCCGGGCTAGTTTTGGAACTGGAATAATGTTTCCATGTTCCAAGTCTTACTAAAAACATCATTTCAGTTTCTTGCTTAGATGCTAAGGGATTTTCCTTTATAATAAAAGACAATAGTTGTTCGTTTTATTTTAAAGAGATGTTTTATGGATCTGCTAGATTAGTCAATGGACTTTATTTATTAGATCACGACAAAAAAGTATATAACATAAATACCAAAAAGGCCAAAAAGGATGATTCAGATCTCACCTATCTGTGGCATTGTCGATTAGGCCATATAAACTTGAAACGCTTAGAAAGACTTCAAAGGGAAGGAATTCTAGAACCATTTAACTTAGAGGATTATGGTAAATGCGAATCATGTTTACTTGGCAAAATGACAAAGCAACCTTTCTCTAAAGTTGGAGAAAGAGCAAATGAACTATTGGGTTTAATCCATACAGATGTATGTGGACCAATGAGTACAAATGCTAGAGGTGGTTTCAGCTACTTTATCACTTTCACTGATGACTTCAGTAGGTATGGTTATGTCTACCTAATGAAGCATAAGTCTGAATCCTTTGACAAATTCAAGGAATTTCAGAGTGAAGTAGAGAATCAATTAGGCAAGAAGATCAAGGCACTGCGGTCTGATAGAGGCGGTGAATATCTGAGCTATGAATTTGATAACCATCTGAAAGAATGTGGAATTCTATCAGAATTGACCCCTCCTGGAACACCACAATGGAACGGTGTGTCAGAACGGAGGAACAGAACCTTGCTAGACATGGTCAGGTCAATGATGGGTCAGGCCGAACTTCCATTAGAATTTTGGGGACATGCACTAAATACAGCTGCACTCACTATAAATAGAGCTCCGTCTAAAGCTGTCGAAAAGACTCCATACGAATTATGGTTTGGAAAGCCTCCAAATGTGTCTTTTCTTAAGATTTGGGGATGTGAAGTATACGTCAAACGATTAATTTCAGACAAACTTCATCCAAAATCTGACAAATGTATCCTTGTGGGCTATCCAAAGGAAACAAAGGGGTATTACTTCTACAATACATCTGAGAACAAAGTGTTTGTTGCTCGAGATGGTGTCTTTTTGGAGAAGGATCACATTTCCAAAATGACAAGTGGGAGAAAAGTAGACCTCGAAGAAATTCGAGTCGAACAACAAACTCTAGAGAATGCTCAAGATGACATTCAGGATGAAACTCAGAGATCTTTAGAAGAATCTGGTGAGAATCATGGTCAATCTAGAAATGTTACCCCGCGTAGATCGCAAAGATATAGATCTCAACCGGAAAGGTACTTAGGTATTTTGACGAACGAGAGCTATGACGTTCTATTACTTGAAAGTGATGAACCTGCGACTTACAAGCAAGCTATGACGAGCCCTAGCTCCAAGCAATGGCAAGAAGCCATGCAATCTGAATTAGACTCCATGTCTGAAAACCAAGTATGGGATTTGGTCGATTTGCCAGATGGCTACCAAGCCATTGGAAGCAAATGGGTTTTCAAACTGAAAAAGGACAAGGATGGAAAACTTGAAGTTTTCAAAGCTAGATTGGTTGCAAAAGGTTACAGGCAAGTCCACGGTGTGGATTACGATGAAACCTTTTCACCAGTTGCAATGCTAAAGTCTATTCGAATAATGTTAGCAATCGCTGCATATTACGATTACGAAATATGGCAGATGGATGTCAAAACTGCTTTCTTAAACGGCGTTTTAACAGAAACTGTGTTTATGACACAGCCTGAAGGTTTTGAGGATCCAAAGAATGCTAAAAAGGTATGCAAGCTAAAGAAGTCAATCTACGGATTGAAGCAGGCATCCAGGAGCTGGAATATACGTTTTGATGAAGCAGTCAGTGACTTTGGTTTCATCAAGAACGCGGACGAATCTTGTGTATACAAGAAGGTCAGTGGGAGCAAAATTGCTTTCCTAGTATTATATGTCGACGACATATTGCTTATCGGAAATGACATTCCTATGTTGAACTCTGTCAAGATTTGGCTTGGGAAATGTTTTTCGATGAAGGATCTAGGAGAAGCACAGTACATATTGGGCATCAAGATTTACAGAGATAGATCTAAAAAGATGATTGGACTTAGTCAAAGCACTTATATCAATAAGGTGCTTGATAGGTTCAAGATGGCGGACTCCAAGCGAGGCTACCTACCCATGTCTCATGGAATGACTCTAAGCAAGACTCAGTGCCCAAAAACACTTGATGAGCGCAGACGAATGAATGGGATTCCATATGCATCATTGATTGGTTCAATAATGTATGCTATGATATGTACACGCCCGGATGTTGCGTACGCACTCAGTGCTACGAGCAGATACCAGTCAGACCCAGGAGAGGCGCATTGGACTGCTGCCAAGAACATTCTGAAGTACCTGAAAAGGCACAAAGATGACTTCCTGGTCTATGGTGGAGATGATGAATTAATTGTTAAAGGCTATACGGACGCAAGTTTCCAAACCGACAAAGATGATTTCAGATCACAGTCTGGGTTTGTCTTCTGCCTCAACGGAGGAGCAGTAAGCTGGAAAAGTGCTAAGCAAAGCACCATTGCGGATTCTACAACTGAAGCGGAGTACATTGCTGCACATGAAGCAGCAAAGGAAGCTATATGGCTAAGGAAGTTCATAGGAGAACTTGGTGTAGTCCCCTCCATTAAAGGACCAATAGCCCTGTATTGTGATAATAACGGAGCTATTGCACAGGCAAAAGAGCCTAGACACCACCAGAGAATCAAGCATGTACTTCGTAGATTTCACCTTCTACGAGAGTTCGTTGAAAGAAAAGAAGTCGAGATAAGCAAAATTGGAACTGATGACAACATATCAGATCCATTAACTAAACCTCTACCGCAAGCGAAGCACAACTCGCACACTGCAGCTATGGGAATCAAGCATATTGGAGAATGGCTTTGATGTCTCTGTTTAATGTTTTAAAGTTTTAGAGTTTAAATCTTTGTAAAACATTATTGGTTAATCATTCACAATAAATGAAAGGAATTCATTTTTCCATTTAATTTGTGGTTTATTAAATGATGAGTCCCTTCAATTTGACGATATATTCAAGATAGACTGTCAGGACCAGTCCTGTGACTAAGAAATGTCTATCAAGTGAACTTGAATGTCAAAGGTTGAAAATGGTCCCTAATCGGAGTTTTCTATAAAATTGGACGCATAGAAAACGTTAGACGATTAGAATGCAAGATGACTAGTAGTTCTGTTTCTTGAACTATGTGGACATGGCAATGTCATAATCATTTGCATAGATACTTACTTTGGGAAGACTAGTATCGGACAAGACCTATGAAACTTTACTGTAAGAGATGAAAGTCTGTCATAAGTAAATTTCATTAAATTATTAGACACTAAATCCTCAATACCTGAGTGATTTGAGATTACTTGTTTGAGAACTGGTTGCTTTGACGTTGACCAACCGTCGCACCGTAAAAGGAGGCTATAAAGGCAACGCTCAGGTAATCACCTATCAAACGAAGTCTAATCTCAAGATCGCAAGATTGGGATTGTCCTCCCATAAATCGGGAAGAGATGCTTAAAAGTTGTACAAGGCCACTCGGAGAGCTAGAAACTGTGAAATGCATGGCCGTGCTCGGATGAATCATAGGCTATGATTATCTGTTTATTTGATCAGTTGAACTCTGAAACCGAGGAACGCCTCTGGACATAATAAGGATGACAACTCTTACCTTATGTTCAAGAGCAAGCATCGAACGACAAAGGAATTAGGAAATGCACACTTGTCCCTAAGGACAAGTGGGAGACTGAAGGAAATAATGCCCTTGGTCCAAGTATGCATTCTATGTTAAGTCTAATAAATGCGGTTCAGTATTAATTAACAAAGTTAATAATTCAGTGAGATCAAGTGAGCTGAATGCCTAGCTAGAGGCCGCTTCAGTTCAAGTGGAATTAATGATATTAATCCACAGCTTACTCTTGACTGAACCCGTAGGGTCACACAAATAGTACGTAAACGGATCAAGTATTTAATGGCATTAAATACTCCATCTATGAATATTCGGAACCGACGGATCTTGGTTTCAGTGGGAGCTAAGATCGTCACAGGCAAGAAATGAATACTCCGGAAACGATGATATTGCCGGAAACGGAAATATGGATCGTATCGGAAATATGAATATTATCCAAGTCGTAGATGTTGCCGGAAACGGAAACATGGTACGTATCGGAAAATATTATTGGAAATGGAAATATTACCAGAATCGGAAATATTGCCGGAAACGGAAATATTGTCAGAATCGGAAATATTACCGGAATCGGAAAATAATTCCGGAAACGGAAATATTAAATATTTGTTCGAAACGGAAATTAATTCCGGAATCGGAAATATTAAATATTGTTCGTATCGGAAATAAATTCCGGAACTGGAAATTTAATCGGAAGCGTATCGTACGAATTAGCATCGGACGAGGCCTGCCGGACGAAGGCCCAGCACGAAGCCGGGCCATCGCCCAGCAAGCACGCGCGCCACAAGCCCAGCCAAGGCAGCGCCCAGGCCTACCGCAAGGCAGGCCCAGCGCGCGCCAAGGCCACGGATGCGTGGGCCGCGCTGCGTGGGCTGCTGCTCGCACGCGCATGGGCAGCCCTTGTGGCTGCCGTGTGTGTGTGAGTTTGTGCTCATGCGTGATTCCTAAATCTACAAGAGTTAGTGTATGATTAAATTCCTATTCCTAATTGGATAAATTAATTAAATAGAATTCATGTAGGATTCTAATTTCAATTAATTCGTATCCTACTAGGATTACGATTCCCTTTCCATAACTCTATAAATAAAGGCCTAGGGGTCATTATTTATACACAAGTTTTAAGTATTCAAAACTAAGATTTTTAAGCAGAAAAATCAGCCAATATTCTTGCCTACCTAACCGAAAATATTAGAACCTTAAGGGCGATTCTAGTTGGTCAATCTTAAGGCGGATCCGGACGTGCTGTGGACTATCTACGGAGGGACGACACTTGGAGTCCTAAAGACTTGTTCTTGTTCGGTTCGGGCGCAGCTAGGGAAGGCACGCAACAAAGAGTATGCATCTAAACTATGCTAAATGATTATGTGTAAATAATATGTTTCCTGGCTTTATGGTTTTTCCGCATGATTTATGAACTGTCATATGAATCATAACCTAACACGTGGGCCGTGGGCCTTGGGACTTGGGCCTTGGTACTTGGGACTTGGGCCTTGGTACTTGGTACTTGGTACTTGGTACTTGGGAATGCGGTTCGCGGGCGTGGGGTGGGTTTTGTGGGTCAACCCTATTCTTTTTGGTAACTGGACCGTTTTGCTTAAGTCATTGTTACGGGAATCTGTATTGATTACGTAACCGTTGGATTAATTACGTCCGTTACTACATTCAATGTCTCTGACCGTTTTTGGCTGTTGCAACATTCATTCCCTCAGCCGTTTTTGTCTGTTGCAATGCTTTCCTTCTAATTATTTAAATCAGAGTTTCAGTTCCCTTCACACAGAAAATCATACACACAAAATACGAAAACACATTCTTACTCTCACACAAAATTGCTCTCGGTTTTGGGCATACGTTCTGACTCCATCCGGCTTTGTGAGTGCACACAATGTCGGAGTTGCGCTAATCCTGAAGGGCGACCGCATTCTGTTCTACTGCACCGGGAGGTAGCGCGGAATCGTCTTTTAGGACAGTGGGTGTCCACGACGCAACAATTGTTCTTCGTTCAGTTCATCGAATCAGATAAGTTTGTTCTAATTTTCGCTTTAATCGCAACAATGTTCCCCGTCACATTATTATCATTCGACAATAGCCACCCTGGCCATCCGTCCATTTTACCAAAAAAGGATTGGTTTGAATACCTAACCATACACGTGTCGTACGATATCATTGCAACTTTTCCATTAGGACAGTTTTTCTTAGGGAGGTCATACGTAGTGGCAGTGGTAACACAGTCATGGCATGAGCTTGGGCTCAAATCCCCTTGGCAGAGGAAGTGGCCATAGACAACCTCGCTATTCGTGTTGTCGTTGTTGCTAGAAACCGCTTGATGGTAGCCTTTGGGGTTGGTAGCGTTGGAGGAGAGATAACTTAAGACGGTGTTTAGATTGGCTTGATATTGGCTATTGTTTGCGAACATAGTGTTACTTGGGCAGTAACTTCCCCACTGAGCGTTTACTGATTTGAAAATGAACGAGAATATAATTGGCAAATAGGTTGAGAGGAATAGAGAAAACCATCCTATTTCTTTAGCCATTAAACAAAGTATATGAACAAATTAATGCAATACCTTCGCATCGATAAGTTCCACAACTTCTTTGTAACGTACAATAATATATATTTTTCAATCAGTCTGTTTGGTCCTACAAAGAAAATGCTAACACGATGACGTTTTTTATGCTTTCAAACCTTTCTCTAACGTTATATCCTAAACTAATACGTCATTGTTGACTTAAGACTATTACTTGTATACTTGGTCTTCAGTTGGAATAACTCGAATAGAATTTTCAAACAAATAACAGCCATTAGGAGTTCACTTAATATGAGAGTTGAATGAGTCAAACTCTATCTTTTACATAGTCATATACTTACTCGTTTCTTATTAGATGACATAATTAGATTTTGACACTGATCACACAAGGTTTTTTATTTTCTTTTGTGATTTATATTTAGGAAAAAACATAATTATGTGTTGTCTTATTAGATTCGTCTCAATAAATATATTTTAAATATTAACTTTCACTACAAGAATTTGTACCTTTAACAACAACCTAATTACGACGGGTCAAAATCCCGTCGCAAAAGTTTTTTGCGACGGGGCTAACAGCCAAACAAAGACGGGAACAACTGTCGCAAATGTCTTTTACGACGGATTAACGACGGAATTTTCCATTAACCACGGCCCCCTTTTATGACAAATTCACGACAGGAAATCTCGTCATTAATCAACGATTATTGACCTTTAGCGACGGAATTTTCCGTCGTTAATGGTACAATTTTTTATAGTGTTTTTATGGATAATGTAAAATGTGATTAGAGATGGGTTGTTTTGGTATTATTGTAATGTGGCATATGAGGCGTTTTTGTAGTGATAGGAAGGAAAATAAGGAGTCCATCTAGTCTTACGTCAGTTTAATAGTTTATGTTTAAGTGTGTCATATACTTTTTAAATCTCGTATGATCTTCTATTATACTATGGGGCTCATGACCTCATGTATATATGGAAACGTCTAAGCGAGGGTTTTTAGTAGACCGTACAACTCAATCACGAAACCCCCGGAAATTGAGATGGGAAGGATGAAGAAAAAAACTTAAGGAATAACTGGGCAACAACAGAACCTCCGAGAGAGAAAGCGGTGAAAAAATGGAAGTGTGGAGGATAACATGAATAATTTTTCCCAATTTTCTTTAACTTTATTATTTTTTCCTTAAAACACAAATACTTTTTTACATATTTTTCTTATTTTATTCATATTTTATTATATTTAACCAAGTTTTCTACATTTAATTTAATATTTGTGTAAATAGTAACAATAAAGATCTTTACGAAACGGAGGTAGTATATGAGTTAACGGCTACTTTTCTATAACCAATTGGCTTTTAGGATAGAGCCTCGTCAGACTTATATATGGCCAATCTCTTTTCCTTTTTTTTTCCTAAGAAAGTAAGATAATATTAGCTCAAAACAGATTACAACCTAAGCTAACTCAAGGAAAACGAACCAACTAGGTTGCACCATTTAGCCTAGAGTCAGCAGCCCCAACACTCCACTGATTACAAAGCCAAAAACCATTGACTATCTTTCCTACTTACACTCTTAGGCATAACAACCAAAACTCTATTTTTTACAAGTTGCTTCAAGCCAGATAAGGTATGTTGCAATGTAGGCACAACTCTACTCCAGAAACTGCTATTTCTGCTCCTCCAAATCATGTATACAGTAGTTGCATGCAATGCTTGCATAAAAAACTTGATTTCTGAACTTTGAGTATTTACTATGACCAATCTCTTTTCTTGTATAGCTTATGTATAACCCGATCAGTTTAACATCGTATCAGAGTCAATCTCACGACTTGGACCTTGACGGTTAATACTCTGGGCCAAATTGAAATGGCACGTGTGAAGGAGAGTGCCGAGTTACGTGCTCTAACCCAAGAAACATCACATGATTGTAATCACTTTACAAGGATAAAAGACTACACGTACCCTTAAAATATAGAGAGATAGACTAACATATAAAATTGGTAGAATATTTCACCTATCATCAATTAGTTTTAGGATGATACTTGTCATATATATACGTTCTCAAGCGCGCTCTTCTCTTATATCACCCGATCAGTTTATGAAAAATGAATTACATACTACCGAGTAATATAAATAAGTTTATACTAACAACAAAATAATCATATTGTCCAGAGGATCATCTCAACCAAAAGGTTAAGCTTATGCTTGAAACCCCAAGATCAGCTTTACACTATCACAGATGCCGTAAAAACTTTATGAAACCGGCAATGACAGTGATTCTTGACGCGCATCCATTTCTCTCTCTGATATTTTCTACCTAGGTTCGGGCTCGGTGATTTTGACGTCATTTACCGATCAACGTGCTAACTTGGCTGATGACTGATCAGACGATGCACAATCCTTATTTGAAACTCTACTCTTTGTGAAGAAAACCGGAGCTACGGGAACCGCAAGAGTAACCGAGTAGCTGTCTAATGTGAGGACTGCGGTTGCCATAGTAGGTCTATCATCTGGAATTTCTTGAACACATAGCAAACCAATGTGTATGCATCTCATAACTTCATCCATTGAGCACGAGTCTCTTATCGTTCGATCTACGAATTCCAAAGGCATGCCATCTCTCCACTGTTTCCATGCCTGCAAAGTTTAAAATATTCTAGTAAAAACCTAGTCAAATCACCATTTTTCTCATTATCTATCAACTAATTAAACAATTACTTCCTCCATTTCTTTGTAAATGTATCATATTGACTTTTTACACTATTTATTTACTAACTTTGATTAATGTTGTAATAGAAACAAAAAAGACAATTAACAACGTAAATAAAAAAAACAAAGGTTTACAATGATTCACTAACAATATGTTAGCTATGTCCACATGCATAGAATATGAAAACCTTATTGATCTTGAGGGTTACGAATTACGGAATACTATTATGTTATAATCTAAAGAGTTCGTACTCTCTAGAAAGATGCGGAACACCAGAAAATAACCTTAAAACATATAAGCCTAGTCCACAATAAAAGTTATCGTGATGGGACTTTGTAGTAAGGAGACTTGACTGATTCAAGATATTTTCTAACAACCACATTCATTGCCAATATATGAAGACAAATTCCGTATTTTAATTATTATTGGGTTAATGTCAATATATATTTTCAAAGTAATTGATATTTATTTAATACTTTGTACTACCTCCGTTTCAGAAAGTTTTTTACAGTTACTATTTGCACGGACTCCAATGCAATATTTAACTACTAATATATCCAATTTCGTATATAGAAAAATTATAAAAACTTGATATTCTGAAAATACATACCAAGACCAATCTAACAAAATCTTACATGTGACGTTTTCATGTATATAATAGTAAGAATTTATGGTCAAATTTTTCATATTTTGGACACATATTTCAAAGAGTAAAGAACTTTCAGAAACGGAGGAAGTATTTAACTAAAGATATTGATGGTCAAACTTAGTATATAAATATTATAGAAATTCAAAATTGTGCATCTACTCCATCCGTCCCTTAATACTCGACCTGCTTTGACTTTTTGCACTATTCACATAATTCACTTTGACCCTATTTTATTTCTAGTATATGAAAACAAATGTTAGTATTTAATATATTGTTGGATTCATCTTAATATATATTTTCAAAATATTAATAATTTATAAGTTCTTATAATATGTAATTAAAGAAATTGGTGGTCAAAGTTATACATTGGCAAGCGTGTCCGGTCAAAACAGGTCGAGTATTAAGGGACAGAGGGAGGAAATACTTAAATTCAAATGCTACCAATACTTAATACTTACATAGCTTAGAAGGTCCTCAGCTTTTCCTGATTCATAAAATGTATTGTTTCTTTTGCCACTAATAATTTCCAAGACCAAGACTCCAAAACTATAAACGTCTGATTTATTAGAGAATTGTCCGTGCAATGCATACTCGGGCGCCATGTAGCCACTGCAAGAGGTGTCATATATATTAAGCAATGGCATAATTTTTATACTTCTAATTCGAACAGTTTGCAACACTACAACAAAAACATTAATTAACAGCGCCAAATCAGTAGCGCTTATCACAAAGCGCTATTATTTGAATGGAATAACAGCACTTTATTTTATATTGCTGTTAAATGAAACCATTTTAATTTCCACTTTAATATAATACAGCGCTTTTTTTTATAGCTATAATCATTTATCTAAAAAAAGCTATAGTAATAATTTTCACATACCGAGAAACCAAATTAAAGAATCAAACCCTTTAATCCCTCCCACGTTCTCCATCCCCCTTCCTCCTTCCACCACGACTTCCACAGTTAACATCGAATTCAAGAGTTCAATCCCGATCTGAATTCAAGAGTTTAACCCCAATCCAAGTTCACTCAAACCGAAATTTCCCAAATCCAATATTACAGAGTTTCCTTGAATCCAAATCCATATATTTTCGTATTTTAGCTTCTTCTTCCGGCGAACGCTTCTCGGCGGCGGCTTATTATCTGGCGAGCATATATTCCGGCTACGTGTGGTTGAATTATCAATTGTGAGTGTCTTCTTAATTAGCAATTCAATTATGTTTTTCAGGATTTTCCATTGTAAATTTTGCGAGTTTTATTAGCAATTTGATATGCTTGTTTATCGCCTAATTATACTAGATGTTAGGGTTTATTAGACCTTTATGATTTTGTGAATGTTAGAAACTTTTTGATTCTGTGAATTTTAGAAAAATTATTTTAGGAATTGGAGTTACAATGTCGTTATTGTTATTGTTGTTGTTGTTGTGCAGTTGCTTCGTTTATATATTGTTGTGTGGTTACAAGTTAGCAACACAAGGGCATGATTATTGCCAGTGAATCCATGAATCAATACATAATGACAGAACCAAGAAAGGTAGGAAAATTTATGATTTACAGAGTATTTCATAAAGTGCAACCAACCCTACATTCCTTGTTCAGAAGAATCCACTTAAACTTGGCCCCTTCAGTATATAGAATGAGTAATTTCACTAAAACTACCATCAAAATAAGGAAACCCTCCAAATCTTTACACACATGCCTAAAACTGTGATTCTCGTATATGTTAATATCAGATATATGTCAAGGCTAAGCAACTATTGAATGACTTATGACATCTTTATTTTTTTTCTTTGGTGGCGAGAAATACAGTGACACTATCTTAAGAGAAGTATGCAAATAACCAAGACTACGGGTTTAGCTAATTAGCTTTCTCCTAGATGTTTTGTTTTGAGATGGATATAGACTTATAGTTTCAGAAATGGGAAAGAGATATGGTTAGTTTCATTAATTGGCAGCATATTGTGTGGCATTGGCTTTGTAATTTTTCTTTTGTGTGGTTGTCAGGTACTTGTACGCTTTGTCTCTTGTCTTGGGTGGATTTGAAATATGTTGGTGTTTATTGAATATTCTTTTGTTCAATATAAATTGCGTAAAATCGTATACAGGTAAGTTACTTATTTCTCCTTTGTTGGATATTCTTTTGTTTTTGACATTCTACATTTCTGCTGGTTGTTTGTTCTGTTAGAGAGACGAGTGATCAACTTAGTTCTTGGCCGACTTGGGGGGTTGGATATCTGGATTCTGCAGTTGGGTGTGGGTAGGGTGCTACTTCTGTCCTGCTTGTGCCTTGTCTGTGTAGGGTGGTCTTGAGGCCTGGTATAAGAAGTAGTGAAGCACCTTCAGTTTTGTCCCATTTTCTAGTTAGTGGTTACTTGGGTAAGTTCTAACCAAGGACTCTTCTGCCCTATTTTGGAATCGTAAAATGTAGAATGAAAATAATCACGTCTGTCATTATATAATAAGCTTATGATCATTATGCAATGAACAAGTTAAAGTTGATCATGACTAATTCGCCTGGCTTGGCCAGATTGATGAGCCCATTTCCAGGAATTGAGGAGGCGCGCAACCCAATTATGCATATAGTATCATAGTGGTCCGACTAGAACAAGTATCAACCTTAAGATAAGTACTCTTTCAAGTGATAAACTCTAAAATAAGTATGTGACGAAATATAGAGTCACCTCTGATCCTCGAAATTATAGAGAACATCAATGCGGTACTCAGATGTAATTAAGAGAGTAATCCTCCATAGTAGAGCTCATGTATACAATAAAAACCTACACTAATAAGAAACTTTTAACTTTTAACTAACCATAACCAGATAGTTTAATTTAGCAGGAGAAACAAATAACGTAACTTTGTTTTCTGTCATCATTAGCTTTGATTAGAGACGATGATCCCACGACAAAAATTAAAGGCCGAGCACAAGGATAAATAAGCGAAGTGGAGAGTTCGTGAATTTGTCCATTACGAACTTTCAAATTTGGGAGATAATAAATCAAATAGTAGTTTTTAGAATCTGACTATACCAGAAACGCAACATATGAAGGATTTGATTGTTTGCTATTTTTGCACATTAATTAGCATAAAGGTGTACATGTTTTGACTTGATTTATTTCTAAATTTTTTGGAATTATACATTTCTCTAGACTTGATTTATTTCCAAATTCAAGTATGTTTTGGCATAAGGGTGGTCTTGAGGCCTAGTATAAGAAGCACTGTCTGTTTTGTCCCATTTTCCCACGCTATCTGTTTTTATACTAGACATGTTAGCCTTGTGATCCATCCCCCCCTTGTTAGAATTATTTGTTACAGAACATGCCTTCAGGGCTCAACATTCCCTCTTTGTACACATTGCTTCCATGTCATCCACATTGGACAAGAAACTCTGAAACTGCAGAGAATAGCTTTCCTAAATGCTCTGATTAAGATTTGGTGGATTATTTGATCAATAACTCTGCTTCTCACACTCCCCAACCATAACTTCTCCTGAAAATTGGGAAAAATCATCATTAGCAGCTTCATAAATGACATTTCCATCCCTATTATCAGAATCAAAATCGACATGTTCAGTTTCCCCTTTCCCACCATCATTATCCTCCCAATAGCGCGACTCTCTGAATTCTCCATCTTCCAAATAGGAATCATAACCTCCTTCAAATCCAGCAACAGTTCCAGCATTTTAAGTCAATTGACTTGAATCTTATATTTAAACTCAAGTGTAACACACAATGTTCTTCTCCCAGCAATGCCATGGATTGTGGATATTATATCATGAGATTCATGAAAGAGATCATCGGCTGGCTATAAGCAAACTCGAATATTTGAAGATGTGTGTATTTTTCTTTGTTCCATTATGCCTAGACATTATTATATGCGTTGTTACTAATTATGTATTTTCTCATTTTGTAGTACTTTCATGGTTGCAATGTTCTGAATCATGATCAAGGACAAATTTATGAAGTCAGACCTCAATGGACGCGTCACGTTCTTCGATCTCGTGTGAATATTGTGGTGGATTAATTATGTTTACGACTGGAAATTGTCTACAACGTTCTAATTTTAGTGTGTTGATTTAGAATTAAAAGAAGTTATATATGACAAGGATACATATTTCTCTTTTCTAGTGTGTATTTAGGCACATATGATTTTAAGTTTGAGACTTTGAGACATTTATTTGACATGATACAAATGAAGTCGGATTTTATATATATTCAATTTGTTTCTTTTTTTTGTGGGGAGCAACATATATATTTAACTCTTACACTATCCTGCTGCTGCATAGGCTCTAAAATGTTTTAACCTTTTGTTTACAGGTACTTGATAATTAAAATTAAATCTAATAACATCGCATTTTAATTAAATGCTATTAATTAATTTATATTAAATTATTTGTTGAGTACATAAAATTTCCTGCCATACCAGAGCTTTAATAACGCTTATTTATTAAACGCTGATAAATGAGGCAATATTAACAGCGCTTTTGAAAAACGCTGTTATTATTTTAACAGCGCTGCTAATTCACAGCGCTTTAAAAGCGCTGTCTTTCATTGAAAAAAGCACTATTAAAAGCTTATTTTGTTGTAGTGCAAGTGAAAATTCGGAATTATACTCACTATGTTCCAACAACTCTACTTGTTTTGTCTTGGCTTTGATCCATTACAAAAATTCTTGCCATTCCAAAGTCTGAAATTTTGGCATTCATATCGGCATCCAACAACACATTACTTGCCTTAAGATCTCGATGTATAATTCTTAGTTGAGAATCGTGATGTAGATAAAGCATCCCTCGAGCTATGCCTCCTATAATTTTGTAGCGCGTAGCCCAGTCAAGTAGTCCTTGACCTTCATGATTGTAAGAAATAAAGGCTATTGAAATCAAATAAATAAGAGAAATTTAATAACTTTACTTGATTGATAATCTCCGGATTACAATGACTGTGTCGTGGTATGAAGGCCACTGACTTAGAAGCGAATTTCGCCACTACCGGTACAGGCTCTCAAGTGACGAACGCCCCCCAAGGTTAACACAATCCTCCTCCTCTAAATTCGTGCACCCGAACTCAGAAGGTGGAACTGCTCAGATCTCTAATAGGGTTTAGGGTTTGTGTTTTTTTGGTATTGTGTTTTTGGGTTAATCTAATATATGTTTTTATTATAACAATATATATACTCCGTATGGGAAACGGAGATCCCAGCCGCACCATGATGATTTATCATCTAACAAATAGGAATTGGATGGTCTGATAACTTTGTGGGAGAATCTTGATATAATTAAAAGTCTTCCACCAAGCCTACGTCATCATTAGGGAATTATAAAAACAAAGCAATGCAAATCTCAATCAATGTCAGCATATCCCACAAGTCGGGTGCGGCAAAGATGCATTTGCCACGGTGCGCCAGTGATAAACACTGCTTCCTCCACATAATTATTTTCTAAGTAAATAAAAAACTTTGCATTATTATTAACAATCTTAGTCAATCCCCCGGCAAAGCTTTTTAAGGCTAAGAGAAACTGAGCAGTAAAATATAGGTTAAGTACTTAAATGTTAGTATCCAAAGGTTTGAACTAACACATAGTGGAGTGGGGTGTTTAACGGTCTAGAAAGTGTCCAAAGGATTGAACTCCTAGATTATTAAAGTTACCCGACAACACGTACCTTGCCATAAGAGCTTGAGCAATTCCTCGATAAATAACACGGCCGCTCATCTTGGGACTCTTAGTGAACGCTCTAGAGAGATATCCCATCACTCATAGAAGGAGGCCATCCCTTCACATTCACCGTAGGTGTTCCGCGAACATTAAGAACATTTAAGTTCAACCTTCCATCTATACAACTCACCGGTCATCTCACGACACCACTAGCTCGAGTGGCCTATGTCTGTGAGGCTAGTTATATAGATCTTCTCACGACACCATTAACTCGAATGGTCCCGGTCTGTGAGGCTAAACAAAGAAGTACCGTATCTACAGAGCATCTCATGACATCACTTAGACAAGTGACCTCGGTCTATGAGGCTAGATACATCCATAGCTTTTAACTCACATACATCATCCCTTTCGGGATGGCTCACCACACGGGTTTAGTATCTCTCAAACCCATACGTCTTGATGAATCAAGTACCTTCCTTCTGTCCAACCCTTTTGTAAAAGGATCCGCTAGGTTCTTCTCCGTTCTAACATATTCCAGAGAAATCACACCATTCACAATAAACTGTCTTACAGACTCATGTCTGACACGAATGTGTCTCTTCTTGCCATTATACACACTATTCTTCGCACCAACTATGGCAGCTTGTGAATCGCAATGAATAGGTACAGAAGGAGTTGGCTTACCCCATAATGGAATGTCTGCTAACAAGTTTCTCAACCAATCGGCCTCTTGCGTCGCAAGATCTAAAGCAATGAACTCCGACTCCATGGTAGACCGAGCTATGCACGTTTGTTTAGATGACTTCCATGAAATTGCACTTCCACACAAGGTAAAAACATACCCACTTGTTGAGCTCACCTCATCACTGTCTGTCACCCAGTTCGCATCACAGTATCCTTCGAGAACTAATGGGAAACCTGTAAAGTTTAAACCCCATTCCATGGTGCCTCTAAGATATCTCAACATATGTTTAAGAGCACTCCGATGCTCCCCTCTTGGATTATGGGTATAACGACTAAGTCTACTTACAGCAAAAGCAATGTCAGGTCTAGTGCAATTCATCAGAAACATAAGACTGCCAATCACCTTGGCATATTCCTCCTGAGAAACACTCGTTCCATTATTCTTGAACAGATGTTTGTTCGGATCACACGACGTCCTCACGGGCACCACATCAAAGCAATCAAACTTCTTCAAGATCTTCTCCACATAGTGGGTTTGAGACAACATGTAGCCCTTGTCGATTTTAGTGACTCTCACACCAAGTATCAC
This sequence comes from Spinacia oleracea, assembly GCF_020520425.1. Lineage (NCBI taxonomy): Eukaryota > Viridiplantae > Streptophyta > Magnoliopsida > Caryophyllales > Amaranthaceae > Spinacia > Spinacia oleracea. Next base: position 11,021,040 of record NC_079492.1, on the reverse strand, counting down.
ATCAACCTCACCCAAGTCTTTCATCTCAAATTTGGAGGACAAGAAGTTCTTATTTTCATCTATGGCATCTATACTAGCACTGAATAATAGCATATCATCAACATATAAGCATATAATCACACATTCAGTACCAAACATCTTTGTGTAGACACACGCATCACTGCCATTCACCACAAAGCCAAAACTAAGGATAGTGTTATGAAATTTTTCATACCATTGCTTCGGTGCCTGCTTCAAACCGTATAACGATTTTTTCAATCTACATACCTTATTCTCCATGCCAGGAACTACAAAGCCAGGGGGTTGCTCCATGTAGATTTCCTCTTCCAGATCTCCATTTAGGAAAGCTGTTTTAACATCCATCTGATGAACAATCAAATTAAATGCAGATGCTAACGCAAATAAGATACGAATAGTAGCTATCTTAGTCACAGGAGAGTAAGTATAGAAATAATCAACACCAAACTTCTGTGAGAATCCTCGAATCACAAGCCTGGCCTTGAACCTTTCAACTGAACCATCAATCTTCTTTTTCCTCTTGAAAATCCACATGCATCCTATGGCCCTACTCCCTTTCGGGAGCTCCACCAACTCCCAGGTTTGATTTGTCAAGATAGATTCAAGTTCACTATTGATCGCTTCCTTCCAGAAACTCGCATCAACGGACCTCATAGCTTCTTCATAGGTTTTGGGATCATCATCTACTACCTGTAGACACACCATTATTTCATCCAAACCATCCATACTTTCCATCTCCGCGAGGAACGCTGTGAGAAATTCAGGTCCAAAACTTGTTTCTGTCCTTTGCCTTTTACTTCTCCTAGGTTGCATTTGATTGTCAACCATAGGAAAAGTTTCAATATGTTCTGCAGAAGGTCCAGCCTGAGAAGACTGTCCTGCAAGAGGGGTAACAAAGGAAGAATCATTAGCAGCAATGTTATCTTTCAAAGGAAATACCTGCTCGAAGAACTCAGCATCACGAGCCTCGCATATAGAGTGATCATCAAGTCTCATGAACCTGTATGCTGCACTGTTCTCTGCATAGCCTACCAACACAGTATCAAATGTTCTCGATCCTACAGTAGGCCGTTTGAAAGATGGATAACCTACTTTTGCCAAACATCCCCACACCTTCAAGTAGCTTAGGTTAGGAGCATAACCCTTCCAATACTCATTCGGAGTCTTGTCCAGCTTTTTGTGAGTGACCCTGTTCAGCACAAAGTTTGCAGATAGCACTGCTTCCCCCCACAAGTTATCAGGAAGACCTGAACTCAAAAGCATTGCATTCATCATTTCTTTGAACGTTCGATTCTTTCTTTCTGCTATGCCATTCTGCTGTAGGGTATAGGGAGCTGTCACCTCATGAATAATGCCTTCCTTCTCGCGCACTTCCTTTAGAAATGTCGACCCATATTCTCCACCTCTGTCAGATCGTACCCTTTTGATTTTTCGATCTAACTGATTTTCTACCTCTGCTTTATACACCAGAAACTTGGACTCTGCTTCATCTTTAGACCTTAAAAGGTAGACTTTGCTATACCTTGAAAAATCATCAATGAAAGTAATGTAATAGCGTTTTCCACCTCTACTTTCCAAGTTCTTGAAATCTTCCAAGTCAGTGTGAATTAACTCTAACAATGTTGTCTCCCTCTTTGTGACTGGTTTGTACGGTTTCTTCACAAACTTTGACTCAACGCATACACCACATTTACTGTGTCCAGCAATTATCATATTGGGGAGTAGATTTAAGCTCTTCATACGTTTCAACTTGCTCACCCCCACATGTCCCAGTCTACCATGCCACAGATCAATGGACTCAACAATATAAGCAGAAGAAGAATTCTTATTCATGGTAGAATCAAATAAAAAGTTAAGAACAAATAAACCCCCACTAAGGTATCCCTTTCCTACATATTCGCCATTGCGAGTCAGAACAAGCTTGTTAGCTTCAAAAACTAACTTAACACCTACTTTGTTTAACAAAGCACCAGAAATTAAATTCCTACGAAGGGATGGTACATACAGTACATTGTGTAAAGCTAGTGTTTTGCCAGAAGTGAGCTTGAGAAGCACCTTGCCCTTGCCAAGTACCTCAGAGCTGCTTGAATTTCCCATGTAGACTTGTTTGCCCTCTTCAGCTTTCTCAAATTCCACGAACATGTCTTTGTTGGCACAGAAGTGCCTCGAAGCCCCTGTGTCAACGATCCACTCATTTATGTTTTCCACCAGGTTCACCTCAGAAATCAAAGCAGCTATCACATCATCTGTCTCTGCAATATGAGCCTCACTCTTTGGTTTAGCCTTGCTATTGCTCTTCTTGTTCCGACATTGGTACTTGTACGGTCCCTCCTTTCCACAGCCATAGCACACGCCTGTGAACTTCTTCTCAATTCTCCCTTTCTGCACAAACTTGCCTTTCTTTGCGTTTCCTGAACTTTGTCCCCTGTTCAAGTTACCATGACCTGCATTCTTATCATAATTAACATTAGTTTCAACAAGATTAGCTCTCACAACAAGTTCATTCTTGGGTTTCAATGGGGTATCTTTGAGCCGGTTTGCTTCTTCAACTTTCATATGACTCACTAACTCAACAAGAGTCAAATCCCTTTTCTTATGTTTCAGACGATTCCTGTAGTCAGACCAGGAATCAGGCAATTTCTCAATCAATACATTGGCCTGAAGAATTTTGCACATCTTCATGCCTTCAGCAAGAACTTCAGCAACTAGGGTCTCATATTCATGGACTTGCTCCATGACAGGCTTAGTATCAACCATCTTAAAGTTAAGCCAATTTCCAGTAACATACTTCTTCAATTCTTCCCAGCATCATCTGCACCATACTTTTTCTCAAGAGATTCCCAAATTGCCTTAGCCGATTTTTCTTTAATACAGAGATCAAAAATTGGGATAGTCATGTGGTACACCATGTGAGCCCTAACAACCTTATTGTCTTTGTCATACTTTTTAACATACTCCTCATTACTCGTAGCAGTTGTACTACTAGTTGATTTTCCAGTTTGAACAGGTGTATCAAGAACAGTAATAGTTTTTTCAATTGAGGTTGTGGGGATAGGACGATCATTGAACAACACATAATCAATATCAGCTTGTTCAAAATAAATCAGCAATTTTTGAGACCACCTCTTATAATTAGTCCCATCGAGTGGTTCCAATTTTGACAGATCCAACATCAAACGAGATTGCGGTAATCCAGACATGATTTCAATAGTAAAAATTCGCTTCTAAATTGTAAGAAATAAAGGCTATCACTACAACATAAACGAGCAAATGCAATGGTACATTGCAACGGTTAAAGCTAATGCAACAGGCAAGTGCAACGGTTAAAGCTATCGCAACGATCTAATGCAACGGTTTATATTATTGCAACAGGTCATGCAACGGTTATATTTAACGCAACGGTATTTTGCAACGGGTATTTGTAGACCGTTGTAATAGCCCCTCAAATGCAACTATGGATTTAGCTATTGAAACGGTTATCGTGGTAAGGACGGACAAATCGAGACACGTGCACATAGGATATTTTCCAGAACCCTCTTTTCAGAAATCTCTCTCAAGTCCCAAACCCTCCCTTCACCTTTTACCTAATCGTCTTCACCAGTCGTCACTCCCGTAGTTCAATCTCCAGCATTCTCCACCACCTCGTGTCCTCACCCATAGCTGTTCGTTTTGCTCTCATACAAGTTCGTTCTTTTTCTTTCCTCTTTAATTTGTTTCAGTGTTAATTTTTAGTTTCCCTAATATTATCTTCTATTTTCTAATATTGAATCAATGACTCTTATTGAAAGGTTAAAGAAGCCCATCAGCGTCCTCCGTAGCAGCGAAGAACTAGAACCCGTAGCAGCCACCCTCACCGACGCCGCCACCCCACCCCACCCCCACCGACGCCGCCATCAACATCTTTCTCGCGAGTCCTCGACACACCCAACCAGGTAATCTTTGTTCCTTTTGCTTCATTTATCGTGGTTCAATTTTTCAAAACCCTAACTTTTTAGGTAACTTTAAAACGCACAGGGAAGTGTCGTCTCCAACGCTGGCCGGCTCCTCTACCCCATTTGCGCGCGGCTCCCTCACCCAACCAAGGTAACCTTGTTCCTTTTTTATGATTATTATTTACGTTGGCTTAATTCTTTCAAGTATTAGTTTGATTGTCTATGGAGATGAAGAATGAAGTGGTTTGCAAGGCAGAGACTTCAAGTATTAGTTTGAGTATTAGTTTGATTATCTATTGGTTAATTCTTTCAAGTGTTAGTCTTTGGTTTGCAAGGCAGAGACTTCTAGGATTAGTGATTAATTAATCCAATTTAGTAGAAGATTAGTGGGTTGTTGTGTTTGGTTATAAGTCCTTTATAATAAATATATATATATATATATATATATATATATATATATATATATATATATATATATATATATATATATATATATATATATATATATATATATATATATATATGAGTATGGTCATGAAGTGATATTTATTTATACTTTTTACTTTTAGAATCTGGTATATTTGTAGATTTGGGGCTTCGGGTTTGTTTGTAGAATATGTTTATTAATTCAAACATAGTAGAATATTAGGGGGTTTGTAAATTTATAGGTTTGGGCTTCGGATTTGAATAATTAGTTGAATAATTACATTGGTTATTTAGTGAGGTTTTTTCTGTTTTAGCTATTAATTAGTTGGATTTGAATAATGTTTATTTAAAGGTTTAAAATGATAACTTAAGCTCATTAGTTCAAAGTTGGGAGCGAAAATGCCAATTTGGGCTAAATATGACCTATACCGAACAAATGAGCCTTAAATGTACATAAATAGATACGAATTAGTCTTAGATACCTTTAGTGTGCCGCATAAAACATGTAAAAGGCTTTAAATGATAACTTAGGCTCATTAGTTCAAAATTGGGAGTGTAAATGAGCCTTAAGCTATGGTGGTGCCTCCTTTGCCTAAGGTTTGTGTTCTTTTCCGGGTTTTGTTGTTTGTGTGTGTGAGATTGATCAATATTGGATATTAACTCGGGCTTTTTCTTGGGTTTATACTTAATAGAGTAATGTTTTGTTTAATTTATGTTTCTATTAGTCTGTATACGGTGCTTTTATGAACTTTAATAGTTGGATGTGTAATTAATGATCTTTTTGGTTGGTTTATGCAACTTTGGTTGTATGTTGTTCAGTTGTTGATCTATCCTTCTTACGATTGCCATTGCTATTGCTTCTGTATTTCCTATTTTTTAAATGTTATTATTTGAGAATTGATCGAGGTTGTTAGGGTAATATCCTTTAAATGGGGAGGCTGCATATGCCTTCCTGTATTTGGTTAGCCTTTAACTAGTAAGGATGTGTATGCCTTGACCAAATCCGGACTCCTTATACATTGGTTAGGTTGTACGATTGCGTACTCTTGACTCCTTTTTGGTTGGCTTATAATCCGGACTCCTTATACATTGGACTGAACCTGGCTTGCTTGATAGGTTTATTTGGTTTATGAGCAGATAAAGTGAAGGAAATAATGCCCTTGGTCCAAGTATGCATTCTATGTTAAGTCTAATAAATGCGGTTCAGTATTAATTAACAAGTTAATAATTCAGTAAGATCAAGTGAGCTGAATGCCTAGCTAGAGGCCGCTTCAGTTCAAGTGGAATTAATGATATTAATCCACAGCTTACTCTTGACTGAACCCGTAGGGTCACACAAATAGTACGTAAACGGATCAAGTATTTAATAGCATTAAATACTCCATCTATGAATATTCGGAACCGACGGATCTTGGTTTCAGTGGGAGCTAAGATCGTCACAGGCAAGGAATGAATACTCCGGAAACGATGATATTGCCGGAAACGGAAATATGGATCGTATCGGAAATATAAATATTATCCAAGTCGTAGATGTTGCCGGAAACGGAAACATGGTACGTGTCGGAAAATATTATCGGAAATGGAAATATTGCCAGAATCGGAAATATTGCCGGAAACGGAAATATTGTCAGAATCGGAAATATTACCGGAATCGGAAAATAATTCCGGAAACGGAAATATTAAATATTTGTTCGAAACGGAAATTAATTCCGGAATCGGAAATATTAAATATTGTTCGTATCGGAAATAAATTCCGGAATCGGAAAATTTAATCGGAAGCGCATCGTACGAATAAGCATCGGACGAGGCCTGCCGGACGAGGCCCAGCACGAAGCCAGGCCATCGCCCAGCAAGCCAAAGCGCGCCGCACAAACAGCAACGCCAGGCCCAGCGCAAGGCCAGGCCCAGCAGGCTGCGCGCAGCGCGCAGCGCGCACAGCGCGCACAGCACGCGCAGCGCGCAGCGCGCGCGGGCGCTGAGTGGGCTGCTGCTCGCGCGCACGCATGGGGCCCATCGTGGCTGCCGTGCGTGTGTGTGCAAGTGTTTGTGTTCGTGCACGTTTCCTAAAACATGCAGAGTTCGGTTAATGATTAAATTCCTAATTCTATTTGATAAATTAATTAAATTAGAGTTCTTGTAGGATTCTAGGTTTGATTAATTTGTATCTGAATAGGATTTCGATTCCCTTTCCATACCGCTATAAATATGAGGCTAGGGATCACAATTTATAACACAAGTTTCAAAGTATTCAAAGTGAGTTTTTGAGAGAAAAATTCAGTCACACATTTGCCTATAAAGTGCCGAAAATAATAGTACCTTAAGAGCGATTCTAGTTGGTCAATCTTAAGGCGGATCCGGACGTGCTGTGGACTATCTACGGAGGGACGACACTTGGAGTCCTAAAGACTTGTTCTTGTTCGGTTCGGGCGCAGCTAGGGAAGGCACGCAACAAAGAGTATGCATCTAATCTATGCTAAATGATTATGTGTAAATAATATGTTTTCCTGGGTTTATGGTTTTTCCGCATGATTTATGAATTGTCATATGTATCATAACCTAACAGTGGTATCACGAGCCCCTTATTATTTTCATAATCTAAATTGCATGAACATGGTTAAATATTACAAATTTGCAAGAATTAAAAGGGGTGATTAATTTTCGTAATTGTTAATTAATTGCAAATTGCGTTTATTTAATTATACGTACGCAGTTTTTCGGCAGTTTCTTCGTTACTCATCCGAATTGAGTGATTTTTGTGTCAATTCCGCATGTAAAAGGCATTCTAAAATTTTGACAAAAACAGTATTTTTCTGCCGAACCCAGAATTCTCAAATTCGAAGCCTAACTATGACTTTTCGAAGGTTTTAGTTTTTCGAATGCAAAATTTCGTAAATTTAAGATGTTAAATTAAATATTTGCGATTCTTGTTGATAAATCTTGAATTTTTGATTGACCTACTGCATATGTTTAACAAGTTTGAATGCCTAGTCTTGTTAATTATGCAATCTAATTTGTAATTATGATTAATTTGTTGAAAATTAGAATAATTTAGATTTAATTTGATTTTCATAATTAATTGTAATTTAATTAGAAACCTATGATTAAAAACCACCATAAAAATTGTAAATTTACGATAAATTTTAAATTTTTATGACCTAGACTTGAATCCATAACAATCGGAAATCAATTGGATAATAAATTTTCGATTTTTCGCCCTAAAATTATGAAATTAATATTATTTATTAATTTGTCATTAATTTTAAATATAAATTTTAAATTTTTATGCGATTCGTTCATATAACTTGCACGCACGAAGCAATGGACGCTTCGTGTTACCCTTAAGGGGTGTTGTATAATGCGGGCATGCGACGACGAGCAAGGGAGCTCGTCGCCCGTGCGGCACGAATGCAATGAGCAAGGGCGTAGTGCACGAGCACAAGGCAGCACCCCTGCCTTGTGTCGTGTGCCACGACCAATGGACGAATGGGCATGGGCGTAGGGCGAGCCAAGGCAGTCGCGTGTGGGCAGCAAGCGAGCTGCGCCACAACGCGCGCTGCCTCGCACAAGAGCGCGCAGCCTCGCGCGCAGCGAGCGCAAGCTCGCGTGCCACGAGCGCTGCGCCTAGCATTGCTCGCGCGCACAGCGAGCGATGTCGCCCGCCCAGCGAGCGATGTCGCGCGCCCAGCGAGCGATGGCTCGCGCGCCCAGCGAGCGATGTCGCGCGCGCACTGCGAGCGATAGCCCGCGTGCGATGAGCGCTGGCGCGCGCAGCGAGCACCAATGCGTGCGGAGGCTTGCGATAGGGATGCAGCAGCTATGCGACGAGCGCATGGGCTGCGCGCACATGGCCAGCAATGGCTGTGTGCGTGCGGCCCATGGGCGTGCAACGCGTAGGGTGTTTGCGTTACGATTAGATCGTTTTGAATGTTTAATTTGAAAATTTAAGTTCACGTAATTTTAATTAATTTTAAAATTAATAATTTAAATTATTTTCTTGGATTTTAATTTTGAATATTATAATTATAATAAATGTTATTTATTCTAATTATTTTACTAAAATTAAAATCATGAATTAATTTAAATGCGACTGAAATTAAAATAAACTTTTTGGATTCAATTATAAATTTATATGAGCTTTAAATTTTAATTAAATTTGTATGTTTCCGGTTAGACTAGAAATACATTTTTATGTTTAAAATTGGTAAAGCATATGAATTTATTGGTTTAAGTGGGAGCGTTTTTTTTGGTCATAAACTCTTGATTAGGTCTACAAATCCTTAAGGTTAAAACAACTTGATTAGAATTAATAAGGACTGAATAATTGGTAGATTATTGGTGCCCTTGATTAATTGCTGCAAATTTTTACGTGATGCATAATGTGTTTTACTAACCAGCTATGTGGGCCATTCATGATAATGAATGGGTGAATGGTATATATTGTATATGTACTGTTTTGCAGGTTATGAAGTGACTAGTATGGCCCAAATAGGATAGAAAATATGGTCTGCGTACCATTAATTTGAATGTAATTGGTCTAAAGTACCAAAGTTATTTTTCAATTCAAATATGGTCTGCGAACCATCAAATAGTTGTAATTAGTTATAGCTTATCCTATTTGAAGAAAATGGTGCCTCCCACGGAGATTTTCAAGACGGACTTTGAAGTCAAAGCTTCAAGATGAAGTCGGGCCATACTAGATCACAAATATCTTATGCATGTTTTAAGTTATTTATTGCTTTAAATATGTCTTAAAATGCATGAGATCAAAAGCTTGATTATGTTGCATGATTAAGGATTTTAGTTCACTTAAAATCTAACCAACATAGTAAGAGCCTTAAGTTCCAAACTTAAAAATTGAGTTAAAAGGTGCCATGCCAAAATATACACTTGCTTGGATATCCTTTACATCAATCTAGTAATAGTTTTCGCTCAGCGAGGTGTTACTTATTGGTCCTAAAGGGGCAAGGTACACAAATAATTGTGAGTACATGTTAGTTTTGGTGAAACTCAACGATATAAGTAAGGAGTCCTTTTATGTCGTGGCAAAATCGATAGGTTTACCTAATAAGTTCTTAGACGTACCTATCAACCAAGAATAGTTTCTAGACTATTAGCAAAAGGCTTTTGCTTACCTAAGATGTTCTAGGATTAAGTCGACAAACTGTGCTTAGTTCTTCAATGATTTTAGGATCTTGGAATCATTTTATTCACACCTGCCGGAACACATAATTTGAATAAAATGCTTAATAAACATTGAATTATGCATGTATGCTAGAATTTAAGTTTATTAAGAGGAACTGTGAATGGTTATTTATTTGTTTATTCTTTTCAATTGTAGTTTTAATATGGCAAACAACAATCAAAACATCATCATGGGTTCTGAGCTTATGGTCAAGCTGAACCTGACAAATTTTCTTGAATGGGAAGCTAAGCTAGTTGAAATAGTCAAACTCAATGGACTTGAGTATGTACTGTCACATCCCATGCCAAGCTACTATGCCAGAGACATGACCCCTGAGAGATTTTACGCCTGGGATGCGGATCTCAAAAAGGTTATGAGTCTCATGCTGAACAATATCCCTGATGATTGGGCTAGAAGGTTTGTAGCCTATGAACCTTTTACGCTCATCAAGAATCTGAGGGATATCTGTCGTGGAAGTACGGAGGACAGGGACCTGAACGTCCATGAGTTGATTGAATCAATGTCTGGTCTAAAGGTTAGTTCTCCCAACAGGTGTTATAGGATGGAGGTCCAAGAAACACATGTTCAGCTCCTTCGCACTAAACAAAGGGTAGGCGTCCCACTGAGGTTCCATGTGGATCTTATGTGTTCATATTTTGATCGCCTAAGTCTACTAGGAACACCAATAAGCGAAAGGATGGCAGTCTCTGTCTTGCTCAATTCACTACACAGTGGGTTTGGTCGCTTCAAGCAACTATACCTAAGTGAACCAAGAGAAGAAACAGTTGCAGAATTTATTCACCTTGTCAGAAAGGCTGAAATAGTACTGGACTGTGAAGCCAAAGATTTACTCAAGGCTAGAAAGAGACCATTCAAGAAAGGTGGAAAGTCCAAGGGCAATGCTAAATCAAAGCAGGACAAGTCCACATCAAGCTGTCTTTATTGTGATGGAATAGGCCATTACAAAAGAGAATGTCCAAAGCTAAAGGAAGATCAGAAGAACGGAACAGTCGTTCCATCTTCAGGTATTTTCGTTATAGACTGTATACTTGCTAATTCAACTTCTTGGGTATTAGATACAGGTTGTGGCTCACACTTATGTTCCAATCCACAGGGACTAAGAAGAAGTAGAAAGTTAAGCAAGGGTGAAGTCGACCTACGAGTGGGAAATGGAGCACGGATTGCTGCATTAGCTGTAGGAACTTACTATTTGTCGTTGCCCTCCGGGCTAGTTTTGGAACTGGAAGAATGTTTCCATGTTCCAAGTCTTACTAAAAACATCATTTCAATTTCTTGCTTAGATGCTAAGGGATTTTCCTTTATAATAAAAGACAATAGTTGTTCGTTTTATTTTAAAGAGATGTTTTATGGATCTGCTAGATTAGTCAATGGACTTTATTTATTAGATCACGACAAACAAGTATATAACATAAATACCAAAAAGGCCAAAAAGGATGATTCAGATCTCACCTATCTGTGGCATTGTCGATTAGGCCATATAAACTTGAAACGCTTAGAAAGACTTCAAAGGGAAGGAATTCTAGAACCATTTGACTTAGAGGATTATGGTAAATGCGAATCGTGTTTACTTGGCAAAATGACGAAGCAACCTTTCTCTAAAGTTGGAGAAAGAGCAAATGAACTATTGGGTTTAATCCATACAGATGTATGTGGACCAATGAGTACAAATGCTAGAGGTGGTTTCAGCTACTTTATCACTTTCACTGATGACTTCAGTAGGTATGGTTATGTCTACCTAATGAAGCATAAGTCTGAATCCTTTGACAAATTCAAGGAATTTCAGAGTGAAGTAGAGAATCAATTAGGCAAGAAGATTAAGGCACTGCGGTCTGATAGAGGCGGTGAATATCTGAGCTATGAATTTGATGACCATCTGAAAGAATGTGGAATTCTATCAGAATTGACTCCTCCTGGAACACCACAATGGAACGGTGTGTCAGAACGGAGGAACAGAACCTTGCTAGACATGGTCAGGTCAATGATGGGTCAGGCCGAACTTCCATTAGAATTTTGGGGACATGCACTAAATACAGCTGCACTCACTATAAATAGAGCTCCGTCTAAAGCTGTCGAAAAGACTCCATACGAATTATGGTTTGGAAAGCCTCCAAATGTGTCTTTTCTTAAGATTTGGGGATGTGAAGTATACGTCAAACGATTAATTTCAGACAAACTTCATCCAAAATCCGACAAATGTATCCTTGTGGGCTATCCAAAGGAAACAAAGGGGTATTACTTCTACAATACATCTGAGAACAAAGTGTTTGTTGCTCGAGATGGTGTCTTTTTGGAGAAGGATCACATTTCCAAAATGACAAGTGGGAGAAAAGTAGACCTCGAAGAAATTCGAGTCGAACAACAAACTCTAGAGAATGCTCAAGATGACATTCAGGATGAAACTCAGAGATCTTTAGAAGAATCTGGTGAGAATCATGGTCAATCTAGAAATGTTACCCCGCGTAGATCGCAAAGATATAGATCTCAACCGGAAATGTACTTAGGTATTTTGACGAACGAGAGCTATGACGTTCTATTACTTGAAAGTGATGAACCTGCGACTTACAAGCAAGCTATGACGAGCCCTAGCTCCAAGCAATGGCAAGAAGCCATGCAATCTGAATTAGACTCCATGTCTGAAAACCAAGTATGGGATTTGGTCGATTTGCCAGATGGCTACCAAGCCATTGGAAGCAAATGGGTTTTCAAACTGAAAAAGGACAAGGATGGGAAACTTGAAGTTTTCAAAGCTAGATTGGTTGCAAAAGGTTACAGGCAAGTCCACGGTGTGGATTACGATGAAACCTTTTCACCAGTTGCAATGCTAAAGTCTATTCGAATAATGTTAGCAATCGCTGCATATTACGATTACGAAATATGGCAGATGGATGTCAAAACTGCTTTCTTAAACGGCGTTTTAACAGAAACTGTGTTTATGACACAGCCTGAAGGTTTTGAGGATCCAAAGAATGCTAAAAAGGTATGCAAGCTAAAGAAGTCAATCTACGGATTGAAGCAGGCATCCAGGAGCTGGAATATACGTTTTGATGAAGCAGTCAGTGACTTTGGTTTCATCAAGAACGCGGACGAATCTTGTGTATACAAGAAGGTCAGTGGGAGCAAAATTGCTTTCCTAGTATTATATGTCGACGACATATTGCTTATCGGAAATGACATTCCTATGTTGAACTCTGTCAAGATTTGGCTTGGGAAATGTTTTTCGATGAAGGATCTAGGAGAAGCACAGTACATATTGGGCATCAAGATTTACAGAGATAGATCTAAAAAGATGATTGGACTTAGTCAAAGCACTTATATCAATAAGGTGCTTGATAGGTTCAAGATGGCGGACTCCAAGCGAGGCTACCTACCCATGTCTCATGGAATGACTCTAAGCAAGACTCAGTGCCCAAAAACACTTGATGAGCGTAGACGAATGAATGGGATTCCATATGCATCATTGATTGGTTCAATAATGTATGCTATGATATGTACACGCCCGGATGTTGCGTACGCACTCAGTGCTACGAGCAGATACCAGTCAGACCCAGGAGAGGCGCATTGGACTGCTGCCAAGAACATTCTGAAGTACCTGAAAAGGCACAAAGATGACTTCCTGGTCTATGGTGGAGATGATGAATTAATTGTTAAAGGCTATACGGACGCAAGTTTCCAAACCGACAAAGATGATTTCAGATCACAGTCTGGGTTTGTCTTCTGCCTCAACGGAGGAGCAGTAAGCTGGAAAAGTGCTAAGCAAAGCACCATTGCGGATTCTACAACTGAAGCGGAGTACATTGCTGCACATGAAGCAGCAAAGGAAGCTATATGGCTAAGGAAGTTCATAGGAGAACTTGGTGTAGTCCCCTCCATTAAAGGACCAATAGCCCTGTATTGTGATAATAACGGAGCTATTGCACAGGCAAAAGAGCCTAGACACCACCAGAGAGTCAAGCATGTACTTCGTAGATTTCACCTTCTACGAGAGTTCGTTGAAAGAAAAGAAGTCGAGATAAGCAAAATTGGAACTGATGACAACATATCAGATCCATTAACTAAACCTCTGCCGCAGGCGAAGCACAACTCGCACACTGCAGCTATGGGAATCAAGCATATTGGAGAATGGCTTTGATGTCTCTGTTTAATGTTTTAAAGTTTTAGAGTTTAAATCTTTGTAAAACATTATTGGTTAATCATTCACAATAAATGAAAAGAATTCATTTATCCATTTAATTTGTGGTTTATTAAATGATGAGTCCCTTCAATTTGACGATATATTCAAGATAGACTGTCAGGACCAGTCCTGTGACTAAGAAATGTCTATCAAGTGAACTTGAATGTCAAAGGTTGAAAATGGTCCCTAATCGGAGTTTTCTATAAAATTGGACGCATAGAAAACGTTAGACGATTAGAATGCAAGATGACTAGTAGTTCTGTTTCTTGAACTATGTGGACATGGCAATGTCATAATCATTTGCATAGATACTTACTTTGGGAAGACTAGTATCGGACGAGACCTATGAAACTTTACTGTAAGAGATGAAAGTCTGTCATAAGTAAATTTCATTAAATTATTAGACACTAAATCCTCAATACCTGAGTGATTTGAAGATTACTTGTTTGAGAACTGGTTGCTTTGACGTTGACCAACCGTCGCACCGTAAAAGGAGGCTATAAAGGCAACGCTCAGGTAATCACCTATCAAACGAAGTCTAATCTCAAGATCGCAAGATTGGGATTGTCCTCCCATAAATCGGGATGAGATGCTTAAAAGTTGTACAAGGCCACTCGGAGAGCTAGAAACTGTGAAATGCATGGCCGTGCTCGGATGAATCATAGGCTATGATTATCTGTTTATTTGATCAGTTGAACTCTGAAACCGAGGAACACCTCTGGACATAATAAGGATGACAACTCTTACCTTATGTTCAAGAGCAAGAATCGAGCGACAAAGGAATTAGGAAATGCACACTTGTCCCTAAGGACAAGTGGGAGACTGAAGGAAATAATGCCCTTGGTCCAAGTATGCATTCTATGTTAAGTCTAATAAATGCGGTTCAGTATTAATTAACAAGTTAATAATTCAGTAAGATCAAGTGAGCTGAATGCCTAGCTAGAGGCCGCTTCAGTTCAAGTGGAATTAATGATATTAATCCACAGCTTACTCTTGACTGAACCCGTAGGTTCACACAAATAGTACGTAAACGGATCAAGTATTTAATAGCATTAAATACTCCATCTATGAATATTCGGAACCGACGGATCTTGGTTTCAGTGGGAGCTAAGATCGTCACAGGCAAGGAATGAATACTCCGGAAACGATGATATTGCCGGAAACGGAAATATGGATCGTATCGGAAATATAAATATTATCCAAGTCGTAGATGTTGCCGGAAACGGAAACATGGTACGTGTCGGAAAATATTATCGGAAATGGAAATATTGCCAGAATCGGAAATATTGCCGGAAACGGAAATATTGTCAGAATCGGAAATATTACCGGAATCGGAAAATAATTCCGGAAACGGAAATATTAAATATTTGTTCGAAACGGAAATTAATTCCGGAATCGGAAATATTAAATATTGTTCGTATCGGAAATAAATTCCGGAATCGGAAAATTGAATCGGAAGCGCATCGTACGAATAAGCATCGGACGAGGCCTGCCGGACGAGGCCCAGCACGAAGCCAGGCCATCTCCCAGCAAGCCAAAGCGCGCCGCACAAACAGCAACGCCAGGCCCAGCGCAAGGCCAGGCCCAGCAGGCTGCGCGCAGCGCGCAGCGCGCACAGCGCGCACAGCACGCGCAGCGCGCAGAGCGCGCGGGCGCTGAGTGGGCTGCTGCTCGCGCTCACGCATGGGGCCCATCGTGGCTGCCGTGCGTGTGTGTGCAAGTGTTTGTGTTCGTGCACGTTTCCTAAAACATGCAGAGTTCGGTTAATGATTAAATTCCTAATTCTATTTGATAAATTAATTAAATTAGAGTTCTTGTAGGATTCTAGGTTTGATTAATTTGTATCTGAATAGGATTTCGATTCCCTTTCCATACCGCTATAAATATGAGGCTAGGGCTCACAATTTATAACACAAGTTTCAAAGTATTCAAAGTGAGTTTTTGAGAGAAAAATTCAGTCACACATTTGCCTATAAAGTGCCGAAAATAATAGTACCTTAAGGGCGATTCTAGTTGGTCAATCTTAAGGCGGATCCGGACGTGCTGTGGACTATCTACGGAGGGACGACACTTGGAGTCCTAAAGACTTGTTCTTGTTCGGTTCGGGCGCAGCTAGGGAAGGCACGCAACAAATAGTATGCATCTAATCTATGCTAAATGATTATGTGTAAATAATATGTTTTCCTGGGTTTATGGTTTTTCCGCATGATTTATGAATTGTCATATGTATCATAACCTAACATAAAGTATGTCAATTCTTTGGTGTGCTAATTATGTTAGCTTTGAGTTGTGTGCTACTGTTTGTGGTATGTTTTAAAAGAAGCAGGAGTCCATTGATTATGTTGGTTGGAAACTTGGAATCTATTATTGGCAAACACATTGCCTGATTAGCATTACATAAGGTATCTGAATGTTAGCCTAGAGATGATGTGGGATAATTTGTTTGTTTCATTTTTTCCAAAGTTAAGCTTATGATTACTAACTAGGGAATGATTATATGATAAATAAACGTCATGACAATCAACTCATGCAGGCATTCGGATCAGAGATTTTTTTTTTTAATTTATTTCTAGTGTTAAAAGACAATTATGTGAATAATGTGGATGCCTTTACAATTGAGGCATTTATAGTAATTTGAAGTTCTTCATTTAAGGTTCACGAACAAATGAGCCTTAAATGTACATAAATTTTGGGGAAAACCAATAAAAAATGCCTTATTTTAGCCTAAATATGACCAACAAAAAACTCTTAGTTGATGGATTCTACAATTCTGCTCGTATACAACTAGAAGTTTAATTATACTACTATTTCTTTCTACCTGTTGTGATATAACAATTTAAAGGGAGGGGACCTTTAGTTTTTACCACTAGACCAGAGTGACCTAGAAATAAACAGCTAGGTTAAGTAGTATTATGATATTAAGGGGCCTTCCAAGAATTTAACTTGGGATAAAAAGCCCTTTGGTTGCCTTTGATCTGATTTGTTCACATTAACTTTGTAGTAGAGTTAGACATACTTGTCCATATCTTTTGGAGCGTAGATTCAGTAGAAGGGCCCTTTTGATTGCTTCTTATCTGTTAGACCGGCACACGAGGTTGCTCCTTTTATTTCTTATCATTTTAATTGGTACAAAACTACCAAACTGATCTGCAAATTAGAGCAGAGACAAATATATGATGAATATTAAAGTTAGTGGTGAAATTTGTTTTACTGTTGCTCATTAATGATCATATGTCTATTGGGAATGGAACATGGAATGATTTGTGTAGAGTTGTTACATGACTGTATGTTAAACTTTCTCTTGCTTTATACTATTTTATTATTTTTAGGATTATGCAAAATTTTTAAATCATATCATGTAAAAAGAAAATCTGCAATAATATTTTTACAATAAAACGTGGAGCAAAAATTGATTTGTTAACGGATTTGCGTTGCTTATTCAGCTGGCAGGGAAGCTTATGCATTATCAATTGTTAGGAAATTTCTCATTGTTGTTACTAATCTGTTGGATCCTTGAAGGCTCTAAGTGTCTTTAGTTCCTTGGTTTACCTTGTTAGGCAAATAGGCACAATATAATACTCTATTGCAATTTAGTTTGTGTTCTGCCTTCTAGCAACCAGTAGAACCATAAATTGAACTCTAGGTTTATTTGTTTTTTGTCTTGTTGTTCGTTTCTCTTAACTCTGTTGTTAATGTCCCTTATAAATTTCAGAGTCTGAATATTGTAATGCTAACTATCTTGGTAATTGTAAGATTACATATTTCAGTTGCACCCGTAATACGGATGTATGGAGTATAATCGGTTTGTTGATTTCTTGCGAGGGAAGGATAAGGACTTTTGTTTTCCATCCATTGTGTTTTGTAGTTATATTGAAATCTATTTTTCTTACCCTTTCTAATTGCAGGAGAGGAAATAAGATGTTGATGAAGATTTGAAAGACTTTCATAGAAATAAGAAGAATAAGGTATTATTCCCGTTTGGATTATTGGATATGGTTTATTTGCTTTTGGGCTCTCATCTCTTACATGTTACATTATGCACAAGCATATGATAGCAAGAATCTATCTTACTGCATTTCGGCGTTGTAGAGTCTTTTCTTTTGGCACTGTCTCTAATAAAAATGCAATAAAAAGGGATTTTTAGTGTATAGAGAAGCAAAGGTCGATGAAAACAATGTCGTTTTTGGTTCTATGAAATAGATCTTTAATTTGGTACAGTGAGTCATTTATTCTTTTTGATGCATGGTAAGATAATTAAGAGTACTGTACAATTTACTACTTATCATACAGGTGGGCTTGATTTTTTTTCCGAATGATATGTGGTACCACATGAGTAACATTATTATTGAGGCTTCAAGATCATACAGGTATTAGTTTGTAGGCTCCCATTAGATCACTTATTAATGGAGTTGTAGCTTTTTGTAATAATCACATAGCTGCTTGTGTCACCAATAATATTAACATATATTTAATAGTATATTGCACGGATCATAGGAGTGTAGTTAGTTATCATGTTTATTAGCCTTGGATCCATTGTCTTTTTTAACTTTGAGACACATGTTTATTATCATTTTTATCTCTTTGGAGATGGAGTAGTATCTGATGCCCTTATTTTCTAAGTATTAATTATTATTTTAAGGTTTGTGAAGAACAAATGGATTTTACAAGCTAGGCAGAAACAGAGTTTGGTGGTGTATCTTACATGTGTAATTAGTTAGCTCTTATGGTAATATTTTGGTGATCTCAAGATCTCAACTCTCAACCAATGTAAAATGAGAGTATATAATATTCTTTTTTTTAGGTTATTTATGTAAGTACTACCGTAGTACTAACGTAGTACTACTTTTTGTATATTGCCAAACCATTGGACATGTAGATATTATTAATCTTTTTAATGAAATTAAATTTTTATGGTCATTAATTTTTGTTTTTTCTTATTATAATTAGAATTAGATCAAATTTGAAATTTCAGGGATTTGACCTGTGCTTAATATAGGCGTTGCATTATCACAAAAGAGTAGTTGCTAAACCTAATGCAATGGTTTCTAGCAAATAGAAAGACCTTTGCATTAGGTCTGGATGATGGTTGCATAAATGTAATGCAACGGTTCTTAGTGAAATGCAAAGGCCGTTGCATTATGAGTAAAACGCCGTTGAAATAGGACTATTGCAACGGTCAATAGTGTAGTGTGGAAGGCCATTGCAATAGGTGAAAAGAACCGTTGCATTTGACCTAATGCAACGCGAGCAACAACAACGGTTGGAAGACCGTTGCAATAGGCATATTGCAACGGTTTTTTGCCTTTTTGCAACGGTTATAGGGCGTTGCTTTTGATCGTTTATGTTGTAGTGTATTGAAATCAAATAAATAAGAGAAATTTAATAACTTTACTTGATTGATAATATCCGGATTACAATGACTGTGTAGTGGTATGAAGGACACTGACTTAGAAGCGAATTTCGCCACTACCGGTACAGGCTCTCAAGTGACGAACGCCCCCCAAGGTTAACACAATCCTCCTCCTCTAAATTCGTGCACCCGAACTCAGAAGATGGAACTGCTCAATAACTGCTCAGATCTTTAATAGGGTTTAGGGTTTGTGTTTTTTTGGTATTGTGTTTTTGGGTTAATCTAATATATGTTTTTATTATAACAATATATATACTCCGTATGGGAAACGGAGATCCCAGCCGCACCATGATGATTTATCATCTAACAAATAGGAATTGGATGGTCTGATAACTTTGTGGGAGAATCTTGATATAATTAAAAGTCTTCCACCAAGCCTACGTCATCATTAGGGAATTATAAAAACAAAGCAATGCAAATCTCAATCAATGTCAGCATATCCCACAAGTCGGGTGCGGCAAAGATGCATTTGCCACGGTGCGCCAGTGATAAACACTGTTTCCTCCACATAATTATTTTCTAAGTAAATAAAAAACTTTGCATTATTATTAACAAGGATCTGTACATTACAATTGTTGTGCTTAAAAAACAATGTAAAAATTAGAACGAAAGAAAAGTTCTAAACAGATATGCAAGTAATGAAATGTATAATTGTACCGTAAAGAAAATTGGCAAGGCTCTTGTTGGTCATATATTCATAAACCAGTAACTTTTCTTGCCCTTCGAAACAAAATCCCAATAGCCTCACCAAATTTTTGTGTTGTAGTTTGGCTACTACTAAGATTTCATTTTTGAATTCTTGTAGTCCTTGACTAGAGTTTATAGACAATCTCTTCACTGCTATCCGTTGTCCGTTTGATAGTGTACCCTGTGCAATAAAACGTAAACCTTCTAAATCAATTTTTATTTTGCTGAGAATGAACCACAAGAGAAATACAAATACACAAGATGTCACTACAAGAAATTGTACTATTAACGCAGAAAATCCCGTCGCTAAAGGTCAATAATTGTTGATTAACGACGGGACTTTCCGTCGCGAACCCGTCATAAAAGAGGGCCGTCGTTAATGGAAAATCCCGTCGTTAAACCGTCGTAACATTTGCGACGGTTGTTCCAGTCGTTGTTGAGTTCTTATCCCCGGCGCAAAAGCTCTTTTGCATCAGAATTTTACCCGTCGTTATTAGGTTGTCATAAAAGATACAAAGTTTTGTAGTGATTCAAACCTGATACCATTAAACACATTCTCTCTGTCTTAACCATTAGATCATGCAATACCTTATTGATTAAACGTACTAAATCATTTAATTTAACTTAGTAGTCACATTATCCCGATCTCTGTACTATTGTGGACACGAGAGCTAGAGTTAGCTTATGCAAATCTTACCTTATAGACACCGCCAAATCCGCCTTCCCCCAATTTATCATCAATTGAAAAGTTATTTGTTGCAGACTGAAGCGTTGCTAGATCAAATTGCAATGACTCGACGGTTGTGAAACCTTCACCTTCAATATCATCATGTCCAAAGAAAACATACACGAAGTATAAATTAGCCATGAAAGTACAGTATTTCTTTTTCATCTTGGTTTGACGATAGATAGGGAATATAACCAGCTTACCAGTTTCAGCAGTGTCATATTTCTTAGTTTTCTTGTATTTGGTGCAATAAATGCAAATTACAAGTAGTGCCACAAAGATAGCCACTATGGGAATGACGATGGCAATAATCACAGTCGCTGAGATTCTTTTCCCTATACAAACATTTATCGCATTATCAAAACATGAAATTTCATTACTAATGAAAGCATTTTTTGAGATTAATGTAACAATATTCACTAGAGCTGTCAATTCTCAACCCAAACCGTTGAATCCGTTGGGTTAATCCAATCCGTATTATGAATAACCCGTAAGCTGGAACCCGATATTCAATCCGATCCGATAATATTCAACCCGAATCTGAACCCGAACCGTCTCGAAAACAGTAACCCGATTAAAATTTGAACCCGATAACAAACCGTCGTGCGGCAAGAACAGAGAGCATAAAGAATTGGAACATAAAAATATTACGATCGATTTCTCGAACCACCATCTATCTATATATTATACTAAAAGAGAAGAAATCAATGTAGTGATGACAAATGTCACTCATTGATTGGCCTCTCTTTTAATATGATAATTAAAATAAAAACCACTGTATATTTTCATTTTTGGCTACGAAAGTTGACTAAATGTCTTAGCTATGAATCCCTATAATCAATGAATACTTTTAAGATATTTGTTAACGCCAACATATCTTCCTTGACCTCCACATTATTTTCATTTTTACATTTTCACCTAAATAGATTCTTTTTAATATAGAAAAGTCATGCATCCTAAAACTAATAAGGAAAAAATAACATATTTAACCTTTTCAACAATCTTTTTATTCAAAAAAATATTCCGCATATGAAAAAAACCAGATATAACTAAGTAATATCTCAATTTTTTATATGCAACTCTTTGATTTTTACACTACCTATTATATTCACACACTTTACTTTCTCTGTTTTTTGTTGATTATTAATACTTTATGTGCACATAGTCATGTAATATTTTGTTGGACCGTCTTAATAGATATTTACAAAATACTACAAAATATTATTAGCTAAAATTACTTACTGGCAACCGTGAAAATAAGTGTTCTATCCTTAAAAAATATATTGGGAGTCATAGTCTATAAAAATTTAATTACGTAGTAAAACTCTATTTAATTTCGTTCAACCTACTTTGTTTGAATTAATCTATCTGAACTTATTTTATCTCAAGTTACTTCGCGTGAACTTATTTTATTCGAAATTGTCTTACTTTTGTGTGATACGTCAAAATACGTTGAACTAAACATGATATATGATTGGGAAATTGCATTTAACTTATTCATCAATTTATTTTATTCGAAATTATCAAATTAAATTGTAAGCGATCGATTGCAATATCATTATATATAATTTCGGGAAAAATTAATATACAAATGTGTATCACACCTTGATGATGATGAGGACTTGAATTTTAGATTGGATTGTTGATGAAGATAAAATAGATGATTGCCTAAAATGGATAATAAATAGAGATTTGGTGTTGGTGTGAGTGTCAAATGATAACATGTACCGATCTTGGTGATATGGCGAGTTTGAATTTATGGTGATATGGAGAGTTTTGATTTATTGAATTGGAGAACACTCGCCTAATCCTAATAATATAGTCACTTTTAAATACTTTTATCAGTATATATTATATCTAATAATACAAATAGTTTTAATAATAAATTTATGTAAATATATTTAAAAGTTAGCCGAGAGGCCAGTAAAGCAGATTATCGATTGAATACAGAAATGTCAAATCGTCAATTGGTGCGGGTTGTTGGGAGACTTCCACCATTGTGAATTTGTCCCAAGCGGGTGGGATTTACTAATGACCAATTGTATGCATTGTCAATTTTATTTAAAATATGTGTCCTATATGAATTGCGAATATGTATAGCAAATATATATTTACCTTTGCATTAGTATCGAAGTAGTATTTATCAAGGTTAAGTAAAACATGTTTATTGAAAAATTAACATTTAATAAGTTTGTATCTTTTCTTTCTCGAATTTATAATTTCTACTTATCCTTTTATTTAATAGTTACTTAATCTTTTAAATGAATTTTTTTTAAGAGTTATTTAATTTAATTTAATTTAATTAGTCTCTTTGTCTTTTATTTATTTGATAGGTAATATAATTGCCTTTATTTTACGTTATGATCTAATGAAAAATCTTTGCGCACAATTTCGGATAAAGGAAATCGATGTGGAGCTATGTTGCCCCTAGATTTGCCTTTCTTATACTTGAATTCTATAAAAATAAATTCCCAACATCTCCCATCATACATATTTTTCTATTAAATTATAATGTATAAGCTTACAATAACTTATCACATAAACTTCGTGAAAAGACTATTGCAACAATTAAATTCGGAGGAGAGAGTATAATTATAATATTTTTTTTATTTACTCAATTATTCGAATAAGACCCTGGAATTGTACAAGACTCTATAGTATAATTTTTAAATTCAAAACTCTCTTATCAAAGAAAACAATGTTGAGTCCAGGGGTGAGTTTGAGGCGAGTGTGGATACGCGTGTGGGTAATAGAACGGGGATGAGTTTTATTTTTTACCCGTTCAGAAGGAGATTGGGAGGGGTGAGTACATTTCCTATCGTGGGTGACGGGGATAGGGATGAGAAGTTTAGAGGAGTACGAGTGTGGAGACCTCGACCAGCCCCAAATTCATGACTAGCTGAATAATGTAAATAGTGGACTAGGTGTTAAGTGAGCAGGTAATGATGTAAATATAAAATGACTATCGAAGTGAAGGGTGGACGAGGATAACACTGTGATTGACACATGTGATGAATGAAGATGAAAATAAGTTTTTTTTATGTACCCTTATTTGTTTTTCTTTTTAAAATTAGACACCGAATGAGGCAATAACAAATTTATGCATCATTAAAATTAGGAGAATATCTATAAGGTATATGTGTCTAAACTATAGTGTAACTAGACAACCAAATTGTGAATAGAGTTTAAAATTCAAAACTCTCTTACCAAAAAATAATGTCGAGTCCAACCGTCTAGGGCTAGGTTTGACATATGTGATGAGTGGAGATGAAAATATTTATGTGTATGTACCCTTATTTGTTTTTTTGTTTTTTTTTTTGATAAAATACACTGAATGAGGGCAATAACAAATTTATCCATCATTAATTAAAATGAATTTAAATTTATCTAAACTTATTGGATTTGGACTTAATTAAATCTAATAGAACTAATGAAACTTATTGGATTTGATCATAACTGATTTCAATAGAGTAAACTTGAAATAGAGCAACTAACAAAATGAGGTGGGCAACAAAATTATACAGGTAACACAATTAAAAAAAAACATAATATCTGAACATATAACTTTTTTTCAAGGGTGAAGAAAACACATATGTAATATAAGTTATAATCATTTGTTCCGAATATTTCCATAATTTTAATAGTTAATAAAATATTTTGTTAATACAATAAGTTCAACATTTTCAAAAGTAAGTAGATATACTGCACAGTTTATATAGATTCATATTAATTTAAATTTTAAAGTTACTTTGTAAGGTAAAGAAATTTCGGATAAAATGCATTATAGTGGGATAATAACTAGAGATGACCAACGTGGCGTGTTGGATGGCTCATGAGTGAGTTTGGTGGGTCATGGGGCGGGGATAATTAACACACAAACCTCCATGGTTAAATCAGGATGGGTTGAGTCGTGGGTTGTGTCAGAAAAAATGGACAAAGTACATGATGGGTCGTGGGTTACAAGGGTCGTGGTGGGCTGTGCGTGTCGAGTGGGTCCGATGGGTTTGGTGGGTACGACATGTTTAGGCCAAATTTGACTCCGATGGGTCAGGTGTATTAGGTGGGTCTGGTGGGTTTAGACGAGTTTTAGGATCTGATGTGGGTTAGGTGGGTTTAGACGATTTTTTAAGCGTAAAAAAGTTACATATTTTATATGATTTTAAATGAATTAATATATGTTATTCACATACTCACATAAATGTGGTTAATGTTTATTTAAACAATAAAAGTTTTTTTTTTTTTTTAGCATTTTAAACATACAAAATAGTTTAAATTAGAAATGGTTCGGTGGGTTGAGTTCGTGTATTGGGTAGGTTGGGTTCAGGTGTTAGGTTGGATGGGTCGGGTTGCCGTGGTGGGCTGTGTCGAGTTCGATGGGGTCGGTCGAAATGGATTGTGTTGAAAAAACTCGACCCACGACACATTGTGTCATGGATCATAAGTGGGCCCACGTTACCCACTATGGGCTGTGTCAGGATGGGCTAGGTCAGACCCGACTCACTATCCATCTCTAATAAAGACTAATGAGGCATGTAATCAAATGGGTACGGGTAACACGATAAGAAAAAAAAGAGATAGTATAGGATGTTAATTGATTTTTATACCTATCATGAAATTACGGGTGACGGGTGTAAATGAGAATGAAAAATTCACTTTTTTTTCTAAACTAATTTAACTTCGCACTTAAAGTTAAAAATTTGTAAACCGTGCATCGCACGGGTCCTATACTAGTACCTTTACTAAGTCTCCAGGCTGACCTCAACGTGTTCTTCATGGCCTCAATACTAAAAGGGTTTCGCGTGAGTAGCTTCCCCACCAAGCAGAGTCTCAATTGTTCAGAGATAATATCATCTTCATCCTCTTCGCATACAATAATTTCCTCCTCTTCCTCCGTCAACGTCATCCCCTTGAGTTTCAACTCCAAGCTATCCGCCATAACTCTCGATAATCTGCCAAGATGATCAAAAAATCCACGCTACAAAGGGATAAATTGAGGAATGTAATCCAATTAACCAGGGTCGATAATCTCACTTCTTGATGAGAAGAAGGAAAAAATAGGCTCCACAAGGCAAACCCTAGAGAAGCCCTAGTATTTTCCTTGAAAGAAAATTTATGAGAGCATCATTCTTGATGCAAATATTGTAAATAGTGAACCAAATATAATTGAAATATAATTGCACCTAGCTTACTATTTGTTTGATTCTTCCTATAAATATCAGTGTTATCTTGATTCTTATTATTGTTAGTTTGAGAATCTTTACAAACATATGCTAAAATTAAGAATTAAATGGGATCTTGCAAAACTTTTATTTTGGACATACTTCTTCTGTTCTTGAATGTCACTCTTTTTGGGAATCTAAAATGGTATATGAAATTTCATATCCGAAATTCTTCCAATCAATGTTGTTGATGTATTTTCTCCTCATTCACTGTCAAATTTACTCAGAGTCGTTGTAATTCATCTGAAATGATGATTTTAGGTATCCATCCGGATTTTCTTTCCTTATCAAAACAAATGTTGTTGATGTATTCCTTAATAATATTGATAACTTCTTACAAATTTCACAAATTATTTAGGACCCGTGTTTATTTTTTATTTTGTTTCTAATTTTCTATTTTTTATAAAATTAAAAATCAAAAAATGAAAACCATAATAAGTAGTTTCCATTTTTTATTTTTTTAATCTAACTTGATTATAGGTATGACCATTTTTCATTCATGATTTAATCTAAATCATACTACCTCCGTTTCATAAAGATATATACGCTTACTATTTGCACAAATATTAACACAAAAATGAAAAAGTTGGTTGAAGATAATAAAATATGTATAAAGTAAAAAAAAAAGTAAAAAAAATGTGTAAAAAAGTGGTTAGAGATAAGAAAAACAATAAATAAAGTAAAAGAAAGTGATTGAAAAAATTAGAAAATGGACAAATCCTCTCACGTAAGAATCACCGCCCTCGTTGTTGACATGAAAATTCGATCCCCGAAGGAGGAAGTAAAAACACATATCTGATATGTGTGTCCAAATACATATCAGAACATAAGACAAAATAGGAAAAAGGACAAAAAAAAAATTAAATGGTACTTTTCTAAACACAAATGGTACTTTTTTTTACAGAATGGTATTAGAATGGTACTTTTTTTACATGAATGGTACTTCCTTTTTTGTCTTTTAGCTATTTATCTTTTAGTTGATATGTGTTTGTTGTTGCATGCCCGATATCCGCCTCGACGCACTCATCCCTGAAGCCACCTTGTAGAATTTTGCATGTACTAATGCAACACAAAATAACCTAGATGCATGAAAACTTAATAATCTCACGTCCACTTTTTGTTGTACTTTACCAGTACAACCCAATAATTGTTTTTTTAACCACATTTTTTTTCTCAATACCCTTGTTTTTTTCTCCAAGTATGAACCATATTATGAAATGGAGCGAGTATAAAAGAGTTTGTTCGGTATTACTGTCAGTTTTTAGTTTTTAGTTTTTAGTTTTTTAGTTTTTTGATTTTTGGTTTTGAACGTCATATGATTTATATTGAATCATGAACTAAATATATAATAGTCATACTTATATTAATCAAGCTGATTTTGAAAACTGACAACAACAAACTCGAAATTACTTTTTGTGGTTTTATATTTTGGTTTTAGCTTTGTAAAAAACAAAAAACGATATCGAACGGGACCTAGAATATTTTTTGTGGTTTTCATATTTTGATTTTTAGCTTTGTAAAGAACAGAAAATTGGAAACAAAAAACGATATGGAACAGAGACCTAAATTATTTTTGCATTTAGAAAAATCCCCATATACATCCCGTAGAATTTTCAGGATCTTTTACCAAACTAGCTACTTTTACAATTTTATTTACCAAAGTAGCTACTTTTAAAATCTATTTCATATTTACCAAAATGACTATTTTAAATTTTTGGCAAAAATAATTAAACCGGTTTGGTTTTGTTCATTTTTTTATAGAGTGAGCCGGTCTTTTTTCCATTTTTTTTATTAGTCTTTTATTTTTGTCAACTTTATACCCCGAATTAATAATTTAAGTTCGTTTATTTACTGATTTTAATATTTTAATCACGTTTACTTTTTGTCAACCTAAACTTCAATGGTGGGCAACTTTGTATTATGCTTGTTATGACGCATCATCTTCTCAAGTTACACCATTGCTTGCTATTTCTTACTCCAATGATAAGTTATTTTGTAATTTATTATTTTAATTAATTTTTATTCAATTCATAGTTTCATACTTAATAATGAGATTTCAACAATTTTTTTTTAAAAAAAGAATATACAATTGGCTATAGTAAAATAGTGACGTGGTTAGACTTTTAGGGATAAAAGACGCAAAAATTTGCACTGTTAGGCGTTTTTGTTGCACGCGCTACTCTTCTCCTTCACGTCACTTTCACGCACATGGTTTTAGAGTTTGTTAAATTCTTGGTTGATCAAGTTTGACAGGCAAATTTGTTTAACACAACGAATTCACTTATCTAAGCGAATTAACAATATCACGACAACGATTCAACTAATTTCTTTATATTTGTAATATTTGCGAGCAAGTCCCTATAAAAAAAACTTGTGAAGTTGTTAGGAGGCTAAAAGTTCAAGCAAAACGTCAATTGTTTCACTACTTTTAAAAAAATCAAAACGGTTCACTATTTAGAAAAATTAAATTGGTTCATTGTTTTTTTTTTTTAAAAAAAACTCAAAGTTAATTGATTTTTAATTTAAAGTTAAAAGAGTAGCTACTTTGGGAAATACAATTTAAAAATAGTCATTTTGGTAAATAAAATTTGAAAAGTAACTAGTTTGGTAAAAGATCCGAATTTTCATTTGTTATATTTATGTGAAATATTAGCATTGTATTGAAGGCTTGAACTCTAACAAATTGGCTTCCATGAACTATGATCTAGCTTGCTAGGTAAAGCAACAACAATGACTACACTGAGTAGCAATAATTTCTTCCGTCTCCCCGAGGAATTGGTGGTGCAAATACTGTTACATTTGCCACTAGATGTACTTACCCGCTTTCAAACAGTCTGCAAAAAATGGAAGTTTCTTTTCGAATCCCCTTACTTTATAGAGAAGTATCACCAACCACCCTTAGAAACCAGCAACAACACTCTGTTCCGAATAAACTAAATAACAAAATGATGTTGCAACAATAAGATAATTAGAAGGACTTATCTGAAATATGCGGACAATCGGATAAACATATAATGAACAATTGCTGCGCCGTGGGATACCACTGTCCTAAAAGACGATTCCGCACTACCTCCTGGTGCAGTAGAACAAAAGCGGTCGCCCTCCAGGATTAACACAGCTCCGAATTTGTGTGCACTCACAAATCCGAATGGAGTCAAAACATATGCCCAAAACCGAGAGTAATTTGAGGGAGAGAACAGGTGTTTGAATTTTCTTGAACTGTGTATTGTATCTACATTTTGGAAAGGTACAAAGTTTGATTAAATAATCAAACTTTAGGAAAAGCAAGAGACCAAAAACGGGCAGAGTAATAAAGTTTGTAACGACCGCCATTAAGGCTAATTAAACCAACGGTTACGTAATCAATACAGATTCCCGTAACAATGTTTTAACCAAAATAGCCCGGTACCAAAAAGAATATGTAAGGCACACAAAACCCACCCCACGCATCGCATTCCCACGAGCCCAAGTACCATGGCCTGAGCCCGACTTGGCCGATGCGCGTATGTGTTTTGTGTCCATCCATACCACTCTCACACTTTCTCAAACAAGAGTTACAACCAACCCCAATAAATAAACAAGGAGAAAAAAAAAGTGTTTCCAATGTGAGATAAAAAATACTCTTATTATTTTACACTCTTTTCTTTGTGTTTTCCAACAAGAACTTCCAACAATCCCCCACAGGTTCGAAGATGTGGAAAAGAAAGAAAGAAGAGAAGGATATTGGTTTTGGGCAAAACAAAACAATTGAATAGGTGTCAATGTCTTTCGACTTGAATTAACACTTAGTGACATTTGAGCTATGATTTCTTTCCTACCAAGTGACTTTCGTATTGAACTTGATAGGGAGTTAGAAACCCGTCACTCAAAGCACGCAACTGAATATGTATGATATTTTGACTCCGCAAATAAAAGTGACGCCTTATACTGGCCATACGCCCGACCTGGATATGCTCATAGGTGCTCTAGAGAATAGCCCATATCGCAATTCTCATAGGAAGCGGCCACACTTCCACACCTACGTAGGTGAATCCCATCAAGTGTGAGCTACCTTCACACCACCAAAAATATGGATATGGGTTCATTAAGAGCCGTATGCTCAACCTCTTTCCGATTGTAACAAGCACATAATAACATCTAGGGGACGGACAAAATAAAATTTTGTGCTTCCGAATTGTATCATAATGTTGTCCTTTGAACTCTGAGAGTAGGAGTCCATTACTTTACAATTCATCCAATGGGCCTCAAGCCCATCCCTTCCAATGTTTTCTAAACTAGTTTTCATTATAGGCCTTTTCGTTTACGGATCCGCTTTATTCATTTCAGACTTTACACAGTCTAAAGATTTTCTCAATAGACAACATATCTTTGACGACTTTATACCTCAAACGAATGTGTCTTTCTTCCATTATAGGCATGGTTCTTTGCAACAACAATTGCAACTGAAGGAGCTGGCTTCCCCCACATTGGAATATCTGCAAGCACATTCCCCAACCATTTTACCTCAGAACCTGCCAATTCAATAGCAATAAATTCATATTCCATATTAGTCATAACAGTCAGTACATGATTGCTGGCAAGATTTCCAAGATACAGCTCCACCCCCTATAGTGAAGAATAACAACTATTGGAGGGGACTTTATAATTATCAGATACCAAATAGGCATCACGAGATCCCTCCAATCACTCCTGAAAATTTGGAGTAGTACAAATTCCAATCCATGATACTCACATGGTACCAAAGCAATCACCTTATAGCATCCCAATAATCATTATTTGGGCTATGATTATACCTGCTTAGGCCACTCATAAAATAATCAAAGTCAAGCGTAGTGTAGTTCATATGAAATATAGTGCTACCAACAATCTTACCATTTCAAATTGACAAACTAGATTACCATTATTTATCTTTATGTGGATGTTTGAACCAAAAATAGTTCTAACTTGATCGACATTAAATGAGAAAAACGTTTTAAACAACTTTTCAACTTAGTGAGACTGACTAAGACAAATGGAATTTAGAGTTATTATAATTTACACCCAAAATCACATTTGCCTCATCCATGTTTCATTTCAAAAATCTGAATTTAGAAATTCTTTTATCTCATTTACTCAATCCAAGTTAGCGTCAAAAAAAAAAATCGATCACATCATTCACATAAACATAAACGATCACATATCCAAGAGAATCATGCTTATGACATGAAAACCATTACCAAACATAGTCTTGTTAAACTTGCCATGTCGATATTTAGAAGGTTGCTTAAGTCCTTCAACGACTTAACCAATTTTAAAAAGCTTGTTCTCTTGACACTTGAGATCCAATCCTATGAAATCAACTTCATAGTGTAAAGTGCAACATACTTATGATTTTCATCTTTTCATTACATTACCAACTAGTGAAAAATATATTTACTAGTAATGGTGTGATCGTCCCAACTGCAAGGCAACATAAATCAAGAGTAAGTGATCACCGCATTGTACTTATAAACTTATTAGCATAATATTTTGAGAGTACTTTCTCAAAACTATCAATAATATAGTATTTCAGAACACAACATGTGCATATTAGGAAATTAAAAATTACCAAACATTCTCCATGCAATGAGAATAAGATTAAATGTGCATATCAACTCATTTGCCTTACCAAGTCATCAAGTACCATATAATTGACCTCGAACCTTCATCTTGGCTTAAGACATTAGAAATATTAGTCTCACCAACATCACTATAGCGTGTGAGAACCAAAAACATATGATTACCACAATTCATATTGACACAACCAAAACTAATAGTTTAGGGTACACACATGCAATAAGTCTCAAACGTTATAAGCCAAGAAAAAGAGTAGTATTTAATAAAACTTCTCGTATCACTTGTGTACTTAAGTGCTTGTAACGATCCTTTCATAGCTTTACAAACATACTCACAATAACCAAGTTTGAAAAAACGTATTAGTTAGTCTCAAACACTAGTTCACCCCCATATTGCACAACTATATACCAAAAACAAATGGTATGCATAAAGGGGCACAAATAAAACATATATGAATAATAATAGTTTGACAACTATATTTTAAAGAAATTAATGACTTCCTTACTACCGTACCTATTGGGTACGCTACCATCACTGCACCTGTTCTCTAAGTAGTATATATAAGTAACCTCATAAGTATTGCTAGCAATGCAGAAAGGTAGTCGTATCAACTGTGAGTCTAATAAACCTATACAATCTTACTAGTGACAAATGCAACTACGATCCCAAATTACTCACTCATTATGTTGAAACTTTAACTTCAACCCCCACATTTTCCGCTAGAGTATTAAATAAAATACCTAACACGAGAGTATGAGAGATTAAATTAAAAAAAAGTACATAGAGGTAAAAGTTTGATAGAATAAATAGGGTGATCTTCAAATCATAAGCATGTAAAGATCACACGGAAAGTATGAACTTATCAAAGAAATATGATGTACTTCGTACTATACTTTCCCATTTCGATTAGCTTTCGGCCTAATCCAATTAACGATACATAAATAATCCTTGCTCAAACAAAGTGGCAACTCACAAAGGAAAATGACGCTAAACAAATCCAATATTGCACTTTGACTATGGTACATAATATCAAGTATTTGAAAAACCTTGATTGCTTAATATAAAATGCAGGCGTAATTCTAGCCAATCTACCCGCACCTAATAGCAGTACTACCACTATTCTAATTCCCTTTATACCAAAAATAACCTGGTTACAAAATCACAGTCATAACGCAAATGCTCAAGGATTTAGACATCTAAAGATTTAACAAAGCAGAGGATTACTTGAACATTAACTATCTCACTTTAGCAACAATACAATTAGTCATGAACCATATCATATCTCACCGAATAAACTGCTAAAATATTCAGACATTCATCCCAAACAAATACGTAGTATTTAAAGAACATCAGGTCAACCAAACTACGCGTTTACCACAACTATTAAAATAAATAAATAATTAAGTAAGTGTGCACACAACACCATTGCGAGCTATATTACCTGTATTATCACCGATCGAATGGTCTTTATTATCACAAAGTTAAATTCAATGTTCCGTAGGTGATTTCGTTACGGGCTCCTTTCTAAGATGATCTCATATTCTATTAGTAATACGGGAGCCCTCGACAATGATGGAGACAAGGGTTTACTTGCTGATACTGGGATGCAACAACCGTTACAAAACACCCCATTTGTGGCAATCCCAATAAACCCCCACGATCTTGCAAAAATAATTACTAACAATTTGAGTCGCAAAAGCCTGTTTCAACCTATGATAAAGTACCATTACAACGACCAGATTTTACTCCCTTTATATCAAAAGCAAAACAACATTATTAAAAACATATACAAGAAGCAGATTTGAACAAAAAGTACTCCAGTACTTCAGGCCGAGTTTAATCCGAAATTACATGTTGTTCGCCCATTTCTTCGAATCCCGACTTCCCAATTCATGGTACAGTTAACTTTTAAAACCAGTGACCACAAGCACAATAATATGGTCGAAAAGAAGTGCTGAGAGATTAGTAAAAGGATTTTGGGAATTGGGAGACAAATCCACAAAGATAAGTTACAAATGAATGAAACCCATTTTGTCATTTTTCGGCACTTGAGGTCTCCAACAAATGAGGAAATTTACACTAAACCAATAATGAGTAGTACGGTGACAGAGGAAGATATAAGGCCTTGTATCTATATCTACCCAAATTAACAAACCTAAACTCCATTACCAAATAAAGAAGTTCCGTCATGGCACAGGTATACAAACGGCCAGATAAATCAATTATCCCCTAAAGCAACAGAAATGCTAACATATACAATATACTCCGTGTTAAATTCCAAAAACGGAGCATACTCATAAATTAAAAGCTAACGTATATCACAAATACAGGAACTAACAATACTCATAAGTGAAATCAGCAACATCATAAAACGATACGCAACATAAATCACTCGTCTTTTAGATTGTTTCGAATAAACTAAATAACAAAATGATGTTGCAACAATAAGATAATTAGAAGGACTTATCTGAAACATGCGGACAATTGGATAAACATATAATGAACAATTGCTGCGCCGTAAGATACCACTGTCCTAAAAGACGATTCCGCACTACTCCTGGTGCAGTAGAACAAAAGCGGTAGCCCTCCAGGATTAACACAGCTCCGAATTTGTGTGCACTCACAAATCTGAATGGAGTCAAAACATATGCCCAAAACCGAGAGTAATTTGAGGGAGAGAACAGGTGTTTGAATTTTATTGAACTGTGTATTGTGTCTACATTTTGAAAAGGTACAAAGTTTGATTAAATAATCAAACTTTAGGAAAAGCAAGAGACCAAAAACGGGCAGAGTAATAAAGTTTGTAACGACCGCCATTAAGGCTAATTAAACCAACGGTTACGTAATCAATACAGATTCCCGTAACAATGTTTTAACCAAAATAGCCCGGTACCAAAAAGAATATGTAAGGCCCACAAAATCCACCCCACGCATCGCATTCCCACGAGCCCAAGTACCATGGCCTGAGCCCGACTTGGCCGATGCGCGTATGTGGTTTGTGTCCATCCATACCACTCTCACACTTTCTCAAACAAGAGTTACAACCAACCCCAATAAATAAACAAGGAGAAAAAAAAGTGTTTTCAATATGAGATAAAAAATACTCTTATTATTTTACACTCTTTTCTTTGTGTTTTCCAACAAGAACTTCCAACACACTCAACTGGTTTCAATCATATGGGATAAAACAATCTGTATAAAGGACTCCATGGATGAAGTTGTTTGTTTAACATGGACGAAGCATATTTACACAATGGACCCTCACCACCTCGATGATGATAATGATGATGACGACGTTACTAGATCGTTAGATATCAAAGACTATAACGCGTCCTCGAAAATCCCTTCGTCTTTGTTTAAAAACTTAATCAGATGTGATTATGTTGGCTCTTGTAACGGTCTGCTTTGCTTCACCGACATAAAAAGTTCCACTATATACAATCCGTCAACTCACCAGTATCATACAGATCCCTTGATCTATGATCTTAAAATGTTTAACGGCCTGCGTAGGATTATGCGCGGATTTGGTTATGACAGTTGCTCGTACGACTACAAGTTGGTACAGATTCTCGTTTACGATACCCTGGGAAGAACATCTACTGTCAGTGTATACAGTTTCAGAAGGAGAACCTGGAAAAACATGGAAGATTTTCCCTATCAGCATCTAATTGTCAGAAACGACGGGACCATCTGTATTGTTAAATGTTGTCTTATGTTTGACTATTCATCCACATGGAAAAATATATGTTAAATATTTTTAAACATACCCTATATGCTACATATATTGAATATTATATGGGCGTAAGTTACTAGGCCAAGTGGGGTATTGGGGCTTAGTTTGGTAGTATTGGATTATTAATAATTAATATTTTAATTAATGATTACTTTTTTATTAGGATATTATCTTAAGCACATGATTTGGCTGCACAAATTCTTATTTACAAGGGTTATACAATAATTATTGTATACCGGAGTAAAAGTTAACTCAAAATGCTTAAAAGTTATGCTTATATATGTAAAAGTTATTTATTTTTTAGTGATAAATTTTTTCATTTAATAAAACTTATTTCATCAAAATCACTAATAATGTATAAAATTAATCATTTAATCCTTTAAAATGTTTATCTATCAACTTTTTTTTACTAATATAAAAGTTAATCAAAACTAGGTTAAAGTTACAAAAAATGGGTTAAAGTCATCTTGGTGTACAATAAATTTATTGTACACCTTGTGCGTGCAAGACCTTTTGATTTTGCTGTATTTTGTTCATATGATTAGGGATTTAGGGGATACTGGGAGTATATTAGTTTTGAATCCTATCTGCAATATAGTAGAGGTTGTGTTGTTGTGTTTAAGCTCTTGTTGAGGGAGGCCAACCTAGTTGGTTTGTCTCATTTGAGTTGATTAGGTTGTAATATGTTTGGTGGTTTAATATTATTCTTAATTGCGTTCCAAAAAAAATATAGTGGGGGCTAATATTATATGTATTTTTCGTTATTGTAATTTAAAATATAACTTCTAACAGGTATCCTTACAAGTCGTATCTGGAGGTCCTTGACGGATGCTTGAGTACGTGGTTTTCAACATGGTAATGATCACATAGAAATATGGATAATGAAAGAGTACGGCGTAGAAGAATCTTGGGCTTGGATGTACACTATTGAGACGGAAGCTAAGACTATCAAGCTAATCACTCTGTCTAAGGATAAGTGCAGATTGTTGTTGGCTGAGTCGAAACCTGATCAACATTCGTATAGAAGACTAAAGAGAGTTTGTTGGTACGATATTGATACGAGAAGAAGGGTACGCGAATATGAAATGAATAATATGGATGATGAATTTGTACATTATCTGGGGAATTCTGTGCAGAGTAAATTAACTCTCACGCTTGAGAAGCCTAAAGAAGCTGCAGGAAAGAGAAAAACCAGTTCGTTTTCGTTTTCTTTTCTTTTTATTTTTTATTTTTTGGCTAGGAAGAGTAGAAATTTTACAAAAAAGAATTAGGTTTTTATCAACAAATGCAAATTGTACCAGTTAGAAGTTAGAACTGTTGTATTTCTTGGTTTTTTAAGGTAAAAGACTAGAAAACTATCGTGCCATGGTAACTAAACTACTGCCTTGAAAACAAGATTAGGTACAACCGGGGTACACAATTGTATCCACCAATTCGTTCCTTTTGAGTGATGAGATGGAGCCACATAAAATTATGCCCAAAAGAATGGAGGAAATACAAATACATATCAGATATGTATTGGGAAATACATATCAGAACAAAAGACAAAATAGGAAAAAAGACAAAAAAAAAATTAAATGGTACTTTTTTAAATACAAATGGTACATTTTTTTTTACAGAATGGTACTTTTTTTACATGAATGGTTTCCTTTTTTGTCTTTTAGCTATTTGTCTTTTAGTTGATATGTGTGTTTAGATATGCGAAAAAACGAACCCCAAAAGAATGAGGAGAGAGAAAAGGCTAGGAAAGGTAAGAGTTATCATGACTTAATCATGAAAATAAAATCTTCCAATCAAGCAAAAGAAAGGAAAAGGACAAAAAGAGATGGAAACATCGTTAATCTCCAAATCCAGAAAATATGTATATGAAATTTTGATATTTACTATCTTAAAAATACACCATTTTTATATTTAATACCTTATGAAATTTTTATTTTAAATTACTACCATATACTTTCAATGTTTTTTATTTACTACCAATTTACAGTTTTCTCATTTAAAAAATAAGATATGTCTTTCGTTTCTTAATTGTTTAAAGTGATTCAAAGTTTATTATTTTCCTTTTTCTATAAGGATTTCATTGTGAACGGCATTTCAAAACAATTCGTTTGATAATTCATTATATATTTTAAAATTTTACAAATAATATGTAATTAGTTTTACCTTTTATAAAATGTTAAAAGAAATATCCCTATGAAGAAACGAAAGAGATATCTCAATTTTAAAATGAGAAAACTGTAAAGTAGTAGTAAATAAATAAAAATTGGAACATTAAGGTAGTAATTTAAAATAAAAATTTACTAATGTAGTAAATACAAAAGTTGTGTATTTTAAAGGTAGTAAATACCAAATAATCCATATATATAAACTCTAGAAAGCCAAAGAACTCAAGGGGGTTTAATGTCAACAATCAATGGGACTAATGATGACAATGGAGAGTTTGATTACCCCTTAATCAAGAAGATTAATCACTTGATCTCATTGAATTATTAACTTGCATAATTAATTAATACTGAACCGCATTTATTAGAATTAACATTGAATGCATATTTGGACCAAGGGCATTATTTAATTCACAAATATCATTCTTATTTACTCTCATTGATTTCTCCCATGGCTTCACTGTAAATGATTTCTTCACTATAAATGATTTCTTATCAAAAAACTGGTAACCTAGGGCCAGAACCTTGTCTCTGTTTTCATTAGTAGTGAAGTGCACAATATGCAGCCCATTTCCTAGTGCAGCGACTTTATCAACCCCAAATTTACCCCATATCCTTCGCACAAAACCATCTATGACATGTGAGGGTGGATTCGCCCCCAAAACAAAACAAACTACCGATGAATCCCAAAATTGAATCTCATCATGGATATCCTCAATAGTAATTTTAACTTTGGGTTTACGGAATTCAGGTTGTAAAGCATATTTAAGACTAACATTAATCAGAGCATCAAGATTAAGAGGAGTAGCGTAATACGGTTTTTCCAGAAGAAATTGGTGAGGAAACAGGGCATACCTCCGCCACAGTGGGCGCAGTCGTGGCCGTCACATTTCCTTTCACCACCTCTAACCACTGTGGGAACTATATCTTTGCCTCTGATTGTCGGCGTAAATCCGCCAATCCCGACACCGGAGAAAGAACCTCCTCCACTTATGCAACCTCTAGAGCTGGAAGTCGACAAGCTCCGTCATGGACCGGTGTTTCACGGCCGTCGGCGAGGACATTGGCCCCAGTCGGCCCAGTGGCTTACTGTTACTTCCCTTACTACCCTTCTCCTGACAGAGCTCCTGCTATGGCGACAATGTCGCGTGAAAGTTACGCGCACCGAGAGAGAGAAAGAGTTTTCAACTACTCTCTCCGTTTCTTTTTGTTTGTTACGTTTAGACTTTTGCACGTTTATTAATGTATAATAAAGATTCCTTTACTTTTTTATTAAAAAAATAAACTCAATTAAAGTATCAATCCACTAATCATTACAATAACCAATAAGATTGTTTTATTTATCAAAATGAACCAATAATAAAAAAAGCACAAAGATTGCTAACTTAACATACTTGGGAAATTGCAACGATATTTAATGAGTTGAAAAAATTGGACCAATTAAAATAAAAGATGGCATAAAGAATGATAGTATAATAAGTTTATAAAAGGAAAGATTCTCCCACGTAACAAACATTATGAAACACCCTCAAAGGAATACGTAACAAACAAAACGAAACGGAGGGAGTAGGATTTTTTATCAAGTGAGGAACCTTGAACACGTGAATATGCACCACGACAATGATTACAAGCCCAAATTAAGACGACAAGATTTTTCATTGATTCATCTTAATGCAGTTGTGCATCCAGGTACATAAACTGAAATGTACATGTGAACAACAAAATAATACTATGTCGTAGCATCAAAATTAATGATTCATTGAAAAACGATTAATTTCCTTGAGGATCATTTCTTCATGTAAATTTTTTCTACCTAGGTCCTAGTTCAGTGATTGAAACGTCATTTACCGACCAAAATGCTGATTGATTAGAACCAACCTCATTCAAAGCTTTACTCTTTATGAAGAAACCCGGAGCTTCAGGCACCTGAAGAGTAACCGAGTAGCTGTCTAATGTGAGCATTGTTGTTGCCATAGTTGGTCTTTCATCTGCCGATTCTTGAACACATAACAAGCCTATATGTATGCATCTCATAACTTCGTCCATTGAACATGAGTCTCTTATAGTTGGATCAACGATTTCAAATGGCGTCCCTTGTCTCCACTGTTTCCATGCCTGCAAAGTTTAAATGTTCTTGTAAAAACCTAATCAAATATAAATAACCCTTTTTTGCTCTTTCTTTCAGCCAAACAAATATTGTTATTTAGTACTTCCTTCAATTCGTTCATTTTTACTTGTAATGTTTGTCACTTTCACGCATGCCAATGCACAACTTTGATCATTAATATCTTTAATCTCTTTAAGTAAAAATTATTAAAAGTTAATATTTTGAAAATACACATTAAGACGAATCTAATAAGATTCTACATGCCTATGTTTTATCTTACGTATAAATCACCAACAATGATCAAAGTATAATATGTGAATAGTGTAGAAATCACAAACGTCGCGAGTATTAAAAATCGGAGGAAGTAATACTTACATAGCATAAAAGGTCCTCTGCTTCCCCTGATTGATAAAATGTACTGTTTCTTTGGCCACTAATAATTTCCAAGACTAAAACTCCAAAACTATAAACATCCAATTTGTTAGAGAATTGACCGTTCATTGCATACTCGGGCGCCATGTAACCACTGCAAGAGGTGCCATATATATTAAGCAAAATTTCAACTTTTTAAGGATAAATTTCAACTCAATACTAATGGCTACTACCTCCTTTTCATAATAATCTTAATTAATTTACATTTTCCGTTTTAATCCGTTACATAATACTATTTACGTTGTTCTTTACATTATCTCTTTTACTTTATCCATATTTTATCTCATTTGTCTTAATATTGATGCAAATAGTAACTGTAAAGATCATTATGAAACGGATATAATACTAAGTTAAATTCTTGAATTATACTCACTATGTTCCAACAACCCTGCTTGTATTGCCTTGGCTTTGATCCATTACAAACAGCTTTGCCATGCCAAAGTCTGAAATCTTAGCATTCATATCGACATCCAACAAGACATTACTTGCTTTAAGATCTCGATGTATAACTCTGAGTTGAGAATCGTGATGGAGATAAAGCATCCCTCGAGCTATGCCTCGTATAATTTTGTAGCGAGTAGCCCAGTCAAGTAACCTTTGACTTTCTGGATCTGAACATTATAATTTTTTTTTCTTAGGGCACGCTTAGATTGGGTGTAATGGATTATGGGGGTAATAAAAGTCAAACCACCATAATAAAAGAACAATGAAGGTGAATTGAGGTGGTTGCAAGGAAGGGTGGTGTTGTGGTATTGTGATGAGAAGTTGTGGTAGTGGTGGTGTTGTGAGGAGAAGGGAGGAAGGGGGGAAGTAATTACCCCCCAAATGAGGGTAATAATCACCCTAGTGTGATGGTGGGTAACTATTCCTCCCATGAAAAGGGTATTTGTTCCCCCTTCCCTTTTATTTTCTTCTTGCCAACACTAGTTTGTTCCCTTTGCCACCACTTCATCCCCTCATCATCACCTTCAATTACCTTAGTTTGACTTTTATTAACCCTTTAATACATTACCCTCAATCCAAGCATGCCCTTAGAGTAAAATAAACAGAACAATGTGAAATCAAGGTAACCATAGGAAAAGTTCTCGACTGAAATGCAGGTAATAGAAATATATTGTACCGTAGAGAAAATTGTCAAGGCTCTTGTTGGGCACATACTCATATACGAGTAACAATTCTTTCCCCTTGAAACAAAATCCCAATAGCCTTACTAAATTCCTGTGTTGAAGTTTGGCTACTAATAATATCTCGTTTTTGAACTCTTGTAGTCCTTGACTAGAGTTTATAGACAACTTCTTTACTGCTATCATCTTCCCATTTGAAAGTGTACCCTGTGAGACAAGACATAAACCCACTAAATTATTTATAGTATTTAAAATTATTATAAATTATATATATAGGAATGACAACGGATAGGATCTGGCTACTAGATCCAGGTCCAGATTTGTTTTCCGTCCTTGGATCCAGATCGGGATCTTCGGGTCCAAAAATGTTATACATGTATCAGGTATTTCAACTAACACCCAAGTATCGTTCTTCTCCAGTTTCCTTTATGGAGATAAAGATAGAGTTAGTATCAGGTGTTTTTATGTGCATCCTAATGTATGATAGAGTTAGTAACCCATTTACTTGCATACCTTATAGACAATACCAAATCCCCCTTCGCCCAATTTATTCTCGATGGAGAAGTTATTTGTTGCAGACCGAAGCGTTGCTAAATCATATTGCAAGGACTCGACCGTTGTGAAATCTTCACCTTCAACATCATCCAAAGAAAACTTGTCTTAGAATTTTCACATTGGATTGATGGATGGATATGGAACATGATTATAATCAACTTACCAGTTTCAGCAACTTCATAATTATTTGTTTTCTTGTTTTTGGCGCAACAAATGCATATAACAAGTAATGCAACCACAGTAGATACTGCTATAGGAACGACAATGGCAACAATCACAGTCGTTGAGATTCTGTTCCCTGCACATATATGTAAGAGTATTATACAACATGAGAAACACAATTTTTCTATAAAGCAATGGAGCTCATTACGAACCAAACCTGCAAACCAGAAATCGATAGAAGAGGAACGTTTATGGAAGTAGAAAAAAAGAAACATTGGCTTTTCCTCAAACACATCCTACTTTTCATCTAAGTATGTTTTTCAAAGATTTTCATTCTTCTGTTTATTCCAATTTTGGCAGAGAAAAATCTCTATTTAATGCTCGTATATTATCAATGTTAGACCTGATCAAAAGGCGTTAGAACTTAAAAATAATGCATGAAATTAGTGTATTAGTAGTCCTTAATTATTATACCGGGTCACCATAAAAAAC
The DNA here is from genome assembly GCF_020520425.1 of Spinacia oleracea. Taxonomy (NCBI): domain Eukaryota; kingdom Viridiplantae; phylum Streptophyta; class Magnoliopsida; order Caryophyllales; family Amaranthaceae; genus Spinacia; species Spinacia oleracea. The sequence goes on along the minus strand of NC_079492.1, from coordinate 10,978,885 downwards.
TGTCATTCGTCATTAATTAATTTTCAGATGAGGACAAATTTATAACAAAAGTTTCAATTTTGAGTTGTGCAAATCCGGCCCCAAGAATAAAAATTTCGACTGGCCTAAAATATCTTGTTAAAACCCGTAACAGACCACGCTCAAGATGGCCGGGTCTATAAGCTATGAATGAGGAAATATTTTCGGATATCTAATATGTCAGAATAAAAGACAAGAAGCTAAAACCCAAAATAGGGAAAAAAATGAAGTACCATTCACGTTAAAAAAATTAGCATTCTGTAAAAAAAAATTTAAAAAAAAGTATCATTCAATTTTCTTTTTATGTTTTTGCTAAATTGGAGTTTGATATTATATGCATTTGCAAACACATACTTCCTCCGTATTTATTTAAGAGATACAATTGGCCGGACACGGGTATTAAGAAAAAGAATTGAATGAAATAAATTAATAAAACAGGTGGGGTTGAATATATATTTTAATAAGAAAAACAAGTGGGGACCATGTCATTTTAGGGAGTGAGGGGTGGGGGTAGCGTCTAGACATATTATTTAATTAGTGGGTGAGATTGATAAGTTACTAAAAATGGCAAGTGTATCTCTTAAATAAATACGGCCGGAAAAGACAAGTGTATCCCTTAAATAAATACAGAGGGAGTATCAGATATCCAAAACACAAATTCTTATTTACAATGGTTGTACAATAAATATTGTACACCGGAGTAAAAGTTAACTCAAAATGCTTAAAAGTTAAGCTTATATATGTAAAAGTTATCTATTTTTTTAGTGATAAATTTTTTCATTTTAATAAAACTTATTTCTTCAAAATCACTAATAAGGTATAAAATTAATCATTTAACCTTTTAAAATTTTTATCTATCAACGTTTATAAAAGTTAATCAAAACTAGGTTAAAGTTACAAAAAAATGGTAAAAGTTATCTTGGTGTACAATCAATTTATTGTACACCTTGTGCGCGCAAGACCTTTTGTATCCAAAAATACTATTTCTCACCCAAGATTGTTAGAGCCAGTAAACACATTTTCATATCATAACCAAAAAGTAAAAAGAGGGACCCACTATTTAATTACACTCTTTTCTTTGGCAAAGAAGTTGTAACTTGGAAAATTAGAGATGGAGGTATAAACTAACTTACCACGATTAGAATTAGTGGCGGGAGATTGTCGAGGCGGCGGCGGAAGCAACGGCTGAGGTGGTGGGGCGGCTCTGACGATGGACGATAAATTAAAGAACGGAACCATCTCGTAATGAACAGCGAAGCTAGGCTGCAAATATTGAGCACCCTGATTCACCCCGAACTGCCCAATACCAAACTCCAAACAGCTGTTACAATCACTGGGGCTCAAGTCCGGCGTACATTGTCCCAACCCATATAACGTTTGGAAGATTGTATAATTTACAAAAGCCGTCGCAAACTTCTTCTGTGACCCTCCACTTGCAGCTCGAACAGCAATATCGTTGTTCATCATATCACCCAAAAGTTCACTAAATCGGGTCGTATTACCCGTTACACTATTCGTATTTACCAAGGACACTACAGGGGACGAGTCCCTTTGACCGAAAAATGACTGGTTTGAATACCTTACCATACAATTGTCGTACCATATTATAGCAACTTTTCGATTAGGACAATGTGTTGGGAGGTCAGTGGTGGTGGCGGTGGTAATACAGGTTTGGCATGAGGTGGTGTTTTGATCCCCGCGGCAGAGGAAGTGGCCGTACACGGTGGCGTTGCCGGTACGGGAAACGGCTTGATGGTAGCCGTTGGGGTTGGTGGCGTTGGAGGTGAGATAACGGAAAACGGTGTTGAGATTGGTTTGGTATTGGCTATTGTTTGCGAACATAGTTGTGTTCGAGCAATCAAAGCTAATTTGTGCGTTTGTAGATTTGGAAATTAACGATAAGATAATTGGGAAATAGATTGAGAAGAATACTGAAAACAAGTTTATTTCTTTTGTCATTCTTTATTTTTTCCTGGTCTGAGATATCGGATCAAACCAGAATTTAAAATTATTTAAGTTTTTTTGGGTTGAAGTGAAGAGAGGGGTCAAACACAGTACATTAGAGTGATGCGACAAAATTTTATGATTTTGAAAGAATTATGTGTGTAAAATCTTGAGTTTGTTCCCACAAAGAAAAATATGTGGTGATGGAAAAACTCTTGAAAATGGGTTTTGGTGTTTTCTTTTTTGCCGAAATAAAGAGTCATTTCACATGGGGTTTGGTTTAGTAGTTGTTTGACTCGTGAGTCGACTATTATTGTGTGATCAGTCTGCACTGCAGATGGAAACTTGGAATAGTGAATTAGAATTTTCCAGCAAGTAGTCTAGCTGATTGTGACAGTTTGATAGGTGTGTTTAATAATACACCCTCCGTATTTATTTAAGGGATACACTTGTCTTTTCCGGTCGTATTTATTTAAGAGATACATTTGCCATTTTTAGTAACTTAGCAACCCCACTATCTAATTAAATAATACATCTAATTTACTGTTAAGGCACAAATATTGATCCAATAAAGTCAATGGCTGAAAACGTTGACTTGAGCTAGTTAGTTAGTTAGAGTTTGTTAGGTTGCTATAACAGACTTGCTGACATACCAGATACAATTACATTGTATTATTTTGATATTACATTGTATAAATACTACCTTAACTGATTGAGATCAGTTATCATAATCATAAATAAAAATCTCTATCTCTCTATTCTAATTCTCTCGTACTCCCTTCTTCTATTCTCTTCTTCCTATCTTCTATTCTACTCTTCTTCTTCTTAGTTCATCTCTGTAAATTGATCAACAAGAAATTGATCAATATTGATGATCAAATCAGTGACTGTAACATTGGTATCAGAGCAATTTGATCACGTTCGATCAACATAACTAAACCCTAAATTCATATTAAAAAAAATTCAGAGCAAATTAATTAAACATGGAAATCAAGATAGGACATAGAAGATACCTGAGCATCAAGGTAGCCAAGGACGGCGGCGAGTTAAACTAGAGCTCCAACACCAACAATTCGTGATCCAGTAGTGCGGTGTGTTTCACAGCCTTAAAAAACTAAGCCTTTCTGCTTCAGGATGTACCCTTTCTCCCCGTGCCGAAACCTAGGGTTTTACCCCTCTACCCATTTTCGCAGAGCTCGAATTTTCAGATTAAATAGAAAGAGGCGGCTTGGTGAGAGAAGACTTCGAAGGGATAAGGTTGATTCTGAATTTTTGAAGGTGAGATGGGAGGTGTTGGAGTTCCTGAAGGAAATAATGCCCTTGGTCCAAGTATGCATTCTATGTTAAGTCTAATAAATGCGGTTCAGTATTAATTAACAAGTTAATAATTCAGTGAGATCAAGTGAGCTGAATGCCTAGCTAGAGGCCGCTTCAGTTCAAGTGGAATTAATGATATTAATCCACAGCTTACTCTTGACTGAACCCGTAGGGTCACACAAATAGTACGTAAACGGATCAAGTATTTAATGGCATTAAATACTCCATCTATGAATATTCGGAACCGACGGATCTTGGTTTCAGTGGGAGCTAAGATCGTCACGGGCAAGAAATGAATACTCCGGAAACGATGATATTGCCGGAAACGGAAATATGGATCGTATCGGAAATATGAATATTATCCAAGTCGTAGATGTTGCCGGAAACGGAAACATGGTACGTATCGGAAAATATTATTGGAAATGGAAATATTACCAGAATCGGAAATATTGCCGGAAACGGAAATATTAAATATTGTTCGTATCGGAAATAGATTCCGGAAATGGAAATTTAATCGGAAGCGTATCGTACGAATTAGCATCGGACGAGGCTTGCCGGACGAAGGCCCAGCACGAAGCCGGGGCCATCGCCCAGCAAGCATGCGCGCCACAAGCCCAGCCAAGGCAGCGCCTAGGCCTACCGCAAGGCAGGCCCAGCGCGCGCCAAGGGCCACGGCTGCGTGGGCCGTGCTGCGCGGGCTGCTGCTCGCACGCGCATGGGCAGCCCTTGTGGCTGCCGTGTGTGTGTGAGTTTGTGCTCATGCGTGATTCCTGAATCTACAAGAGTCAGTGTATGATTAAATTTCTATTCCTAATTGGATAAATTAATTAAATAGAATTCATGTAGGATTCTAATTTCGATTAATTCGTATCCTACTAGGATTACGATTCCTTTTCCATAACTCTATAAATAAAGGCCTAGGGGTCATAATTTATACACAAGTTTCAAAGTATTCAAAAGTGAGTTTTTGAGAGAAAATTAAAACACACATCTTGCTCAAAAGTGCCGAAATTTTCTAGTACCTTAAGGGCGATTCTAGTTGGTCAATCTTAAGGCGGATCCGGACGTGCTGTGGACTATCTACGGAGGGACGACACTTGGAGTCCTAAAAGACTTGTTCTTGTTCGGTTCGGGCGCAGCTAGGGAGGGCACGCAACAAAGAGTATGCATCTAAATTATGCTATATGATTATGTGTAAATAATATGTTGTCCTGGGTTAATGGTTGTTTCCGCATGATTTATGTAATGTCATATGTATCATAACCTAACAGTGGTATCACGAGCCCCTTATTATTTTCATAATCTAAATTGCATGAACATGGTTAAATATTACAAATTTGCAAGAATTAAAAGGGGTGATTAATTTTCGTAATTGTTAATTAATTGCAAATTGCGTTTATTTAATTATATGTACGCAGTTTTTCGGCAGTTTCTTCATTACTCATCCGAATTGAGTGATTTTTGTGTCAATTCCGCATGTAAAAGGCATTCTAAAATTTTGACAAAAAATGTATTTTTCTGCCGAACCCAGAATTCTCAAATTCGAAGCCTAACTATGACTTTTCGAAGGTTTTAGTTTTTCGAATGCAAAATTTCGTAAATTTAAGATGTTAAATTAAATATTTGCGATTCCTGTTGATAAATCTTGAATTTTTGATTGACCTACTGCATATGTTTAACAAGTTTGAATGCCTAGTCTTGTTAATTATGCAATCTAATTTGTAATTATGATTAATTTGTTGAAAATTAGAATAATTTAGAATTAATTTGATTTTCATAATTAATTGTAATTTAATTAGAAACCTATGATTAAAAACCACCATAAAAATTGTAAATTTACGATAAATTTTAAATTTTTATGACCTAGACTTGAATCCATATCAATCGGAAATCAATTGGATAATAAATTTTCGATTTTTCGCCCTAAAATTATGAAATTAATAATATTTATTAATTTGTCATTAATTTTAAATATAAATTTTAAATTTTATGCGATTCGTTCAAATAACTTGCACGCACGAAGCAATGGACGCTTCGTGTTACCCTTAAGGGGTGTTGTATAATGCGGGCATGCGACGACGAGCAAGGGAGCTCGTCGCCCGTGCGGCACGAATGCAATGAGCAAGGGCGTAGTGCACGAGCACAAGGCAGCAGCCCTGCCTTGTGTCGTGTGCCACGAGCAATGAACGAATGGGCGTGGGCGAAGGGCGAGCCAAGGCAGTCGCGTGTGGGCAGCAAGCGAGCTGCGCCACAACGCGCGCTGCCTCGCACAAGTGCGCGCAGCCTCGCGCGCAGCGAGCGCAAGCTCGCGTGCCACGAGCGCCGCGCCCAGCACTGCTCGCGCGCGCAGCGCGCGATGTCGCTCGCCCAGCGAGCGATGTCGCGCCCCAGCGAGCGATGGCTCGCGCGCGCAGCGCGCGATGTCGCCCGCCCAGCGAGCGATGGCTCGCGCGCGCAGCGCGCGATGTCGCCCGCCCAGCGAGCGATGTCGCGCCCCAGCGAGCGATGGCTCGTGCGCACAGCGAGCGAGCCAGCGCGCCCAGCGAGCGATCTCGCGCGCGCGCACTGCGAGCGATAGCTCGCGTGCGATGGGGCGCTGTGCGGAGGCTTGCGATAGGACAGCAGCAGCTATGCGACGAGCGCATGAGCTGTGCGCACATGGCCAGCAATGGCTGTGTGCGTGCGGCCCATGGGCGTGCAACGCATAGGGTGTTTGCGTTACGATTAGATCGTTTTGAATGTTTAATTTGAAAATTTCAGTTCACGTAATTTTAATTAATTTTAAAATTAATAATTTGAATTAATTTCTTGGATTTTAATTTTGAATATTATAATTATAATAAATGGAATTTATTCTAATTATTTTACTAAAATTAAAATCATGAATTAATTTAAATGCGACTGAAATTAAATTAAATTTTTGGATTCAATTATAAATTTATATGAGCTTTAAATTTTAATTAAATTTGTATGTTTCCGGTTAGACTAGAAATACAATTTTATGTTTAAAATTAGTAAAGCATATGAATTTATTGGTTTGAGTGGGAGCGCTTTTTAGTCATAAACTCTTGATTAGGTCTACAAATCCTTAAGGTTAAAACAACTCGATTAGAATTAATAAGGACTGAATAATTGGTAGATTATTGGTGCCCTTGATTAATTGCTGCAAATGTTTACGTGATGCATAATGTGTTTTACTAACCAGCTATGTGGGCCATTCATGATAATGAATGGGTGAATGGTATATATTGTATATGTACTGTTTTGCAGGTTATGAAGTGACTAGTATGGCCCAAATAGGATAGAAAATATGGTCTGCGTACCATTAATTTGAATGTAATTGGTCTAAAGTACCAAAGTTATTTTTCAATTCAAATATGGTCTGCGAACCATCAAATAGTTGTAATTAGTTATAGCTTATCCTATTTGAAGAAAATGGTGCCTCCCACGGAGATTTTCAAGACGGACTTTGAAGTCAAAGCTTCAAGATGAAGTCGGGCCATACTAGATCACAAATATCTTATGCATGTTTTAAGTTATTTATTGCTTTAAATATGTCTTAAAATGCATGAGATCAAAAGCTTGATTATGTTGCATGATTAAGGATTTTAGTTCACTTAAAATCTAACCAACATAGTAAGAGCCTTAAGTTCCAAACTTAAAAATTGAGTTAAAAGGTGCCATGCCAAAATATACACTTGCTTGGATATCCTTTACATCAATCTAGTAATAGTTTTCGCTCAGCGAGGTGTTACTTATTGGTCCTAAAGGGGCAAGGTACACAAATAATTGTGAGTACATGTTAGTTTTGGTGAAACTCAACGATATAAGTAAGGAGTCCTTTTATGTTGTGGCAAATTCGATAGGTTTACCTAATAAGTTCTTAGACGTACCTATCAACCAAGAATAGTTTCTAGACTATTAGCAAAAGGCTTTTGCTTACCTAAGATGTTCTAGGATTAAGTCGACAAACTGTGCTTAGTTCTTCAATGATTTTAGGATCTTGGAATCATTTTATTCACACCTGCCGGAACACATAACTTGAATAAAATGCTTAATAAACATTGAATTATGCATGTATGCTAGAATTTAAGTTTATTAAGAGAGACTGTGAATGGTTATTTATTTGTTTATTCTTTTCAATTGTAGTTTTAATATGGCAAACAACAATCAAAACATCATCATGGGTTCTGAGCTTATGGTCAAGCTGAACCTGACAAATTTTCTTGAATGGGAAGCTAAGCTAGTTGAAATAGTCAAACTCAATGGACTTGAGTATGTACTGTCACATCCCATGCCAAGCTACTATGCCAGAGACATGACCCCTGAGAGATTTTACGCCTGGGATGCGGATCTCAAAAAGGTTATGAGTCTCATGCTGAACAATATCCCTGATGATTGGGCTAGAAGGTTTGTAGCCTATGAACCTTTTACGCTCATCAAGAATCTGAGGGATATCTGTCGTGGAAGTACGGAGGACAGGGACCTGAACGTCCATGAGTTGATTGAATCAATGTCTGGGCTAAAGGTTAGTTCTCCCAACAGGTGTTATAGGATGGAGGTCCAAGAAACACATGTTCAGCTCCTTCGCACTAAACAGAGGGTAGGCGTCCCACTGAGGTTCCATGTGGATCTTATGTGTTCATATTTTGATCGCCTAAGTCTACTAGGAACACCAATAAGCGAAAGGATGGCAGTCTCTGTCTTGCTCAATTCACTACACAGTGGGTTTGGTCGCTTCAAGCAACAATACCTAAGTGAACCAAGAGAAGAAACAGTTGCAGAATTTATTCACCTTGTCAGAAAGGCTGAAATAGTACTGGACTGTGAAGCCAAAGATTTACTCAAGGCTAGAAAGAGACCATTCAAGAAAGGTGGAAAGTCCAAGGGCAATGCTAAATCAAAGCAGGACAAGTCCACATCAAGCTGTCTTTATTGTGATGGAATAGGCCATTACAAAAGAGAATGTCCAAAGCTAAAGGAAGATCAGAAGAACGGAACAGTCGTTCCATCTTCAGGTATTTTCGTTATAGACTGTATACTTGCTAATTCAACTTCTTGGGTATTAGATACAGGTTGTGGCTCACACTTATGTTCCAATCCACAGGGACTAAGAAGAAGTAGAAAGTTAAGCAAGGGTGAAGTCGACCTACGAGTGGGAAATGGAGCACGGATTGCTGCATTAGCCGTAGGAACTTACTATTTGTCGTTGCCCTCCGGGCTAGTTTTGGAACTGGAAGAATGTTTCCATGTTCCAAGTCTTACTAAAAACATCATTTCAGTTTCTTGCTTAGATGCTAAGGGATTTTCCTTTATAATAAAAGACAATAGTTGTTCGTTTTATTTTAAAGAGATGTTTTATGGATCTGCTAGATTAGTCAATGGACTTTATTTATTAGATCACGACAAACAAGTATATAACATAAATACCAAAAGGGCCAAAAAGGATGATTCAGATCTCACCTATCTGTGGCATTGTCGATTAGGCCATATAAACTTGAAACGCTTAGAAAGACTTCAAAGGGAAGGAATTCTAGAACCATTTGACTTAGAGGATTATGGTAAATGCGAATCATGTTTACTTGGCAAAATGACAAAGCAACCTTTCTCTAAAGTTGGAGAAAGAGCAAATGAACTATTGGGTTTAATCCATACAGATGTATGTGGACCAATGAGTACAAATGCTAGAGGTGGTTTCAGCTACTTTATCACTTTCACTGATGACTTCAGTAGGTATGGTTATGTCTACCTAATGAAGCATAAGTCTGAATCCTTTGACAAATTCAAGGAATTTCAGAGTGAAGTAGAGAATCAATTAGGCAAGAAGATTAAGGCACTGCGGTCTGATAGAGGCGGTGAATATCTGAGCTATGAATTTGATGACCATCTGAAAGAATGTGGAATTCTATCAGAATTGACTCCTCCTGGAACACCACAATGGAACGGTGTGTCAGAACGGAGGAACAGAACCTTGCTAGACATGGTCAGGTCAATGATGGGTCAGGCCGAACTTCCATTAGAATTTTGGGGACATGCACTAAATACAGCTGCACTCACTATAAATAGAGCTCCGTCTAAAGCTGTCGAAAAGACTCCATACGAATTATGGTTTGGAAAGCCTCCAAATGTGTCTTTTCTTAAGATTTGGGGATGTGAAGTATACGTCAAACGATTAATTTCAGACAAACTTCATCCAAAATCTGACAAATGTATCCTTGTGGGCTATCCAAAGGAAACAAAGGGGTATTACTTCTACAATACATCTGAGAACAAAGTGTTTGTTGCTCGAGATGGTGTCTTTTTGGAGAAGGATCACATTTCCAAAATGACAAGTGGGAGAAAAGTAGACCTCGAAGAAATTCGAGTCGAACAACAAACTCTAGAGAATGCTCAAGATGACATTCAGGATGAAACTCAGAGATCTTTAGAAGAATCTGGTGAGAATCATGGTCAATCTAGAAATGTTACCCCGCGTAGATCGCAAAGATATAGATCTCAACCGGAAAGGTACTTAGGTATTTTGACGAACGAGAGCTATGACGTTCTATTACTTGAAAGTGATGAACCTGCGACTTACAAGCAAGCTATGACGAGCCCTAGCTCCAAGCAATGGCAAGAAGCCATGCAATCTGAATTAGACTCCATGTCTGAAAACCAAGTATGGGATTTGGTCGATTTGCCAGATGGCTACCAAGCCATTGGAAGCAAATGGGTTTTCAAACTGAAAAAGGACAAGGATGGGAAACTTGAAGTTTTCAAAGCTAGATTGGTTGCAAAAGGTTACAGGCAAGTCCACGGTGTGGATTACGATGAAACCTTTTCACCAGTTGCAATGCTAAAAGTCTATTCGAATAATGTTAGCAATCGCTGCATATTACGATTACGAAATATGGCAGATGGATGTCAAAACTGCTTTCTTAAACGGCGTTTTAACAGAAACTGTGTTTATGACACAGCCTGAAGGTTTTGAGGATCCAAAGAATGCTAAAAAGGTATGCAAGCTAAAGAAGTCAATCTACGGATTGAAGCAGGCATCCAGGAGCTGGAATATACGTTTTGATGAAGCAGTCAGTGACTTTGGTTTCATCAAGAACGCGGACGAATCTTGTGTATACAAGAAGGTCAGTGGGAGCAAAATTGCTTTCCTAGTATTATATGTCGACGACATATTGCTTATCGGAAATGACATTCCTATGTTGAACTCTGTCAAGATTTGGCTTGGGAAATGTTTTTCGATGAAGGATCTAGGAGAAGCACAGTACATATTGGGCATCAAGATTTACAGAGATAGATCTAAAAAGATGATTGGACTTAGTCAAAGCACTTATATCAATAAGGTGCTTGATAGGTTCAAGATGGCGGACTCCAAGCGAGGCTACCTACCCATGTCTCATGGAATGACTCTAAGCAAGACTCAGTGCCCAAAAACACTTGATGAGCGTAGACGAATGAATGGGATTCCATATGCATCATTGATTGGTTCAATAATGTATGCTATGATATGTACACGCCCGGATGTTGCGTACGCACTCAGTGCTACGAGCAGATACCAGTCAGACCCAGGAGAGGCGCATTGGACTGCTGCCAAGAACATTCCGAAGTACCTGAAAAGGCACAAAGATGACTTCCTGGTCTATGGTGGAGATGATGAATTAATTGTTAAAGGCTATACGGACGCAAGTTTCCAAACCGACAAAGATGATTTCAGATCACAGTCTGGGTTTGTCTTCTGCCTCAACGGAGGAGCAGTAAGCTGGAAAAGTGCTAAGCAAAGCACCATTGCGGATTCTACAACTGAAGCGGAGTACATTGCTGCACATGAAGCAGCAAAGGAAGCTATATGGCTAAGGAAGTTCATAGGAGAACTTGGTGTAGTCCCCTCCATTAAAGGACCAATAGCCCTGTATTGTGATAATAACGGAGCTATTGCACAGGCAAAAGAGCCTAGACACCACCAGAGAGTCAAGCATGTACTTCGTAGATTTCACCTTCTACGAGAGTTCGTTGAAAGAAAAGAAGTCGAGATAAGCAAAATTGGAACTGATGACAACATATCAGATCCATTAACTAAACCTCTGCCGCAAGCGAAGCACAACTCGCACACTGCAGCTATGGGAATCAAGCATATTGGAGAATGGCTTTGATGTCTCTGTTTAATGTTTTAAAGTTTTAGAGTTTAAATCTTTGTAAAACATTATTGGTTAATCATTCACAATAAATGAAAGAAATTCATTTTTCCATTTAATTTGTGGTTTATTAAATGATGAGTCCCTTCAACTTGACGATATATTCAAGATAGACTGTCAGGACCAGTCCTGTGACTAAGAAATGTCTATCAAGTGAACTTGAATGTCAAAGGTTGAAAATGGTCCCTAATCGGAGTTTTCTATAAAATTGGACGCATAGAAAACGTTAGACGATTAGAATGCAAGATGACTAGTAGTTCTGTTTCTTGAACTATGTGGACATGGCAATGTCATAATCATTTGCATAGATACTTACTTTGGGAAGACTAGTATCGGACAAGACCTATGAAACTTTACTGTAAGAGATGAAAGTCTGTCATAAGTAAATTTCATTAAATTATTAGACACTAAATCCTCAATACCTGAGTGATTTGAGATTACTTGTTTGAGAACTGGTTGCTTTGACGTTGACCAACCGTCGCACCGTAAAAGGAGGCTATAAAGGCAACGCTCAGGTAATCACCTATCAAACGAAGTCTAATCTCAAGATCGCAAGATTGGGATTGTCCTCCCATAAATCGGGATGAGATGCTTAAAAGTTGTACAAGGCCACTCGGAGAGCTAGAAACTGTGAAATGCATGGCCGTGCTCGGATGAATCATAGGCTATGATTATCTGTTTATTTGATCAGTTGAACTCTGAAACCGAGGAACACCTCTGGACATAATAAGGATGACAACTCTTACCTTATGTTCAAGAGCAAGCATCGAGCGACAAAGGAATTAGGAAATGCACACTTGTCCCTAAGGACAAGTGGGAGACTGAAGGAAATAATGCCCTTGGTCCAAGTATGCATTCTATGTTAAGTCTAATAAATGCGGTTCAGTATTAATTAACAAGTTAATAATTCAGTGAGATCAAGTGAGCTGAATGCCTAGCTAGAGGCCGCTTCAGTTCAAGTGGAATTAATGATATTAATCCACAGCTTACTCTTGACTGAACCCGTAGGGTCACACAAATAGTACGTAAACGGATCAAGTATTTAATGGCATTAAATACTCCATCTATGAATATTCGGAACCGACGGATCTTGGTTTCAGTGGGAGCTAAGATCGTCACGGGCAAGAAATGAATACTCCGGAAACGATGATATTGCCGGAAACGGAAATATGGATCGTATCGGAAATATGAATATTATCCAAGTCGTAGATGTTGCCGGAAACGGAAACATGGTACGTATCGGAAAATATTATTGGAAATGGAAATATTACCAGAATCGGAAATATTGCCGGAAACGGAAATATTAAATATTGTTCGTATCGGAAATAGATTCCGGAAATGGAAATTTAATCGGAAGCGTATCGTACGAATTAGCATCGGACGAGGCTTGCCGGACGAAGGCCCAGCACGAAGCCGGGGCCATCGCCCAGCAAGCATGCGCGCCACAAGCCCAGCCAAGGCAGCGCCTAGGCCTACCGCAAGGCAGGCCCAGCGCGCGCCAAGGGCCACGGCTGCGTGGGCCGTGCTGCGCGGGCTGCTGCTCGCACGCGCATGGGCAGCCCTTGTGGCTGCCGTGTGTGTGTGAGTTTGTGCTCATGCGTGATTCCTGAATCTACAAGAGTCAGTGTATGATTAAATTTCTATTCCTAATTGGATAAATTAATTAAATAGAATTCATGTAGGATTCTAATTTCGATTAATTCGTATCCTACTAGGATTACGATTCCTTTTCCATAACTCTATAAATAAAGGCCTAGGGGTCATAATTTATACACAAGTTTCAAAGTATTCAAAAGTGAGTTTTTGAGAGAAAATTAAAACACACATCTTGCTCAAAAGTGCCGAAATTTTCTAGTACCTTAAGGGCGATTCTAGTTGGTCAATCTTAAGGCGGATCCGGACGTGCTGTGGACTATCTACGGAGGGACGACACTTGGAGTCCTAAAAGACTTGTTCTTGTTCGGTTCGGGCGCAGCTAGGGAGGGCACGCAACAAAGAGTATGCATCTAAATTATGCTATATGATTATGTGTAAATAATATGTTGTCCTGGGTTAATGGTTGTTTCCGCATGATTTATGTAATGTCATATGTATCATAACCTAACAGTTCCGGCAATGGAGATTTGGAAAGGAGGAGGAGAGAGAAGGAGAGGAGGAGAGGAGGCAAAAAGTTTGTTCGACCTGGATCTATGCGAGAAAATAAATGAAAAAATAATAAAAGGGTCACTTGCATCGTTGAATTATAAGCGTGTGACGCAATTTAAGAGTAAACCGTGTCGTTGCATTACTAATCACCGACGCAAATCATTAAATTATTTTGTATAGGTCCATTTGCGTCACATATTACAAAAATCACCGACGCAAAGCATATTTACAAATTAAAATGTGTATGTTTGCGTCGCTCATTGGAACGAGCGAGGCAATTGTACCGACGCAAATGACTCTTGAGTGATCATCCACCATTGTCAAGAAATATCTGTGGTTTCCTCTTGATCTCACTCTGTATGCTCCCCAAATATCAATGTGTACAAGTCCAAACAGGTCACTTGCCCTTGACTTGATGATGTTGTATGGTAGCTTTTTGAGTTTCGCCATAGGACATGTAAGGCACACATCAGTACACTTGTCATTTAATCCTTTCAACCCTCCTATTTTGTTGATTTTCTTCAGTGGTGCCACACAGTGGTAGGACTAAGAGGGGGTGCATCAGGTATAGTGTTGGGTAGTACAAACTGTGTGTTTGCATCAGCATTCATTGCATTCCCATCTTCTTGGCTTGTTGTTTTCCTGTGAGTCAGATTTTCTTTGAGATCAGACAGTATTTGTTTCAGAGGTTTGTTGATCAGATAATACAATCCATTTTCAGACTTCCCTATTCCCTTAACTGCATCAGTGTTTATGTCTTGAATAAGACAGAAACTTGAGTAAAATTCACCTTGCACTGTCCATCCTTTGCCAACTTCTGAACAAACAGGAGGTTGTGCTTGAATTCTGGCACATACAGAACATTCTTCAAGCACATGTCATTAGCCAGCTGTACCTTTCCACAGTGAGAAATTACAGAGGTGTGACCAGTAGGTAGGTTGATCTTTTGTTCACTTCTGCTTTTCTCTGCATCTTTGATCATGTCAAATGATCCTGTAATGTGATCTGAAGCTCCAAAGTCAATGATCCATTATGTTCTTATGCTATCTGTACAATGACAACTCACCATACCAGCATAATTTGTGTCCATATCTTCTTCTGAATTTGAAATATTGCTTGTTTGAGAAGGAGTTGGGAGCAACTTCATCAATTCTGCAAGTTGTTGAGTGGTGAAAGTGTTGTTGTGTGAGAACTAGAGCTTGAACTTTCATGCCCTTGAGCATTAGATGCAGTTCTTCCACCACCCCTTCCATTTCTTCCTCTATTCCATCTTCCTCCTCTTGAATTGTTCCCAAAGTCTCTATATTTGCCTTTCTGATATTGATCTTTCTGTCCTCTAGGGTGCCAACTTGGGAATCCCATAACTGACCATCATTTTTCTTTGTAGTGACCATTCTTCCCACATGCAGTACAAGTCTCCTCACTAGCTTTGCTGTACATGGCTAGTGGTTCAGCTTCTTCTTTTACAGGTTTCAAGATCTCTCTCTGAGATTCTTCTTGTTGCAGTGTACTGCAAGAAGTGTCAGCAGAGGGTAGTGGACTCATCATAAGCAGTTGGCTTCTCAATGTTGCATAGGTCTCATCAACTCCATTCAAAATTTGAAACAGTCTCTGCTCTTCTTGCTGTTGATTAAGTGCTCTTATGAAGGTATGTATCTCTTCTATCATGGTTGTAATAGGTGGATAATTTTGTAGGGGCTCTAGTTCTTCCCACAAGCCTCTCAGATCTATGTAGTAGTCTGTAACGGGTTTACCATGCTGCTTAGAGTCATAAATTTGCTTGTTTAGCCTGTATTTTCTGGAACCATTTTCCACTGAGTATCTCTGGTCAAGTTGGGTCCAGATTTGAGCAGCATTTGTTACAAACATAATAGACTTTTTGATGGATTCATTCACATTGCCAATAATCCATTATATAACCATACTGTTACATGTATCCCAATGTTCCTGTTTGATTGCATCACTAGGATCTCTTTTAACTACACCAGTTAAAAATCCTAAGTTTCTTTTAGCAGCAAGAGTGATTTCCAAAGATCTTTTCCATGACCTATAGTTAGAAACACCTTGAAGCTTTTCTACTATAACTGAGTTGCTACCATCAGAAGGATGAAGGTACAGAGGACTGGTGGTTTCTATAGTAGTCATATTTTGATTATTTCTAGACCTAGATCTAGGCATATAAAAGTAATCTCAAACTATTTAGATATGAAAAATCGAAGCTTTAAGCATGGAGCAATTTTAGAATACTATCTAAGAACATAAATGAAAGCAAATCATGGAAACAGAAATGTTGTGAGCTCAAACCTGAATCTCTGATACCATGATGACAAAGCTAACATTTCCAGCTTGCTAATATTGAAAGAGTTTGCTCCAAGCTTTCCTTTCATTCATTGCATCATACGGCTCAAATGAGCATTACAGCAGCATATATATGATAACCCTAGGTATTCTTCCACCAATAGAAACTAGAACACCTATCACTATTCTAGAATCAACTTAGAATGAAAAAAAAGTCACTGCTAAGCAAAAAAACAGATGACAGCAAGGCAAAGTAAAACGGCTACATAGTACAGAATCACATGTTCTGATTTAGGGGCTGCTGAGTTGGCTTGGGAGCACACCAAATTTCACCTGCTACCATGTATACTATCCTCAATAGAACTGTTGAACAAGTCATGCATGCCATCGTCGAATCAATGATTCTTGACGACCATTTCTATCTAGGTTCGAGTTCAGTGATGGAGACTTCATTCGCCGAGCATAGTGCTGACTTTCCCGATGATTGATCAGAACCAATCTCCTTATTTGAAACTCTACTCTTTATGAAGAAACCCGGAGCTTCAGGCACCGGAAGAGTAACCGAGTAACTGTCTAGTGTGAGGACTACTGTTGCCATAGTTGGTCTATCATTTGCAGATTCTTGAACACATAACAAACCGAGATGTATGCATCTCATGGCTTCAACCATTGAGCACGAGTCCCTTATGGTTGGATCAATGAAAACTGAGAACAACCCGTTTCTCCACTATTTCCATGCCTGCATATATAGTTTAAATTTTGTTATAAAATTGAGTCAAATAACACTACAAAAAATTGTACCATTAACTACGAAAAATCCTGTCGCTAAAGGCCAATATTCGTTGATTATCGACAGAATTTCATGTCGCGAACCCGTCATAAAAGGTGGCCGTCGTTAATGGAAAATCTCGTCGTTAACGCAACCGTTGTAAAAGATATTTGCGACGGTTGTTCCCGTCTCTGCACAAGAATTTGTATTTTTAACGACAACCTAATTACGACGGGTCATAAACCCCGTCGTAAACGCATTTTGCGACGGGGATAACAAACAAACAAATACAGGAATAACCGTCGCAAATATCTTTTATGACGGGTTAAAGTCGAGATTTTCCATTAACGACGATCCCCTTTCATGACGGGTTCACAACATGAAATCCTATCATTAAATCAACGATTATTGACCTTTAGCGACGGGATTTCCCGTCGTCAATGGTACAATGTTTTTGTAGTGTTGTTTGATTGTTAGCCCGATCACAAAAGATTTTTACGACGGGATTTTTGACCCGATTAAAGATACAGATTCTTGTAGGAAATCTTTCTTATTGTTCTTTCAAAAATGAAAAACATATACTTACAAAGCTTAGAAGGTCTTGCGCTTCGCCTGATAAATAAAACGAACTGTTTCTCTTGCCACTAACTATTTCTAAGACCAAGACGCCAAAGCTGTATTCATCTGATTTGTTCGAGATCATTCCGTGCATTGCGTACTCTGGAGACATATAGCCACTACAAAGGGACGACAACATTATATGAATTCGATCTTTCAGAAAAAGATTCAACTTAATTTACGTACTGCTAGAAATCAGTGAATAGTATATATATACAGTACTTTTCTTGGATTACTTTCGTTTTAAAATGATCTTTACGGTTATTATTTGCAACAATATTAAGACATAGTAAGAAAATAGCTAGTGTGAAAAATGTGGGTGGATATAATAAAAATATGAATAAAGTATGGTTGATGGGTAAAAATGTGGGTGAGTGTAAATGGTGTGGGTTTAAGAGAGCAAAATAGTAGATTTTCATGGCAAAAAATAAAATAAAGCAAAGTATAAAAAATATTACGAAACGGACTAAAACGAAAAATGTAAATATCATTATGAAACGAAGATAGTAAGTAAAAACTTTGTTAGAGTTGAAATATACTTACTATGTACCAACAACCCTATTTGTGTTGTCTTGGGTTTGATCTACACCAAAAATCCTTGCCATTCCAAAATCTGAAACTTTGGCAATCATGTTGACATCCAACAAGACATTACTTGCCTTAAGATCTCGATGTATAATTCTTAGCTGGGAATCGTGATGGAGATAAAGCATTCCCCGAGCTATGTCTCTTATAATTTTACAACGCGTACGCCAGTCTAGAAGCCTTTGATTTTCAAGATCTACACATCGATAAGGTATTAAAATGCTAAAATCAAGACAAGGCAAAGAAATCGATGACGTAAATGAAAGTTTTATATAAATATCCCTTCGTCTCGGAATACTTGAAACGGTTTGACTCGCACAAAGTTTAATGCATTGTAATTGACTTATTATTTAATTAGGTTGGCAGTGGAGTATTTTTTTAATATAGCTAGTGGAATGGTGTCAAACTTTTAAAGGGTAAGAGGGTGGGGATGGGGAAAGTGGAAATTTTTAATATTGTTTTTAGGGAGTAGGGATGTAGGTAGGTTCTTGGGTAAGTAAGAAATTGATATAATATTAATAAAAGTTTCCATTTATAAAAACAGTATAAGTAATTCGGGACGACCATATAAGGAAAGCGTTTCGAGTATTACGGGACAGAGGGAGTATATATACAAGTGTATGAACTATGAAATGCTTGGTAATACCAAAAAGAAAATAGTCAAGACTCTTATTGGGCAAATATTCATAAACCAGCAACTTTTCTTTCCCTTCAATACAAAATCCCAATAGCCTAACCAAATTCTTGTGTTGAAGCTTGGCTACTACTAAGACCTCGTTTGTGAATTCTTGTAATCCTTGTTTGGAGGTCTTAGACAACCTCTTTACCGCTATCTGTTGCCCATTTGATAGTGTACCCTATGGAAAGGATGTAGAAATTTGAATCATTATTAATATAAGGGCATTTTGTTAATCATTACCTCAAAAATACTATCACTTTTTCAATTATAACCTTATGATTTTTTTTGTGTTATTGTTATTTCTACGTATAACCTTAAAATATGTTTTCATGTTAGAAAATCTATGACTTGACAGTTTTTATAAATCAAAATGTTGCAGCCAAAAGAGAACGGGTAGTGACAATTTTTTCTTTTTGTCTATTCCATGATTTAAATTCATGGCATGAAATCATTTTCATTCAAATACGATACCATAACTTTTTATAGAAAAATGAGATTTTCGAACATCCCGTAACTATAAAAATTTGTATCTTTAACGAAAATCTAATTACGACGGGTCAATAATCTAGTCGCAAAAGCCTTTTGCGACGGGGCTAACAACCAAACAAAGAAGGGAATCATTGTCGCAAATGACTTTTATGACGTGTTAACGACGGAATTTTCCATTAACGACGACCCCTTTTATGACGGATTCACGACAGGAAATCCCATCAGTAATCAACGATTATTGGGCTTTAGCGACGAGATTTCCCGTCGTTAATTTTTTGTAATGTGTGTGTGATATGCTATTGTTCGGGCCCCCTGTGGGACCCACCTTTTTACATAAATTACCAAAATACCTTCCTAAAGGAAAATACTGAAAATACCCTCAAACACAAACCTCCTAATGGGCTCAAACCAGAAGTTAGGGGCCCATATCTCAGCCTCCTACAAGCCCAAGAGTCCATACCCCTACACTTGCCTATATTTACTAATAATGCCATCCTGCATTACTATAAATACATTTCACCTAATTATTACTCAGGTATGCAATTATTCTCAGACTGACTCTCTCACTACTTTCTCTCTCTACAAGGACTGACTTGAGCGTCGGAGAGGGTTTTCTCGGGAACCCCCCCGAGCCAGTTTACGTTTACCGTTTTTGTAGGACAAACCACGACCGATCGGAGGAAGACAACAGCCTGGTTGACGAGGCTTCCCCTATTTTTACACTTAAGCATTTTCTTCGCAGAAACAGTTGGCGCCGTCTGTGGGGAAGTCAACTACAAGCCATGGTTAACACTCGACGAACCAGGCAACACTCCTCCTCTCATCGATCAGAGTCCCATCCCAATTACGTGTTGATGCCTACTTCGAGGAACGGAGATGATCACGATGGTGATCAGGACCATGAGAATCAACAGCCCCATGTCGAGGGTCACCCTGAGAACTTGGTCACCCGAAAGGATCTAGAGTATTTGGCTGCACAAGTCAATGTGGCTATCCACAACCTCCAAGGAATGGGAGAAGGACCTTCAAGGAAACATCCAAACCACCCTACCAGCTCAAAGGTGAGCACAACATCGCATACCATCCACAGGGCACAGCCCCGAAGTATGAAGGACAAGCTAGGTGACAGGGGTGGGGCACAGCCTCGCCCTCGCCAATCAAGGGCCAGCCAAGATGCACGCCGGGTAATTGAAGATCGACAACTGCACAGAGGAGACCTTGATGCTCGAGACCTCTTGCACAGAAGGCGCCTCAAACAAGCCAGAGAAGCCATCAGGAATGATAGGATCACCCGAGGTCTATCCCCCTCTAGTGCTAAGACTACGACCTCCGCACGAGACCACCCCACTCCTTCAAGACAAGTCAGACCGATCGAGGTCAGCTCTCGAAGGACATCTCTCAGGAGGCACTCACCTTCTCCTATAAAGAGATGTCACTCACCCTCTAGCCGGGCTAGAGGCCGTTCCTCCAGGACAAGGGTTTCACCCCTCGATCAACAGCCAGGGGCTCATTCATCTTCTCATCGCCCAAGGCATCGCTCACCCTCAAGAATAGGAAGGATCCCTCCACGCCGTGAGCGAACATACTCACCTCTCCCAGAGAGTAGAGGTAGGCATACCTCCTCAAGAGGAAGATGAGACTCCCCTCCACCAAGAACTGATAGGCACAGACATACCTCGTCATTGCAAGAGGCTCTCACTCCCTTCTCCCAAGAAATAATGAACACCCCCCGCCGAGACAAAGTGAAGGTCCCTACCATCGAGCCTTTCGATGGAACTACGGATCCAGAAGAACACATGGCCGCCTATGCGGCTCAAATGAACGTTCAGACTGGATGCGGAGCTACTTGGTGCAGATATTTTCCAACCACCTTGAAGGGTCTTGCCCTTATATGGTTCAACAAGCACGTACCAAAGGGAAGCATCAAGAACTACAGTGAGCTTGAAAAGGTTTTCATCAGCCAATTCGCGGCGGGTCGGAGGCACCAAAGGACAAGTGTCAACTTAATGGCAGTCAGACAGGGAGAGACGGAGACCCTTCGCAATTATATTAAGAGATTCAATGAAGAAGTCCTAAAGATACACAATCTCAAGGACGAAACCAAGTTCGCAGCCCTCTTGGCAGGTCTTCAGCCAGATGACTTCAAGTTTGAATTGGTCAAGTCCGGGGTGTCCAACCTCGAGGAAGCAATGGAGAAGGCCCAAATGCACATTCAAGCCACAGATATTTGTAAGATCAATTGGGGTGGTGAGAGTGGAACAAGGCAAAAACAAAAGCCAAGACCTAGCGGCACCCACGACCAAACTCAGCCCTCCCTCAAAAAGTCGGTTATGGTTGATGACCATGGTGAGGATCCGAGGTACAACCGCAATAGGCGGGAGATTTACCTTGATCCCAAAGGAAAAGACATCCTCCCTAAGCCACCTGCAATCCGTACGCCCGAAGCAAAGCGAGACAAGTCACTTTGGTGTGAGTTTCACCACGAGTGCGGGCACACCACAAAGAACTGTAAGGAGCTGAAAAAAGCACTGGATCACTTGGCTGACAAGGGCAAGCTGAATAATTACTTAAGGAAGAATCCTCCCCCAAAAGCAAAAGCCAAAGAAAAGGAGTCCCTTAGTGATGATACGGGAGACTACATTGGAGTGATAGCCGGAGGCTTGGCAACAGGAGGGTCTGTGGGCAAGGCGAAGGATAGCTTATGGGCACTGGAACATCAAGTCCTAAAAGTGGCATCGGCTTCTCAAATAGCCCCGGTGATGACATTTGGTGGGAACACTAGCCATCCAATTCAAGAGTCCCATGACAATCCGCTGGTCATCGAGATGAAAGTCGCTAACTCAACGGTAGGGCGAGTGTTAGTGGATAGTGGATCATCCGCCGACATCATTATTCTAAAGTGTCTAGAAGGGCTCAAGTATTCCAAAGATGATCTGAAAACCATCTCCCAGCCACTCACTGGATTTGGAGGTCAAGCCGTCCATCCTCAAGGCACCATCAAGCTACCTGTCAGGTTGGGTCCTAAAAACAAGGGAAGACGGTTGTTGGTAGACTTTCTTGTCGTGGACATCTCCCTACCATACAACATCATCTTAGGCCGACCTCTACTAAGCAAAATAAAAGCCGCAATCTCTGTGTACCAACTTCTCATGCAGTTTGAGTTGGAAGATGGCTCCGTGGGAAAAATCTTTGGGGATCAACAAGTGGGAAGGCGATGCTACGTTAACAGCCTCAAGAGAGGGACAAGTACCCCCCATCCACTGGCCAAGAAAGCCAAGCCAGAAGCCCCTCCCTCGCCCATGGAACGCCAACAACCTTAAAAGGTTTTATGTTCAATCTCCTAAGAATTTCTCCCTTCCTCAAAAGTACTTAGTTTTATAGCTCACATCCATAGTTTTCAATGATGAAAGTGGGGGTAAGATACATGTAAGCCCGCCATAGGCTAAATAACATCCCATCATTGTAAACAAAGCTTTATATCTTCAAGGCAATAGTAAAGAGCTCGACCAGTAATATTACTTAGCAAATTTCGTTCCTAGAATGTTGCAAGTAGAAGGCAAACATTGGCCATGCAAGCGCAACACACGTCAAAAGGAAAAGACAAGCCAAGTTCAAGCACATGAACTCATACTTAGTGAAATAATCTAAGTCATTTTCTAGAATGGTGTTTCATCGTTCGCCCAAGCATGGGGCTCATTAGTCCCTTTGGAGAACAACAACCCATTCCCATACTTAGCAAAAATATCTAAGTCATTTTCAAGAATGGTGCATCATCGTTCGCCCAAGTATGGGGCTCATTAGCTCCTTTGGAGAACAACAACCCATTCACATACTTAGCAAAATAATCTAAGTCATTTTCAAGAATGGGGCATCATTGTTCGCCCAAGCATGGAGCTCATTAGCTCCTTTGGAGAACAACAACCCATTCCCATACTTAGCAAAATATCTAAGTCACTTTCAATAATGGTGCATCATCGTTCGCCCAAGCATGGGGCTCATTAGCTCCTTTGGAGAACAACAGCCCATTCCCATACTTAGCAAAATAATCTAAGTCATTTTCAAGAATAGCGCATCGTCGTTCGTCCAAGCATGGGGCTCATTAGCTCCTTTGGAGAACAACAGCCCATTCCCATACTTATCAAAATTTATCTAAGTCATGTGCGGAAAGTAGAAGCCACGACACCATAAGTAGAAGCCATGGCACCATCATGTGTATGACAAGTAGAAGCCATGGCACAATCATGTGCGGCGAGTAAAAGCCACGACACCATCATGCGCGGCAAGTAGAAGCCATGGCACCGTAAGTAGAAGCCATGGCACCATCATGTGTGGCAAGTAGAAGCCATGGAACAATCATGTGCGAAAAGTAGAAGCCATGGCACCATCACGTGTGGCAAGTAGAAGCCATGGCACAATCATGAGCGGAAAGTAGAAGTCATGGCACCATCATGTGCGACGAGTAAGAGCCACGACACCGTCATGTGCGGCGAGTAGAATTCATCGCACCATCATGTGCGACTCTCTCTCACGCACCGCACCCGACATCGGGCGACAAAACAGCAGCCACGCCAAGAGAAAGCATCAGCCACCATCCTAAAAGCCAAGCCCATCCTTGTGCCCGCGCCCTTGGGGCGGAAAACAAAAGCCAAGCCCAGCTTTGTGCCCGCGCCCTTGGGGCGGAAAACAAAAGCCAAGTCGAGCCTTGTGCTGGCACCCTTGGGGCGGAAAACAAAAGCCAAGCCTAGCCTTGTGCCCGCGCCCTTGGGGCGGAAAACAAAAGTCAAGCCGAGCCTTGTGCCCACGCCCTTGGGGCGAAAACAAAAGCCAAGCCTACCCTTGTGCGCCTTCCCCCTTACGGGCTCGGCCGGGAAGGAGCAGCCACGCCCGACTTCGAAAAAAAAAAAAAAAAAAAAAAAGGAGCAGCCACGCCGAGGAAGGAGCAGCCACGCCCGGCATGCCTTCCCTCCGCCCGGCTTCGAAAAAAAAAAAAAAAAAAAAAAAAAAAAAAAGCAGCAGCCACGCCGAGAAAGGAACAGCCACGGCCGGCTTCGGAAAAAAAAAATAAAAATAAAAAGGAGCAGCCACGCCGAGAAAGGAACAGCCGCGGCACCACCGCCCGCCCTCGACCGAACAACGAACAGCCAATACCTTTGGCGTGCTCATGTAGGCGCGCATCACGCTGAAAACAACAGCCAAGCCTCGGCTGCCCACTCAAGTGCGCATCTCGCGTAGCAGCAACCGCCTAACCCGACCGAGGGTCCCTCCCCCGTGGCACCTCCTACGCGCGACATACGCGGAAACATGAGGCATAACACATCAAATGCCCAACAAGACTTAGCAAAAATCTATAAAATCTTGAAACCGCGGAAAACAACCGCCAAGCCCAGCCTTGTACCCGAGTGATGAAACTTCGGCTCAATCGAGGCTCCGATCGCTCAAACGTCTCCCACATTATGTAACGAGACTCCTCGCACACCTTGTGCGCCAAGATGCAAGCAAGAGAGGGCACGACCCTCGCCCCGCATAGCCAACACGAAAAAGAGAAGCCACGCAAGGGAGCATCAAAATCACTCAGCCCCCCGCGTGCAAGATAACTGCCCAGGCTTGGCCGATCACGTCAGCCACGCCAAGTGGTGGGGCTTGGCACGTCACGACAACAACAGCCAATCCTACCCCAACCTTGTCCGCCTAGCATGGACCTTGCCCAGCTCATTCTGCAAGCACTAGCCGCCAGGTTGCACGTATCTATCGTCCAGCCACAAGCCTCGCCCAACATTGCCGACTTGGCACCATCCCACCTAATGCACTCTGCACCCCCCTGCACCCAAACAAAGCAAACGCCCAACTTGGGCCTATCAAGCAACGATTTGTCTTTAAGCCCAGCCACATGAGCCACGCCCACAATTGGGGCTTGGCACATCACGACAACAAATAGCCAAGCCATGGCGCATAATGCCCGTCCCAGCGACAGTTCCTTAAAAGCCAAGCATCGCCGTTCGCTCAAAACAACAAAGAGGTTTAGAGCTTGGATATTCCGCCAAACTCCCGAGTCCTTAGCCAAACTCGCAAATTTGGCGTGGGGCTAATGTTCGGGCCCCCTGTGGGACCCACCTTTTTACATAAATTACCAAAATACCTTCCTAAAGGAAAATACTGAAAATACCCTCAAACACAAACCTCCTAATGGGCTCAAACCAGAAGTTAGGGGCCCATATCTCAGCCTCCTACAAGCCCAAGAGTCCATACCCCTACACTTGCCTATATTTACTAATAATGCCATCCTGCATTACTATAAATACATTTCACCTAATCATTACTCAGGTATGCAATTATTCTCAGACTGACTCTCTCACTACTTTCTCTCTCTACAAGGACTGACTTGAGCGTCGGAGAGGGTTTTCTCGGGAACCCCCCCGAGCCAGTTTACGTTTACCGTTTTTGTAGGACAAACCACGACCGATCGGAGGAAGACAACAGCCTAGTTGACGAGGCTTCCCCTATTTTTACATTTAAGCATTTTTTCTTCGCAGAAACAGCTATATTTTCCTTTGTACACTACAAAATTACGCATTATTAGAGACTGCTTTTGAGAAGGATAATTAAAATTATGTACGTCTCTAAATTAATATTGAGATGGAATTGTATGTGCAGTTTCAAAATTTTCAACTCTGGATTTGTCCGTCTCAAAAATCTTGAGACGCCTCTTTATTTCTTAAATCCGTCTCTAATTATCATTTTGAGACAAATTTGAAATATTCAAAGACAAAACTCATCATCTCTATAAAATTATTTTTTTGTAGTAGTATTACCTTATAAACAACGCCAAATCCACCTTGTCCCACTACAAGAAATTGATTAATTACCAACCGCCAAAATTGGTTGGTAAAACGCGAAAAACGGTTGGTAAAAGATTTTGCGACCGCCAGCGGTCGCAAAAAGGCGGTCAGTTTTCACCTGGACAGTAATTTAGGAAACTCCAACTGAAAGGCGGTCGCTAAAATTTACCGACAGGATTAGCGACCGCCACCTAAGCAGTCACTAAATTAGTGACCGCTAAGGCAGTCGCTAAATTAGCGACCGCCTTGACGGTCACTAAATTAGCGACCGCTTTAGCGGTCACTAATTTAGTGACTGCTTTGTTGGCGGTCACTAATTTAGTGACTGCCTTGGTGGCGGTCACTAAATTAGTGACTGCTTTTGTGGCGGTCACTAAATTTGTGACTGCCTTTGCGGTCGGTAATTATGCAAATATCATTTGCAGCCAATTTTGTAAAATCGCATATATACCTGTATTATATGCCTGTATAAATATTATATATGTACCTGTAAATATTATATATGCCTGTATAAATACGAATTTATATAAATTCTGTAAAATCGTATGAAACCTGCTCGATGTTATAATATTAAACATGTTCAAAGTCATACAACAAAGATTCATAATACACATAATGTTGTTCAAACATGTTAATACGAAAAGTTGTAACTAGTTCAAACTAATACAAGAATACTAACTACCTAACACAAAGGTGTCCCGCCTCCGGTTGGATCTCGAGGGTCCTGCGACTGCGAGAAAGGAAAACCATTGCCTTTTCATCTTGGCAGCATATTCTTCTCTCTCTTGTCTCTCCCTTTCCATCTCCCTTTGATGCTCTAGTCGCTCTGCTTCTCTTTCTTCTCTCTCACTTTGCCTCAAAAGTAGATCGCCCTCCATAGCCTTTAGCATCTGAGTTTTTGTTGTTTCAAGCTCAATGGAAGATCGTCCTGCATAGCCTTTAGTATCTCAAAGTAGATTTGGTTGGGATCTTTAGCAATGCCTTTTTCAACGCATTCAGCAACATTTTTTTCATAGTTTTCCTACAAGAATTGAAATGATTATCACCATGCATAACAAATATATTAAACCAACTTGCATAACAAATAAGGAACTTTTGTTAAGGGACAAAACAATTGAGCTCTTGTACTTTTGTTAAGGGACAAAAAAATTGAGCACATTTAAACTTAAAACATATATAGGCTAAATAAGGCGTTTTCGGTCCCATTTTTCAACTAAAGGAACTAAGGGCTGATTTTAAATTAAAACATGTTATATAAGCTTAGTTTGAACTTGTTAAGACACATTCAAAAGTATTTACTCACATTTAAGTCTTATTTGGTCGTTATAAGTCATATTTTGCCTAAAATGTCATTTTAAACCGTTTACATGTTTTATGTGGCACATTCAAGGTTTCTAAAACTGATTCTAATAAATTTAAGCACATTTAAGTCATATTTGGATGATATAGGTCATATATAGGCTAAATAAGACATTTTCGCTCCCATTTTTCAACTAAAGGAACTAAGGGCAGAATTTAAACTTAAACAATGTTTTATAAGCTTTATTTTGACTTGTTAAGACACATTCAAATGTATTTACCCACATCTAAGACTTATTTGGTCGTTATAGGTCATATTTTGCCTAAAATGTCATTTTCTCGCCCAACTTTGAGCTAAGGAACCAAACTTGTCATTCCAAACCGTTTACATGTTTTATGTGGCACATTCAAGGTTTCTAAAACTGATTCTAATCAATTTAAGCACATTTAAGTCATATTTGGTCGATATAGGTCATATATCGACCAAATAAGGAATTTTCGCTCCCATTTTTGAACTAAATCACATAGGGGCAGATTTTAAACCTTGAACATGTTTCATAAGCTTTATTTTGACTTGCTAAGACATATTCAAATGTTAGTTTCTCTCAACTGTGATGACTCATCCTGCTTACATATTCTAGACGTGCTGCAGGGGTTAAGAGAATGGCTGATGTGGCAGAGTTTGTTAGCCAGAGAGCAGAATGTAATTAAAGGGGGAACAGTTGAGAGAGAGGCAATGAGAAAGTGTTAGTTGTCTTATTTCTTTTCTTGGGAGAGATCTAAGCCTCTAAAAATCTTAGGGTTATGTAATCATCCTTCAAAATCTATCAAAAACCTATCTTCTTTGTGTTCAGCATTTTCTCTTTATTCCTCAGTGTTCTGAACTTCTGATTTAGTTATTTCAATTCATTAACATTTACTCAGAAATAGATTGTCCATAAACCAAAGAGTATCTTATTTGCCAATAACAAACCCCCCCAAAAAACTGAAGTAAAATAACTCTAATTATATGCCTCCAGAGAGCATATGACACCTTGCCCCTTCACAACTCTCAAAAGACCAAAATTTTAGTTCAGCCTAAACAAAATCTTGGTCCAAAGATCATCACCAGATACTTCATCCTGAAGAGGGATATCAGAAATTATTCAAGCCGGAAACAATCATATCAAAAGCAATAGAAATTTCACTAAACACTTCCAGGACTGCCAAAGTGCCAAGCATCACAGTAACTAACTTGCTAGAATCAGCAATATTAGTTGATAACATTTGTAAATAATTGGTCATGACAAGAGTAGAACTGAGAGTCTAAAAGATGGTGCAGAGCAATACAACAGTTTTCTTTTTAAACCCAGCAATACGACAGTTTTAGTAGCACATAACACCTTGTAAAAAACAGTCTGTCATTGAACTGATCTAGGCATCATTCTACAAAGCTTTTTAGCAGAAGTGGTGAGTTATTGGTCAAAGCAGAGAAGAAACTATATCTAGAGTAATTCAAATTATTGCACCCAGGCATCAACATATAAAAATATATGCAACAATATTTCACATTGTAGAAAAGACTACAAAGAAATAGCTTAGTGGCTAAAACACTCATTCCAAACACGAAGTCAGCAGTATAAATCCACTGTGAGAATTCCAGTATTATGTATTCTCCTAATTTGGTCGTTATAGGTCATATTTTGCCTAAAATGTCATGTACGAGCAGGTTGAGTGGGTTTTTGGCTTCATTATTCCAACATTGTTATTGTGTATCTGCCATGCTACCGCAAAACGCACTAACAACCACACCAAAATAAAAATCAAAATAAAAATAAAAATAAAATGTGTGTGGCTTCATTATTTTCTGCCTTTCTACAATTAATCAAATTATGCAAAAAAAACTAAAGCCACAAATCTACAAATCTACAAAAAACCAAATTCTAAAAGTAAAAGGAACAAGGTTACCTTGGTTGGGTGACAGAGCCACGCGGAAATGGTAGAGCAGACGGCGCTGGGGTGGGGCTGGCGGTTAGGGTTTGAAAAAATTGAACAATCCAAATTTTAGGGTTTGAAAAAATTGAACCACAATCAATAAAGCAAAATGAACAAAGATTACCTGGTTAATTCATGAGCGTCTCGACGATTCGCAAGGAGGAATAACAGCGAGGGTGGGGCTGGCGGAGCTGAGGGTGGGGCTGGCGGCGCTGGGGGAGAGGGTTGTTGCCTTCAATTCGCCCAATTTATTTGGTCGACTAAACCCCCTGCTCTGTTCTTTTTTTTTTGTTGGAATGTACATTCAGGAAGGAAGTTGGTCCTAAACCCAATTCCCACCTACATTTTCTTTTTTGAAATAATTAACGACCGCTAAAATGGAATAAGCGGTTGGTAAAGTTTTAAATTTAATTTGGAAATAATCTGATGTTTAAGGTCTATTATTTAGTCGGAAAACATGGAAAAGCAGTCGGTAATTTATCGACTGTTTTAGAAGCGGTTGGTAAATTTAAATAATAGCGACCGCTTTTATATTGGTCGGTAAAATACCGACTGCTTTAATATTGGTCGGTAAATTTAGTTTTACCAACTATTTTTCTGACGGTCGGTAAATGTAGTCGGTAATCAAGCGCTTTCTTGTAGTGTCCTAGCTTATTATCATTTGAAAAGTTAGTCGTTGCGGACTGAAGCGTAGCTAGGTCATAACGCAAGGACTCGGCGATTGTAACATCTTCACCTTAATAATTCAACAAACGATTACTTAGCCATAAAAAAAAAGGATGATGTTTATTTTTCATTATAACCACAGGTAATGGAGTGAATGGGGGACTATATTCATCTCACCAGCAATGGCATACTCCTTATTTTTCTTGTATTTGGTGCAAATAATGCTTACTAGAAGTAAAACCACTAAGACGACCAATGAGGGGGTCACGATAGCAATAATCACCTTTGTCGAGACTGTTTTCCCTTCATACAAACATTTTGGGTTAAATGAGAAATATTAATATATATTTACTTAATAAAAAATTTTCAGAAAGGCTAATCTGTGATAATTTACTGTATAGCGGCCTCAGAAAGGAAAGTTATCCGTACATGTTTTCAATAGCGGAGTCACATGGGTGCAAAGGGGTACACCGTCCCCCCAAAGAAAAATTGATTAAAAAAATAGCTGTGAGCTAAGAGACATGTTATAATCTAAAATTGATCTTTTAGGTGACTAAAAAACCAGCTCCGCACATAAAATGTCGCTTATAACTATGGAGATAAGCCTAAGGGACCCGTCTTTAGGCACAAACGTCTCTTAGAGTTTTGAGTAACAGTATCCAAATTCAATTAAAATCAAAGAGATCAGTTATTTAAATACCCGCTTAAATAAAGTTATTCTTTTCACCTCGGATACGAAACCTGTAGAGAATAATTAGTTGTAAATTTTGTAGGTATTTGATTGTAATATGAATATTTATTAATTTTAGAACGGTACATTATTTTTTTAGTATATATTGTCTGTTGTGGAAGATCACAAGACACGAAACTCTATAAATTTTGGATACGCCACTGCCGTCACTCCGGGAAATAAAATCATGGCTCTTCCACTACATGTTATATGCTTTTGGTTACCCTTATTGATGTTATTAGTTTTATGTAGTTATGTGTTACCTTATTTTCAAGGCTATTAGCTCAAATAGTAGAGCAATGTACAACATTGTACATGGCGTGGGTTCAAGCCCCACAAAGCTTACTACCTATAGTACACTTGTGTATTGGTATTTTCTTATTGTTGGTGTTATATTGGTCATAGTTATAACTTGTAACAAACATATCAATCTTGATCAACATTACTTCATTGTTTATTGTTAGGGTGTACAGTTTTCATTGGTTAGGATCACATTTATCCTTGAGTAAGGTAATTTTGGTCCTCGAATAAGGTCACTTATATTTTTGATCGGGTTCACTTTTATCTTTTGTCTGGGTCACTTTTTACCTTGAATGAGTTCTATTTTTCACTTTTTTTGCGTTAGATTGGATATACAGTAAAATACCTTAGATCGGGGGCACACAATTTTTTTTGTTTACTTAAAAGAAAAATTTGTACTTAATTTCTCTCTTCAGTTCAATATTGCAATTCCCAATTTTCAATCGATCATTTGTAATGCTCTATTTTCTGGGAATTGGGAAGGAGTGTAATTTGGGATGTGTTGAAGAACAATCAATTAAAAAACTTGCTGAGGTAATTTTGTATTCATGAGATTACAATTTCCTAAAGTCTTATATGTTACAGTCACACCATCAACTTGATGGAACTTGATGGTGTGGCATGTTAACACTTATAAATATGCTCAGCGAGTTCAAAATCCATTATTAACTGAGGTTATTTGCAGTTTTTCTTTAGGGAAGTTACTTTTATAGGTATAAGTCAGTTACTTTTATAGTTTTAAGCTAAATACTTTTATATTTTTAGTCAAGATATTTATACACTTTTATAGTTTCAAGTAAGGTACTTTTATAGTTTTAGAGGAGCACTTTTATAGGTTTAGTTTAGTTACTTATATAGTTTTAGAGTTTCAAAGAACTACTTTTATAGTTTTAGGGGAGGTAACTTTATACTCCGTAATTTTTAGGCCATATATTTTTATACAAGAAAAATTTAAAATGAAATTCAAGAAATTGCAATACAATAAGAAAAGTAACAACGAATACAATGTATAAGTAATACCAGCATAGAAAGTCAAGTAACACTAGTAAATAACCTTCTTCATAGTAGTTGTGCATGAAAGAATTGCGCACGCTCTTCACACTATCAAGTTGTTGATAGGGTTGGTCACACATGACGCGCTCTTACAATTTGTGTTCTTATTTTTACCTTTTAGATTGAATTATTGATGTATGGATTTTTTTGTTGTAATTTCGAAGCAAAGCTTTTTTATTTGGTTGGACCAGACCTATTACTTGATCGATTAGTATCAATGGAGGTCTAACTTCCGATGCAATTTCGTTTTGGTTGTAATTAGTGATGCAATTTCATTTTTTTATTTTATTTAAATTACTATTTTTCTACTTACAGCCAATTAATTACTGTTTTTTAATCGCAGGATTTTGATTTTGATTAGGGGCCCAGATTAAGATTAGTACAAGATTAGAACATGACCAACGAAATGTTTAAAACGATTCTAATTATGAGACAACTCACATGTAGGTAACACTCAATTTACTAATCTGCAACAGGTTTCAACAACTACAGGACTACATTTAACGTACCTCTAGAGTAGATGGAATTACTGGCGGGAGACTGTTGTGGAGATGCTGGCAAAGGCCGAGGTTCGGGATGGAGCAATGATAAATCAAAGATAGGATATATCTCATAGCGGACAACACAACTAGGCTGCCAATATCGCGAACCTGTAGCCACCTCCAGCTGCGCAATACCATTCTTCAAGCATCTATGACAATCACTTGGGGTCAAATCCGGTGTACACTGCCCCAACCCATATATGGTTTGGGAGTCATGTGAGGTCGTATTATAACTTGCAGAATCAATTGCGAATTTCTTCTGCACGCCAATGGGAGCTTGTTCGCCAATCACATTGTACATCATGTTATACACCAGTTCCTTATAACGGGTCATGTTTCCCGTCACATTATTATCATTCGACAGTGACCACCCTGGCCACCCATCCATTTTACCAAAAAAGGATTGGTTTGAATACCTAACCATACACGTGTCGTACGTTATCATTGCAACTTTTCCATTAGGACAGTTTTTCTTAGGGCGTGTTCGGCGGTAGCGTTTGAGGTAGCGGGTAGCGTTTTGACCTAGTCAAGACGCTACTTGTAAAATTTGTAAGTGTTTGGTAAAATAGCGATTTAGGTAGCGGTTAGCGGTTGAGGTAGCGGTTGGGTAGCTTTTGTCAAACGTTAAAATTAGTAGCGTTTAAAGTAGCGGGTAGCGTTTGACAAATTTATAATAAAGTTTTAAATAATATTCTTGCTTTTATTTTTATTTTTATAATATCAACCGCTACTTTTACCGAACACTCATATTAGTTACCGCTACTTTGACAGCTAACCGTTACCCGCTACTATTCACCGCTACTCGCTACTTTAACCGCTACCCGCTACTCAACCGCTAACCGCTACCCGCTACCGCTAATTTTGCCGAACAGGGCCTTAGGGAGGTCCCATGTTGTGGCCGTGGTAACACAGTCATGGCATGAGGTTGGGCTCAAATCCCCTTGGCAGAGGAAGTGGCCATAGACAGCCTCGCTATTCGTGTTGTTGTTGTCGTCGTTGTTGTTGTTAGAAACCGCTTGATGGTAGCCGTTGGGGTTGGTAGCGTTGGAGGAGAGATAACTTAAGACGGTTTTGAGATTGGCTTGATATTGGCTATTGTTTGCAAACATGGTGTTACTTGGGCAGTAACTTCCCCACTGAGCGTTTACTAATTTGGAAATGAACAAGAATATAATTGGCAAATAGGTTGAGAAGAATAGAGAAAAACATCCTATTTCTCTAGCCATTAAACAAAAGTATACGAGCAAATTAAAGCAATACCTTCACATCGATATATAAGTTCCAACTTCCATGTAACGTACAATAATATAAAATTTTCAATCAGTCGGTTTGGTCCTACAAAGAAAATGCTAACACGCCGACGTTTTTTATGTTTTCAAACCTTTGTCTAACGTTATGTCCTAAACTAATACGTCATTGTTGACTTAAGACTATTACTTGTATACTTAGTCTTCATTTGGAATTACTCGAATATAATTTTCAAACAAATAACACCCATTAGAAGTTCACTTAATATGAGAGTTGAATGAGTGAAACTTTATCGTTTACATAGTCATATGTTTACTAGTTTCTTATAAGATGACACAATTGGATTTTGATATCGATCACACAAGATTTTTTATTTTCTTTTGTGATTTCTATTTAAGAAAAAAAATATAATTATGGGTTGTCTTATTAGATTTGTCTCAATAAATATTTTTTAAATGTTAACTTTTATAGATAATCTAAATTGTGATTAGAGAATACTAAAAAAAATTGTACCCGTCGCTAAAAGTCAATATTCGTTGATTACTGACGGGATTTCCTGTCGCGAACCCGTCATAAAAAGGGGTCATTGTTAATGGAAAATCCCGTCGTTAATCCGTCGTAAAAAACATTTACGACGATTGTTTCCGTCTTTGTTTGATTGTTAGCCCGTCGCAAAAAGGGCTTTTACGATGGGATTTTCGACCGTCATAATTAGGTAATCGTTAAAGATGCATATTCTTGTAGTATTGGTTGTTTTGGTATTATGGTAATGTGGCAAATTTAATTGCTAAGTAACTGCTTCGATTCTCTATATTAATCCTCTCTTCTTTTTGGATTTCAGAAACCGCTCTCACATCTTCCCCTTTTGTTTTCTCTTTTCGCCATTTTCTCTTCTACATTTTCTCTCTTCACTTAATCATTTCTGTTCGAGTTTCGATTTCATTATTCTCTTTCAATTGCTTTTACTTCTTTGTTGAATTTTCATTATCATCATCTCTAATCATGGTGAGAATTGTGTTTGATGGTGACGGTAATGGTACTGAAGTTCCTGTTGTTGATAATCAAACAAGTTCTGTTAATGACGCCAAAAACTCTAGTATTACTTCAATTTCTACTTCAATTTCTGGTAATTCGACTTAATTTTATTTTAGTTTTATGTTTTTAATTTGCAGTAACCCTAACTTTGTTACTTAGTAACAACGGCGCCTTTTGATTATTTGTGTCTAGATTGTGTTACGAATATGTTAGTAATCATTTTATATATAATTTCTATTCATTTTGAACTTTTTTCTTTTGTTACCTGTATTTATTTGACATGTTACTTTTCGTTGTCGTTCGAATTACTTTCTTTTTATATAACATTTTTGTTGTGTTTTGTAGGTGATGATCCATCTTTTGATACTCAAGTTAAAGGTGTGGATCCAAAGCTTAAAGGTAACTCTAAAATGAATCTTATATGTTATTGTTGTTTAATTTTTGTGTTACCTTATTTTCGTGTTACTTGATATATATTATAAGTTACTTTTGCTCTATTTGAGATGTTACTTCTCATGTATGCTATATGTTACCTTTTCTAACAATGTGTTACTTCATATTCATATTACAAGTTACATTTTCTGTATTGTAGATGTTACTTTGTTTTATTCTTTATGTTACTTTTGTTTATTGAATTTGTTACTTCTTATGTATTTTGCATAACTTTTTTATGAAATTGTTACTTTATATGCATGTTACAAGTTACCTTAGCTCTATTGATGATGTTACTTTGTATACATAATAGAAGGTACTTTTGTTTGCAAATGTGATGGTTCATATGCTTTTTAAAGTCACTTTTTCTGTATTGAAGATCTTACTTCTTATATATGCTACATGTTACCTCTGTTGTATTGATAATGTTACTTGATATCCCTGTTAGAAGTTACCTTAGCTGAATTGATGATGTTACCTTATATGCACTATACATGTTATCTTAGCTTTATTGATGATGTTACTTTTATACAGTTATCTTATATGCAATTTCACATTATATTTGTTGTATTTAAGATGTTACTTCACATCATGCTAAATGTTAATTGGTCTTATGACAGTGTTACTTAACATTCATTTCCATGTTAGTTATTTTTGTATTTTCAATGGTTACTTGTAAGGATTATATTAGTTACCTTTAGTGTAATGAAGATATTACTTCTTATTGTTCTTACAGAAACTTCTCAAAAGGAGGCTAAAATGAAAGCCTAGAAGAATATTACAGAAGTTGTATCAGATATCTTTTGGGTTTACACAAGTCCAAAGGAGATGTCAAACCCAGATCTAATGTTGTTGCTGATGATCAGGAGATTGATAACGTGGTTAATGAGGATGTTCTTGAGGATATTAACAAGGATGTCCCTGAGGATATTAATGAGGATGTTCCTGAGGATAATAATGAGGATATTAATGATGAAAAGTGTCCTCGTCCTCGCCCCCTTTTGAAGTCCCTTCCAAAACAAATTCGTTCGAAGAAGGTAACCCGAGCAAATAAAAGTCCTCAATCTACAAAGCATGAGGAATCCACGAAGAGACCTAGAAGTAGGACAACCCTTGTGAAGGAAGAGGGCATATCTGATTCACCATCTAAGGGAAGGAAGCAGTTGAGATCTTCAACTCGAATTCCTGTTGATCCTAATTATGCTCTGGTTATTCAACCGAAAAATGTTGTTGATTTAGTTTCGAAGAAAAAGGGGACTAAGATTAGTCAAGTTGTGAAGGGATAACCTTCTAAAGATTTAGCAGTTATTGATAAGGTAGTCCCAATTAAGAAACAGTAAGTTTTTCTACATTAAGTTTTTTTAAGAAGCAGTTCTAATTTTTTTTATGAAGTAGTAATTTTTTTTTATGGTGTTACTTTTTCTGCTTTTTGATAGTACTGTTCCTGAATATTTATGTTACTATTTATTAAATATTGTGTTACTTTTCATAATTATGTTATTACTTCTTTTTAAGTTTATATATGTTTTTCCTTCTTCTGCTTTCTACTGTTATTATATTAGTCTTTATTTTTGTTTTAAATTGCAGGCAAGATATTGTATTGCGTTGTAGGCCACGACGGCTTGTTAGCTTGTTCAAAACAATGTCTGATGATAAGAAGGCTAATGTCCAAGAACATGGGTTTGGTGGGTTAATGGAAATCAAAATGACTGAGATGTCGCGGAATATGGTACGTTGGTTATGCAAGAGATTTGTATGCAATACTAGGTTATTGCGTATATCTGCAGGGAAGGAATTTCAAGTGACTGAAGAAGATGTCCATGACATGTTTTTGTTACCTCTTGGACCTTTACCTGTTCCTAGTTATAATGCTAAAGAAGACAATGATATTAAAGAAACTTGGAGGAATTATTTTTCTGTTGATAAGGAAATTACATTGGCAATGGTGGAAAGGCAACTTACAACTTTGCAGGTTGTTGGTAATATTTGTTTATTTATATATATTTGTTACCTTTTACTTTTAAATCTGTTACTTATATTTACATAAATTGTTACTTTATATTTATGTGACATGTTACTTTTTCCTGTTTTGGAGATGTTACTTCTGATATATGCTATATGTTACCTTTTTTGTCTTATCTCATTTTCATGTTACATGATTTTTTTGTTTTGTTGAAACTGTTACTTCATATATATATTATAAGTTACTTTTGTTGTATTAGAGATGTTACTTTTGATATATGCTCCTTATCTTTTTTAAAGAATGTGTTACTTCATATGCAAAATACATGTTACTTTATATGAACAATACATGTTACCTTATCTATATTAATGATGTTACTTTATATGTAAAATACATGTTACTTTATATGCACAATACATGTTACTTCATATGCAAAATACATGTTACCTTATCTATATTGATGATGTTACTTTATGCATGTTAGAAGAAACATAAAGAATTATTGATGATGTTACTTTATATGTGAAATACATGTTACCTTATCTGTATTGATGATGTTACTTAGATGCTTTATAAATGTTACCTTTTTGTATTGAAGATGTTTTTTCAGATGCTTGTTACATGTTAATTTTAATTCTTTCTAGTGTTACTTTTCATGTTAGTTTGTGTTACTTATATTTTAACATATGTTTATTGTTGTCTCTAGTGTTACTTTTCATGTTAGTTTGTTGTCTCTAGTTTAATGTGTATTCACTAATTTTTTTTTCAATCAGATGAATTGTTTAAAAGACTTTTCGTCGTATTTGCATTGGCTTCTTTCTATAGCCCCTAATCCAAGCACAACTCTGAAGTTTGCCATGTTCAAGACTGTTGAAAATGTTCAGGAGATTTCCCAATATATTTGGTGTGGGTATGTGCTAGATTATCTGGCAAATTCTCTGGCTAACTATGATGATACTCAGTCATATGTTGGTGGATGTATACTGTTACTTCAGCTAATGTATTTTCATAGGCTAAAGTTTAGAGGTGAATCCCAGCCTACGTCTCTACCTCTTGTTAAGCATTGGTCTGATGAGAGAGTTCGTGAGAGGCTTGACCTTGAAGGGGGATCATATGGACTTGGGCTTTTGGAAAAAAAGGTGTATCCGATTAGTAAAAAGCAAGTTTTGTTCAAGAAGTAGATGTTGTCGAAGAGATGGTTGATGATGCTGATGCTAGGGATGTTGAAGTTGATGGTGAAGATGATGCTGAAGTCAACATTCCAATTCCTCAACAAAAAATCAACATTCCTATTCCTTCATTCAAACCGGTTGATGATAGTTCTGAACGCCGTGTTATTTTTTATTTACCTCCTTATATCATGACAGATGATGAAATATCTGATTTGGCTAAGGATGTAAGTTTCTTATTTATTACTTTTTGAACTTTTATTGAACTATTTTTGGTTACCTGAGTTCAGTTGTTACTTGTTGTTGTTGTATATTTGTTGTTACTTTTTTGCCTTTTTACTAGTTACCTTATTTTTAGTTTGGTGTTACATTGTATGTTTTTACATAAATTTTTTATCATGTTTTATATTGATTTAAATTTTCTTTATATGTATTTTACTAGTTATCTTATCATTAATATAATTTTTTTCCTAACATGTGTTCATTTCTTTTCTTTTTTACTTTGATATTTTAGGCTACACAAGAACGATATATGTTGATGAAGAGAGATATGCAGTTGTTTTCATATCAGTTTGATAACCATGTTGATTTGATGAAATTTTCATCAAAAGAAATGAAATCTGCTGGTGTTGCAGAAAAACAGGAGTCTGGTTAGTAATTATATGTTACTTAATATGTTTTATTTGTAGTATTTTCTTTATTTCTGAAATCCTTACACTACTAGAAAAAGGACATTTAACGAAGAACAATTTCGTCGTTAAAACCTTTAACGACGGTCATGATGTTCGTTGTAACAGGTTCCGTCGTTATTGGCTTTAACGACAATGTTCGTCGTTAATAATTAACGTTTATTAACGACTAAATATGATTTTGTCGTTAAGCATTAACGACGGATTATCGGTTCATCGTTAACAATTAACGACGGAATAAAGTTTCGTCGTTAACAATTAACGACGAAATCATAATTCGTCGTTAATTACTAACGACGAAGTTACAATTTCATCGTTAAAAGTTAACGGCGAAACGGTAATCCATCATTAATTGTAAACGACGAACCGATAATTCATCGTTTAATACTTATTCACGATGATCAATTTAGCAATAACGACCGAAGAATCCCTTGTAAAATGTCCTTCCCAACAGTCAAAAAATTTAAATTTTGGCAATAATGACCAATTATTATGTCGATTACATTGCAATCATAATAATATTTTTTGTGCTCTTCGAAGCACCTACATTTTCCCTGTAAAACAATATAAGATAATTATAAATCAATTAAAACAAATGAAAACTTCATTACTCAAAAGATTTTTGACAATAGAATTTCAAGTTATGTGAAATCAAAATCACATCCCATAGTCTATAGATTCTAAAAAAGTTAAAAGATAAATAATTCTTATTCACTATAAAAGAATAAAATAAAAATCTAAGTAGTTGAAGTGTTCTCTCTTTGAGTGTCATCTCCTGCAAAGCGTTGTAAGAACAATTCTTTAATGCTTTAAGCTCATCTTCAACTGAACTCATGTGACTCTTAATGCATTGTTTTCCGCTTGTACCGTACGTATCCACGCGTTTGGCAATACATGATTTTGTTCGTTTGCCTCATTCTACTTAGATAGAAGTTCCTCCCTACTGTGTTGTGGGTGTGGTCCTGATATTTCTTCAAGTGTTATTCCTCCTCCAAAACCCGATCATAAGACAATATCACCCACGACTAACCATTGAAATAAGCGAAGTGATTATTAAAAACCTTAATTGAAAAACAAAACAAGCAAACAATTGAAAACAATGCATGAGAAAACATATGTATCAGTGTCAATTGAAAGTAATGCTAGTACTTGAAAACTGAAGGAAAT
Source organism: Spinacia oleracea (assembly GCF_020520425.1). NCBI lineage: Eukaryota > Viridiplantae > Streptophyta > Magnoliopsida > Caryophyllales > Amaranthaceae > Spinacia > Spinacia oleracea. Next base: position 10,938,734 of record NC_079492.1, on the reverse strand, counting down.
AGACAAGTCGGGTTCTAACTTGAAGGTGTGAGTTCTACAATAAATAAAATACAAAACAGGACAAATAATGATATATGAGATCGAATACTACCAGTTAGGCAACCATGTCTAACAACGAAAGGCGGCATAGGTGTAGCACTGTTTGATCATCTTGTTGCATGCTGCTTACTGCAAAACAAAATCACATCAACATTAGTACGGAAAGAAAGCATATACTACTACTTGATTTGTAGATACAAAAGAAGCAGACATTAAGAGCATTCCAAACCGATTCGACATTGACATTGACTTTAATCTCCGCCTACAAACAAGATAGGGACAAAATCAGCAAGCATTCAAAATTTGTAAGTTCAAAACCGATTCGACATCGAAATTGACTTTAATCTCCGCCTTAACCAGACGCTCTGTCCATGAACTCACAACCTCACAATTCACCTTTAGTATCCTATTTTCCCTCACCTGCTGCAGCTGCTAATGTTCATCTGCTCTCTAATCCCTGCTCTCTCAAATCTGTCGTTGCCAACGTATACACCAGCAATTAGTCTCCCCTACTTGCTACAAATACATGTTTAAATTAAGCGCATTACTGATATTAATTAAGATGTCGAATAAAACGTCAAGCAATATGAAAATGTATGGTCAAATGCTCTTGTTAGAAATAGGGGGTTAGGATTTTCAAGAATTGTGTTCTGTTGTGTGGCGGCATTCAATTTAGTTTGAAGTTCTCCTATGCTAATCTATTCCTCCTCCCAAACCTATAACCTAATCTCAAATACTTGGATTTAGAAACCTTATGTACTACTTTAATTTGTGAGACAAAAATAACATCAATAACATGAAAGTCACCTACAGAAACTCACCTAGACACGTGAAAGAGTTGGTTTTTCTTCCATTATTTTTTCGAATTTCATCCTACAACATATATACCATAACCATGGCCAAATTAATACCATACTCTAATTACAACCAACTTTCAAATCTCATAGCCTCGAGGAAAAATAGTGGGCAAAATTAAGAATAATTTCAGTCACAATGTATTAGTCACAATGTATTATACAGACATTTATATAAATTTAAAGTGCTTCAGTAACTTGATGCATTTTAATCATACATTTATGTTCCTTAATAATTATTAAACACTCTCCCTAAAGTAAAACCATCAGCTAGCACACTCCCATTTATAAAATGCACTGCAGAGTAAAGCTTAAAAACAACACACTTACACTATGTTAAGAAGCAGGTGGCATCAGTTTTGCCTCTACTACAAGATATTTCTGACATCTAGTTGTCCAACCTAATACTCAAGCACAACACAAAAACAAGAATTCTGTGGATATAATAACTTAAAAAACACATAAGCCATCAAGTCACCATCATAGAACAATTAGATAAATAAAGAAAACTAGGCATTGTCTACAGAGTGCAAGAATTATTACACCATATTCAAATGTCAACCCTCCTGTGGCTCAATCAGGTATCAGGAAAGGCCTTACGGTACTAATGACCGTCCTCACAGTTTACAGGGGTTAGATTAAATCCAATCCATATTAAAACTTCAGAATTAATTCGACTAAGATCAAATACCAAACATTGAATAGGCCTTAGTGATACATGTGAATATTGCCTTGATAATTTTCGTTTTAGTTTTACAATATGTTTAATTCGTTTTTTAAAGATTATATAAAATCAATAGCAAAAAACTTAACAAATCAATCGATTTTTAACAATAGTAAGAAATCCTAAGAATATAAATACAAGAATAACATACCTTATCCCAACTATTAGCCAATAGAAATGATGCCTTGTCCTGTTCAATGTCCATTGACTCGTTGACCTCATCATCTGAGAGAAAACCCTGGTCGCAGTAAAAAGGAGCAAGATCCTCGATTGACAAAGAAACATTTGCACTGCTGTCAATAAATGGAGTAATCTCACTGGTATCTGTGCGGTAACTGAATCAGCCTCGTGTGTGTTGTGTCTTGAATCAGCCTGATTTGTTATTGCAACCACCCTTTGTTGCAATCTCCTATTAATTATCAAAAAAAAAAGATAATTCACCAGTACCAAAATATAACAATTCAATTAAGAAAAGAAAATTTAGATTGTATTGGAACCTTAGAATTTTCAATTATCGAGTCAAGGAAACATACGGAATTAAGAGAAATTCGTCATCAAACTTCCAATGCCACAAATTAAACGACAAACAAAGCTATCACCAACCACACTTACCATTCTGAAATATATGAAATAATTCTGAAATATATGAAATACTCAATATAAGAATACTCGATACAAGTGGTAGGACAAAACTAAAGTTAGAAGTAGAATTTTCATAAACAACTGGCGTACATTGAATTTTCAAAATATACACAAAATTGAACAAAATTGCTACAAATTAAACTCAACCCAACATCTGAATCATAAAAACATGAAGACCAAGAGGTAATTAAGAGTGTACCTACGATTAAGAGCTCAAATTCAAGTTAAGATTTGCTTTATAGGGAGGATAAAGAAGGTAGAAGATGTTGTTTAACGTCGCTTTACTACACTCCCACCATAGAACACTACCGATGCCACCACCTTTTCCGGTGCAACCCTGACCCAAATCGCTCACCGCCACCTAGATATCTTCCGTTGACAATTCCTCAAGCCCCAAAGAAAGGTGGAAATCAGGGGAATGAGAACCCTCGCCGCCATGAAATTTAAGGAATAAAGAACTGTAGAAGCAAAACTATGGAGAGTTTTCAATTAGGTTTTGGAGAGTTTGAGGGACTTTTTTTCTTTTTTCTTTTTTTCTTACGTGAGGGGGACTTTATTAGCTCCTTTATCAATTAACGATGAACGAGAGCTAAAATTTCGTCTTTTTTTTATTGTTAAAATTTTCAGGATGTTCCGCGCTTCCTTTTTTTAAAACATTTTAAATTATCGCTCTTTTAACCACAAATATTTTACTTCCGTCGTTATTTACTTGACGTTATAAGTGCTAATTCTAGTAGTGTTAATTGTTAACTTATACCTAAGTGATGATGTTAGAAGTTACCTTAGCTGTAATGATAATGTTACTTTATATGCATTATACATGTTACCTTAGCTGTATTGATGATGTAACTTTTTATGCATTATATATGTTACCTTAGCTGTATTGATGGTGTTACTTTTATGCATTATACATGTTACCTTTTTTTTACAATGTGATATTGCATATGCATGTATAAGTTACCTTTTCTTTAATCAAAAAAATACTTCTGATTTATGATACATGTTACCTTGTTGGTGTTACCTCTTTTTCAAGTTACATGATTCTCTTGTTTATTGAAATTGTTACTTCATATATATATTAGAAGTTACTTGTTGCTTTATTGGAGATGTTACCTCTTATATATGCTACATGTTACCTTTATTTAAGGAATGTGTTACTTCATATGCATATTACAAGTTACCTGTTCTGTATTCGAGATATTAGTTTTCCTTTATTCTACATGTTACTTTTTAATATAGATTGTGTTACTTCTTATACATGTTAGTAGTTATATTATTAATATTACTTAATATGAATATTTTTGTAGGACATGATAAATCCCCAGAACTTTCCCAATCAGATATTTTCTTTTCTGATCCTGTTGTTCAAACTTCTGTTGATAAGGCTATTGCACAGTTCTATTTAATGAAGGAGCTTACGGAAGCTATGCCTTCATTTGAAATATTTGCTAATTCCCAATTGGATGAAATTGAATTGAATGATAACATAGAGATTGGGGATCTTTTCAATTCAGAAGGTAATTGTAGTTATTATTTACTTTTCATGTTAATTTTGGATTATTTTATAGGTTTAATACGTTACTACTTTGATATGTCATTGATTACTTTTCTTATTTCTATTGTTTTTTTTTTTTTTGCTAGGCAAGAGCAAGTATATATATTAACAATCAAAGGAACCAAAGATCATGGGAATAACCTCCCACTGATCCAAACACAAAGTGACCAGAGGCCACCCACACTACCCCTCATACAAGTTGGAAAACCAACTGTGGTCACCAGGGTTAACATTCCTAGGGAGAATGTTGCTAATTCTATTATGTACACACACCAGACATGATAGACAGTGCTAAGAATGCTACAATATATGACACATTTCTTGAATCTGGAAAGCTTCTTCCTGTGAGTCCACTTGATCAGAGAAACAAGATCATAGTGACTGGTATGAATGCCTAACCAAACAGCAATGTCAGACCAGCATTGGTTGCTGTACACACATCTGAAAAACAGGTGTGAGTGGCTTTCAACATCAGTGCCACATATCAGGCACCAGTTATCAGGGGTCACTAGTGGAAAAATGCTTATTTGCATCCCCGCATTTGCCACGCCATTCTGAACATGTGACGCAAATGACAAATTTTAGCATAAAATTTAGTCATTTGCGTCGCAGCTTTGTTAAACTGCGACGCAAATGACTCTAGGATGCCCCCCAGAGTCATTTGCGTCGCAGATTAGTAAAACTGCGACGCAATTAACTCAATCAAGTGCGTCGCAGATTTACTGAACTGTGCTGATCAGTGCACAGAACTGATCAGAACTGACCGGTTCTATGCACTGATCTGCACAGCTCATATCAGAACTGTGCAGATCAGTGCACATAACTGATCAGAACTGATCAGTTCTGTGCACTGATCTGCATAGTTCTGATCTGAGCTGTGCAGATCAGTGCACAGAACTGGTCAGTTCTGATCAGTTCTGTGCACTGATCTGCACAGTTCTGATCTGAGCTGTGCAGATCAGTGCACAGAACTGGTCAGTTCTTTATTTTTATTTTAAAATCCTGCTTTTGAAGGTATGTAATTTTGATGATTTTCCAATGCAGTAGCGTCAGGCATGGATGAAGATCAACACGCAAATTCAGGTCCTTCTAACAAATCACCAAATCAAGTGCCCCAAAAGCAAAAAAAAAAGCCAAGAGGCCCTACAAAAGGAATAAAATCCATGCCCGGGGTTCCAAGAATAATTGAATGGGATCACTTGGACCGACCCACAGGGAAATGGGCAACGGATTACAAGAATCACATTGGCGAGATAAGTCGCGCAAAGGTTTCAATATTGATCAGAACCTGGGAAGATGTTTCACAAGGAATAAAAGACACTTTGTGGGAAGACGTCAAGGTAACCGGTTTTATTTTGGAAATTCAGTTGTACATATCTACGTGTCTTTTTCATGTGCTAAAAGACTTTCTTGTTCCTTTTCTTTTTCTTTCATTTAGAGAGAATTTCATATCACAGATGAAACTAAGAAAGAAGTTGTCTTAAAGAGTTGTGATAAGCGTTGGAGGGAATTCAAATCAAGATTGACGACTGGTTGGATCCGGGGTACAAGAAAAAGGCCAAAAGATGAAAAGATGCCATATGATTTGTATAGTTATATAACTAAGGATATATGGAAGGAATTTGTGAAGATACGTACCTCCGAAGAAGCTGAGGTATAAAAATTATTCTTATTTAAAGTCTTGTTATAATCTAAGTTTTATTTTGTTGTAATAATTTCTTTTACCCCCCTAAAATTAGGAAATAAGTGAGAAAGCAAGACAAAGTCAATCTTTCAACATATATCCTCATCATATGGGACAGAAATCATATGCTGAAATGACAAGTGAATGGCAGAGAAAAGGGTACATTCCCTTAGTTTCTTCGTCATCTTAAGGTTCCTCTGCGTCTACAATTTCTTCAAGTTTGCCGAGTAGGACATGTTTATGGCTTCTTGCAAGATCGGTACCAGATGAGAAAGGAAATCCTTACTTACCGGATCAGGGCACACAAAAGGTCAAAGAAAATATTGTAAGTTCATTTAACAATTTTGCGTAATGTTGTGATTCCTCTAATTTCATATATGTTCTTAAATATGAAACCAAGTGTTGAACTTTTCTCAAAACCATTTGATTTCATGTAGGATGAATGGAAAAGGAAACAAGATGAAGGGGAATTTGTTCCCAAAAGTGCACGAGATGATGTCTTATCTCGTGCACTTGGTAAGACTAAAGAAGGGAGACCACTAACATTTGGTGGTGGAGTAGGCATCAAAGCTGTGTGGGGGACCGGAGAGCGGCGTAGCTTTCGACGGTATGGAGATGCGGAGATGGAGGAAATGGAAGCAAGAGTGACCAAAAGGGTCAAAGATGAGACAATACAAGAGATGAACTCCAAGATGGATGCCATGGTCATGGAGAAATTTATCACATTTGCTAAAGAACTTGGTGTCCAAATACCAAGCCATATGAGGATAGACGCAAATGTTCATAGTAGTTGTCGTTCCGGGGGTTTAGATCCATTTGCCGACATTACGGTATGATAATTTGTGTTTTTCAAGTAATTTGTTTCTAGTTAATTCTATTGAACTTTTCTAACATGTTACATTGTATTTGCGTTATTGTTCAAAATAAATAATAAGGAACCTGTCCCGTGCCATCTATACCTGAACATAGGCTCGGAGAAAGTCTTTGTTGCCTATGGTACCATATGTCCAGAGTTGCTCCTTGATCACCACAACGACGTCACGTCCGATAACGTGAAAGTGAGCGTTGATGATTTTGAGCCCGCGTACAAAGAAGCTCCCGTCCCCGTGCCTTCTCAATATATTAAGAAACTTGCTCAAGCTCATGGTACCTTCACTCAGTGGCCAAAGCATTTGGTGTCGCTTACGAATGAGGAGGTAACTAACATATGCATGATAATTTGAAGTAGAACTATTATACCATGTATGCTCACTAATATGTATATCGTTATTTGAAAATCATACCTCAGGTAAACAAGCCTACAAGTAAAGAGCCTAAAGGGAAAGGGAACAAAGGGAAAGAGATAGTGGTTGGGGGAAGTGGAACAAAAGCGTCCAACACTAAATCAAAAACCTATTTCCTTGAAAATTATAAAGTGCAAAATTTGAGTGGTAAGTGCAATGTGATGAAAACTATGATGTTGGGATTAAAAGAAGGGGAGCACGTTAAGGTACATTGCACTAAAAGGACATTCAATATGGAAAAGGACTTTGAAATTAGTGTCACCGTTGAAGACACCGATCAACTTCTCTCGGGAGCATGGCTCAATATATCAATAATACAAGTTTTTGTTACGTGAGTTACCTAAATTCATATTTTGCCCCTAAATTTGATTTTTATGATTGTCTTAACGTTCTTACACTCTATATTATAGGGCTTTGAGTGAGTTGTGTTTTCACGATGATTGTCACCCCAATAGTATTGGATTCATGTGCCCGGAGATGATCTCGGCCACCATGTTAAAGTCCGATGCAGATCGAATTCTATTGTACATGACGAGGTCCATGAGTGCACTTAGTTCTAAGACATTCATCTTATGTCCATACTACGAAAAGTATGAAAATTACTTTGAACTTCGTTTTTAATTGATTGTTATAAATTTAACTTTTTTTTTTCTAACTACATACGTTTATTGTTTGTATGTAGGAGTCACTGGATGCTTTTAGTTCTTTGCTTGTCAAAACGTGAGTTCTACATATTTGATTCTCAACAGAAGAAGAGAAATTTGATGATTAAGGAGCCACTAAACAAGTAAGTAAAGTATGCATATGAAAATGCCATTTTTGCCTAAATTTTTGCCTAAGGTTCTTTAGTTCAAAGTTGGGTTCGAAAACATCATTTTTGCCTAAAAATGACCTAGGACGACCCAAATAGCCTTAAATGTGAAATAATAGATTGTAAAGGGCCTTAGAAAGTTATAACTATGCATATGAGACGTGTAATAAGTTTGAAAACATTCCTTAGGTTCTTTGGTTCAAAGTTGGGTTCGAAAACATCATTTTTGCCTAAAAATGACCTAGGACGACCCAAATAGCCTTAAATGTGAAATAATAGATTGTAAAGGGCCTTAGAAAGTTATAACTATGCATATGAGACGTGTAATAAGTTTGAAAACATTCCTTAGGTTCTTTGGTTCAAAGTTGGGTTCGAAAACATCATTTTTGCCTAAAAATGACCTAGGATGACCCAAATAGCCTTAAATATGAAATAATAGATTGTAAAGGGCCTTAGAAAGTTATAACTATGCATATGAGACGTGTAATAAGTTTGAAAACATTCCTTAGGTTCTTTGGTTCAAAGTTGGGTTCGAAAACATCATTTTTGCCTAAAAATGACCTAGGACGACCCAAATAGCCTTAAATGTGAAATAATAGATTGTAAAGGGCCTTAGAAAGTTATAACTATGCATATGAGACGTGTAATAAGTTTGAAAACATTCCTTAGGTTCTTTGGTTCAAAGTTGGGTTCGAAAACATCATTTTTGCCTAAAAATGACCTAGGACGACCCAAATAGCCTTAAATGTGAAATAATAGATTGTAAAGGGCCTTAGAAAGTTATAACTATGCATATGAGACGTGTAATAAGTTTGAAAACATTCCTTAGGTTCTTTGGTTCAAAGTTGGGTTCGAAAACATCATTTTTGCCTAAAAATGACCTAGGACGACCCAAATAGCCTTAAATGTGAAATAATAGATTGTAAAGGGCCTTAGAAAGTTATAACTATGCATATGAGACGTGTAATAAGTTTGAAAACATTCCTTAGGTTCTTTGGTTCAAAGTTGGGTTCGAAAATATCATTTTTGCCTAAAAATGACCTAGAACGACCCAATTAGCCTTAAATGTGAAATAATAGATTGTAAAGGGCCTTAGAAAGTTATAACTATGCATATGAGACGTGTAATAAGTTTGAAAACATTCCATAGGTTCTTTGGTTCAAAGTTGGGTTCGAAAACATCATTTTTGCCTAAAAATGACCTAGGACGACCCAATTAGCCTTAAATGTGGAATAATAGATTGTAAAGAGACTTAGAAAGTTATAACTATGCATATGAGACGTGTAATAAGTTTGAAAACATTCCTTAGGTTCTTGGTTCAAAGTTTGGTTCGAAAACATCATTTTTGCCTAAAAATGACCTAGGACGACCCAAATAGCCTTAAATGTGAAATAATAGATTGTAAAGGGCCTTAGAAAGTTATAACTATGCATATGAGACGTGTAATAAGTTTGAAAACATTCCTTAGGTTCTTTGGTTCAAAGTTGGGTTCGAAAACATCATTTTTGCCTAAAAATGACCTAGAACGACCCAATTAGCCTTAAATGTGAAATAATAGATTGTAAAGGGCCTTAGAAAGTTATAACTATGCATATGAGACGTGTAATAAGTTTGAAAACATTCCTTAGGTTCTTTGGTTCAAAGTTGGGTTCGAAAACATCATTTTTGCCTAAAAATGACCTAGGACGACCCAAATAGCCTTAAATGTGAAATAATAGATTGTAAAGGGCCTTAGAAAGTTATAACTATGCATATGAGACGTGTAATAAGTTTGAAAACATTCCTTAGGTTCTTTGGTTCAAAGTTGGGTTCGAAAACATCATTTTTGCCTAAAAATGACCTAGGACGACCCAAATAGCCTTAAATGTGAAATAATAGATTGTAAAGGGCCTTAGAAAGTTATAACTATGCATATGAGACGTGTAATAAGTTTGAAAAAATTCCTTAGGTTCTTTGGTTCAAAGTTGGGTTCGAAAATATCATTTTTGCCTAAAAATGACCTAGAACGACCCAATTAGCCTTAAATGTGAAATAATAGATTGTAAAGGGCCTTAGAAAGTTATAACTATGCATATGAGACGTGTAATAAGTTTGAAAACATTCCTTAGGTTCTTTGGTTCAAAGTTGGGTTCGAAAACATCATTTTTGCCTAAAAATGACCTAGGACGACCCAATTAGCCTTAAATGTGAAATAATAGATTGTAAAGAGACTTAGAAAGTTATAACTATGCATATGAGACGTGTAATAAGTTTGAAACATTCCTTAGGTTCTTTGGTTCAAAGTTAGGTTCGAAAACATCATTTTTGCCTAAAAATGACCTAGAACGACCCAATTAGCCTTAAATGTGACTACTACGTATATAATTGCATTTACATGTGTAAACAAAGTATATAATTGCACTTACATGTAAAATATTCTTTGCATTTACATGTGTAAACAAAGTATATATAATTGCATATTTTATCGAATGTGTAGTGCTTTTCGGAGTTACAAGAGACTAGGTGGACAATCTAAGGGAACTAAATTAACATGGATTCCAGCACAGGTATATATATATATATAATTAGTTTATTATTTACCTAAGAAATAAGTTTTTCAAAATTATAACATACAATGTGATAGAAATTTTACTTGTGTTATTTATTTTAATGCATTTAGTGTGCTCAACAACCGGGATCACTAGATTGTGGCTACTACGTCATGCGTTTTATGTACGACATAATAATGAATCATGGTAATAGTCAAGATCTTACTAAGGTATGTTCTCATAAACTACGTACTTTATATAATAAATTGAAGTACACAAAACTATTATATTGATCAATCGTTGATAAATTGAATTATTTACACTTTTTTAGGATTTTTCAAGAACATTGCCCTATTCACCGGAGGAGATTAATGAGGTGAAAGATTTTTGGGCAGATTACTTCATGAACAATGTCGAATTTTTAGCTTAATTTGTAATATGAACTTGATCTCTAGCTAGCTACGTACCTTTGTTGTAATAATTTTATGTTTGTTGTAACATGTTGGTTGATCGATCTATGACGAATTTAATTGCCTTTTATTGGGAACGTTAATTACGTTGTAAACTTTAGTGACAGGTATTAATTATAAATGTATTCCCGGTATTGGGAATGAAGCGTCTAATTTCAAAGACGATCATGTCGGAATTTCCAACTAAAATATTAAAAAACGAATATTTTTTTTAAAAAAAATAAGTCATTTGCAACGCACGTTAGCTCAATGTGCGAGGCAAATGACTTAATTTTTTGGCGCTAAAATTGTCATTTGCGTCGCACATTAAGCTATTGTGCGTGGCAAATGACTTTTTTTTTTGCGCCTAAAAGTTATTTGCGTCGCACATTTAGCTAATGTGCGACGCAAATAACTTTTCAGGCATGGTGCTGAAAAGTCATTTGCAACGCACATTAGCTAAATGTGCGTTGCAAATGAACCTTATTTGCGTTACACCAATGCAGTTTCTCAGAACCAGTTGACATACTACAATAGGCCTGCTTGATTGAATACTTAGGCATTGCCACCAACTGTTGTGAGGATATGTAGCTTTTCATCAAATCCTTAACCCGACAGATTGCTTTCCAGTAGCAACTATTAGACACTTTTGGTGAGTAATCCCACCAATTATTATCTCTGATATACACTGAATGCACCCACCTAACCCAAACATTGTCTTTTTTGTGGCAATCATCCAAACATGCTTCCCCATGGCTGCCACATTCCATAATTTTAGATTTAGAAGACCTAAACCCCCTTCTTTTTTAGGTTTGCAAACATTCATCCATGCCACTTTCCCTAGGCTATTAGAGACTTTTGTGAAGGAAATAATGCCCTTGGTCCAAGTATGCATTCTATGTTAAGTCTAATAAATGCGGTTCAGTATTAATTAACAAGTTAATAGTTCAGTGAGATCAAGTGAACTGAATGCCTAGCTAGAGGCCGCTTCAGTTCAAGTGGAATTAATGATATTAATCCACAGCTTACTCTTGACTGAACCCGTAGGGTCACACAAATAGTACGTAAACGGATCAAGTATTTAATGGCATTAGATACTCCATCTATGGATATTCGGAATCGACGGATCTTGGTTTCAGTGGGAGCTGAGATCGTCACAGGCAAGAAATGAATACTCCGGAAACGATGATATTGCCGGAAACGGAAATATGGATCGTATCGGAAATATAAATATTATCCAAGTCGTAGATGTTGCCGGAAACGGAAACATGGTACGTATCGGAAAATATTATCGGAAATGGAAATATTACCAGAATCGGAAATATTGCCGGAAACGGAAATATTGTCAGAATCGGAAATATTATCGGAATCGGAAAATAATTCCGGAAACGGAAATATTAAATATTTGTTCGAAACGGAAATTGATTCCGGAATCGGAAATATTAAATATTGTTCGTATCGGAAATGAATTCCGGAACCGGGAATTTAATCGGAATCGTATCGTACGAATTAGCATCGGACGAGGCCTGCCGGACGAAGGCCCAGCACGAAGTCGGGCCATCGCCCAGCAAGCCAAACGCGCGCACAGCCAAACGCGCGCCCAGCCAAGGCAGCGCCCAGGCCCACCGCAAGGCAGGCCCAGCGCGCGCCAAGGCCATAGCCTCGCTGCGTGGGCTGCTGCTCGCACGCACACGCATGGGCGGCCCATCGTGGCTGCCGTGTGTGTGTGAGTTTGTGTTCATGCACGATTCCTAAAACTATTAGAATTAATATATGATTAAAATCCTATTCCTAAAAGGATAAATTAATTAATTAGAGTTCTTGTAGGATTCTAAGTTTAATTAATTCGTATCCTACTAGGATTCCAATTCCCTTTCCATAACTCTATAAATATGTGCCTAGGGTCACATATTTTCTGAGATTAATTCAAGTATTCAAAGTGAGTTTTGAGAGAAAAATTCAGCCATGTTTCTTACCTAAGAGTGCCGAAAATTCTAGTACCTTAAGGGCGATTCTAGTTGGTCAATCTTAAGGCGGATCCGGACGTGCTGTGGACTATCTACGGAGGGACGACACTTGGAGTCCTAAAGACTTGTTCTTGTTCGGTTCGGGCGCAGCTAGGGAAGGCACGCAACAAAGAGTATGCATCTAAATTATGCTATATGATTATGTGTAAATAATATGTATTCCTGGCTTAATGGTTGTTTCCGCATGATTTATGTATTATCATATGTATCATAACCTAACAGTGGTATCACGAGCCCCTTATTATTTTCATAATCTAAATTGCATGAACATGGTTAAATATTACAAATTTGCATGAATTAAAAGGGGTGATTAATTTTCGTAATTGTTAATTAATTGCAAATTGCGTTTATTTAATTATACGTACGCAGTTTTTCGGCAGTTTCTTCGTTACTCATCCAAATCGAGTGATTTTTGTGTCAATTCCGCATGTAAAAGGCATTCTAAAATTTTGACAAAAATAATATTTTTCTGCCGAACCCAGAATTCTCAAATTCGAAACCTAACTATGACTTTTCGAAGGTTTTAGTTTTTCGAATGCAAAATTTCGTAAATTTAAGATGTTAAATTAAATATTTGCGATTCTTGTTGATAAATCTTGAATTTTTGATTGACCTACTGTATATGTTTAACAAGTTTGAATGCCTAGCCTTGTTAATTATGCAATCTAATTTGTAATTATGATTAATTTGTTGAAAATTAGAATAATTTAGAATTAATTTGATTTTCATAATTAATTATAATTTAATTAGAAACCTATGATTAAAAACCACCATAAAAATTGTAAATTTATGATAAATTTTAAATTTTTATGACCTAGAATTGAATCCATAATAATCGGAAATCAATTGGATAATAAATTTTCGATTTTTCGCCCTAAAATTATGAAATTAATATTATTTATTAATTTGTCATTAATTTTAAATATAAATTTTAATTTTTTATGCGATTCGTTCATATGACTTGCACGCACAAAGCAATGGACGCTTCGTGTTACCCTTAAGGGGTGTTGTATAGTGCGGGCATGCGACGACGAGCAAGGGAGCTCGTCGCCCGTGCGGCACGAATGCAATGAGCAAGGCATGGTGCACGAGCACAAGGCAGCAGCCCTGCCTTGTGTCGTGGGCCACGAACTATGGACGTATGGGCATGGGCGAAAGGCAAGCCATGGCAGTCGCGTGTGGGCAGCAAGCAAGCTGCGCCACAACGCGCACTGCCTCGCGCAAGCGCGCGCAGCCTCGCGCGCAGCGAGCGCAAGCTCGCGTGCCACGAGCGCTGCGCCCAGCGTTGAACGCGCGCAATCTTGCGCACAGCGAGCGATGGCTCGCGCGCACAGCGAGCAATGGCTCGCGCGCATAGCGAGCGATGGAGCGCGCGTAGCGTGCGCTGCAGCGCGCGCAGCGTGCGCTGGCGAGCGCGCACAGCGAGCGATGGCTCGCGTGCGTCGAGCGCTGGCGCGCGCGCAGCAAGCACCACAACGTGCGATGGCTTGTGATGGAAGATGCAGCAGCTATGCGACGAGCGCATGGGCTGCGCGCACATGGCCAGCGATGGCTGTGTGCGTGCGGCCCATGGGCGTGCAATGCGTAGGGTGTTTGCATTGCGATTAGATCGTTTTGAATGTTTAATTTGAAATTTTTCAGTTTACGTAATTTTAATTAATTTTAAAATTAATAATTTAAATTATTTTCTTGGATTTTAATTTTGAATATTGTAATTATAATAAATTTTATTTATTCTAATTATTTTACTAAAATTAAAATCATGAATTAATTTAAATACGACTGAAATTAAATTAAACTTTTTGGATTCAATTATAAATTTATATGAGCTTTAAATTTTAATTAAAATTGTATGTTTCCGGTTAGACTAGAAATACATTTTTATGTTTAAAATTAGTAAAGCATATGAATTTATTGGTTTAAGTGGGAGCCCTTTTAGTCATAAACTCTTGATTAGGTCTACAAATCCTTCAGGTTAAAACAACTTGATTAGAATTAATAAGGACTGAATAATTGGTAGATTATTGGTGCCCTTGATTAATTGCTGCAAATGTTTACGTGATGCATAATGTGTTTTACTAACCAGCTATGTGGGCCATTCATGATAATGAATGGGTGAATGGTATATATTGTATATGTACTGTTTTGCAGGTTATGAAGTGACTAGTATGGCCCAAATAGGATAGAAAATATGGTCTGCGTACCATTAATTTGAATGTAATTAGTCTAAAGTACCAAAGTTATTTTTCAATTCAAATATGGTCTGCGTACCATCAAATAGTTGTAATTAGTTATAGCTTATCCTATTTGAAGAAAATGGTGCCTCCCACGGAGATTTTCAAGACGGACTTTGAAGTCAAAGCTTCAAGATGAAGTCGGGCCATACTAGATCACATTTATCTTATGCATGCTTTAAGTTATTTATTGCTTTAAATATGTCTTAATTATGCATGAGATTATGGCTTGATTATGTTGCATGATTAAGGATTTTAGTTCACTTAAAATCTAACCAACATAGTAAGAGCCTTAAGTTCCAAACTTAAAAATTGAGTTAAAAGGTGCCATGCCAAAATATACACTTGCTTGGATATCCTTTACATCAATCTAGTAACAGTTTTCGCTCAGCGAGGTGTTACTTATTGGTCCTAAAGGGGCAAGGTACACAAATAATTGTGAGTACATGTTAGTTTTGGTGAAACTCAACGATATAAGTAAGGAGTCCTTTTATGTCGTGGCAAAATCGATAGGTTTACTTAATAAGTTCTTAGACGTACCTATCAACCAAGAATAGTTTCTAGACTATTAGCAAAAGGCTTTTGCTTACCTAAGATGTTCTAGGATTAAGTCGACAAACTGTGCTTAGTTCTTCAATGATTTTAGGATCTTGGAATCATTTTATTCACACCTGCCGGAACACATAACTTGAATAAAATGCTTAATAAACATTGAATTATGCATGTATGCTAGAATTTAAGTTTATTAAGAGAAACTGTGAATGGTTATTTATTTGTTTATTCTTTTCAATTGTAGTTTT
This sequence comes from Spinacia oleracea, assembly GCF_020520425.1. Classification (NCBI taxonomy): domain Eukaryota; kingdom Viridiplantae; phylum Streptophyta; class Magnoliopsida; order Caryophyllales; family Amaranthaceae; genus Spinacia; species Spinacia oleracea. The sequence continues at coordinate 10,923,104 of NC_079492.1, read as the reverse complement.
TAATATGGCAAACAACAATTCATTCAACATTCGATCAATTCTCGAAAAGGAGAAGTTGAACGGGAAAAACTTCCTTGACTGGCAAAGGAACTTGCAAATAGTTCTTATGCAGGAAGAAAAGGAGTATGTCCTAGATGAGGCGATGCCCGAAGCCGCAGGCGACGGGGTCACTCAGGAAGCCCTCAATCGTTGGATTGATGCAAACAAGGATGTGAAATGTCTAATGCTCGCCACCATGAGTGCGGATCTGCAGAAAACGTTCATCAACTCAGATGCTTTCACAATCATCAGTGAGTTGAAGAACATGTTCCAAGATCTGGCTCGAGTCGAAAGATTCGAGACTCATAGGCAAATTCTTGAGACCAAGCTTAAGAAAGGCGAGCCCGTAAGTCCACATGTTCTCAAAATGATTGGACTCATTGAGAATATGAGTCGGCTGGATCAGCAATTTTCTCAGGAAATGGCTATAGACACCATCCTCCATTCTCTTCATAGCGGGTATGATCAGTTCATACTGAACTACAGTATGAATAGTCTGGACAAAACGCTCACTGAGCTTCACGGTATGCTGAAGACCGCTGAAAACACGCTCAAAAGTGATAAGCAGGATGTGCTTATGGTGCGTGGGGGCAAGCTCAAGAAATCTGGAAAGAAGAGGAATGCTAAGAAAGGTGGCAACAAGGCCAGCCCAACTAAGCAAACTGGCGCCAAGTCTGTAAAGAGGAAGGTCAGTCAACCCACTTCTGAATCCGAATGCTTCTACTGCAAGAAGAAGGGGCATTGGAAGAGAGATTGCTTGAAGCTAAAGGAAGATCAGAAGAACGGAACAGTCGTTCCATCTTCAGGTATTTTCGTTATAGACTGTATACTTGCTAATTCAACTTCTTGGGTATTAGATACAGGTTGTGGCTCACACTTATGTTCCAATCCACAGGGACTAAGAAGAAGTAGAAAGTTAAGCAAGGGTGAAGTCGACCTACGAGTGGGAAATGGAGCACGGATTGCTGCATTAGCTGTAGGAACTTACTATTTGTCGTTGCCCTCCGGGCTAGTTTTGGAACTGGAAGAATGTTTCCATGTTCCAAGTCTTACTAAAAACATCATTTCAGTTTCTTGCTTAGATGCTAAGGGATTTTCCTTTTTAATAAAAGACAATAGTTGTTCGTTTTATTTTAAAGAGATGTTTTATGGATCTGCTCGATTAGTCAATGGACTTTATTTATTAGATCACGACAAACAAGTATATAACATAAATACCAAAAAGGCCAAAAAGGATGATTCAGATCTCACCTATCTGTGGCATTGTCGATTAGGCCATATAAACTTGAAACGCTTAGAAAGACTTCAAAAGGAAGGAATTCTAGAACCATTAGACTTAGACGATTATGGTAAATGCGAATCATGTTTACTTGGCAAAATGACAAAGCAACCTTTCTCTAAAGTTGGAGAAAGAGCAAATGAACTATTGGGTTTAATCCATACAGATGTATGTGGACCAATGAGTACAAATGCTAGAGGTGGTTTCAGCTACTTTATCACTTTCACTGATGACTTCAGTAGATATGGTTATGTCTACCTAATGAAGCATAAGTCTGAATCCTTTGACAAATTCAAGGAATTTCAGAATGAAGTAGAGAATCAATTAGGCAAGAAGATTAAGGCACTGCGGTCTGATAGAGGCGGTGAATATCTGAGCTATGAATTTGATGACCATCTGAAAGAATGTGGAATTCTATCAGAATTGACTCCTCCTGGAACACCACAATGGAACGGTGTGTCGGAACGGAGGAACAGAACCTTGCTAGACATGGTCAGGTCAATGATGGGTCAGGCCGAACTTCCATTAGAATTTTGGGGACATGCCCTTGGTCCAAGTATGCATTCTATGTTAAGTCAAATAAATGCGGTTCAGTATTAATTAACAAGTTAATAATTCAGTGAGATCAAGTGAACTGAATGCCTAGCTAGAGGCCGCTTCAGTTCAAGTGGAATTAATGATATTAATCCACAGCTTACTCTTGACTGAACCCGTAGGGTCACACAAATAGTACGTAAACGGATCAAGTATTTAATGGCATTAGATACTCCATCTATGGATATTCGGAATCGACGGATCTTGGTTTCAGTGGGAGCTGAGATCGTCACAGGCAAGAAATGAATACTCCGGAAACGATGATATTGCCGGAAACGGAAATATGGATCGTATCGGAAATATAAATATTATCCAAGTCGTAGATGTTGCCGGAAACGGAAACATGGTACGTATCGGAAAATATTATCGGAAATGGAAATATTACCAGAATCGGAAATATTGCCGGAAACGGAAATATTGTCAGAATCGGAAATATTATCGGAATCGGAAAATAATTCCGGAAACGGAAATATTAAATATTTGTTCGAAACGGAAATTGATTCCGGAATCGGAAATATTAAATATTGTTCGTATCGGAAATGAATTCCGGAACCGGGAATTTAATCGGAATCGTATCGTACGAATTAGCATCGGACGAGGCCTGCCGGACGAAGGCCCAGCACGAAGTCGGGCCATCGCCCAGCAAGCCAAACGCGCGCCCAGCCAAACGCGCGCCCAGCCAAGGCAGCGCCCAGGCCCACCGCAAGGCAGGCCCAGCGCGCGCCAAGGCCATGGCCTCGCTGCGTGGGCTGCTGCTCGCACGCACACGCATGGGCGGCCCATCGTGGCTGTCGTGTGTGTGTGAGTTTGTGTTCATGCACGATTCCTAAAACTATTAGAATTAGTATATGATTAAAATCCTATTCCTGAAAGGATAAATTAATTAATTAGAGTTCTTGTAGGATTCTAAGTTTAATTAATTCGTATCCTACTAGGATTCCAATTCCCTTTCCATAACTCTATAAATATGTGCCTAGGGTCACATATTTTCTGAGATTAATTCAAGTATTCAAAGTGAGTTTTGAGAGAAAAATTCAGCCATATTTCTTACCTAAGAGTGCCGAAAATTCTAGTACCTTAAGGGCGATTCTAGTTGGTCAATCTTAAGGCGGATCCGGACGTGCTGTGGACTATCTACGGAGGGACGACACTTGGAGTCCTAAAGACTTGTTCTTGTTCGGTTCGGGCGCAGCTAGGGAAGGCACGCAACAAAGAGTATGCATCTAAATTATGCTATATGATTATGTGTAAATAATATGTATTCCTGGCTTAATGGTTGTTTCCGCATGATTTATGTATTATCATATGTATCATAACCTAACATTTTGAACCATGCCACAGATAGTTTCTGCAAATGGCATTCACTTTCTTGTATATCCCTTTAGGCAAGATCATGATTTGGGACCAGTATGACTGCAGTGTCATCAACACATAATTTACAAGTGTAAGCCTTCCAGCAAAGGAAATGTTCCTTGAACTCCAAGTTTTCACCCTTGCACACATTTTCTCAACAATTTTATCACATTCAGCTACTGATATTTTCTTTGAACAGATGGGAATTCCCAAGTATCTGAAAGGAAAGCATCCTCTGGCAAAACCAGTCATGTCTATAATTCTCTGAATGTTTACCTCAGACATACCAGAACAGTAAACAGATGTCTTAGGTGGACTGGCTTTTAAACCAGTAGTGTTAGAAAAGAGCCGGAATCCTTGCATCATGAGATGGACAGACTTGAATTCACCTTTGCAACATAAAATTATATCATCAGCAAAACATAGGTGGTTCAGTTTAGAGACTTTGCATTTTGGGTGGAATTTGAAATCTGGTTTTTCTGCCACCATCTTAAGTGTTCTGGACAGATACTCAATGCACAACACAAAGAGCAAGGGTGATAAGGGATCACCTTGTCTAAGGCCTCTTTTCCCCTCAAAAAAACCATGAAGAGTGCCATGAATAGACAAAGAGAATTTAGGGGATGTGACACATTGCATGATCAAATGAATAAACTGAGTGGGAAATTGAAGACTCACCAACATTTCCTCAATAAATTCCCACTCAACTGTATCATAGGCTTTTTGAAGGTCCAGTTTGATGAGGCAACCATTACCACCATTTTTCCTTACATATCCTTGAGCTAGGTCCTCACAAACCATAATGTTGTGAGCAATGAATCTGCTGTGCACAAAAGCTCCTTGATTTTGAGATATCAGATCAGGAAGCACCTGTCTAATTCTGTTGCAAAGAACTTTTGATATACACTTGTACACCACATTGCAGCATGAAATTGGCCTAAATTCTTGAACACTCATGGGGCATTTCCCTTTTGGGATAAGAGTAATGCTAGTAGCATTAATTTCCTTCAAGAGTTGACCTGTATTCAGAAAGTCTAAAACAGCATCACTAACATCATTACCAATTATCTCCCAAGCTCCTTTAAAGAATGAACTCTCAAACCCATCATGGCCAGGGGCTTTGTTTGCATCAATATCCCACATGGCCTTCTTCACTTCAGTTCTTGAATAAGAGCTAAGAAGCAAGCATCTCATAGCATCATCAACCAGAGGGCCTTTATTAACCACAGTCTGTTTAACTGTAGTTCTAATGGGATTTTTGGACCACAACAACCATTTGTAATACTCAAGAAAGGCATCAGGGACCTTTGCAGGCTCATCTATCCATTTACCATGCATATCCTTGATGGAAAAAATAGAGTTATGAACCTGTCTGTTTCTGATAGCCCTGTGGAACATAGCAGTGTTGTCATCCCCACCTTTGACCCATTCTAACTTAGCCTTGTGAGAAAGGAAGTTGAGATAGGCTGCATGAGTTACCAAGTATTCCTGGTGAGCAATTTTCTCCATAGAGGCCAGATCCTCACTTGAAGGATTAAGGTGCAAAGCAGCTTGCAGATCATTCAGATGTTTAGAAGCAGCCAACTCCTTTACCTCAATTTCACCAAAGCCATCTTTGTTTAACCTTTTCAAAGCATTCTTCACATTTTTGAGCTTCTGGGCTAGTTGGAACATTTTAGTCCCCTGGTATGCACAACCCCAAGCAGTACTCACAATCTCCATATATTGAGGGGCTTGTTGCCACATTGAAAAGAACTTGAAAGGTTTCTTGCCCACTGCTAAGTGAGGGAACACAGCCACCACACCATGACAATGATCAAAATACCCTTCATTTTTGAAGCAAACCTCAGTATTAGGGTACTGACAGCTCCATAAATGGTTAATCAAGACCCTATCTAACTTAGAGAATACCCTACAATCACCCTGTTGTTTATTGTTCCAGGTGTAGAAATTACCACTAGACTTAGCATCTTCTAAACCACAAGTATTGACACAGTTCTGAAAATCCTGTATTTCATTCAATCTCACATGGCTACCCACCCTTTCATCAGTATTCAAAGCACAATTGAAATCACCCATGAGGATCCAAGGACCAGTATTCCTTGCAGCAAGATCACACAAGTCATTCCAGAGCACCAGTCTTTCTTTTTGAGTGTTATGAGCATATATAAATGAGCTCCAGAATTTAGTACCATTCTTAAGACTAATTTCACAATGAATCAGTTGACTAGAGCAGAACATAGGGTTTACCTGAAACTCACCAGGTTTCCAAGCAAGCACAATTCTCCCACCATTATGACACATACTATTTGAAGTAAAGCACCAACCACTGAACAATTTCAGGTACAAGGCACCCATATTTTTTGCCTTGACCTTTGTTTCAAGAAGGAAAACCAGGCTGCATTTATTAGCATTCAGAAATCTTTTGACATCCTGCTGCTTAGCACACCTGTTCACCCCCCTGACATTCCAGAAAAGCATTCTATCCATCAATATCAGGAGGTCTTCCACCTCCATCCATTGATCTGTTGTCTTCACCTGCTACACCATCAGCCATTTTCTCCCCTGTATCACCTGAAGTATGGTCCACCAACACCTGGAAGGAATTTGTCACCACCACAGGAGGTGTTTTCTCCTTTCTGTATTGCACTGTGCTCTTAGTTTGAACAAAGCTATCTATTGAAGTGTTCACCACCTCAACATTTGTGCCACTTCTTTTCTTTGCAACCCACTTTTTCTTCCCTTTTTTCTTCCTGCAGTCATCACTGACATGGCCTAACAGTTTACAGTGATCACACACTGTGGATTTCCATTCATAACCAATATTGATTGTCTTTAATCTACCATGTTCATCATGGAATTTAATGCATTCAGGGAGTTCTTGAGTGAGAGTGAGCTCAACTTGAACTCGTGCAAAATGCAATTTCTCCCTTTGAACTGTGGGTTTATCTGCTTGAATAAAATTGCCTATGGAACTCACAATTTTTCTTAAACATTTAGATCCCCAGAATTTTAGGTCAAGATGCTTCAGTTGAACCCAGATTGGTACTACCTTCACCTCATCTTTGAAATCATCAATGTCCTTATGCTAAGGTTTGCAAATCACAGGTTTCTTATCAAAAGTGGGTCGAATGTCATTGATTACTCTGTCCCTATTCTCCATAGTAAAGAATCGAACAATGAAAACCCCATGTTCAATCTCCACCACCTTGTCAACTCCAAGATTCTTCCAAATCCTCCTAAAGAAACCTTCAATGACAGAGAGAGGTGGGTTCGTACCTAAAACAGCACAAACTATTGCAGAATTCCAGTAATCAACCTCCTCCTGGATATCCTCTAAGTCTATGCTAACAATACTATCAATATCACTAGCAATTTCTTCATGATCATGATCTTGAAAAATGGGTATGGGTGTTACCTGACGATTCAGAGAAGGTTCCTTTCCTGATTTCATCACCGACAACCAGGTTGAGAACGTTTTGTGAGCCTCCGATCGAGTCTTCAAAACAGAGAGTGACGTTTTGGGTGAATGAATTTCACCCTCCTCTTCAGTGGAATCATTCGCCTCATCTTCAGTTTCCACCTCCATTGCTGCAACTCCAAGAATTTCATCCATAGATTTAGTTTTCTTTGCTTGAGAATCTGATACGGGACCAATCGGTTTATTTTGTTTTCTTCGAGCTTTCGATTTTCCTGCCATGGCTACAGCGTAGGAACAACGCACCTACGTTGAGAGAAAACTTGGGCTTATTTCTATTGTTTAGGTGTTAAGGATGTTGGTTCTTGGGAGTTAGATACCTTAGGTGGAAATATAACGGTGTCTCAAATCTTTGAAAGGGATTTGTATTTGGATATTACAACTTCGAACCCTGGACCTACTATGATGGAGTTTACTGCTGAACCTAATGTTCAAAGGGTTAATATTGGTGATGCACCTATTCAGAATGTTGTTCCTGTTGAAGCATCTTTATAGAAGGTTATTACTGCTGAATATGTTATTTTTGATTTCTGCTTCTTGTTTTTTGTTTTGTGAAACAAATACCTCATATTATTCATGTTAAATGTTTTACAAGTTACATTTGTTTACTTTTAATGTTACTTCATATGGATTTTACTTGTTACCTTTGTTTTATTTTATTGTTACTTCATATTTTCATTTCATACTTATTTTGAAATTGTTACTACATAAATATGTTAATGTTACCCTTGTTTAATAAAACTGTTACTCCATATGTATATTACAAGTTACGTTTATTGTATAGTTGATGTTAGCAATCATTTTGAAACACCTACTTCATATGATTCATGCTTAGTTTCTTACATGTTTCCTCTTTTCTTAAGTGTTACCTCATATAGATGTTAGATGTTACCTTTGTTTTATTTTAGTGATACCTTTGTTTCATGTTACATGTACCTTTGTGTTACCTGTAACTTTGTCTATAAAGTTACCTTTACCTTATAGATTATTTTAACTGTGATTTATTCATCATGTTTTTTTTGTTTAATGAAACAGTTATTTCATATGATTATTACTTAATGTTTTATATGTTACCTTTGTTTTATTTTAGTGGTACTTATTAATTAATTTTAGTGTAACTTGTTAAACGTTTTACTTGTATCTCTATGTTATATTATACCTTGTTTATTAAGTAGTTACATCATATACATCTATTCTTTGCTGCATTATTTTGTTACTTCAGAAACTTATTGATATGTATCTTATCACTCGTTTAGAAGGTTGTTACTACTGAATCTCCCGAGAAGATTATCAGTAATGAATTTCTTGAGAATATTGTTACTGCTCAAATTCCTGAGCAGATTCTCAATGAAGGTCCTGAGAAGTTTGTTACTTTTAAAGTTCCTTCAGTGAGAGAGAAGTTGGTTAATGTTGCAGCGCCTGCTGAAAAGAACGTTGAGCAGAACGTTGAAGTGCTTGACAAAAATAATTTCATTCAAATGTACATCAGAAAGATCAAGGAATATTCTGAAGAAGTTGCAGAAAAATAGTGAAATTTCTGATGATGTTACTGAAGTAATCCCTGTTAGCTCCCAACCTTCTCCTGTGGTTATGGCTAAGCCAGGTTTCTCTGCTCCTGTGTCTGTTTCAAAGCCAACTGCCATTACAGGAAAGGTGATTGTTAAGGTTGCAACTAAGCGAAACGGAAGGGAAAAGATGAATTTCTTTGTTTGTGGGCATTCACTAGAAGAATCTGAGAAACTAATGAAATTAAAGTTTTCAACAAATTCCCTGTCGCTCAACGACAGTGGTGAGCATTTGAATGACATGAACATTGAAGATTTAAACCTGGGATGCAACATTGATTGTGGAAATAATTACTGTGATGTACAGATCGTCTCCAAATTTATAAGGAGCAACAAAAAATTAACAAGTGATGCAGAAACTAAGGCTCGAGGTTACTGATTTTGCTTGGTGGATCCGTGTTCAAAATATGACCATTCGTAAGTTTTAATTTATACTATTTTTTTTATGTTTATATTTTTATATTCCTCATATATTTATTTCATGTTATTCATGATGTTACTTTTAAGTTATATTACTGTCATATTTTTATTTAGATGTTATTTATTATTTCTTATTAATGTTACTTCTTTTTAGGTAATGATGTTACTTGTCTACATACAATTTTCTTTATTGATTTCTGTTTATATTCTATAATTGAAGTTACTTGTTTTTGTATTTGGCATTACTTCAGTTACAGTAATGCAGTTACTTTTGTTTATATTTTTTATTACTTCAGTTACACTAATGAAGTTACTTTTTTTTGTATTTCTGATTACTTCATTTACACAAATGAAATTACTTTTTTTGTATTTCTGATTACTTCACTTATATTGTAGTTACTTTGTATTTTCTTTTTAATGTTTTTCAATATATCTAACTTCTTGTTAAATTTTTGAAACAGTGGAATTCTTGTTTGGTATACTCCTGAATACTTTGTGAATAGAGAAGCTATGTTGACATTGCAACCCAATAAAATGATAGCCAATCGTATTTTAGAATGTTACTTTGTGGTGTTAAATAATTCTGAATACCTTGTTCTAGAAGGTATTGAAGGTGATCCCAGATTCTTCTTTGGTTTGTCTTACATGGTAATCTTTCTGCTTATAAAAATTTATATTCAAACTTGTGTTTTTAGTTACTAATTTATTTGATCTTTATGTAGGAAGTTATAGTTAAATAGAAGAGACTGATGAAGTAATAAAAGAAATTTTTGATTCTTGGGATTTGTGGTTATCAACCCAACATCATGCCCCAAATATCAACGATTGTGGTTTAGTAAGTCTCTATTTCAAATCTGGTTTTAATTCTTGTTTTATTTTTGGATGTTTATTTACTGATGTTATCTCTGTTTTTTTTTCAGGTGTTTGTGTCCAATTCTCTATGATCGTCATTTTTCATGTGTGGCAATTAATTTTTCAAGCCCTTACAATTGACTACTTAGATAACCGAGTTTATCCATCCTTTGATGAAGACAATAAATTCTTTGAAATAGTGTGTTACTTGGTTGGTTTATCTTGTTTTACTGTAGATTTACTTCATATATATTTTATAATGTTACTTTTGTTGTATTTGATATGTTACTTGTGTTAGGTTATGATACATATGACAATTCATAAATCATGCGGAAAAACCATAAACCCAGGAAAACATATTATTTACACATAATCATTTAGCATAGAATAGATGCATACTCTTTGTTGCGTGCCTTCCCTAGCTGCGCCCGAACCGAACAAGAACAAGTCTTTAGGACTCCAAGTGTCGTCCCTCCGTAGATAGTCCACAGCACGTCCGGATCCGCCTTAAGATTGACCAACTAGAATCGCCCTTAAGGTACTATTATTTTCGGCACTTTATAGGCAAATGTGTGACTGAATTTTTCTCTCAAAAACTCACTTTGAATACTTTGAAACTTGTGTTATAAATTGTGAGCCCTAGCCTCATATTTATAGCGGTATGGAAAGGGAATCGAAATCCTATTCAGATACAAATTAATCAAACCTAGAATCCTACAAGAACTCTAATTTAATTAATTTATCAAATAGAATTAGGAATTTAATCATTAACCGAACTCTGCATGTTTTAGGAAACGTGCACGAACACAAACACTTGCACACACACGCACGACAGCCACGATGGGCCTCATGCGTGCGCGCGAGCAGCAGCCCACTCAGCGCCCGCGCGCGCTGCGCGCTGTGCGCGCTGTGCGCTGCGCGTGCTGTGCGCGCTGTGCGCGCTGCGCGCTGCGCGCAGCCTGCTGGGCCTGGCCTTGCTGTTTGTGCGGCGCGTTTGGCTTGTTGGGCGATGGCCTGGCTTCGTGCTGGGCCTCGTCCGGCAGGCCTCGTCCGATGCTTATTCGTACGATGCGCTTCCGATTAAATTTTCCGATTCCGGAATTCATTTCCGATACGAACAATATTTAATATTTCCGATTCCGGAATTAATTTCCGATTCCGGTAATATTTCCGATTCTGACAATATTTCCGTTTCCGGCAATATTTCCGATTCTGGCAATATTTCCATTTCCGATAATATTTTCCGATACGTACCATGTTTCCGTTTCCGGCAACATCTACGACTCGGATAATATTTATATTTCCGATACGATCCATATTTCCGTTTCCGGCAATATCATCGTTTCCGGAGTATTCATTTCTTGCCTGTGACGATCTTAGCTCCCACTGAAACCAAGATCCGTCGGTTCCGAATATTCATAGATAGAGTATCTAATGCCATTAGATACTTGATCCGTTTACGTACTATTTGTGTGACCCTACGGGTTCAGTCAAGAGTAAGCTGTGGATTAATATCATTAATTCCACTTGAACTGAAGCGGCCTCTAGCTAGGCATTCAGCTCACTTGATCTCACTGAATTATTAATTTGTCAATTAATACTGAACCGCATTTATTAGACTTAACATAGAATGCATACTTGGACCAAGGGCATTATTTCCTTCAACTTGATTTGCATGTTAGAAGTTACCTTAGTTGTATTGATGATGTTACTTGATATGCATGTTAGAAGTTACCTTAGGTATTGATGATGTTACTTGATATGCATGTTAGAAGTTACCTTAGCTGTATTGATGATGTTAGTTTATATGCACTATAATGTTACTTTAGCTCTTTTGATGATGTTACTGCATATTCACTATACATGTTACTTTTGTTGTATTGAATAAGTTACTTTATATGAATGTTAAAAATTACAAAATTTGTATTCATGATGTTACTTTATAAGCACAGTACATGTTACCGTAGTTGCATTGATTATGTTACTTTATATGCACTATATATGTTACTTTGTTGTATTGAAGATGTTATTTCAAATGCATGATACATGTTATCTTTGTTTTATGAAAGAGTTACCTCGTATGCATTTTACATATTTAAGTTTCCTTTGTTTTATTGATGATGTTACTTGTGTATCTTTTTTGTTTAGAATTACTAATAATTTTCTGACTCATGATAAGTTAGAATAATAAACTATTACTATGTTTATTATGTGGCTGTTACCTTTCAACGATTCACATGTTTTTTTTTTTTTGTTAACTTCGGAAACATAACATTACTTAAATATTGTCATATAATTCATTACAGTCCAAAAGCAACTGCCGCAAAGAGTAACTAGGGGGGTGGGGAAACATCCTAGTTACATTCAAATCTAAGTTATCACTTCTACACGTCTTGGCTAGTCCATCTGCTACTTTGTTTTGCAATCTTGGCACATGATGGAAACTAACGTCTGTAAACACCTCCTGCAACTCCCTGCAAGTATTATAGATAGTAGAGAAACAGTGAGGAGTGTGGTTTTGACCACCAAATAATTTGATAGCTCTCGAACAATCTGAAACTGTTTATTGTTTTTTATGTTACTTTATTAGTTAAAGCAGTTTCCTTTAATTTGGTTTTATAGTTTGGCTTTTATGTGTTACTTGTTTAATACTCATTTATTGATTCCTATTCTATTTTCAGAGAAAATATACGGGAATGTATTTGGATTCAAAGGGACATTCTGAAGGATCAAAGTTGATTGATTTTGAAATCAGAGTTATTCAATTTCCTTGGACTACTAAAGTGTACTCCCATGATTGTGGTGTGTTTACTATGATTCATTGTTGCAAGTATCAAGGAGAGCAATTTGAATTTAACAATGTATTAACGGTCAGTGTTATATTTTATGTTATAATTAAGATATATTTCAATAATTCATTATATTACCTAATTAACATATGTATTTATTGAAAGTGTTACTTTTTATTCATGTTTACGTTACTTTCTTTTAATGGAAACTGTTACTTCATGTTTATTTTTATTCTTGCTCAGATTACATAATATGTTAATATTTTATGTTTATGTTTTATATTGGTTACTTGTTTACTAACATAGATGTTTTTTTTCTATTTTGTAGCAAACAAAACGAAGGCTTTGTCGTGCTGAAATTGCTGCTGCCCTTATGTTGAGCGATTTAAATGCTAAGAGGACAGAATTGTTGGAAGAGCTTAAGACTTTTAATTCTCAAAGGGCACAAGTTCTGTCGCTTGTTTTATTGAATGAGAAGTTAATTGCTGCAGATGAGAAGAAGATTGCAGAAGAAAACAAGAAGCTTTTAGCAGCTGAGAGGTTGGAAAAACGGAAGAAAAAGCTTGCCAATGATGGTGTTGAATCACAAACTTCTGATGTATCCAATGATTCAAATGAGGAAGAACCTTCAAATGCAGATACTGTTGAACCTAATGATAATGGTGTTACTGGGAATGAAAGTACCATGTAGTTCGGATTTTAGATAGGTGTTTTTAAGCAAATAATTAGGTGTGTGTATAGTTTTTAAAAGGATTAATTAGTTGTTAATTTAGATTTAAAGGTTAAACAATTGTGTGATTAGTGTTAAACAATTGTGCGCGCAGCCTGCTGGGCCTGGCCTTGCTGTTTGTGCGGCGCGTTTGGCTTGCTGGGCGATGGCCTGGCTTCGTGCTGGGCCTCGTCCGGCAGGCCTCGTCCGATGCTTATTCGTACGATGCGCTTCCGATTAAATTTTCCGATTCCGGAATTCATTTCCGATACGAACAATATTTAATATTTCCGATTCCGGAATTAATTTCCGATTCCGGTAATATTTCCGATTCTGACAATATTTCCGTTTCCGGCAATATTTCCGATTCTGGCAATATTTCCATTTCCGATAATATTTTCCGATACGTACCATGTTTCCGTTTCCGGCAACATCTACGACTCGGATAATATTTATATTTCCGATACGATCCATATTTCCGTTTCCGGCAATATCATCGTTTCCGGAGTATTCATTTCTTGCCTGTGACGATCTTAGCTCCCACTGAAACCAAGATCCGTCGGTTCCGAATATTCATAGATAGAGTATCTAATGCCATTAGATACTTGATCCGTTTACGTACTATTTGTGTGACCCTACGGGTTCAGTCAAGAGTAAGCTGTGGATTAATATCATTAATTCCACTTGAACTGAAGCGGCCTCTAGCTAGGCATTCAGCTCACTTGATCTCACTGAATTATTAATTTGTCAATTAATACTGAACCGCATTTATTAGACTTAACATAGAATGCATACTTGGACCAAGGGCATTATTTCCTTCAGTCTCCCACTTGTCCTTAGGGACAAGTGTGCATTTCCTAATTCCTTTGTCGCTCGATGCTTGCTCTTGAACATAAGGTAAGAGTTGTCATCCTTATTATGTCCAGAGGTGTTCCTCGGTTTCAGAGTTCAACTGATCAAATAAACAGATAATCATAGCCTATGATTCATCCGAGCACGGCCATGCATTTCACAGTTTCTAGCTCTCCGAGTGGCCTTGTACAACTTTTAAGCATCTCATCCCGATTTATGGGAGGACAATCCCAATCTTGCGATCATGAGATTAGACTTCGTTTGATAGGTGATTACCTGAGCGTTGCCTTTATAGCCTCCTTTTACGGTGCGACGGTTGGTCAACGTCAAAGCAACCAGTTTTCAAACAAGTAATCTCAAATCACTCAGGTATTGAGGATTTAGTGTCTAATAATTTAATGAAATTTACTTATGACAAACTTTCATCTCTTACAGTAAAGTTTCATAGGTCTCGTCCGATACTAGTCTTCCCAAAGTAAGTATCTATGCAAATGATTATGACATTGCCATGTCCACATAGTTCAAGAAACAGAACTACTAGTTATCTTGCATTCTAATCGTCTAACGTTTTCTATGCGTCCAATTTTATAGAAGACTCCGATTAGGGACCATTTTCAACCTTTGACATTCAAGTTCACTTGATAGACATTTCTTAGTCACAGGACTGGTCCTGACAGTCTATCTTGAATATATCGTCAAATTGAAGGGACTCATCATTTAATAAACCACAAATTAAATGGAAAAATGAATTCCTTTCATTTATTGTGAATGATTATCCAATAATGTTTTACAAAGATTTAAATTCTAAAACTTTAAAACATTAAACAGAGACATCAAAGCCATTCTCCAATATGCTTGATTCCCATAGCTGCAGTGTGCGAGTTGTGCTTCGCTTGCGGCAGAGGTTTAGTTAATGGATCTGATATGTTGTCATCAGTTCCAATTTTGCTTATCTCGACTTCTTTTCTTTCAACGAACTCTCGTAGGAGGTGAAATCTACGAAGTACATGCTTGACTCTCTGGTGGTGTCTAGGCTCTTTTGCCTGTGCAATAGCTCCGTTATTATCACAATACAGGGCTATTGGTCCTTTAATGGAGGGGACTACACCAAGTTCTCCTATGAACTTCCTTAGCCATATAGCTTCCTTTGCTGCTTCATGTGCAGCAATGTACTCCGCTTCAGTTGTAGAATCCGCAATGGTGCTTTGCTTAGCACTTTTCCAGCTTACTGCTCCTCCGTTGAGGCAGAAGACAAACCCAGACTGTGATCTGAAATCATCTTTGTCGGTTTGGAAACTTGCGTCCGTATAGCCTTTAACAATTAATTCATCATCTCCACCATAGACCAGGAAGTCATCTTTGTGCCTTTTCAGGTACTTCAGAATATTCTTGGCAGCAGTCCAATGCGCCTCTCCTGGGTCTGACTGGTATCTGCTCGTAGCACTGAGTGCGTACGCAACATCCGGGCGTGTACATATCATAGCATACATTATTGAACCAATCAATGATGCATATGGAATCCCATTCATTCGTCTACGCTCATCAAGTGTTTTTGGGCACTGAGTCTTGCTTAGAGTCATTCCATGAGACATGGGTAGGTAGCCTCGCTTGGAGTCCGCCATCTTGAACCTATCAAGCACCTTATTGATATAAGTGCTTTGACTAAGTCCAATCATCTTTTTAGATCTATCTCTGTAAATCTTGATGCCCAATATGTACTGTGCTTCTCCTAGATCCTTCATCGAAAAACATTTCCCAAGCCAAATCTTGACAGAGTTCAACATAGGAATGTCATTTCCGATAAGCAATATGTCGTCGACATATAATACTAGGAAAGCAATTTTGCTCCCACTGACCTTCTTGTATACACAAGATTCGTCCGCGTTCTTGATGAAACCAAAGTCACTGACTGCTTCATCAAAACGTATATTCCAGCTCCTGGATGCCTGCTTCAATCCGTAGATTGATTTCTTTAGCTTGCATACCTTTTTAGCATTCTTTGGATCCTCAAAACCTTCAGGTTGTGTCATAAACACAGTTTCTGTTAAAACGCCGTTTAAGAAAGCAGTTTTGACATCCATCTGCCATATTTCGTAATCGTAATATGCAGCGATTGCTAACATTTTTCGAATAGACTTTAGCATTGCAACTGGTGAAAAGGTTTCATCGTAATCCACACCGTGGACTTGCCTGTAACCTTTTGCAACCAATCTAGCTTTGAAAACTTCAAGTTTCCCATCCTTGTCTGCTTCCAATGGCTTGGTAGCCATCTGGCAAATCGACCAAATCCCATACTTGGTTTTCAGACATGGAGTCTAATTCAGATTGCATGGCTTCTTGCCATTGCTTGGAGCTAGGGCTCGTCATAGCTTGCTTGTAAGTCGCAGGTTCATCACTTTCAAGTAATAGAACGTCATAGCTCTCGTTCGTCAAAATACCTAAGTACCTTTCCGGTTGAGATCTATATCTTTGCGATCTACGCGGGGTAACATTTCTAGATTGACCATGATTCTCACCAGATTCTTCTAAAGATCTCTGAGTTTCATCCTGAATGTCATCTTGAGCATTCTCTAGAGTTTGTTGTTCGACTCGAATTTCTTCGAGGTCTACTTTTCTCCCACTTGTCATTTTGGAAATGTGATCCTTCTCCAAAAAGACACCATCTCGAGCAACAAACACTTTGTTCTCAGATGTATTGTAGAAGTAATACCCCTTTGTTTCCTTTGGATAGCCCACAAGGATACATTTGTCAGATTTTGGATGAAGTTTGTCTGAAATTAATCGTTTGACGTATACTTCACATCCCCAAATCTTAAGAAAAGACACATTTGGAGGCTTTCCAAACCATAATTCGTATGGAGTCTTTTCGACAGCTTTAGACGGAGCTCTATTTATAGTGAGTGCAGCTGTATTTAGTGCATGTCCCCAAAATTCTAATGGAAGTTCGGCCTGACCCATCATTGACCTGACCATGTCTAGCAAGGTTCTGTTCCTCCGTTCTGACACACCGTTCCATTGTGGTGTTCCAGGAGGAGTCAATTCTGATAGAATTCCACATTCTTTCAGATGGTCATCAAATTCATAGCTCAGATATTCACCGCCTCTATCAGACCGCAGTGCCTTGATCTTCTTGCCTAATTGATTCTCTACTTCACTCTGAAATTCCTTGAATTTGTCAAAGGATTCAGACTTATGCTTCATTAGGTAGACATAACCATACCTACTGAAGTCATCAGTGAAAGTGATAAAGTAGCTGAAACCACCTCTAGCATTTGTACTCATTGGTCCACATACATCTGTATGGATTAAACCCAATAGTCCATTTGCTCTTTCTCCAACTTTAGAGAAAGGTTGCTTTGTCATTTTGCCAAGTAAACATGATTCGCATTTACCATAATCCTCTAAGTTAAATGGTTCTAGAATTCCTTCCCTTTGAAGTCTTTCTAAGCGTTTCAAGTTTATATGGCCTAATCGACAATGCCACAGATAGGTGAGATCTGAATCATCCTTTTTGGCCTTTTTGGTATTTATGTTATATACTTGTTTGTCGTGATCTAATAAATAAAGTCCATTGACTAATCTAGCAGATCCATAAAACATCTCTTCAAAATAAAACGAACAACTATTGTCTTTTATTATAAAGGAAAATCCCTTAGCATCTAAGCAAGAAACTGAAATGATGTTTTTAGTAAGACTTGGAACATGGAAACATTCTTCCAGTTCCAAAACTAGCCCGGAGGGCAACGACAAATAGTAAGTTCCTACAGCTAATGCAGCAATCCGTGCTCCATTTCCCACTCGTAGGTCGACTTCACCCTTGCTTAACTTTCTACTTCTTCTTAGTCCCTGTGGATTGGAACATAAGTGTGAGCCACAACCTGTATCTAATACCCAAGAAGTTGAATTAGCAAGTATACAGTCTATAACGAAAATACCTGAAGATGGAACGACTGTTCCGTTCTTCTGATCTTCCTTTAGCTTCAAGCAATCTCTCTTCCAATGCCCCTTCTTCTTGCAGTAGAAGCATTCGGATTCAGAAGTGGGTTGACTGACCTTCCTCTTTGCAGATTTGGCGCCAGTTTGCTTAGTTGGGCTGGCCTTGTTGCCACCTTTCTTAGCATTCCTCTTCTTTCCAGATTTCTTGAACTTGCCCCCACGCACCATAAGCACATCCTGCTTATCACTTTTGAGCGTCTTTTCAGCGGTCTTCAGCATACCGTGAAGCTCAGTGAGCGTTTTGTCCAGACTATTCATACTGTAGTTCAGTTTGAACTGATCATACCCGCTATGAAGAGAATGGAGGATGGTGTCTATAGCCATTTCCTGAGAAAATTGCTGATCCAGCCGACTCATATTCTCAATGAGTCCAATCATTTTGAGAACATGTGGACTTACGGGCTCGCCTTTCTTAAGCTTGGTCTCAAGAATTTGCCTATGAGTCTCGAATCTTTCGACTCGAGCCAGATCTTGGAACATGTTCTTCAACTCACTGATGATTGTGAAAGCATCTGAGTTGATGAACGTTTTCTGCAGATCCGCACTCATGGTGGCGAGCATTAGACATTTCACATCCTTGTTGGCATCAATCCAACGATTGAGGGCTGCCTGAGTGACCCCGTCGCCTGCAGCTTCGGGCATCGCCTCATCTAGGACATACTCCTTTTCTTCCTGCATAAGAACTATTTGCAAGTTCCTTTGCCAGTCAAGGAAGTTTTTCCCGTTCAACTTCTCCTTTTCGAGAATTGATCGAATGTTGAATGAATTGTTGTTTGCCATATTAAAAACTACAATTGAAAAGAATAAACAAATAAATAACCATTCACAGTTTCTCTTAATAAACTTAAATTCTAGCATACATGCATAATTCAATGTTTATTAAGCATTTTATTCAAATTATGTGTTCCGGCAGGTGTGAATAAAATGATTCCAAGATCCTAAAATCATTGAAGAACTAAGCACAGTTTGTCGACTTAATCCTAGAACATCTTAGGTAAGCAAAAGCCTTTTGCTAATAGTCTAGAAACTATTCTTGGTTGATAGGTACGTCTAAGAACTTATTAGGTAAACCTATCGAATTTGCCACGACATAAAAGGACTCCTTACTTATATCGTTGAGTTTCACCAAAACTAACATGTACTCACAATTATTTGTGTACCTTGCCCCTTTAGGACCAATAAGTAACACCTCGCTGAGCGAAAACTATTACTAGATTGATGTAAAGGATATCCAAGCAAGTGTATATTTTGGCATGGCACCTTTTAACTCAATTTTTAAGTTTGGAACTTAAGGCTCTTACTATGTTGGTTAGATTTTAAGTGAACTAAAATCCTTAATCATGCAACATAATCAAGCTTTTGATCTCATGCATTTTAAGACATATTTAAAACAATAAATAACTTAAAACATGCATAAGATATTTGTGATCTAGTATGGCCCGACTTCATCTTGAAGCTTTGACTTCAAAGTCCGTCTTGAAAATCTCCGTGGGAGGCACCATTTTCTTCAAATAGGATAAGCTATAACTAATTACAACTATTTGATGGTTCGCAGACCATATTTGAATTGAAAAATAACTTTGGTACTTTAGACCAATTACATTCAAATTAATGGTACGCAGACCATATTTTCTATCCTATTTGGGCCATACTAGTCACTTCATAACCTGCAAAACAGTACATATACAATATATACCATTCACCCATTCATTATCATGAATGGCCCACATAGCTGGTTAGTAAAACACATTATGCATCACGTAAACATTTGCAGCAATTAATCAAGGGCACCAATAATCTACCAATTATTCAGTCCTTATTAATTCTAATCAAGTTGTTTTAACCTTAAGGATTTGTAGACCTAATCAAGAGTTTATGACTAAAAAGCGCTCCCACTTAAACCAATAAATTCATATGCTTTACCAATTTTAAACATAAAAATGTATTTCTAGTCCAACCGGAAACATACAAATTTAATTAAAATTTAAAGCTCATATCAATTTATAATTGAATCCAAAAATTTAATTTAATTTCAGTCGTATTTAAATTAATTCATGATTTTAATTTTAGTAAAATAATTAGAATAAATAACATTTATTATAATTATAATATTCAAAATTAAAATCCAAGAAAATAATTCAAATTATTAATTTTAAAATTAATTAAAATTACGTGAACTGAAATTTTCAAATTAAACATTCAAAACGATCTAATCGTAACGCAAACACCCTACGCGTTGCACGCCCATGGGCCGTACGCACACAGCCATTGCTGGCCATGTGCGCGCAGCCCATGCGCTCGTCGCATAGCTGCTGCTTCCCTATCGCAAGCCTCTGCACGCATTGGTGCTCGCTGCGCGCGCCAGCGCTCATCGCACGCGAGCTATCGCTCGCAGTGCGCGCGCGCGACATCGCTCGCTGGGCGCGGGAGCCATCACTCGCTGGGCGCGCGACATCGCTCGCTGTGCGCGCGAGCCATCGCTCGCTGGGGCGCGATATCGCTCGCTGGGCGGGCGACATCGCTCGCTGTGCGCGCGAGTAATGCTGGGCGCAGCGCTCGTGGCACGCGAGCTTGCGCTCGCTGCGCGCGAGGCTGCGCGCTCTTGTGCGAGGCAGCGCGCGTTGTGGCGCAGCTCGCTTGCTGCCCACACGCGACTGCCTTGGCTCGCTCTTCGCCCATGCCCATTCGTTCATTGCTCGTGGCACACGACACAAGGCAGGGCTGCTGCCTTGTGCTCGTGCACTACGCCCTTGCTCATTGCATTCGTGCCGCACGGGCGACGAGCTCCCTTGCTCGTCGTCGCATGCCCGCATTATACAACACCCCTTAAGGGTAACACGAAGCGTCCATTGCTTCGTGCGTGCAAGTTTTATGAACGAATCGCATAAAATTTAAAATTTATATTTAAAATTAATGACAAATTAATAAATAATATTAATTTCATAATTTTAGGGCGAAAAATCGAAAATTTATTATCCAATTGATTTCCGATTGATATGGATTCAAGTCTAGGTCATAAAAATTTAAAATTTATCGTAAATTTACAATTTTTATGGTGGTTTTTAATCATAGGTTTCTAATTAAATTACAATTAATTATGAAAATCAAATTAATTCTAAATTATTCTAATTTTCAACAAATTAATCATAATTAATAATTAGATTGCATAATTAACAAGACTAGGCATTCAAACTTGTTAAACATATGCAGTAGGTCAATCAAAAATTCAAGATTTATCAACAAGAATCGCAAATATTTAATTTAACATCTTAAATTTACGAAATTTTGCATTCGAAAAACTAAAACCTTCGAAAAGTCATAGTTAGGCTTCGAATTTGAGAATTCTGGGTTCGGCAGAAAAAGACTATTTTTGTCAAAATTTTTAGAATGCCTTTTACATGCGGAATTGACACAAAAATCACTCAATTCGGATGAGTAACGAAGAAACTGCCGAAAAACTGCGTACGTATAATTAAATAAACGCAATTTGCAATTAATTAACAATTACGAAAATTAATCACCCCTTTTAATTCTTGCAAATTTGTAATATTTAACCATGTTCATGCAATTTAGATTATGAAAATAATAAGGGGCTCGTGATACCACTGTTAGGTTATGATACATATGACAATTCATAAATCATGCCGAAAAACCATAAACCCAGGAAAACATATTATTTACACATAATCATTTAGCATAGAATAGATGCATACTCTTTGTTGCGTGCCTTCCCTAGCTGCGCCCGAACCGAACAAGAACAAGTCTTTAGGACTCCAAGTGTCGTCCCTCCGTAGATAGTCCACAGCACGTCCGGATCCGCCTTAAGATTGACCAACTAGAATCGCCCTTAAGGTACTATTATTTTCGGCACTTTATAGGCAAATGTGTGACTGAATTTTTCTCTCAAAAACTCACTTTGAATACTTTGAAACTTGTGTTATAAATTGTGAGCCCTAGCCTCATATTTATAGCGGTATGGAAAGGGAATCGAAATCCTATTCAGATACAAATTAATCAAACCTAGAATCCTACAAGAACTCTAATTTAATTAATTTATCAAATAGAATTAGGAATTTAATCATTAACCGAACTCTGCATGTTTTAGGAAACGTGCACGAACACAAACACTTGCACACACACGCACGACAGCCACGATGGGCCTCATGCGTGCGCGCGAGCAGCAGCCCACTCAGCGCCCGCGCGCGCTGCGCGCTGTGCGCGTTGTGCGCTGCGCGTGCTGTGCGCGCTGTGCGCGCTGCGCGCTGCGCGCAGCCTGCTGGGCCTGGCCTTGCTGTTTGTGCGGCGCGTTTGGCTTGCTGGGCGATGGCCTGGCTTCGTGCTGGGCCTCGTCCGGCAGGCCTCGTCCGATGCTTATTCGTACGATGCGCTTCCGATTAAATTTTCCGATTCCGGAATTCATTTCCGATACGAACAATATTTAATATTTCCGATTCCGGAATTAATTTCCGATTCCGGTAATATTTCCGATTCTGACAATATTTCCGTTTCCGGCAATATTTCCGATTCTGGCAATATTTCCATTTCCGATAATATTTTCCGATACGTACCATGTTTCCGTTTCCGGCAACATCTACGACTCGGATAATATTTATATTTCCGATACGATCCATATTTCCGTTTCCGGCAATATCATCGTTTCCGGAGTATTCATTTCTTGCCTGTGACGATCTTAGCTCCCACTGAAACCAAGATCCGTCGGTTCCGAATATTCATAGATAGAGTATCTAATGCCATTAGATACTTGATCCGTTTACGTACTATTTGTGTGACCCTACGGGTTCAGTCAAGAGTAAGCTGTGGATTAATATCATTAATTCCACTTGAACTGAAGCGGCCTCTAGCTAGTCATTCAGCTCACTTGATCTCACTGAATTATTAATTTGTCAATTAATACTGAACCGCATTTATTAGACTTAACATAGAATGCATACTTGGACCAAGGGCATTATTTCCTTCAACTTGATTTGCATGTTAGAAGTTACCTTAGTTGTATTGATGATGTTACTTGATATGCATGTTAGAAGTTACCTTAGGTATTGATGATGTTACTTGATATGCATGTTAGAAGTTACCTTAGCTGTATTGATGATGTTAGTTTATATGCACTATAATGTTACTTTAGCTCTTTTGATGATGTTACTGCATATTCACTATACATGTTACTTTTGTTGTATTGAATAAGTTACTTTATATGAATGTTAAAAATTACAAAATTTGTATTCATGATGTTACTTTATAAGCACAGTACATGTTACCGTAGTTGCATTGATTATGTTACTTTATATGCACTATATATGTTACTTTGTTGTATTGAAGATGTTATTTCAAATGCATGATACATGTTATCTTTGTTTTATGAAAGAGTTACCTCGTATGCATTTTACATATTTAAGTTTCCTTTGTTTTATTGATGATGTTACTTGTGTATCTTTTTTGTTTAGAATTACTAATAATTTTCTGACTCATGATAAGTTAGAATAATAAACTATTACTATGTTTATTATGTGGCTGTTACCTTTCAACGATTCACATGTTTTTTTTTTTTTTGTTAACTTCGGAAACATAACATTACTTAAATATTGTCATATAATTCATTACAGTCCAAAAGCAACTGCCGCAAAGAGTAACTAGGGGGGTGGGGAAACATCCTAGTTACATTCAAATCTAAGTTATCACTTCTACACGTCTTGGCTAGTCCATCTGCTACTTTGTTTTGCAATCTTGGCACATGATGGAAACTAACGTCTGTAAACACCTCCTGCAACTCCCTGCAAGTATTATAGATAGTAGAGAAACAGTGAGGAGTGTGGTTTTGACCACCAAATAATTTGATAGCTCTCGAACAATCTGAAACTGTTTATTGTTTTTTATGTTACTTTATTAGTTAAAGCAGTTTCCTTTAATTTGGTTTTATAGTTTGGCTTTTATGTGTTACTTGTTTAATACTCATTTATTGATTCCTATTCTATTTTCAGAGAAAATATACGGGAATGTATTTGGATTCAAAGGGACATTCTGAAGGATCAAAGTTGATTGATTTTGAAATCAGAGTTATTCAATTTCCTTGGACTACTAAAGTGTACTCCCATGATTGTGGTGTGTTTACTATGATTCATTGTTGCAAGTATCAAGGAGAGCAATTTGAATTTAACAATGTATTAACGGTCAGTGTTATATTTTATGTTATAATTAAGATATATTTCAATAATTCATTAAAATACCTAATTAACATATGTATTTATTGAAAGTGTTACTTTTTATTCATGTTTACGTTACTTTCTTTTAATGGAAACTGTTACTTCATGTTTATTTTTATTCTTGCTCAGATTACATAATATGTTAATATTTTATGTTTATGTTTTATATTGGTTACTTGTTTACTAACATAGATGTTTTTTTTCTATTTTGTAGCAAACAAAACGAAGGCTTTGTCGTGCTGAAATTGCTGCTGCCCTTATGTTGAGCGATTTAAATGCTAAGAGGACAGAATTGTTGGAAGAGCTTAAGACTTTTAATTCTCAAAGGGCACAAGTTCTGTCGCTTGTTTTATTGAATGAGAAGTTAATTGCTGCAGATGAGAAGAAGATTGCAGAAGAAAACAAGAAGCTTTTAGCAGCTGAGAGGTTGGAAAAACGGAAGAAAAAGCTTGCCAATGATGGTGTTGAATCACAAACTTCTGATGTATCCAATGATTCAAATGAGGAAGAACCTTCAAATGCAGATACTGTTGAACCTAATGATAATGGTGTTACTGGGAATGAAAGTACCATGTAGTTCGGATTTTAGATAGGTGTTTTTAAGCAAATAATTAGGTGTGTGTATAGTTTTTAAAAGGATTAATTAGTTGTTAATTTAGATTTAAAGGTTAAACAATTGTGTGATTAGTTTTAAGCAAACAATCAGTTGTGTGTTCTGTTAAATATAATTTCTTTTATGTGTTACCATTTATATGATTTAGTGTCACTATTTTAAATTTAAATTACTTATCTACTTTTATATTCAATAAGTAAAATTACTTTTTATTGTGATTACTCTTACCACTATAATTAAAAGCATCTAATTTAATGACAGATATTAAAATAATATTTGAAAGTTGAATAAAACCTGTTACTTATAAGGTTAAGACCTGGAAGTTATAAGGTTAAGAGCATGTGCTTTTCCTGTTACTTATAAGGTCTAGAGCAGGAGCTTTTTCTGTTACTTATAAGGTTAAGACCAGGTACTTATAAGGTTAAGACAAAGTACTTTTAAAATTATTAGATAGAGTTTTTTTTTTTTTTTTCCCAGTTACTTGGTTATTAGAATATTAGTTGTTACTTCATTTGCTTTGGGATGTTACCTTTTATTTTTAGTGATGTTACTCTGTTTGGTTTACAAATTTTTACTGCTGAATCTCCTTGATACTTGCAGGTGCTTTTCCTGTTACTTATAAGGTTAAGATCAGGTACTTATAAAGTTAAGACCAAGTATTTTTAAAATTATTAGATAAAGTTTTTTTATTTTTATTCCAGTTACTTTCTTATTAGAATATTAGTTGTTACTTTATTTTCTTTGGGATGTTACTTTTAATTCTTAGTGATGTTACTCTGTTTGGTTGACAAAGGTGATATTGTTGTTACTCAAGTTTATAAGCTATTTACTCATAGTCCTCTTACTGATCATAAAATGGAGGAGTTAAGAAGGAAGATTTTGGAAGGAAAGGATGATTTTAAAAGGATTTTTGTGATGTATGTGATGGCTATAAGTTTTGCTCCAACAACCAACCGAACAATATATCTTAAACTTGTTCGTGCAATGGAGAATGTTAACTTGTTTAAGGAATACAATTGGTGTGAATATGTGCTTTCAAGCCTTGTTTCAAGCTTGAAGAATTTCAAAAAAACTCAAAATTATGTTTCTGGTTGTATTCTGTTACTTCAAATTCTGTATTTCCAGAGGATGACTTTGGATGGGGATACAACGCCGATAGGGTTACCTCTCATTCAACATTGGACTGATGAAATGTTATATGAAAGAATTAGCAAGCAAGATGATCTTTACGAGAAAGGTTATTTGAATAAGTCTACGTATCCTATCACCAAAAGATCGGATGCAATTGTTATTTTCAAGGACCAGAAGGTAATTTTCTCTTTCGTAGTTACTGTAATGCTTTTTATGTGTTACTTATTATATTTACTAAGTGTTACTTGTTTTGTTTTTAAAATAGTTTTATTAGTTACTCTTCTTTATATAATCAGTTACTTGTGTTACTTTTTTTTAATATTTTATTTGTTTCATTGTTTCTTGTTATGGTTACTAATTACATTTTTCTTTATCTTTATTTTTTCAGGGTTAAGTCAATTTTACATCAACAAAAATCTGATTGTACAAGGTTGTACCTGGTGAAGATGTAAATTATGTATTTAGTATTTTAGTATTATGTTTTTAAAGTTGAATAAGTATATTTGGTATTTTGAATTTAAGTGTAATAATGTATGTTGAATTTGAAGAACAATAATTACTTATTTACCTAACTTTTACATAATTACTCCGTGTTACTTTTTAATGATTTTGGATGTTATTCTACATTAATAAATATGAATTTTACTTATAAATGTAATGCCTGGTACTTTTATAGTGTTAGGGTTGTTACCTTGAAAAATAAATACTTGTAAGAGTAATGCCAGGTACTTTAAATTGTTAGGGATGTTACCTTTAAGATTAAATATTTCTATAGGACTATTTACTATTATCTAGGATGTTACCTATAAACGTAATACCTGTTACTTTTATAGTGTTAATAAATATTATATTACAGGATCAGGGATGTTACTTGTAAGAATAATGCCTAGTACTTTATAGTTTTAGTGATGTTACCTTCAAAATAAGATATTTCCATAACGCTGTTACATTTCCAGTGTTAGTTAAGGCAGTTACTTTTCCAGTGTTAAGGCTGTTACTTTTCAAGTATTAAGTCTGTTACTTTTCCCTTTTTAAGGCTGTTACTTTCCAAGTGTTAAGTCTTTTACTTTTCCATTGTTAAATCTGTTACTTTTCCCTTGTTAAGGTTGCCACTTTAACAGTTTCAGGAGTGTTACTTAAGCTATAGAAATGTTACTTTACTTTCATCATTCAATATATTTTTTGAATAAAAAATATCCATAATTAAACTAAAAAGAGTTACTATGATGATTACATAATGTTAAATCAAATTCTCACAAACTTTCAAAGAAGTTCTTTTAAATAAAAATAAATGAAACATTACATAATGTTTAAAATAAACGTGCCAGGGTTGTAAAAGCTGGAGTTGTAGTACCATACTCTTTTGAATTACTCTTTGATCCCTTTCCTCTTTTCTTTTTCAAAGCATTATCAAAATGTCCTTTTGCTCTCTTATTTCTTCCCTTTGTATTAACTCTATCTGGATCAAGTACTTCAACAATAGGAACTCTTTCTGTAATATCATCATCTGTAGTTACTTCTATGACAACATTTTCATTTCTGGATGTATCAATCTCCTTAGAATCTCTTTCAAAACCTCGCTCTAATATCTGCCTAGTTCCTTGTTGCCCTTGACTTCTTACTATCAAGTCATAGTACTTCTGTGCCATATTATGATGCCAAGGGATAAATTTATTTTGTTGACTAGATAATATTGCAGTATCATCCATCTTCTTCCAGAAATCTGTCTTTGCTTGTTTTGTCCATCGTTTTGTTATATAGAAATCAGGAATCCTTGGAATTGAGTGCAGATGTAACACACGTATACAGTGGTAACATAACCATCCTGCTTCTTCAAAAATTTGGCATGTACAAGCTATTCTTTGTGCAGCAGCATCAAATGTTACTTTTTGCTTTAATTCTGTATCATTCTCTTTGTACACTTCATAATACAGCTTGTAACCATCCATAGCCACAATGTTTGAAAATGAACCAATTGCTTAACCATATTCAAATTCAAAATACCTAAATAGTGTCAGAGTGTATACCTCAGAAGCATGCTTGAGTAATCCTGTCATTGGAAACACTGGTGTAGGGGTTGAATTTGTGCAATTAAATTCACATTGTTTCTTTGTTCGTCTCCAACGGTGTACAGTTTCTTGTGAAATCTTGAAAAAATCAGTCAAACTTGTGTTTTTGTTTGCTTTAAAACAAACTACATTGTTAGTACTGTCACTTCTTTGAGAAGATAATATCCCAGCAGAGAAGAAGTCTTTGCTCAAACCAGTGCACCACTTATCTTTTATTTTTTATAATCGTTGAAACCACTTACTGTTACTTAAATTGTATGTAGTTATCATGTTTTTCCAGCATCTTTCACACTCTTCTTCACTAACACATCCACTTAGACAATGGTTGAAAGCATCCTTGAAAGACGTATCCCGCTTTAATGCACCAAAACGTTACACCGCATTTTGTATTAGATGCCAAAGGCATAATCTGTGTCTTGTTTGAGGAAGTACCTGAAAATATGAGAAAATAAATTTATTATTATGTAAGTGATTAATTTGATACTGATTTTTATTATGAAGTTACTTTAAATTAGATTTAGATGTTACTTTCAAAGTGTTGCTAATGTTACTTTTCATAGTGTTATTGATGTTACTTAATTTATTATAGACATGTTACTTTATACAGAAAATAATGTTACTGAAAAGGTCAATGTCAAACATACCTTCAATATTGCATTAGACATTGCTTGATCTTGATCTGTAAATACAGAAACAAGAGCTATCCCATAGATTTCAAAAAAGTTTGTAGAACCCATACAAATGATTCTGTTGTTTCATCTCCTAGGAAAAAACAACCAAACATTGATGTTTTTCAATGATTGTTAATGCCAACAAAAAACCCACAAATGAGATTGTACTTGTTGGTTCTATAGGTTGTATAAAAAATAGTAACATCTCCAAAGGCTAAATAATCTTCTCTCATAATAGAATCTCTCCAGAATATACTCTCTAATTTTCCATTTTCTTTTAATCGAAAACGAAAAAACACATCTGGATCTTCAGATTGTAGGTTATATAAATTGTCAATGACTTTTTGTGCATCCCCACTCTCAATTTCCTTCATCTTCTTCCTTGTCACAAAGTTCAAATGGTCTTTTATTGAGTGTCCAACAACTTCTTCCCCTACAATAAAAAAATATTGTTATTTGTTTTCATTTTGTATTTACTTATAGAATATTATATTTTTATATAAATGTTAAAATTCTTACCTCCTGCTTCATGACACATAACTTTGTATGATTGTGTAGGCTTTAATCCACTGTTATCTAGTAACTCTATTGTCTTTGCCTTCTCCTCTGTGATTTTCCTTTCTGATTTGTGCATATGCTGCCTATCCTTTCTAGTCATTGGATGATTATGCACAAGAACGTGATCTTTGACTTCTAATAAGCCATCTTCATTTAAGTTTTCTCTTATAAAAGCTCCACATCCTGTTCTTGTAACAGGTACGAGTTTTCCTTTCTTTTTTTTCTTCTCAGTTACTTTAGGAGTGTTTGCTTTTCTTTTCAATCTGAAGCCATGCTTGTTACATACAATGTACTTTTCATACATTACTCTTGTCGTAGGATGTAGTCTATGTGTAGATAGCCTTACAGCAAGACCCAAAGCTTGTGCATGCTTTTCATAAAACTTTCAGTAAGTCTTTTATATTTGATTCAGTATGCCTCACTAAACTTTCAGAGTAATCCTCATCATCTTCTTCTTTATTTGTTGTATTTGCTGAATTAAATAAAAAAAAGGATATTAAGCATGTTACTTATGAATATAATACCTGGTACTTTTATAGTATTAAGGTTGTTACCTTACAAATAAGATATTGCTGTAGGGCTGTTTGGGGATGTTACTTGTAAGAGTAATGCTTGTTACATTTCTAATGTCAGGGCTGTTACTTTTTTAGTGTTAGCGTTGTTACTTATTAGATTATAGTCCGGTACTTTTCTTCTGGTATTATAGTTATTTTGATAGCTTTAGGAATGTTATCTATACATTAACTAGATATTACTTAACTTATAAGGATGTTACTTTATAGTGTTTAGGGATGTTACTTTTATAGTTTTAATGTTGTTACTTATTAGATTAAATTTTGGTACTTTTCTTCTGGTATTCTAGGTTCTTTAATAGTTTTAGGAATGTTACCTAAATATTAACTAGATATCACTTAACTTATAAGGATATTACTTATAAAACTTATATATGTAACTTTATAGTGTTAGGAATGTTACTTTCAAAATAAGTTATTTCTATAGGGCTGTTACCTAGAATATAAGATATTGCTATATAGTTGTTAACTATATCTTGAATAGTAATATTAGGAATGTTACTTGTAAAAGTAATGCTTGATAATTTTATAGTATTAATACATACTACATACCAGTATCAGAGATGTTACTTGTTTACCTTATAGTGTTAGGGATGTTATACTTAAATGATCTACCATGGTTATATTAATTATTATATCCTAGTATCAAGCATGTTACTTATAAATGTAATACTTGGTACTTTTATTGTATGAAGGTTGTTACCTTACAAATAAAATATTGCTGTAGGGCTGTTTACGGATGTTACTTTTAAAAGTAATATTTGTTACCTTTCTAATGTTAGGGCTGTTACTATTTTAGTGTTTGGGCTGTTACTTGTTAGATTATAGTCCATTACATTTTTTCTAGTATTATAGTTATTTTAATAGTTTTAGGAATGTTACCTAATCATTAACTAGATATCACTAAATTTATAAGGATGTTACTTATAAAGACTAATATATGTTACTTTATAGTGCTAGGAATGTTACCTTCAAAATAAGTTATTTCTATAGGGCTGTTACGTTGAGTAGATCTGTTACTTATAAATGTAATTTTTGTTACCTTTTTAATTTTAGGGCTGTTACTTTTTATGTTATGGTTGTTACTTATTAAATTATAGTCTGGTACTTTTCTTCTTGTATTATAACAGTTTTAGGAATGATAAACGTCAACTAGATATCACTTATAAGGATGTTACTTATAAGACTAATATATGTTACTTTATAGTGTTAGGAATGTTACTTTAAATAGATAATATTTAGTGCTAAAAAGTTAAAACGAAACTTAATACTATTAGTGCTGCTAACAACCAGATACTTTTTTAGTCATAAGATGTTACTTTTCTAAAATCCCCATAATATAATTAAAATACCTTTTTCATCGTGAACTGTCAATGGTAGTTGTTCCTCTAGTTCCACCATGATTGTTAGGTCATCGATTTGATCTTCCATTGTTGTTAGATCTTCGATTTCGTCTTCGATGTTACTTATTATATTTCTAGTTTCGCCACAATCCCGAAGCTGAAGATTTTTATTGAAAGTTGAAGAGATTGATTGATTTCCATTTGTTCTTGAATCTGATTTGTGTGGAATTCCGATCTCAAAGTTTTAGTTCTGGAATTTTAGCAGAGCTCGAAAATCGAAAACCTAGGTTTCAATGCGGCGCAAAAAGAGAAGAGCTCTATTTATTAACGGCGTTAAGCTTGCCGTTTCCTTTTTTTGAGGGACGCGCGTTTTTCAAGTGTTGAAGCCCACGCGCGCGTCACATCATCAAGTTGATGATGTGACCAGTCTCACCAAAGACGCGTTGTATACTACAGGGCTCATGTATATATGGAAACCTCAAAGCGAGGGTTTTTAGTAGACCGCACAACTCAATCACGAAAACCACGGAAATTGAGATGAGAAGGATGAAGAAAAAAAACTTACGGAATAACTGGGCAACAACAGAACTTTCGAGAGAAAGCGGTGAAAAAATCGAAGTGTGGATGACAACATCACTAATTTTTCCTATATTATTTTTTACTTACACACCCTACCTTTTTACATATTTCTCTTATTTTATTCATATTCTATTATATTTAATCACCTTTTCTACATTTAGTTTTAATATTTGTACAAATAGTAACAATAAAAATCTTTACGAAACGGAGGTAGTTTGTGAGTTATAGGCTACTTCATCTATAACCAATTGGCTTTTAGGATAGAGGCTCGTTACACTTATATATGACCAATCTCTTTTCTTGTATGGCTTATGTATGACTCGGTCAGTTTAACATCGTATCAGAATCAATCTCACGACTTGGACCTAGATCGTTAATACTCTGGGCCAAATTGAAATTGCATGTGTGAGGGGGAGTGTCGAGTTACGCGCTCTAATCCAAGAAACATCACATGATCGTAATCACTTTACAACGCTAAAAGACTACACCCTTAAAATATAGAGAGATTGACTAACATATAAGATTGGTAGGATATTTCACCTATCATCAATTAGTTTTAGAATGGTACCTATCAGATATATACGTTCTCAAGCTCTTCCCTTGTATCACCCGATCAGTTTATAAAAAATGAATTACATACAAAGTACTACCGAGTAATATAAAAAATGATTTTTACTACTCGGGTTCTGGCTCGGTGATTTTGACGTCATATACCAATTAACGTGCTAACTTGGTCGATGACTGATCAGACGATGTACAATCCTTATTTGACACTCTACTCTTTGTAAAGAAAATCGGAGCTACGGGAACCTCAAGAGTAACCGAGTAGCTGTCTAACGTGAGGACTGCGGTTGCCATAGTAGGTCTATCATCTGGAATTTCTTGAACACATAGCAAACCAATGTGTATGCATCTCATAACTTCATCCATTGAGCACGAGTCTCTTATCGTTGGATCTACGAATTCCAAAGGCATGCCATCTCTCCACTGTTTCCATGCCTGCAAAGTTTAAAATATTCTTGTAAAAACCTAGTCAAATCACCCCTTTTTCTCCTCTTATATCTACTAATTAAACAATTCTTCCTCCATTATTTCTTTATAAATGTATCGTATTGATTTTTCACATTATTTATTTCCTAACTTTGACAACTATGTAATAGAAACATAAAAGACAATTAACAACGTAAATAAAGAACACGGAGATTTATAGTTGCTCACTAACAATGTGTTAGCTACCAATGATGTCTTGGCCTAGTGTTTAAGATTGAGATCTGTATACTATAGTTCTCAGGTTGGAATCCCTCGCCCCCTTTTGTAATTTATATTTCCCTTTTGATTCATCCGCAAAAAAAAAAAAAAAATATGACAATGTGTAAGCTATGTGCACAGACAGGGGAGAGAAAAAACTTTATTGATTTTTAGGAATACAGATTACATAATACAATTAGGTTCTAAATCTAAAGAGTTTGTATGCTCCCTCCATATTTAATTAAAAGATACAGTTTTTCCAGCACGTGGTTTTAGGAGGGTGAGTTGAATTTATTAAAATAAGATGATAGTGGGTTATTATTATTATAAGAAATTGATATTGGGTGAATTATTTATTGTATCAAAAAGAGGATGTGAGTAAGTATGAGACCACGAGAAGGAGAGAAAGATTAATAAAATTGAATGTGGGGATCATAACATGCAAAAATTAGAAAGTGTATCTATTAATTAAACCTCGGATCTTATATGTGACCAGCCACACCATCAACTTGATGGTGTGACGTGTTCACATTTACAAATAAGCCCAACACATTTAAAGCTCAGCGCGCTGGTTAACATAATCTAAAAGTACACTTGCCTAGAAAATAAAATAAAGCAATCTATACAAGGAATCTCTACCATGAAACTTCAATAAAAATAAGAAAAGTAACGACGAATACAATGTATAATAAAACCAGCATAGAAAGTCAAATAACAATAGTCTATACAAGGAACCTCTAACATGAAATTGAAGAAACTACAATAACTAAAAGTAACACCAACATAGAAAATCAAGTAACACCAGTCTATACCACGAACCTCTAACATGAAATTTAAGAACCAACAATAAAACAAGAAAAATAACAGAAAATACAATGTATAAGTAACACCAGTCTATACAAGTAACCTCCAACATGAAATTGAATAAGATGCAATAAAACAAGAATATATAGGTACCAGTAAAGAAAATCAAATAACACCAGCATAGAAAATCAAGTACCACTGTTTTTTACAAGGAATCTCTAACATGAAATTGAAGAATTGCAATAAAACAAGAAATGTAATAACAAATAGAATGTATAAGTAACACCAACATAGAAAGTCAAGAAACACCGATCTATGCAAATAACCTCTAACATGAAACTGTAACAAAACAAGAAAAGTAACAGCGAATACAATGTATAACTAACACCAGCATAGAAAGTCAGGTAACATCGGTCTATACAAGGAACCTCTAACTTGAAATTGAAAAACCAACAGTAAAACAAAAAAAGAAACAGCAAATACAATGTATAAGTAACATTAGCAAATACAATGTATAAGTAACACTTGTTAAGTAAAACCAGGCAATAACCTTCTCCATTATGTCTGCGCACTCTCGTCACACCATCAAGTTGATGGTGTGGCTGGTCATATAGGAGACACGTTGTTAATTAAGTACGACTGATTATTTGAAATGTATCTTTTAATTAAATACGACGAGAGTAGTACTCTCTAGAAAGACACAAAAACAGAAAATAGTCTCAAAACAGATAACCCAAGTCCAAAATAATAGATACCATGCTGGGGCGTTGCAGTAAGAGGACTTGACCGATTCAAGACATATTTCTAACAATCAAATTTATTACTAATATATAAAGACAAATTTTGTACTTTAACTGTTTTCCGGTTAATTTAAATATATTTTCAAAATATCTGATTTTTATTTAATACTTCGTATTTAACTAAAGAAAGTGATGGCCGAATTTAGTATATAAATAATATAGAAAGTCAAAATTATGCATCTATCACTACAAGAATTTGTATTTTTAACGACAACATAATTACGGCGGGTCAAAAATCCCGTCGCAAAAGCCTTTTGCGACGGGGCTAACAACCAAACAAAGATAGGAATAACCGTCGCAAATATCTTTTACGACGGGTTAACGACGGGATTTTCTATTAACGACGACCCCCTTTTATGACGGGTTCGCGATAGGAAATCCCGTTGTTACACTACAAGAAATTGTGCTATTAACGACGAGAAATCCCATCGCGAACCCGTCATAAAAGGGGGCCGTCGTTAATAGAAAATCCCGTCGTAAACCCGTAGTAAAAGACATTTGCGACGGTTATTCCCGTCATTATTTGGTTGTTAGCCCCGTCGCAAAAGGTTTTTCGACGAGATTTTTAACCCGTCGTAATTAGGTTGTCGTTAAAGATACAAATTCTTGTAGTATAATTAATCAACGATTATTGACCTTTCGCGACGGGATTTCCCGTCATTAATAGTACAATTTCTTATAGTATATTATAAAACGGAGGAAGTACTTGAATTAAAATACTATTAATACTTAATACTTACATAGCTTAGAAGGTCCTCGGCTTTTCCTGATTCATAAAATGTATTGTTTCTTTTGCCACTAATAATTTCCAAGACCAAGACTCCAAAACTATAAACGTCTGATTTATTAGAGAATTGTCCGTGCAATGCATATTCGGGCGCCATGTAGCCACTGCAAGAGGTGTCATATATATTAAGCAATGGCATAATTTTATACTTCTAATTCGAACAGTTTTGCAAGTGAAAATTTGGAATTATACCACTACAAGAATTGTACTATTAATGACGGGAAATTCCGTCGCTAAAGGCCAATAATTGTTGTTTAACGAAGGGATTTTTCGTCGTGAGCCCATCATAAAAGGGGGCCGTCGTTAAAGGAAAATCCGTCATTAACCCGTCGTAAACGACATTTGCGACGGTTGTTCCCGTCTTTCTTGGGTTGTTATCCCCGTCGCAAAAGCCTTTTTACGATGGAATTTTTACCCGTCGTTATTAGGTTGTCATAAAAGATACAAATTTTTGTAGTGTACTCACTATGTTCCAACAACTCTACTTGTTTTGTCTTGGCTTTGATCCACTGCGAAAATTCTTGCCATTCCAAAGTCTGAAATTTTGGCATTAATATCGGCATCTAACAAGACATTGCTTGCCTTAAGATCTCGATGTATAATTCTTAGTTGAGAATCGTGATGGAGATAAAGCATCCCTCGAGCTATTCCTCCTATAATTTTGTAGCGCGTAGCCCAGTCAAGTAGTCCTTGACCTTCAGGGTCTGTACATTACAATTGTTGTACTTAAAAAACAATGCGAAATCAATAGAACAAGAGAAAAGTTCTAAACATATATGCAAGATATGAAATGTATAATTGTACCGTAAAGAAAATTGGCAAGGCTCTTGTTGGTCATATATTCATAAACCAGTAACTTTTCTTGCCCTTCGAAACAAAATCCCAATAGCCTCACCAAATTTTTGTGTTGTAGTTTGGCTACTACTAAGATTTCATTTTTGAATTCTTGTAGTCCTTGACTAGAGTTTATAGACAATCTCTTCACTGCTATCTGTTGTCCGTTTGATAGTGTACCCTGTGCAATAAAACGTAAACCTGCTAAATCGATTTTTTATTTTGCTGAGAATGAACCACAAGGGAAATACAAATACAGAAGATGTGATTCAAACCTGAAACCTACACTACAAGATATTGTACTTTTAACGACGGAAAATCCCGTCGCTAAAGACCAATAATTGTTGATTAACGACGAGATTTTCCGTCGCGAACCCGTCATAAAAGAGGGTCGTCGTTAATGGAAAATTTCGTAATTACTCCGTCGTAAAAGACATTTTCGACGGTTGTTCCCGTCGTTATTTATCCCCGTCGCAAAAGTCCTTTTACGACGGGATTTTAGCCCGTCGTTATTAGATTGTCATAAAAGATACAAATTCTTCAAAAGGTCTTGCGCGCACAAGGTGTACAATAAATTTATTGTACACCAAGATAACTTTAACCCTTTTCTTTGTAACTTTAACCTAGTTTTGATTAACTTTTATATTAGTAAAAAAAATTGATAGATAAATATTTTAAATGGTTAAATGATTAATTTTATACATTATTAGTGATTTTGAAGAAATAAGTTTTACTAAAATGAAAAAATTTATCACTTAAAAATAGATAACTTTTACATATATAAGCTTAACTTTTAAGCATTTTGGGTTAACTTTTACTTTGGTGTACAATATTTATTGTACACCCATTGTAAATAAGAATTTGTGCAAATTCTTATAGTGCTATTAAACACATTCTCTCGGTCTTAACCATTAGATCATGCAATACCTTATTGATTAAACGTACTAAATCATTTAATTTAAATCATTGGACACGAGAGAGTTAGCTTATGCAAATCTTACCTTATAGACACCGCCAAATCCACCTTCCCCCAATTTATCATCAATTGAAAATTTATTTGTTGCAGACTGAAGTGTTGCTAGATCAAATTGCAAGGACTCGACGGTTGTGAAACCTTCACCTTCAATATCATCATATCCAAAGAAAACATACACGAAGTATAAATTAGCCATGAAAGTACAGTATTTCTTTTTCATCTTGGTTTGACGATAGATAGGGAATATAACCAGCTTACCAGTTTCAGCAGTGTCATATTTCTTAGTTTTCTTGTATTTGGCGCAATAAATGCAAATTACAAGTAGTGCCACAATAATAGCCACTATGGGAATGACTATGGCAATAATCACATTCGCTGAGATTCTTTTCCCTACGCAAAAATTTATCGCATTATCAAAACATGAAAGCATTTTTTAGGATTAATGTAACAATATTTACTAGTCAATTCTCAACCGAACCGTTGAATTTGCTGGGTTAATCCGGTCGTTAAGAATCTGAATCGTTAATAACTTAAGCTGGAATCCGAAATTCGATCCGATCCGATAATATTCAATCCGAAGGGTCTCGAAAACAGTAATCCGATTAAGATTTGAACCTGATAACAAACCGTCGTGCGACAACCCGAACAGTTTCTATCCGAACTGAATAGACCCGAAAATGGTTAATGATCCGATTTTGTTACAATCTGAACCATTTCAACCCGGGAAAAACCGGTTTACAACCTGAACTGTTTCAACCCGGACTATTTACAGCCCGAACTGTTTCAACCCGGATCGTTTACAATATGATCAAAATGTTTCAACCCCGGCCGTTTATCACCCGAATTGTTTTAACCCGAACCGCTTATTACCCGAACTGTTTCAACCTGAACCGTTTACAACCCCTAATCCGTTTACAACCCGAATTGTTTCTAGATACATGTTAATTAATTAACAATTGTACTTGTTTGTCTCCTTTTATTGTTGAACATGTTAGTCTCGTTGCTGTTTAAACCAATATGAATATATGATAAACTTGTAATAATTATATTGCTTGCTTACCAAAAAAAAATAAAAAATTGTATTTACATACTTTACAAATTCATTACGTGTTATTTCATCATTATCGATTATTAATTATTACGTTATTAGTTATTAATTCATCAATAATTGTTTCATGAATACGAAGTGATACATTCTATTAGTCATTAGTTTGTCGTTATCTATGATATAACTAAGTCGTATGATATATACTCACTCACTCTATTTGTCTTAAAACTTAAACACTTTTAAATGTAGTTACGCCTTTGTCTCTTAATTAAGACATCCATATTATAATATAAACGTATTGAAAACTGTGATTTTAGTACTAACCCAATATTGTTTATAATTTGCATCCGAATTGACTTGACCAAACATGAACCCGAGCCGATAGAACCCAGTCCGATATGAAACCGACCCGATATGATATGAACCTGTTAAAACTCGGCTAAACCCGTTTATAATCCGACGTGCTCCAACCCGAACCGACTTGACCCGACCCGATTTGACCTGACCCGACATAAATCCGACCTCATACAACCCAATTAAACCCTTACAACCCAACCCAATATGACCCGAGCCGACATGAACCCGACCTAATATTAAGCCGAACCGACATGAACCCAACCCGATATGAACCTGTGCCAACCAACCCGAACCCGAACCCGAACCGAACCGTTAATTTTTCAACCCGATCCGATTCGATCCGATCCGACACCCAAATAAACTCGTTTCAAACCGAACTGGTGAACTTGACCCGAAATCGATCTGTTTGTCCGAATTAACACCTCTACCATTATAAGGGTATAGCATTTGTTCTTGATATGTTAATTAGTGAAAATTTGAAGCTAAACTTAATACTCCCTCTGTATTTATTTAAAAGATACACTTGCCTTTTCCGGCCGTATTTATTTAAGAGATACACTTTCCATTTTGAGTAACTTATCAACCCCACCATCTAATTAAATAATATATCTACAACCCACCCCCATCCTCCACTCTCCGAAATGACATGGTCCCCACTTGTTTTTCTTATTAAAATATCTACTCAACCCCACTTTTTTTATTACTTTATTTCATTCAATTTTTTTTCTTAATACCCGTGCCCGGCCAAGTGTATCTCTTAAATAAATACGGAGGGAGTACTCAATAGTTCATACGTGAATAGTGTAAAAGCTTCTAGTTGTTGAACGTGTTTAGAATCCGAGGAAGTACCTAGTACTCAGTATAACAGGGAAGTATATGATTCCTTGTACAAGTGATCAAAATTGGAGTCGGGCTGGGATCACTAGTGGAAAAACAATCATTTGCATCACCACATTTGCCTCGCACATTTAAACATGTGACGCAATTGACAGTTCTAAGCTTTAAAATTAGTCATTTGCGTCGCAGAATTATTAATCTGCGACGCAAATGACTCTAAAATGTTCTCAGAGTCATTTGCGTCGCAGATTAGTAATAATGCGACGCAAAATATTACCTCCTTTGCGTCGCAGAATTACTAATCTGCGACGCAAATGACTCTTTAAGTCACCTGCGTCGCAGATTAGTAATTCTGCGACGCAGAGGAGGTAAAAAAAATTCGGAAGTTTTTAATTATTCCTCACCCACGCGTACTGCACCCTAATTTGTAGAAGAACAAAACAAACAGGCGCAGCTACCTTCACGACTTCACCCTCATCCTCCATCGATCTTCGATCTTCTTCACCCTCATCCTCCATCGATCTTCTTCACCCTACACCAGGCGCAGCTACATTTAGAGAGAGTTTCGCTGGAACCGTAGGCCACAGCCGCCGCCGCCGCCGCCGCCTCCATTGGAGAATGCCCACTGAATAGGAATCGATCCCTGTCTCCATCAGGTACACTTACTTACCCTCAATTTCCATCTTCTTCACCCTAATTCTTCAATTGATTCCCTTATTTACTCAATCAGGTACACTTTCATTGAATTTTGTGGTTACTTTTTTGTTTAATTTGAAAGATTTAGGGTTTCTTTTTTTGGGTTTGGGATTTGGTGAGAAATTACGTGAATTAGGTCACTAATTTCCAATAATTTAGAACAATGAGGGGGTGAGTGTGCGTAATATTTTGCTAGGGATTATGAATTTGTTTTTGTTAATTTTGCGCAGATTTTTTTTGTTCTGACATTGTGTTCATTTGAATGTTCTGTTGCAGTGGTTTGGCTGAATTGAGTCTCGTTTGGGAGTAAGAAGATTTACTCCGATGGTAAGTTTCATTCCTCATGTTTCCAAAATGTATGAGACTATAGTAAGACTTTGAATTATTGTTGTTTGTTCTTGATTAAGCTATACATTTTGGCTTGCAAATGTTAATCAGCTTGAAGTTGTATGAATTCAGATAGAAGTTTGTATCTTTCTTCTTTACTTACTGACTTTGAGTAACTCTCTTTGTTTCCTTTTTTTCTTCTTCTTAATTTTAGTTTTCATCCGAAATTTGCATTGTTTGTTTTAGAATGATTGATTGTTGTGATATATTGTGATTTCTTTGCTAGATTTTTTTACTCTTTCCCCCCTTAATTTCCTGGTATATTTCTTGTTGATTTCATAGATGTTTTTATTGATTTGGATTGGTTA
This sequence comes from Spinacia oleracea, assembly GCF_020520425.1. Taxonomy (NCBI): domain Eukaryota; kingdom Viridiplantae; phylum Streptophyta; class Magnoliopsida; order Caryophyllales; family Amaranthaceae; genus Spinacia; species Spinacia oleracea. Next base: position 10,882,342 of record NC_079492.1, on the reverse strand, counting down.
GTTAGTGTTATAGTTGAGAATAATGGTTGGTTATTGATCTGGTTAGCGCTTTTAGAGTTTTGTTGGAAAGTTGAGAATTTTTGGTTTAATTTCTGAAGTAGACTAGAAATGTGTCATGAGGAAGGGGAATAAGGTGCAGTGATATACAATGTCCTCTTAATAGTATCAGTTAATGGCGACCAATTTGACCATAGACTGGTCGTTCCAGACTCCAGAACGAACTTGCTTAAAGTTATAGTAAAAAGCCTAGAACATCAGTTAGGACAGATTTGTGGCTTAGTGTCGCACGAACGCTGTAAATTCATAATTTAGTGTGCTTCAATTTTAATTTCTCGGCTTTTTTTTTCTCGGTTCAAATTTTTATTTTTATTTCATATTGTAATTTGTTTGATTTTGGTCTGACAATGGAGTTTTTTTATGTAACAGGCGAATATGCCGGAGAAATTGAACCAGTGTAAGCTTGATGCTCGCCGTGAACAATGCCTTTCGCAAGGTCCTGCATTCATTTTCTTTTCTTTTTTTGATTTTTACAGTTCTGTATTTTTCTTGCATAAATTAAATTAGAATCTTGCATCCACTAATTATCTAGAGCTTGCTCTCTTTTTTTCATTCACAATGAATTTCCTGGGCCCTTTGATTGTATTGGCATATCTTTCCTTTTATATATTGTGACTGTCAGGAAGACGTAGGATAACCTTGGTTATTATGGGTGCTTCATATGTAACCATATCTAACTTGGATGTTGGATAACCTTTATTTTTGGTTGTTTCTGGTTGGTAGTCTTTGTGATGATCAGTTGGGAAGTGTATATATGCCTGCTTGCTATGGTTGTTTTATTATTAATGAAACTTCCAAGTGTCCTGAGGTTTGTGATGATCAGTTGGGAAGTTGTTTATTCTAATGAAACAGAGAGCAGGTTGCGTAGGTTGTACTATGGCTATCATGAAGAATGTTTTAAGGTGTCTTTCGGTGAGTTTCTATTGCTTCAACTGTTGTAGGAGCTTACAACTCCAATGTAATACGGGCGAAGTTTATTAAAAGTTTGTAAACTAGAATTATGAGTTTGTACAGCAGATAAGTATTGTGGTTTGCGTGGGTTTATTTTCTTCAGTTTTTCCATCGCCTTGATGAATTTTGCAGGCACAAACAATTTTTTGAGCTTGCTGAAACTCTTGGACATTTGTTTTCATGAACTCTTATGTTCATCTGGTTCTTTTTGTAGGATCTTTTACCTGTTTGCTGTTGCTTTTCTGCTGATCTACCAGTCACTTTTCCATCTATTTCACCACCTTAGCTGCAATTTTCTTCGATGGAGGTTGTAGGAGTTGAAATTCTCTCTCTGACAGAACTATTAGCCATTTCTTGGACTGGATTTGGCTGTTGATGAAATGACTCTGCATCATATTGTAGGATTGCATTAAGTGCTTCTTGTACTAACTTTATGGCTGCAGTCTGTTGCAGTCCAAGTTTCTCTGTCTTTGCAACTTGGTCATCAACTTCCTAGAGATTGTTGTTGTTTTTACTCAGCTCCATATTCAAGTTACTCATCTCATGGCTATTGTTTCCATCTCCACTTTCTTTTTCATCTGCTTGAATGATATCTTGGGCCTCATTCGTTTATGGTTCACTTAAACTTTTATGTTAAAAGTGTAGTTAGGTTATCAACATGTTGGGTGATCTATGGTGAATTTGCCTTTTATTGGGTTGTAACTAAAATATTAAAAAACGAATTTTTTTTTTTTAAAAAAAAGTCATTTGCAACGCACATTTAGCTAATGTGCGTGGCAAATGACTTTTTTTTTTTCGCCTAAAAGTCATTTGCGTCGCACATTTAGCTAATGTGCGTTGCAAATGACTTTTCAGGCATGGTGCTGAAAAGTCATTTGCGTCGCACATTTAGCTAATGTGCGTTGCAAATGACTTTTCAGGCATGGTGCTGAAAAGTCATTTGCAACGCACATTTGCTAAATGTGCGACGCAAATAAGGTTCATTTGCGTCGCACAAATGTGCGACGCAAATGACTTTTAGTCATTTGCGTCGAGAGCTTTTGCCACGCACGATGTGCGACGCAAATGTGCTTAAAAGTGCGATGCAAATGACCCTTTTTCCACTAGTGGATTTAACACAGTAATTCATGAACAAATGCATAAATTTCATACGGGCTTCTCGGTACAGGGTGGATTTCTCGGATTTTGGTCTAAAAATGTGTATTTGAGATATTCCAAACCAGCATTTTTTTGCACCGGGTTGAGTCGCAGAACGGACTATAGTTGATAAGGTCTAATTTCACGTAAAAGATGCAACTTCGAAAGTTAGATATGGAGGCATAGATTGACATACCGTTAGATCGGACGGAATTACTGGTAGGAGACTGTGGTGGAGATAATGGCCGTGGCTGAGGTGGTCGGACCACCGACGACAAGTTAAAGAAAGGGTAGTTCTCGTACCGGACAACACAGCTAGACAGCAAACTTTGTGCACCCATAGCAATGCCAAAGTGCCCAATACCACTCATTAAGCATGTATTACAATCACTAGGGCTCAAATCCGGGGTACACTGACCCAACCCGTAAATGGTTTGGAACGTCGTAAAATTCACAACGTCGGTCGCAAACTTCTTTTGTTGCCCTCCATTGGGAGCTTGTACAGCAATGACGTTGTTCATCATATTACCCATAACTTCCTCGAACCGGGTTGTATTCCCAGTTACATTATTTATATTCACTAAGATAATTCCTGTGACCGTTTCCATCCGACCAAAAAATGACTGGTTTGAGTACCTTACCAAACAATCGTCGTACCATATGATAGCAACTTTTCGATTAGGACAAAGCGTCCTAGGGAGGCCAGTAGTGGTGGCAGTGGTAACACAATTTTGGCACGAGATAGTGTCCAAATCCCCTCGACAGAGGAAGTGGCCGTAGACGGCCTCGCTACCCGCATTGCCGTTACCTGAAACGGCTTGATGGTAGCCGTTGGGGTTGGTGGCGTTGGAGGAGAGATAACGGAAGACGGTGTCGAGATTGGCTTGATATTGGCTATTGTTTGCGAAAATAGTAGTGTTTGGGCAAATAGCGTAGGGATTTTGACCATTAGTTGATTTGGGAATCAATAATAAAATAAATGGCAAATAAATTGAGAAGAATACTGAAAACCAGCTTATTTGTTTAGCCATTTTCAGGAATTTTTTATTATTTTTTTTCTGCTTTGAGATAAAATAGCTTGTTTGGATGTTAATTTAAAACGAGAATTAAAGATATTTTAAGTCTTTTATTGAAGTAAAGACTACAAGGAGACGGGTCAAACACTTCAATAGACTCTAGGGACTAGCGCAAAGCAATAGACTTGTACATATTCGTGAGTTTGGTCCTACAAAGAAAATGTGGTGACGAAAAAACTCTACCATCAATGGGTTTTGAATTAGTCATTGTTGACTTATGACTATAAAATGAGTGATTATTCGCATGAATAGGTACTCACATCTAACTTTCATCTAATCACTAGTACATAATTGAGCTTATGTAACACGTGTTGGTAAAACTTTTTGAAATGCAAAATTATTAGATTATTAAGTAACACTTAGGTAACATTTTTTTTAGAATGTAACACTCAAGGTAACACTTTTAACATAGGTAACATTTTATGGTAACAGTTTTAAAATAGTTAACATATTATGGTAACACTTTTCAAATAGGTAACACTTTACGGTAACACTTTTAAAACAGGTAACATTTTATGGTAACACTAAGAAGTGTTACCTAATTTTTTAAGAAGGAAATTAAATATTTGCAATAAAAATAAGGGCTAATCCCAAAAATAAGTATTTGCCGCCAAAATGAAAAAAATAACGTGGGTTTACTTTTTGTTGAAAGTGCAAATAATCGACCTTAGCTAAAATATACAAAGTGCTAAAAGAAATGGGCCTGGCACTATGACATTATAACACATCGAATTGAAAAAAATTCTCAAAACCCAACTCTAAACTCCAAACCGATCAGTTGTGGAAGGTTAGTCATTAACAAAAGAAAAATAAAAATAAAAATTGAGGAACACTGGTAAATGGTTGGGGTTAGAACGCAAACAGAGGAATCCCCTTTCATATCTTCGGCTCGGCCTCCTCTCCCGAGTCTCCATCCTCTTATGTCGCCATATTCGTTATCTCCGCCCGTCGCCGTCGTCTCGGCAACCGACTTATCTACTATGGTTGGGGTTAGAAGTTTAGAACGCACACAGACGCACAGATGAATTATTCTGTTTAAATCCCTTTCCATCTCTCCGATTTGATCTCCTCTCTCGAGTCTCGATCCTCTCTGTTATCGACAACCGATTCATCAGCAGGTAGTGTTCTTTGCTTACTCGCCGCCTTCTTTAACTCCAATCCGAACACTAGATCTAAATTTCTACTAGATTGAGTTTTCTTATCGAGTAGTTAGTTCCTGTTTGATTTGATTTGAATTTCAATAAGATTTTCTTTTATATTTTTATCTTCATGATTTTTTCGTCTTTAATTTGACTTTTTAAGGTATTTATTGGCATTTATCTGTTCTCCTGTAAGTTGCAATGCTGGTGCTGCTACAGTTGCTATCCGGCGTAATTTGCAAACCAGAAAATTAGTAAATGCTGATTGAATTTGGAATCACTTTGAAGTAATTTGAGTGAATAATATAATCAGAAATGGCTGAGGATGAAGCCCCTCCAATTAGGTTGATGAATTTCGTGTCCCAAGCAGAGGTCGAATTTCAAACCCTAGTTTTTTTGTTTGTTTGTTTGATTGATTGATTAATTTTTTTGTTTGTTTGTTTGTTTGTTTGTTTGTTTGTTTGTTGAGGCAATTAATTTGTGTTTGGATTGAAGTTATGGATGTGGTTGTGATTGGCATTTGACAGTTAGATGTAGCAAAGAGTAGTCCGGGTGAAAGGCTGGAAGATGGGACTGCTCAAAGAGACCATCCTCTTTTCGAGGTTTTGCATATTCGTCTTTTATGACTTATTATTGTATGTTCCAGTTGTTGCTGCTTTGCTTTCAGTTGATTTTTTTTTTGAAAATGCTTAATTTTTTGTTACGATGTTGAAGTCAGTACAACACCAGTGATTTTTTTTTTAATCTTTGTCAACTGTATAAATTTTATTCAGGGAGTTTTTTTACGCTTCTGTTGTCTATCATTTGTGCCATTCATTTGTTCATGTTCTCTTAGAATTTAACTATCTGAATCACAAATTATGGCAGTTTTATATGTCTTCTTGCTTGAATTATAAGGAATTAGATATATAAATGCAGAAATTTGCATGTCCAGCACAATGCTTATTAAATCTGTTTAGCTAATGATGACTAACTGTTCTGTGTGACATTCTACTTAATCTAAATTTATCTAGTTTTTTTTTTTTTTTTGCTAAGCAAGAGAGAATAATATTAATTGAATCAACAATTACAACTTAAGCCAACTCCAAGCCATACAAACCAACTAGGTTGGACTCTATGCCTTTGGAATCAGCAAAAACAAAACTAAAACAAGCTCTAAAAACACAACCAGAATGCCTAAAAGGCTATTACAAATTTGTGAACCAGTCACTATCTCTCTTGCTTACATGTTTTGGCAAAACTACCTGAATTCTGCTCTTAACCATTTGCTTCAAAGCCTTCATACTCTGACTGACAGTGGGAATGGTACTATCCCAAAAGCTAGTGTTTCTACATTTCCAGATCAGATAGACAGCAGCACCAACAGCTGCAAAATAAACATGCTTCCTGAACCTTGAAGCTCTACTTTGTCCAGCTTTCCTGAGTAACTGAACCAAATTGCCATGAATTCTTTATCTAGTTGACTTGTATTTCCTTGTACTCTTTTTACATTCATAATAGCTTACAATAATATTACAGAAACCTTTAAGTCAAAGGACTTCTGAGATTTTATCTAAATCTCATGTCTTCTATTCTGATTTCTGACGGTGTGCATCCTGTGAACATTATGTGAAAGGAACACTGCTTTGTTTTCATTAAGAGTTTGTCTTTGTCTTTTCTGATTATGTCAAAACTTGAACATCCATCCATGTATACTACTGTAGATTTTATTCAGTGCCTTTTCCGTTCTTTTTAGACACCAAGGACGGAAGCTTATCTCCATAACAATATATATTGTCCATTACAGTTGATTCAGTGATTTATGTTTTACATAGACAATCTTTCTGCTGGCTGATTGATTTTCATAGTTTCTGTTAACGTGTTCTTGTTCTTTGTATAATACATTTATATACGGAGATGAAATATCTGAAGGTTTTAATCAAGAATTTTGTTTAATAGTTTGTTTCTTCTTTTCCTTGTTTGGAGGTTTTTATTTTTTCTTTAGGTCTTCTAAGTATAGTAAGGTGGGTGTGTATCTTTAACTCACCAACTAAGTGTTATGTAAGATTAGTAGTAATCTTCCTGTATAGAAGTATATAGGTTATGATTCACTAGTAAATGAAAGAATCAGGGTTTCGATTTTACCTTTTTTTTAATTGTTTTCTTTGGAACTGGTATGCCTTTAAAGTTGCTTTGAATTTGGAATACATTCATACGAAATAGCAAGATTAATGCCTGAGTTTGGATGTGAGCTCAATTGTTGTGATTTTTTCTGCAAAATTAATACTATGTACTGTGAATCTTATGAGCTGATGTCGGTTAATGGTGGTTGCATTTTAGTGTTCCTTATGTTTCTTAGATCATAGTCAAATATGTGCAACATATATGTTTAGGGATTGGAATTGACAACTTCTAATTGTCAGAGTGAATAAATTTAAACTTTATTGCCTTATGTCGTTTAACAGTGTATAGTACCAATAAGGTGTTCCTATGATATATGATACTCTGATTGACTTGTGCCTCAAACTTAAGTTATTGGATGCTGCTGCATAAAAAACTACTTCTGTTAAGAGGGCATTGTACGGGGGAGTTTGAAAAGAAGTAAGTTTGTAAGTCTGTCCTGAATAACGTTTAGTAAGTGTGTAATGCGCCTGAATGGGCATACGGCATACCCTGGCTGTGATATGTGTAAAGTGGGATAGAGATGGTTTCATTTATACTGGGTAAGTATTCAAAAGTTTAAGATTGTTCTTGACCGATCAAACTTTGTTTAAGGTTGTTATTTAGGGTTTTTGATGCCAGAAAGTATATGAATTTATTTAGGATGACTATAGGGTGACTGGTGCTTTGGCTTCCACTTCTTCTTTGACTCTATTGTTTTTGTTAACAGCTTGTTGTGTGATTGTATGATTGACATGAAGACTAAGAGCTTTCAGTTAATTATTTTAGAATATTTGTTAGACTGTAATGAATTGAACAATGTTTAAACTATTATAACAAGAGTTATATGCCTTCGCCACCTACACGAGACTACGAGATATGAAATAGAAAATCAAAACTACTTCTTTTTCTATTTTGTGATACGATATTAGGTAGGCGATTCTGTGATTTGAAATCTCTATTGTTGGTTGTTTTGTTCTGTTGGAGACATGACTCATCAACTTAGCTCCTGGCTGACTTGGGGGGTTGGATGTTTGGACCCTGTAGTTGGGTGTAGGTAGGCTGTTGTTGTTGTCCTGCCTGTGGTTTATTCATGTCAAAGTTTGGTTATGATTCTTAATTTTTTTGTTGGCTCTTAGCTATATCTTGTGCTGCGTACACCCAGACGTGCTGAATATGTCGTCCTGAACTTTATGCCACTTGTCAACATTCTTTTATGTAGAAGATCTCTTCTTCTGGCCAGACATAGTACCAAGTCTATTGGGGGCTCTTAACATGCCTCCCTTTAGAAACTGTAAGGGAGATCCTATTCCTGATAAGATTTAATGAGACTCCTGCTTTCAATTGATAAATTTTCAATTGATTAACTTTCTCCTAAATTTTTGAGTACTTGTTTGATTTACAAAATTAGTCTTTGAATTGATAAAATATCTCCTAAATTTTGGAATACTTTTTTGATTTACACAGCTGCTTGTTGATTTTTACTTGGGTAATGATAAAGTCTATGGCGCTGATTCTGCAGAAGCCTAAAACATAGTCAGATGACCTGGCTATGCACAGCTGGTGGATATATAAAGAGCGGAGCAGTTGTTGTTTTCAGATTTTTCAAGGGTTTCTTTCTGGATATGTAGCTTAGTTTATCAGTATGTAATTGTATGACCTTTCTTTTTTGTTGTGTCTTATCTTATGTTTGCCTTTACCACTTGGTACCAAAGATTGGTGACTATGAATATACTGTTTTTGCACCTCCTTTTTTGTTGGGGGGTTATGGTGTGTTGTCGTCCCACACATCCTTTACAGTTTCGTCGTTGTAGGTATCAAAATTGTCATGTTGTTTGCTCAATTTCTTGTCTGGTATGATACTATGATGTGACTGGTTCAATAATGGAAGTTTAACATTATTGGTTGAAGGTGAATGGGTATCTTGTTCTGTTGGGGCTAACTTAACACCTCATATCATTACAGTCAATGCCGGTGAGGTAAGTATCGGCATATCATGCTAATAATGCAGTCATGATTTCTAATTTTCTATGCATTATCTTTCAGCCATGTATTCTTGAATCTGCACACGTGCCAATATACAATTCATGCTATATATTTGATCTGGTTGTGACTTATAAGGCTGCTATATGTGCATTATTTCAGAGAGAGTGCAAATCTAGACCGGATAACAAGAATTTCAAGTATCAAATTGTAGTTGCAATCCCAGTTTTGTTTTTTATTTGACAAGTGTCCACGTCTAAAAACAGTTTTTTTTTTTTTGAAAAGAGAAAAGAGGGAAGTTGACACTTTTAAAGTGTGAATAAGGGTGCACCTAGCATTTTTCTCTGGTTAGTCATCAAATAATCTTTATGATCTAGTGGATCACTAGGAACCTTGAAAGGAAATGGAGAAAGACAGTATTCTCACGTGTACTAGATATGGATAGGAAAGTAAATCACTTCTTTTATTCGGTGATGGGGTTAGTTGTTTTGGAGGTACCGATGGATCAACTTGAATAGCTTTGTTGAAACACACAATACCTTTATGAAGTGTTTTAAGTACCACGCCTTGATTTGTCCTGTATTCCTGATAGGAAGAGAGTGTACCAGTTGATGTTACCTGTGGAATTAACTTTACTAACGTTGTTGCGTTTTCTGCACTAGTAGAATAATGTTAAATTGCCGCACTTAAAAACAGCTCATTTGCAGCATTTTTTCGATCGCTGCACCATTGAGGGCTGCAATTTACAATTGTCATTTGCCGCACGAAAAAAATGCAGCAAAGAAAAAGTCATTTGCCTCGATTTGGTTCAAAAAATGGAGCAAATGTTAATATCAATTGCCTCATCTTTTACGCAGAAACGCGGCAAATGTAATTGAATTTGTTCTAAAAAAAATATAAATGCAGGAGCTTCACCAGAAAATAATCATTTCATATTGACAAAACCTGACATAAAGCATTCGTCTCAATTTGCACTTTATTATTTTCAATGCCAATTTATACTCAAATTTACTCCAAAAAAGTTTATGTAGCTCACTCTGGGATACAATACTATTTCTATTGATCAGCAGCATGTATTTCGTACCTGCATTAGATAGAAAGCAGACAACTGATTGTCTACGTTTATAAGCGTCTAAAAAAATGTGTTGTCGTGAATTTTAATCTAAATGTGTTTTATAACACGACTCCAAAAAGAGTTTTGTATAAGCTTTTTTTCTCCATGTATTCATGTATCGCATACAAGCTCTTTTTATTCCACGTACCTATTCATGTATCACATATATATATATATATAATATATATATATAATATATATACATAATAAAACATTAATGTACCGCGTAAAGCATATCATTTAAAGAAGTGTAGTTAAAGACACTCAAATAAAACATTATTTGGGAGTGATCAAAATAGAAAATAATTGACCGAGTACAAAAGGCTGACAAATGGGAATTTAGCTAAGGTATACACCTTTTACTAGTTTAAGCATTCAAGGAAAATTCAAGTACTTTATCCAAAGCTGTAAAAGCAGCAACACCAACACGAGTGGTTCTTCTGGAGCTTAACAAGGCCCTGGCATAATCCAGTACCAATGCATTCAGCACAGCACAACATCACTGCAGCACTCTTTACAGATGACCCCATTTGATGTGACATAGTTGTTATTAGTATAGATGTCAGCTTGGCTTCCATGGCTTGAGCCACTATGGCCTTGTCCACCATTAGAGTTTAAAGAACCCCTTGTACTATAACTTGCAAGCAGAGATGCTCCCCTTCCAGCACAATATATTTGACAAACGTTTCTCCCACAATAAGAACACAACAAAGAGCTTGAGGAATCTGCTGATGATTTCACGGTAGATATTTGCACCGCCTCCCCATTTTCAGCATGTACCTCACACACACCGCCAGCACAACTCTGTCTAAAACCAGAAACATTCCAGAAATCAATGACATCATCGTCATTTTTCTCAAGGACAATTGATTTAGTAATTTTGTCTTCAATAGTTGCTTGTCCCACCATTGCAAGACTAGTTGTGATCCTGCACAATCTTATCATATGTAGATCATCCAGCAACAGATTCGGATTTATAGAAGCAGGATCTGTGCCAACTGCCAATAGAGCCTTATCTCGCTCAGCAGCAGAAAGATTTAAGCGGAGGCGTTCAATTTCCAGTTTCATCGCTTCCATGTAATTTAGCCTCTGCCTCTGTCTCTGCATTAAGTAAATAAATGCTTCAGATTTCAGCCCGACAAACAATTAGATAACTTTTAGAATTTTACAATCAGAAGAGAGACTTGTTCCTGTCTATTTTCTTCACTGAATATATAAATCAACATGAAAATGGTTTATCACTCTAAATAAATACACGTGAAAGCTACTAGTGAGTAGTTAATCCCAGAACTATGACATTATTAATGTAAATAGATTGAAAATGTAGTAGTTTACTAATTTACACCTTCTGTCGAAAAGGGTATAAGTCACAATATGATCTACTGAATAGATTTAGTCAATAAATCAATTCCGAACTGTTAACAAAGCTTCAGGCCTCACTGCCCTACTACGGAAAAAAACACATAAAATCTAAATCAGAACCCAAAGAAGGCAGAATGCAGAAAGTAAAGTCAGAGTTCTCACATAAATCACATCTCATTTTCATAGAACTATTATATTATAAGGTACAAAGTATTGCGACACGGGTCTGCAAGAACTAATATATATACTAATGGAATAACAGATACATACCATTTGCGGACCAGTAAGGGACTTTAAGCACTCTATATATTGTTCAAAGCCTTTATCAGATGGTTTCACATCCAGAGATGGGGTGGATTGAAACCAGCCTGAAATTCTAAAATTCTACACATTGAAGCTGCCTCCACAACCCACCTAACATAACAGAAACCAGTAATTGACCTTGGCTACCTAAGGTAACTGTTACCCTCTAGGGAAACTCTTTTAGGCTTTAAATAAAAACGACAATTGTCTTATCATGAGACGAGTGCATGCATTTAATAACAAGGGGTTCTGAATGGTGATGTCTCGAAAATCTAGGATTAGAAAGTAACAATATCCCAAAGAGACACAACAAGATTTGTTTTTTTAATGCGCCTGCTTCGACATCAGAAACTAACCTTTGTTCTCATCAGTTGTTCCAGATTTGACCTGACTACAATAAAAGAAGCATTGACGGGTTTATCTTTCTTAAGCAGTAATGCTTCTAACACAAATAACAAAGCTATGACGTTCTGAGACACTCGCTAATATGTTCTTGTTGTCCTATACTCCTGTGAAGGGATATGCCTCCAATCCTAGATAGTTGCTACCATCCGTTCATGATCGTGAGTACCACTGGCACTGAAAGCCCATGCGTTTGTGTTCTACAGGTTATAAGGAGTCCATGGAACTTTTGGAGCATCGTGAGCATGAATTCACTTTAGATCATATTGAAGCTATGAAAAACGGTTTGCAAAAATGATTAAAGCAATACAATTTAGATAAAGGCGTTATTTCAGAATCACCTACTGAATACAACAAGAAGCCAATACTGAAACCAAACTAACTGAAATAAACCAGCATAGAATGGGTTTGAAAATGGTCTCAAAATATTAGATTGCTTTGTTTTCGGAGGTTAATCAAAGTATAATCAGTAATAGGACCCAACAAAACTGAATCAGGAAAACAAATAAACAAGTATGAACAACCAGAAAAGACAATAGAATAGATTACAGAAGCTCTATCTAAGGAACTTCCGATCAGTTTATCAGGAAATTTTTTGTATTTAAGGCACTTTAGGAAGATTTAGAGAAGCGATCAAATGCAAAAAAACAGTTTAATGAGAAGATATTAGAATAATTACCCTTTTGTGTGCCATTACCAAGACACAAAAAACTATTTTTGTTGTGCACAATCTAGAGATTCTTTTGAAGAACTTCCTGTACGAACTTGGCCTACAAGTTGAACAAATTTTCCAAGGAAAGCAATATTGATAAGAATCATGAGGGTTATCATTGGAGCAGAATTTGATATCCTGATGGTACGAGTGATAAGACCCCGAGTGTTAGGCCTTGATACACTAACTGTCGGAATTTTATTTCAAGGGAAAAGTAGAACAAAATACGAGAAAGAATATCACTAGAATGAGATAAATTTTAAACAGAACTGTGAAAATGTAAAAAAAATAAAATTATCAAACCTAATTATCTGATCGATCTAGACTGATTAAGGGAGCAATAAATCTCTATTGAGAGTCCACCAGGAGGAATGTCTATAACACCAGCTCATGAGTTACTATTATATAACAAAAAACAAAGAAAATAGATTAACAAAAGGTTCATGAATGAGCACATACAACCTTGAATTTCCTCAAGCCATAGATTAGAGCTGAATTGCCATCAATCTAGAACAGAACAGTCTCGATATTCTACCTCCGTCCGTACTCCATAGCCATTCGAAGCATGTATCGATGTCCATTATGAATAGAAGCTAGCTGCATAAATCCCTAAAAAATAGAAGCTAGCTGCATAAATCCCTAAAAAATAGAAGCTAGCTGCATAAATCCTAAAAACTACCTCACTACAATTAACATGCTTAAGGCAAGAAACAAAAGTAATAAAAATGGGTGTCTTATTCAAAAACAAAGCCCTGTAAACATATTTTATTTTATTGCTTGGAGTTCTCTTTTAATTGAACACTCCACTTTTGATTTTCCTTTTAGCTGATCGGCAACAGTCAGAAGGAAACAAACTATTTTTTAATTAAATTTGCAGATGATAAAAGAAATTGTAAAAGAACTTGTATGTGTAATTTGAAGACGAAAGTTAGATTATATGCAGGAAAGTTGAAGCTCAAAGTTGAAATATAAAATTAAAGAAACTTCATTGCAAATTAAATATAAACAATTAAGGTCATGAACTGCATCCAAGCTAAGCAAATTCTTAGTAGAAAAGTCAATACCAGCAAATTGACCCAACAAATAAACTTATTATAAAAAGTGTATCCCTGCATTCAATCCAAGTATCAATTAAACCAAGGAAAATGCTGTCAAATCCTCAAAATTATTCAGAAACACTCAAATCAATTCATATACAACCCAAAAAGCACAATAAGCAATAATAACCCAGAAAATCCATCAAAATTCCGAAATCGAAAAGAGAGAATTAAATCAGATAACACGAGATATGTGAATTGATTGTTATATTGTGTTTGAGATATATTTGTAATTCTAAAATCGAAAAGAGACAAAATTAAATTCCGAAATCTGATTGTTACCTTGTGTTTGAGACATAACATTGCCGTTTAGATCTACATTGAAGCCTTTCCTCTAAATCAGATAACATTCTATGTTGCGATTTGAGTCGGTGACATTTCTCTTTGATGAATTACAAGTAGAGGCAATTTGAGATGAGAAAGATAAGATCTTTTTCAGTTTCTAGAGAGGAGAGATGTGAGAGAAAATGGGAATGGGAATGGGGCGGCTAAGGTTGGTTGTTACGGAAGGAGTGGGGTATTATTTTCTCCCAAAGCATTGAACATTGATGGCTAATGATGCAACACGTGACTTGCCAGTGACTGATTTCTACCCCTCTCGACGCGTTTTTTGGACGAGAAATAAGTAGGACGACTTTAGACGTCGACAAAACACGGGATACCAAATTTCCCCCAGCCCTTCATTGGCAGCGTCGAGATGTTGGCGTCTAGAAATACCATATTTTGTAGTAGTGTGGGGCTAACTTAACACCTCATATCATTACAGTCAATGCCGGTGAGGTAAGTATCGGCATATCATGCTAATAATGCAGTCATGATTTCTAATTTTCTATGCATTATCTTTCAGCCATGTATTCTTGAATCTGCACACGTGCCAATATACAATTCATGCTATATATTTGATCTGGTTGTGACTTATAAGGCTGCTATATGTGCATTATTTCAGAGAGAGTGCAAATCTAGACCGGATAACAAGAATTTCAAGTATCAAATTGTAGTTGCAATCCCAGTTTTGTTTTTTATTTGACAAGTGTCCACGTCTAAAAACAGTTTTTTTTTTTTTGAAAAGAGAAAAGAGGGAAGTTGACACTTTTAAAGTGTGAATAAGGGTGCACCTAGCATTTTTCTCTGGTTAGTCATCAAATAATCTTTATGATCTAGTGGATCACTAGGAACCTTGAAAGGAAATGGAGAAAGACAGTATTCTCACGTGTACTAGATATGGATAGGAAAGTAAATCACTTCTTTTATTCGGTGATGGGGTTAGTTGTTTTGGAGGTACCGATGGATCAACTTGAATAGCTTTGTTGAAACACACAATACCTTTATGAAGTGTTTTAAGTACCACGCCTTGATTTGTCCTGTATTCCTGATAGGAAGAGAGTGTACCAGTTGATGTTACCTGTGGAATTAACTTTACTAACGTTGTTGCGTTTTCTGCACTAGTAGAATAATGTTAAATTGCCGCACTTAAAAACAGCTCATTTGCAGCATTTTTTCGATCGCTGCACCATTGAGGGCTGCAATTTACAATTGTCATTTGCCGCACGAAAAAAATGCAGCAAAGAAAAAGTCATTTGCCTCGATTTGGTTCAAAAAATGGAGCAAATGTTAATATCAATTGCCTCATCTTTTACGCAGAAACGCGGCAAATGTAATTGAATTTGTTCTAAAAAAAATATAAATGCAGGAGCTTCACCAGAAAATAATCATTTCATATTGACAAAACCTGACATAAAGCATTCGTCTCAATTTGCACTTTATTATTTTCAATGCCAATTTATACTCAAATTTACTCCAAAAAAGTTTATGTAGCTCACTCTGGGATACAATACTATTTCTATTGATCAGCAGCATGTATTTCGTACCTGCATTAGATAGAAAGCAGACAACTGAATGTTCTCCTAATTGGTATGATCGTATGAACATGCTGACCAAACAAGTGGCTGCATATAATTTGCTGATAAGAATTATGGAAGGCTCAAAAGTCCCAGAAGATCAAACAAAGAAGTCAAGGATCCAATGAGCTACACACCTGAATCTCATTTAAGACAAAACTAAGACCCTTGATAATTGCTATGGCATATGAAAATTTTGTATTATCTCCAGAATATGAGACCTCACTAAGTTCTTTCAACATGCTTAGGTGAGCAGCCTTTATCTCATCATCATTTACTGGGGCTGACAGGCTTTGCAGAGTGGTCAGTGCATACTCCAGTAATTTTCCCAGGTAGTTCCACCTCTTAATACCTAAGAAAACGAAGGACGGTCAACAACAAACATACAATAGTAAGTTATATAACAATAAACTAGTTTAGGGCCCGTGCAACGCACGGTTACTATTAAAACAATTTATTATTTTAATAGTAACTAAAGACTTGTGATATTAGGAAAACATGAAAGTAAAAAGGATATATGAAAAAGTATAAATTCAAAGTTGTTTAAAAAAAATATTCAAATGAACTAAATTTGCATATTACTATACAAAGTTAACAATTATAGTCGTTTACTTGTATGTAGAACGATCTAACAACGTTCACCAAACCAGAACGATTCAAGACTAATTTTCGAAAAGACCCGAGCATAACCGAGTTAGTCAAATACAACATATTTTGAATTGAGTAAAATCTTGATAAATAAACTTATATGTTAGTCTACTTACCATGTATTATTATTTTAATTAACATTATTACTTCCCAATTACCATGTATTATATTATTAATAGTAGGTTAACATTAGAAGTTTATTTATCAATATTTTTTATATTTTTTATCAGATTAAAAAGTTATAATAATACATAAATAAAATTATATCATAAAGGAAAAAATAATATTGATTTAGCTTTCCTCCAATAATATATTATGCAGTACACATCTATGGTAATTAAATTTTATTTTTATTTTAGTTTCCTAAAAAAAGGTAATGTAATTTATTTATTTTAAAATAAAAAAATAAAAAAATATTTTGGCAGGAAAAAATCGCACCAGGAAATGACACGTGTCATTCATGGTGTCTCTTTTAGTATATAGTAATAGATAGCATTGTTCCTATGATAAATGATATGTCTATGAAGTACAATAGTGTCCATGGGCTTGAAAAATTAAACTACATGTGACAGAATATCAATATCAATCATATCAATAATCTCATGTCGCCAGCTACCGGGAGACATCTCGCACAGTTCATCCCTAATTTCTGTCATAAGTTTAAGAACCCAACTGAAGTCAGGCTGCTTCTGGTTCATAGATTCCAAGATACCATCCCAAAAGGCTTTCTCCATTGTCTCTTTAATTTTCACCTGCAAAACCAAATGACGGGTTCAAGACTTCACATGTGAACAACGCCAAGAACATGACTAATGCATCCACCAAATGGTTCTAAAGGATACATGAACAAAAATCACCAATGCACCATGGACACACCTTAAAATCGTTCTCAGCTTCATCATCCATGTAGAGCTTGTTGGTGAACCATGACAATGTTCATGGACTATTTCATTTACCAAGAGTCCATTCTATGTGATTGGCATTTTGTCATTACGTAGTTGTACATCTGCACCATGTGCTTCTTGTGTTTCCCTTTCTTCATTCCTGATCAAATTTTGGTTTAAAACCTTTCAAGCATTTGCAAGTCGCATAATCATGAATGCAAGAACCAAAAGCCCCACACTTTCCCCACATTTTCCATAAGAACAAGTAAACTAAATTATTTTGGTAAAATACGAGTAAAGCTCACTGGCATCACTTACTGTTGCCAATGAATAATTCATGAAATATTTAAGGCATTGGAATAAGTTATTAACAAAATTGAGTTGGCCAAGGTGAAAGTGTGAAACCAGTTACCTGCTAACATCTGCAAGAAAACGACACTAACAAAGGAACAACATCAGTACTTCCAGCTGAGAAGCTGGAAGTATCTATGTCAACACTTCCAGCAGAGGAACGACATCAATAGAATTTCCTTCAAGAGAAGTACCAAGATCATCAACCTCAACCCAATATCCCAAAATCTATTTGTAGAGTTTCATGAAATCCTCATAATTATGCATCTTCAAACACCTAATTCTAAACGAAAGAGATAAAAATAAAAAACCCTAGATTAGTACATTGTCCCTCTTTCGATTAAAAACTAAGAGCAACCCAAATTGAGGAGAAGGAAAATGATGTAAAATAAACGAAAACTAAACAGAAGATAACCAATTTATCTCATCGAAACAACAAACAACCAAAATAACTTGAAATTATCTGAAAAGAAGCTAAATTTGACAGAAATTCATAATGGATTTGTTCCAAAATTAAGAATTTACATTAACAATAAACAAAATAAAAAATCTCGTTTGTGCATCCGGTGGTTGTGTTAGTACAAATTCCGACTTTTAGATTAAAGATGGATTGATAGATCTTTAGTATAATTCAAGTAGAAAAACCCTAACCTTTAGAATCAGATTATTACTTTTAGAACTTACAGCAACATCATCGAAACCAACAAGGAGAAGCAGTCACTAGCAGCGAGAAGAATGCGACAGCAGCGTGAATCTGAGGTGGAGCAACACTTGAGTTACGACAGCGAGGTTGAACTGAGAGGGTCCGCTTGTGGTTTTACGCTGGGAGTAAAGAGTTGATTAAAAATAACAAAAGGGGAAATAAAATTAATAAAGGATTTTAGGAATACGGAAGATTAGAAGAATACATTTAATGCTCTTTTTTACCAAAATGCGGCAATTAGAAAGTAATTTGCACCATTACTAAAATAATGAGGCAAATGAGGTGCGGCAATTCACCTTTATTCTACTAGTGCTGGTTGTTTCAGGATGTTACTATGAAGGTTATATCATTTTCTCAGCAAGACCCTCGGGCTATATGTATTCTGTCTGCAATTGGCGTAATTTCAAGTGTAACTCTTCGTCAGTCTGACTCTGCCGGTGGTACATTGACATATGAGGTACTACATGTAATATCTTTAACTGTAATAATTTCCAAGAGATTCTTCTATTTCCTTTTCCACTGATCTCGCAGTGGATGTTAATGTCGCGTCTACTTTTGAGCCTTCCTAGAAGCACTTTTACCTTTCACTTGTGAATACAATTTTTTGACGCGTGGCCTTGGTACTATGTCTGTTCTTCTTGTGATTACACTCTTGAGTCTTGACATTTGCCCTTAATGTTCATAGCAATTAGTGTGTAACTGGGTAATATGAGCATGTCTTGCACTACCTAACCTATGGATAGAGTATCTGGACTTGATGACATTCTACCATTTCGTTTAGAACATATGATTATTGCTGCTCAGATGGTAATACATGGCCCCTTGTGAAACATGCCGAAATCAGAACATGTACTTACAGTTAATTAGAAAAGAATCAAGGGATGATGCATAACTCCTTCAACTATGAAGCTGCTATTCTTTAACTTGTATAGGCTTTGAGTGACCTTTGTTTTGAAGATGACATGTTAGAATAAGTTGGAATTATAATAGTAATATGTCACTACACTTTGTTTTTTCCACTTAAAACTGCCATGATACTATACCAACAAAAAGTCTATTAGCTCAACTGACAGAGCTTTGTGCAATTGCACAATGATGTAGGTTTGAATCCTACATAGGCTACTATTAGTTTATAATATTATTCTCCTATTGGTTGATCGATTACTAATTTAGTTAATGATATCCTTATAAATCCAAGAAAAAAAATATCAAAAACCTAATTCATGGAAAATATGTCGGAGAAATGAACAGAAGAATGTAAAAAAACACGACTACGAGCACAAAATATGGATAAAAAGAAAAAAGAAGAACAATAAAAATCAAAGACCTGACCTAAAAATTCTTTAATGCTAAAAATTACTTTTTAGGTGCATCATAAATTTCATTGATGCTAAAAAGAAGGTTTTAGGGGCAAACATTACTTTATTAAAGCTAAAAAAGATAATTTAGGGGCAACTAAAATTTCACTGATGGTAAATATTTTTGGATTTTTTGTCATTTAACACCTTAAAAAAATTAGTTTTTGTAATTAAACACCTTACTTATTTTTTATTATATTTAAACACCTTAAAAATCTAAAAAATTATAAATCAACACCGCTTAACGATTTCCATAAGAAAAAAACGTTGATTTTTAACCATGCTATAACTTCCAAATCATAATTTGATGGTAGAAGAAGTAGTTTACCACCATATCATGCCTTGGGAACTTTAGCATAGTTAAAAACTAATGTTTTTTCTAACAAAAATTGCCAAGTGGTGTTGATTTCTAAAAAATTTCGTTTTTTAAGGTGTTTAAAAACAATAAAAAATAAGTAAGGTGTTAAATTACAAAAACTAGTTTTTAAAAGGTGTTAAATGACAAAAAATCCAATTTTTTTAGAGTCAACCATTCCTTCATTAATGCTAAAAAATACTTTCTAGGGGCAAATTAATTATCAGTGATGTTAAAAAAATGTCAATAGGAGCTTTTGCGTGGGTTCGAAGAGGTGACCTCCTTCTCCCTCCTTCGACGCCATGGCAAACACACGTTCAAAAGCTAATAAATCCTCTAATGGAGGTAGCAAGAGTAAAAACCATACTACACAGTCGAATGCAAAGATCCTCACTAAACCTAAGCCACAGTTAAACCTTGAGAAATCCCCTGTAATGGCGATTGATGACGATTTTTCGTCGCACTCAGAGGAACACCCAGATGTTCGAGAATTCGATTTCAATGAAATTTTGACACCTAAAGCTGGTCTTCAACATCTACAACGACAATCACAAGTGCGAGGCGACTTCAATGCCTGGTTGAGTGCCCTCCACAGTGGTAAGGATGTTCGAACCCATTTCCAATCAAATTCAAAATTTGGCGCGAACAATGCTGTTTTGCCTGATTCTATGCCTAATTCGATGCTTGCACATGATTCTGATGTGATTATTAATGATGAACCCCCATTTTTGAATACGAAAGGTGCTCAGTTAGAGTCATCCCCTGTTTTAGTTTCAATCGATTTTGATGATATCAGGGAAGAAGTTGAGTTTTGGGAATCAGCTGTTGTATGTTATGTGTTAGGGTCTAATCCCCCCCCCCAGAATGTTATGGAAGGGTATGTGAAACGAATTTGGGGAAAACTTGGGGTGGATAAGGTGTCACAGGTGGGTAGGGGAATCTATCTGGTTCGATTTACCACCATGGAAAACTGTTCTAAAATCTTGAATAATAGCCCTTATTTCTTTGATTCCAAACCCCTGGTAGTGAAACCATGGTCAGCTGATGAGAATTTCACTAAGGAAATTGTCAAAACTGTCCCAATATGGATCCAGTTGCATAGGCTGGATGTGAAGTATTGGGGGGATAGAAGTCTATCCAAGATTGTGAGTTCTGTGGGAACAATGATGAAGGTGGATCAGGCAACAAAGAATAGAGACAAGTTAATGTTTGCAAGGGTGATGATTGAGGTCAAAGTGGATCAAGATTTCCCCTCTGTGATTCATTTTAAAAATGAGAAAGGTGCAAAAGTTGACCAAAAAGTCAACTATGACTGGATTCCTCTTACTTGTGCTCACTGTGGGGGGATGGGTCATGACAAACCTAACTGCACTAGGAATAAGAATGGCCACACTAAAAAGGTGTGGGTGAGGAAACAGGTGCAACCATCACAACCTGTGGAACAAGTGGCTACTAGGGAGGTTCAGAATTCTACTGGATTCACTCAAGCAACTAAGTTCAGCAAAGTGGTGGGTCAGCAACTTAGGCCAGTGATCACTACCAACTCATTTCAAGATTTGTCTGTGTCTGAGTGTGAAAGGGAACCTGCAGAGGTGGTGCAAGGATTAATGGGTGTTTCATCATTAGGCAGGGGTGTGACAGCCCCTATGCCTAATGGATAACATCCTCTGCTGGAATGTAAGGGGACTAAATAGACAAGATAAGCAAAAAGAAGTGAGACGGATGATTCAGTCTCACGACATTGGTCTATTTAGTCTCCTGGAAACAAGGGTGAAGGCTTCCAAAATGGGCAACTTATACCTTTCTGTTTGCCCTAATTGGTGCTTCACTTCTAACCTCAATTGTCACAAGAATGGTAGGATTGTTCTAGCTTGGGACCCTTCCCTATTTACAGTGAACATCATTTCCATGTTAAGCCAGATTATTCATTGTTTCATTACTCCTAGGAACACTGGTTCTGGTTTCTTTTGTTCCTTTGTGTATGGATTGAACACTCCTATCGAGAGAGAAGAGTTATGGGCTAGTTTAACTTCTTTTGCCACCAGATGCAATACAGCCTGGGTAATCATGGGTGACTTTAATGCCATCATGAGTATGGATGATAGAATTGGCTCTCCTGTCAGATTCAATGACATCAGGCCTATGAAACAATGCATGGATATGTGTCAGCTTACTGAGGTCAAGACAGTTGGTAGACACTTCACTTGGAACAATAAGCAAGATGGTGAAGCAAGGGTGTATACTAGAATTGACAGAGTGCTGTCTAATTCCAAATGGGATGATAACTTTCTTGTTGCAGAGGCAATGTTTCTCCCAGAAGGAACTTATGATCATAGCCCAATGGTTTTGCACACTACAGTTCACAATGCTCAGAAAAAGCCTTTCAGATTCTATAACATGTGGACTTCTTCAACTGATTTTATGCCTATATTTGAAAACCATTGGCAGAAGTATGTTTATGGATGCTGCATGTTCAGAGTTGTGCAGAAGCTTAAGTGGATAAAACTAACCTCAAATCTCTGAACAAAAAAGGGTACAATGATGTTGAAATGCTGAAAATTGCCAGACACAAGGAACTATTGGAGGTGCAGAATAAGCTGCACTCAGACCCTACTAATGTTGCTCTCATTTCAGAAGAAAAAAGCTATGCTGAGAATTATAGAATGGCTAATGATAACTTCCTGTCTTTCCTTCATCAAACAGCCAAGGTCCATTGGTTGGAGAAAGGGGATGAAAACTCTAAACTGTTCCATCAAAGCATCAAACAGAGAAGGAAGCACAATGCTATCCACTCTATCCAGAATTCTGCTGGGGCATGGGTAACCACTCCAGATAAAGTTTAGGATGCTTTCCTATCTTTCTACAACTCTCTTTTCTGCTCTCAAATGGCTAATAGAACTAGTATTGACCCTATTATCATGGATAGGGGGGCCAAGTTAACTGATGATCATAGAGCTCTGCTGCACTGTGATTTTAGTGTGGAGGATGTCAAAAGAGTGTTGGATGCTATACCTAGTAACAAAGCCCCTGGGCTGGATGGCTACAATAGCCATTTTTTCAAAGCTTCTTGGGAAACAGTTAAACAGATATACATGCTGCAGTTGCTGAATTCTTCAGAACAGGCAAGATGTTAAAGGAAATAAATGTTACTTCTATCACACTGGTGCCAAAGGTGAGTGTACCTGCCACAGTAGGGGATTTCAGACCTATTGCTTGTTGTTATGTGTTGTACAAGTGCATCTCTAAGTTATTGTGTGAAAAATTAGGAGCTGTGTTACCTGATATTATCTCCCAGAATCAGGGTGCATTTGTGGCTGGAGATCCATTCTGCACAATGTTCTCATCTGCCAGGATATTATTAAGATGTACAGAAAAAGTCAAGTTCAACCCAACTGTTTTTTGAAGCTTGATCTCCAAATATCTTATGACACAGTGGAATGGGAGTTCATTAAAGAAGCTATGCAGTACCTGGGTTTCCCTACTACTTTCATTAATCTCATCATGACCTGCTTAACCACTGCTCAGTATTCCATTATGATAAATGGGGTGCCTTCAAAGCTTATTCACCCAAAGAGAGGACTGAGGCAAGGTGATCCCCTCTCCCCCTTATTGTTCACTCTCTGTATGGAATACTTCTCTAGAGCAATGAAGCCTGTTGGTGATCACCCAAGGTTCAAGTTTCACTCTAGATGTAGAACACTAAAGCTCAATCACCTGTGTTTTGCTGATGATTTACTTATGTTCTGTAAAGGAGATAAGGAGGTGGTGCACCTGATGATGGATGGTTTTCTCTTGTTTTCAAAGACCATTGGTCTGGCTGTTAACTCTGCTAAGTCCTCCATCTACTGTTGTGGTATGAATGATCAAAAGGTGGCTGAGATCACCACTCTGACTGGTTTCAAACATGGTTTGCTTCCTTTCAGATACTTGGGTGTTCCTATTAGCTCTTGTAAGCTCAAGGCTAGTGACTGTGATCAATTGGTGGACAAGATGACAGCTAGGATTAAATTATGGAGCTCAAAACATTTGTCTTTTGCTGGAAGAGCCCAACTCATCAATTCTGTATTGATGAGCATCTGTGTCTACTGGTCACAAATGTTCCTTTTCCCCAAAGCTGTGCTGAAGAGAATCAATGCCATCTGTAGAGCTTTTCTATGGTTTGGCACCTTTGACTGTGAGAAACCTGGTTCTGTTGCTTGGGATCAGTTGTGTCAGCCTAAGACACATGGAGGGTTGGGTTTTAGGAACTTGCTCCTCTGGAATCAAGCTGCAGTAGGCAAACAGGCTTGGGCTATTGCTCAAAAGCAAGACAATTTATGGGTTAAATGGATCCATGCTGTTTATGTCAAAGATCTCTCCTGGGATCAGTTTACTGCCCCTACTGCTGCTAGTTGGGTGGTAAAGTTTGTATGCAAGGTGAAAAACTCCTTCAGTGATCAGATTGGCTACCAGTGGCTCCACAGTGCCAAGTATTCCATCAAAGAGACATACACTCAGCTAAGATGCTTGGGAACTAAGGTTCCTTGGCAAAAGTATGTTTGGAACAGGCTGTCTATCCCAAAGCATAGATTCATTCTGTGGCTTGCTATGCTGGACAGATTAAAAACTAAAGATAGATTATTCAAGGTGGGAATCAGTACAGATGATAAGTGTCCCATCTGTGGTGTACAAACTGAGAAGGTGGAGCATCTATTCTTTGAGTGTGAGCTCAGCAAACAATGTAAACTTCTGGTGTTATCTTGGTTAGGGGTTCAACTCAATAGGGTCACTGTGTTCAGTCTCCTTAGGGGGATACAGAGGTATAGCAGAAGCAAGTGTAGGAGATTTATCATCTTTACAGCAATGGCTAGTCTGGTTTACAATATTTGGAGGGCAAGGAATGCTGCTGTTTGGTCCTTGCACATCCCCACAGTCCAGTCAATAGTTAAAGTCATTCAAGCAGAAGTGAAGGGTAGGGTGATGAACCTGTTAAGCAGTAAAACTAGCACCAGGGATCTTGATTGGTTCCAGTGTTTGTAATATCTTTCTCTAGGCTTTCTAGCTTAGTTTGGTCTCTTTGGCTAAGTGTTCTTAGCCTCTTTGTTGGCTGCAGCTGATGGGTTGCTAGCTAGGTTGTAATACTGTTTTGTGCAATCAATATAAGCTTTATTCGCCTGCCAAAAAAAAAAAATAATGTTTTTGAGTAAACCATTACTTCATTAATGCTAAAAAGTACTTTTAGGGGTAACTTAAATTTCACTGATGTTAAAAAAAGGTTTTTGAGGCAAATATTATTTTAGTAATGCTAAAAAGTACTTTTTAGGGGGATCTAAAAGTTAACTAATGTTAAAGAAAAAGTTATAGAGGCAACCATTATTTTCTGATGTTAAAAAAATGTTTAGAGGCAACCATAATTTCATTAATGCTAAAAAGAACTTTTTACGGGCAACTAAAATTTAACTGATGTTAAAAAACGTTATAGATGCAACCATTATTTTCTGATGCTAAAAAAAGTGTTTTAGAGGCAACCATCGTTTCATTAATGCTAAAAAGTACTTTTTAGGGGCAACGTAAATTTCATTGACGCTAAAAAACAGTTTTAGAGGCAACTATTATTTCATTAATGCTAAAAGGTACTTTTTAGGGACAAGTTAATTTTTTTTTTATGCTAAAGAAACTTTTTAGGGGCAACAATTATTTTATTAATGCTAAAAAGTACTTTTAGGGGCAGCCTAAATTTCACCGACCCTAAAACTAACTTTTAGAGGCGACCATAGTTAAGTAATGCTCAAAGGCACTTTTAGAGGCCATAAAAATTGAATTGCCTCAAGGTGTTGCCTCTGTATCTAAATTTTCTTGTAGTGCAATCTGCGTTGGCCTTGAGAAACGTTATAAGTTCCGACCTGATGTTGTCAGGTACGTCACATCCAATAAAGACGACTTGTTCTGGCTTTGCATGATCCAAGATGACTTCATCAAGCTGCTCGGATTTAGGCTCTTTGTAGCCTGCTGGGTCGGAAATGGACTGTAGTTGCTATAAGGAGGATTTATTGGTGACTGAGGGCTTTAAGGCTGCCTTATAACATTCTTTGGATTCTTGTTGATCCCCTTTGATTTCCTGAACCCCTCATCGAGTCGGGAATTTGATGGTTTGGTGGTATGTCGATGGGATGGCCTTCATGTCATGAATCCAAGGCCTGCCCAAAATAATGTTGTAAGACGAAGGGAAATCAATAACACAAAACTTTACCTGTTGGTTGATCCCTTGGGCGTAAACAGGTATGGTGACTTCTCCAAAGGTGGTCTTTGCTTAGCCGCTGAATCCTACCAACACCGTGGACTTTTGACGACATCCGTATCTGGGTTGAGCCCCATCTCCTTGAGGGCGTCGAGCATCATAACATTGGTGGAGCTACCGTTGTCGACTAGGAATCGTTTGATCATGCAGTTTCCAACAGGGGTGGATATTACCAGACCATCGTGATGTTTATTCGAGATGTCCCCTGCATTAGATTCGTCAAAAGATATAGGGGTTAGATTCTTTGCGGCTACGGCTCGGGTTGGTCTGTCTATCTCATTTTCTCAAGCGTGTCTCTTCACTGCAGAATAAGTCAAACCACAAACGTCAGAACCTCCAGCAATAAAATTTACAGTTTTAGTATGAGGAGGAGGTAGAGGAGGTCAAGAAGGGGAGTTGGAGTTGTCTTTGTTGACGACGCCACGAGCTTTGTCTGACATGACGTCCTTGAGGTATCCGTTCTTCAGTAAGTAAGCCACCTCTATTCTTAAGGCCACGCATTTGTTGGTAGTGTGACCGATGTCAGCGTGAAAGTCACACCATTTTGAGGGATCCTTCTTTGATTCGGGTTTACTGGATTTCGGTGGCCACTGCACTGCTTTCCCCATCTTCGAGAGGTGGTTCATCAGACCTACAGTGTCAACACAAAAAGAATATTCGTTAATCCTTAGGGGCAGGTCTGGACTGTTCTTCCATTCGGAGTCGTCGTCTTCTTCCACCATTGCTACATGTTGAGGTCGGGAATAAGGGGTAGGACGATCATTGCTTCTCTTGGGATAGGGTAGTAATCTGTCCATCTTGGTGTAGTTGTTAGTTCCCTTCCTAGAGTAGAGAGTCTCTTCCAACCTGACTTGAGCCATTGCCTTGGCTTGGGCGTCTTCGAACGTCTTGCAAGGATATTTGATCAGATCTCTCCATAGGTCGGTCTCGCCATACAGCCCTTGCCTGAACGCTTCGATTGCCGTTAGGACGTCACACTCAGGTACAATCACCTTCTCCCTGATGAACCGGGCTATGTAATCCTTCAGAGGTTTGTCTGGGTGTTGAACCATACGATATAGGTCGCTTGTTTGCTTCTCCAAACACCTGCTACTTGCAAACTGCTGATTAAACATGTTGTCGAGGTGAGCAAAGGAAGTGATGCATCCATTTGGCAGGCTGGTTAACCACTTCAAGGCGGGTCCAACCAATGTCGAGCGAATCCTTTGCAAAGACTAGCCTCCCTCATGTGCTTGGGAACTGGGATTGTCATCACCCGCTGCTTTTAGGTCAAGATATGCTCCTTTGGGTCGGTCGTTCCATCGTGCATGGGCATATTGGGTGGGCTAAAACGCTTCGGGATGTCGATTGCGTCGATGGGGTCGGCGTATGGTGAGTCGGCATAACTATCTAGGCTGGCTTCTTTGATTGGTGTTGGCACTCCCGGAATTTTATTTATCATGGTCATAATTTGTTGGAGTTGGTGGTTGGTGTTTTCACAGATGCTGTTGAGCACTGGGACGAGGGGGCTGAATGTTTCGGGAAGGTTGGCTTGGAGATGTTGGTAATAGGTGTTTTGTGGGTACATGTTATGAGGTTGGTGAGGAGTGAACTATGGTACGACCTGTTGCATGAAGGGAGGTGTCCCCTGGGCAGCGTTGGTACCTGCAACATAAGGAAAAGGAGTTCAGAAATCATGACTAATCTGAGCAACTGGCCTGTTAGGAGTAGTATATAAAGAATAGTTTCGAGAAGAGTCTGGGCGCATCGGGGTGTGTGGGAACACTGCTTGTGGAGCTTGATCGGCCAAGGGGACCGCCATTATTTGGGGAGGTGCTCCTGGTGCTGAGGTGACTAGGTTGACGACGGGTTGGACGACTTGCTGAGAGAAGAGTTGGTCCCAGGGCATTTGAGTCGTCGGTGTCGATCTCTGCACCGGGACTGAGACGGGTAATGGCATCGACATGGTTACCGTTGGGGGAGGTAAGGGACGAGATACCGGATTGGAGGCGGGCACTGACGCCGTGGTGGATGTCGTC
The DNA here is from genome assembly GCF_020520425.1 of Spinacia oleracea. Classification (NCBI taxonomy): domain Eukaryota; kingdom Viridiplantae; phylum Streptophyta; class Magnoliopsida; order Caryophyllales; family Amaranthaceae; genus Spinacia; species Spinacia oleracea. Next base: position 10,854,378 of record NC_079492.1, on the reverse strand, counting down.
ATGCCGACTTGAGATGGAGCGGCTTGGGCGGCCGTTGTGGCAGCGTTGGTCGTCGATGTACCTACAGAAGATGCTTGAGTTGGAGGGGGGGGGGTAGCCAACTCGGGTTAGAACGGGGCTGGTTCGGCAGCGGCTCGAATTCACGGATCTGTTCGAGGATCGGGCCTTCGGGTTTGCCAAAGAGCACATGGAGAGGATGATCCGGGGCGTCATCGAGGTCTAAGTGGCGGCTCAGCCCAGAGGTGTCTCGCCGGTACTGGAACCTGGATCCAGTGGCGATGGAGGCAGCGGATCTGACCTGGGAGTGCAGCGCTTCGTTTTCCTTTTGGAGGATATTGATGCGCTGCTCCATGGCTTCAAAGAGACGGGTGATGTCGTTGGTTGAGCTAGCATTTCCGGCCATGGTGATTGGAATGATATTATCGAGCTGTTTTTTATTGTCAGCCCCACGGTTGGCGCCAAATTGTTTTGGGAAAATTCTACTTAGGGAGAATTTGCATTGATGATGGTGCTAACAATCGATTGAGCAAGATAATTTAGAGTAACGAGAGTAAGTCGTAAGAGCATAGAATGAGAATATTATTATTGCTTAATATTTCGTGTCTCCAAACTAACCTAGTTGAGCCATTTTATAGGCCTTACATAATAAGAGTGTAACGTTTGTGCTTAAATGTACATAATTAGGCATTAAATGAGTAATGATGGCTTGCTTAGCAACGGTTCGTAACTGTTGCCTTCCCTTTAACCGTTGAGAGCAAGATAGAAGGGCGCTTCGTCGCGCCTTGCTGGCAGCCACATAGGCTCCACTTGTCGTATCTGTCCATGTCACCAAGAGGATATTTCCCCCTAACAATTTCTTGGTAATTTTTTTGATCATTTCTTTCTTTGATTATTTTCTACCTAGGTTCCGGTTCAGTGATTGATACATCATTTACCGACCAATATGCTGCCTTGCCTGATGATAATTGATCAGAACCAACCTCCTTATTGAAAGCTTTACTCTTTATAAAGAAACCCGGAGTTTCTGGCACCGAAAGAGTAACCGAGTAGCTGTCTAATGTGAGTACTACTGTCGCCATAGTCGGTCTTTCATCTGCAGATTCTTGAACACATAGCAAGCCAATATGAATGCATCTCATAACTTCATCCATTGTACATGAGTCTCTTATCATTGGATCAACGAATTCCAAAGGCATGCCTTCTCTCCACTGTTTCCACGCCTGCAAATTAAGTTCAACTATTCTTGTAAAAACCTAATCAAATATAGATAACCCTTCTTTTTTATCCCTCAATCAGGCAGGAAATTGTTGTTAGTAATACTTACGTAGCATAAAAGGTCCTCTGCTTCTCCGGATTGATAAAATGTACTGTTTCTTTGGCCACTAATAATTTCCAAGACTAAGACTCCGAAACTATAAACATCCGATTTGTTAGAGAATTGACCGTGCATTGCATACTCGGGGGACATGTAGCCACTGCAAGAGAAACAATATCTATTTAGCAAAACTTTCAACCTTTTAATCAATACTAACATCTACTACCTTCTTTTCGTAATGATGTTTAGACTTTCTGTTTAGTCTGTTTCATAATATTCTTTATACTGTGAATTGTACTATTTTGAGACATGAAAATAGACCATCTTGTACCTCTTATACCACCAAATTTACATCTTTCCACTCACTTTATCTTATTTATTCATTTTTTTCTTACACACACTCACCTGTTTACATTATATCTCTTGCATGCTCAACATGCCCTTTATATCGTGATTTGTACTATTTGTGCAAATAGTACCTGTAAAAATCATTATAAAACATAAATAATACTAAGTCAAATGGTAGAATTATACTCACTATGTTCCAACAACCCTGCTTGTGTTTCCTTGGCTTTGATCCACTACAAAGAGCTTCGCCATGCCAAAGTCTGAAATCTTAGCATTCATATCAGCATCCAACAAGACATTACTTGCCTTAAGATCTCGATGTATAATTCTTAGTTGAGAATCGTGATGTAGATAAAGCATCCCTCGAGCTATGCCTCCTATAATTTTGTAGCGCGTAGCCCAATCAAGTAGTCCTTGAGTTTCAGGATCTGCACATTATAATTGTTGTGCTTTGAGTAAAACAAACAGAACAATGTGAAATCAAGATAACCATAGAAAAAGTTCTCGACTAAAATGCAGGTAATAGAAATATATTGTACCATAGAGAAAATTGTCAAGGCTCTTGTTGGGTATATATTCATATACGAGTAACTTTTCTTGCCCCTCGAAACAAAATCCCAATAGTCTTACTAAATTCCTGTGTTGAAGTTTGGCTACTAATAATATCTCGTTTTTGAATTCTTGTAGTCCTTGACTAGAGTTTATAGACAATCTCTTCACTGCTATGGTCCTCCCATTTGAAAGTGTACCCTGTAATTAAGAATAGGTGACAAGTTTTTACGGACATCCTACAATATAATAGAGTTGGTGACACATTTACTCTCATACCTTATAGACACTACCAAATCCTCCTTCGCCCAATTTATTCTCCATGGAAAAGTTATTTGTTGCAGATTGAAGCGTTGCTAGATCAAATTGCAAGGACTCGACCGTCGTGAAATCTTCATCTTCAATATCATCCAAAGAAAACATGCCTTAGTATTTTCACATTGGATGGGTAGAAATGAAAGTTAACATGAGTATAATCAACTTACCAGTTTCAGCAACGTCGGAATTATTTGTTTTCTTGTTTTTGGCGCAACAAATGCATATAAAAAGTAATGCAACTATAGAAACTACTGCTATAGGAACGACAATGGCAATAATCACAGTAGTTGAGACTCCGTTCCCTGCACCACAAACATGAATTTCTCTATAAATCAAATACAGTTCACTAATCAATGCTCCCTCCGTCTCTAGGTGATTGCTCCATATATCATAAATGGATTTCTCTATTTATTTGCCTCACACCTTATTTGGTTAATGGTCCCCATGTGTTTCTCCCCACGCACAATTATTTAAAATAACTAAAAGACTAATTTGCCTACCAATTTGCTTTTAAGTACACTCAACTAGTTTTATATGCACAAAATGCGTGCAAATATAAGAAATAGATTTGTATTATTACATTTAAACCTGACATAACATGTAAAAAATATAATATAAATGCGATGCGTGCGAATATAAGAAACATATCAGTTAGATAGAGCCGAACGCATATAAACAGGTTGATTAAAATAGTAAGAATTTAGTTAAGGAGCTAGATTGATTAAAAAAATTCTTTGGACTTTCCTATTGAGATTCTCTATTCTATAAGTGTTGATGGTATTTTAGTAATTCAATGGAAACGTGAATTTACTAAAATAGCCTCATTTTATATAAGAGAGATTAACACTTCTTCATAAAATAAACAAAGCCACTTGAAGAAATCTTTTAAGGACAGAAGGAGTATATACACCTGCAAACCAGATATCGATAGAAGATGAACGTTTATTGAAGTAGAAAACAGGAATATTGGCAAAGTCCGAGTTCTTCAATTCATCAAACACGTACTTTCGTAGTTTCGTTTATGTTTTTTAAATGATTTTCTTCAAACATTTTCATTTCATAATTAATCAAAAAACGAAAGAGGAAGTATGTAATTATTTAATTAGGGACATGGTGAGTATATTTACGGGGCGTTCAATACGGTAGAATAGGGAGTTTGGGGATTAAACGGTCGGTAATTAGGTATAGGGTTGACAATTGATAGCAAATCCCTGGTTGGAAGAATTATGGGAGTAAGCTAGGAATATATAACAAATTTACCATATTAGCCTTACAACTATGAAGTAATTTTTTCCTTTATTATGATTAAGGGTATTTTGGTATTTTTACACATTAAACCAATTCCCACCTCTAATACATAAACTCAGTGGGCCGTGGGTGTTTGTTTGGATCCTACTACATGTATACCTAGTGTACAACGTATCTTGTACACCATGCTTTTCTATTGGTTGAAATGACATATATTATAGTCTTTCATTTACATTTTTTTGTTGATGATATATTAACAAATTAATATATTGTACGAGAGAATTTTGTACACTAGATATACATGTAGCATTTTCCTATTTGTTTAGACGATAGGGATAAGAGGGTGGAAATTATTGAAATCTAGTGTTTGACTAAGGGTATGGGGATTAGAGTGAGGAGAAAGAAAGGGATAAACCCTCTCTTATTCCGTTATTCCACCAATTCCATACCTAGTGAAGGTGGATATAATTAGGGGTGTAAGTGAAGGAAATAATGCCCTTGGTCCAAGTATGCATTCTATGTTAAGTCTAATAAATGCGGTTCAGTATTAATTAACAAGTTAATAATTCAGTGAGATCAAGTGAGCTGAATGCCTAGCTAGAGGCCGCTTCAGTTCAAGTGGAATTAATGATATTAATCCACAGCTTACTCTTGACTGAACCCGTAGGGTCACACAAATAGTACGTAAACGGATCAAGTATTTAATGGCATTAAATACTCCATCTATGAATATTCGGAACCGACGGATCTTGGTTTCAGTGGGAGCTAAGATCGTCACAGGCAAGAAATGAATACTCCGGAAACGATGATATTGCCGGAAACGGAAATATGGATCGTATCGGAAATATGAATATTATCCAAGTCGTAGATGTTGCCGGAAACGGAAACATGGTACGTATCGGAAAATATTGTTGGAAATGGAAATATTACCAGAATCGGAAATATTGCCGGAAACGGAAATATTGTCAGAATCGGAAATATTACCGGAATCGGAAAATAATTCCGGAAACGGAAATATTAAATATTTGTTCGAAACGGAAATTAATTCCGGAATCGGAAATATTAAATATTGTTCGTATCGGAAATAGATTCCGGAAATGGAAATTTAATCGGAAGCGTATCGTACGAATTAGCATCGGACGAGGCCTGCCGGACGAAGGCCCAGCACGAAGCCAGGCCATCGCCCAGCAAGCACGCACGCCACAGCCCAGCGCGCACAAGGCCGCGCATGCGTGGGCCGCGCTGCGTGGGCTGCTGCTCGCATGCGTGGGCAGCCCTTGTGGCTGCCGTGTGTGTGTGAGTTTGAGCTCATGCGAGATTCCTGAATCTGCAAGAGTCAGTGTATGATTAAATGTCTATTCCTATTGGATAAATTGATTAAGTAGAATTCATGTAGAATTCTAATTCCAATTAATTCGCATCCTACTAGGATTACGATTCCTTTTCCATAACTCTATAAATAAAGGCCTAGGGGTCATAATTTATATACAAGTTTCAAAGTATTCAAAAGTGAGTTTTTTGAGAGAAAATTCAAACACCCATCTTGCCCCAAAAGTGCCGAATTTTCTGAGTACCTTAAGGGCGATTCTAGTTGGTCAATCTTAAGGCGGATCCGGACGTGCTGTGGACTTTCTACGGAGGGACGACACTTGGAGTCCTAAAAGACTTGTTCTTGTTCGGTTCGGGCGCAGCTAGGGAAGGCACGCAACAAAGAGTATGCATCTAAACTATGCTAAATGATTATGTGTAAATAATATGTTTCCTGGGTTAATGGTTGTTTCCGCATGATTTATGTAAATGTCATATGTATCATAACCTAACAGTAAGTGGATTGTGAAAAGTCTAAAGTCCAATCCAGTTCAGTCCAAACTTGTCGGATTGGATCGGACTTGAATTTTTTTGGATCGGACTCGGACTCAAATTACCAAGTCCAATTATTTTTTGACTGGACTTGGAATCAACCTTTTGGAGTCCAAAAATCCAATTAAGTCCAAAGTTTTAAGATTTTATTTATAGATAAACATATGTAATTTGAAAAATATTGTGAAATATGTGATTTTTAGGCCTTTATTTACTATGTGCAACAAAAAACAATCAAATATTACCCTATATATATATATATATAATCCATAACCCAAAAATATTCTATCAATCTTTTTCTCTTTCCCTTTCTCTCGTCGGTTGTGATGGTCGATTATTGAGCTTTAATATTTTAAAACTTTGTTTTTTTTAAGAACTGGAACCTTTTTTGGCTAAGTATTTAGATTTGTAAGACATAATGTTACTTGCAATTATATCTATTTCTTAATGGATATTTTTTCCCTTTATGCAAAAGTGACATGTAGTTATAGGCGTTAATGTATTTCATACCCAATTTTTAATACTCGTAAATTCTATTTTATGTGTATTGTTTGCATTCTTTTTTGAATTTAGTATTTATGTTGAGTTTAACTTTTTAGAGAAAAAAATTAAAATAAAGTTTTTTTTCAAAAAGAAAATCGGATCGGATTGGACTGGATTCGGACTCAAAATTTTTAATTAGTACGGGTATTTTAATAACGTTGCCTTTTATCCCAAAATTAGTGGCATTCATACTAAATACTAAATATGGGAAAACACTTATTTTATCCCTATCTCCCCTATCCTTATCATTCTCTCTTATCCCTATCACTACTATTTCCTCTGTCCCTTAATACTCGACCAATTTTGATCGGACACGTTTACCGACGCACAATTTTAACCACCAATTTCTTTAATTACATGTTATAAAAACTTATAAAAATTTTAATATTTTGAAAATATATATTAAGATAAAACCAACAATATATTATATACTAACATTTATTTTTATATACTAGAAATAAAATAGAGTCAAAATTAGTTATTTAAATAGTGTAAAAAGTCAAACACAGCTCGAGTATTAAAGGACGGAGGGAGTAAATGCCTTTGACATTATTTTTGGGAATAAGATACTCCAATCCTACTAAACTTCCATGTACCAAACAGGCCCAACCCAAAGAATATAAAAGTCGTGTGCTAATATTTAGCCATTATAAAATAGGCTCCATATTAAAAAATATAAGTATATATATATAAATAAATTAAGCCATAAAGTTTCTCACAAATTCACAAATAAAATATTTAGAAGAATAAAATAAATTAAAAATTAAAAATATCACAATATCAAACTAATGAAGGATGACTTGACCCCTATTTTCGGAGGAAGTATTTTCGGATATCAGATATGTGTGGGCAAATACATATCATAGTAAAAGACAAAATAAGAAAAATGATAAAAAAGAAATTAAATGGTACTTTTTAAAACAAAAATGGTACTTTTTAAAACAAAAATGGTACTTTTTTTAATTGAATGGTACTTTTTTTTACAGAATGGTACTTTTTTTAACATAAATGGTACTTCTTTTTTTGTCTTTTAGCTATTTGTCTTTTAGCTGATATGTGTGTTGCCACACATATCTGATATCCGAAAAAACAACCTCCTATTTTCGGTGGGCTCTATGAAAGTTTGAGAAAGACAACCATACAAGACAACCATACACGTGCGGCTACTATTTGGAGTAAATTAGTTTTTTTTCTTCTACATTCGTTAACATTTTTATCAAACAGGGCCCTGTTATGTTTCACTTCAGGGCCGATTTAGGGTCGGGCCTGATGCAAACACGGGACAAATGAGGTAAGTTGAGAATTCTAATCCTATCCTCACCCCAAATTCCCACCTAACAAACGCACCCATGACTCTATGAGGACAAAATGAGTACTCATTGTTTGACAAAGAAGTTGTAACTTAAAAAATTTAGAATTTAGAAATAGAGGCAATAAACTGACGTACCCCGAGTTCGATTAGGATTAGTGGCCGGAGATTGTCGAGGAGGTGGTGGCAACGGTTGAGGCGGTGGTGCGGCTTGAACAACCGACGACAAATTAAAGAAAGGATAGATCTCGTACCGTACAACACAACTAGGCAGCAAAACTTGTGCACCTTGATTTATTTGGAACTGCCCAATACCACTAACCAAGCATGTATTACAATCATTCGGACTCAAATCCGGGGTACACTGACCCAACCCGTATATGGTTTGGAAAGTCGTAAAATTCACAACATCGGATGCAAATTTCTTCTGTGAACCTCCATTGGGAGCTTGTACAGCAATTACGTTGTTCATCATATTACCCAGAAGTTCCTCGAATCGGGTTGTATTCCCGGTTACATTATTCGAATTCATTAAGATCATACCCGGGACCGTATCCATTTGACCGAAAAATGACTGGTTTGAGTATCTTACCATACAATCATCGTACCATACGAAAGCAACTTTTCGATTTGGACAAAGCGTAATAGGAAGGTCAGTTGTGGTGGCGGTGGTGACACAGTTTCGGCACACGGTGGCGTTCTGATCCCCACGGCAGAGGAAGTGGCCGTAGACGGCTTCGCTGTTGGTGTTGCCGGTACGTGAAACGGCTTGATGGTAGCCGTTGGGGTTGGTGGCGTTGGAGGCAAGATAACGGAAGACGGTGTTGAGATTCGCTTGGTATTGGCTATTGTTTGCGAACATAGTCGTGTTTGAACACTGATAGTTTTGTGCGTTTGACGATTTGGAAATCGAAAATAAGATAATTGGCATATAGATTGAGAAGAATACTGAAAACCAGCTTATTTCCTTAGCCATTTTTTGATTTTTTAATTTTTCTTCTGGTTTGAGATCAAACCAGCTTGAATATTGATTTAAACCAGAATTTATGATAATTTAAGTCTTTGTTGAAGTAAAGAGACTGGTCAAACCACACGACATTAGACTATTAGAGTGATGTGACCAAAGTTTATGATTTTCAATGATTCATGTGTGTGAATTCTTGAGTTTGGTCCCACAAAGAAAATATGGTGACGAAAAAACTCTAGCAAATGGTATTTGGATTAATCATTGATGACTTATGAGTTATGATGATAGATTAGTATACCGTTGATTTAGTCAATTAGAATTTTCCAGGAAGTAGTCTAGCAGATTGGGACAGTTTGATAGGTGTGTTTTAATAAATAATAAAATAAACTAGTAGTCTGTTATATCCAACTGCTGATATTGACCATTCCAAATCAGTTTAGAATTATTTCTTCAAATATATAAGGCAAATTTGCGCCAAATACAATATAATAAAGTTCTCTATTTTTCAATTAAAACCTCAAATTTCTAATTATATCAATTACAACCTAAAATTTCTAATTTCGCGAATTACAACCTTAAACTTGTACATCTATTTTAAATTACAACCCGAAATCATTTTCCGGCAAAAATCACCTGAAGATTATGTCATAACATTATTAAAAAAATTATGAAGTGGAGTATATAATATCTAAAAAAAAAATTATTTTTTCGTTTTTTTTTGTTTTGTTTTAATACTTATTTATCGATTTAATTTTTTTTAATAGAAAGTATGTAATTTTTTTTAATAACATTATGATATCACATTCCGGTGATTTTTGCATGAAAATAATTTCGGGTTGTAACTTAAAATGGATGTATGAGTTTAAAGTTGTAATTGGCAAAATAGAAATGTGAGGTTGTAATTGGCAAATAAAGAATTTTATTAGGTTGTATTTGACAAAATGTTCAATATATATAATGACATTTTTTTGGAAGCCAATTTTTTTAGGTAGTCTAGGTGCCATGATTAGTTGTACATCTATTCCACATGAAGCGGAAGCTGAGAGGGTTAACATAAACTTAAGTAATGATGTATTCCACGTAAATTTATGTTGGAGTAACTCATTTTGATCCAAAAATTAAAAAATACTCCGTAAGTCTTTATTAGACTAGTTAATCATTTTAAAAGAGTAGAGTAAATATATTATGGCAGTAGTATTTGTAGTACCCAACCAATAAATTAAATTAAGTTTTATATGCGAAAACAGAAATTATATTGGTCACGAAAACAACTTTTTGAGTGTACTAAGATTCATTTCAAGTTCTTTATGCACATCTAAGGCTCACTTAGCTCGATATAGATCATATTTGGCCAAAAATGGCATTTTCGATCCCAAATATCAAAAAATGAACCTAAGTACACTGTCTAAATCTTTTCCATGATTTATATGATTAGTTATATGTTTATAAGACTCATTTCAAGTTCGTTATGCACGCTTATGGGTCATTTGGGTCGATATAGGTCATTTATGGCCAAAAATGACATTTTCGATCCCAACTACCAACAAACGAACCTATTTCCACGTTCTAACCCTTTTTCATGATTCATATGATTAGTTATATGTTATGAAACTCATTTCAAATTCGTTGTGCAAGCCTAAGGGTCATTTGGATGAATATAGGCCAGTTATGGCAAAAAAATGGCATTTCCGATACCAACTACCAACAAACGAACCTATTTCCACATTCTAACCCTTTTTCATGATTCATATGATTAGTTATATGTTTATGAAACTCCTTTCAAGTTTGTTATGCAAGCCTAAGGGTCATTTGGGTCGATATAGGCCATTTTGGCCAAAAATGGCATTTTCGATCCCAACTACCAACAAACGAACCTATTTCCATATTCTAAAAGTTTTTCATGATTCATATGATTAGTTAAATGTTTATAAGACTCATTTTAAGTTAATTATGCACGCCTATTGGTCATTTGGGTCGATATAGATCATTTACGGCCAAAAATTAAATTTTCGAACCCAACTACCAACAAATGAACCTATTTCCATATTCTAAATGTTTTTCATGATTTATATGATTAGTTATATGATTATAAGACTCATTTCAAGTTCGTTATGCACGCCGATTGGTCATTTGGGTCGATATAGGTCATTTACGGCCAAAAAATGGCATTTTCGAACCCAACTACCAACAAACGAACCTCTTTCCACATTCTAACCCTTTTTCATGATTTATATGATTAGTCAGATGATTATAAGACTCATTACAAGTTCGTTATGCACGCCTATTGGTCATTTGGGTCGATATAGGTCATTTATGGAAAAAAATGGCATTTTCGATCCCAACTACCAACAAACGAACTTATATCCACATTCTAAACCTTTTTCATGATTTTTATGATTAGTTATATGATTATAAGACTCATTTCATGTTCGTTATGCAGGCCTATGGTTCATTTGGGTCGATATAGGTCATTTATGGTAAAAAATGACATTTTCGATCCAAACTACCAACAAACGAACTTATATTCAAATTCTAAACCTTTTTAATGATTCATATGATTAGTTATATGTTTATAAAACTCATTTCAAGTTCGTTATGCACGCCTAAGGGTCATTTGGGTCGATATAGGTCATTTATGGCCAAAAATTGGCATTTTTTATCCCAACTACCAACAAACGAACCTATTTCCATATTCTAAACGTTTTTCATGATTCATATGATTAGTTATATGATTATAAGACCCATTTCATGTTCGTTATGAACGCTTATGGGTCATTTGGGTCGATATAGGCCATTTATGGCCAAAAATGGCATTTTCGATCCCAACTACCAACAAACGAACCTATTTCCACATTCTAAACCTCTTTGATGATTCATATGATTAGTTATATGTTTATGAAACTCATTTCGAGTTCATTATGCACGCGTATGGGTCATTTGGGTCGATATAGGTCATTTATTGCCAAAAATATCATTTTCGATCCTAACCACCAACAAATGAACCTCTTTCCACATTCTAAACGTTTTTCATGATTCATATGATTAGTTATATATTTATAAGACTCATTTCAAGTTCGTTTTGTACGCCTATTGGTCATTTGGGTCGATATAGGTGTTCCACCTTAAGTAAGTTGTTTTCCACATCCATGAACAAAAGAAAGAAAGGAAAATGGGAAAATCATTTTCGGGAAAAGTGTTTTTTGTCAAATCAAACAGAACCTATATATAATTTAAGTATCAAATCCCGAAATAATCATAACATATTAAATTAGCAGACGTACCAATATTTTTCCAGGCCATAAAGATTGCCTTTCTTGTAGAAATTGAGAGAGAGCTGCTCAAATTATATTATTCAAAGTAGAAACCGGAGTATCAACTGGGCTACATATTAGTTAAATATTATATGGAGCTAGAAAGTATTATACCCCACAAATGTGAAAAATTATAGTTTTAATCAATTGAAATAGAAATTTGATGCATGTCGCAAATTTAGCCACAACATCTTGTAGCTCAGCATTGAAGTTGCTCTAACCTTCCCTCCCTTAAATCATGCTGGATTATTCTTTTCACGACTGCAATAAATGCTAATTTGTACTACAAAATGATCTTTATAGTTATTATTTGCACAAATATTAAGACAAAAACGAAAGAGTGTGTGAATACTTAAACGAACTTTACATTGATATGCTTTCATGGCTATTGATGTACTTTCATGGCTAAAGTACTTGTACAAAAACTTATAAGGAACAACAACTGAATGAAGTGGGTTAATCACGGGAATACACTTCTGTAATCGAGTTAGGACCTGTATAAACACCTAGAGAATGATGTTGCATCTCATTCTCTTCTAAATTATTAGTACCAAAGAAATTGGGAGGCCTAGGAACTGGTAAACTAACTGACTTACTATTGAGGGCCGCAACAATAGATTTCATTCTCGGCCTTAGAACATCACTTTCTTGAATGCATAATAGACCAATATGAATGCATTTATTTACTTCGTCTATTGGAATGTTGTTGTGTAATGTTGTTTCTACAAAATCTAACGTCTTGTTTTCATTCCACAACCTCCATGCCTGTACAATAAGACAGATAAAATTATTGGCTAATTATAATCTGTGCGTGCACGGGATCTAAAATAGTATAAGTGATTTTGATACTCTAAAGAACTTACGCGGTGAATCATTGCCTCTTCAAGCTGCAATTGTCTGAAATATCTACTTCTTTGGCCACTCACGATCTCAAGGACTAACACTCCAAAACTATAAACATCAGACTTTACTGAGTAATGGCCAGTTAATGCATATTCTGGAGCCATATAACCACTGCATTTTACAATAATAAACAGGATTTGATTAGAAAGTCCCCCATTTTACAATAAGTAATATGATCACTCAAAATGTCTATATCAATACAAGAATTTGTATCTTTAATGACAACCTAATAACGACGGATCATATTAAAAATCATGTCGTAAAAGCCTTTTGCGACAGGGTTAACAACTAAACAAAGACGGGAACAACTGTCACAAATGTCTTCTACGACGGGCTAACGATGAGATTTTCCATTAATGACGGCCCCCTTTATGACGGTTTCGCCGACAGAAAATCTCATCATTAATCAACGATTATTGGCCTTTAGTAATGGGTTTTCCCATCGTTAAAGGTACAATTTCTTGTAATGTATGTTTCAATGTTTCTATTAACCTCCTAACATATTTATCCTGGAATATGTATCAAAGACATAAAATCTTTATATTATTTTTATTTTAATTAGTAAAAATCATTTTAATTAAATTAAAATATTATAAAATCTACTTAATTATAAACCATTTATGAAACAAAGATTACTAAAAATATAAAAATTAATCAAATAAAATTTAATACTTGTAGTTTCGAGATCTTACTACGTCCCGACGATCCTTTTAGTGTCGCCTTGAGTTTGATCAACACCAAAAAGTTTTGCGAGGCCAAAATCTGATATCTTGGGGTTCATTTCTTCGTCTAATAATATGTTACTTGATTTAAGATCTCGATGAATGACCTTAGATGGGGAATCTTCATGAAGGTATAAAAGCCCTCTAGCAATACCGGCTACAATCTTGAACCTTGTTTGCCAATCTAAAGATGTTTGCTTTGTTTTATCTGCATTATGGCCATATACATAATTAATGAGGCATAAACACAAATATATATAGGGTATATTTATATTTATGTTGTATTATACTCCCTCAATTTTTAAATGATGTTCCTATTTAGAATTTGGAGTGGAAAATAAGAAAATGAAATCTTGTAATGATTGGGGGTAAAAGTAATGATTGTGTGTAGGAGAAAATAATAAAGAAATGAAGGAGAGAGGAGATATTTTTATTTAAGTAATAAAAAATCATAAAAATGGGGTTGAATGGGTGAATGGGAAAATGTAAATGAATTAAATAAGAGATGGTGGAGACATTTATGGTAAAAAGTCATGTCCAAAAATAGAAACAGAAACATCAAATAAGAACGACATTTATAGAAACAAGAATATAAAACAGGAATGGAGGGAGTACTCGGTAAATCGGTAATTTACCAAATAAAAATCTGTCCAAACTTGAGTTAGGAAGAAACTCATAGACAAGTATCTTTTCTTCTGATGCCACACAAAATCCCAAGAGTTTGACCAAGTTTTTGTGTCGAAGTTCTGCAGCTAAAACAACTTCTGTTTTGAACTCTGCGGCTCCTTGTCCTGAGTTTTTTGATAGTCTTTTGACAGCAATTTCCTGATCATTCTCGAGTTTTCCCTAATAAAAAAAACTCAAATAGGCAATTAAATATATTACGAAGAGAATATTTGTTTATTTGGAGTTCGATACTGAATTGCACACTGCTCAATACATATAGATAATAAAATGTTAAACTTTAAAATTAAGCGTAGATGACTTAAAAGGGCATGCGGAGTTATGACTAGAACATTGGCTAACCAAAGCACAAAAGAAGAAGCTCGGTGGTGAAAGAATGAAAGATGCAATTTAGAAGGTGGATCATGGTGCACATAGAATATGGTGCACCTTAAGAACATTAGTATATAATTAAAAGAACATCTGATCACGTAAAAAGAACATGGACATATATTTTTTTATATTTTTAATAAATTGTGATTTTTTATAACAAAAAAGTAAAACATTATATTGCATGTTCTTTTGTATTAGTGTCATGTTCTTTTGTTTATGCACATGTGTTCTTTTGGTGCACATGGTGCTAGGCCTGGTTATCGGGCGGGGCGGGTCAGGATCGGTGCGGGTCAAAAGAGGGTCGGGTATTGAAAGGGTCATTTTTAGAGGGTCGATAATGGGCGGGTTAAAAGCGGGTCGCGGGTCAATAGCGGTCATTATTGGGCGGGTCAATAAACGAGCAATGAGAAATGAAAAACAAAAGAGCCATGTGCAAGTACAAGTAAATACGAAGCTATGCATGTAATTTTTTGTATCATTACTATTTTTATTTTCAAACTAATTGTAGTATAAGTTTGACCCTATAATGACCCTGTCCAATAAAGGCCCTGTCCAATAAGAGCCCTGTCCAATAAAAGCCCTATTAACTTGACCCTAACCCTATATCCATTGGACTACCCTGTCCAATAACCAGGTTTACATGGTGCACCATACTCTATGTGCACCATGGTTCATAGTCCATAGATTGAGTGAAAGATGCTAAACATTATATCTCATTCAAAATGCGGTGAGCAGTGGCGGATCTTCAAAAATTTTCTTTGGGTGGCCATGATAATAATTTTCATTTTTTGTTTAATAAATTTATTCATTGTATCATTTTTAAGGAATTGATATGTCTAAAAAATCTTTTTTATGCGATAAAACTAAAATATGAAGCCTTGAAAGTCGATTATCTCCTGAGTACAAATATACAATACTTGTAATTTGGGGTCATTAGAGGGTAATATTATACTCACGTGGGCTTGTCACCAAAAAAAAGAGAGTACATGAATAGGAATGAGGGATAGAGAGGAGATTGGACCGGGTAAAATAACTTTTTTTTCTTCCTCTAGGCGATTTGGGCCTGTGTACTAATTATTTTATGGGCTTCTACCAGGGGCCAGGCCCTAAGTGGCCCCTGTGGACGATCCGCCTCTGGCGGTGAAGGATAAAATATAAATCTTTCAACATATTTTTTGTAATAAATCAGTTAGTTACAACATTTTTTTTAATAATGTAATTTTTTCAAAAGGTCCATTTTATAAGGTAGTTATTGACAAATTTACCTTATATTACTCCGTATTACAGTAATGCATACTTGAAAGGGTTAACATTATATTACCTTATAAACTTCACCAAATCCGCCCTCTCCAAGTTTATTTTCTGCAGCAAAGTTGTTTGTTGCTAATTGAATTGTATTTAAGTCAAATTGCAAGGAGTCCAATATTGCTTTTTGAATCTCCAAAACTTCCGCTAAATAAGCAGCAAAAAAAATTCAAATCAATCTCAAAGTAATTGAAAGTTAAGCATGTCCAAGTTCAAGTGTTGTCTTTTAACTTACAGGTAGTAGATGTTTTTATAACCTTCCTCTTGCGTATACATGTCCAAACTCCATACAACAACAAAGTTGTTATTGCAATTGCTATTGGTAAGCCAACTAACAGAATAGTACGCATCCTTTTAGAATCACCTGCATTTCCGATACACTAATTAGTCTAAAATTTGATGGATTATTATTGTTGGACAGTCTGATGTTGACTCCATCAAGTCAACACATCAGCAAGATACAGATCAGTCACATCATTACAATGTTGGTCTAGCACACAGCAGATCATACCCCATATAACAGAATTATAACAAACTGTTGCCAGCTAGATTATTGCAGCATGTGTGTTAGAGTTTTCTGATTGGTTGTAAGTCAGCTGCTTCTCTCTGATTGGTTAAGGCTTGCTGTCAGCCTTATAGTATTTTTAGTCTTAGATTCATTTCACTAAGACTACTTCTCATAATCATAGCTTGTAATCCAAAATACAATCAGAGCTTTCTTATTCTAATTTCTTCTTAGCTGCTCACTTTTCAGCAGCTACTAAACTACACCAGTGTTCATCATCTTCTGTGAATGATTCTCTTCTAAAATTGGTGATTTCATCATGGTATCAGAGTAGAAATTGTAGATTCTGGATCAGTGTTTCATTCTGAACATAGCGGTACAATTTGTTCTAAGTTCTTAGTCGATCAACTTCGAGGGTCTGTTCATCTGTTCTCTTAAAATCTGTAGAAATTCCTCGGTTACAGTTTGATTGTGGTGCATCTGATATTGATACATTGATTCATGTTGTTTCTCTTCACATTTCTTGGTCTTAGATTCTTCAGTTGATTCAAACTCATTATATCCTCATTTTCTACAGAATTTCTAGTTGAAATTTGTGTTGAATACTTAGATTCTTCTTTAAAGAAAAATATAAAAAAATTATGGCACAACAACCTCTACCACCTAACCAAGATCCTTCAAGTCCATTCTATTTGCATCCAACTGATAATACAACAAATCAGTTAGTTTCTGTGAAATATAAAGGAGATGGCTATGGTGATTGGAAGAGAAGTATGATGATCTCTATGTCATCAAAGAATAAGCTAGGGTTTGTGAATGGAACTTTAGAGAAACCTGATGCAACTCATACAACATATATCAAGCATGGATGAGATGCAATGATATGATGATTTCATGGCTGTTATTCAATCTGGATACAAACATAGCCAAAAGTGTGTTATACTTTAACACAACTAGAGAAATTTGGGTAGACTTGGAGGAGAGATTAGGTTTTGTCTCTGGACCACAGTTGTTTTCTCTTGAGCAACAAGCCGCTGAGATCACAGAAGGAGGGCAAAATATGTTGGTTTCTTCATAGAGATCAAGTCAATTTGGGACAAAACAAGTGCAGCAAATCCCTTAGCTACGTGCACCTGTAACCAGTGTACTTATAACTTGACACGGAAGATTTTTAAGATGCAACAAGATCAGAGGCTAATGCAGTTCTTAATGAAGCTAAGAGAACATTTAAGCACTGCAAGAGGAAATTTATTGATAATGCAGCCCCTGCCTACAATCACTCATGCCTACAGAATGTTAGCACAAGAAGAGAAACAAAGAGAGATTAGTGCACCACTGCAACATGAGAATCATGCTCTTACAGCTGATAGGAGAAGGTACAATGATTTTCAGGGAAGAAACAATACTTACAGACCATATTCTGCAAACACCTATCAATATAACATGTCTGGAAGTAGCAAACATGGTTACAAGAAACCCTTCACTTATTACTGTGATCACTGCAAAGTGAATGGTCATAGTTCAGAGAGATGCTTCAAGCTACATGGTTACCCACCTGGTTTCATTGGTTTTAAGAATGACAAAAGAACAACTGCATCAGCCTATTTAGATGAACCATATGGAGATGATATGACTGAATATCAACAACAGTTTTAAGCTGCAGAAAGGGAACAACAACCAGGTTTTCTGACAGCTGAACAATGTACTCAACTACTCAGCCTATTAAGCAAAAAACAGAATGAAAAGCCTACTCCAGAGATGCAAAATGAGGAAGGAGAAACATCTGGCCATGCATTCATGGCAGGTAACACTTTCTGTTTTCTCACTTGTGCTCATTCTAGTTGGTTACTTGATAGTGGTGCTTCAGATCATATGCGTTCAAGCCTCAATATTTTTAACACTTATGAGCCTATGACTGATACTAATGAATACATAACTATACATGATGGGGGAAGTGTAACTATTCTACACAAAGGGACAATGACTTTAAATGGGAACATTCAATTGAAGGGTGTACTACATGTGCCAGACTTTCAGTATAACTTATTATATGTGAACAAATTGTGTCTAGATAATCAATGTACTATCTCATTCGCTGGTGATAAATGTTATATCCAGGGCCATTTAATGAAAAGGCCACAGGTTCTTGGTAATGTGAGATCTAGATTGTACATCATTGATAATAAAGATCAGAAAGAAGAAGGCACTACATCAACAACTTGTCTTTCTGCTGGTTTCACAAATAACACAGAAGCTAAGGTTTGACATCTTAGACTTGGATATATGCCTTTCATAAAGATGAAACATGTTATTAGCTCTTTATCTACTGTTGGTAATAGCGATACTATTTGTCAGATATGTCCTGCTGCAAAATAGTCTAGGTGTTCCTTTCCTACAAGTAGCATTAAAACTACTAAAATATTTCAGTTGATCCATCTAGATACTTGGGGCCCTTATAAATATAAAACTCATAATGGATAGGTGCTCTATGTTTTTTTACTATTGTTGATGATTTTACTAGAACAACTTGGACACACCTTTTATAGTCTAAAAATGATGTTGTAAGTGTGATTGACTCCTTTCTGGAGATGGTAGAAACACAATTTGGTACCAAAGTTCAGTGTGTAAGATCAGATAATGCCTTAGAACTGTATGAGGGTGACTTCAAGAAAATACTTCCGAACAAGGGAATTTTACAACAAACAAGATGTAGTGGGACACCCCAATAAAATGGGGTGGTTGAAAGGAAACATAGACACCTTTTAGAAACTGCTAGAGCACTGCATTTCCAGTCCAAGTTTTATATCATATTTTTGGGAGAGTGTGTTCTTTGTGCCACCTACTTGATCAATAGGATTCCCTTATAAAGCATTGCTAATCTGACACCATATGAGAAGTTACATGTACATAAGCCACTTTATGATCACCTTAGAGCCTTTGGGTGCTTATGCTATGTGTCTACTACTAAAGCTCACAGAACCAAGTTTGATGCAAAGGCAACTCCTAGTGTGTTTATAGGTTACTCTCTCTCTCAAAAGGGAAACAAAGTGCTATACACTACCACAAACAAGATCAGTGTATCTAGAGATGTTGTTTTCCATGAACAACATTTTCCCTTCCACCTTCCTATTGATGGTCATTCAGACCTCACAGAGTTCCCTCCATACATTTTCTTACCTGTACATACCCCTCTTCTCCCTAATCTTGATCTAAACCTACCTTTTTCTTCACCTACAACCCCAAACACAACTTCATCTTCCAATTCTACCTCTCCACTACACACTCCTCTTATCTCTTCTTCTTCTTCTTTTACTCCTAGTAGCCTTTCTCTTGATCTTTCTAATATTGCTCTCAGAAAGTCCACTAGAGCTACAAAACCTCCTTCCTATCTGAATGATTATCACTGTCACAGTGCAAAACATTGGTGTAATCTTGTTTCTTATTCCACACCCCCACTTCAATTTTATGCTATGGTAGCTAACCTAAGCACCAATACTGAACCAAAGAACTATAAAGAAGCTGCTCTCAAACCAGAGTGGATTAAGGCAATGGAGAAAGA
This sequence comes from Spinacia oleracea, assembly GCF_020520425.1. Taxonomy (NCBI): domain Eukaryota; kingdom Viridiplantae; phylum Streptophyta; class Magnoliopsida; order Caryophyllales; family Amaranthaceae; genus Spinacia; species Spinacia oleracea. Next base: position 10,834,560 of record NC_079492.1, on the reverse strand, counting down.
AATAGAAGCTCTTCTTGAAAACCATACATGGGAAGTGGTTACTCTTCCAGATGAAAAGAAACCTATTGGTTGTAAATGGGTGTTCAAATTCAAACTCAGAGCATATGGCAATTTGGAAAGAGGTAAAGCTAGACTTGTGGCTCAAGGATACACTCAAAAGTAGGGTATTGACTTTGAGGAGACTTTCTCCCCTGTGGTAAAAATGGCTACTATCAGATGCCTTATTGCATTGGCAGCCAGTATGAAATGGATATTTTATCAGCTTGATGTGAATAATGCCTTTCTACATGGGGATCTCCATGAAGAGGTGTACATGAAGATGCTGAGGGTATCCTTAACCCAGGTAACAAAGTTTGCTGACTAACTAAATCCTTATATGGTTTAAAGTAAGCTTCTAGGCAGTGGTTTGCTAAATTTCATGGGGAGTTACAGAAACAAGGTTTTGTGCAATCAAAGAATGACTATTATTTGTTTATTAAGAGAGATTTAGCATATATTACTCTGGTTGCTGTTTATGTTGATGATATCTTACTCACAGGGAATCATATCCCAACTATCACTGCTCACAAGAAACATTTAGATACAGTCTTCAGTATCAAAGATTTGGGGGTCCTGAGTTATTTTCTTGGTATTGAAGTTGGGTATCTTCTTGATGGAGTGGTACTAACAGAGAAGAAGTTTACCAAATCTCTCATTACAGATTGTGGTTTTGACCTCAGTTGGTATGCTGTCACTCCACTTCCTATCAACACCAAATTACTTGCAGATGAAGGCACACTCTATGATCAACCAGAGCTATACAGAACCTTGGCGGAAAAGCTTAATTTCTTAACCCATACTAGACCTGATCTTAGCTTTGCAGTACAACTTTTGGGCCAGTTTATGCATAAACCCAGGGTTCCCCATGTTGCTGCTCTCACACATGTTCTTAGATATGTGGCTCACACAGCAGGACAAGGCATTCTACTCAAAGCTTCAGATTCCCTTACCTTGCAAGCTTTTTCGGACAGTGATTGGGCTGCTTGCCCTAACACTAGAAAATCAGTTATTGGCTATGTCTTGTTGTTTGGCAACTCTCCTGTCTCTTGGAAATCAAAGAAACAAAGCACCATTTCTAAAAGTTCTTCAGAAGATGAGTACATGGCTATGGCTGCAGCTGCCTCTGAAGTCACTTGGCTGGTTCGTTTACTTGAGGAGTTTGGTGTCACCAACTTGAAACCAGTTAGCCTCCACTAGGGATGGCAATGGGTCGGATCTGGACCGAGTCCGACAAGATCCAGACCTAGACCAACTTTTTTAGGGGTGGATCCAGATCCACTAGGTCCAAAAAAATCAGATTCAGACCCAGATCCACTGGGTCTACTGGGTCTAGGGTCGGATCTGAGTCCTAAATGGGTCTAAGTGTTTTTTTTCCAAAAAAAGGTTGTCCCTCATTTTTCTTATCTTACGTAATTTTTGCTCCCATTTTTTGTATGTAAACGTAATGTACTTTAATAAAACCACTAAATATAAAATAATTGTTAATTTTGTTAGAAAAAAGAATCATACTAGCCTTGTAATACAATAAATATTTAAAGTTTCTAATATTAATTACCTATTATTATTTATATGTCACGCCAAACAAATTTTAAATAATTTAGTATCATAGATATGAATAAAGTTAAGCACATAAAGATTGAATTATATTTATATTTTAATAATTTTTTTTAAAAAATTATATATATGGGTCTGTGGGTTGGATCTGGACCGGATCTGGGTCTTTAATTCTTGGTCCTAGACCCAGACCCGCCCCATTGAACAGAGACCCAGATCCGCCCCAGATCCATAGGGTCTAATTTTTTTGGACCTAGACCCTTAAAATGGACGGGGTCCAACCGGATCTGGGTCGGGTCTTGGACCCGTTGCCATCCCTACCCTCCACTATGATAATCAGTCAGCCATCTATATTGCCAAAAATCCTGTCTTCGTTGTGGGGACTAAACATATAGAAATTGAGGATAAAGTGTTGGAAGGTCTCTTACAACTAACTTATTTTCCCACACAGTCTCAATTGGCTGATGTGTTTACCAAAGCTCTTCCTTCACCTCAATTGCATGAGCTTCTGTCAAATCTAGGTGCCTCTCCTGCAACCCCTAGCTTGAGGGGGGGGGGGGGGGTGTTGGAAAGTCTGATATTGACTCCATCAAGTCAACACATCAGCAAGATACAAATTAGGCACATCATTACAATACTGGTCTAGCACACAGCAGATCATACCCCATGTAACAGAATTATAACAAACTATTGCAGGCCAGCTAGATTCACTACTAGAAATTAGCATATTAACGACAACCAAATAACGACAATGTGGAAAATATTGTCGCAAAATGTAATATATAGAGGCGCGGTTAATCTAATTTTAAATTTTATGAAAAATAAAAAAAGCAGAATTTTATGAAAAATAAAAAAAGCAGATTTTCATTTGTTTCCCTGTTCGTCGTCTTTGCTTAGATAACAAAGGCTTTAAAGTTTATAACCCATCAATAATCCTTCTAGAGCTACACAAGAGAACCCTAGCCACCGTATCCATCTCTCCTCTTTTGCACACTTCTTTGATTGTTTCAATCTCAATCATCTTCCCCAAAATCGAGGATTTGAGGATCTAATATTAAAATTGAGAAGGAAACAGTAATCGAATTCCATAGTCACCCGATCCAGGTAAATCAATGGTTGTCTTGATTTCTTTCATTACTTAACTCTTTCGAATTCAGATTGTTTTTTTAGAAAAATATGATTTGTGGATACGCCACAGCAAAATTTGAGCTTGCATGTGTTGTTGATTCCGTTAATAATTTCCTATTTTATAGCATTTGGGTTTTGTGTGTTTATTTAACCTGATTTGTTATCGTTTTCCTGTTTTTGTTGGTGGGTTCTCCTTTGAAGTTTCTTGTAAGGTACTGTTTTGAGTTCTGGTAGTCTCTAATTCCTGGGATTTAATTTGAATTACTCTTATTGGTTGACGAAACCGTATTCGGCATTTCAAGTTTTGAGAGTTGTTAATCTGGAGTAATTTTTCCCCAAATTTTGTGGGTACTGTTCAATCGAATTTCTAGAAATTTCGACTGAGGCTCTTTTCTTCAGTTGCGACTGATTTTTCAGTCCTTCTCTTTGTTCGTTACTGCAAATTCAGATCAATTTGCAGCTTGATTCTTGGTCCATATTTTTGAGGGTTTTCTTTTGGATTCTTGACCTATTTGTAGAATTTTATTGAAGAAATTGGTGAGCTCTTTAATGGCGACTTCGTCTTCTGAAGAACAAAGTGTTCCGCAACATCATGTGCAGATTACTGGTAGTGGTGGAGTTCATGTTGCTGCATTTGCTAATAGTGCAGGTATCAATTCTAATTGTCCTACTTCTTGCAATTTGGCTTATGGTGATAGTTGGATTGTTGAATCAGAATTGTTGATCTTCACAAGTTGTTGCTCTAAACATGGAATTATTGTGAAATTGAAATTAGTATATGAATATGATGATCAGTAGCTCATGTTAGAGTCATGATTGTAAAAACCTATTGGTATTTTCAAGGAGAAGCCATTAAAGTAGCAGACATGAGAAAACTGGTATGTCATATATTGAATTTCGTTTGAGTATAATTCCCATAATTCTGTTTATAAATTCAAACAATGTTGTTCCTTAAAACATGTTTATTTGAATTTTCCAATGTAGAAATTTATGATTTAATTCTGCTAATTGTTAAGAAAGTCTGGCAAAGTGTTCATTACATATCCAATTCCGGCGAATTCCACCAATATTCCCCCCAAATTAATGTGTCGTATATTATAAAAATTAATACTTAGTACACAATTGATAATAAAGTTTGAATGAAATTTAAAGTTCTATATATCTAATTAATCCTTATAAAGAATTTTTAATTTTGTCAGATTCTAATACACTCCGTAGAATTCGAGTTTTCCAAAACCTATAACTTAACTCAGGAAATGAATAATTTTGATATCATGATTTTCATGTTCCAGTCATAACTAAATATGTTGCTTTTTATGTTCTGTTCCATAAGTTAAAATATTTTGATTATTCGATAATCAGAATGGTGGTGAATAAGTTTTATGATTCTAGAGATAATAACCATTATGATTCTAGGGAGGTTCTTTGGTAATCAATAGGGAGTTAAGTAACTTGCTTTGTTGCAGGTTGGAGATGTCAATGTGAAGTCCGGATTTCTAGAATGACAATGACAATAATTCTATTGGGCTACTGATAATCTGCTCGAATATGTCTCCTTAGGTCTAATGCTCACCCTTCAGAACCTTTTCTTCAATTTTTTAACTTCCAAGTGTGGAAAAATTGTAGACTTTTGGGCATCATTGGTTAATTTTGAAGTCTAAAACAGAGGAATACATGATGTATTACTTATGCTATGGTTTATATACAGAGTATATGATCTTATATTTTATTTCTATTAACATTACTACTTACAATTTCCAATTTCTTTTACATTTGTAGGTATTTTACATTTTAACAAGGGAGCTGACATTAAGCCCTCAACAACTCGCTTTTTTACCACCAAATCATTTGATGTACTTATTATGTATTTTCGGGCTAATGTAGGAGAAAGAAGTCTGTGTCAAAAGTGTCTTGTGTTCAAAATAGAAGCAAGTACCAATACTAGTCATTTGTGGTATTAGTATTGACATACTCTATATAGGTACTAAAAAAATTGTATTGGGTGATTTGTCCAATTTGATCACAAGACACTTGATGGAGCTAACGGTAGAACTAAGACTGGGTGTTAGATCTTTTTTTTTCTTTCTTCGATTAGTGAAATGGAGCGAGAACTTTAATTTGTATTGCCATATTTTTGGCTATTAATAAAAATATTATTTTTTCTATTGGTTTTATACGAATCGTTTAAATTTGTTACTTTTCATTTGAATGAGTAATGAAATATTTTAAGCGGTGTTATTGTTTTTAGATGCTAATTAAATTTCGCTTACTATTTGAACTTCTTTTTACGTCAACTTAGTTGGTCATTATTTTCTATTTGTTCGACGTTATTTCATGATTAATAACGACAAGAAATTGAGTCGTCGTAATAAGTTAACGACGGACGAAGTATATTGTCGTTAATAAGTAACGACGAACACATGATTTCGTCGTTTAAAATTCACGACGAACATTATCGTTATAACTAATAACGTCGGAAGCCGTTATGACAAAACCAACGACGAACTTGGTTCGTCGTTAAAGGTTTTAACGACGACTTTTTGGTCTGAAAAAGTTCGTCGTTATAAACCCCTTTTCTAGTAGTGATTATTGCAGCATGTGTGTTAGAGTTTTCTGATTGGTTGTAAGTCAGCTGTTGCTCTCTGATTGGTTAAGGCTTGCTGTCAGCCTTGTAGTATTTATAGTCTTAGATTCATTTTACTAAGACTACTTCGCATAATCATAGCTTGTAATCCAAAAAACAATCAGAGCTTTCTTATTCTAATTTCTTCTTAGCTGCTCACTTTTCAGCAGCTACTAAACTACATTAGTGTTCATCATTTTCTGTGAATGATTCTCTTCTAAACTTGATTATTTCCTCAATTATTTCGCTCCATGAAAATAAAACAAAATTTTAAAAAGGTGATTGTGACATGTAATATAAGTTTTTATGTTTTAAAATATTAGTATAGAGTATGAATAGGTATAGCTATCATCAATTAATCATACAATATTTTTCCAACAATTGAAAGCAAAACAAAAAATCGCAAATTGCTCGTTTTCAAGTTTGAAGCTGGAACATTGCATGATGGCAATTTATTACTACTTCCATTTCAAAATGATATTTACGGTTATTATTCACACAAATGTTAAGAAAAAAAATAGAGAGCGTGTAAAAAGTTAGTGAAAATAATACAATATAAATAAAGTAACAGAAATATATGTATAAAAAGATGTGTGAGTGTAAGAAAAAATGATACTCCCTCCGTCCCAAATTATTCGTTACACTTACCTTTCAACAAAGTTTTAGGTGATAAGTGATTGTTTGGTTATCAACTGTTATTTTATTGAAAAAGTAAATGTGAAAGGGGTTAATGCACTACAAATATAAAGAGCAAAAAGGGCGTGAAGATTAAAACAAGAAGGACGACTCGTTTTCGAATATTTAATCAAATAGGGCGAGTTGATGTTCGCCTTTTAATATCTAACCAAATAGGGCGAAAGTAAAGAATTCGCCCTCTTTGATTAAAATTAGATGACGAGTGGTTAAATTTCACCCTCCTTAATCATACTTTGTTCGATCTGCAGCAACTAGCAATCCTCCCCCCTAAATGATACGGAGTACACTCTAAAGATTTTCTTTCGTTTTCCCCCAAAATCCTTTGCAGAGCTCGACCTATTGGATTCGTAGCTCTATTCAAATTTCTCTCTCTATCCTAAATCGCCAACCAAAAACCTTCACAAGTTATCCAGTAAACCATGATTTAATCGAAAACTGGTCTAATTGCTCAACTCGTTCGCTGCTCAGTTCGTAAGCTTAATGATTTGTTCGAATATTGCTCGATTATGTTGAAATTAGGTCAAATTCCGACTCACTGGTATATTCTATTCTGTTTCATTATTTTTTTCAATTAATTTTGTGTTTTTTGCTGGTAGAATTTCGATTTTGTTGGTAGATATCTTATACATATTCTTTTCTCTTGGATCTCAATGTCTTTCTATGATTTGATTGAAACATCTATTGAAGGTTTTGTTGAATATTATGTGTTTTAATGGTTTAGTTCAACAAATTGTGGTTTCTGCTGGCTTTTTATTTTTTATTGTTGTCTTTGCAATTGGCGATAGATTACTGAACTCGATTTTTATGATTTTGTGTTTGGGGTGATTTCAGGTTCGATAATTGCGACTTTCAGTAATAATTTCTCTCTTATTTTTCTAAAGTTTTATTTATCAGATGTTTTTGTGAATTTATACTGCCTTTTTAATTGTGCCTTGTTCCCTGATATAGTTTGTGTTTATACGAATTTTGAATTTTTAAAGTGTTGCATCAATAATTCAGTAATTGTTTTAATGTCCTGTATATTAGTTGGGTTTAACTGCAAAAAACAAAAAAAAAAAATTGAGTGTTTATCCCAAAATCTATTTTATGTTTGAGATGATTTGGTGGAACAACGAGATGATAAGTTTTTGGATTGTTTTTAAAGGCTCTGTTTTGACTGGGTTAAACATGTGCTAGGTTGATTAGGCTGAATTATAGTTTTTATAAGCATGTACTTATAAACTAGGGTCTCATTGGTTAGTTTAGAGAAGTTTGTTGATGCAAAAAGGTGTCTAGACTATAGATTGCTTCTGGCATATTAGACGAGAATGAAAAGTTGAAGCCCTTAGAAGTCTTTGAGGCTTGTATAGAGATATCTATGCAATACGAGACAGTAAATGAATTTGAAACTGCAAAATCTTTGCGGAGTTCAAATTCATTCTCATACATCGGCGTTCTTCCCATCATCAGGCTGTAAGAACCGAACATCTTATCCAGCTGGTAAAAGTGAGGAGACTGCAGCCGTAGTTGATATGAATGTTGAATTTTTATAATGTTGTTGTGTTGCATCTATAATTGAATGTGATCGAATTAATATCTTATTACATATTTGTTGTAATTTCTATCTGGATTCAGTTTTTTTGGTGAATTTCTATATGATTTTGATGTTACATTGCCTTCATGTGTGAGACTAATGGGAAGCATATAGCTTATCTTCTATCAATACTAAGGATAGTTAGGAACTCTTTGGTTACCAATTCACTTGTTAACTATTACTTTTGGGTGTGATTTACTTCTTGAGCTTGCAAGAAATTGTTTGTAAGAGATTAGAAATGCCAAATTGAGCAAATTGTCAGGCTTGTGTATTAAGAAAGGAGTGAAATTAATATAACAAAGTGCAATACAAATTCATAGATTTTGATATTTTCTTCTTTATGTGATTTATCATTTAAATTAGAGCGAGTATAAGCATATTACTTGAGCTTGTAGACTTGTGTAACTGGCTATATCAGACATATTGTGGTTTAGTCGACTGGGGTTATAGTGTAGTTATTTCTTTGATTCCTAGTCTTTTTCTCTGTAATGTTTTCTGATTCTTAGTTTCATACATGTTTTTTCAATTACTTAGCAATTAGTCTAGACATTCTTATAATGAAATTTGAATTAGGGAAGGATGATAAAGGCATAAAGTAATACAAGAAAAGCCTGATTATATGTTTGTGGAGCAGCATAGAGATTACAGGGCAGATTGATGTGCAAGAGGGAATGAGAAATAATATCAATTGGTAAATCATCTGTGCAAGAGTAAAGTGCATACTGTGAATCATTTAACTTCTGGTTTTGAATGTTCCTGATTTTGTTGTTATATCTTATATGTTCTTCGTCAAATAGGATATAGACGAGAGTATTGCAAGACGGAAGGAAAAGAGTGATGTACGTGAACTTAGACGTGTTTATAATGGATATAAAGATTATATCATCAGACACACTGGAACTGACGATTTTACCAACAGGTATAATTTACAGCTGAATGTTGTGCTGTTCTTTGTTACGTAATAGGTGATTACAATTAGGTTGATTTTGTACATGGATCTGTATGTTTTGAATGTAATTATTTTGCAGAGATAAGTTAACAAATGCACGAGCCATTTCTTCTGTTCTGTATGAAGTATTAGTTGCAGTTACAAGTGCAACTGGCCATCAGGTTTGTTTTTGTCTTTTTGATTCATTAAATCACCAGCTAGAACTGTCACTGACAGCATTCTTACCCTTTTCTCCACCTATTGCAACAGCTCCACGGTGATAGAGGTTCAAACTATGTCACATACAATATCTTGCCACTGGGTAATGATGGTGTTCACCAACCTATCATGCAACTCCCTGATCGAGGTGTGCTATTGCAGAAAGATTCCCTAGAAAATGCCACAGCTTTTCATATTACATCTACAATTCTTGTTTTCTGCATTTAGATTGTTTTATATTTTGTATAATAGGATGCTTCGAGATGTATTAGTTGAAACTATTTTGTTAACATAAACTGAAAGTTTGCTGCAGATCAAGGTTGCTGTAGCAGCTATACGCAATATTCGTGGTTTACCTTTCATGGAAGAATTTAAGAAGCGCAAACCTCTAAGGGCTCCTTTTGACATATTTGACTGGCTTGGTTGTCTTTGGGTTTCAGGTCCTCTATGTACCCTTAACTGAGTAGCGTGCTGACCTACTTGTGGGTTTCTCTGAATATCTGAATACTTACAAATTTCTACTGAAATCAGACAGGAAGTGTTGCCAACCAGAGGGAGATTAGATGATTGGATGTCGGATTCATCCTCAGGCAAATCTTTTCAGGTTCAGTTTTTGGAGCATCTTAGAGATTACAGGGCAGATTGATGTGCCCACAATTCCTCTATCCATTGCTTTGCATATGCTATAGATTAGATGATTGGATGTCGGATTCATCCTCCGGTAATTTATTGTTTATAGGCTCTAAAACCTGCAATTTTATTCCGATGTTTGTGATAATTGTTGTTAAGTACTTGTAGGAAACAATAATGTTTGTCCAGAAAACTGTTGGAATTGTTTATGATTCTACTAAATTCGAACCCCCGATTCAAGGTTATCTGCATCTCTTTTGCAGGTTATGGAATCAGAGAATTAAAATTCCAATAAACATGTGCTTTTATGCAGCTATATATGTATTGTTTTATCTAGGGGAACTCTTAGGTTTGAGCACTTCAGGTTTTGGTCAAATGGAATTTACGAGTTCATCCACCATGATTGTTACTGTCTCATTATTACCTAGTTTTGTGAACTATAAGCATTCCTTCAATGTGATGATTGCATTGACTAAGTTTTCCTCAAAGCAACACTAACCTATTAGCTCAAATGGGAGAGCATTGTGCAAATGCACAATGATGTGGGTTCGAATCCCACGTGGGTGAATTTATTTGATGTATTGGTCAACATTTAAAAAAAATGGAAATAAAAAAAGCAAAGAGGGCGAAAGTACCTGCATTTCATAATTTCAATCAAAGAGGGCAAAAAAAGGAGTTGCCTTTCTTTTATTAATCAAAGAGGGCGAAAATTGTTGCCCTCTTTGATTTTAATCTAGAGGGCGAAAAAAGTTGCCTTCTTTGATTCCAATCAAAGAGGGCGAATATTTTTGTATGCCCTGCAAAACTAATAGGACGAGTCTAACAGGGCGACGGGAGGGCGATTTAAAAATCGACCTAATAGCCTAAAAGGGCGAGTTTTACTTCTTTTCGCCCTCTTTGATCATATATGTTGTAGTGGAGTATTTTTTAATTGAATGAGACAGGGTGTGGGGACAAAAAAATTTATTGAGAAAAGAGAGACAATATAATAATTGTGGGTCATTCTTAATTTAGAAGTTTAACAACTAATCTGAGACGGACGAAAAAAAAAAGTGTAATAACAACTAATTTGGGACTGAGGGAATATTCCATTTACAATATTGTAATTATTGTTAGGGCAAAAATTAGGATCTAGTTTTATCGAGTAGCGGTAAACGACACCATAAGCATGAATTTACATGCGATCAAAATAACTCATGTCAATAATCATATACTCTCGACTAACAAACTCAAACATTAGTCCCACATCTCATGGCATAAAATCAAAATACCGAACAACTAAACTCTCAAAGTACCAATAAAAAATCATGCACTAGCAAGAGTATACCACTCCATCAAACCAATTACATCTCTACAAGACTACAATGCTCTAACTCTTCTTCTACCAAATATTCACAGCGAAAGTCTTTTTGTTTATCGTCCCTCTCTGCCTCTCATATTATTCGTGGCATATGCCTCTATTTATATTATAAACTAGATATTCTATATTTTATAGATTTCCTAAATCATATATTCTTTTATCCCGTATCATATACTTCGCCTCAAATGATTTTTTACGTTAAACTCAACCCTCAGGGGTATAGAGATGCATATAAAATGTATTGCATGGAAAGTGGAACTTACTCCTTATACGATGTTCTGCGGAATTCTTTGGCAAATTAAATATTGGTGATGGAATTGGTACCGGTGTTTCCGGTGATGGTGATGGTGATGGTGACGGTGACGGTGATGTCACTGACTGTTGTATCGATTGAGGTTTAGATACTACACTGAAAACCAGTAAGGAAATTTTATTCAACTCGTTAAGAAAAATATTGATACAAAAGGACAAAATAAATTCAATGAAAAGGCAATCCGTGGATTATGGACCGTGGTTTACATAGAGCATGGTGCACCAAAAGCACATATGTGCATAAGCAAAAGAACATGACACTGCGGCAAAAGAACATGCGATATAATATTTTACTTTTTTGTTATAAAAATAATATATTATTTTACTATTTATTAAAAACCTAAAAGAAAAAAATACTCATGTTCTTTTCTCGTAACCAGATGTTCTTTCAATTATATACTAGTGTTCTTAAGGTGCACCATGCTCTATTTGCACCATGGTCCACCTTCTAAATTGCGATGAAACGGCTAGAAACGGGAAGATAGGACTAGTATGTTTAATAAATCTACTCCTAATAAATAGGAGCATATATTTATTTTCTCGTATATTCAAGGTAAAATTGTCAAAAACTAGCTCATAAAATTGTATTTTGCAAAAAACTACTCCCTCCATTCCTTTATGTTGTTCCCATAAGGAATGTTGGGGGTTTTTTAAGAAAACTGAATCTTTGTTTGTATTGGGATATGAGTAATGATTGGGTGTAAGAATGATTATGTGTAAGAGATTATATATTTAAAATAAAGAAAGGAGAGAGAAAATATTTAAAAAAAAAAAGATAAATAGGAGATATTTTATTATTAATAACAAAAAAAACCAGTTTAATTCAAACACAAAAAATCAAGAAAAATCAAACCAAAACATTCAACAAACAATCAATAATTGTGTTGACCCACAGGGTTTTGATGATGACAGGCAAACTTAACTAATAAATGTTTAAGTTTCTATGCTAAGAAAACCAGGAGTTCCAGAGCAGGAACAAGAGAAGGCCAAAGCATGTAGACTTGGACAATCAGAGAAACTGATCAAGCAGGCATAAATAAGTTCCTGATGGGAACATGGTTCGAGAAGTTCCAGAGGTGGAACAACCAACATGCGGAGCAGCATGGAACATGAAGACAGGAAATAAGAGTTTATTTTCTAGGATTCATGTAAGTATGTAGTAGCGTGAAAGGTAATGGAACAAGGTGTCAAAAGGAACTCGTGGAACTTAGAGTCAAAAGCATCTAAGAGTCAGTGAATATGTTGCATATTATTATCGTAATCTGTAGGGATTTATTTAGAGTTTTGTTTCTTAATAAATCTCTACTTGGTTAAGAGTTTTAGATAATATGCACTAGTTATTTTAGGATAAGATTTAGTTTTAAATAAAAGATAAGTTTTAAATTAAATCAACTTTAATTAGGATTCTGATTTTAATTTCATCTTTTATTTATTTTTATCTTACCTGCTTTTGGAAAATAAAGAGTCAAAATTTAAAATACGTATAATGAGTTTGTGAGTGTTGAAACTTGTAATGCAAGTTCCTGCACGAACGAAATCTCATGTATTTATTTCACGTTTATGAAAAGGTTTTCAGTAAAATATTTTTGCATAAGAAAATAAATAAAAAGTGAGTTTTGGAAAAATATCTCCTGGATTATGTTTTGATAAAACGTTGCTTTTTCTCCAAGTATTTATTTTCTTTTTGTTTCCTATTTTTACTCTAACTGTTTTAATGTAAACGTGGTATAAGTTGTGCCCAAGACTTTGACTGCTTTCTCCCCAAGTTTCTCCCCAACTAACTGATCATGGGTAAGTGCCTAGAAGTTAGGAAACTTACTGTTAGTGGAGGAATAAGTGGGATTATGGTTAAGTCTTGTGCACGCTATAAATAGAGGCTTATATCTTCATTCCAAAGTGTCTGACTTGTGTCATTCCATAAGGGTTGGCTGTGGAATAATGTTATAGAAGAATATGTTTTTCATTCCACATTTTTGAGTCAGTTCCTACGAGTTCCAAGTTCTTACGAGTGACATGTTCCCCATTGGTTTTTCACGTGCTACATTCTAGAGGGATACTAATCAATTATCAATCATCAATATTTTGAGAGTTGGTCAAGGGTTGAGTGAACTCTTGTAATGGGGAATTGGTCAAGGGTTTGAGTGAATTCTTGTATCAAGTTTTGGGCTGGAACTTGAGTGAGTTCCTGATGTGTATGGGGCAGGAACGTGAGTGAGTTCCTGATATGTATTTGGGTAGGCTTTGAGTGAAGTCTATGAGAGAGAAGCAGAGAGGCTTTGAGGGAAGTCTAAGAGTCAAGAGATACTTCTAGGGAAGTCAGTGAGAGCGTAGTTGTTTGAGGGAACAACTATTGGGAACTTGAGTTCGTAGAGGAACTCAAGTAATGGCCGAGTTTCTTATAGGATTGTAACTGAGTTGTTGCCCTATAGTGAAAAGAGTTTGAGTTGAAATCCCTAGTGGGACGAGGTTTTCTTTCCAGTTGGGCCCTGGAAAGTTTCCTCGTAAAATATCTCTTGCATTGTTTCTCTACTTGCTTATGTTCTTTATAATTCCGCAAAAATTGGCTAGCAAGTTCCATATTACAATTCACCCCCTCTCTTGTAGTGTTCCATCCAAATAACAAATTGGACCAAATCAACAATCAAGATTTCGAACAAAAAAACCAAGATTAAATTTGAACAAAAAAAACGAAATTAAATTCGAACAAAAAAACCAGATTCAAAATCAACAAACAAAACAAACAATCAAGAAAATTTGACACAAATAAACCCAAAATTTCGGTATAACGAACCCAGAAGTTCAACATAAATAAACCCAAATGAAAATTACACCCAAAATTCATCCCAAAATTCAACCCAGAAATTCTAGATTAATTCAACCCAAAATTAAACCTAGAAATTTGACCAAAACAACCCAAAAATTCAAGAAAATCAACCCAAATTTTCGCCCAAATCAACCCAAAAATTCGAATTAATCAACCCAGACATTCGATAAGCAATTCAACCAAAATTAACCCAGAAATTCGACAACAACCAACCCAAAAATTCGACCAAAATCAACCCAAAATCCGACCACAATCAACCTACAAAATTCGACCAAAATCAACCAAAAAAATTCGACCACAATCAACCCAAAAAATCAACAAAATTCGACCAAAGGCAACCAAATTTTTTTTGACATAAATCAACCAAAAAACCCGACCAAAAACAACCCAAAAATTCAATAAAAAGTAACCCAGAAATTCGACTAAAAAACAGAAAATTAAACCTTGAAATTTGGGAAAATTATACCCAAAATCAACCATCAAATTTGACCAAATTTAACCCAAAAAATCAGCCAAAATAACGACCAAAATCAACCCAAATTTTCGACAAAAATCACCCAAAAATTCGACAAAAACACGCACAAAAATAAATTAATACTCACTTGATCCTTAGTATCACTCACGATTTTGAGGATTTAGAGGTCAAATTCGACCATGAAAACTCTAGATCTAGAGTTTTTAGGGTCGAATTTCACCATCTAAAGCCATAATACATGCGGCGGAGGTTTGGTTGTGGTGGTGGCGGCGATCTCGTTTTTAGATCTGAAGAATGGCGAGTTGTTTTGGAGGAGAGAGAGTGAAAAGCTTGAGAGGAGATAAACGGATGAAGAGAGAGACCGAGAGATTAAGAAAATGAAGAGAGAATGAAGAGAGAGAGAGACATCCGAAAGAGGTGAGAGAGTGAAAGGGACGGGGAGTGGGTTTGGGTTATGGGGAATGATTAAATAATTAAATAAGGGTGGTGGGGAAAAAGAGGGTGGAAAAAGGGTAGAATCTTAGGGTTTTTTGGTAAATAGTGGAGAATCTTAGGGTAAATTGGTAAAAAAAACTATAGCCAAAATAGTAAAGATTCAGAATGGGAACAACAAAAAGAAACGCCAAAAAAGGAAATGGGAACAACAAAAAGGAATGGAGGGAGTACCTTATAAGAAAACGTAAATGATAAAGGTCGAAATATGTGACTTTTAAACTGTATCACAATGATGACATGACATGCTTATGTGTCATGATTAAAATTTAAAACTAAAATATTTAACTTATATAAGCTATTATATATGTTACAAAAAACGTAGAACATTTTTAATATTCTAATTTGTTTCTGTCTTTTTAATATTCTAAATTTTAATATTCTAATTTTTAATATTTAACTTACTCACATCATCTTTTACTTATAATAAATAATTCACTCACTACCCCGCTTTCAACTTATTTTAATAAATTCAACTCACTTTCCTAAAACTATATGCCGTCAAAGTGTATTTTTTTTTAAAAGTACGGAAGAAGTACATGTCTAATTAATTGTTTCAACTTCCTGTCAAGTATTTCGGAACGGAAAAAAGTAAGAATTTTTTTTTGAAAAAAGTGGAAAGAGAGATGCACCTGGCTACGGTGGGAGACGGGCAGAACGTAACGCTATACGACTTGGGGCTGGGACAAGAAAAGGCTGCTGTAGCATCATCCTGTGGAATGGTGTAAGCGCGTGGGCACGCCTTTTTCAAGATAAGTGACCAAATCGAGGAGCCATTTTCTTTACAGTCGAACCCATTTATACTATGAGACACGTCGCATGGATTTCTACAACCAATTATGTTCCCGTTGTTGATCACCCTGAGTTTTTCCGGGCACTTGTTGTCGTTGAGATCAAATACGCAACCAGTCACAGCACAACTGCTGCCTTGCGGAGACACCGCTACCGGGATGTTATAGCCGTCAACAACGCTAACATCATAAAAGTCCTGGTTAATTTGTTTGGAGGTAGAAAAGTCGATTAAAGTAGTTGGGGATGTGGAAGTCATACCCTGACAATCCATCTTCCCAGAACCGCAATCGCCGGTGAGGCATGAGAAATTCCCTGTCAACCTGTTTGTTGAGCATAGAGTTCGCCCCCAAAGTTGACCGCTCGGAGCCTGAGTAGCTGAAATATTATTTACGACCTTTGATTCACCACTTAACAGAGAAAATCCATTGTCCATACTTGCGGTTTGTATGACCGGCCACACTGTGTAGTTGCAGTTGTTTTCTACTGTGAATGTGGTTGCCGCACCTGATAAGTACAAAATATCATGAACATATTAGCAAAATAAGGAACAAATAAATTAAATAATTACCAAGAAGAACATTCGTAGTTTCAATGGAATACCTGGAAATAGCTGAATATGCAGGGTAAGGAATACTATAGCCAAAATTAAAGCATTGTTGGCCATTTAAAAGTTTCAACTCAAGGGTAACGGTTCTTGGTTCGGAGACCGGGTACGCAATTATTTTACAAACCAAAAGTTGTATTTCATTCTTAGTATATTTCAAATGATAAGAGCCAATCAAACCGTTGATTTGGAAATGCCGTGTCGTCCTAGTTTTTCTTTGGTCTATAAATGAGGGCCATTTCGTGGACTAATTGGCTAGTACGAAGACTACAAATTGTTGGAAAATAAAAGCTTAAGAGGGAAATTAAAGGACCTCAAATTTCCACCTTCAGATCTTATTGGAGGGTAATGCCTTGTCAACATCCCTATTGTTCGGTGCATTTAAAATCATTTTTACGTTGAGTACACGTTCATCTACGATGTTTTGTACGTTAATGTGAATTTTCTCTTGTTAAATGCTAGCATTATCATACATCCGCCTATATGCACCATTTAAGTTGTACTTAATGTGGCTTTGTACTTTGTTAGTGCCTGAATGATGCTCACTTCTTCAATTCATGCGAGTTTCACTAGAATGTAGAGCACACCAGAAACTATTATATCCCTCGTTGCAAATGAACATCCACGTAAATTTTAGAGAAATATGAAATGGATCTGGGTAACCCAATGATTAGGAGAAGATTGGGATCTTTTACCAAAACGGCTACTTTGACGAATTTATTTACCAACACGGCTAATTTTAAATTCTAATTCCCAAATGAGCTAAAAGTTAACCTTTTAAAGCAAAAATCAATAAAACGGTTAATTTTTTTTTAAAAAAAGTATAGTGAACCGGTTAGGACTTTTTTTTTGGGGGGGGAAGTTGGTCAACATCGTGACTTAAAAGGGAGTAATGGACATCCTTAAATCCCTGTCTTTTCCTGATGAAGATTCCAAGAGTAAAATTAATAAGTATGTAAATTTTCTTTCTCTTTTTTTTTTCATGTTTAATTACATTCAATGAAAATGGCAGTTCAAAGTAATGCAAGGTGTGTAATTGTCGAGTGCGATAACAAGAAGGTAATTGAGATGATAAATGGCAAGGTCAGGGAAGGCACGAATCTGGGAATGATTGTTCGTGAAATATGCTCGATTGCTAGGTGGTTTGATGTAATTCATTTTTTTCATGTCTTTAGGGAGGCCAATTTAGCGGCCCATATAATGGCTCACCTAAATCCACTTGACTTCTCTACTAGAGTCTAGGTTGAGGGATGTCCGAGTATTTTAGGTGATGTAATTGCTTCGGATTTTTGTTTAATTAATAATATCAACTAGCGGTACCGCCCGTTTTCCCTAAAAAAAAAAAAAATATTTGTCATTAGAAATCTTATGGAACTTTTTATATTTATTAACGGTAATCAATTATTACATAGGTTAAATAGCCCTACATATATTCTTTGCGCTCACCATGGGCATATGTATGGCCACGATTCTCTACAAAGTAAATACGGTTGGTAAGTATTCCACTTTATTATAAAACCTCTTATCGCTTGTGCAATATTATTTGTAAATAACTAATATTTAAACCCATAAAATATTATACGTACAAATTCTTAAAAAACAAACCAAAAAAAAAAATCAGACCGGTTCAATGGATTTGGCTTAAAGAAAAAATAGTCATTTTGGTAGATCAAATTTAGCTAGTTTGGGAATTAAAATTTAAAAGTAGTTGTTTTGGTAAATAAATGTGTCAAAGTAGCCAATTTGGTAAAAGATCCAGAAGATTGTGGTCCACCTATAATTCCAATGGAGGTTCCATACTAAAATCAATTGACAATTGTGAAAGTAACTCAATAAGCTTAGACGTTGTTATTTTTTATCTTTCTTCTCAAATACGGGACAACTCACATATTAGTATACTACAAGAAAAAGGACTTTAGGAAACAAAATATTGGGTTTCAACGGTGACAAAGATACCGATTTGTTTCATAAGTCATTCTCCCGTGTTAGATAATCGTAACATCCTTTCATAGAGATTGCCCACTTTTGCAGCTACATTACTTGTACTTTTATGGTAATTACCGGAATCGAAAAAGAAATTTGAAATTATCGCAAAGAGTATTAGAAATTGTTGAGTATAATGTAGTTATTCTATAGGATAGAATATCATATGAGATAAAGTTATGTGATATGAAGAGCCTAGGAGATTTTTCATCTGTCGGTGGGTTAGAAAAATAAACCCACCGGCGGAATTCACAGTTAATATAATAATTCTGCTGCAAATAATTGGTAGAAGATGAGTTTGTGTTGGATAAAAGACTCGTACTTGGAATCGCGTCCAATTCGAGTATTGATTTGAGTTTGGTTTTGCTTCGAAAAACCAATGAAGATTTGGGACCTTGGTTTTGCTCCAAAAAACCAATGACGGATTGAGCATGGTTTTGCTCAAGAGAAGCCGAAGGCGTTCCCGTTACATTGAGATAATTGGTTAGTTCGAAAAGAAGGACATTCTCATCAAGAGACCCAAAAAAAATTTGCAGGTTCGAAAATAATGGCGTTCTTGCTCGAGTATTTTTTTTTAAATTGAAGCCGACATCACTAAGTTGTGCATATCGACTTCAACAAAGACGAACAAGGTCCAGTTTATCCGATTGGGTACTAACGCATAAAATATTTTTACGCTTGAAACTACGGTTGCGGGAGGGTGTTGAGGATAACTTAGTTATCATAGAGGATATAGTATCATATAAGATAGAGTTATGTTATATGATATGAGATAAAAGTCTATAGGACTTAGCCAGGAATCCTACACTTTGTAGGACATCTAGTTCGTAATATAAATAGAGGCGTATGCCCACGAATAAAATGAGACAATCAAATAATATATTCTCCAATAACTTAACAGAAATGAATTAATTACAATCAGCGTAAGCCGTCTATTAAACTTATAAGTTGTTCTTTAAACATACAATAAATAACAAATGAATGAAGTGGGGTTAATCGCGGGAATACACTTCTGTAATCGAGTTAGGACCTGTATAAACACCTAGAGAATGATTTTGCATCTCATTCTCTTCTAAATTATTAATACCAAAGAAATTGGGAGGCCTTGGAACTGGTAAACTAACTGATTTACTATTAAGGGCAGCAACAATAGTGTTCATTCTCGGCCTTAAAACATCATTTTCTTGAACACATAATAGCCCAATATGAATGCATTTAGTTACTTCGTCTATTGGAATATTGTTGTGCAATGTTGTATCTACCAAATCTAACGTCTTCTTCTCATTCCACTGAAGGAAATAATGCCCTTGGTCCAAGTATGCATTCTATGTTAAGTCTAATAAATGCGGTTCAGTATTAATTAACAAGTTAATAATTCAGTGAGATCAAGTGAGCTGAATGCCTAGCTAGAGGCCGCTTCAGTTCAAGTGGAATTAATGATATTAATCCACAGCTTACTCTTGACTGAACCCGTAGGGTCACACAAATAGTACGTAAACGGATCAAGTATTTAATGGCATTAGATACTCCATCTATGGATATTCGGAATCGACGGATCTTGGTTTCAGTGGGAGCTGAGATCGTCACAGGCAAGAAATGAATACTCCGGAAACGATGATATTGCCGGAAACGGAAATATGGATCGTATCGGAAATATAAATATTATCCAAGTCGTAGATATTGCCGGAAACGGAAACATGGTACGTATCGGAAAATATTATCGGAAATGGAAATATTGCCAGAATCGGAAATATTGCCGGAAACGGAAATATTGTCAGAATCGGAAATATTATCGGAATCGGAAAATAATTCCGGAAACGGAAATATTAAATATTTGTTCGAAACGGAAATTGATTCCGGAATCGGAAATATTAAATATTGTTCGTATCGGAAATGAATTCCGGAACCGGGAATTTAATCGGAAGCGTATCGTACGAATTAGCATCGGACGAGGCCTGCCGGACGAAGGCCCAGCACGAAGTCGGGCCATCGCCCAGCAAGCCAAACGCGCGCCCAGCCAAGGCAGCGCCCAGGCCCACCGCAAGGCAGGCCCAGCGCGCGCCTAAGGCCATGGGCCTCGCTGCGTGGGCTGCTGCTCGCACGCACGCATGGGCGGCCCTCGTGGCTGCCGTGTGTGTGTGTGAGTTTGTGTTCATGCACGATTCCTAAAACTATTAGAATTAGTATATGATTAAATTCCTATTCCTAAAAGGATAAATTAATTAATTAGAGTTCTTATAGGATTCTAAGTTTAATTAATTCGTATCCTACTAGGATTCCAATTCCCTTTCCATAACTTTATAAATACGTGCCTAGGGTCACATATTTTATGAGATTAATTCAAGTATTCAAAGTGAGTTTTGAGAGAAAAATTCAGCCATATTTCTTACCTAAGAGTGCCGAAAATTCTAGTACCTTAAGGGCGATTCTAGTTGGTCAATCTTAAGGCGGATCCGGACGTGCTGTGGACTGTCTACGGAGGGACGACACTTGGAGTCCTAAAGACTTGTTCTTGTTCGGTTCGGGCGCAGCTAGGGAAGGCACGCAACAAAGAGTATGCATCTAAATTATGCTATATGATTATGTGTAAATAATATGTATTCCTGGCTTAATGGTTGTTTCCGCATGATTTATGTATTGTCATATGTATCATAACCTAACAGTGGTATCACGAGCCCCTTATTATTTTCATAATCTAAATTGCATGAACATGGTTAAATATTACAAATTTGCATGAATTAAAAGGGGTGATTAATTTTCGTAATTGTTAATTAATTGCAAATTGCGTTTATTTAATTATACGTACGCAGTTTTTCGGCAGTTTCTTCGTTACTCATCCAAATCGAGTGATTTTTGTGTCAATTCCGCATGTAAAAGGCATTCTAAAATTTTGACAAAAATAGTAATTTTCTGCCGAACCCAGAATTCTCAAATTCGAAGCTTAACTATGACTTTTCGAAGGTTTTAGTTTTTCGAATGCAAAATTTCGTAAATTTAAGATGTTAAATTAAATATTTGCGATATCTGTTGATAAATCTTGAATTTTTGATTGACCTACTGTATATGTTTAACAAGTTTGAATGCCTAGCCTTGTTAATTATGCAATCTAATTTGTAATTATGATTAATTTGTTGAAAATTAGAATAATTTAGAATTAATTTGATTTTCATAATTAATTATAATTTAATTAGAAACCTATGATTAAAAACCACCATAAAAATTGTAAATTTATGATAAATTTTAAATTTTTATGACCTAGACTTGAATCCATAATAATCGGAAATCAATTGGATAATAAATTTTCGATTTTTCGCCCTAAAATTATAAAATTAATATTATTTATTAATTTGTCATTAATTTTAAATATAAATTTTAAATTTTTATGCGATTCGTTCATATAACTTGCACGCACAAAGCAATGGACGCTTCGTGTTACCCTTAAGGGGTGTTGTATAGTGCGGGCATGCGACGACGAGCAAGGGAGCTCGTCGCCCGTGCGGCACGAATGCAATGAGCAAGGCATGGTGCACGAGCACAAGGCAGCAGCCCTGCCTTGTGTCGTGGGCCACGAGCTATGAATAAATGGGTATGGGCGAAAGGCAAGCCAAGGCAGTCGCGTGTGGGCAGCAAGCGAGATGCGCCACGACGCGCAATGCCTCGCGCAAGCGCGCGCAGCCTCGCGCGCAGCGAGCGCAAGCTCGCGTTCCACGAGCGCTGCGCCCAGCGATTGATCGCGCGCAATTGCTCGCGCGCACAGCGAGCGATGGCTCGCGCGCACATCGAGCAATGGCTCGCGCGCACAGCGAGCGCTGGCGAGCGCGCACAGCGAGCGATGGCTCGCGTGCGCCGAGCGCTGGCGCGCGCGCAGCGAGCACCATAGCGTGCGATGGCTTGCGATGGAAGATGCAGCAGCTATGCGACGAGCGCATGGACTGCGCGCACATGGCCAGCAATGGCTGTGTGCGTGCGGCCCATGGGCGTGCAATGCGTAGGGTGTTTGCGTTACGATTAGATCGTTTTGAATGTTTAATTTGAAATTTTTTAGTTTACGTAATTTTAATTAATTTTAAAATTAATAATTTAAATTATTTTCTTGGATTTTAATTTTGAATATTGTAATTATAATAAATTTTATTTATTCTAATTATTTTACTAAAATTAAAATCATGAATTAATTTAAATACGACTGAAATTAAATTAAACTTTTTGGATTCAATTATAAATTTATATGAGCTTTAAATTTTAATTAAAATTGTATGTTTCCGGTTAGACTTGAAATACATTTTTATGTTTAAAATTAGTAAAGCATATGAATTTATTGGTTTAAGTGGGAGCGCTTTTTAGTCATAAACTCTTGATTAGGTCTACAAATCCTTAAGGTTAAAACAACTTGATTAGAATTAATAAGGACTGAATAATTGGTAGATTATTGGTGCCCTTGATTAATTGCTGCAAATGTTTACGTGATGCATAATGTGTTTTACTAACCAGCTATGTGGGCCATTCATGATAATGAATGGGTGAATGGTATATATTGTATATGTACTGTTTTGCAGGTTATGAAGTGACTAGTATGGCCCAAATAGGATAGAAAATATGGTCTGCGTACCATTAATTTGAATGTAATTGGTCTAAAGTACCAAAGTTATTTTTCAATTCAAATATGGTCTGCGTACCATCAAATAGTTGTAATTAGTTATAGCTTATCCTATTTGAAGAAAATGGTGCCTCCCACGGAGATTTTCAAGACGGACTTTGAAGTTAAAGCTTCAAGATGAAGTCGGGCCATACTAGATCACATTTATCTTATGCATGCTTTAAGTTATTTATTGCTTTAAATATGTCTTAATTATGCATAAGATTGTGGCTTGATTATGTTGCATGATTAAGGATTTTAGTTCACTTAAAATCTAACCAACATAGTAAGAGCCTTAAGTTCCAAACTTAAAAATTGAGTTATAAGGTGCCATGCCAAAATATACACTTGCTTGGATATCCTTTACATCAATCTAGTAATAGTTTTCGCTCAGCGAGGTGTTACTTATTGGTCCTAAAGGGGCAAGGTACACAAATAATTGTGAGTACATGTTAGTTTTGGTGAAACTCAACGATATAAGTAAGGAGTCCTTTTATGTCGTGGCAAAATCGATAGGTTTACCTAATAAGTTCTTAGACGTACCTATCAACCAAGAGTAGTTTCTAGACTATTAGCAAAAGGCTTTTGCTTACCTAAAATGTTTTAGAATTGAGTCGACAAACTGTGCTTAATTCTTCAATGGTTTTAGGGTCTTGGAATTATTTTATTCACACCTGCCGGAACAATAAAATCGAATAAAATGCTAATAACTTGTTTGAATTGCATGGTTGCTTTAATTTCAAGTTATTATTCATGATAAATGTTTAGACTTTGCATGCTTCAATGTATGTTTTAATTATTGTTTATAATTAAATATCTTGCACTGCAATAAATCCTTTTAGAAAGGTAACAGTAAATTTCCTCGATTGGTAGTGAATCCAAGAACGATTCACGGAAAAGAGAGAAAGTGAGCAATTTAAAATGTACGCTTCTTATATCGACTTTTATGGTTGTTTTCGAATATCAAAATCGAATGGCAAACCGATTGGTGCTTGTGAATTCAAAATACAATGTAGTTTTGAGATCATAAAGCATTGAGTTTAAACGCTCAGCTTTACCAATGGTTAACAACCTAATATCTTTGTCCATTTAATTCTCGAATAAGTCTAGTCCCTAGACATTTGAATAGATCGATGCTTAGAGAACTTTAGAAGCTTCTGGTAAGATCATCTAGTTGAAACAAAATATTCAACATAAATTAAATGGTAAGAACCTTGTTGGGGTGACATTGGACATGTCTAACAAAGTATAAAAGTCAACACTAAAGAATTCAATTCTTTAGACTATAAGAAAGGGTACAAGAAATAGGAAAACAAAGGAACAAATGAAAGGAATTTACGATTCCGTTTCTACCTATAAGTTTATGTTTAAAGAGAAGTGACCTAGCAATCAAACTTCCTTGGTATCATATACCGCTTGAGGTTCTTACTTCGGTAATAACTCAAACAATGGAAGCTAGGATACACTAATGACCTACAAGTGGGAAATGAAGCATGGCAATGCTACATTAATTGTAGGGTCATCTAAGTTTGTTTTAAGTCCTTTCAAAGGCTGGAACTTAATGGCTATTTTGTTCCATAATCAACATACCTAAATTTCTGTTTTCAAACACAGAAAGACTCACATTCAAGAAAAACAAAAACAATGTTTGTTTGTTTATTTGAATGAAATGGTCAATTACAGGTTGAGTCAATATGCTTGATTAAAACAAACAACTCTTTAAAGAACTTTACTAGGTTCAAATCAACCCCTTAATTTGAGTTCCACTAATCTTTGGCATTGTTGCTTAGACCATATCAATAAGTTAACATTCAAAAGCTCTATTTTGATGGACTTTTGAAAGTTGATTGATTTCTAGATCAATTCAAGACAAGCTAGTCTTACTTGTTGAAAGTAACAAAAGATATGAACTATTGTTAGAACGCCTAGACAATAGAGTTCAAAGCTAAAGAAAGATTTTATGACTTTATTATTTCACATGGATTTGAGTGAATATAGGTTTATTTACTCAAATGTGATATAAGTTGAATCTGTTTGGCTAGTTCAAAGATTCAGAAGTATAAAATCCACTTGGTAAGAAATCATAAAGATCTAGGTTAGATCATGTTGATGATTACTTAAATCAAGAATGATCATCAATGATTGTGTAGTAAAATTCACAATCTAGCTCCATAAGATATGGCATATCTAAGTTGGAATGATCGAAGTCGATTAGTACTTGATTCGATCAATGATGGATCATAAAGACTTTTCCTTTAATTTCTAAAACAAAATGCTCAACTACCACCAAACTAAACCAAATTCGTCAAAGCTATTGAAAAGTAATTTCAGAATAACTTTTCATAAAATATATCTAGAGAGTTGCAAAACTCAGTGGGAGCTTAATGTTTGTCATTCGACAAACTAAGGCTCAAGTATAGATATATGTTTCATTATGATTTATTCAAATGAAACACAAGGGTATTGTTTCTACCACGAATTTTTGAGAACATAATGTTTGTTTGCTCGAAATAATGTCCTTTTGGAGATTCGTTTCCAAAATGACAAGTGGGAGAAAATAGACCTCGAAAGTCTTCGAGGCGAACAACAAACATAAACGGACATTCCGGAGGCTTTTCGAAGTGCTTCAGAAAATCCGAACTTATTCTTTAAGGACTTTAGAAGTGGCTTTAAAGAATAGACATCTCTTAGAAGACTTTACAAGTGCTTCAAGGAGAACAGAATATTCAAAGGACTTTCAAGTGGCTATTGATATTCTATTGTTTGATGTTCTATACCCTAGTAGGCATAGAGTTCAAGTCACTGGAACTATGAGATTCTTCTATTAGATAGTGAAGAAACATGGAGTTCAGGTCACTGAAACTATGCAATTCTTCTATTAGATAGAAAAGAAACCTACAACTTGCAGTCAAACTAAAAGAAGTGACTTGTAAGAAAGCTATGACGAAACCCAGATTCCCTAAAATGGTTAGAGGCCATATATAGACTATATGTTTAATTGGTTAAAGGCCATAAAACATACTCAATGTTTTGATGACAAAATTGAAATTTTGTTGATTTGCAAGAATAGTTTCACACCTATTGGTTGCAAGTTTGTTTTAAGGATAAAAACCATCAAACATGGAATTGTGTTCACACACAAAGCTAGATTAGTTGCTAAAGGTTACAAGCAAATTCATGGCATGGATTGTGTTGAAACCTCATGCAAAATCGTAATACTTAAGTCTATAATTCAAGCAATGATTGCATATTGGTACATATGGCAATTGGATGACAAAACGTATTCCTCAATCAAATGTTGGAATATAATATGTACATGGTATGTCATAGAATTTGTGGATCCAAATAAATGCTTGAAAAGGAAAGCTAGATTATAAAATCTAAGTACAGATTTAAGCAAGCAATTGGGAATTGGAACTGTATTTTAAGTGAAGCTAATAAGCATTTTAGTTTCATAAAATATACATGATTCTTATAGATATATAAGAAGTTTAGTGGGAGTACATAAAAACTTAATTGGTCCTATGTATATCACACACATATCTCTCTATTGTGAAATAACATTCAAATGCTAATGACTTAGATTTGAGATTATTCATCAATGATGGACCATGGCGAAACTTAGTACATACTGGGTATTAAGATCTATTTACAAAGATCTTATGATATTGTTTTGGATTAAGTAATGGCATTTACTAAATCAAACACGAAAGTCTCCATTGGAGATATTCGACCCATGTGAATAAATCTAAGTAAAGGATGTTTGAACTATGTATAAGCATTTACTAAGTTAAACATCAAAGAGTCTAAATGAGATTCTTAACCTATATTATATGTCAAAGAATTTAGCTGAATTTAGTATCTACTGAAACTAGATAAGCTAAAGTTACATGAATAGAATTCAATTGGGAATTATTCTGCAAAAGAATTTATCATGTATGATATAATATGAGGATCGCCAAAAACGTATCGTATGACTTTAGCCATGACGAACATATACCAATCTCTATTGATCTAAGTAAAGATCAACTAGATTGAGATCAAGAATACTTATGGTACTTGAAAAGGTACATAGGAATAGTTCTTGATTCAAGGAAATAAAGATATGCTAAATATTGATGCTACACGCATAAACACTGGCAAAGGATCAAGCAAGACCCTTTGGAGTTAACCATTGATAAGGACGAGCTATAGAGCATCGTGTTTTGAAAATGGCAACATGGGTTGGAGACCATGAGTTGTTGCGTGGGAAATTAAAATAATAATTTCTATGTTCTAAGATATAGTTGGAGAATCTTCCACATATCTATGAACTGCCTGGATAGGTAAATCCAAACAAAGCATCACTAGCAACCTATACAGTTGAAGTAAAAGTAATTATTGCCTAAGAAGCAATAAAACAGGGTTGTTTAAAGTTCTTCACTGAACTTGGGTAGATCACCTATCTGCTGGCTTGATGGTTCTTCATTGAAAAATGCGTAGAACCACTCTTGAAGCAAGAAAAACGTCTGCTAACTTGATGGTTCTTCATTGCAAAATGAGTAAAACCACCATCGAAGTAAAAAAGACTAGATCACATAATAAACAAACTCGAAAAGATCTTATCATCATATCTCGAAGAACATTCGATGAAAAGGATATTAAGATTGGCAAAGCATGATAACTAAACCTATGCAACAAGTGAGAAACAACACTCACGTTGTAACACTGGAAATCAAGCATAGCTTTGAATTCCATGAATTGTTTTAGAAGATGGGTTTGAGGCCCATGGTTATAAAACATTGGGGTTGAACATTTATCATATATGAAATGTATTTTCATATTCCATTTAATCTTGGTTTAGTATTAAATGATGAGTCCCTTCAATTTGACGATATATTCAAGATAGACTGTCAGGACCAGTCCTGTGACTAAGAAATGTCTATCAAGTGAACTTGAATGTCAAAGGTTGAAAATGGTCCCTAGTCGGAGTTTTCTATAAAATTGGACGCATAGAAAACGTTAGACGATTAGAATGCAAGATGACTAGTAGTTCTGTTTCTTGAACTATGTGGACATGGCAATGTCATAATCATTTGCATAGATACTTACTTTGGGAAGACTAGTATCGGACAAGACCTATGAAACTTTACTGTAAGAGATGAAAATCTGTCATAAGTAAATTTCATTAAAATTATTAGACACTAAATCCTCAATACCTGAGTGATTTGAGATTACTTGTTTGAGAACTGGTTGCTTTGACGTTGACCAACCGTCGCACCGTAAAAGGAGGCTATAAAGGCAACGCTCAGGTAATCACCTATCAAACGAAGTCTAATCTCAAGATCGCAAGATAGGGATTGTCCTCCCATAAATCGGGATGAGATGCTTAAAAGTTGTACAAGGCCACTCGGAGAGCTAGAAACTGTGAAATGCATGGCCGTGCTCGGATGAATCATAGGCTATGATTATCTGTTTATTTGATCAGTTGAACTCTGAAACCGAGGAACACCTCTGGACATAATAAGGATGACAACTCTTACCTTATGTTCAAGAGCAAGCATCGAGCGACAAAGGAATTAGGAAATGCACACTTGTCCCTAAGGACAAGTGGGAGACTGAAGGAAATAATGCCATTGGTCCAAGTATGCATTCTATGTTAAGTCTAATAAATGCGGTTCAGTATTAATTAACAAGTTAATAATTCAGTGAGATCAAGTGAGCTGAATGCCTAGCTAGAGGCCGCTTCAGTTCAAGTGGAATTAATGATATTAATCCACAGCTTACTCTTGACTGAACCCGTAGGGTCACACAAATAGTACGTAAACGGATCAAGTATTTAATGGCATTAGATACTCCATCTATGGATATTCGGAATCGACGGATCTTGGTTTCAGTGGGAGCTGAGATCGTCACAGGCAAGAAATGAATACTCCGGAAACGATGATATTGCCGGAAACGGAAATATGGATCGTATCGGAAATATAAATATTATCCAAGTCGTAGATATTGCCGGAAACGGAAACATGGTACGTATCGGAAAATATTATCGGAAATGGAAATATTGTCAGAATCGGAAATATTGCCGGAAACGGAAATATTGTCAGAATCGGAAATATTATCGGAATCGGAAAATAATTCCGGAAACGGAAATATTAAATATTTGTTCGAAACGGAAATTGATTCCGGAATCGGAAATATTAAATATTGTTCGTATCGGAAATGAATTCCGGAACCGGGAATTTAATCGGAAGCGTATCGTACGAATTAGCATCGGACGAGGCCTGCCGGACGAAGGCCCAGCACGAAGTCGGGCCATCGCCCAGCAAGCCAAACGCGCGCCCAGCCAAGGCAGCGCCCAGGCCCACCGCAAGGCAGGCCCAGCGCGCGCCTAAGGCCATGGGCCTCGCTGCCTGGGCTGCTGCTCGCACGCACGCATGGGCGGCCCTCGTGGCTGCCGTGTGTGTGTGTGTGAGTTTGTGTTCATGCACGATTCCTAAAACTATTAGAATTAGTATATGATTAAATTCCTATTCCTAAAAGGATAAATTAATTAATTAGAGTTCTTATAGGATTCTAAGTTTAATTAATTCGTATCCTACTAGGATTCCAATTCCCTTTCCATAACTCTATAAATACGTGCCTAGGGTCACATATTTTAAGAGATTAATTCAAGTATTCAAAGTGAGTTTTGAGAGAAAAATTCAGCCATATTTCTTACCTAAGAGTGCCGAAAATTCTAGTACCTTAAGGGCGATTCTAGTTGGTCAATCTTAAGGCGGATCCGGACGTGCTGTGGACTGTCTACGGAGGGACGACACTTGGAGTCCTAAAGACTTGTTCTTGTTCGGTTCGGGCGCAGCTAGGGAAGGCACGCAACAAAGAGTATGCATCTAAATTATGCTATATGATTATGTGTAAATAATATGTATTCCTGGCTTAATGGTTGTTTCCGCATGATTTATGTATTGTCATATGTATCATAACCTAACATCCACAACCTCCATGCCTGTTAGTTCAACAACACAAATACATACACATACTTAAAATAAGTGGGTTCATATTTGAATCATAATTCATCATTATATATATGTGGTCAACTACAAACACTTACACGATGTAGCATTGCCTCTTCAAGCTGCAATGGTCCTAAACATCTACTTCTCTGACCACTCACGATCTCAAGGACTAACACTCCAAAACTATAAACATCAGATTTTACTGAGTAATGACCAGCCATTGCATATTCCGGAGCCATATAACCACTGCATTTTACAATAAGAAACAGGGTTTGGTTAGAAAGTTCATTCCACATTTTACAATAAGAAATCTTGATATGTATATGGAACTTTTTATAAAACAGCACTACAAAATAATCATTTTATAGAGGCGGGGAATTTTGTCTCTAAATAGTCCAAATCCGTCTCAAAATGATGATTAGAGACAGATTTGAGATGGAATTAGGGCGTCTCTATAGATGGCGTTTAAAAAAAAGGACGATGATATAGGTCGCAAGTTGCGACAACAAAATGTTGTCGCAGTCTTACATGTCAGCGTTTCATTGGTACATATAGGCGCCACATAGGCTACATGTCGTTAATTTTTTTTACTATCAATTCAATATTTTTACTATGAAAGTATATAAATAAGGTAGTCGATACAAAAAAGTAAATAAATATTTATTATATTTATAGTAAATATATATTTCCTTTTATCTTATAAATTACAAAAATAAAATTTATAATCTAATAATATATTTTTTGTGTAATTAAAAAATACATCAATTTAATTTAAAAGTGCACTAATTTTTTATAATCCTAATTTTTAAATGCAGAAAATATTGTGCAAAACTAAAAATGTCATAATTACCCTTTGCATCCTAAACCTATTACTCCATATCATATCCCCTGCTACACACCTACATTGAATTGAAACATAAGCTATTTCTAAATCTAATAAATTTTGGTAACAAGCAATCTGGTAAATGAAACATTAACACAACCAGGAGCGATTATCCTTCATCGATTCTTATAATTTCGAACTAAGCGATTTCAAGTGAATACGAAGAATTTCACTCGTCGACTGAAGCATGACAATGACAATTTCAAAAGCATGACATGACAGAGAAGATGAAGATTGTAACTCTACATGACAATGACAATTTTAAAAGCATTGAGTTTTAAATTTGTAATTATTTTTTATGATTCCGAAATAATAAAGTCTCAAATCCAAGGGATCAATACGAAGAGATAATTTATATCATCTGCCATTAACATATTCTTCCTTCATAGGTCACAACGGAACTCCTTGTCAAAAAAATACTCCGTATTTTTTTTTACTAAGCGTCATTTCTGGTGGGAAACATTTACCTTTTTTTTTTTTTTTTTTGTATTTTGGTCATTTCCAATTTTGTATTAATAAATAAATCCTGCATTTAGCAATACCTGTATTTTTTTTTCTAAGTACAAATTAGTAAAGGTATTTTTATTTTAATTTCCTATATCATATAAATAATTAAAAGTATTTTTTTTTTCTAATTTCCTATACAAATTAGAATTATTTTTCTGAAATAAAAAATTACATTACTCAATTTGTAAAGTGGGATATTAAGATTTTCCTACCTTTTTTGTAACGTGAATAATAGGTTATATAATCTAAATATTTTAGTTTCCAAATATATTTATGACACGTAGGCGTGCCATGTCACCACTGTGACACGGCTTAAAGGTCGCATGTTGCGACCTTTATCATTTCCGAAAAAAAAAATTGAGACGGAACTTTGGCAAATCCATTACAAATTTGAAACGGAATTTTTGAAACTCCATATACAATGCCTTAGAGACGAAATTTTACTAATTCGTCTCAAATTTGAGATTCTTATAGTATTCGTCTCAAAATTCATCTATAACAATGCATAATTTTGTAGTGCAAAGATTTCCAAAAATGTGAAAATTAATTCAGTAAGTATAAAAAAAATCATAATCGTAGTTATAGTTTTGAGATCTTACTAAGTTCCGACGATTCTTTTCGTGTCACCTTGAGTTTGATCAACACCAAAAAGTTTTGCGAGGCCAAAATCTGATATCTTGGGGTTCATTTCTTCGTCTAATAATATGTTACTTGATTTAAGATCTCGATGAATGATCTTATATGGGGAATCTTCGTGAAGATATAAAAGGCCTCTCGCAATAGCAGCAATAATGTTGAATCTTGTTTCCCAATCTAAACTTGTTTGCTTTATTTTATCTGCATCATGGCCATGTACACAATTAATGAGGCATTAAAGCACAAATATAGAATATTTTTCAATATACATACTTAATTGGTCATTACCAAATATAAATCTGTCCAAACTTGAATTAGGAAGAAATTCATAAACAAGTATCTTTTCTTCTAACGCCACACAGAATCCCAAGAGCTTGACCAAGTTTTTGTGTCTAAGTTTTGCAACTAAAACAACTTCAGTTTTAAACTCTGCTGCTCCTTGTCCCGAGTTTTTGGATAGTCTTTTTACAGCAATTTCCTGACCATTCTGTAATTTTCCCTAATAAAGAACTCCAATACACCGGTAAGGAAATTAAATTGAATGCAAAGAGAAAATTAATTTATTTGTAGTCTAATATACTCCTAACGCAGTAGAGAATAAAACGTCAAACTCCACAACATTAATATGTATTACCTACGTTTCAAAATGATCTTTACGGTTACTATTTGTACAAATATTAAAATAAAAGTTAAGAAAAGTGTATAAAAATGTGGGCCAGCTGGTGTAGGAAAAAAATGTATAAAATAAGAGAAAGTGAGTTGAAAGTTGTAA
Source organism: Spinacia oleracea (assembly GCF_020520425.1). Classification (NCBI taxonomy): domain Eukaryota; kingdom Viridiplantae; phylum Streptophyta; class Magnoliopsida; order Caryophyllales; family Amaranthaceae; genus Spinacia; species Spinacia oleracea. Next base: position 10,801,896 of record NC_079492.1, on the reverse strand, counting down.
ATGTTGTTGGTAAAGTAATAAATTTTTATTTCGAAAAATAAAATAAATCACAATGTAAAGAATATTGTGAAACAGACTAAACGGAAAGTGTAAAGATAATTTTAAAATGGAGGTAGTATTTTATTCATGAAATTGAGTGTGAAAAGATAAAGATAAAAAATCAATTATAGAGCTTAATCCTATACTCCCTATGATCCTAAATACTTTTAACACTTTGACTGACACACATATAAAGACACTATTTTGACCCGTAATTATATTCAATTACATATTATTAACATATCACACAACATAAACATTTACTACCTCCGTTTCAGAAAGTTCTTTACAGTTACTATTTGCACGGACTCCAATGCAATATTTAACTACTATTATATCCAATTTCCTATGTGAAAAAAATATAAAAAGTTGATATTCTAAAAATACATAATGAGACCAATCTAACAAGATATTACATGTAAAGTTTTGATGTATATAATAGTGAGAATTTACGGTCAAAGTTTTCATATTTTGGACACATATTCCTAAGCGTAAAGAACTTTCAGAAACGGAGGAAGTACATATTAATGACATTTCATATTTATATATTAGTAAGACTTTTATCTCAAAGTTAATGTAAGAATAATGCAAAAGTCAAACTGTTGCAAGTATATATTCAAGGACGAAGGAAGTACATAGTATAAATTACCTTGTAAACTTCACCAAATCCACCTTCTCCGAGTTTGTTTTCTGCGGCAAAGTTATTTGTTGCTAATCGAATTGTATTTAAGTCAAATTGCAAGGAGTTCAATAAAGATTTTTGAATCTCATACCCTTCCGCTAAATAAGTAGAAAAATATCAGTCTCAATTCTCAAAGTAATTAAAAGTTAAGCATCTTCAAGTTCAAATGCTGTCTTATAACTTACAACAAGTTGATGTTTTGATAACCTTCCTCTTGCGTATACATGTCCAAACTCCATACAATAACAAAATTGTTATTGCAAATGTTATTGGTAACCCAACTAAGAGAATAGTATGCGTCCTTTTAGATTCACCTGCATGTTCGACGTGACACACTAATTATCATTGATGTAATTATGTAAAACCAATCAGTCCTAAGAGGATTAGCTCAACTAGGTTATAAACTAGAACGTTTTTGCTTTATCTTCAAATATGGGACACAATTACACTTACGTTCTAATAAATTAAGAGCTTATATAGTACGTAGTATTCTACACAGATACAAAAAAAAACCCATAAAATAGCACTACAAAAAATTGTACTATTAACGACGGTAAATCCCGTCGTAAAAGGCCAATAATTGTTGATTAACGACGGGATTTTCTGTTAGGGACCCGTCATAAAAGGGGGCCGTCGTTAATAGAAAATACTGTCGTTATTAGTTTATTCCTGTCGTTATTAGGTTATTCCTGTCTTTGTTAGGTTGTTAGCCCCGCCACAAAAAAGGCTTTTGCGACGGGATTTTTGACCCGTCATAATTAGGTTGTCGTTAAAGATACAAATGATTGTAGTGTAGTAAAAATAAAAAGTACACCATCCGTCTCAAATTACTCGTTACACTTAACCTCTCACAAAAGTTTAGGTGATAAGTGATTGTTTGGTTATCAATTATTATTTCAATGAAAAAGTAGGTGTGACACTACAAGAAATTGTAACATTAATATTAATGACGGAAAATTTCGTCGCTAAAGGCTAATAATCGTTGATTAACGACGAATTTCCTGTCGTGAACCCTTCATAAAGAGGGGGCGTTGTTAATAGAAAATCACGCCGTTACCCATCGTAAAAGACATTTGCGACGGTTGTTCCCATCTTTGTTTGGTTGTTAGCCCCGTCGCAAAAGGCTTATGTGGCCGATTTTTTAACTCGTTGTTATTAGGTTGTCATTAAAAATACAAATTTTTGTAGTGTGATAGGAGTTAGTGAGGTATTTTTTTAAGCATGATGATATAGGTCGCAAATTGCGACAATATTTATTTGTCGCAATCTTACATGTCGAAGTTTAATTGGTACATATAGGCGCTACGTAGGCTATGCGTCATCAAAATATTTTTACTGTCAATTCAATATTTTTACTATGAAAAAATGTAAATAACGTAGTCGATATAAAAAAGGAATTAAATTAGAATATTAAGATTTTCCTACCTTTTCTTGAAACATTTGTAATAGGTTATATAAGTTAAATATTTCCTCTGCTCCGGAAATATCGCACCATGGTTGACTTTTGCTCCTCTAACCATTACTTTGACTTTTAATATATCAAATCGTGTGCTAGTAAAAATTATAAAAAAATAATATTTATAAAATATATATCGATATGAATCTAACATGATCCCACATGACTAAAATTTCCTTATGTATGAATCACAAAAAATCGCCAAAGTTATAATGTGAATAGTGTAAAAAATAAATGGTGCAATATTTCCGAAACGGAGGAAGTATTTTAGTTTCCAATTTAAATCATGACGCATAGCAATGTCATGTTATCATTGTGACACGGCTTAAAGATCGCATATTGCGACCTTTATCATTTTCGTTTTTTCAATTAAATGAGAGAAGGTGTGGGGACAAACAGCGCGTCTCCTGTGAGACCAGTAACACCATCAACTTGATGGTGTGACGAGCACGAAACCAATAGCGTACCTCCCCTAAAACTATATAAAAAAAAGTAACAGATCTAAACTATAGAAGTAACATACCTAAACTAAAAAAGTACCTCCTCTAAAATTATATATAAAAAAAATAACATGTCTAAACTATAAAAGTAACATACCTAAACTAAAAATGTACCTCCCCTAAAACTATTCCGTATAAAAAAAAAGTAACATGTCTAAACTATAGAAATAACATACCTAAACTAAAAAAGTACCTCATCTAAAATTATATATAAAAAAAAAGCAACATGTCTAAACTATAGAAGTAACATACCTAAACTAAAAAAAATACCTCCTCTAAAATTATTAAAAAAAAAGTAACATGTCTAAACTATAGAAGTAGCATACCTAAACTAAGAAGGTAAAACTACTTCGTATAAAAAAAAGTAACATGTCTAAACTATAGAAGTAACATACCTAAACTAAAAAAAGTACTTCCTCTAAAATTATATAAAACAAAAGTAACATGTCTAAACTATAGAAGTAACATACCTAAACTAATAAGGTATCTCCCCTAAAACTACTCCGTATAAAAAAAAGTAACATGTATAAACCATAAAAGTAACATACCTAAACTAAAAAAAGTACCTCCTCTAAAATTAAAAAAAAAAAAGTAACATGTCTAAAATATAGAAGTAACATACCTAAATTAGCAAGTGTGAACTGGTCTCACCACCAGTTGATGGTGAGGACAGTCTCACATAAAAATGGGGGAAAAATAATTTATAGGTGAAATTTGGAACTTACTCTTTGTTGGACGTTGTTCTGCGGAATTATTCTTTGGCATATTAAATGTTGGTGATGGAATTGGTATCGGTGTTGCCGATGGCGGTGATGGCAATGGCGATGACGAGGATGACGATTGTGTTAATTGTATAGGTTTAGACAGGATACTGAAAAACCAGTGAGAAAAAGTTCAAAATAAGTAAGAAACCAATATAGATGACTGACGACCAGATTAATTACTATCGAAATAATCTAATATATATATATATATATATATATATATATATATATATATATATAAATGGGAGTTTTTTGGAGAGCAATGAGAGCATCCACGTAGGATTTTCATCTCACAAAATTAATAAATGATAATGCTATTTCTAAATAATAAAAGTAAAATATTTCCGGATAAGTATTGAAATTTATGTTTAAAACTTAAAGTATCCGATAGTTGTGAAATTGTGATTCACATTAAACTTTAAAATAAAATTAAAAATAAAATATCTTGACATAAGATAATTATTTTAAACTAATTTTCGTTTTTACATAGTTGTGATTAGACCTGTCAAACGGGTCGGTCTGGTCGGGTTGTAAAAAATTATTTTCGGGTTCGGGTTGAATTGGATCGGTCACTTTCGGGTTCGGGTTTACAAATGCTTGTTCAAGACCCAGAACTTTCGGGTTCGGGTCGACCCAACGGGTTGAGAGATTTTAAAACGCACATTATATTTTTATTAATTTAGGTGATAAATATACAAAATATGGACACATGTTAACAAATTTTCCTACTCAATGTCAAATTCAACCATAAAATGGTGTATAATTCAAATTAAAATCATATTACACACAACAATAGTAAAAACAACGTGCTTATTATGCTTAAATTTTCGCATAATCTCATTTATTACAATAAATACAATGATTTTTAATCGGTCGGGTCCAAAACGGGTTCGGTCGGGTTTTGACCCATTACTTTTCGGGTTGCTCAGGTTCGGATAAAATCGGGTTACGGGTCACAAAATCTTGTTCAGGACCCAGTATTTTCGGGTCGGGTTCGGGTCGGTTTTCGGGTCGGGTCGATTTTTGACAGGTCTAGTTGTGATTATTACGATGACTTGCTTCACTAAAAAAAAAAAGATAAATTCTTGCCTACCAAAACAAAAAAAAAAAAAAAAAGGAAAGAGATAAAGACTTGTATTCGTAGGTTACACATACTTTTATACCCTTGAAATCTATCTAACTAACAACCCCACATCCCAATCCCACATCCCAGATGTACTTATACCCTTAGAAATCTATCTAATTAACAACCCCACATCCCAATCCCAATCCCAATCCCCCATCCCTCATGTATTTATAGTTTTATACCCTTGAAAGTTGAAATCCCCTGTCCTCCTTAAATACGTTGATTGTATATTCTTTTTGTGTGGTTTATTTGTTCTTATTATTTTGAGTTATGTTTTATAGTTTTGGCTTCTTTGGTTAGTACTTAGCAGTTAGCACAAGTAATAAGTTGTATTAGAATATTTTTTTTTCATTCTTTAATATTTAACAATTTGCTTGTATCGTGTAGGGTATTAATGTATACAAAGTACACTTTAAAATAATCAAGGTATATTTCATGATTTTTTTAACAAGTTAATTTTTTTCCACTAACCGTTTGTTTGTTTCTTCTTAATGAATAAATTATGTGCAGGTATATATAATGGTTTCATTCCGTTAAACATTAGGTTTACCATGTGTAATCTTTCCATTTCAACAATTGCTTTTTCGAAAAGCAAGAATTTCATGGATTAACAAAACTAATACATTTGCGATATTTGGTTTTAGTATGAATATGATGAAGGTAAATGACCAAAAATTAAATATCGACCGATTATTTTGGCATACGCGACGGGGTCGATTATGAACAGCTATGGAGTACAAAATCTAGAAGAGATTACGTGCTCTATAATTTGACGATTGATCACATAATGTATTTAAGTTTTTCATGTAGCCTAAGCAATTTTTCGTTTGCGCACAATTGCAGAAACTAGGTAATTAAATAGCAATTTTATTTAAGCTTGGAATCTCATAAATTGTTTTTATGGGTAAAAAGATAGTTAAAATATAATCTAGATAAAGAATAATAATGTATGTTATAAATTGAATGTAAACAATCACCAAAATTTTAAATAACCAATCATACATATCCTTATGATGAAAATAAACAATCATTGACAAAAATACATATATAACAATACTTTGGCCAGGTTTTACTATATGTATTTTTTTATATAACACAATAATGTCAAATACAACAACGAAAACAAATTAAGTATTAAAATAACCCGTGCATCGCACGGGCATCAATCTAGTAATATGTAAATCTAAGTTTTTAGTAGCTTGATTCTCTATAAATGAACACCAATTAGATCAAAAATATATACACCATATTTTTTCTAACAAAAATTCCGATAATAATATGAAGACATGGCTAGAAACTCACCGGACTCTTAAGGTAGTGAAAGTTTATCGAGTTGTAAAACTCAAGTGAGTCCCGTTTCTTTTTGGTTGAATTTAAGGAAAATTCAGTTGACTTCAGTTAAGTAAATTCAATTTATATTATTATTATTAATAATAATGTAAAAATGTATAAATGAATATTAAAACTCTCTCAAGTTAGGCGATTACGGCACGATGTGCGGTTAGCGTTTCTTCATCGTAATTCCGGTGGGCTCCGGCGTCAGCGTCGGCGGTCCGGGGTTAGGCGATGGCGGTTCAGTGTTAGGCGGCGGTGGTGCAGTTTCCAGGTTCGTCAGGTTCGCGTGGAGGGCAGTTTCCAGGTTCGTCAGGTTCGCGTGGAGGGCGTGTTTCCAGGCACGTTGGTTTGGTGTTAGTTGTTCCGGCGGAGTTTGGTGTTTGCAGGCGGCGTTTAGGGTGTGTTCCGGCGGGGTTCCGAATGCTTTTGGTGAGTTTCTGGTCGACGGTGTCTGGTATTCAGTTTCCTGTGTCAGTTTCAGGGCGTCAGTTTCTTTGCGTGAGTTACGTTTCAGTTTCTATTTTGGGTTCCGGCAATTCGTGAGTTCACTTTGGTGCATTGTTCAGGCATTCTTTTTGGTTTTTCGAGAGTTCGGTTCAGGCATTCTGTTTGGTTGTTCGTGAGTTCAGTTCATTCGTGAGTTCAGTTCAGGCGTTCTGTTTGGTTGTTCTGTTTGGTTTTTCGTGTGGCGTTTTTGTGTGTTGCATTCGTGCTTGGTATTTGGATTATTCTGGTGGGTGCATCTTTGTGGTGTTGTGGGGATCGAATCACTATTTTAGTGCAGTTTGCAGCGTGGTTATTCTGGCGAAAGTGGTGCGGTTTGCAGCGTGATTGTTTGTTCTGGTGTGCAGTTTGGTGCAACGTTGTTGGTGTTGTCTTGGTGTGGTTTTGAAGTGGCAGGGGTTTTGTGTAATATGGCGGCTTCCGTGGAGAAGTTTCATTGCCCTTTTGTGGGTCTTAGCGGGTGCCAGGATGGAGGTGGGCGTGGTTTGGTGAGGAGTTCTCTGATCACTCACTTACGGGATCGTCATTGTTGCCCTGGTGTGCGGGATGTAACCCGTCATTCCCTTACTACCAATTTGCAGGTTTTTACTTCGGCTGAGGTGACCTTTCGTCGTATGGGAATTTGGCTATGTGGGGATTGTTTCAGGACGCATACTCATCGTATTAGGTGTCGACATGTGTGAGGGGGTCGGAAAAGCACGAGGCTAATGCGTGACCTTGTCCCTCGTGGGTGTGACGTTTCTTTTTGTCAAATCAAGTGTAATTTGATTTCCTGTGAGTTTACACCCAATTGATTAGTAATACAGGAGTCGCCATTCAGTTTTTAACGACAATGAGAAAAACTGACAAAACCCGGTTATCGTGACATAAAGGGAGTGCAATTATGTTTGACCACGACGGCCGTAGGTTCCCTTGTGATCTCTGGTGTGGGGATCTCTCAACTTACACCCGCAAGGTAGAGATTGAGGGTTCGGGGGACTGTAACTACCGAGAGGAGTACTCGCTCTTCGATAACTCCAGAGGCAGGATATCCTTACTAGCTCAGCATAAATAATTGAAGGGACATGCGTTAACTATCAAACTAATCTGAGTTGATTTTAACAATATGCAACATATAATACTAGATCGAGCGCGATTATCTGATTTAGATTGTATTAAGGGACCTAGCATGATAATCCAATTTCCCAACATATTATCTTTATTAGGCGTGATAGAACAATCAGATTTAATTAGTTTAACAGTTCATAAAAGGGCGAGGAAAGAAATTAAACCATGGAAAAGGGACACATTACGACGCACCCTTGAGAGGTGCGTCACGGTTCTCAGAAAGCTAACCACTTTGACTTTTCTATTTCTCCTTTTATTTAACGAATCTCAAATTATAGGACAGGATACGTTCTGTTCGATGTTTGGATCGATTGCGACAGAACGCGTGATCAGTTTTGCAACGTGAGGCTTAGGCTTAGGGGTTTAGAGTCAATACTCAGAATAATAATTGTGTGTTGTTGTCCCTTTCACGTCGGACTTAGGGCCCTATTTATAGAAAAGAGTTCGTGGAAAGATAGAATTGTAGAACTCTAATCCACGAGGAATTAGGAAAGAACACGTCCCAGGTATTTTCAGCGCCCAGGGCTGGGCACCGAAGATTTCGGCGCCCAGAGCCAGGCGTTGAAAATAGGATATGGGCCGTTTCTTTGTCAGATTAGGATTCTTAGAATCCGGAGTGTATGAGACTTTAATCGAGTCTTTTAGTGCGTATTAATTTTATGATGGAATGCATCTGGGCCCGTTACGAACTCTAGGCTCGTTAGGATTTTAATTAATACGTAACTCTTATTTTCGAATCGTATTAGGAATAGGATTCTCTCGCAATTTCTATCTCATTTAGGATTTATGTTGGAGTGCAACACCTAATTCTGACAGGTTTCTATCTTTTATGACTTGCCACTTTTAACAACTACCCATTACGGCAGTTACTATTTTTAGCAGGTTTCCATAAATAGCAGGTTTCTATAAATAGCAGGTTTCGGGTGAAATGAAAAGGAGAATTGAGATTCGTTATTTTATAGGAGATGCGTTGTCAAGTGGAGATTTACGTTCTCATCATCGAACCTTCGCTTTCGGGAATGGGGACAAAAGTAGGTGTCTACAACATGGCAGTGGTTCTAGTACGGTTTTTGTGGACCCACCGGATTCTGGGGATGGTACTATTCGTTTTATTCTCTACGGTATTCAAAAACCACAAGCTCCTGCTTCCGAGCTGTCTACTTCTGATGCGCCTCGGGAACATCATTTTTCTTTCGATGTTGCTCTTCTAAACATTTTATGGTCTAAGCGGTTGCGTTCTGTGAAATCCATCCCTCCCAAATGTCGTTTGGGTTTTTCGCGCGTTCTGAAAGGGGCGCTTGATAAGGTGATTTGCAGACCAAATGACATCGCTTGTTGGGTTCAGTTGCTCGTGTTACCTCTTTGTGTCCTCAAGACTTTTTCTCCGCGGAGTAATCGTGAGTGTTCCTCTGGTGCTAGGCGGCGGCAACAGGAAGAGGGTATCACCTCTGCTATTCGTTCTTGGGGTGTGCCTGGTGGTTCTGAGCAGCTTGTCATAGACACATTGGCTAGCGTGTCTCCCCCTCTATTGGATGTTGACGAAGACCGTGATTTGGCGGAGCGTACTATCAAGCATTGCAAGAGAAAGATTTATGACGGTCACTACACTGCTGCTGTTAGAGTTCTTTCTTCCTCAGGTCTTGCCCCTTACAATGATGCTACTCTTGCAGATTCGCAAGCAAAGCACCCTTCCGTTCTGGTCCCTACCTTACCGGATATCCCTGTTGATCATCACCTTACTGCTTCCACCGCTGTTGTTTTGGAGCAGATTAGGGGCTTTCCGCGTGGTACTTCGTGCGGTAGAGATGTCTTGCGTGCTCAACACCTTTTGGATTGCTTGGGTGGTGCTACTGTAGCTGTTTCTGATGAGTTGGTGGATGCTATCACTCAGGTAGTTAATCTCTTTCTTGCTGGAAAGTGTCCTGCTGAGCTTGGAGGATACATTGCTAGTGCTCCTCTTACGCCACTTGTTAAGCCTGGTGGTGGTATTCGACCCATTGCTGTGGGCACTATTTGGAGGTGCCTTGTTTCTAAGGTCGGGGCTGCTGTGATTGGTCCGCGTTTAGGAAACTACTTCGGAGGTCTTTTGTTTGGAGTTGGGGTTCCAGCAGGTGGTGAGGCCATTCTCCATGCTGTCAATCGTTTGGTTGAGGCTCGTGGGACCGATGTTGGCCTCTCTATGTTATTGGTGGATTTTCAGAATGCGTTCAATTTAGTTGATCGATCGGCTTTGTTGTGGGAGGTTCGGCTACATTGTCCTGCTCTTTCGCGTTGGGTTGAATTCTGCTATTCTTCTCCAGCGCGGCTGTATTATGGGGAGCATACCTTGTGGTCTTGTCAGGGTGTGCAGCAAGGGGATCCTCTCGGCCCTTTGCTTTTTTCTCTGGTTCTACATCCATTGGTGTGTCGAATCAGAGACTCATTTGATCTTTCTTTTCAGGCTTGGTACTTGGACGATGGCACTATTGTTGGTGACACTTTGGTGGTTGGAAAGATCTTGGAGTTGATTTTGGAGGAGGGTCCTCATTTAGGTCTCCATGTTAATGTTGGGAAGACAGAGGTTTTCTGGCCTTCAGAGGACCCGCGCAGTTGTCTAGACGGTGTCTTTCCTTCGGATATTGCTCGTCCTGCGCTTGGTGTTAAGTTGCTTGGTGGTCCTGTCAGTACGGATTCCTCTTTTTGTATGGACTTGGTTCCGCATCGTGTGTCGAAGACTCTTGTGTTGATGGATGCTGTTGCTAAGCTTAATGATCCCCAGTGTGAGTTGTTGCTTCTTCGTGCGTGTACTGGAGTTTCTAAACTCTACTTTGCTATGCGCACTTGTCCGCCTCATCTTTTTGAAGCGGCCCAATTATCTTTTGATGTGGCTCTTCGGGCTTCTTTAGAGCGTATCGTGACTGCTTCGGGACCTGTGTTCGGTGACTGGCAATGGCGTCTTGTCACCTTACCTTATTCTTATGGAGGATTGGGTGTTTATTCAGCTGGTGATGTTCGGCATTATGCTTTTCTTGCATCCCGTTTGCAGTCTTCGGGTTTGCAGGATTCGCTTCTTCGGCTCTCAGGTGTTGATGGTCCGGGGCCGGCCTTTGATGATGCTCTTGGTCTTTTCAATAGGACCGCGGAGATCGACCTTATGCGTAGCCCTAGTGAGATCGCTGCCCCCACACTCATGAAGAAATTGGCAGACATATATTTCACGAAGGTTACTGCTGATGCGGAATCCGCCTACTCCTTATCTTCACATCATGTTGCCCTATGGAAATCACAGCAGGGGCATCACTCCTCAGCTTGGTTGCGGGCAGTCCCCATCTCGGGTTTTGGACAGACTATGAACGGTAAGACTTATCGTTCGGTTCTTTGCTATCGGTTGGGTATTCCATTGTTCTCTGGTTTGATGTCGTGTTCTGCTTGCTCTCGGGTTTTCGATGGGGACATTTATGGGGATCATGCCGTGTCTTGTGCTGGGATTGTGGGTATTAAGCATCGACATAATGTTGTTCGTGATACCCTTTTGGATATTTGCTATCGGTCAAGGATTTCTGCTCGCAAGGAGGTTGATGTTGGGCTGACTAGTGAGAGTAATGGAGCTCTTCGTCCTGCATATATATTGCTGTATTCATGGGATGGCGGTCTAGATGTGTGTGTTGACTTGACTGGGTCTTCCCCTATGACGCAATCTGGGTTGTCAGACTTCGTTCCGGGTCGGGTTGTGGCGGTTGCAGCGCAGCGGAAACAGGATAAGTATGCGGCACGTTGTAGGGCTTTGGGTTACGGTTTCTTTCCTTTTTCCTTCTCTTCTTTTGGGGAATTAGAGAAAGGGGCTGTTTCGTTGCTGAAGCGGGTCCAGACGTGCTCCAGAGCTCAAGACATTGGGGCGCGGGCAGCTGCCCACATTTTCAGCAGGATCGGGTTCGCAATAGCTAGAGGAGTGGGGGCCCAGATTGTATCTCGGCTCCCCTCCAACTTCTTGTAGCTCGCTTGATCTTTGTAGCTTGTTAAGCTTGTAACGTTTTGGTGATATTATTATTATTATTATTATTATTATTATTATTATTATTAGTTATTTATTTATTGGTAATATTAATTTTTTTTTCATTTTTATTATTTAGGATTATAATTTATATTTATATTTAATTATTTATGATCACTTAATATTATTATTTATTCAATTTAATAAATAGTACTCCCTCCATTTCTTTTTGATGTATCCATTTCAGAAAGTGGGGAGTTTTTAAAAAAATTGGAATCTTGGTTTGTATTGGTATAAGTGTAATGATTGGGTGTAAGAGAAATTATTGTCTGTAAGAATGTGTAAGAGAAATGATTTTTTAAAGAATAAAGTAAGGAGAGAGAAAATATTAAAGAATTAAGGAAAATGGGAGATATTTAATTAAAATAGTAAAAAATCAGAATCGAATAAAAAACTCAACATAAAATCGAAAACTCAACCCAGAAATCAACATAAATTTGACAAAAAATCAGCAGAAATACCCAATCAAAATCGAACAAAAAAATAAATTCAACCCAAAAATCAACATACAATCGATCTAAAAAATCAACATAAATTCAACCCAAAAATCAACATAACTCCAGAAATCAACATAAATTCAACCCAAAAATCAACAAAATTCCTATCAAAATCGAACAAAAAAATCAACATAAAATCGAAACTCAACCCAAAAATTCGAACAAAAATATCAACAAATAATCGAAAACTCAAGAACAAAAATCAAGAACAATTTTTTCAATTCGAACAAAAATCAACAAAAAAAAATTCAAGAAAATTCGAAAACTCAACCCGGAAACAACAAAAATATCAATCCAGAAATTCAACCCAAAAATCAACAAAAACCCAATCAAAATCGAACAAAAAACCACAATTCGAACCCAGAAATTCAAGAATTCGAACCCAAAAAACAAGAACTCGAACCTAGAAATTCAAACCCAGAAATTCAAGAAATTCAAACCTAAAAAACCCAGAACTCGAACCCAAATTCGAAACATAAAAATCAACAAAATAAATTAAAATTCGACAATTTTACCATGAATCCAAGATTTTGAAGATTTAGAGGTCAAATTCGACCATGAAAACTCTAGATCTAGAATTTTTATGGTCGAATTTCACCATCTAAAGCCTTAACGTAGATTTTTTTTCTAGATGATGGTGGTGGGGGCGGCGTAGGTGTGGTTGTGGTGGTGGTGGTTGCGGCGGAGAGGAATGAAGAAACTCATGTAGTTTTTGGAGGAGAGAGAAAACAAATCTGAGAGGAAGAAGGAGAGAGAGGAGTGAATGGAGTTTTTGGAGGAGAGAGAAAATTAAATCTCAGAAGAAGAAGAGTGAGAGACGTGTGAGAGAAGAGAGATGGGGGGTGGGGAAGTGGAAAGTAATTAAATAATTTGGGTTGGGAAAATAAATTAAATAAATATTATGGGTGGGGAAATTTAGGTGGAAATATGGGTAGAATCTTTAGGTATTTTGTTAATTAGATAGAAATGTAAGGGTATTTTAGGATAAAATGTATGTCCAAAAATAGAAACGGATACAACAAAAAGAAACGCTTAAAATGAAAACGGATACAACAAAAAGGAATGGAGGGAGTAGATTTTAGTCTAGCTTAAAAGAACAAGACCATAGTAAAATAAAACAAACAAATATACTTTGTAATTAGTGAAAACCAAAAAGTGGTTAAAAAAAGGGTATGGGGTAGTGGAAAAAAAAGTCAAAATTAAAGTACTCAGTCGTGTTCCCTCAATCCCTTAATATTCGTTGCGCTTTCTTTACAAAGTTGTTTTTTAATACTTGTCTCGTTTCTATAAATGATATATTTCTATTAATATTATATCATTTTTCCCACTTAACAATGGACCCACATATTCATATTTCTTAAAAAACATGAAAAATATTCAATCCACCCACACATCCCAGAGGTTTTCTGAATCTACACTAGGTATACCATTAAAATGGTATACTAAGGGTAAAATAGTAACTTCAGTTGGTATATTAAGGGCTAAATGGTAAGTTCATGTAATAAATTGAGTGTGGCCCACGATAAATAACATTTATATTTGACTTGTGAGTACCAAACTATGTTGTTTGGAACCAAATAAAAATGAAACTATGTTACCAAACTATGTTGTTTGGTATTACATGATAAAATACAATTACTTTTTTTATACTAAACTATGTGTTTTGGTACTAAATAAAAATTCAGAATATTAGTATACCATTTCAATGGTATACCCAGTATAGATTAAGACTTCCTCCACATCCCAACCCATTATTTGACACAATTCCCACGAACTATATTAAAAAATGCTCCACAATCAACTACCACCTAATAAATTGATAAGTCAAATAAATTATCTAAAACTTTATGCCGATCAAATCAGGACGAGTACCAGTTATATTATAAAATGCTTCACTATCAGGCATCAGCTATCACCTAATAAATTAATACGTCGAATAGATTATCTAAAATTTCATATCGGTCAAATAAGGACAAGTACTTGGACTATAGAGGATAAAATAATTGATTGAAAAAAAATTGAGAAAAGTCAGACAAATAGATGCACCTGGCAATGCTGGGAGACGGGCAGAAGCTAATGGTATACGACGTCTTGTTGTTGGAACAAACAAAGGTAGCTGCAACATCATCCAACGTATCACTGTAAGCGCGTGGGCATGCCTTTTTGAAGATAAACGACGAGCTATTACCATTACACTCGTTCGTATCCAACACGTCACACGGGTTTCTACACCCAATTATGTTTTGATTTTTAATCACCCTGAGTTTTTCGGGGCAGTCATCGTTGTAGTTAAACACACAACCAATCACGGTGCAATATCCACCGCCGCTGCCGCTGCCACCACTTTGCGGAGACACGGCCACCGGAATATTATAGCCGTGAACAGCGCTAACATCGTAAAAGTCCTGCTTGGTTTCTGACGAGGTTGTAAGCTCGATTAATGTTACTGGCGGAATGTAAGGCATATCTCGACAGTTGATATTTCCAGTTCCGCAATCACCAGTGAGGCAGGAGAAGTTCTTCGTTAAACTATTGGTTGAGCATTGAGTTCGACCCCAAAGCTGACCTGTCCAACTTGAATTTACGTTTATGACCTTGGAATCACCGCCGAGCAGAAAAAATCCATCTGTTACGTTGGTGTTCGTGCGAGCTGCCGTGTTTCTGTTTCGTATGACCGGCCACACTGTGTAGTTGCAGTTGTTTTCGATTGTTAATGTGGTTGCCTCACCTGATGAACAATACAAGGACAATGTATTTACATGTAATAGAGGATATTAAGGATATACTCGTAATTCTATTACTGTACGATATTATTATGAAAAATTTGTCAGAAATGACCTTTTAAAATCAAAAAATTGTCAAAAAGGACCTTTTAAAAAAAAGTGGTGAAAGAAGGCCCATTTGTGATTTTTTGTTGTCAATAAAGACCAGGAGTGATTTTCCGGTGGTCAACTCTTGGATTCCGGCGTTGACCTACACATGTCACACACGTGTATCAAAAAAAAAAAATTCCCTCCATTTACCCCACCCCTTTACTTTCCCTAACTAACAACAATAACAATATAACGACAGCTAGCTAGCAACAACAACACATAAGACGCAGCAGCCGTACCGGCTCCGGCAACACCAGTTACGGAAAGATCAAGGGGCGGCGCGAGGGACAGAAGACGCCGGTGGTGGCACGCACCCATCAAGGAGAGAGAAGAGTTAGGCGAAAGAGGTGAGGGCATTTAACAGTTATTTCCATGTACTTTTTTACAATTTGTTTCCAAATATGGGGGTTTCAGATTTTTGATACTCTAGTGCTTCTGTAAATCAGTAAAAACTTAGCAATTGACTTTTGATTTTGAGCAAATAGATTGAAAATTTCTGTAAAACTGGATGGGTTGCTTGCTTATTGAAAAAATTGGATGGTTTGCTTGCTAATTGAAAGTTGGAGATGATTGGAGACTAATTGTTATGCATATGTATGATTATATTGTCTATACTGTATATGTTTGCATATTGATTCTTTTGTCAAGTAATCGGTAATAAGTGTATAATTAAAAATTCTCAAGAACCCTAATTTCAAGAATCAACATGGTGGAGAAATTCGAGCACAGAAATTAGGGCTTTTAGCGTTACCTCTTAGAAAAAGTGCCGACAAGTGATTTGGTTGCGCGAATTTGGTTGAATTCACATGAGGAGAAGGATTTCGTGGTTGGGAAGGAAGATAACAATGGCGGAGGGAAGCATAGGCAGGAGAGAGAAAGCCTTTTTTTTTTACATGTTATTAAGTTAGTTGGTGATGTGTTAAAATGGAGGGAAATTTTTTAATATTTTTTTTAATACACGTGTGTGACACGTGTAGGTCAACGCCGGAATCCAAGAGTTGACCACCGGAAAATCACTCCTGGTTCTTATTGACAACAAAAACTCACAATTAGGCCTTCTTTCACCACTTTTTTTTTAAAAGGCCTTTTTTGACAATCTTTTGGTTTTAAATGATCCTTTCTGACAAATTTTCCTATTATTATATATACGAGTTTTAGTCACTCGTATTAGGATAAGTCGTATCATTATATTCACAATATCGCCTTTTTTGACAATCTTTTGGTTTTAAAAGATCCTTTCTAACAAATTTTCCTATTATTATATATACGAGTTTTAGTCACTCGTATTAGGATAAGTCGTATCATTATATTCACAATATGTTGCAAACTATAAAAAAAAATTACCAAAAAAAATAAACACTAGCAGTTCAAGTAGAAAGTGTACCTGGAAGTAGATGAATCTGCAAGGTAAGGATGAATAGAGACAATATTAAAACATTGTTCGCCATAAAAAAAGTTTCAGATCAATAAGGCAGTAGTCATATCTACCCATTTATTTTTTATTTTACTTACTCACCACAAGTGGTATTTCCAAATCAACGCTCATCAATTAAGCCGTTAGATTTGGAAATGCCGTGTGGATCAAAGTTTTTCTTTGGTCTACAATGAGGGCCATTTTGGTGGACTAATTAATTGAATCGTACAAATTAAGACTACAAACTGTTGGAAAATGACATCTTAAGAGGGAAATGAAAGTATCTCAAATTTCTATCTCTAGATCTTATTGGTGTATAACGTCTTGACAATATCACTCGACAAATGATTGTTAACGCTAATTAGCATATTAATCAATATACCTCAACAATGATTGTTACCGCTAATTAGTCCTTCAAATGAATGTGTAATCATATCGTCAGTAGTTCGTAGTACTAGTGAGTAGCATACGATTGTAACGTGCTACGGTGCTAGTGACGCATATGCTAATTACGTCAATTTATTTTCTTGCACTTACATACTTCGCATTTTATACCAATGATGTCTTGGCCTAGTGGTTAAGGCTGAGGGCCTGTGTACAATAGGTCTCAGGTTCAAATCCCCCCACCCCCATTTGTAATTTATATTGCCCTTGTGGCTCATACGCACCAAAAAAAAAAAAAACATACTTCGCATTTTATTGTACTTCTTGTTGTAAATAATGCGTTGTAACCATGAAATTAACAATAATAACAAGGAAAAAATACAATACTCAATAATTGATCTCAAAAGTTGTGACGGGTTTTACGTCTGCCCTAGAAGCGTATTTCACCACCACCGGTACAAGGTTCTCAGTGACGATTGCTCCCCAAGGGTAACACAACTACCTTCCAACTCTGTACCCGATTGGAAAGATGGAATTACTTCAAGAACTGCTCAGATCTCTATGGGACAACAATGACAGAGATAATAATTTTTTAGGGTTTTTTCGTTTCTCTGTATCTCTAGGTTGTTTTATTGGAATAAATAAAGGAGTATTTATAAGGAATCTGATATAAACCGCAACTCCTAAACAATACTCCAAAAACCAATACCCACGACAACAATGAAACGGGCCCACAAGCATTATCATATTTAAAAGGGGTCCGTATTGCATTATAATTACCAACGATCCCCTACTAATGCATACAGACAAGAGATCTTGAAACCTGAGCAGTAAATGAAAGGTTTAGCGCATAAATGTTAGTGTCTAAAGACTTGAACTAACACATTAGTGGAACGAGGTATTCAACAACCAATAAAGTATCCGAAGATTGAACTCTATGACTATTGAAGAAACCCAACACCACACGCTTCACCTTTAGAAGCTAAAATTCCGCGACCGCATGAAACGACATACGAGGCCAACACTCCCTTCGATTCTAGTGAGTATTATTAGAAAAATAACAAACATATTTTTCATAGAAGGATGCCATCCCCTCTTACTCACATAGGTGTCTCATCAAGTCTATTTTACCACATAAACCACCCAAAAGGGATATGAAGACATTAAGAACTTTAAATGTCCAACCTTACCCATCGGTATATCCATCAAGTCCGCTCTATTAGGACCACTCAAAGGAGCTATGGATATATTAAGAACATTGAAGGAAATAATGCCCTTGGTCCAAGTATGCATTTAATGTTAACTCTAATAAATGCGGTTCAGTATTAATTAACAAGTTAATAATTCAGTGAGATCAAGTGAGCTGAATGCCTAGCTAGAGGCCGCTTCAGTTCAAGTGGAATTAATGATATTAATCCACAGCTTACTCTTGACTAAACCCGTAGGGTCACACAAATAGTACGTAAACGGATCAAGTATTTAATGGCATTAAATACTCCATCTATGGATATTCGGAATCGACGGATCTTGGTTTCAGTGGGAGCTGAGATCGTCAAAGGAAAACAAATGAATACTCCGGAAACGATGATATTGCCGGAAACGGAAATATGGATCGTATCGGAAATATAAATCTAAGTCGTAGATGTTGTCGGAAACGGAAACATGGTACGTATCGGAAAATATTATCGGAAATGGAAATATTGTCGGAATCTGAAATATTACCGGAAACGGAAATATTGTCGGATTCGGAAATATTATTGGAATCGGAAATTAATTCCGGAATCGGAAATATAAAATATTGTTCGTATCGGAAATGAATTCCGGAATCGGGAAATTAACCGGAAGCGCGTCGAACGAATTAGCATCGGACGAGACTTTCTAGACGAAGGCCCAGCACGAAGCCAGGCCCGCGTCCAGCAAGCCTGCGCGCCAACACAACGCAGCCAAGGCCACGCCAGGCCCAGCGCAAGGCCAGGCCCAGCAGGCCTAGGCGCGCGCATAATGGGGCAGCAAGCTGTGCTCGCGTGGGCTGCGAGGCACGCGTGGGCCGAGCGCCCGCAAGGGCGTGGTTCGTATGCATTTGTGTTCGATACAAATCCTAAATCTAATGGGATTCGTTCAAAGATTAAATTCTAATCCTAATAGATAGAATTAGTTAAAAAGAGTTTTAATAAAATTCTAATTAAGCTAATTAGTATCCTAATAGGATTCCAATTCCCTTTCCATACCCCTATAAATATGTGCCTAGGTTCACAATTTATGGATGAGTTTTTCAAGTATTCTGAGTGAAATTTTGAGAGCAAAATTAGTCATATTGTTGCCCATATTAGCCGAAAATCTCTAGTACTAAGGGCGATTCTAGTTGGTCAATCTTGAGGCGGATCCGGACGTGCTGTGGACTTTCTACGGAGGGATGACACTTGGAGTCCTAAAGACTTGTTCTTGTTCGGTTCGGGCGTAGCTAGGAAAGCCACGCTACAAAGTGTATGCATCCTAGACTAATTATTTGATTATGTGCAATTAATTTGAATCCTGGCATATAGGTTTTTCCGCATGATTTATGTTGTTCATATGTATCATAACCTAACAAACATATTGTTCATCCTCCCAAATTGCAAAATGTATCTATCACATCTTCTCATGAAATCACTTAGTAAGTGAAGTCAGTGAGGCTAGATACTTTAATCTTAAATCCATCAAGTTCAACAATAAGAACCATCCACACAATAGGACTATAGACTCATAAGAGCAACATGGATTAACCTTTCCAATCATAAAGCGGTGTATCTATCAAGGCTTCTTATAGTACCACCCATTCTAGGGGACCATAAGGCTAGATACATTAAGAGTAAAATACTCAACCTCACACAAAACGGTGAATCCATCAAGTTCTCTCATAGAACCACCCAAATTCGGGATATAGATTCATTAAGAGCATAAGCTCAACCTAACAAGTGTTTTCCGTAGAAATTGAACACAACCTAGATTTAGAAACCCTTCCCCTTAACTAGTTTGACACCAACTCGTGCCAAGACCTTACTTAAAGAATATTTTCTCTTTAATCTTACATACTTAAGGAAGGTATCACATTCACAAATAACTGTTTTTTTTCTGTGTCTAAATTGCACGAATGTGTCTCACTTTGCCAATTAACTCATTGTACCTGGCAACTCACACATACAACAACTAGTGAATAACAATATGAGGAATACAGGAGAGCATTACTTACCCCCACAATGAGCCATCAATCAATAACCTTTTTCTAATTGTATGCATCTTGACTTGTAGGATCCAATGATATTGACCATAAACTTCATATTAGGTTCATCATTGTTACTCAATGGGCATCTCAAACCTACTCGTTTGATCCTCTTCCCATTGTACATTTCGGTGAATTATGGAGATTACTTTCACGCTCACTACCTGTGCAATACAAGATTACCTACAAAATATGCTTACATCACAGGCATTATCAAGTCATAAATCAATCATACAATATTAGAGCTTCAAGCATGTTAGCATATTCAAGTTATGAGAAACTCTTTTTACATAGATTTTAATGACAATATACTACGATCATATATGCGATAATATTATGACCACTCAACAAGAAATTGGTAGTTACCAAGTAACTCTTCTACAAACTCGTATGTAGTTAGGATACACCTTTACTGACCCATTTGTTTAAGCTTGGCTCTTAACTTGGATTGAGAAAATAGAAATTTTTAGTCTCATCTTAACATGTGTACGACGTAACAACATATGATTCACACAAGGCATATGAACACTATCAAAGCCAACCACATATAGGAACACACACATATTCATCAGACATGCGCATAATAAAACCAATAACATGAAATTAGTTTAATAAAACTATTCATATCATTGCTTAAGTGTTCGTTTTCCAACATACTCCTCATTTCTAGCTAGTAAACTAGCGCATTGGCCTCAAACATTAACTCACACCCCCACATTTACAAACAAAGTATCAGATAACAATGTACCACACATCAAAGGAGGGGACATATCTACATATTATGTAAATAAGTTAGAGTTTGCCAACATAAAGTTTAGATAAGAAACATCCCTAACATCAAGCATGATGGATACACTATTATTGATGATAGTGCTCTCCAAAGTAGTAGACGAGCATCCTCATTGATATTGCTAGCTTTGCAAACATGTATTCACATTAGCTACGCGTCCAAGTATAATGAACCTGCACAACCTTGTTAGTGTCCAACGCACAAACTTTAGCTTTAACCCTCACATATAACAATAAAATAATAGGGAAGAACACAATACTCAATAATTGATATCAAAAGTTGTGATGGGTTTTACGCCTGCGCTAGAAGCGTATTTCGCCATCACCGGTACAACGTTCTCAGTGACGATTGCTCCCCAAGGGTAACACATCTACCTTCCAACTCTGTACCGCAATTGGAAGGCTGTAATTACTTCAAGAACTGCTTAGATCTCCATGGACAATTATGATGGAGATAATATTTGTTTAGGGTTTTTTCATTTCTCTATGTTATCTATATTTCTTGGAACAAATAAAGGAGTATTTATAAGGAATCTGGTGTAAACTGCAACTCCGAAAAAATACGTACTCCAAAACCAATACCCAAGACAAACACTGAAACAGGGCCACAAGCATTATCATGTCAAAGGGGTCCGTATTGCATTATAATTGCCAACAATCCCCCACCAATGCATTGACAGGCTAAAGTCGTATCACCTAATCAAAGATAAACCTAAAATCACTAGCTAAATAGCAAGGGAAGTCAGGGTCGAATCCACAGGGAAACAACGTTCTTTCTACTAATAAACGACAAGTCTAGACTATTGTGAATAACAAAAAGGCTTGATTTGGTTGATTAATACTACGACAATAATAAGATACGAAAATATCAATATTAAAAGAATATAGGGCGACGGTTCACCACAAATGCAGACTAGGGATTGACGACAGACAATAATAAACAATTAATGACCATAACTAGGAAAACATGCATCTCTCGAATCTTATGAATTCCTTAGGAAATTACAACTAGCAGGATCTCGCTATGTACTAGAAATAAATCCTATCTATAACCACAGATCATGAACATTAGATTTATACCTCTCGGCGCATAATCTAAGATTCATCAAATTCAATCAAAATAGTCCGGCCGAACAGAATTGACGAACAAACAAAACAAGCTATAGAAATTATAGTTAAAAATCAGAAATTTATATCTAATACAATCCCCAATCTTACATTTATGGATCCCCTAAACCCTAGAAATTAGACTACTCACTCATATTAATAATAAGAAAATAAAATAATATTATAGAAAACATGATTGAAGACATATAATGAAATAAAGAACTAAACGAAATTGAATAATAAAGATAAGGAATGAATTAATACCTATTTGACGAACAAGGAAATAATTGAAAGATTAAAACTTGAATTGAAACTAAAATTAAGTGTTGACAAAGTTGTATGAGTAAAAACTAAGTTCAAGTTCTAGTACTAGGAAATAGAATACGAAAAATTGCGAGAGAGTTTACTACCAAAAGCTAATTTAATATATATAGCCTCCCCCTTAAACCTACGGAGAGAAACAAACAAAAGGAATACGGGTTGGGGCCGAAAACCTGGCACCTCGGTTTGTGAAAACCGGCCGGCGGTCCTTCCCAGCATAGAAAACCTACTGGTAGAAAAAACATGGCATCCAGGTTTGTGAAAACCTGTCGGTTTTGCGCCTAAAATTAAAATCCTCATTTTCTCAAAACCTGCGGGTTTTCAGAACCCGGCCGGTTTTCGGTGCAAAACTGCACAAAATCACTATCTTCAAAGCGTCATAACTCCTTCGTTATTTATCGGAATTAGGCAAATGACCACTCGTTGGAAAGATCTTGAAATTTAGAATCCAACCCAATTAAAATAACTGCATTTTGAATTGTAGAACTTGAGTTATGATCAAAAGAGTGGACGAGAGTCGCTTTTCTACTTCTTTCACTATTCGCTTTGTTTGTTAACTCTTCCAACTCAATGTTTGTGCTCTCGAAAGTACATAATCTCTTGTATTGATTCAAATGAGTAGGAAATGCACAAAAATATGCTAATTTCTACAATGATGAACCTGAAACTACCACCACACTAAAAGGAGCACATTAGTACTAATAATCGCTCTGAAGAGCTCATTTGAGATAAAAAAGGTACTAAAGGACGGGGGTAAACACACTATAAAATTTGAACATATCAAAATCCCCCAAGATAGATATTTGCTTGTCTCTAAGCAAAGAAATCATCGATGGATACAAAAATCAACTTCAACCCAAACATATTTCAAAACAATGGATACAATTCAAGGCAAAATTCAACGAGCATGCATCAATGCCAACCAATGAAATTCATTCGACCACAAATCCTCCCTAACAATCGTCACACAGAGCGAACCACAAGTGCAAAATGGAATTCAAGACTAGTGCTCACACACTCTTCACTCGTTTATGTGGCGGGTAAAAGATGTACCCGTTCGCTCTCCTCCCAACATGTATGTGAACAATGCCCTTCCAAACTCACAACACTCGTGTGTTTAAAAGAGCATGCACTTAACCTAGCAGTAGACTCGGAATAAGTCATGTCATAACTTGCATTGATAAACAACTACTTTCACATTAATATGACTCTATGCACAAAGGTCGAAAGGTCTTCAAAGCTTGCAATGTTAGGCTTAGGTAAGTGTAGAGACCTACTTTTGTCCCCATTCCCGAAAGGGAAGGTTCGATGATGAGAAAATAAATCTCCACTTGACAACGCCTCTCCTATAAAATAACGAATCTCAATTCCCCTTTTCATTTCGCCCGAAACCTGCTATTTATAGAAACCTGCTATTTATGGAAACCTGCTGAAAATAGTAACTGCCGTAATGGGTAGTTGCTAAAAGTGGCAAGTCATAAAAGATAGAAACCTGTGAGAATTAGGTGTTGCACTCCAACATAAATCCTAAAGGAGATAGAGATTATGAGAGAATCCTATTCCTAATATGATTCGAAAATAAGAGTCACGTATTAATTAAAATCCTAGCGATCCTAGAGTTCGTAACGGGCCCAGACGCATTCCGTCACAAGGTTAATACGCATTAAAAGACTCGATTAAGTCTCAAACGCTCCGGATTCTAGGAATCCGAATCTGACTAAGAAAACGGCCCAGATCCTATTTTCAACGCCTGGCTCTGGGCGCCGAAATCTTCGGCGCCCAGGCCTGGGCGCTGAAAATACCTGGGGCGTGTTCTTTCCTAATTCTTCGTGGATTAGAGTTCTACAATTCTATCTTTCCACGAACTCTTTTCTATAAATAGGGCCTTAAGTTCGACGTGAAAAGAACAACACACAATTATTATCCTGAGTATTGACTCCAACCCCTAAGCCTAAGCCTCACGCTGCGAAATTGATCACGCATTCTGTCACAATCGATCCATAAATCGAACAGAACGTATCCTGTCCCATAACTTGAGATTTGTTAAATAAAAGGAGAAATAGCAAAGTCAAAGTGGTTAGTTTTCTAAGAACCGTGACGTACCTCTCAAGGGTGCGTCGTAATGTGTCCCTTTTCTATGATTTAATTGCTTTCCTCGCCCTTTTATGAATTGTTAAACTAATTAAATCTGATTGTTCTATCACGCCTAATAAAGATTATGTTTTCGGGAAATTGGATTATCATGATAGGTCCCTTAATACAATCTAAATCAGATAATCGCACTCGATCTAGTATTATATGTTGCATATTGTTAAAATCGACTCAGATTAGTTTAATAGTTAACGCATGTCCCTTCAATTATTTATGCTGAGCTAGTAAGGATATCCTGCCTCTGGAGTTATCGAAGAGCGAGTACTCCTCTCGGTAGTTACAGTCCCCCGAACCCTCAATCTCTACCCTGCGGGTGTACGTTGAGCGATCCCCACCACCAGGGATCACAAGGGAACCTACGGCCGTCGTGGTCAAACATAATTGCACTCCCTTTATGTCACGATAACCGGGTTTTGTCAGTTTTTCTCATTGTCGTTAAAAACTGAATGGCGACTCCTATATTACTAGTCAATTGGGTGTAAACTCACAGGAAATCCAATTACACTTGATTTGACAAAAAGAAGCGTCACACCCACGAGGGACGAGGTCACGCATTAGCCTCGTGCT
The DNA here is from genome assembly GCF_020520425.1 of Spinacia oleracea. Classification (NCBI taxonomy): domain Eukaryota; kingdom Viridiplantae; phylum Streptophyta; class Magnoliopsida; order Caryophyllales; family Amaranthaceae; genus Spinacia; species Spinacia oleracea. The sequence goes on along the minus strand of NC_079492.1, from coordinate 10,776,991 downwards.
TTTTCGACCCCCTCACAGTGGCGACTCCACTGGGGACAGTGAAGGAAATACTCGTGCTTGTAGGTAATCAAAATAGCCGAAGGGTGAAATGATCCTACCCCGCGTTTATTTCCCCATCAAGTTGGGACGACCTGAAAATCAGCATATTAATGTGAACGGGCAGAACCGCATAACGAATCTTGGCTCCCTTGATGTTTCATCTCGGGAGTTGGGACTAAGGATACCCATCGCCAACCGGGGGGGTACATACGCTTCGAATGTTGTCCACTCGGCACTTTCGCTAGTACTACACCCGTCCCAAACCCAATCGCTCGCCCACTAGGTCCCTCTCGCCTGCATGCCCCCTTGGCTTGCACTTGCGGGTTGGCCTTCTGGGACGAAATTTATCTGTTGAAAGCACTACCCCGACCGGGGCATGTGGTGGATCTGCGATAGAAGCGGTACCAAGCCAGGCGCAAATAACTACCCATAGAAGCCTATCATAAACTACATGACATATTATTATTGCCTCATGATGGAATGTTAGTTATGTGTAGCGAAATATATGATTGTGTGTGACAAACTATCCCAGAAAAACCAACGACCTTGAAAATTGCCCAAATATTCATAAACCAATTTGCCAAAGAGTTATACCGAAATACGTGTTCCGCAAACCCGAACGATGGCCACAAAAATAAGCGACGCTCGGGATGGCCTGTAACAAATCTCACAAACGCTGCACAACGCGTAAAGGACGTTATTAGGCAAGCACGCAAAATCGAAGTCGCATAAACAAAAGTAGACGCAAACAGAAAACGAGAACCAGCCAGGGACGCATTTTCAACGCCCCTGGCTGGGCGCCAGAATCTCTCACGCCCGACGCTGGGTGCTGATATTGTTGTTTGGCCTTCTGGTCAGGCGCAGCAGCCTCGGTGCCCGCAAAAAAGAAAACACGTAGCAAAAAAAAACCGTTCTTAAAAAAATTGCTGCGAGGGCGTAAGAAAAGCACTCGATTCTAAAAGCGACTCATAAAAAAGAATAACTCTTTGCGTCGTTGTTAGGCCTCCCACGACGACAATGCTCGGCACCAAAACCGAACATGCTAATAATTATGAATGTCACACGGGAAAGTGTTTCGAAAATCCAAAGAATGACCAAAAGAAAGAACTAAAAAGTGTACCAACAAAAGAAAGAGTGAAAAACCAATAGAGAGAGTCGACGTCTAGACTAAGTAATACTTGAAACTTTGGGACCTAAACTTTAGCTTATCTTATGCATAGGACTGATCCTGCCACTTGGTGCCGATCAGGAAATCAACGGTTAGTGCGCCTCGAAGATACATCGCCAACACCAGGTTTAGTGACTCCAAGCTCCGTCCGTCATCCCTCATTTCAAGGATCTCCGCTTCCCCAACCTCGATTCGCACCCTCAAACATGTCCATCGAAGAATTGCGAGACCAGATGGCTCAAATGACCCAACTCATGGGCCAACTGAAAATGGAAAACGAAGCCTTAGCGGCTGCACAAGCCAAAAATGACCTCGATAACGAGAAGAGGATTGAAAAAATGGTCCTACAGCAAACCATGGGGAGCAAGTACTTCTCCCTCGATCCTGAACCTTTTCCTGGCAAACTACCAGAAAAGTTTATTTCATCTGACTTACCAAAGTTTAAAGCCACGGACAATCCCCGTGATCATCTATTGAGCTTTGTGAATGCCATGAACTTGAAAGGCGTGGATAAGTCCATGTATTTACCTGCCTTTCCTTTGTCCTTGGAACCTGTACCGCTCTAATGGTACTATCACCAGGACCCTAAGCTCTTCCCCACTTGGGAAGACTTTGTCAATCTACTCCCTTTGGCTTAGGCTATGAACCAACGGAGGAAGATATTACTGACCGCCTGTCTGGGCTACGCCTTAACAAGGCCAAACAAACCAGCCTCCTTCCCTCGTATCAAAGAACCCTTAACGGAATGTTCGTTCGGGAAGGAGAAGGACACCCATGCAGTGATTTCCCTGAACCCTTCGTTCAGGATGGCTTGCTAAAACTAGGATTTGAAATCTTCCATGACTGCCACACCTTGGATGAGGCACCCCACCTCACCAAGACTAAAACAGCTGAAATATTGGACGACCAGGCTCTATGGACATTGTTTAACGAATCGTGGCCTATGGAGGAAGAGACTGTGATGACTACCCTAGCTTTACAAGATGAAGGTTTCGATCCAACCCGGTTAATCGCTCCTGCATCAACACTAGAAGAGATCGAGAACGGATGGGTGAAGACATATCAGTGGGTCAATGCAAAAGGAATATAATTCAAGATGAGTACCGGTGAAGGACCAAAGTTTTACGAGACTAAACCCAAGGCTTGAGCCACATAGAGCACCGTAGTAAAAAGCGCCTAGTAGTTCTTTAGATTGGTTAAAAAAAAAAAAGACTTTAGATGGTCCTAAGACCCCTTAGAATATAGGTCAATTTTATTTCAGTATGTTTTCCTTACTTTCCAAATTAATAAAGGCGTAATATTTCTCCTAAAATTTTTATTCTAACACTAAAGTAAGCACCAAAATGTACTTGCGAAATAAAAAAATAAAGAGGCGGCCCACTCTAGGCCCAACAAACGAGGCCCACTCGGTCTTGAAATAGTGCCATGGGAACCAATTCCCGAAACCCACAAAATAAACCGCACCATCCCCTTCATATCCCCAAAACATAAAGGTCAACCAGTGTCATCATAAAAGTCAATCCATGCAACCCAAGGAAATCAAAATCCAAAACAAAAGCAAAAGCAAATGTTACTTAAAAAGGGAATTAATAAAATGTAACCCCACCATACCCTTCAAAAACGACACGCACCTCAACCCACCTCAAAATCCTACACAAAGATCTTCATATCTTCCACACCCTAACTCCATTTTCAAAGCCGTTTCGAGTCACGGATAGAAAAAAATAATCCGGACAAAAACGCATCTCACGCTAACAGTCAAAAAAGCCTCCGAAATAGCCTCAAAATTGATTTTAAATATGAGCAAAAATCAAAGTACTAAAAAGAAAAAAAAAGAGAAAAGAAATGCACGAACACGTGAAGCAAAGCGTCAAAAACGACCGCCCAAATCATTTTCAGCGCCCAGGGCTGGGCGCCGAAATCTTTGACGCCCCAGCCTGGGCGTTGAAACTCTCTGCCTGCCTAATTTTTAGAAGTGCTCGTCATTTTATCCGCACATAACGGAAAAATAACGAACACTTGGGGGGTACAGCACGTATCCAAACAGGCTTACCAAAAAATATAGCCATACAAAAATAGTCAAATTTTATTTTTACATAATATTTACGGCAAAAACGGTAGACGAGGCGAAAATAATGATAATACTTCACTCATTTGACTGATTAAGTAATATGCTACCACCTCAGGGCATATCTATTAAAATCCGGCATCCTAGAACTTTTTCTAGCTAGAACTACGCGCGACCTGATTCTGACAAGATACGTAGGCAATCCTTACCAAGGATTCGGTCCAATAAAAAAAAACATATATAAATTGTGCAAAAAGTGTTAGACATATAAAAATATAAAAAAGAGGAGAAACAAAAAATGGAAAATAAAATACGCCTTTATTGAAAAATAATAAGAAGGAAAACAAAGTGCTAAGAAATGAAAAAACAAACACAACTGAAATAAATAAAGGGCACCTACACCCTAGCAAGAACTACACTACTCTAGTTCTTCCGGATCATCAAATAAAGTCTTGTAGAGGGCAATGTTCGCAGGATCCACCCCCACAGTCTTCTGCGCTGCCCCTATATCAATCTCCATAAGAACCGGCTCCTGGACACTAACTTCCAAAGATGCCAAGGCTTCAGATGTTAGGTTATGATACATATGACAATTCATAAATCATGCGGAAAAAACCATAAACCCAGAAAAACATATTATTTACACATAATCATTTAGCATAGATTAGATGCATACTCTTTGTTGCGTGCCTTCCCTAGCTGCGCCCGAACCGAACAAGAACAAGTCTTTAGGACTCCAAGTGTCGTCCCTCCGTAGATAGTCCACAGCACGTCCGGATCCGCCTTAAGATTGACCAACTAGAATCGCCCTTAAGGTTCTAATATTTTCGGTTAGGTAGGCAAGAATATTGGCTGATTTTTCTGCTTAAAAATCTTAGTTTTGAATACTTAAAACTTGTGTATAAATAATGACCCCTAGGCCTTTATTTATAGAGTTATGGAAAAGGAATCGTAATCCTAGTAGGATACGAATTAATTGAAATTAGAATCCTACATGAATTCTATTTAATTAATTTATCCAATTAGGAATAGGAATTTAATCATACACTAACTCTTGTAGATTTAGGAATCACGCATGAGCACAAACTCACACACACACGGCAGCCACAAGGGTTGCCCATGCGCGTGCGAGCAGCAGCCCACGCAGCGCGGCCCACGCATCCGTGGCCTTGGTGCGCGCTGGGCCTGCCTTGCGGTAGGCCTGGGCGCTGCCTTGGCTGGGCTTGTGGCGCGCGTGCTTGCTGGGCGATGGCCCGGCTTCGTGCTGGGCCTTCGTCCGGCAGGCCTCGTCCGATGCTAATTCGTACGATACGCTTCCGATTAAATTTCCAGTTCCGGAATTTATTTCCGATACGAACAATATTTAATATTTCCGATTCCGGAATTAATTTCCGTTTCGAACAAATATTTAATATTTCCGTTTCCGGAATTATTTTCCGATTCCGGTAATATTTCCGATTCTGACAATATTTCCGTTTCCGGCAATATTTCCGATTCTGGTAATATTTCCATTTCCAATAATATTTTCCGATACGTACCATGTTTCCGTTTCCGGCAACATCTACGACTTGGATAATATTCATATTTCCGATACGATCCATATTTCCGTTTCCGGCAATATCATCGTTTCCGGAGTATTCATTTCTTGCCTGTGACGATCTTAGCTCCCACTGAAACCAAGATCCGTCGGTTCCGAATATTCATAGATGGAGTATTTAATGCCATTAAATACTTGATCCGTTTACGTACTATTTGTGTGACCCTACGGGTTCAGTCAAGAGTAAGCTGTGGATTAATATCATTAATTCCACTTGAACTGAAGCGGCCTCTAGCTAGGCATTCAGCTCACTTGATCTCACTGAATTATTAACTTGTTAATTAATACTGAACCGCATTTATTAGACTTAACATAGAATGCATACTTGGACCAAGGGCATTATTTCCTTCAGTCTCCCACTTGTCCTTAGGGACAAGTGTGCATTTCCTAATTCCTTTGTCGCTCGATGCTTGCTCTTGAACATAAGGTAAGAGTTGTCATCCTTATTATGTCCAGAGGTGTTCCTCGGTTTCAGAGTTCAACTGATCAAATAAACAGATAATCATAGCCTATGATTCATCCGAGCACGGCCATGCATTTCACAGTTTCTAGCTCTCCGAGTGGCCTTGTACAACTTTTAAGCATCTTATCCCGATTTATGGGAGGACAATCCCAATCTTGCGATCTTGAGATTAGACTTCGTTTGATAGGTGATTACCTGAGCGTTGCCTTTATAGCCTCCTTTTACGGTGCGACGGTTGGTCAACGTCAAAGCAACCAGTTCTCAAACAAGTAATCTCAAATCACTCAGGTATTGAGGATTTAGTGTCTAATAATTTAATGAAATTTACTTATGACAGACTTTCATCTCTTACAGTAAAGTTTCATAGGTCTCGTCCGATACTAGTCTTCCCAAAGTAAGTATCTATGCAAATGATTATGACATTGCCATGTCTACATAGTTCAAGAAACAGAACTACTAGTCATCTTGCATTCTAATCGTCTAACGTTTTCTATGCGTCCAATTTTATAGAAAACTCCGATTAGGGACCATTTTCAACCTTTGACATTCAAGTTCACTTGATAGACATTTCTTAGTCACAGGACTGGTCCTGACAGTCTATCTTGAATATATATTGTCAAATTGAAGGGACTCATCATTTAATAAACCACAAATTAAATGGAAAAATGAATTCTTTTCATTTATTGTGAATGATTAACCAATAATGTTTTACAAAGATTTAAACTCTAAAACTTTAAAACATTAAACAGAGACATCAAAGCCATTCTCCAATATGCTTGATTCCCATAGCTGCAGTGTGCGAGTTGTGCTTCGCCTGCGGCAGAGGTTTAGTTAATGGATCTGATATGTTGTCATCAGTTCCAATTTTGCTTATCTCGACTTCTTTTCTTTCAACGAACTCTCGTAGAAGGTGAAATCTACGAAGTACATGCTTGACTCTCTGGTGGTGTCTAGGCTCTTTTGCCTGTGCAATAGCTCCGTTATTATCACAATACAGGGCTATTGGTCCTTTAATGGAGGGGACTACACCAAGTTCTCCTATGAACTTCCTTAGCCATATAGCTTCCTTTGCTGCTTCATGTGCAGCAATGTACTCCGCTTCAGTTGTAGAATCCGCAATGGTGCTTTGCTTAGCACTTTTCCAGCTTACTGCTCCTCCGTTGAGGCAGAAGACAAACCCAGACTGTGATCTGAAATCATCTTTGTCGGTTTGGAAACTTGCGTCCGTATAGCCTTTAACAATTAATTCATCATCTCCACCATAGACCAAGAAGTCATCTTTGTGCCTTTTCAGGTACTTCAGAATGTTCTTGGCAGCAGTCCAATGCGCCTCTCCTGGGTCTGACTGGTATCTGCTCGTAGCACTGAGTGCGTACGCAACATCCGGGCGTGTACATATCATAGCATACATTATTGAACCAATCAATGATGCATATGGAATCCCATTCATTCGTCTACGCTCATCAAGTGTTTTTGGGCACTGAGTCTTGCTTAGAGTCATTCCATGAGACATGGGTAGGTAGCCTCGCTTGGAGTCCGCCATCTTGAACCTATCAAGCACCTTATTGATATAAGTGCTTTGACTAAGTCCAATCATCTTTTTAGATCTATCTCTGTAAATCTTGATGCCCAATATGTACTGTGCTTCTCCTAGATCCTTCATCGAAAAACATTTCCCAAGCCAAATCTTGACAGAGTTCAACATAGGAATGTCATTTCCGATAAGCAATATGTCGTCGACATATAATACTAGGAAAGCAATTTTTCTCCCACTGACCTTCTTGTATACACAAGATTCGTCCGCGTTCTTGATGAAACCAAAGTCGCTGACTGCTTCAACGTATATTCCAGCTCCTCGATGCCTGCTTCAATCCGTAGATTGACTTCTTTAGCTTGCATACCTTTTTAACATTCTTTGGATCCTCAAAACCTTCAGGTTGTGTCATAAACACAGTTTCTGTTAAAACGCCGTTTAAGAAAGCAGTTTTGACATCCATCTGCCATATTTCGTAATCGTAATATGCAGCGATTGCTAACATTATTCGAATAGACTTTAGCATTGCAACTGGTGAAAAGGTTTCATCGTAATCCACACCGTGGACTTGCCTGTAACCTTTTGCAACCAATCTAGCTTTGAAAACTTCAAGTTTCCCATCCTTGTCCTTTTTCAGTTTGAAAACCCATTTGCTTCCAATGGCTTGGTAGCCATATGGCAAATCGACCAAATCCCATACTTGGTTTTCAGACATGGAGTCTAATTCAGATTGCATGGCTTCTTGCCATTGCTTGGAGCTAGGGCTCGTCATAGCTTGCTTGTAAGTCGCAGGTTCATCACTTTCAAGTAATAGAACGTCATAGCTCTCGTTCGTCAAAATACCCAAGTACCTTTCCGGTTGAGATCTATATCTTTGCGATCTACGCGGGGTAACATTTCTAGATTGACCATGATTCTCACCAGATTCTTCTAAAGATCTCTGAGTTTCATCTTGAATGTCATCTTGAGCATTCTCTAGAGTTTGTTGTTCGACTCGAATTTCTTCGAGGTCTACTTTTCTCCCACTTGTCATTTTGGAAATGTGATCCTTCTCCAAAAAGACACCATCTCGAGCAACAAACACTTTGTTCTCAGATGTATTGTAGAAGTAATACCCCTTTGTTTCCTTTGGATAGCCCACAAGGATACATTTGTCAGATTTTGGATGAAGTTTGTCTGAAATTAATCGTTTGACGTATACTTCACATCCCCAAATCTTAAGAAAAGACACATTTGGAGGCTTTCCAAACCATAATTCGTATGGAGTCTTTTCGACAGCTTTAGACGGAGCTCTATTTATAGTGAGTGCAGCTGTATTTAGTGCATGTCCCCAAAATTCTAATGGAAGTTCGGCCTGACCCATCATTGACCTGACCATGTCTAGCAAGGTTCTGTTCCTCCGTTCTGACACACCGTTCCATTGTGGTGTTCCAGGAGGAGTCAATTCTGATAGAATTCCACATTCTTTCAGATGGTCATCAAATTCATAGCTCAGATATTCACCGCCTCTATCAGACCGCAGTGCCTTGATCTTCTTGCCTAATTGATTCTCTACTTCACTCTGAAATTCCTTGAATTTGTCAAAGGATTCAGACTTATGCTTCATTAGGTAGACATAACCATACCTACTGAAGTCATCAGTGAAAGTGATAAAGTAGCTGAAACCACCTCTAGCATTTGTACTCATTGGTCCACATACATCTGTATGGATTAAACCCAATAGTTCATTTGCTCTTTCTCCAACTTTAGAGAAAGGTTGCTTTGTCATTTTGCCAAGTAAACATGATTCGCATTTACCATAATCCTCTAAGTCAAATGGTTCTAGAATTCCTTCCCTTTGAAGTCTTTCTAAGCGTTTCAAGTTTATATGGCCTAATCGACAATGCCACAGATAGGTGAGATCTGAATCATCCTTTTTGGCCTTTTTGGTATTTATGTTATATACTTGTTTGTCGTGATCTAATAAATAAAGTCCATTGACTAATCTAGCAGATCCATAAAACATCTCTTTAAAATAAAACGAACAACTATTGTCTTTTATTATAAAGGAAAATCCCTTAGCATCTAAGCAAGAAACTGAAATGATGTTTTTAGTAAGACTTGGAACATGGAAACATTCTTCCAGTTCCAAAACTAGCCCGGAGGGCAACGACAAATAGTAAGTTCCTACAGCTAATGCAGCAATCCGTGCTCCATTTCCCACTCGTAGGTCGACTTCACCCTTGCTTAACTTTCTACTTCTTCTTAGTCCCTGTGGATTGGAACATAAGTGTGAGCCACAACCTGTATCTAATACCCAAGAAGTTGAATTAGCAAGTATACAGTCTATAACGAAAATACCTGAAGATGGAACGACTGTTCCGTTCTTCTGATCTTCCTTTAGCTTCAAGCAATCTCTCTTCCAATGCCCCTTCTTCTTGCAGTAGAAGCATTCGGATTCAGAAGTGGGTTGACTGACCTTCCTCTTTGCAGATTTGGCGCCAGTTTGCTTAGTTGGGCTGGCCTTGTTGCCACCTTTCTTAGCATTCCTCTTCTTTCCAGATTTCTTGAACTTGCCCCCACGCACCATAAGCACATCCTGCTTATCACTTTTGAGCGTCTTTTCAGCGGTCTTCAGCATACCGTGAAGCTCAGTGAGCGTTTTGTCCAGACTATTCATACTGTAGTTCAGTTTGAACTGATCATACCCGCTATGAAGAGAATGGAGGATGGTGTCTATAGCCATTTCCTGAGAAAATTGCTGATCCAGCCGACTCATATTCTCAATGAGTCCAATCATTTTGAGAACATGTGGACTTACGGGCTCGCCTTTCTTAAGCTTGGTCTCAAGAATTTGCCTATGAGTCTCGAATCTTTCGACTCGAGCCAGATCTTGGAACATGTTCTTCAACTCACTGATGATTGTGAAAGCATCTGAGTTGATGAACGTTTTCTGCAGATCCGCACTCATGGTGGCGAGCATTAGACATTTCACATCCTTGTTGGCATCAATCCAACGATTGAGGGCTGCCTGAGTGACCCCGTCGCCTGGAGCTTCGGGCATCGCCTCATCTAGGACATACTCCTTTTCTTCCTGCATAAGAACTATTTGCAAGTTCCTTTGCCAGTCAAGGAAGTTTTTCCCGTTCAACTTCTCCTTTTCGAGAATTGATCGAATGTTGAATGAATTGTTGTTTGCCATATTAAAAACTGCAATTGAAAAGAATAAACAAATAAATAACCATTCACAGTTTCTCTTAATAAACTTAAATTCTAGCATTCATGCATAATTCAATGTTTATTAAGCATTTTATTCAAGTTATGTGTTCCGGCAGGTGTGAATAAAATGATTCCAAGATCCTAAAATCATTGAAGAACTAAGCACAGTTTGTCGACTTAATCCTAGAACATCTTACGTAAGCAAAAGCCTTTTGCTAATAGTCTAGAAACTATTCTTGGTTGATAGGTACGTCTAAGAACTTATTAGGTAAACCTATCGAATTTGCCACGACATAAAAGGACTCCTTACTTATATCGTTGAGTTTCACCAAAACTAACATGTACTCACAATTATTTGTGTACCTTGCCCCTTTAGGACCAATAAGTAACACCTCGCTGAGCGAAAACTATTACTAGATTGATGTAAAGGATATCCAAGCAAGTGTATATTTTGGCATGGCACCTTTTAACTCAATTTTTAAGTTTGGAACTTAAGGCTCTTACTATGTTGGTTAGATTTTAAGTGAACTAAAATTCTTAATCATGCAACATAATCAAGCTTTTGATCTCATGCATTTTAAGACATATTTAAAACAATAAATAACTTAAAACATGCATAAGATATTTGTGATCTAGTATGGCCCGACTTCATCTTGAAGCTTTGACTTCAAAGTCCGTTTTGAAAATCTCCGTGGGAGGCACCATTTTCTTCAAATAGGATAAGCTATAACTAATTACAACTATTTGATGGTTCGCAGACCATATTTGAATTGAAAAATAACTTTGGTACTTTAGACCAATTACATTCAAATTAATGGTACGCAGACCATATTTTCTATCCTATTTGGGCCATACTAGTCACTTCATAACCTGCAAAACAGTACATATACAATATATACCATTCACCCATTCATTATCATGAATGGCCCACATAGCTGGTTAGTAAAACACATTATGCATCACGTAAACATTTGCAGCAATTAATCAAGGGCACCAATAATCTACCAATTATTCAGTCCTTATTAATTCTAATCAAGTTGTTTTAACCTTAAGGATTTGTAGACCTAATCAAGAGTTTATGACTAAAAAGCGCTCCCACTTAAACCAATAAATTCATATGCTTTACCAATTTTAAACATAAAAATGTATTTCTAGTCTAACCGGAAACATACAAATTTAATTAAAATTTAAAGCTCATATCAATTTATAATTGAATCCAAAAATTTAATTTAATTTCAGTCGTATTTAAATTAATTCATGATTTTAATTTTAGTAAAATAATTAGAATAAATAACATTTATTATAATTATAATATTCAAAATTAAAATCCAAGAAAATAATTCAAATTATTAATTTTAAAATTAATTAAAATTACGTGAACTGAAATTTTCAAATTAAACATTCAAAACGATCTAATCGTAACGCAAACACCCTACGCGTTGCACGCCCATGGGCCGTACGCACACAGCCATTGCTGGCCATGTGCGCGCAGCCCATGCGCTCGTCGCATAGCTGCTACTTCCCTATCGCAAGCCTCCGCACGCATTGGTGCTCGCTGCGCGCGCCAGCGCTCATCGCACGCGAGCTATCGCTCGCAGTGCGCGCGCGCGACATCGCTCGCTGGGCGCGCGACATCGCTCGCTGGGCGCGCGAGCCATCGCTCGCTGGGCGCGCGAGCCATCGCTCGCTGGGCGCGCGACATCGCTCGCTGGGCGCGCGACATCGCTCGCTGGGCGCGCGAGCCATCGCTCGCTGGGCGCGCGAGCCATCGCTCGCTGGGCGCGCGACATCGCTCGCTGGGCGCGCGACATCGCTCGCTGTGCGCGCGAGCCATCGCTCGCTGGGGCGCGACATCGCTCGCTGGGCGGGCGACATCGCGCGCTGTGCGCGCGAGTAATGCTGGGCGCAGCGCTCGTGGCACGCGAGCTTGCGCTCGCTGCGCGCGAGGCTGCGCGCTCTTGTGCGAGGCAGCGCGCGTTGTGGCGCAGCTCGCTTGCTGCCCACACGCGACTGCCTTGGCTCGCCCTTCGCCCATGCCCATTCGTTCATTGCTCGTGGCACACGACACAAGGCAGGGCTGCTGCCTTGTGCTCGTGCACTACGCCCTTGCTCATTGCATTCGTGCCGCACGGGCGACGAGCTCCCTTGCTCGTCGTCGCATGCCCGCATTATACAACACCCCTTAAGGGTAACACGAAGCGTCCATTGCTTCGTGCGTGCAAGTTTTATGAACGAATCGCATAAAAATTTAAAATTTATATTTAAAATTAATGACAAATTAATAAATAATATTAATTTCATAATTTTAGGGCGAAAAATCGAAAATTCATTATCCAATTGATTTCCGATTGTTATGGATTCAAGTCTAGGTCATAAAAATTTAAAATTTATCGTAAATTTACAATTTTTATGGTGGTTTTTAATCATAGGTTTCTAATTAAATTACAATTAATTATGAAAATCAAATTAATTCTAAATTATTCTAATTTTCAACAAATTAATCATAATTACAAATTAGATTGCATAATTAACAAGACTAGGCATTCAAACTTGTTAAACATATGCAGTAGGTCAATCAAAAATTCAAGATTTATCAACAAGAATCGCAAATATTTAATTTAACATCTTAAATTTACGAAATTTTGCATTCGAAAAACTAAAACCTTCGAAAAGTCATAGTTAGGCTTCGAATTTGAGAATTCTGGGTTCGGCAGAAAAATAATATTTTTGTCAAAATTTTAGAATGCCTTTTACATGCGGAATTGACACAAAAATCACTCGATTTGGATGAGTAACGAAGAAACTGCCGAAAAACTGCGTACGTATAATTAAATAAACGCAATTTGCAATTAATTAACAATTACGAAAATTAATCACCCCTTTTAATTCTTGCAAATTTGTAATATTTAACCATGTTCATGCAATTTAGATTATGAAAATAATAAGGGGCTCGTGATACCACTGTTAGGTTATGATACATATGACAATTCATAAATCATGCGGAAAAAACCATAAACCCAGAAAAACATATTATTTACACATAATCATTTAGCATAGATTAGATGCATACTCTTTGTTGCGTGCCTTCCCTAGCTGCGCCCGAACCGAACAAGAACAAGTCTTTAGGACTCCAAGTGTCGTCCCTCCGTAGATAGTCCACAGCACGTCCGGATCCGCCTTAAGATTGACCAACTAGAATCGCCCTTAAGGTTCTAATATTTTCGGTTGGGTAGGCAAGAATATTGGCTGATTTTTCTGCTTAAAAATCTTAGTTTTGAATACTTAAAACTTGTGTATAAATAATGACCCCTAGGCCTTTATTTATAGAGTTATGGAAAAGGAATCGTAATCCTAGTAGGATACGAATTAATTGAAATTAGAATCCTACATGAATTCTATTTAATTAATTTATCCAATTAGGAATAGGAATTTAATCATACACTAACTCTTGTAGATTTAGGAATCACGCATGAGCACAAACTCACACACACACGGCAGCCACAAGGGCTGCCCATGCGCGTGCGAGCAGCAGCCCACGCAGCGCGGCCCACGCATCCGTGGCCTTGGTGCGCGCTGGGCCTGCCTTGCGGTAGGCCTGGGCGCTGCCTTGGCTGGGCTTGTGGCGCGCGTGCTTGCTGGGCGATGGCCCGGCTTCGTGCTGGGCCTTCGTCCGGCAGGCCTCGTCCGATGCTAATTCGTACGATACGCTTCCGATTAAATTTCCAGTTCCGGAATTTATTTCCGATACGAACAATATTTAATATTTCCGATTCCGGAATTAATTTCCGTTTCGAACAAATATTTAATATTTCCGTTTCCGGAATTATTTTCCGATTCCGGTAATATTTCCGATTCTGACAATATTTCCGTTTCCGGCAATATTTCCGATTCTGGTAATATTTCCATTTCCAATAATATTTTCCGATACGTACCATGTTTCCGTTTCCGGCAACATCTACGACTTGGATAATATTCATATTTCCGATACGATCCATATTTCCGTTTCCGGCAATATCATCGTTTCCGGAGTATTCATTTCTTGCCTGTGACGATCTTAGCTCCCACTGAAACCAAGATCCGTCGGTTCCGAATATTCATAGATGGAGTATTTAATGCCATTAAATACTTGATCCGTTTACGTACTATTTGTGTGACCCTACGGGTTCAGTCAAGAGTAAGCTGTGGATTAATATCATTAATTCCACTTGAACTGAAGCGGCCTCTAGCTAGGCATTCAGCTCACTTGATCTCACTGAATTATTAACTTGTTAATTAATATTGAACCGCATTTATTAGACTTAACATAGAATGCATACTTGGACCAAGGGCATTATTTCCTTCATCAGAAACATTCTCGGTTATAGCCCGCTCAGCCTCAAGGGCACAGACAATGGTGGGAGAAGGATTATTATCATCAACTAGACTAGTCACTGTTTCTACAGGCGGCTGAGCCTTCCTAACCCATACATTGTTTCGGCGACGATCTCCGCGAGAGCTTGCATTTCTTTTAACAACAGCAGGCCCCTTCATGTTAGGCATCTTTTTAGGCCTGGAACTGGAACGGGAAGGAACTTCCTTTCGCTTTCGATTAGGACGAGCTTTCACAGTCTTAATACCATGGGTACGAGGTTGGGCAGAATCAGGACCCTCATACTTAAGACGAATACGAGGTATCAAAAGCTCAGCCGGCTCCCCATTTCGAGCCTCGGTCCTCATAGCTTTATCATCGGAGCTCATCCACAACTTGTAGTTTTCAGAAAGACCCACAAAGCCATTTTGTAGCTACGGCCCAACGCGGGAGACCATCATAATACTTAGCCCACGCTTGAACCCGTGCTTGTGAAAAGGCCGCTACTTTAGGTGGTACCGTATCGGAAAAGGGGATAGTCTGCCTTAAACCGTATTGACGCATGACTCGGTAAGGGAAAATATAAGTGGGCCGAGATAGCCCCAACAAAGAAACATAAACCGATACATCAGAACCCCCCGTCATAGTAGTCAAACCCCACCATGGTACCACCCACTTAATGGAACAGATACCATGTGTAAAAAAGGAGGCCCACTCGGCCTCGTCCTGGCCTCGGTGTAAATGTTTTCGGTTACCCAAGGCTATAGGGCGATAATGTTTAGGATCGGCAGGAGCTTCAAAGAGCCTAAGCCGTTCCACGAGCCAAATCTGCAAAAAACGGGTACGATCAAAAAAAAAATAATGAAAAGAAAACGGTTTCTGGGCCGCAGTTTCAACGACCAGGACCTGGCGCCGATAATTCTAGCGCCCAGCCCTGGGCGCTGAAACTCAGCCCCAAGGCAGGACGAATAAAAAATATATATGCAAAAAAAAACGTATACGTGCGCAAAGAGAAAAAATCGATTACCTGCAGTAATAGGGGGCTTCCCTTAATATATTCAGATTTGGCGTCCTTCTTCAGCTCATCCGCACTCAGCAAAGTCTCGGCAACCACCAACGGCATAATAGAATAGCAACTTTCCATCTGGCTAATCAAGGGGATCAACCTTATGTCACCGAACTCACCATTGTTATTCGACAGCAAATAATGATTCAACAAGAAAAATACAAGGGCTCGAATATTCAATTTCTGTTCGGTCATATTCTTACTAGGCCTAAAGTGGTGTTTTACAAGTTTTGCCAAATTAACCTCATCACCTACAACAACTTCAGCAAGCATGTTAGCATCTAGTCCTAGGAAAGCCCCTATGGTTGTTTTACTCTCTTCAATAGTGCCAGGAGTGGCAGGGGCAACATTAGTAGGATAACCAAGGATCGCAGCAAATTCATCTGGCAAAGGACATATTTCGTTGCCCCGAAAGACAAAAACATGAAGATTGGAATCCCAAAAGCTTAGGGCTGCGTGCAGAAAATTATAGTCAATGTTAATTTGTTGTAAGCCTAAAAGTGCCTCTAAGTGGTATTCGTTCAACAAAGCCTTTTCTGTAGGATTAAGGGCCCGTACCCAACGCCTAACATCTCGTTGGAGTGAGAAAGTTGGAATCGACATGACGAAAGAAAGGAGTAACTAAAACGCAGCAAAGAAAACGGAAATTGAGAGTAATGGAAAAAAGGACGTATCTATCCCCTATATATAGCTGAATGCATCAAGTGACATCCTAATCCCATTCGGAAACGCGTTAAGAAATCCGAAAGTCAAAATTCGCCAGGAAAGGACTTTCAGCGCCCGAAGCTGGGCGCCGAAATAATTAACGCCCAGCCTTGGGCGCCGAAAATGCAGCCCAAGGCCCAGATTTCACAAAAGGCGGAGCAGGAAAAGACTTAAAACCGTGTTGCTAGACACGAGGCCCTATTGCAATTAAGATCAATCCAAAAAGCACCTTTAAGCTCCCAAATAGCAAAAATGGTAAAACTTGGTCAGAACTTAGACTTGTTTCAAGGAACATATATGTACACTTTTCAAAATAAATATGAAATATCAAGGTCATTCTTCGAAACACCAAAAAATGTTGTTAAGTCGTTGGTTTCTCAAAAAATGTTTGTCTGTCAAAGATTAATCCGGGCCAAGCTAAACCGGATGATATTAAACCTCGTTGCCCGAAGACTGAAGTCGCACCCCCATGACTTCGCCAAAATAGCACACCACTATGAAAGGTCGCTCGCACATACGAGCACGACCCCAAACATGATTAAAAGACGTTATGAAGTATGCAAAAAATGACCAACGAAAGCCCAAGTGCTTGAGGGCTCGCAAAAAGTATACTCCAACAAAGAGTGCGCAATTGAAATCACATTCCCGGACTACGTTGTACGCCGTCCCATGTTTGGATGATCTCAAAAGAACAGGTTCGACCTCAGAAAAGGGTCGTCATTGACACTTGTACATGGTCCTCTGATCAAAGACCAAGTGGTGGAAAAAATCGGGTCATAAAGACTAGCTCAAAACCACGAAAGCAGACGGTCGCAAGACAAAGGTCCGTCTGAACCCGTTGTCAACCCACGTTCAGGTTACAACTAAATTCGAGCATCCCACGAAAGAATTCGCTCTTGCAAGAATGAACAAAAGAAATTCTCAAAAAAAAGAGATCACGATGAAAAAATAGGAAACTTGCCCATCTCAGTTGGCAAGATCACGTCACGAACCACGCGAGTTCCAAAAACGAGTTCAGGGACGTCCACCCTCAGCGGACAGGGTTCGCCCACCCTCAGCGGGCGGGGTCTGCGTCACTAGCCGCGCAGATCCTCAGTTTTCCAAAAATAAAATTTTCAAAATTCAAAATGAAACAGGCTCGCCATCTTCAGCCGGCGGGGTCTACGGCGCAAACCACGTAGGTCCTCATTTTCAAAAATTAAAAAACAAATTTCAAAATAGATTCGTCCACTTCTATCGGACGGGGTGTCCACCCTTAGCGGACAGGTTCGCCATCTTTAGCCGGCGGGGTCTACGTCACAAAACCGCGTAGGTCCTTATTTTCAAATTTCAAAAATAGATTCGTCCACTTCTATTGGACTGGGGTGTCCACCCTTAGCGGACAGGCTCGCCATCTTTAGCCGGCGGGGTCTACGGCGCAAACCACGTAGGTCCTCATTTTCAAAAATTAAAAAACAAATTTCAAAATAGATTCGTCCACTTCTATCGGACGGGGTGTCCACCCTTAGCGGACAGGTTCGCCATCTTTAGCCGGCGGGGTCTACGTCACAAAACCGCATAGGTCATTATTTTCAAATTTCAAAAATAGATTCGTCCACTTCTATCGGACTGGGGTGTCCACCCTTAGCGGACAGGCTCGCCATCTTTAGCCGGCGGGGTCTGCGTCGCTAACCGCGCAGGTCCTTAATCACTACAGCGATAACTTTTTTCTGGTTTTCCGTTTTTTCCAAAAAAGAATGATGTGAGTAGCTTTCCCTTTTTCCAAAGATTGGTTTTCCATTTTTTCCAAAAAAGAACAATGTGAGTAGCTTCCCCTTTTTCCAAAGATTGGTTTTCCGTTTTTCCAAAAAAGAACGATGTGAGTAGCTTCCCTTTTTCCAAAGATTGGTTTTCCGTTTTTTCCAAAAAGAACGATGTGCTGGATTTTCCTTCGTTTTACGTCCCATAAAAACAAGGGGGTTTTCTCGTTTAGCTAACCCTGAAAATGAGAATCTTTAAAAATATTTTTACCTCGTGATTGGGCTTGGCCAGGCCCAGTTACACTTTATAGCTTTGATTTCGAAAACACCTGTAGCTACTCCCAATGACAAAGTGAGGGAGTTTCTACGCACCTTTAGATCCTTCCAATGACAAAGTGAGGAAGTTTCTATACTAACAGTTGACAAATCCCAATGACACGTGAGGGATATGTCGACACTTCAAGTGATGACCCTTAAGTCATATGTTATCACTCGGGGGCTCGTGAGACCCTCGCAAAACAGGTCACATACACCATGGCTTGTGTGGCGCACTCCGTCTAATACTTTGACCATCGTCTTACTCCAAGACTCAGTCAAAGTGGGGGCTAACTGTAGACACCTACTTTTGTCCCTATTCCCGAAAGGGAAGGTTCGATGATGAGAACATAAATCTCCAGTTGACAACGCATCTCCTATAAAATAACGAATCTCAATTCCACTTTTCATTTCGCCCGAAACCTGCTATTTATAGAAACCTGCTATTTATGGAAACCTGCTGAAAATAGTAATTGTCGTAATGGGTAGTTGCTAAAAGTGGCAAGTCATAAAAGATAGAAACCTGTCAGAATTAGGTGTTGCACTCCAACATAAATCCTAAATGAGATAGAGATTATGAGAGAATCCTATTCCTAATATGATTCGAAAATAAGAGTCACGTATTAATTAAAATCCTAGCGAGCCTAGAGTTCGTAACGGGCCCAGACGCATTCCGTCACAAGGTTAATACGCATTAAAAGACTCGATTAAGTCTCAAACGCTCCGGATTCTAGGAATCCAAATGTGACTAAGAAAACGGCCCAGATCCTATTTTCAACGCCTGGCTCTGGGCGCCGAAATCTTCGGCGCCCAGGCCTGGGCGCTGAAAATACCTGGGGCGTGTTCTTTCCTAATTCTTTGTGGATTAGAGTTCTATAATTCTATCTTTCCACGAACTCTTTTCTATAAATAGGGCCTTAAGTTCGACGTGAAAAGAACAACACACAATTATTATCCTGAGTATTGACTCCAACCCCTAAGCCTAAGCCTCACGCTGCGAAATTGATAACGCGTTCTGTCGCAATTGATCCATAAATCGAACAGAACGTATCCTGTCCCATAACTTGAGATTCGTTAAATAAAAGGAGAAATAGCAAAGTCAAAGTGGTTAGTTTTTTGAGAACCGTGACGTACCTTTCAAGGGTGCGTCGTAATGTGTCCCTTTTCTATGATTTAATTGCTTTCCTCGCCCTTTTATGAACTGTTAAACTAATTAAATCTGATTGTTCTATCACGCCTAATAAAGATTATGTTTTCGGGAAATTGGATTATCATGCTAGGTCCCTTAATACAATCTAAATCAGATAATCGCGCTCGATCTAGTATTATATGTTGCATATTGTTAAAACGGATTTTTCATGAAATACCCCTGAGTTTTTGCGAAATTCATCAAATCCCCCTCGACTTTCATAAATTCACCAAATGCCCCTCACATTTAACTTAATACTCAAACTACCCTTACACTTAACAGACGTTAAATCACCGTTAGCTTAATTTTACTATTTTTCCCTTATTTTGCTTTTAGGCGCCATAAACGTTCCCTAGCCACTTCCTTCCTAAACTGCCCCCCTTTCTCTATCCCTGTTCTTCGCCATTCATCCACCCCAACTGCATCCTTCAATCACCAAAAACGTTCAGAATTTTCTGGGTAATTCGGGTGATTTTCGAGCATAATCTTTTTTCAATTCTCAATAATCCTCACTCTTCTTGCTCTAGTGACGCTTCTCCGTGGCATGGGTGGTGGTCTTCGCCGATGTCGGTAATTTTGCCCAAACTCTCCCCGATTAATGCCTCCAAACCTGAATTAGATTCTAATAAATCTGATTTTCAACGGTATTTGAATTCGATCTCGGAGCATTATGCTCGATTTGAGGATATTCGTATTCATAGCAGTAAAGACTAAAGAGGATTTGGATATTGTTGATAATATTGGAGGACAAGGAGAAGTGTTGGTTGCTTTGTTTGAGAGAGGTGTCTGCATTGTAATTTTAAGGAGGATTTTGAGCTTGAGGACGGGGGGACGTTTCGGGCCGCCTGCCCATCTCGACAATGAAGGAGAATTTGGTTCTGCAGAGATGCATTTGGTGAAGGAGATCTCAGTGCGGTCAAAATCGTTCTTTGAGGCTCATCCGCATAACCACGACCTTCCATGAAATAGAAGCCTTCAATTCGTATTTCACAAGGTTAGTGTCCTGCATTAGCTTCATTACTTCAGCCAACATGATCTAAAATTCTCTGGAACTTACCATCTTTTACCAGGCATTATGATGTAGTGATGTACAATGAGGCATTTGGGTAAAGATCAGAAACTTGAGTCCTAGCTTGCTAATGATGAATAATGACGCACACAAATTGCAGGCCGCCTTCTATAATCAGAGTTAAGTGAGCTTCTATAAGCAATCATAAATAGATGGTAAATGGGAGATAAGGGCAATCTGCACTCTTATTGGAGGTAAAAAGCTAACCCATATTGAGACGGATGTTGTTGGGTCGGTGAGGACGATTCAAGAGTTTAGTTCAATGAGGGGCGACTTATCTGCGCAGCAAGCCTGCAACATAGGTTCGTAATATATGTTAGATCAGTCTCTGGGTGCTCTTAAACTGGTAATTTCTTGGCTAGTTTATGACTACATGTCATTGTTTATGTAGTATTGCTATTTTTAGTATTCCATTGGCATCACTTCAAATTTGATCTCAAATTTTTTATTTGTAGTATACAATTAGTGCACAACAACTCAATTTAGCTAGGAGAAAATTGTGCTTGGGTGCTAGAGAGCTCCAGTTGAAAACACTTGTTAGTTGTTACACCTTCAAGTTTGTCTTGGTGATTGTTGTTATGCAATAAACAATTTCTAAACTGTAATAAATAGTCAGAAAAGGGGATTTATAAGTAAATAATAAGTAACGGCTAATTTTCAAACACAAACTAGCCGTGTTGAGTATCAAAATGGGTAATTTTAAGTTATAGATATTTGGTAAAATTAGGTTTTAGAATAGGGGTATTTGGTGATATAAGTATTATAATATGGGTATTTGGTGAATTTGAAACTAGGCTAACGGAGGATTAACGGCGTGTCATTAGTAAGGGTAGTTTGGGTATTAAGTTAAATGCGAGGGGCATTTGGTGAATTTCTGAAAGTCGAGAGGCATTTGGTGAATTTCGAAAAAACTCAGGGGTATTTCATGAAAAATCCGTTGTTAAAATCGACTCAGATTAGTTTAATAGTTAACGCATGTCCCTTCAATTATTTATGCTGAGCTAGTAAGGATATCCTGCCTCTGGAGTTACCGAAGAGCGAGTACTCCTCTCGGTAGTTACAGTCCCCCGAACCCTCAATCTCTACCCTGCGGGTGTACGTTGAGGGATCCCCACCACCAGGGATCACAAGGGAACTTACGGCCGTCGTGGTCAAACATAATTGCACTCCCTTTATGTCACGATAACCGGGTTTTGTCAGTTTTTCTCATTGTCGTTAAAAACTGAATGGCGACTCCTATATTACTAGTCAATTGGGTGTAAACTCACAGGGAATCCAATTACACTTGATTTGACAAAAAGAAGCGTCACACCCACGAGGGACGAGGTCACGCATTAGCCTCGTGCTTTTTCGACCCCCTCACAGTAAGGGTGCGGTAAATTTGGATAAAATGCGAGCTTAAAGCATTAGCTTTGGGGAGACAAAATCCTAGTAAATTCCATGATAAAAAATAAACAATGACCACAACTCTCCCACTCAACACATGAGAATGCAACAAATAAACCACACAATACTTTTTCGCCTTTTTCATCTCTACAACCGATCACTTATAAGAATATGGAATTGCAATACTTGAGTGAAATTAATGCTTTGAATTTTTCCGAAAGTAATGAATTTTTTTCTCTTTTAGCTCAATTTATTTTTTTCTTTTTCTTCATTTTTCTTTCTTTTTCTCCCTTTTGGGATCCTTCACATTCTCAATTCTTCTTATCTTTTTCTCATCATAAATTTTTTCCGATCACCACATAAAAATAAGAAGAACCCCTTTCTTTTTTCAATACCCAAATTCTACTTAAATGAAGCACACTACAACCCCTCACCTCACTCACTAATAGCTCCCCCAAGCCAAGTTTGGGACTAGTAACCAATGGGGCTTAATGGGCTTGTAATGTGGTTAGTCACCGAATAAAAGGGCACATGCAACAACATGGGTAGAGAGAAGGGAACAAATGTATCTAAGATCGTCTGAAGGCTACCTAAAAGAAGAAATGCCTTCGTCCTACTCAATGTGCATGCATGTGAGCCACAAAACATTACTAACAGTTGCAAACCAATACTCAAAATCAATGACATACCAGGAAGCTAACACACATTCCTAACCAAATCAACTAACCAAGCAACAAGTCCACAAACAGTTAGTCAAGGTTGACTCATGTTAAGGCATCAAAATAGTCGAATCTCAAATCATGGTTAACAAATCAACAATGCTCGTCATCAAAAACCAAGAATAAAAACAGTTTCCAATCAAGGGGCACATGGAAGCATGGTTTTTGTATTCATCAGAACGTATTTTTGGTTTTTTGTTTTTGAAAAGCGATAAACTACACTAGAAAGCAATAACACATACCTCCCCCAAGCCGAACTCAACAATTTCCTTAGTGCTTGAAGGAGTGGAGATCGAGGGTCTCAATCTTTGTTGAACCCCTCCGGCTCCAACTCTTATGTGCCTCCCACAAAGAGATTGGTTAGTAAATAATCAACCAACGAGCGCAGAAGCTTATCATGCGCACTCGCACATCTTTCGTGCAACAAGACATGCACGATAATCAACAACACCATTTTCATAAAATCCCAACGAACTCTATGCCAGTAAGGAGTGGGATGCCTAAAGGAAGAAGAACAAAAAGAAAAAACAATAATAAAAGAAGAATAGGAAAAAGAAGAAAAAGAGAAAGTAGGCATACTCTCCTTATGGAAGTTGTTTTTGCGGACTATTGATTCTTCAACCTCAATGATCAATGAAATAGCTCTCTCTGTGTTTTGGCATTCATGGTGGACATGCTCTTCACCATATAGAGTTCTCTGCAAAGCATCCACTTCTTCTTTGTAAGTACTGCAAGTACCTCCAAAAGATTCACAAAGAGGAACATAGTCTATTGGGTCATTGGGCTTTTTATTTTCGGGGGGAGGAGGAAGGTCCTCAAGCAAAGGTTGTTTTGGTAAAGAGAAGGGGAGTGAGACGGTGTAAAGGGGGCTAAGAATCACCCTTCTTGGACTTGGAGTACGAGGGGTAGGGGTTGATACAACAACAAGGGTTTTATCAACTTCAAATTTCTCATGGACTTGCTCTATAACACATGTCTTTTCAAATTCAACAAATCCTTCATCCATCGATCCAACAGTCACAACATCATTTTCTAGCTCATCCTCAACCTCCGCTATAGGTTCCTCACTCTCTTGGTTACCTATGGGTTCACTCAATTGACCCTCATCGCCAACACAACTTGAATCATTATTTTCAATAATTTCTTGAATTTTTCTAAATCTCTCAAGAGTAGCCTTACTAGCTTTAATGATGTCATTAGTAGACTCTTGAGATCTAGTAAACTGAATCTCAATCTCAGAGGTTAAACTTCTTAATTCCTCTAAGAAGGTATCTCTACTTTCTAATTCGGGTTGAACAGGATTGGGCATGGGTTCACAATAATACACGGGAGAAGCAATAGTGGAATCATGAGGCAAAACATTTATATCCATGCAAGGGTTAGATAAGTCATTAGAATAGGCATGATTATCATAAACATTAGAATGCACCTCATTATAACAAGTATTCAAGGGAGAGGGGGTAGAAACATGTATATTATGCTCATAATTTGGATTAGCACATGGAACATGAATGGCCATTTCACGCTCATACGAATCCCTTGCAAACCACATATAGTAATTCCACATATCATCCAAAGATAAGGCTCGAAAATCACCATTAAATATACTTTCTATCACATTCCTTGTATACTCATTTAAACCACCATAAGCAAAACCACAAGAATCCCAAAGATTAAGATTGTGGTAACCAGTAAAATTTTTTTGTCTATCGAAATACACCCAAAAAGGCTCATTTACAAATTGAGGGAAAGAATAATAATCCATTTTTTTCAAAGAAAAACTAAAGAAAAGAAATTATATACATGGTCTCAAAGAACTTGAAATTCTTCGAGACTCTAGAAAATCATCTAGACCACAAAATTAATAGCAGAAAATTAAACCGTTTCCCCGGCAACGTCGCCAAAATTTGACAGGCTAAAGTCGTACACTAGTGGAAAAACGTTTAATTGCATCGCTGCATTTGCGTCGCCATTCTGAACATGTGACGCAAAAGACAAATTTTCACATAAAATTTAGTCATTTGCGTCGCAGCTTTGTTAAACTGCGAGGCAAATGACTCTAGGATGCTCCCAGAGTCATTTGCGTCGCAGATTAGTAAAACTGCGACGCAATTTACTCAATCAAGTGCGTCGCAGTTTTACTATTCTGCGAGGCAAATGACTCTGGTAGCATCCTAGAGTCATTTGCCACGCAGTTTAACAAAGCTGCGACGCAATGTGTATTTTTTTTCCTTTCAAATTCGCGCTTCACCATTCTGACTTAGGGTATTCGGCAAACGAATGGAAACATTGCTTCTACTCCCAAACGAAACCAACACTGCTTCTACTCCCAATTCCTAAACGAAACCAACACCAACACTGCTTCGTTCTCACCGGCAGCCATCGTTCACTGCCGTCGCCCACTCCTCCACTGCTTTCCCCTTGCGCTGCACTCCTTCTTGCCTCCCCTGCGGTTCTGCCATTCCCCTAAACCCTGCGGTTCCCCTAAACCCTGCTTCCCCTGCGGTTCTGCCGCTCCCTATTTAGATCCGCCGCCCACGGCAGTCGCCCACAGCACGGCCGCTGCCCAAGGCAGTCTCCCACAGCACAGCCGCCGCCGCCCACTCCGCCTCCATTGTTCATTGTCCTCTCTCCTCTCTTAGGTATTGAATTTTAATTTTGATATTTATTGAATTTTAATTGTGCATTTTAATTTTAATTGTAGACATTATGATTGAATTTTAATTATGCATTTTAATTGAATTATAATTGTTGATATTATTTTTGTCTCAGATTTTTAATATTGATTGATTTTGGCTTTCTGGGGTTTTATAAGTTTTTGTTAGTTTTGATTGATTTTTTTTTTTTTTGTCTAAAGTGGGTTTTGATTTTTTTGAATTGGGTTTGTTAATTTGTTTATGCTGTAGAATAATTAGTTCTTTTTTACTTTTATTTGGTGCAAGTTTTGTGAACTTTTGGCTGGATTAGCTCTTATTTGCCCTAATTTTAGTTAATTTGATTAATTTATGGTATAAATTTAGCTTATTGTTGGCGTGATTACATGTTTTGGAATCATTAATAAGGTTAGCTGGGGAATATTATGCTAGATCATTATAGTTTCGTCCACTTGATGTCGATTTCCAAGGATAGGGAGGGGTTTTATAATTCATACTTGGTTGAATTTTTAATTTGGTTGGTTTGTGTTAGATGTTTGATATGTTTTTTTAATGCAAGCCTTGCCTATAATATATAGAAACCAACGATTCTAGGAGCTGTAGAATGCAATATTTTTGGGAGATGCAATAGCTATCTTCATTAGCATTGTTAGAAAGATATAAAGAAAATATGTGGGGCATTGTTAACTTTGGAGTTTTAATGGGAAAATTCGAATAATTCTTTTCATTGGATGAAATGCTTTCCCTTGTGAGTGGAGAATAAAGTAAATCAACCTTACAAATTATTGATTTATCCAGTCGAACAATGCCCATTCTGAGATGAAAATTGAATCTTTTATGCAGCCTGTATGATCAGATATTCAAGCCCGGCAAGTTAGTAGCAAACGCTGATTTCCATTTGTTCAAGGCTGGAGTTGAACCTAAATGGGAGGATCCTGAGTGTGCACATGGAGGCAAGTGGACTGTTTCTGCTAGCAGAAAGACGAATCTTGAGGCAATGTGGCTTGAAACTGTAATTTTGTAACATTTTGACCGAAGCATACCCCCCAATAAACTTGTTTTTTCCGTACAGTCTAACTTCCAACCACGTGGCTTAAGTGCTTAACTATTTGTTGAAATTTTTCTTTTGAGCAGTTGATGGCTCTAACTAGGGAGCAGTTCGATGAAGCTGATAGATATGTGGTGTGGTTGCTAGTGCGCGTTCAAGGGGAGACAAACTTTCACTGTGGACAAGAAATGCTGCGAATGAGGCTGTGCAGGTTTATTTTTTCTTTTTCTTTTGGCATAACTTGTTCTCTAAATTATAAACATCGTAGGCCATAGGCAAATATCTAGGCTTTTGTCTTCTGCTTGTTGTTCGACAAGTTCATGCTTTTCATTATACTTTGTTGCCTGTGCTTACCGTGCAATGTTCTTATGCTGGACATGAGGTTTTCGTGTTTTGGACTTTGGGCACAGGGACACCAGATTGGTGGATTTGAAAGTGTATTCTGTAGAATTTGGATGGGTAGACTTTGTTGTCCATTACTATATGATTTTTTGAAATGTCGCACAATAATTTTCATGGTAATGAATTTTTATTTTTGTTTTTGTCTTTTGAATTATGTGTATATTCTTTTGCAGCCAAATGATATTATAGCAGCTGAATCTGAGGGAGCTATGGCAATAGGAGTTTGCACTGGTGTTTTCGGAAAGGAAGAGCTGGAGCAAGTCAGCAATGGAGGTGCGGTTACGATAGCATGGATGAAACTATTTGTAAATTAATTCGATCAAGTTTACACTTGTAACCATGACAGAGTTAATCACATTAATTCACATTCTGCTTTTTACAAGGTTGCATATTTGCTGATCAAGTTCGTGATTCTGAGATGATCAAGTTCGTGATCATGTCAGTGTTATGCTGCTGAGGAAGCTGGTGAGGAAAAATGGTTTGTCGACGTGCCGTTGTTATTGGTCCAAGTTCAATCTGCTTGAGAAAGTGACAACCAGAGAATGCAGGCCAAGAATGTTCAAATTGGGCGAAGCTGTTTTCTTCATTTGTAGGGTTATTGCAGCTGCCGTTTTCTTGAATACTGTAGGAAGTATGCCCTGCCGAAGTTTGATCATTCTCAGCTTCTTCTTCCCATCTTTTATCGTAAGGATTTACAGCTTGATCTTTCTCTACCATGCACCTTAAATTGTTCATTACTTGATTAGCTAACTCTTTGAGTAATTAAGAAGAGAAGTTCAGAACATTTGTAAATTCATTTTGTTCCCTTTGATCTTAAAATGGAAGAACGAGTTCTTTTGCTGGCCTCTATGAAATTAATAGTCACATTTATATTCGAGCCATGGAAGATGTTTTATGCATTTTGTACTATTCTGAAAATAGTGAATATTTTTCTTGCTGCAAAGGAGGCATGGCCAGTCGGCCATAGTTGCAAACAAGATTAGAACACAGATTTTTTATATAGGATTCCTAGAGACCACACTAGTGACTGTAATCACACATAAAATTGTAGAATCATACTCAATTTTTTTTTGGTAAAAGTAGAGCATTATTCTGAACTTTTCTTCTTGAGTTAGGTGTAGAATTTTATGGCTCAATTCAACATGGTTATGATCAATTTTATTGTTTCTTCTGCCTATAATGTACACAGTGAGTTTTATTCTTGTTTCTTTGTTCATGTTTCCTCACCTTCTAGCTTTCCAACCCCCCTGGATTTCTTAAGAATGGTTATTTCTCGTTGTGTTTCTAATAAATTTCTGGTCTTGCTATTTATGTGCAGCAATTCTGGAAGCAGCAGTTCTGGGAGCAGCAGTTCTGACAGCAGCAGGTGTGATCTGTTCATTTTAGTTGTTATTCTGTTCTATTTCGTTTATGTTCTGTTCTGTGTTGTTCTGTGCATCCTATGTTGTTCATTCTGTTCTGTTCGTGCATTATGATACCGAGGCTGATTTGCGTTAGTTTGAGCACCTAATAGATCACGGTCTGACTAATAAATTCAAAGCTACCTTACAGATGGTCTCAAATCCTATATTTATGAAAGTAAATTCGCAGAATATTGATGCAATATCTGGTGGCTAGCTCACAGCAGCTGCTCATGACTTTCAATTTTGATATTAACAAAGAGTTATATAACCTTTTCCTAAAACAACTCGAGCGAGTAGTCATAGGTAGAATGAACATCTTCAAACCAAGGTGTGAGCCTAGATTTACAAATCTGATTACGATAGCATGGATGAAACTATTTTCCTGTCATGCTTTAAATGTGAAATAATAGATTGTAAAGAGCCTTAGAACAACCCAATTAGCCTTAAATGTGAAATAATAGATTGTAAAGAGCCTTATAAAGTTGTAAATATGCATATTAAATGTGTAATATGTTTGAAAACATCCCTTAGGTTCTTTAGTTCAAAGTTGGGTTCGAAAACGCCATTTTTGCCCAAACATGACCTAGAACGACCCAATTAGCCTTAAATGTGAAATAATAGATTGTAAAGAGCCATAGAAAGTTATAAATATGCATATTAAATGTGTAATAAGTTTAAAAACATTCCTTAGGTTCTTTAGTTCAAAGTTGGGTTCGAAAACGCCATTTTTGCCCAAATATGACCTAGAACGAGCCAATTAGCCTTAAATGTGAAATAATAGATTGTAAAGAGCCTTAGAAAGTTATAAATATGCATATTAAAAGTGTAATAAGTTTGAAAACATTGTTTAGGTTCTTTAGTTCAAAGTTGGGTTCGAAAACGCCATTTTTGCCCAAATAGGACCTAGAACGACCCAATTAGCCTTAAATGTGAAATAATAGATTGTAAAGAGCCTTAGAAAGTTGTAAATATGCATATTAAATGTGTAATAAGTTTGAAAACATTCCTTAGGTTCTTTAGTTCAAAGTTGGGTTCGAAAACGCCATTTTTGCCCAAATATGACCTAGAACGACCCAATTAGCCTTAAATGTGAAATAATAGATTGTAAAGAGCCTTAGAAAGTTATAAATATGCATATTAAACGTGTAATAAGATTGAAAACATTCCTTAGGTTCTTTAGTTCAAAGTTGGGTTTGAAAACGCCATTTTTGCCCAAATATGACCTAGAACGACCCAATTTGCCTTAAATGTGAAATAATAGACTGTAAAGAGCCATAGAAAGTTATAAATATTCATATTAAATGTGTAATAAGTTTGAAAAAATTCCTTAGGTTCTTTAGTTCAAAGTTGGGTTTCAAAACGCCATTTTTGCCCAAATATGACCTATAACGAGCCAATTAGCCTTAAATGTGAAATAATAGATTGTAAAGAGCCTTAGAAAGTTATAAATATGCATATTAAACTTGTAATCAGTTTGAAAACATTCCTTAGGTTCTTTAGTTCAATGTTGGGTTCGAAAACGCCATTTTTGCCCAAATATGTTCTAGAACGACCCAATTAGCCTTAAATGTGAAATAATAGATTGTAAAGAGCCTTAGAAAGTTGTAAATATGCATATTAAATGTGTAATTAGTTTGAAAACATTCCTTAGGTTCTTTAGTTCAAAGTTGGGTTCTAAAACGCCATTTTTGCCCAAATATGACCTAGAACGACCCAAGTAGCCTTAAATGTGAAATAATAGATTGTAAAGAGCCTTAGAAAGTTATAAATATTCATATTAAACGTGTAATAAGTTTGAAAACATTCCTTAGGCTCTTTAGTTCAAAGTTGGGTTCGAAAACGTCATTTTTGCCCAAATATTACCCAAGGAAGCAAGTAAAGTAGTGATTTATAATTGCACTTACATGTAAAATATTCTTTGCATTTACATGTGTAAACAAAGTATATATAATTGCATATTTTATCGAATGCGTAGTGCTTTTCGGAGTTACAAGAGACTAAGTGGACAATCTAAGGGAACTAAATTAACATGGATCCCAGCACAGGTATAATTAGTTTATTATTTACCTAAAAATCAAGTTTTTCAAAATTATAACATACAATTTGATAGAAATTTTACTTGTGTTATTTATTTTAATGCATGGTGTGCTCAACAACTGGGATCACTAGATTGTGGCTACTACGTCATGCGTTTTATGTACGACATAATAATAAATCATGGTAATAGTCAAGATCTTAACTACGGTATGTTCTCATAAACTACGTACTTTATATAATAAATTGAAGTACACAAAACTATTATATTGATCGATCGTTGATAATTGAATTATTTACACTTTTTTAGGATTTTCCAAGAACATTGCCTTATTCATCGGAGGAGATTAATGAGGTGAAAGATTTTTGGGCAGATTACTTTGTGCACAATGTCGAATATTAGCTTAATTTGTACTATGAACTTGATATCTAGCTAGCTACCTTTGTTGTAATAATTTTATGTTTGTAATTGTAACATGTTGGTTGATCTATTACGAATTTAATTGCCTTTTATTGGGAACGTTACGTTGTAAACTTTTGTGACAGGTATTATTTATAAAAGTATTCCCGGTATTGGCAAGCGTCTAATTTCAAAGACGATCATGTCGGAATTTCCAACTAAAATATCAAAAACAAATTTTAAAAAAAAACAAAAAATAAGTGATTTGCGTCGCACGTTAGCTTAATGTGCGACGCAAAAGACTTATTTTTCTGACGCCAAAAATGTCATTTGCGTCGCACATTACTTAATCTGCGACGCAAATGACTTAGTTTTTTGGCGCTCAAATAGTCATTTGCGTCGCACATTAAGCTAATGTGCGAGGAAAATGACTTTTCAACATGGTGCCTGAAAAGTCATTTGCGTCGCACATTTGCTTAATGTGTGACGCAAATGACGCACAAATGTGCGACGTAAATGACTTTTAGTCATTTGCGTCGTGAGCTTTTGCTACGCACAATGTGCGACGCAAATGCACTTAAATGTGCGATGAAAATGAGCCTTTTTCCACTAGTGGTATCACCTAATCAAAGATAAACCTAAAATCACTAGCTAAATAGCAAGAGAAGACAGGGTCGAATCCACAGGGAAACATCGTTCTTTCTACTATTAAACGACAAGTCTAGACTATTGGGAATAACAAAAAGGGTTGATTTGGTTGATTAATACTACGACAATAATAAAATACGAAAATATCAATATTAAAAGAATATAGGGCGACGGTTCACCACACTGCAGACTAGGGATTGACGACAGACAATAATAAACAATTAATGACCATAACTAGGAAAACATGCATCTCTCGAATCTTATGAATTCCTTAGGAAATTACAACTAGCATGCTCTCGCTATGTACTAAAAATAAATCCTATCTATAACCACAGATCATGAACATTAGATTTATACCTCTCGGCGCATAATCTAAGATTCAACAAATTCAAACAAAATAGTGCGACCGAACAGAATTGACGAACAAACAAAACAAGCTAAAGAAATTATAGTTAAAAATCAGAAATTTATACCTAATACAATCCCCAATCATACATTTATGGATCCCCTAAACCCTAGAAGTTAGACTACGTATACTCACTCATATTAATAATAAGCAAATAAAATAATATTATAGAAAACATGATTGAAGACAAATAATGAAATAAAGAACTAAACGAAATTGAATATTAAAGATAAGGAATGAATTAATACCTATTTGACGGACAAGGAAATAATTGAAAGATTAAAACTTGAATTGAAACTAAAATTAAGTGTTGACAAAGTGGTATGAGTAAAAACTAAGTTCAAGTTCTAGTACTAGGAAATAGAATACGGAAAATTGCGAGAGAGTTTACTACCAAAAGCTAATTTAATATATATAGCCTCCCCCCTAAACCTACGGAGAGAAACAAACAAAAGGAATACGGGTTGGGGCCGAAAACCTGGGTTTGTGAAAACCGGCCGGTTTTCGGTCCTTCCCAGCATAGAAAACCTACAGGTAGCAAAAACCTGGCATCCAGGTTTGTGAAAACCTGCCGGTTTCGCGCCTAAAATTAAAATCCTCATTTTCTCAAAACCTGCCGGTTTTCAGAACCCGACCGGTTTTCGGTGCAAAACTACACAAAATCTCTATCTTCAAAACGTCATAACTCCTTCGTTATTTATCGGAATTAGGCAAATGACCACACGTTGGAAAGATCTTGAAATTTAGAATCCAACCCAATTAAAATCACTGCATTTGGAGTTTTATAACTTGAGTTATGATCAAAAGAGTGGATAAGAGTCGATTTTCTACTTCTTTCACTATTCGCTTTGCTTGTTAACTCTTCCAACTCAATGTTTGTGCTCTCGAAAGTACATAATCTCTTGTATTGATTCAAATGAGTAGGAAATGCACAAAAATATGCTAATTTCTACAATGATGAACCTAAAACTACAACCACGCTAAAAGGAGCACATTAGTATTAAAAATCGCTCCGAAGAGCTCATTTGAGATCAAAAAGTACTAAAGGACGGGGGTAAAAACACTATAAAATATGAGCATATCATGCATACAGACAAGAGATCTTGAAACCTGAGCAATAAATGAAAGGTTTAGCGCATAAATGTTAGTGTCTAAAGACTAGAACTAACACATTAGTGGAGCGAGGTATTCAACAACCAATAAAGTATCCGAAGATTGAACTCTTCTACTATTGAAGAAACCCAACACCACACGCTTCACCTTTAGAAGCTTGAAAAATTCCACGACCACATGAAACGTCATACGAGGCAAAACATTCCCTTGGATTCTAGTGAGTATTCAAGGAACTATGTCCTTCACCCAAGGTGCATTAGTCCAATACCAAGGTTCAGATTAATTACGAACAATTAATTCAGTGAGATCAAGTGATCGGAATAGCTAGCTGGAGCAATGCTTTCGATCAGTGAGTTCTAATCTATATTAGGCTCACAGCTTACTCTTGACTGAACCTATAAGGTCACACCATTGGCATGTAACAGATCACCGGATTAAATGCATCGGAAATTCATTTTATAGCTTTTCGGG
The DNA here is from genome assembly GCF_020520425.1 of Spinacia oleracea. Lineage (NCBI taxonomy): Eukaryota > Viridiplantae > Streptophyta > Magnoliopsida > Caryophyllales > Amaranthaceae > Spinacia > Spinacia oleracea. The sequence continues at coordinate 10,743,809 of NC_079492.1, read as the reverse complement.
AAATTAGTTCGGAAAACATAATTATACGACAAAACATTGGATCGTGAAATCGTATATCGTATTGCGTATATTCGTAAGCTAGGCGAGACGAATAAACATATCGTACGACATTGGATCGTCAAGTACGAAATGATAAATAAATTGTCGAAGAATAATTTAATCGCAATACGAAAGCAACGACCAACAAGCCGTAGCGCACAAGCGCAAGGTCCATGGGCGCAGCGTGCATGGCAATGCAGCGCTGGCCCAATGGCCTTGGCTCTGTAGCGCGCACGGACCAAAGGAGTAAGGAACAGCAGCGGCACGCGGCCCACGGCCCAGTTGTGCGCGCCTGCTGCTTCCTTGCGTGTGGGCTTGGCCGGCCAACTTGGTTGGCTTGCCCACCAAGTTGGTTGGTTTGCATATTATGACTACTAGGTTATTCTAATAACTTTAGTACACCTTTCCATAACACACAATACAGTTTATACATCAAACCCTAAGGAAGAGAGAGAAACCCTAATTTTCTCTTAGCCTCCATGGATGTGTTCTTCCCAAAAAGCACAAACTCTTGAATATTGTCTAAGCTACGATTATCAAGACGGATCTGAACGTGTCGGTTAACCAAATAGAGGAACGACAATTGTAGTTCTTTGTTCGTGTTCGTTGATAATAAACTCGTAAAAACACGCTTCAAATGTAAGTATGCTTAATCTGTGTTTTATACATGTTTCCTGGCTTTGGGGAAGTTCCGCACATGTTATATGTTTAACTATATTCCCCTACAATTGTATCATGAGCCTTATGTATTCAAATCATTTTTAGCATGATTTTTTGTTTTTGCATGTTGTCGAATTTTCTTATATTTTTCGGAAATTTTTCGAATGTTTCTGGATTATTGGATAGATCGCAGGTAAAAGTTTTGAATTCGAAAATTGTTGAAATTTCGATTTTTCTGACCCTAATCTGATTGAAAACAATTTTATAAGATCAAATCATGAGAACGGAATTGCAAAATCATGCCTCGAAGTATGTGTTTTTGGGCGTTTTTGTTAATTAACGAATTAAAATTAACAAATTCGGAAAGTTTTTCAATTAATTGGTCGATCTAAACTCCTCGGAATGGATTGAAAATTTTACCTAATGCTGATGGTTATATTTTAAAATTTTGGTAAAAATTTCGGCCATAAATTATAAGTATAAACCCTAATATCCCTTTTCCCAAATTCGTAAATATTAGATCGCTAATTGATTTTTTAAATAAATTAGATCTGGAAATTTGGTTAATTGAGAAAGGGAATATAATTTCATGTAAAGTGGAAGATTTTAAAAATTATTGGATTAAAATTTTGATTAGATTCGTTAATTTTAATCAACACTTAAACCAAATTGGTAAAAATCTGAAATTTAAATGTTTAGAACGATTTAGAGTTTTAGATTCGATTATCAAAACGTTCAAATTTTTTGTTGACATTGTTTGTTCGTTAAAATATGAATACATTTAGCCTAGATTTGATAAATTTAACAAAATCGAATTGTTGGTAAAAATTAATTAAATCGTAGAGTCATTATTTTTCGAAATAAAAATTGTTAATTTGTGAAAAATAACTAAATGCAAATATGTTCGTGAATAAAACAAGAAAATAAAGCTTGTTCAGAGATCAACAGTTGAAAAAAAAGCTGAGAGACTTTCTCCCCAAGTTTTCTCTCGGTGCATGTTAGCCTAACGTGCACTGCAACATGGCAGGAAAATCTTGCTCGAAATCTCACAGCAACAAGCATGGAAATGGCAAAGGAAAACCTCGAGGTCCATCATCTGATTCGCAAGCATTGAAAACGCGCAGTATTGAGGAGGTTTTGGGGGTTGAAGCCCTTGATTTTGGGGTTGTAAATGAAGTTCTTACGCCAAAATCTGGGTTGAAGCATCTTCAAGCTCGTTCAGAATTGCGTCACTCATTCAATGAGTTCTTGGAAGTGATTCATGGCTCAGCAAACCAGTTGAAGCAAGGTAATACTCGATCCAATATGGAGGTTGGTACGATTTTAATCCCTATTCTGCAGCAATTTGATGAGGTTGCGAATAATCATACTGTTGATTCGAATAATGTGAATGACACTATGAATACTGAGTATATTGATTTTGATAATGCTTTAAACCCTGTTGAAATTGAGGTTGATGACATTCAAGAGGAGATCGATTTCTGGAATTCAGCAGTAGTGTGTTACATTGTGGGAGCTAACCCTCCTATCAATGTTATGGAGGGTTTCATTAGAAGAATCTGGAAACAATTGAATGTTGATAAGGTAGTGATGGTGAGAAAAAGGGGTGTTTATAGTGAGATTCCTTACTATGGATTCAAGGGATAAGGTGTTGACAGGCCATTACTTCTTTGATAACAAGCCCTTGATTCTGAAACCATGGAACCCTGATATGGACATGGAGAAGCCAGAACTTCAGTGTGTCCCAATATGGGTACAATTGAAGCTAAACTTTAAATATTGGGGGGAGAGGGCTCTGTTTAAGATTGTAGCACAAATAGGGAGGCCAATTAAAAGGGATCAAGCTACAACATGTAGAGATAAGTTGCAGTTTGCTAGGGTAATGATTGATGTCCCACTGACTCAAGAGTTGCCTGAACATGTTTCATTTAGAGATGAGAATGGAACAATGGTAAGAGTTCTTGTTTTCTATGAATGGAAGCCAACACAGTGTACTAAGTGCAAGATGATGGGGCATTTGCAAGGTGACTGTAGGCAAGGTAGGAAAAGAGTTTGGGTTAGGAAGGTCACTCAATCTGTGGCAGCTTCAGTACCTATCCAAACAGCACATGTGACTAGTCCTATTGTTGATCAGGAAGGTTTCCAAAGATCACTAAGGCCCATAAGGGTGAGAGTTGAGTCAGAACAACCAGTTAGAACTTCTAATGCTTTTCAGGTGTTGGATGTTTCCTTGATTGAGAATGATGTTCTGATGGGAGAGCAAGTGCAAGGGGTTGTACAAGGGGGTGATCCAACTGGAAGAGGGGACTCTTCTGAACCTTATGGATAGAGTGTTAGCTTGGAATGTTAGGGGTCTGAACTCAACACAGAAACAGGATGAGGTCAGACATTTCATTCAGAAGTATGCTGTGGGTTTAGTTGGGCTCCTAGAACATAAGGTAAAGCTCTCAAACCTTGGGAGACTTTATCAAAGAGTGTTTGCAAATTGGTGTTTTACTAGCAACTCTAGCTTTCATGATGGAGGAAGAATTGTGATAGCTTGGAAATCTGGTTGTTTTAATGTGAATATAGTGGCTGCTTCTAGTCAGTTTGTGCATCGCCATGTTACTCCAGTTAGTGGCATGCATAGCTTTTACTGCACTTTTGTTTATGCTTTTAATAATGCTAATTTTAGACAGGAGTTGTGGAAGGATTTAGGATCCATCGATTCTGTGTGGTGATTTTAATAGTGTGATGGCAGTTGATGAAAGAATTGGGGCCCCTGTAAGTTAGAGTGATATTGTTGATATTAGTAATTGCTTTCACAATTGTGGAATGGAGGATATCAAAAGTGTGGGGAATTTCTTCACCTGGAATAACAAACAGTAAGGCACTAGTAGGGTCTTCTCAAAAATAGACAGATTTATGGCTAATCATGCATGGCAAGGAATCTTTCCAGCTACTGAAGTTTGTTTCATGCCTGAAGGTCACTTTGATTATTCACCTGGTCTTTTGACAGTGTATCCTAGGAGTGATGGAGGGAGGAAACCATTCAAGTACTTTACAATACGGAAGAGTTCTCCTGTGTTTTCTGAAACTGTCAAGAAGGCTTGGAATGGTCACATAGTTGGAAATAAAATGTTCAGCTTGGTTTGTAAACTTAAGAAATTTAAGCAAGCCTTGAGAGAATTGAATAAAGTTGGGTTTACTGATGTTCAAGCTGCTGATCTAAAGGCTTATCAGGAAATGGTGAATGCTCAAAGTGCATTGCATAGCAATCCTACTGATGCAAGTGTAGCTGATGCAGAGCTGAAAGCTATACACGAATATAAAGATAAACATAAGGCATACCTTGCATTCTTAAGTCAAAAGTTAATTGGCTTAGAGAAGGAGATGAAAATAATGCCTTATTTCATCAAAGCATCAAAGCTAGAAGAGTTCAAAATCAAGTATATAGTATCTGTGATATGAATGGGAATTGGAAAGACACAGCTGATGAGGTTTCTGAAGCCTTTTTAGCTTATTACAGAATGTTATTAGGTAGCACTCATGATCACAGAACTCCTGTTATTAAACAAATAGTTCAGCAGGGTCCTGTGTGTCAGGATCATCACAAAAGTATTCTCAATGCCCCTTATACTGCTGATGAGGTTAAGTCTGCTCTATTCTATATTCCAGGATTTAAAGCTCCAGGTCTTGATGGTTTTGGGTCTTATTTCTACAAAAATGCTTGGCATATTGTTGGAGATGAGGTTATAGAAGCTATCCTGGATATGTTACAGAATGGGAAGCTCTTGAAGGAGGTGAATCATACTGTCATCACTCTCATTCCCAAGACTAAATGTCCAAAAGATGTGAGTAAATTCAGACCAATTTCATGTTGTAACACCATTTATAAATGCATAACAAAGGTCCTTTGTGGGAGATTAAGACAAGTATTACCTGACCTGATCCTGGAAAACCAAGGTGGTTTTGTTCATGGTAGGTTTATTGTTCACAACATTATGGTTGTTCAAGATTTAGTCAAGCATTATGGCAGGAAGGCAGTCAAACCTAGCTGTCTCATGAAGATTGATCTTCAGAAGGCTTATGACACAGTTGATTGGCAGTTTTTACATGAAATGCTCACTTATCTGGAGTTCCCATGCTCTTTTGTGAAAATAGTAATGCAGTGTGTTACTACTCCCATGTTCTCCATGATGTTGAATGGAAGTATGCATGGATTTTTTAAATCCAAAAGAGGTTTGAGGCAGGGGGATCCCATATCTCCATTGTTGTTTGTCATATGTATGGAATATCTATCTAGGATCTTGAGTAGAATGTGTGAACTTTCTCATTTCCAATTTCATCCAAGATGTAAGGATATCAAGCTCACTCATCTTTGTTTTGCTGATGACTTGATCCTTTGCAGTAAGGGTGATTATCAATCTATTCTCCTCCTGTTACAAGCTGTCAAACTCTTTTCAAACTCAGCTGGTTTAAAGGCTAATCAGCAGAAGTCTTCTGTGTACTGTCATGGTATGCCAGAGAATGAAGTTCAAAGAGTAGTTGATGTTTCTGGTTTCTCCAGAAGTTCTTTGCCTTTCAAGTATTTGGGTGTTCCCATATGTTCTAAGAAGATTACTGTGGCTCAATGTGGACATCTAGTGGATAAAATGATCACCAGGATTAAGATCTGGAGCTCAAGGAATCTCTCTTACACTGCCAGAATGCAACTAATCAATTATGTTCTGCTTAGTTTGCATATGTATTGGGCTCAAATATATGTCATTCCCAAATCTGTTCTGCGGGACATTGTGAGGATTTGCAGAGCCTTCTTATGGAGTGGACAAGCATTCATCCAGAAACCAAGTAATATAGCTTGGGATAAGGTTTGTTGTGAGAAGCAGCATGGTGGCTTGGGTTTTAGGGATGTTGTTTTGTGGAACATGGCTTTCATTGGTAAATATGTTTGGGCTCTTGTTAAGAAGCAGGACAATATCTGGATCAAGTGGATTACATCAGTTTACCTCAAAGATGGGAAATGGTGGGATCACTAGTAGAAAAAACCCCTGTTGCAGCCCCCTTGTTGCAGCGTACATGTATAAATACGCTTCAACAACCAGTCGGTCAACGCGGGTCAAACCCTTTAAAGGGTTATCGCAGCGTACATTTTAGTTGTTCGCAGCAAATGTGTTTGTTGCAGCGTACAAAATAAAAGCCCGCAGCAACAACCCGACTTTATTGCAGCGTACATGTTATTGCCCACTGCAACAAGTCCGCGTTTCAAAAATTTTTACTTTCCTAGATTGCAACAAACCGCGCTCAAACGAGCGGGCTCAAACGTACGTTGTTCCTTCTCTGCTCCAAGCTTTTTCCCTTAAACATATATCCAAACAAACCGTCGAACTCAGCCGTCGAACTCAGTCCTGCGTCGCCGTCGAACTCAGCCTTGCGTCGCCGTCGAACCCAAGCGTTGCTCAGCCCTGCGTCGCTGTCTTCGCCGGTGTGTGGTGTTCTCGCCTCATCTCCCCCATCCCGTTCAATTCTCGCGCGGCCTGAAAGGTTATATTCTTGGTCGGCCGGGGGTTCAGCATCTCCCCGTCACGTCGTGGTTCGGTGGTTGCTTGGCGTCGTGGTTCTGGTGGTTTCGCTATGGTGTGTTCAATTTTTATTTTCGTTTTTTATTTTCGTTTTCAGATTAGGGTTCAATTTTAGTTTTTGATTTTCGTTTTGATTATTGTTTTTTATTTTCGTTTTTGATTTTCGTTTTGATTTTCGTTTTGATTTTCTTTTTTGATTTTCGTTTTGATTTTCGTTTTGATTTTCGTTTTTGATTTTCGTTTTGATTTTCGTTTTGATTTTGATTTTTTTGGCTGTTTTTCAATTATTTCTTTAATTTGCAGTTAATTGTGAAGATGGGTAGATACGCATATGGTTGAAGAGAGGGGCGATGATCGTACTGCCAGCATAATCTATCATCGTGCTTGTTCGAATTTCAACAATTGCATAAGGTATTGATATATCTAATTATCTTCATAAAATTTCTCTTTTCCTCTTTTGAAAGTTGAAATCAATAGTACAGTAAGTGCATATCATTTTTACGATAAATAAAATTTGGATAAGTATAGTAAGTGTAATAATAAAACGTGTACATTAGTATTCTATGCTTAAGTATCCATTCCGTTTTACTTATTAGGATTGTTTTTGGACTTCTAATATCACTTCAGTGAAGCATTGATAAACTTAAATGATGTAACCAAAGATTTGCGGAACTTCTTAATGATTTTGTGACTTCTTAATATATGTGTTTATGTGTGGAACCTTTTGCTGTTGTTATTAGTAATGAGTCGTCGTTGGATGTATGGTGACCATACTACGGCAGAATACTTGAGTGGGGTCGCAGAGTTCATTAGATGTGCTTTAGCACACCAACGGAGTACAAAAGCCGAAAAAATCTATTGTCCCTGCCGTGATTGTAACAATATCAAGCGGTTAGGTGACATTGATGAAATTGAGGATCATTTATTTCGCCGTGGGTTTAAGCAAGATTACCATGTTTGGTTTTGGCATGGTGAAACAATACCTGATCGTCCAAGTTCTAGTGTCCATGAATTTGATGTTCAGAGTAATGAGAGTGATGATGATATTTATGAGAATAATGAGACGGGTGATGATGAGGAAGAAGATGATGAAATAAATGAGATGATGGATGGGCTGAAAGATCACTTGGACGAACGACCTCAGATGTTCGAACAAGTATCAAAGGCTGCTGAAACTCCATTGTATCCCGGTTGTACAAAATTCAGCAAGTTGGAATGTGTGTCAATACTTTACAACCTCAAATGTAAAGGTGGTTGGAGAGATGAACACTTTGACACCTTATTGGAGTGGGTAGGTGAATTTTTGCCGGAAGGGAATGATATCCCCACCTCTACCTATTATGCCAGGAAATTGATGTGTCCCTTAGGCTTAGAGGTCGACAAGATAGATGCTTGCCCAAATGATTGTATGCTTTACAGAAAAGAGCATGAACATTTGGATGAGTGTCCAACATGCGGCGCATCTCGTTACAAACGCAAAGGGGCAAATTCAGCTAAGAGGGGCCCGCCTGCTAAGTCTTTGTGGTATCTTCCAATCATACCTAGGTTTGAGCGTATGTTTTCATTGAAGAAACAAGCAAAAAACTTAAGGTGGCATGCGGAAGTGTGGTATCTGTGCTGATCTGTTCTGCACTGATCTGTGCTGATCTGATCTGCACAGATCAGTGCAGATCAGATCAGCACTGATCTATGCTGATCTGTTCTGCACTGATCAGATCAGCACATATCAGTACATATCAGTGTTGATCAGATCAGCACAGATCTGTGCTGATCTGATCTGCACTGATCTGTGATGATCTGATCAGTGCAGATCAGTGCTGATCTGATCTGCACTGATTAGTGCTGATCTGATCTGTGATATCTGCACTGATCTGATATCCTTCTGTATGCTAGTGCACTGATTTGCTGCTGCGCGCACATTTTGTAACCACCCTTCTGTATGTTTTACTTGATGCAGGAACAACATAGGTACGATGAATGAAAACCAAATTGTTGTTAGGCATGAATCAGAAGGTGGCAAGACTCCCACAACGGGTGACGAATCACAAGATGTTAGTACGATTACAAAGACCATTAAAGGCCGTGGTCCGTCAAAAGGTGTTAAAGTCGCTAAGCCTATGTTCCTTGAGTATAATGTATATAATGTCCCCGATGGACAATGGTCTCATGAATACGGGAAGCAAGTTGGGAGTTGTGCTACTAGAATTAATATTAACGTCCCATTATATCCAAAGGTAGATGAGCAAACCAAGAAGGGGTTTTGGGAGGAGACTAAGGTAAGCATTGGATATTAACTTGATTTGTATATTTTAGGGATTATTTAATTTGATTTAAATACTATTTTTATAATCCAACTTTTTTTAATTATTAACAGCTTATGTTCCACATTACTGATGATTCTAATCATTCGAGGGAGAAATATTTTCATTCTTGTGTGGCGAAACGATTTAGTTGTTTCAAGAGCAAGTTGGTGCGCCGATGGATAACTATGAAGGAAAAGAAGCCAAAAAATCAAACAAACAAGATGCCTTGGGATGTCTACAACCATATCACAGAGGATGATTGGAAGACTTTTGTTAAACATTATTTCCTGCCAGAGTCATTGGTAATGATAATATTTCTTTAACTTGTCCTTAAAGAGTTTTTCATGTAGCAAACTGACATTGGTTCTAGGACAAAAAGTTATCAGAAAAAACATTTATTTCCATCTTTTTATGTTGTCTTTGACAGCTTCGTAGTGAAAAGGCGAGGAAAAGTGCATCATGCAACAAGAACCCACATCGCACCGGCCAAAAGGGTTATAATAGAAAGCGACTAGATTGGATAAAGGATGGACGACTTCCACCAGATGCAGCTTTACCTATCTCGAGTACCTCCTCGGTGAACTCATCAGTGACCTCAAATGTTAATAGAGTTAGAAAATACAGATCAAAGGAGTGGATTTTGGCCCATCAAGTACAAAATAAAGAGGGAAAGTGGGAAATTGACCCGAACGATACAGAAGTTGTTGAAATCGCAACAAAAGCTGTAAGTAGTGATAATTAATTAATATTTACTTGCTTTGATTAGAGAATATAAAGTAATTTTACTTTCCTAATTGGCAGTTAGAGTACATCGCAGAAGAGGAAAAAGGAAATCTTTCTTTCGAACAGGGTGAGGATGCCCTCACTAAAGCTATAGGGAAAAAAGATCATCGTGGGCGTGTCTAGGGAACAGGTGGCATGGTTGGTATCAAAAAGGCTTTCGGTCCGTGTATTCAACATAGTAGAAGTGACCATGGTGAAGCTTCATCAGAAAATTACGAATCAATCAGAGCTTCTGTGAAAAAGGAGTTTGAAGGTGAATTAGAGAAAAGGGTAGAGAAAAGGGTGGCAGAGGCCCTCCAAAAGCAACTAAGCACCTTGTTAAAAACAGGACAACTAAACTCCTTTTCTACCCCGATACTTGATGACCTCCACTTAAATGATTCTGCCAGAGTTGACCTTGATGTTAGTGCTACAAGAACCACTCGTCACATCTTAGTGTCGCAACCACGCGAGCTAAAGGTACGACGTAGTCACTCTTTTTTAACATAGTTGCTTGATCCTTTTATGTTTTTAGTTGACATTTACTTAATAATCTGTATCACTTACAAAGTTGCATTGAAACCTTTGTTTATGAAGGAAAGGACTCCATGTCGTCTTGCCCTTGAGGATAAAGTTTCAGGCAACAACATTGTCGTAGCGGATGGTATGGTACAACCCTCAGATGGTGCATTGCCCCAACATTTTACATCGATGAAGCCTGGTCACTATAAAGTCCAAGTTGATTTTGTTTACGACGGACATGTTGATGATATTCTTCCGGTACCTACGGGAGATGGTTTCACTAACTTAGGCGGTGCTCTGGGTAGTTTTGTGCAATGGCCCATACACTTAGTGATTTTCGAAGACGGCGAGGTATATATGTTTTATTGTTTAGAATGTATATGTTCACGCAAGCACATTCGACATCTTACCTACTCTTGTTTTTGTTGAATTTTAAAGGATTGTACTTCACCTCCTAAAAAGAAGTCCAAGTCTAATGTTTCTAAAGAGAGGGATGGTAGCTCCAAGAAAAAGACAACGGTATTAGCGGCCCAAAAGAAGACAACAGACTTAGCATCCAAGGTAAACCCTCTAAAACTCATTCGAACCTATTTATGCACATTTATGGCTCGTTGGGTCGTTATAGGTCATATATAGAGCTAAAATGACATTTTCGCTCCCAATTTTGAACTAAAGAACCTAAGGACTCATTTGATTCTTATTACATGACTAATATGCATAGTTTTAAGTTTCTAAAACTCATTCGAACCTATTTATGCACATTTAAGGCTCGTTGGGTCGTTATAGGTCATATATTGAGCTAAAATGATATTTTCGCTCCCAACTTTGAACTAAAGAACCTAAGGACTCATTTGATTCTTATTACATGACTAATATGCATAGTTTTAAGTTTCTAAAACTCATTCGAACCTATTTATGCACATTTAAGGCTCGTTGGGTCGTTATAGGTCATATATTGAGCTAAAATGACATTTTCGCTCCCAACTTTGAACTAAAGAACCTAAGGACTCATTTGATTCTTGTTACATGACTAATATGCATAGTTTTAAGTTTCTAAAACTCATTCGAACCTATTTATGCACATTTAAGGCTCGTTGGGTCCTTATAGGTCATATATTGAGCTAAAATGACATTTTCGCTCCCAACTTTGAACTAAAGAACCTAAGGACTCATTTGATTCTTGTTACATGACTAATATGCATATTTTTAAGTTTCTAAAACTCATTCGAACCTATTTATGCACATTTATGGCTCGTTGGGTCGTTATAGGTCATATATAGAGCTAAAATGACATTTTCGCTCCCAACTTTGAACTAAAGAACCTAAGGACTCATTTGATTCTTGTTACATGACTAATATGCATAGTTTTAAGTTTCTAAATCTCATTCGAACCTATTTATGCACATTTAAGGTTCGTTGGGTTGTTATAGGTCATATATAGAGCTAAAATGACATTTTCGCTCCCAACTTTGAACTAAAGAACCTAAGGACTCATTTGATTCTTATTACATGACTAATGTTAATTGACGATTGTTATAGGAATTTTCGGATCCAAAGAAGTCGAATTCTAAGCCTAAGTCCAACTTAGAGGTCGTGGGTAGTTGTGATCGTAAAACACAAGAATCAACCACCAAAAGCAAGAAAGCGGGACTTGTACACGATGCAATTCAAGATCTTGGCCCGTCATGCAAATACTTGCATTTTATCATGACTTCGGCGCCTGATGATATATATGATAATACTACCATCCCATTGGCGGCCTCAGTTTGGCACTCGGATTTTGATCAAGAAACATACATAACTGCGTCTGATATAGGAGAGTTCCTTCGCGGGGCGTGCTTAAACATTTCAGCGATCCAAGTCTACATATTGTAATTAAATGTTTTATTGTTGTTAATATAACTATTATTTCTTTGAAGTTTTTTCTCTTTATCGATCTTAATAGTGTAATCTTGTTTATTTTGTAGGTGTTTATTGCACGATCATGCCAAATCATTTGAAATGTCTCGGATTTCGTTCATTTGTCCCGAGATTATGTCAAGCACTAGAATCAAGGCTGACCCTGGAGCGCCAACAATGTATTTGAAAAACATTTTCCAAGCTGAAATTGAAAAGGAGAAGATGGGTAATCCTAACCTAACTAATTGGTTTTTAATCCCATATAATCAAGAGTAAGTGTGTTATATAAGTTTCATATAAAATATTAATTATTATTGTTATTAAATATTTAATATATCATTTATAAATTATACAGGAATCATTGGAATTTATACGTGATGGACCTACGTAGAGGTTATGTATATATTTTCGATTCTGCTAGAGATCCACGTCAAACAGATTATGCATGGGGAATCTTGAGTTTGTAAGTTCTTTTGCTTACAAATTACATTAGTCTTTAAGAAACCTAAGCCAAAATCATATTCATGAGTACCCATGTTTCGTTAATTTTCTAGGGCATACCAAGTGTACAAGTGCAATGGTGGGAATTGTCCGAATAAAACGAGTTTTAAGTCGTGTAAACCCATTCATATAGAGGTATAACATGTTTCTTAATTAGCTTTTTGCTTTGTTTTTATTAACTATTGGCCTTGCAAGATAAAGTATTATGTTTCTTAATCAGTGTGCTCAACAAATCGGCGGAACTGAGTGTGGCTATTACGTTATGAAGTTCATGTTAGAGATAGTCACGTTACAACATGACTATGAAGGCCGGCTAGATGAGGTAAGTAACTAATTGATTCGTATTCTAGACTATTAATACATTGTCATTAGTTGCTTGAATGTTAAAATGTGACATTTCATTTGCATTTAATCGATCTAATGCTCCATCAAATTTTTGTTTTTGTAAGGTCTATACTCCGAGGACTGCGCCTTATGCTAGTGAGGAAATTGATGTGGTTCGTGAGCAATGGGCGAAGTTTTTTACCACCAAGTATTTATTATTGACCTGAGGGCGCTTGATCGTGTTGGTTTAGATGATATAGAACAATATTTTATGTTAAAATGTATGCGTACGTTGAAATTGGAACGTAAATATATTTAAATGTATAGGTATGTGCACTTTTGGTTTTGGGATATATACAAAACTCCAGTTGTTGTTTTTATATTTGTTATACAGGTTGCGTTATTCTATTATTGTTTTGACAGGTTTCTATATTTGGTGCAAGGCACTCTAGGTATCCCTAAACAAAATTAGAATTTCCCCGCCAAAAGTACTTTGTTGCAGCGTACATATATGTTGTACGCTGCAACAAGGGAAAATTTTTTTGCAAAATTCCAGACTTGTTGCAGCGTACAAATAAATGTACGCTGCAAAAAGTTGAGTCTTTTGCAGCGTACATATATATGTACGCTGCAACAAGTCCAAATTTTTGCCAATTTTTTGGCACTTGTTGCAGCGTACATACATATGTACGCTGCAAAAAACACCTTTTAGCAGCGAACATTGTACGCTGCAACAAGTTCAGACTTGTTGCAGGCCCCCCAGTTGCAGCATACGATGTACGCTGCAACAGGGGTCTAAAAGCCCGCTGCAATAAGGGTTTTTTCTACTAGTGGATTACCAACATAACTCTTCTGCTAGTTGGCATTGGAGGAAAATTTGTGTCACCAAGGAGAAGCTTAAGCAGTATTTTACTCTGTCTGATCTGGAGGGCATGGCTCATTATTCAGTGAAGCAAGTTTATGAGAAAATGTTGGATTTGAAACCTAGAGTGCATTGGGATAGATTAGTTTGGAATAGACTGCTCACCCCTAAGCACAGATTCATCTGTTGGCTTGCTGTTCAATGTAGGCTACAAACTACAGCTAAATTAGCTAGAATTAGTATTAGCCAAACTGCTTTATGCTTGATTTGTGGGTTGCAGGATGAAGATCACAACCATCTTTTCTTTCAGTGTCAGTTCAACTATCAGATTATACAGGCAATGCAGCATTGGTTGGGTGTTCCTATGGCTGGTACCTTGCATCAGTTGGTAAGAAAGATTGGTCATAGCAGAGTTTCTAAGTTCATAAAACAAGTTATTTTTGCTGCTATTGGTACTGCTGTGTACCTGATTTGGAAGAGCAGGAATGCAAGCTTCTGGGATAATCAAATCCCCACTATTAGTCACACTGTGAGCAGCTTGAAGCAACTGGTTAAGGGCAGAATCCAAGTAGTTTTGCCAAAAACTGTGAGCCAGAGAGATTATGACTGGTTTATAACCTTGTAATGGGCCTGGTGCCTTGTTTGTTTTGTTTGTGTGCCTTGTATAGCTGTGAGTTGCTAATTCCTTGTTGATAGATTCCAACCTAGTTGGTTTGTATCACTTGGTTTAGCCTAAGTTATAAAGTTTTGCTTAATTAATATATTCTCTCTTGCTTAGCAAAAAAAAAAAATATGTTCGTGAAATTGAATTTTTTTTAATTAGTTGGTTCGTTTGCACGAACCAAAGGCACGAACACAAGGGGTGTATGGACGTGTGGCTTGTCGTAGCCACGCGGGCTGCCTCCCCATTGCTGAGCCATAGCAACGGGGGCAGCCACAAGCGAGCAGCATGCCGCGCGCGCTGGGCGAAATGGGAGAGCAAGGCAGCGAGCCTTGGCTTGCGAGCTGCGAGCAAGCAAGGGCAAGCTGCCTTGCCTTGTTGCGCGCAGCATCGAGCACAACAGCGAGCAGCAGTGCCACATGCAACGACGAGCTGCGGCATTTGTGCGAGGCTTGCGGGGGCATGGGCAACGTGCTCATGTGCGTCGTAGGCCACACAGCACGAGGTAGTGCTGGGCTGGCGCAAGCCTAGCCCACATTGCACATTTTTGGGCATTTTCGTTTCGTTGGGCTTTAAAATTTGTATTTGCATTAAAATGGCTAAGGGGATAATTAATTAATTATTTTATTTAACTTGGGCCGGGACGTGAGTTTAATTTAATATTTAAATATTTAATTATTCGAAATAATTATTGGTTTGAGTGTGAGCCGCTTAATGAAATTAAAATGAAATAAATATTTTTATTATTTTTCGTAGGTCACTTTATTTTAATTAAATTAAATTTTAATTAGAATAAATTCTAAGGATTAATAATTTGAAATTGATTAATCTTTTAGGACGCATTTATGTGAACGTGAAATTATTTAAATAATTCACGTAAATACTTGCATAATTAAATGGGTCATTCGTTTTAGGATAAGAATGGGTTAATATAATGCATAGAATATATATTTTATGTAATGCAGGTACTACAAGTGACTAGTGTGGCCAATCTAGGAAAGTTAAATACGGCCTGCGAACCGTTTTATATTTGAATGTTAAGTTTTAAATATGGTCTTCGTACCATTGAAATTTTGATGTAATTTTATTATTTCAAGTATTTGTAGTTTAGAACTTTAAGTTAGCATTGAATGAAGATTCAAGACGATGCCAAGCTAACAAGATGGTGAAGAAGATTGGATGCTTCAAGACAAGAGTTTTGGGCCATACTAGTTCCCCAATTAAATTTATGCACCATATATTATGCTTGCATGAATATATTATGCATGAATGTTGTTTGTATGCTCGATTAGATTTAGTTCACTAAATAATCGAACCAACATAGAAACAACTAGGTCCAAAAAGTAATATTGAGTTCAAAAGTTGCCTTCCAAATCAAGCACTTACAAAAATCTAAGGATTTAACGTACTAGGTTTCCGCCAAGGCGAGGTGCTATATTAGTTGACTTAGATAGTAAGGCGTCCCAAAGGAGCACGTTGATTGTGGTTTTAACTCAAACAACAATGGCATATGTTGTGGCAATGGGATAAATTATGGTATTAATTTATTAACCAAGAGTAATTTGGAGATTACTAGCAATAGGTTTTTCTTACCTAGAATCTTAAAATACTTAAGACATGCCAAAGCTTAAGGATTTAGGACTTTTAGGGTCTTGGAATCGTTTCATTCATTTATGGACCATGTTTTATTTTTTGCATGAATGAAATGTTTAATAGATTTGATGATTGCGTGAATGCTTTTTATTCAAGTTATTAAAGTGTGATAAATGTTTTCTTTGCTAGTTCATTCTGTAGAATCGTAAATCTTTAACCTTATTGCGTTCGGACAATAGAACTGCGATATTTCCTCGCGCGATCGATTGGTAACTAATTTTGAGAGCGAGAGCGTATCTTGAATGCTATTTTCTTATAGTGATATTCATGGTTGTTTTCAAACTAAAATTTGAATGGTATACCAATTGGACCTCATATATTCAGAATACTGGGTAGTTTTGGAATAATGAAGTATTGAGTTAAAGACTCATGTATAACCAATGGTTAACAACCAATTTTCTTTTGATTCGATAAATGAACTAGACTCATTGGATGTTGTCATTCAAAGTGAATAAAAGAAAGGGACTTTTAAGCATAACAAAGTAAGAAGATCAAGCAAAGAGTAAAATCTTTTGGACTATAAGAAAACGTGCTAGAAAGGATAGGAAACGGGAACAAAAGAAATGAATTTAGATATTCGATTTCTACCTTGAAGTTTATGTTAAAGAGAAACGACTTAGAAAATAAACTCCTATGGTATTAGATTACCGCTTGAGGTTCTAACTGTAATACCTCGTATTTTTCTGTATTTATAAATAAGTTTTATTATATTTATAAAGTATTTTTATGATTTTTAGAATTTAAATCGCATTTAAATATTATTTAAATGTATTTTTAATTAATTAGAATATTTATTATATTAATTAATTACCAAACGATTTATTATTTCAAGTTGGGAATTTAATTAGGTTTCAAAAGTAAAACGATTTTAAATTAATCTAGCCCAATCCAATTCCAAGTTCAAGTCCAAACAAACTAAGCAAGCCCATCTTATGTTTAATGAAGCCCGAGAGGGAATCCTAAACCCTAGCCCATCTTTGAGTTTCCTAAGCCTATAAATATAGGAGCTCACCCTCAAAATCCCTCACTTTATTCATTAAACCTAAAAAGTAAAACCCTAACCCAAAATTTCTCTTTCTTTCGTCGAACTTCTTTTAGGCGTTTTTCTCCTACTTCCGTTTGTTTTCAGAAAAAGGTTTCTTTTTCAAAGTTGTAGATCTCGAAAAGTTCTTGAACTTTGCCTCAAGAATCGATCAATTCCGAGTTATAAATAAAAGTTATGTGCGTTCTAAATTCATGCTGCAGCACTTCACTTTTTCCTCTCCTCTCTCGTTTTCGTCCATGCACAGCCCAGCCCTGAGCCTTGCTCGTCGCTGCTGCCTTGTGCCGCTGCCCACACGCAACACAATTGTGTTGTGTGTGTGTGTTTTTGTTGTTGATCGTTCATACTCCGTATACTTTTAACCTTTTCCAAATTCCGTTGTTAAATTCTTATTTTCAGATTTAATAAAATAATAAAGTGGCAATTTTTATTACCAAAAAATAGTTTTTATGATTGTTTATTACTAGGGTTTTAATACCAACTGTATAGGCAATTGACTTACATAATTTAATGATGATTTAAATTATGGGAATCAATCTTAATTTTCAGATTTAATATAAGGCCGTAAAGTATTGATTTTTAATGATTTTAAAGGCCAAAAGTCAATGTTTTTTGTATTAGGACTTTAATTGACCAATTGAGACTATTAGATTGTTAAAGAACGATTAATTTCTAATTAAAACAAAGGTTTCACTACTACAATTCCCGTGATTTCACGACGCTATCCCCTCGACGCTGCACAAGTCTGCTGGGTATAAATTTCTTTCGCGAAATATCTCGACGCTGTTTGTAGTCGACATATTTTCTCGACAACAAAGACCGTCGAGAAATTCCACGTGTGTGGCACGTGACCTCTACTTAAAAATTTTCAAACCCGCGTCTTCCAATTTTAATTTTAAGCGGTGAACCGCCAATATTAAATTAAAACCCTAAAAGGAAAAAACCCCTTCATTCACCTCTGTCATCACTTGTTCGATCTGAGAATCCTTCAACCTCCATTGAAATCGCCGTTCACTTCAACCCTCCATTGAAATCGCATCTCTCACGCCACCTTGAACCCTCAATCTCAATTGCGGAATTTCACCAGGTATGTTCTACACCTTGAATCCTCGATTTTTAATGTTTGTTGTTGGTTATGTGAATCCATTAATTATTAACTGATTTATAGTTTTTTTTTAATCGATGATAATGATTCTTATAGAAATTTTAAAATAAGAACCGAAAGAAGTTATTATAATTTGATGAGAACTATTGTTAAGGTGGGTTTGAATCTAGATTTTGAGGCTGATCGAATAAGACATTAGTGTACTAGTTGATTTTCTGACTTGCTTATTTTCAGATTCTTATGGGTTCAATTTCGTGTTATATGTTGGGATTTTTTGCATAAAGTTGTGTGGTAAATTTGGGATTTTTTGGGTAATTTTGTTTTGATTGGAAATTATTGCTGTGATTTTATGTTATTTTTGTCTAGAATTGTTTAGAGTTGAGATTAAGTTATGGCAGATTGGAGCAATTTGCCAAAAGAGATATATAGTCTCTAACATTGCAGAGCATCTCGAATTCTGTGAAAACTCTCAACCGCTTCTGACTTTGTAGTCTTCCTTTATTTGGTCGAATTTTGTGCCAATTTTGGTTTTCTGGAGGAAAGGGGATGATAAATGTGACAAGCTTTAGGGTAATATCATCTTTTATTTGATGTAACTTTTTATCAAGGGGAGTGTTATGGGATTTATACGGATGGCAGGACTGTAAAATTTGATAAAACCCACAGCAATCCATATCATCAGGTGGTAGCTAACGTAGGAGACAGCAGAGTAGGAGACAAAACACGGATATATTACTACTTGGTTGAATCAGTAGATAAATTGTTGGTTATATATCAAGTGGTATTTCAATCTGAATCTAAAACCAAAACCAAAACCAGATCAGGGTTGCACCTGTACGAAACGATTTATAAGAACTGACTGGACTTATAAAAGAAGAACAGAACATTATAAGAACTGACTGAACTTATAAAAGCGGAACAGAACATTTAAAACAGAACAAGGAACTTTTGATAGAACCCGACTTGTTGAGATTGAACTGGACTGAACCTTATTATCTTAGATTGTAGGGTTAGGGTCAGGGTCAGGCTGCTTTTAGGTTTGAAGTCTTGGTCACTAGTGTTGTTGTGTGGCTGTGTGGTTAGTGTTTAATATCAGTTTGTAAGTTTGTTGTTGTTTAACTTGAAGGGGTAGAGGTTGTGAACAATCTTAATGTTTATGTATATTATAGCCATTATGCTTTTGTCTGAACTAACTAGGTAGTGTTACTTCCTAATTCTTAGTTCTTTTGTTATCTTCATATCACGTGGTATCTCTATAGTCTAACTGTTTAATTTGTTTTCTTTGGGCAATTATTTTCTCATCCTCTAAATTATATTTTATTTAAGTAACTAATAATCATTGCTAGGTATTGATTATAAAAAAAAATCAAAACTTAAAATCTAAATTGTATTTTATATCGTCATGATTCAGCTAATAATGTTAAGATCTAGGTGGAACTAAATTGAAGACTTTGCTAGGTATTATTTAGAAGACTAACCTAATCACTAAGTATTAAAGCTAGCTCTTTGAGGTAGCAAGTTAATTTTATAGCTAAATGATTGAAAACATATATTTTTTTAAACAGTGATTGAAAGTATAACCATTAGTTTGAGCTGAAAGTAGAGGCTCCAAGTGATTCTAGGTTGCTTCTAGGTTGCTGACGTGTTGTGGTAGGTGTATTTGTTATATCTTTATCTTTTGCATTCAATCTTGCAATCTTAATATGGCCTTTGATTTGAAATATGAATTATTCCAGTCAATTACTAATTGAATTTGGCCATTTGGCACAAATTGAAGGGGATAACAAACGAACAGAAGACTCTAGCGAAGAGCAAAAGGCTTGTGTCAAGTTGATTTGCACTCTTGTAGACGAACCAGGTGATTAACATAATCTTAGATTGATATCATGTTATTAACAATGCGTGACAAAGTAGCTGGTCTTATTATTTTTCTCATGAATTTGTGTGAAGTGTCATGTTTAAATGTTATGAATTTCTATCATTGTTGCATGTTCCAATTGTTGTATGTTTTTCAATAATAAGCTGCTACCCTTAGTGGAATTCTAGTTTATTGGCTGTCAAATTCTAGATTCTAGGATTTTGTGTGATAAGGTTACTTTGTGGGATGTGCGTGGTGTAAGGGTTGTCTAGGCTCTTTTGTTCTTATGTGTTCCTTACTAAAAAATCCTTGGAATAAGTAATTTTTTTTTTATAGACATGGATACTAGTTGGATTGATTTACGCAATGGGGATCCTGCTTATTATAGTGGTTGCTGGAAATTCATGGAACTTGCGAAGGAGACTCTTGTTGAAGGAAAAACACGATGTCCGTGTAACAAGTGCAAGTTAAATAAATGGCACTTCGTAGAAGAAGTTGGAGGACATACTTTTCTTAACGGTTTTCTTAAAAAATATCGAAATTGGGTTTTTCATCGTAAAGTCAATGAAGGGAGAAATAACTTTGAAACCTCTAGTGGTCTAGGAAATGCAGTAGGTCAAGATGACATAGGAGAGTTGCTAAGAGCAGCTTTTGGTGTTGAGAATTCAGAGTTGCATAATGAATCGCATGACATGCCCGAAGATGAAGTTTTTAATGACATGCATGAGGAGTTTGATTTTCATTGTGAGGTAGATAATGAATTTCCATCAAGTAACTCAGGTGAAGAAGATGCTAAGTGTAAACGACTAATGGAAGCCGCAGATGAGGTTTTATATGAGGGATGCACTACTTTCTCAAAGTTATCCTTTATTTTACACTTGTTTCACCTTAAGTGTATGTTCCACTGGTCCGCAGGGTCATTTACTAAATTTCTTGAACTTCTAATAGACGCATTTCCTCAAATTAAGGAGTTTCCATCGTCTTATTATGAAGGAAAGAAGATAGTGAACGATTTGGGGTTAGGATATGAGAAAATCGATGCATGTCCAAATAATTGCATTTTATATTGGGGTGTATTTGCAGACAAAGATGAGTGTCATGTTTGCCATACATCAAGGTGGAAAACAGTGAAAGAAAAGGAGGATAATAAAAGTGAGAAAGGAAATAAAATATGTAAGAAGGGCGAGCCAGCTAAAGTAATGCGATATTTTCCTCTTATATCTAGGCTAAAGAGACTTTATATGTCATCTAAAACAGCTAAGGATATGAGATGGAATTTTGAACATGAAGATGATAAGATCTTAAGGCACCCGTCGGATGGTGAGGCTTGGAAAAGTTTTGATAAAAGATATGTAGAATTCGCCGAAGATCCTCGTAGTGTTAGATTAGGTCTAGCGAGTAATGGTTTCAATCCATATCGTCTAATAAATACCAATTATAGTACATGACCAGTGATTTTGATTCCTTATAATTTGCCACCGTGGCTTTGTATGAAGCCATCATCATTCATTTTGTCTTTGCTTATTCCCGGAAAACATAGTCCTGAGATGGATATTGATGTGTATTTGCAACATTAATCGACGAGTTAAAGTTACTGTGGGAAGGTGTTCCTGCCTTTGATGCGCATAGTGGAAATAAATTTAAGATGCGAGCAGCCTTACATTCCCCTATAAACGACTTTCTGGCATATGCTATGTTGTCCGGTTGGAGTAAAAGAGGTTACAAAGCTTGCCCTACATGTGCCCATAATACTAATTCATATTGGTTTGGCGGCAGAATGTGCTACCCAGGGCATCGAAAATGGTTGCCAATTGATCATCCTTATCGTTCTCAAGGTAATTTATTTGATGGGGAAAATGAATACGGGGTTGCTCCGGTCCCTGCAAGTGGGATAGACATTTTGAAGGAACTAGAAAAGGTTAAGTATATTTATGGACAATCAAAGAAAGCACAACCAAAGAAAATATCTAAGAAAAGAAAGAGACTTCAAGGTGGAACTTCTCATGATGAGCCGGATGATGATGATGGCGGTGAAGAGGAAGCCAATGTTAATTGGAAAAAGAAAAGTCTACTCTTTGAGTTGGAGTATTGGGAACATAATCCTCTAAGACATAATTTAGATGTTATGCACATTGAAAAGAATGTGTGTGACAATGTGATAGGAACTCTTTTAGGTAGGGATAAAAGTAGAGATGATAAGCAAGCAAGACAGGCTCTCAAAGACCAAAATATAAAATCTCATCTTTGGCCTCAATCTGATCCAAATCGTGTTAATGACCATTTGCCTCCCGCTGAATACACCATGTCTACAGAAGATAAAGAACGTTTTTTAAGGGTCATAGAAAAGCTTAAAGTTCCCTATGGATACGGGTCTAATTTGCAAAGATGCGTAAATATTAAGCAGCGTAAACTTATTAATTTGAAAAGCCATGACAATCATGTCCTCATGCAAGATATTGTTCATGTTGCTTTAAGAGCATCGGATGCCACTAAAGTTATTGACTTGCTTGAGGAGTTGTCTGACTTTTTCAAGAATATTTGTTCGACCACTATTCATTCTGATGACTTGGATACCATTCAGTCAAAGCTTGTTTTGACTCTTTGTAAGTTGGAGAAAGCTTTTTTACCAATATTCTTCACAATCATGGTTCATCTACTAATCCATCTAGTGGATGAGGTCAAACTTGGTGGACCTGTTGCCGATGGATGTGTCCCATTGAAAGGTCAATATCTCGAGCCTCTATTTTATTTTATTTTATCATTTCAATTAAAATATATTCACTATTCTTATTTTTTTCTTTCACATTCACTTTCTTCATTCTATAAAAGGTACTTGGCATTTTTGAAATCTCATGTAAGCAATAAAGCCCAACCTGAAGGGTCAATTGCGGAAGGGTACCTCTTATGGGAGACAATTACATTCTGCTCTAGTTTAGAAAGTGTCGAGACCATATTCACCCGACCAAAAAGAAATGAAGATGGTGTTCTAGACAATGACACCTATTTATATCATTCGGGTTGTCGTGTGGTTGGAAAGCACGAAAACGTTCGTCTCGATGACAAAAGTTTAAGACAAATCCATCGCTATGTTTTGCTTCATTCAGATGAGATGAAACCGATTATTGAGTAAGTAGTGTAATGAGTTAACTTAGAGTTACTAACTATTAATTTTTCAGTAACACAATTTTTTCAATGTATAAAGTGCTTTCATATGCCAAAAACGGCAAGAGGATGAATGTGGAGGAAGTCAATCCAACGAAATTGTTGAAAATGGGTGGATAATCAATGAGTTCCCTGAGTGGTTGCGTAATCAGGTTATATATATGCAGTAACCTTTTGACCTTTTTTGTTTTGTATGTTTTTTAATCTGTATTAACCATTTTAAAAAAAAATTAGGCCTATAACATAGATGATAGTACAACAGAAGGAAAGTTGAGAAAAGCCTTGGCCGGTGGTTTAAGTAATTACAGTAAAAAACTTAAAAGCGTCATTGTCAATGGCTACAAATTTGATACTATGGAACGCGGGCGATTTCGCAAAACACAAAATTCTGGAGTTTTTGTGGAAGCAGATGGCCAAGAGTATCATGGAAGACTCCAAGACATATTCGAATTAAATTACTATGCTTCTTTCAAGGTTATAATGTTTCGTTGTGAATGGGTTGATATACATGGGGGTTTGAAAACATACCCAAATGGTAGTGTTCGTGTCTCGGAGTTGATGCATACTGGCCAAAATTTGCATGATGATCCATTTGTTTTCTCATCTCAAGCAAAACAATGTTTTTACATTGAGGATGAGATACAACAAGGATGGTCGCATGTTGTTAAGACTAAGCCTCGGGACTTCTTTGATATAGGCGATGATGAGCCTTAACATTATGCTCTTGCTCCAACATTATTATGTATTGATTTCAAATGAATGGATTTCTTTTTTTATATGTTATTTTGAGAATTCCTTTCTTTCTAGAAACATCTTTAGTGTATATATGTCACTGGTAGAAATATCATTCTAGAAATATCTTTAGTGTATGTCTTTCTTTGGTAAGTTCTTTCTTTCTAAATATTACTTTGGTAGTTTCTTGTCTTTCGTAACCTTGTTTCTTTACATATTGAGGACTGTTGTTGCTGTATGCATCTATAGAGTTTTGTATTGTCTTTTATTTTTTGTAAGTTTTTTTAGACATTTAGTTCAGTTTGCCTATAAAATTTGCAGAAGCACAAGCAATATCTAGGAACGATCATCACCAAAAGGCAGCATTGAGGCAAAAAGAAGAGGACCTTGTAAGTAGAGTCTGTTGGTGTCTATCTTCTGTTATAATCCTTTCTTTCTACTTATGCTGGCTTATATACCACAGACATTACACACACTTGTTCATCTGCTAGGTAAAGAGCTTTTAAATACCAAGACTTGTTCTCTTCAACTTATGTAAATTTGTTTGGATGCTGTTTGATTAATAAGAACATGTTTTGAGTCTTTTAACAAGTGAAAGTGAGTATTGAACATTTGATCGGAAAAAATCAGTCAAACTCAAATCAATGTCTGTTGAAGACAGGATTTTAACCTACCTACAACATCAAATTTGGTAACTTGATGTGAAATTATTATTCTGATTAAGATACTTCTTTTGTAAGAGACTCTAGGTTGCGCCGTCCCTTTGGGATCTTATAGTTTAGTTGTCTTACCTTTGCAGAATCATAGTTAAGTAAATGAAAATAATCTATTAGCTCAGCTTGATGAGTCATGTTTGCCGAATTATTAACCAGTGGAAAATTGGAAATAACCTGGGCTCATACACCCCGTGTCCAAAACTAGCATTTAGAAGTTTTAATAGGAAATGGTTCCTTTACACGCTCAATTTAATTGACTGTGATGTGGATGCAATGTCATCGTTTGCAAAGACTTATGTTTAATCTTTGTCTTAGGAAAAGGTATGTTTTGTAGAATGGGGAAAATTTATAAACATGTGTCTGGAAACCTAGAACTCACTTTACTTGCAGATCATTAGAAAGGTGATATGGTATAAATGGACATAAAATCAAGCCTTCTTATTTGTGAACAAAGTAAGTATAATCAAGCCAGGAACAATTTTCTCAAAATTTGGCTATTAGGAAATCATGTTCGACATTCAATTGTTTACAGAAACAACAGTGTATATAAGTTTTCACCTTCAGCATTATCAAAGCTCTAAATATATGCTTTGTCATCACTATTGCAGTTCACTACAGAATTTACAAATTCTCCTGTTCTGAAACCATAAAGAGACATGTCGAGCATGAAGTCCGAGCTGGTCATCAGCAATCTTCTTATTTGTTTATTACTCTGGTCTTGATTCTGAGCTGAACATCAATTCCAAGGATTTAATTTGCTCGTCACTAAGTCTTCTGTTGTTGCAGTCCTTATCTATTTGCTTCATTGTTTTTGGTAAATACTGACTTTCATTAACCAAAATAGGAACAAGGTGAAAAGATAAACAAACGAGAGAGTCTCAATGGCTGTCCAATAGTAAACCTTCAAGGGCCAGGGGATTATAGTGACTTAGTTCCTGGAATGTTTATGGATTAGGTTACTTAATTGTCAGCTTCTTTAATGTATTCCAGACTTGAGAAATCAATTTCACATCAGCATTTGTCTAATTTGCATTTGTTGTTTCTTGTTACTTGTTAAGTGGTTTTGATTGCCTCCTTTACGCCGAACTCTTAATCAGAGTCAGATTCGTCCCAGCTGCTGTGTGAATAATATATATATATATATATATATATATATATATATATATATATATATATATATATATATATATATATATATATATATATATATATATATATATATAACTTCCCTTGAATGAAACTTCCCTTATATATACAATAAACTTTTATGATTCATGTCCTTCAGGGACGAGATGAGTTATCGTAGCAAACGAACTAGGATTGCATCTCTAAATGAGTCTCATAATGCATCTGAAGTTCCTCCAAAAAAGGCTCAAAGGGCAGCAACATCACAGTTAGCATCACAATCAGCACATCCACACAAAAATCAGCCCACTATCCCAGTTCCCTCGCCCTCACTCAAAAACACAAGGCCTGCATCATCACAGTCAGTCCATCCACCAAAACGTCAGCCCACTATCCCAGTTCCCTTGCCCTCACTCCAAAGCATAAGGCCTGTATCATCACAGTTAGTCCATCCACCAAAAAATTACCCCACAATTCCAGTGCCCTCGCCCTCACTCCAAAATACAAGGGGAACTAACGACAGATGGGGGCCATTTAATCCTCAAATTACCACTAGCACTCAACGTGGGCCTTCGTCATCCACTACTACTGGCAACCCTATTTGGAAAAAGCTACTCACTGTACCAACAACTAGTGAACCTAAGGTTGCATGGAAAGGGCCATCAAGGTACAACCCTACTCTAGACAAGAATTTTAAGTCACCTAATATCCCAACTGAAAATCCCACAAAAGTCCCACATTCTAGGCTGTCAAAACCACCTAAGCACCCTTCCACTGTTTCTCTAACTTCTCAGCTACCATATGAACTTGCTAAACAGTCCACATATTCAAAATTTGTTGCTTTTGATGCTAGTATATTAGAAGAAACACTTGATACTCGTACTGGGAGTTCACCAACAACACCTAAGGATGAATATGCAGACCATATAAGTGATGGAAAAGCAACAGCGAAATCCAAAGAATCATGTGATGGAAAAGAAAAAGAGATCTTTAAAGGATCTAGGTCTCGATGTCATGAGTCGCTCCCTGAATGGCTAAGTACAGTTAAGTATGATAAGAAGGAGCAGGTTTTGACCATAGGTACATTCACTTCCTCTTATTTTAATGAATCAGATTTTGTCATATTGTATATATTAGTTGAATTAGTTGCTTGCTGTTGTATATCTGACCTGAACTTGTTTTGAGCAATTTCAGATTAGTTGAATTAGTTGCTTGTTGATGTAGCCTTCATATTGAGTTGTTCATACTGAGTTGAACTTGTTGTATATCTGACGTGAACTTGCTATACTCTGTCAAATCTGACTTGTTCATACTGAGTTGAACTTGTTGTATATCTGACCTGAACTTGCTGTATATCTGACCTGAACTTGTTGTATATCTGACCCAAACATGCTATATATCTGACCTGAACTTGCTTTATATCTGACCTAAACTTGTTGTATACTCTGTCAAATCTCAATTTCACAGCCAGAAATTAAAATCAGCGAGATTCAGGTTAAAATTTACTGAAATCAGGTTTCGCCTATGACCAGATGATTCATAAGCCTCACTGCAGACACGTTTATACATCCCACAAGTAAAACTGAATTTTGACAGTTGGACCAAGCATGTCGAAGGATCATACAAAATTATCCTAGTGCTAGAGTTTATCAAAAACCTTTCACTAGATCAACCTACTTAATTGACAGTTAACCAGGCCAACTAGACTAAAGGTGATAATAGTGTACGATGAAGTGCTATTTGCAGAGGCCATAGTGAATTTCTGTAAATTAAATTTGTAGTAAATCAAAGAGTAAATCTAATCTGTGAATTTCGAAATCGATCTTGTCTTCTTGTAAATGACTTAGATACTTCTCTCCTTTCAGCTACATGTAATCATTGACTAAGGTCTTTTATTGCAGAGATTCTAGAATTAACTTTATGCACTCCTACAGAAGAGTTGTAAGTTGTAACTCCTTAAATCTTCTAAAATAAGAGCTGTGAGTTATGAACCATTAGGAAATCAACAACTTTTCTGTAGAAAACCTATTTCTTGTGAAAATATAGAAATATAACAGGCTCTCTGATAATACAGACACGATTATCTACTAAAATAAGAGCTGTCAACATGAATGCTAAACTAGAAGTGATGCACCTCCTTCTCTTTTCTAATTCGAATGATTTTACTTTTTAATGTTGCCTTTTCTAGATGCTAAGGGTAATCAGTAACTAGTTAGCGGGTCTATTCAACCAATGGACGTCTGGAACAACAATGGAAGCATCAAATATGTTGTGCACTTCAATGAACTATACCAACCGATTAGGAAAGGTGGGCATATTTTAGTCAGATTCCTTGGAAGCATAGCAAAGCAAGAACAATACTGCCCAGTTTCAGAAAAGACTTGGGGTCAACTGGACAACTGTTATAAAGTTGACATCATAAAATTGATTAGAGTATGTTTCTTCTCTCGATTTTGCTGATTTTTTAAGATTGAATTTGTGTTAACTCATATAGTCATTCATGGCTTCGTGTTTTTTTAAGGACAACTTTGTGATTCCTGATGATACAAAGTATGAGGATCTAGCTCTCCAACGTGTTGATAGAGTGTGGAGGCAATATAAATATGAAATTAAAAAAAAGTACTTCAAACCGAATGAGAAAACAATAGAAGCCATTAAAAAGGAAGTGCCACCTGGAGTTTCCAAGCAAGACTGGTTGAACTTGGTAAACTATTGGGATTCATCCAAAGGGAAAGTAAGTTTTAAATATAGTAGCTTTGAAAGTTAAAATATTGTTCTACACTTCTACGTATTGTTTTTAATATATTGTCTGTTCCCAACGTCAAGTGTATATAACACTTGTGAGGAAAAAGGTCCTAGTGCGACTTTGCTCTGTTTCAATATTGTGGCTTTATGTTAGGTTAAGTATCCTTGTCAACAGAATCTGCTTTTTAAGATTTGATTATTTGTGTTTGGAGGAGTTTCATTGATTATTCAGATAGGTTACCAGGCTTTCTTTAATTTGTTGTTATTGCCTTTCAGTTCGTTTTGTCTTTTGGGTTTAGTTTATGTGTTTTGTGACAGCGTTTGAACTTCATAGCATTACTGGTTACAGACCTTACAGTAGTTTCGGATTAGGCTCCAAACACATGTGGTCTTTAAACTATTTATCATAGAGAAATGCCTTAGGCTTATAAGTTTACGGACCAGATGTTTTTGGAGTTGTAAACATGTTATTCCATAACTTCAGACTGTTGATGATGCAGCTATAAGTGTTCTTCTTCACCGGAGTTTATAATTTATGAATATAACTACTATTTGCATCAATTAGTGGCTAACTGGATGCCTTGGTTAATCCGCTAATCCTAACCTAATTCAAGAACCATTGAGAACTCTAAAATATAATTCGCCCTCAAATACACCTTAAGGAATCTAAACCATGGTGTACAATGAACTAATATTCAAATACCGAAAAAGGGAAAAAAACAGACAGAAAACAAGCTAAATCACTTTTAGAACCTAAGTCGTATGGAACTGAAAAATGTTCCCTGATGATTCAACTACAAGAACGAAACCACATGTCTCCAGTTCCGAATTGGATTGTCCAGTTGGTGTGTTAAAATAAAATAAACTAAACCTCTGGCAGCTCTCAATAGACACCACCACCAGATTCCACTAGGAAAACCTCTTGGTCTAAGATATGAAACCAACCAAAACTGTTTGAGGAAATTTACGACCTTCTGCATGCTGCATTGGTATTACAGAGCTAGAACGGAAGAGCTTAGGAGATTAGCCTAGATTTTGGTGTCCTCATAAACCAGTAGATAACATAACTGATGTTGCTTTTTCAAATTTCTTTCATGGTACATTCACTTCCTCAATATGCATATCCGCTAGTAGCTTCGTTAAATCCTGATTTTGATTTTGATTTTTCACAAAATAATGATGTTTAAATACTTTGCAGCAATTGTCTGGGTACGGAAAAGAGGCACGAGCATCTCTGACTCAATTGCATACTAATGGTGGTACAAGCTTTGCGAATACACGTGCTGATTATGTATAATACCATTAATCCAACTACACTACAACTTATAACCGTGATATGTCTCTTATTGTATGTAACTTGTTTCTATGTATATATTGCTACTTGTAGGAAGATGAACATGGAGAAGATATGATCCTCATAGAACTTTGGCTAGCTTGTTATAAGAAGAAGGATGGAACCTTTGTCGATGGCACATTCACCGAAGACTTTTTGGTAAAGGTTTGATGGTTATCCCTTAGCTTGTACTTTCTTTTGTATAATTTTATTCTCCCATTTATTTTTCGTATATGTTATGCAGGATGATGTTAAGGCAAACGCTGAAACTTTAAAGCTTCTTTATCCTCCCGGATCCAAGTCAATTAAGGAGATCGAGAATGAGGCTTTCGAGGCTACGCTATACAATGGAGAAATTCCTGAAAAACCACAAGGTTATGGATTTGGTGTTCGTAAAGGTGACATTTATGGGGTGCGTCTGGTGCACTCAGAAAAGCAGGGTTTGGTAAAGGAAAAAGGAGGGTAATATAAGTGGATAGAATCAATGTCGAGGTATCAAGCTTGAAGCAAGAGAATAAGGAACTTCATAAGAAAAATGAAGAGATAAAAGACAAGTGCGATGAGAATGCAAAGCTGATTAGGACAATGACATCGCTGTTTTCTCAAGTTTTAGAATCCATTCGCAGTGGAGACGCTTCAACACAACTTATAGACGCTGCACAAACCGCCTTGCGTATGGCTAACCCTCCGGTATTATTGAAACCCTTCACTTAGCATTTTCTACTGTTTTCTATGACTGGTTATGTTAAATGTGTGATATATGGACTGATTGTATTTAGTTAAGAATTGAACAAACTTTACAAAATACAGAACTGAACTTTACAACACAGAACTGAACTGAACTTCTTCCTGAACAGAACAGAACATAACTGAACCAGGCCACTGAGTAGTTACCGAATAGTTACGGAGTAGTTTTTTTCGTATTAGTCATATACTTGCATGTTATTCGGAGTTTAAGTTCATTCTTATTCATGTAGGGTAGTCTTTTCCTTAGTTATGTTTCCTCATGGAATAATTGCCTGTAGAATAACTGCAAAAAGAAGTGTAACTCAGACCTGGAAATCACTGTACAGTGTACAGGCTTCAGTACCAAGGCCATAAAATAGATCCGATAGAGACTTGTTCCATGTGATTTGTAATTGAATAGAAATTCTCCGAGTTTGTTATGTAACAGTTATCAGTGTCAATGCGAGATATTCTTGTCCTATGAATCCCCAGATGTTTACTACCCCACACTATCCCACTTTGAATCCCCACACTGTATGTTCCTATGTTATTGTCCAACCACCCATTTGCAGTGAGATTCTTGTCCTATGAATCCCCAGATGTTTACTTCCCCACACTGACAAGAATAACCATGATCACCAAAGAAAAGGAAAAATGCGGCTGACCCTTTGAATCCCCAGATGTAAAAAACAGGAGAAACAATGAACAATTTGATACTCAGATGTAAAGCTAGAACAAGAAGAAAGTGATGCCACAGAAAACAGGACAACTTTTCCACAGAAAGCAGTATTTTGTTGGAATTTTCTGTAGTAATTGGTTGGAATTTTTTGTAGAATCTAATTTCAATATGGTGGATGATCCACTTGAATGAACATGAAATACCTAGAAGTTTATTTGTCATTTGTTTTCTTCCTCTTCAATACCGAACTTTTGTTGCAGTGACTTTTTGTTACTGGAAGGTTTCTTCTATTTTTGTTGATCATCTAGGAATAACAAGAGCATTTTAATTTTTAATCGATCTTGTAGTGGAGAGAATCTTTAAGACGCTTGATAAAAATATCAAGAGACTCGTGAGAGATGTCTTCAAGGTGAGACAGAAAGAGATAGGGGGCATCATATAGTTTAGCAAGACTACTCTAGAATTTAGTTTGAACTTTGAAGAACTAAACAGGATGGAGGCTAGGCTCTTGGTTGATTTGGTGTCTAAGAATCTCCTTGTGATAGAAATTTACTGGTGAGTCAGATACCACAACAAATCTAGTGATCAAAAACACCAAGCGAAAGGTATCAGGCTTCTAACTCCATCCTATTGAAATTTATACATGAAGTTGCTAGTTAAAGAGAGACATTACAAGGGAGGACCTCAAAGTAAGGGTCAAGATGAGTAATCCTTTTCATTTCCTTCCCTCATTTCAACCACATTCTAACCCTACGCTGCTCTATATTTTAATTCCAAGTTAGTATGTTAGACAGTACGATGATCATAAAATATCCAGAAATGGTAAGAAACGGTGTCCCTAACACATAGAGAATGGTAGAAAGTAGAAACTCCATTTGTATGTCGAATTTAGACTGTATGGCGAATATCTTTAGCAATGTGAAAAACACAGCTGAAATTCTTCTTTTTACTCTAGCACAACTATATACGAAAGAAGTCATGTTCATTTTAATTCGAAAGTTCCAGTCACCATTGTGTTTTATTGTTTTTACCATAGACTACTCTTAGTTTATTTTTACACTGTGGGAGAAACTATTAATATACTTACCGGTGTTTTTTAGGTCAAGGATGCATTTGAAGATGATGATGGTGGAAGAAAAGATTCAAGGGATGATGCATAACTCCTCAAACTATGAAGCTCATTTTCTTGAAGTTGTAGGCTTTAATTTGAGTGGCCTTTGTTTTGAAGATGCAATTTTAGAATAGTATGTTGGAATTTTAAAAGCAAACGTGATGTTTTGGAGATACTAGCTTGCTATAATTAAGTATATAGTTTGGATATATATTTATAATGTGTTAACTTAAATTCGATATGTTTTGGAGCGAGTACGCGCGTACTATTATACTAATTAATTAATATATAATTAGTATCGTTAATTAGTTATCATCTATCGATATTATTGTGTCTTTTCAGGTTGAAGTTGTTCGTGCTATAATTGTGTTTGATTTTAGCCTATATCTCAGGTATCATGCAGGTTGATTTTGGTTCGTGTAATAAAAAAAAGGAACAATTCTCGACGCTTTTGAGCATCAACAGATATTTCTCGCAAAATGTAATAGATCACCCGCAAAAATAATCCTTACGCTATATGGCGTCGAGAAAAATTATCACTACAATAAACACCGTCAACATTCTCGACGCTGAAACGCGCCAAAATCTATACGAGGACACGGAAAACCGTCGAGAAAGTCGACGCAAAGCAGCGTCGAGAATTTCTCTACGGCCAAATTCTCGACGCTGGAAGGTGGCGTCGAGAATTTTTTCCTCAACGCTTAAAAGCGTCGATAATTGGCAAAAAAAGCGGCGAGAAATGACGCGTTTTGTAGTAGTGTTTTAGAATCTTAAATAGTTGCTGGAAATTTAGTAAACATGATTAATAATTAAGTTTCTCCTTTGTGTTTATAGGAGTTGATTTCTAGTGAGTCGTGATTCACACAGTGGCCCCCGTACTTAGGTGTTACGTGCAAGATTAGGGTGACCACCCATCCATTGAGGACTTTGTGAAGTGTATTGAATGCGAATCATGTGAACTTATATGTTATTATGAATTCATATTTGATGATTGGGAATGAATATGTTGTTATGAATTCATGTTTGATATTGAGAACGAGCGTGTTATTATTATTATATCTATGTGAACGAGCATGTTATTAATTGAATTATGCTTTGTAGATTCTATTGAACTATCATGTTATGGACTTTTATAATCATTGAGTTATGTCAAGCATGTTGTTCAAATTGGTTTGCATGTATGAGTAGTGCGCATGCAAGTTAATTATTATTATTATGCTATAGTACAGGATGTCTAGCATAATTATTGAGCCAGTCGAATATTGCCAGTGAGCAATATATATTTTACCAAAGGGTAGAATATGTTAGAGAGTCTATGTGAATTGAATTAAGGACAATTCGTAGTAAGGGCACACCCCGCTTGTTAATAGGCAATGTCGGGTTATCTCAAACAGTGTTTTTGAGAAGGAACAATGGGAGTAATTTCACTTGAGTCTATGTTTGATCACAAGTCCTAAAGAAGTAAAATAATGAAGAGTCATTGTTGAATTGTTGAATTGTTTAATTGTTTGTATGTTGTGTCTTGTGTAGAGTCTTGAGTCGCCTTGAACATAACATACTAATTAACGTAAAGTGTAACCCAAAAGAGCTTCAAAACTCTTGGAACGTATATACCTTGAGTATGAACAATGGGGGGAGTCTTGCCGGAAAACTTGTACTCCTAGAATGATACAAGACGTTGTTTCATTCTTCTTTTATGCCGTTGTGCATTGGAATTCCTGTCGGTATGGCCCGACTGTCGGTAGTAGCCCGACTTATTTTGGTGTATGGTTGGCTCCCATCACCATTTTCTTTCCTTTTGAGGATACTTTACTTTACCCGTTCGAAGCTACTTTTTATTAATCTGTGAGTCAAGAGTCGTGTCAAGTGTCGAGTCTTGTCTCCATGTTTGTTTGTTTATTACATGGCTTTTGCATGTGGAGTATTTAATTTATCGAGTGAAGCACCTTAGGATAGAATGTTATTCTAGCTTGTTCTTACTCAGCTTTTGCTGACTTCGTGCTTCATGTCTTCTGGTCATGGCCTTTGCCTTAATGACCCTATGATGATCCATCAATTGCATTTGCGTTGTTGGGGAGTAGATTTTTAATAAGGCAGGTTTGTAGAGATAACTTGCGGGAGAAGTTATCATGGGATTCAAGTTGAGAGTTTTATTCTTCCGTATTTTATAAACTCTATTTTAATTACAGTCATGACTAATACTATCTACAGTTGATGGATTTTTAAATGACTTAATACTTTGGATTTGGGCCTCTACGGTTCCAACTTGTTTTAATGACTATTAATTATCTATTTAATATGTTTTGAAAGTTAGTTAATTCCGCTGCGTAATTCTGGTAAATAGCCTTAGCCGTTATCACGGCGATGGTAATATCTTGGTAATTCCTGTGTTTTAAGTCGGAAAATGTTTTATAAAAAGCAAGGAATTATTAGGGTGTTACACTAACTCTCACTAGTAGAAAAAACCTCAAGTGCTTGGGGTAAAATGTCAGTAAGTGATGGTGATTATGCCCCCATCACTTGAGGGTGAAGCACTTGGTAATATTTCAAGTGCTTGGGGTTGACCCCAAGCACTTAACATGTTAAGTGCTTCGGGTTCCAGAAACCCCAAGCACTTGACATGTTAAGTGCTTGGGGTTTACGAAAAACCCCAAGACTTAACTTGGGATTTATGGAAAACCCCAAACACTTGACATGTTAAGTGCTTGGGGTTTAAGGAAAGCCCCAAACACTTGACTTCTGAAGTGCTTGGGGTTTTCCAAAACACCTAAGCACTTGATATTAACAATATTTTTAAATAAAATTTGCTACTATCAAGTGCTTGGGGTATTAAAAAAATAATACCCAAGCACATAATATTCATTCTTTTTTTTTTCTTTTTTTGTAAATTTTTTCAAGCCCATACCACTTTAGCACAATATGTTGTAACTATAAAACATGTACCTACACCAAACAACCTCATTCAACCACAATGTATATATTGTACACCAATAAACAAGCCCTTAGCTCATCCATACACCATTCAATAACACTAGTGAAAAAAGAATCAAAATAAATATCAAAGAACGGGTTAAAACATATTGTATCTAAATTATTAATGGAAAAAGGTAGCTAACTAAAGTATTAGATTCATTATAATGCTAAAAACTCGAACAATCAAAGACATTCATTACTAATAAATCGTGCCAACTTGTCTCGAACACGTTTTATTTCATCAGTCGTGAAGGAACGCTCCCTTGGTTTGTTCATCAATTCCTATAATAAAATCCAACAAAAAAACACGTAACAAATTAGTAAGAGAAATGAATATTGTAAAATATAATATAAACATTATTTTAAAACAATAATTGAGTTATATGAACAATTTTGACTTAAATGGCCGTTTTCGGTTCCAACTCTTAACTAATGAATCTAAATATGTATTCTAAAACATTTACACGTTTAATATACTTAATATTAGGATGATAAGATCCATTCTCATCTACTTTGGTCTACTTATGCGCATTTAAGACTCGTTTGACAGTTATAGGACATATTTTGACTATAATTGTTCTTTTCGCTCCCAACTCTCAACTAATGAAGCTAAATACATATTCTAAGCCCTTTAAATATTAAATATACTTAATATTAGGGTGATTAGACTCATTCTCATCTACTTTGGTCAAGTTATGCAATTTAAGACTCGTTTGATCGTTATATTTCATATTTTGACTATAATTGTTATTTTCGCTCCCAACTCTCAACTAATGAAGCTAAATAGGTATTATAAGACATTTACATGTTCAAAATACTTAATATTAGGATTATAAGACTCATTCACAGCTATGTTGGTCAAGTTATGAAATTTATGGCTCGTTTGATCGTTATATGTCATATTTTGACTACAATGCTTGTTTTCGCTCCCAACTCTCAACTAATGAAGCTAAATAGGTATTCTAAGCCCTTTACATGTTCAATATACTTAATTTTAGGATTATAAGACTCGTTCTCATCTACTTTGGTCAAGTTATGCCCATTTATGGCTTGTTTGATCGTTATATGACATAATTTGACTATAATGGTTGTTTTCGCTCCCAACTCTCAACTAATGAAGCTAAATAGATGTTCTAAGCTCTTTACATGTTCAATATACTTAGTATTAGGTTTCTAAGACTCATTTACATCTACTTTGGTAAACGTATGCAAATTTTAGGCTCGTTTGACCGTTATAGGACATATTTTGACTATAATGGTCGCTTTCGGTCCCAACTTTTAACTAATGAACCTAAATAAGTATTTTGAACCTTTTACACGTTTAATGTACTTAGTACTAGGTTTCTAAGACTCATTCTCATCTACTTTGGTTAAGTTATGCACATTTAAGGTCCGTTTGACCGTTATAGGACATAATTTGCCTATTATGGTCATTTTCGGTCCAAACTCTAAACTAATGAAGTTAAATAGGTATTATAAGCCTTTTACATGTTTAATATACTTAGTATTAGGTTTCTAAGACTCATTAACATCTACTTTGGTCAATTTATGCAAATTTTAGGCTCGTTTGACCGTTATAGGACATATTTTTTACTATAATGGTCGTTTTCAGTCCCAACTCTTAACTAATGAACCTAAATAAATATTTTGAACCTTTTACATGTTTAATATACTTATTATTAGGTTGATAAGAATCATTATCATCTACTTTGGTCAAGTTATGCACATTTAAGGCACGCTTAACCGTTATAGGACATATTTTGATTATAATGATCGTTTTCGGTCCAAACTCTAAACTAATGAAATGAAATAGGTATTCTAAGCCCTTTACATGTTTAATATACTTAGTATTAGGTTTCTGAGACTCATTAACATCTACTTTGGTCAACTTATGCAAATTTTAGGCTCGTTTGACCGTTGTGGGACATATTTGACTATAATGGTCGTTTTCGGTCCCAACTTTTAACTAATGAACCTAAATAAGTATTTTGAACCTTTTTCACATTTAATATACTTATTATTAGGTTGCTAATATTTATTCTCGTATATTTTGATCAAGTTATGCACATTTAAGGCCCACCGTTATAGGACATATTTTGACTATAATGGTCGTTTTCGGTCCAAACTCTAAACTAATGAAGTTAAATAGGTATTCTAAGATCCTTACATGTTTGATATAGTTAGTATTAGGTTTCTAAGACTCATTAACATCTACTTTTGTCAACTTATGCAAATTTTAGGCTCGTTTGACCGTTATAGGACATATTTTAACTATAATGGTCGTTTTCGGTCCCAACTCTTAACTAATGAACCTAAATAAGTATTTTTAACCTTTTACACTTTTAATGTACTTAATAGTAGGATGATGAGACTCATTTTCAGCTACTTTGGTCAAGTTCTGCAATTCAATACTCGTTTGATAGTTATATGTCATATTTTGACTAAAATGGTCGTTTTCGGTTCCAACTCTAAACTAATGAACCTAAATAAGTATTATAAACATTTTACAAGTTTAATATACTTAGTTTTAGGTTGATAATACTCATTCTCATCTAGTGTGGTCAACTAATGCATATTCAAGGCTCGTTTGATCGTTATAGGACATATTTTGACTATAGTATATGGTTGTTTTCGCTCCCAACTCTCAACTAATGAAGCTAAATAGGTACTCTAAGACCTTTGCATGTTTAATATACTAAATATTATGATGATATAACTCATTCTCAGCGACTTTTGTGAAGTTATGCAATTTAAGGCTCGTTTGATCGTTATATGTCATATTTTAATTTGACTAAAATTGTCGTTTACGGTTCCAATTCTTAACTAATGAACTTAAATAAGTATTTTAAACCATTGAAACGTTTAATATACTTAGTATTAAGTTTCTAAGACTCATTCCTATCTACGTTGGTCAAGTTATGCACATTTCAGGCTCGTTTGACCGTTATAGGACATATTCTGACTATAATGGTTGTTTTCGCTCCCAACTCTCAACTAATGAAGCTAAATAGTTGTTCTAAACTCTTTACATGTTTAATATACTTATTATTAGGATTATAAGACTCATTCTCAACTACTTTGGTCAACTTATGCACATTAAAATACTCGTTTGATCGTTATGTGACATATTTTGACTATAATGGTCGTTTTCGCTCTCAACTCTTAACTAATGAACCTAAATAAGTATTTTAAATCCTTTATACGATTAACATACTTAGTACTAGGTTGATGAGACTCATTATCATCTACTTTGGTCAACTTATGCACATTTAAGGCTCGTTTGACCGTTATAGGACATATTCTGACTATAATGGTTGTTTTCGCTCCCAAATCTCAATTAATCAAGCTAAATAGGTATTCTAAACCCTTTGCATGTTTTACTTAATATTAGGATGATAAGACTCATTCTCAGCTACTTTAGTCAAGTTATGCAATTTAAGGCTCGTTTGATCATTATATGACATATTTTGACTATAATGGTCGTTT
Organism: Spinacia oleracea; assembly: GCF_020520425.1. Taxonomy (NCBI): domain Eukaryota; kingdom Viridiplantae; phylum Streptophyta; class Magnoliopsida; order Caryophyllales; family Amaranthaceae; genus Spinacia; species Spinacia oleracea. Next base: position 10,705,269 of record NC_079492.1, on the reverse strand, counting down.
TCTCTCCCAACTCTTAACTAATGAACCTAAATACTCATTTTAAACCCTTTACACGTTTCATATACTTAATATTATGATGATAAGATTCGTTCTCAGTTACTTTGGTCAAGTGATATTATATGCAATTTAAGGTTTAACACAAGTGAAATAAATTAACACTAGTGAAAAAAAATTATTCATACACTATCAATAACACAAGTGAAAAAAAAAATCTAAACAAATATCGAACAACGGTTTGAAACATATTGTATCTAAATATTAATGGAAAAATGTAGCTAATATCAGTATTAGATTCATTACAATGCTAAGCACGCGATCAATGAATTTTGAATAACATGAATGAAGTTTACTAGAAATTGGAAAACGGGAGGAAAACCAAATTTATCACAAATGATGATGAAAAATAAAGGGACGGCATAGTTTGAGATTGGCAACAACTTTGGCCTGGACCGCCCGTTATTATCCATATAGAGAAACCATAGCGTAGTATTTTACTAGTTCCAAGGAGAATTTTTTTTAGATCATCGGCCATATTAGAGATGTGAGATGCAGCTACGTACATCCGTGACCAAGGGTTTGTATCATGGGGGTTTGGAATTAGATTTTGTGAGGGTGACTTCAGAATGAGATCAAGGGGTAAGGGAAAGAATTTGATACTCCCCGGTATCAGATTCTGGTGTCAGAAAAATTTAACCAAAAAAAAAAGATTGGAATGGAATGGAACCAATTATAAGTAACCCAACAAAACACCACCTAAAGGCATGCATCTAATCTTATTATGAATAATAGTATTTTCTAGAAAAATTCAGTCCTTTGCCGATCAAATGTGCAATCATTGCCTTTTTGGGTTTGGAGAAGGTGGGTTTGTTGAATCTTTCTTTGAGCTGATCCTTTCCTTTTCCTTTTTCATATTCCCACTGAAGGCACTCCCGGATTTGATGGTCTGGATCACCGCACTTGAAGCATCCTTGGTCGGATATGGAACCAATTGTTCTTCTTCCGGAGTTGCTTTCTTTTTTATTTCCCGGTCTGAGGTTTCTGTATAATCTTTTCATCCTTCTGACCAAAGTAGCAGCCTCTTCTTCATCCGGTTCTGAATCTTCCAGTTCCTCAGCCTTAAGAGCAAGACCTCGGTTCTTGGAATTCTCAGGAACAACTGATCCTAGATGTAGTTCATGTGTCATTAAGGATCCGGCCAGTTGCTCAATGTTGAATTTGGTGAAATCTTTGGTTTCAAACAATGTAGTGACCTTGGTTCTCCATCGATCATCTTGAGGCATGCTCCTTAGAATTTTCCTAACCTGTTCATCAGAGGGAATAATTCTTCCAAGGGAAACAAGTTCATTAGTAATGTTAGTGAAACGAGTAAACATTTCCTGAATTGTTTCTTGTGGATGCATTTCAAAACGTTCATATTTAGACATCAGTAAATCAATTTTAGAACGTTTGACCTCATTTGTTCCTTCATGTGTTACTTGAAGGAGATCCCAAATTTGCTTTGCGCTCTTGCACCCCATAACTCTATTGTGTTCATGAGGTCCAAGGCCGCAATGCAAAATCTTAACAGCCATAACATTGATTTCATATTTTTCAAAATCTTCTTTCACAAATTTAGAAATAGGTTTAGGAACTACCTTATTTTCAGCATTGGTTTTTGTTACCTCGAAGTTACCGACTTCTATGACTCGCCAAACTTGATAGTTCTCTGCCTTGATAAAGATCTCCATTCTGTTCTTCCAATAGGTATAGAATTTTCCGTTGAACATTGGAGGTCTTTGAGTTGAATAACCTTCTTCGAGTTTCTCGTGAGTGTTCATACTTTCCAGAAACTTTTTCTCAACAGGGTTTCCTGTATTTTTGTGAGATCCTGCTCTGATACCAATTGATATTCCAGTAGGAACACTGACAAGAGGGGGGGGGGTGAATTGTTTCGTTGAACTTAGGGTGTTCCTTTGCGGAATTTAGAAATTAAAGGAACAGCTAACAAATTAAGACGAAGAATGTGAAAACTGAGGAAACTTCTTGATCCTTATCAAGAAGCGAAAACCTCAAACTCTTTTATATATTGTAATCGCTCGAATACAACACACTCAATAACTCGAGTTCCACTTGAACACGAGTTCCTCACAGCAATCCCCGTTGATTACTGTGCTTGCTCCTTTCACACTCTCTCGCTGACTTGACTCTAAGTCACTTTAAGGATCACTCAACCCTTACACTCAAAACTCAAGGATCACTTGATCCTTAACCCCACAATTACAACTCGAATTATGAAAACTCTAGTATTTAATAAAGCTTATGTACAATAAAGGAACTTTAGGAACACGCTCTTTTGCAAACTGACTTTTATAAAAACTCTTAAGTTCTTTAGAAATATTGCACGTTGTCAGTTGTGATTTGAGAAATGAAAAACCTTTTCCTTTTATAGAAGAACTTTCTTGGTCAGTTTCCCATGTTCCCCTCAACGGCCACTAACAGTTACTGGGAGCAGTAACGTGCACGTTGATTGAGAGAAACAGGGAGACTTCTTCAAACCACTTTTAACACGTTCAATTTTAGAGAAAATAGTGGGAGTAGTTTTAGGAACAAGTAAAAACCTTTTCTTGGAAAACAAGGAATTCTAAATCAGAATCCAATGTTGATTTTCTCAAAATCGTTTTATTTATTTTCCAAAAGATTTTCCTTTATAAAACTTTATTTTATTTACAAAAACTATTTTCTCAAACATATTAAAACACACGTGTTCCTTTTGTTCCACACTATGCATAAACGTTATTAAAATACTTACATAAAATCTAAACATAAACTCATATGTTGTAGCTTCTATGTTGGCACCTTTTGAAGCTTCGCTTGAACGCTTCATGCATTGTTCCTTCTCCGGAACATTGATGATCCTTATAATATATGAGGAACACCTTAATAACTTGCTTAGGATCAGCCGTTGAGGATCAGCCTCCTTTAGGAACAGCCGTCTTTGGGAACAGCTGTCTTGGGAACAGCCATCTCGGGAACAGCCATCTCGGGAACAGCTGTCTTGGGAACAGCCATCTTGGGAACAGCAGTCTTGGGAACAGCCGTCTTGGGAACAGCCGTCTTGGGAACAGCCTTCATTGGGAACAACCTTCTTTGGGAACAACCTTCATTTGCAGACTTGATCGATTCGTTAGGAATTCCCTGCATTGCTTAGTGTTTGTTCCACATGCTTAGTTTGTCCTACTCAGGCACTCCCTAACTTAGCAATACAAAAACACACTTAACCAACGATTAGGAAGTTTGCGTTGTCATCATCAAAACTCATAATCAACAAACAGGATAATCCTTCTGTTTTGGAGAGTTTGGCTGGTGGGTGTTGTGATATTGTGGTAACCATCTAATGTAGCATAAAAATCCCAAACTTATAGAGGTAAGTAGGAAAAGTGCACTCTACATTACCATACAATAGTACAAATCTTCCTCACAATGGACCATACACAACACATTAAGAAAACATCTAAATAATACCAACAGACATACTTATAATAAAAAATTATCATATGAGTTCAACAGTAGCTCAATGGAAGTGTGGGGTCAAGCTCACTTTGGAAAATATGCAAGTAAAGACTTAAAACAAAGTTAAATTATCACAACCAATTAAGAGATCAACATGCTAGCAAACATCTACTCCGCCAGACCCTGTAAAAAAGTGTCTGAAAATATTATTGCAGTTAAGCTCTTCCGCAAATACATGATAGCAACATCTACTAATCTTTTTCTCTCACTCTCTCTATGAAATAACAAATCCCCAACTAAATACGCAATACCTAAAAGATAATTTGATATTGACTAGGCATGAAGATTCAAGATAATACGTAGTTTCATTCCGTAACTGAGCAAGAAGAACAACAGCTGGAACATCAAGGTATATTATAGACCTAACTTATCCAAATAACAATAAAACGTCTCTGCGTCAATTCATCAGCAATTCAGCATTGTGGGTTTATGTCAATTAGAATATATGTACTTGGGTTGTAAACTATTTAAGTATTCAATCAATACAATATTATAATCTGTCCCCCCTATAATTATATGATTCCTAATCCTCCCAAAGAAAAATGTTGGTATGTTCCAAGTCTGACATCCGATTGTCTGATGAGAAATCAGGTATTTACTGTTGCGATTTAATACGGTAAAAGAATAATGTTGCGACAATAATTTGATTGGAATATGATTAGAATAAACTTATCTCAATATCGTGATGAACGAGGTGACCGAATTAGAACGATTGTCGCGCCGTGGCCGAACCACTGCTCTAAAAGACAATTCCGCGCTACCTCCGATGCAGTAGAACACTTGCGGTTGCCCTCCAGGGTTAACACGACACCAAGGTTTGTGTGCACTCACAAGCCTCGGTTGGAGATCAGAATATTTGCCCAGAAAAACGAGAACAGTGTTTAGAATTTGAGAGAGAATTGTAGAGAATGCTTTCTGTAACTGTGTGTTAATGGAAAACAGAAGTGATGTATTTATAGGGAAGCTGCAACAGCCATAAACGGCTAGTAGTGGGGTAGTGGGAGGTTACCACATTTACTGGGTAATTAATGGGCAGTTAAAACGGCTATTAAGTGGAGTTAATGAGGCAGTTACGGGATTAGTGGGTTTGATTAATTCTTTCTGCCCGTTAGAATTAATTAAGCCCACCACTGACCAAAAGGAAAGACCCGGACCACAAACCCACCCCACGCCTGCGAACCACATTCGCCAGGTACCAAGGCCCATGGCCCACGGCCCGGCCCCCGCGCGCGTGTGTTGTGTGTCCACCCATGCCACTCACATGCTTTCATAAACAAATGATTCCCTCAAGCCCCCAAATATAAACATTTAGAAGTAGTTGGTGTTTTTCCCATGTGGGACTTTTCACATTCCCTTTTCCCCACTCATTTTTCTTTTGTATTCTCACTAGGATTTCCAACAATCCCCCACAGGTCCGAAGATGAGAAGAGAAAGAAAAAGATTTAAAGAATTGAATTTCTGGGCAAAACAAACAATTGAATAGGTGTCAATGTCTTGCGACTTGAATTAACACTTAGTGACATTCAAGCTAGAATCTCTTTCCTACCAAGTGACTTTCGTATTGAACTTAATAGGAGGTTAGAAACTCATTACTCAAAGCACACAATTGAACATGTATGATATTCTGAATCTTCGCCAATAAAAGTGACGCATTATACTGGTCATACGTCCATATCCTGGATGCTCATAGGTGCTCTAGAGAATAGCCCATGCAATTCTCATAGGAAGCGGCCTCACTTCCACACCTAAGTAGGTGAATCCCATCAAGTGTGAGCTACATCACACCACCAAAAATATGGATATGGGTTCATTAAGAGTCATGTGCTCAGCCTCGTTCCAATAGTAGCAAGCACATAACAAACATCTAGGGATGGGCACAAAAAAAAATTGTGCTTCCGAATTGTCATATAATGTCCCCCTTTGAACTCTATGAGTAGGAGTTCATTACTTTACAATTCATCCAATGGGCCTCAAGCCCAACCCTTCCGATGTTTCCAAAACTAGTTTTTAATAGGCCTTTTGTTAACGGATCCGCACAACTCATTTTAGATTTTACACAGTCTAAAGTTATAACTCCAATAGACAACATACCTTTGACGGCTTTATGCCTCAAACGAATGTGTCTTTCTTCCCATTGTAGGCAAGGTTGTTTGCAACAACGATTGCAACTGAAGGAGCTGGCTTCCCCCACATTGGAATATTTGCAAGCACATTCCTCAACCATAACCTGCCAACTTAATAACAATAAATTCATATTATATATTATTCATAGCAGTTAGTACAAGATTGCTTGCAAGATTTCCAATATACAGCTCCACCCGCTAGGGTGAAGACATAGCCACTGTTGGAGTCAACTTTATAATTCATAGATACCAAGTAAGCATCACATAATCCCTCCAACACTCCTGGAAATTAGGAGTAGTGCAAACTCCAATCCATGGTATCCATATAGTACCGAAGCAATCATTTTATAGCATCCACATTCTCATTATTTGGGCTATGGTTGTACCTGCTCAATCCACTCACAGATTAATCAATGTCAAGTGCAGTGTAGTTCATACGAAACATAACACTACCAACAATCTTAGCATATTCAAATTGACAAAGTAGATCACTTTTATCTTTAAGTGGATATTTGGATCAAAAGGAATCCTAACTTGATCGACATTAAATGAGAAAAACGTTTTAAGAAAAAATTTCAGCTTTGTGAGACAGACTAAGACAAATTTCATTTGGAGTCCTTATAAATTTTACTACCAAAGTCACATTTGCCTCATCCATGTGGTTTATCATTTTAAAATTCTAAATTTAGAACTTTCTTTGTGTCATCTATTCGATCCAAGTTAGTACCAAAAATAGCATGTCATCCACAAGAAGATAACCAAACAACAATGAGACTCTTGCTTAGAATAAACACAGAATAACCATTACCATTCATCGTCTTGTAATGCCATTATTTAGGAGCTTGCTTAAGTCCTTTAACGACTTAACCAATTTACATACCTTGTTTTCTTGACATATGAGATTCAATTAATACTACGAACTCAATTTCATAATGCATAGTGCAACATACTTCTGCTTTGTATTTTCTCAAAACATTAAACTACCACATAGAAAAAATTAAACTCACTAGTGATTTATGATTGTACCAACAAACGTTGTTTACTGCAAAACAACATAAATTCAAGATTAAATTATCGCCATATTAGACTTACAAGCACATTAGCATACTAATTTGAGAGTACTTTCTCATGAACTATCAACAATAATATACTAGAACCATAACAAGTCTATATTAGGTAATTGACGATTACAAAACATTTCTCTATATGATGTGAGAATAAGATTAAACGTACCTGTACAAATTCATTAGCCTTACCAGGCCACCAAGTATCATATTAATTAATCTCATTAACGGCGTACCTTCATCTTGGCTTAAGAGATTAGAACCTTGGTCTCACCTTAAAATTAAAGCTTGTGTGAACCGACAACGTATGATTGCCACATGCAAGACATGTTAGAACACTCAAAGCTAATCGTGTTAAACTACACACGTGCAATAAATTCTAAAAATTGTAAGCAAAGAAAAGGATAGTTTTAAGAAAAGTCTTATGCCACTACTTTGTTGCATGCAATGATCCTTTAATGACTTTATATGAGAAGCATAATGTGAAAAGGCCCAAATGTACCGTGTAACATTTAGAGGAGTCTTCCTACACAATACACTTAGTTATTTACCAAGGCAAGTCAACCTAACTTATTAATTAGTCAGTCTCACTCACCCCCCACATTGCATAACAACTCATCAAAATTAAATTATGCATAAAATAGGGCACATAATAAATGTGTTATGCAGTATTAGAGATTAAACAACAACAATTATATATAATATAATTGAGAAAGAATTTCCCTTTAGTAGAGCTTTATTGATCACCCCTTAAGTGTAGACGCATGGTCTACCCTCACTATTTACGTGAAGTTGCAAGCTAATTCAAATTCAATGTTGCTGCCCTTGAAAATCAATAGCGACCCACTACTACTTACTACTTAGAAACATAATATAGTATATAAGGTATATATTGGACAAGTTCAAGGTAGATAATATATTTTTTCCAGAGAAGTTAGCCCGACTAAGCCACACCATGATCAATCATAATACGCATACATCATACTATAACACGTGGTGGTCGTATTTTATACGAACCCACCAAAGATTTACGGAGTAGCAAATTATAGTCACATAGTTCAGTTACTGAAAATTTAGCTTGATAAAAAAAAACATACTTAAACTCCAAATTCATGAATCTAAAGAGTATAGTTACTATAAGACTTATGGACAACGTATAGGGGATCAACACAAAAACTTTAACTATATTACACATATCCATGGCCTCATATGTGCACTTCAATCTGACTTGCTGCAGATCGAGATTATTGCCAAAACAATTTCCACTTTTTGATGATAATAATTGGAATCCCAAAAGGAAATTGATCAAAGATCCAACAAAGAAGAGAAAAAAAAAACCCAATAACTAATTAAATTAGAATCATACCAACATATAGGAAACAGTATAAGTAGTTAACCGTCATCCCTTTTGCAAGGTTCCCATCATAATCTCAATTTCTATTGAGCCAAATTCCAGGTCCAAATTATTAATGTCCGTCAAAAATCAAAGAGAAATTCCTCTTTCTACTTGGCCTTAATAGATAGCAAACCGAAGAGAATTAAAAAATTGGCCTTAACGCACAAAGTTTTCTATTATGGCCAATTCAAACAAACTGAAATCTCTCTATTTTGGGATTGGCGAGAGAAATAAACAACCAGTAAAGATACAATAATCACTCACTATAAGTAAATCCATTACTATGTCAAAAAAAAAAAAAAAAAAACAAATCCATTAAACCACAACCTATTGATAAACAACAACTAAAACAATAATCCAAGCAATACATAGATTAACTATTTGTCCTATAATCTGAACATAGTACTTATATTTCACCAATTTCAGGAAATAAAACTGGTCGCTAGAGACTAAATAATAAAGGTGGAACTTGGTTACCTTAATTCCAGCGGCACAATAGAAAATAATTCCAATAGCTAACCTTGTTCTAAAATGTTATTAGTTCTTGACCCAGCCAAAACAGCCTCTGACCCGCAAATTTTGACGTTAATTTGATAGACGTTGTTTTACATTTTTCCACTTCATATTGGTTCCGCCGAAAATCGAACTGCTTCAGAATACGTAGGCTGCAAATTCTAACAAACTATCTAGGCCGTAAACTAAAATTGAGGAATTCGAATGAAATTCATGAAATCGGAACCAATTATGATGCAAGCAGGGAAACGGCAAAATATCTCCTAAGCCAATGGATATGCATGGAAGGAATTATTAGAATTGGAATAAGAATACTTTCCTGTACATGAAGTTAATAAAGGTATCCGATCAAATCCACATTAGCCGTTACGATTTCATTGCACTGACTCTTCACCCAATTTCTCAAATCCTTCATCCAATAAAATAATTAGTCAACCTAGATAACAAACCCCCAAAACTCAAGATATTAACGTGTGTAGCAACATAAAAAAAAAAAAAAAAAATTCCGCAACATTAAATCAATTTGTCTTTTAGATTGTTGCGATTTAATACGGTAAAAGAATAATGTTGCCACAATAATTTGATTGGAATATGATTAGAATAAACTTATCTCAATATCGTGATGAACGAGGTGACCGAATTAGAACGATTGTCGCGCCGTGGCCGAACCACTGCTCTAAAAGACAATTCCGCGCTACCTCCGATGCAGTAGAACACTTGCGGTTGCCCTCCAGGGTTAACACGACACCAAGGTTTGTGTGCACTCACAAGCCTCGGTTGGAGATCAGAATATTTGCCCAGAAAAACGAGAACAGTGTTTAGAATTTGAGAGAGAATTGTAGAGAATGCTTTCTGTAACTGTGTGTTAATGGAAAACAGAAGTGATGTATTTATAGGGAAGCTGCAACAGCCATAAACGGCTAGTAGTGGGGTAGTGGGAGGTTACCACATTTACTGGGTAATTAATGGGCAGTTAAAACGGCTATTAAGTGGAGTTAATGAGGCAGTTACGGGATTAGTGGGTTTGATTAATTCTTTCTGCCCGTTAGAATTAATTAAGCCCACCACTGACCAAAAGGAAAGACCCGGACCACAAACCCACCCCACGCCTGCGAACCACATTCGCCAGGTACCAAGGCCCATGGCCCACGGCCCGGCCCCCGCGCGCGTGTTGTGTGTCCACCCATGCCACTCACATGCTTTCATAAACAAATGATTCCCTCAAGGCCCCAAATATAAACATTTAGAAGTAGTTGGTGTTTTTCCCATGTGGGACTTTTCACATTCCCTTTTCCCCACTCATTTTTCTTTTGTATTCTCACTAGGATTTCCAACATTTACTATAATCCTCCTCAAATCTCAACATATGATTGTTGAGCCCCATATTGAGCAAATGAAAAAAGAACAGAGTTCCCATTCCGAACCGTAAACAACACAGATGAATCAGGTAGTGCCAACTAAAAATAAACACTAATGGTCTAAAATTTACACCAGAAAATTCAATTGTATTTAGCAAGGAATCTTTTTAAAATTCAGTTACAATCAAATTACTTGTACACCTAAAAATAAGGCTGGCACAAATCTGCAAATTTTGATATAATTAGTAAGGCAGATATCAACTGAATGCTACAACAAGAAGCCAAATTTCCAACTCACATGAACATCAACATCCATACCCTCAAAGATCTACATAATGTAAATATGATGTTACTTACATCTGAAAAACCAACTTTACAGAGCACACCCGCTTAGATCTTCTTAGATTTTCCAGCAGTTTCAAATTAACAAAATTAGTGATAAAATGTTAGGGTTTTAATTCGAAATAATTTGACAAATTAACAATTTGCACAAAAATATTCTCCAATTCGAGAAGAGAACGCGCATACCTAACCTCTTAGTGGTGTCCAGGCGGGAGGCGAGCTGGTGGCGGTGCACGCGAATCTTTTCCCAATAGAGGAGAGGAGGCGGATGCTGTGTGGCGGCTTTTAGCAGTAGTGAGTCGACAGTGAGAAGCGGGGGGGGGGAGAAGCGCAAGAGGAGGGTGGATATGGCAGCTACGAACGGTGGTGTTTTTAAGGTGGGTGGTATTGGGGAAGAAGAAGAAGTGAGAACCAGCAAGCGAGTCCACTGGTACACCAACTGTTCATCCTGTATTCCTATTACTTCTTTTCCATTATTTTGAAAGAAAAGTTTTACTCCTTCCGCGTAGAAATGATTGGTGTAATTCTCTTAATCAACCGTATTTTAATGATTGGTGTACTTTCTCTTTATGAAAATTTTCGCCCTTATTTTATTATATCTTTCTTATACCAAATATCTAATATTAATATTTTATCATTTATTTATTGTCTTTTATTTAAATACTTTAATACCCCCAATCTTTTATTACAATTGTTTATTCTGTATTTAGGCCCTGTTCTGTTCAACTTATTTCCACTTATTTCAGGAAAAATAAGTTCAGATAAGTTCAGGAAAAATAAGGGTTGACAAAGTACAATTTATAACTAAAATAAGTTTTGATAAATTCAGATAAGTTCAGATAAGTTCAGTTAAGTTCAGATAAGATAAATTCAGAAAAAATAAGTGAAAATCAGGTGAATAGAACGCAACCTTAACATAATTACATACTTCATCCATTCCATAAATATCGCATCACCTTGTTTTTTAAACTCTACACTAGACTTTTGTGCAAATTTTTTGTAATTTCTACCTAAGAAAAATTGTAGTCACGTGAGATTTTTTTGATTCGTATCGATATTTATTTTCTAAATATAAATTTTAATATAAATTTTACTTATACATAGTTCGAGATATTAAGAGTCAATTAAAATACATGTTGGAAAACGTAAAATTAAACATTGTGCAATATTTAAGAAATAGATAAAGTATTATTTTTATAAAATCAATTCACTTTCGTTAAACTCCGTATCGATCAAAATACAACAATCATTTCTATACAGTCGATCAAATTACACCAATCACTTTTATACGGAGGGAGTATATATATCTACGTACTTCCGTCATTTGATTCGAGTAACATATCCATCTTCCGTGATTAGGGATATTTGTTTTGTTCTTTTAAATATGTACTTGATTATATGCTTTTGGTGCACGATAATAATCACGTACATGTGTCCATAATCAAGCGTTGAATGTTCTTAAAACCATTCAATTTCTATGGCAGAAGAAAAGACAAGCATAACAGTAATCAACAACTGCGACTACACAGTGTGGCCTGCGATTTCAATCGGTCAGGCTAATCAAAATCTGAATGTGGTTTGCTCTCCTACAAGGGGAGACCAACATCATAAACATCCAATCCAAATGGGCGGGTATTATATGGGGAAGAACTCTTTGCTCATTTGATAAGAATAACAATTTCACTTGCCAAACTGGCGATTGCGATACCGGTACGGTCGAGTGCAAAGGTGCATCTATAACACATTGTTGACCCTAAAGTTTTGATGATGACAAAGCAAACTCCTGACAATTGGTTAAGTTATGTTGCATAACAGGTTCCGAGATCCTTAGAGGGATAATGCTAAGTTAAGGAGATCCTGAGTTGGATAAACTAAGCAACGTGGAATATAAGCAAGTAATTGATCCATGTCAGACACTACATTGAAGAAATAATCATTAAGCAAGGCGAGATCCTTAGGCGAGTTCCTAAGGCGAGATCCTCATATATTATGTGGATCCTCGACGTTCCAGAGAAGGAACAAATTGGGAAGTCTTCGAGTGAAGCTTCTAAAGGTGCAACATGAAGACTACAACATATGAGTTTATGTTTAGGATTTATGTAAGTATTTAATATTGTTTATACGTAATTTGGAACGAAAGGAACCTAAGTATTTTGGTACGTTTTAAATTGAAATATATTAACTGTAATTATAAAAGAGTTTTAAGTTGGAAAATCTTTGTTAATAAATAAAATGAATTTAATTAATAAATGTAAACATAGGATTCTGTTTTCATTCTCCTTGTTTCTCAAGCAAAAGATTTTCCATGATCCTTAAAACTCTCCCACGCATTTCTGTTTAAACGTGCAAGTAGTGTTTTGATTTGGTCTCCCTGTTTCTCTCCAACTATGCCCATGTTACTAAGCAGTAACAGTTAGTGGATAGTTGAGGAGAACATGGGTATCCAACCTTAGGTAAAACTCTTCTATAAAAGGAGAAGAGTTTTGGCTTTTCAAAATACAACTGATTTCTACAAAATCTATCTTAAAGAGCTTAAACGTTTTAAAAGAATCAGTTGGCAAAATAGAGTGTTCCTTGAGTTCCTTATTACTATAAGCTTTATTACGTACTAGAGTTTTATATCAAATTGTATTTTGGGTTTAAGGGTTGAGTGATCCTTAATTGACTTAGAGTTAAATCAAAGAGAAACAGAGCGACTTAGAGTTAAGTCAAAGAGAAAAGGAGCGACTTAGAGTTAAGTCTGAGAGAGAAAGAGGAGCACAGTAATCAAAGGGGATTGCTGTGGGGAACTCGTGTTCGAGAGGAACTCGAGTTAAAAAGTGTATTTGTAATAGAGTTATTGCATTAATACAAAAGAGTAGTGAGGTTCTTCTTGATTAGGGTCAAGAAGGTTCCTCCATTTTATATCTCTCTTCGCTCATTATTCTCAGTCTCTTTATTGTTTAAATTCCGCAAGAAACTTACCCAAGTTCCCAAGAAACAATTCACCCCCCCTCTTGTCAAGTGTTCCTACTGAACTATCAGTTGATATCAGAGCAGGATCTCACAAAAATACAGGAAACCCTGTTGAGAAAAAGTTCCTGGAAAGTATGAACGCTTACGAGAAACTCGAGGAAGGTTATTCCACTCAAAGACCTCCAATGTTCAACGGAAAATTCTACACCTACTGGAAGAACAGGATGGAGATCTACATCAAGGCAGAGAACTATCAAGTATGGCGAGTCATAGAAGTCGGTGATTTAGAGGTAACAATGACCAATGCTCAAAATGAGGTAGTTCCTAAACCCATGTCTGAATTTACTAAGGAAGATTTTGAGAAATTTGAAATCAACGCAATGGCTGTGAAAATCTTGCATTGCGGCCTTGGACCTCATGAACATAACAGAGTTATGGGGTGCAAGAGCGCAAAGCAAATCTGGGATCTCCTTCAAATAACTCATGAAGGAACTAATGAGGTCAAACGTTCAAAAATTGATTTATTAATGTCTAAGTATGAACGTTTTGAAATGCAACCAAGAGAAACAATACAGGAAATGTTTACTCGTTTCACTAATATCACTAATGAACTAGTTTCTCTTGGAAGAAATATTCCCTCTGATGAACAGGTTAGGAAGATCCTAAGGAGCATGCCACAGGATGATACATGGAGAACCAAGGTCACGGCATTGTTCGAAACAAAGGATTTCACCAAATTCAACATTGAACAATTGGCGGGATCCTTGATGACGCACGAATTACATCTAGGAGCAGCTGTTCCTGAGAATCCCAAGAACCGAGGCCTTGCTCTTAAGGCTGAGGAACAGGAGGACTCAGATCCTGATGAAGAAGAAGCTGCCATGTTGGTCAGAAGAATGAAAAGATTTTACAGGAACTCAAAACCTGGAAATCTTAGAGGAAGGAACTCAATGAGAAAACCAAGCGGTTCCAAGCCTGACCAAGGGTGTTTCAAGTGCGGAGAATCAGACCATCTAATCAAAGACTGCCCTCAGTGGGAAAATGAAAAAGGGAAATGCAAGGGAAAGGATCTGTCCAAGGAAAGATTCAACAAATCAACCTTTGCCAAACCCAACTTCAAGAAGGCTATGATCGCAGCTTGGGGAGATTCTACTGACTCAGAAGAAGATGAGGATCAACCAGATGAAGAAACAGCAAACCTCTGTCTTATGGCAAAGATTGATGGAACAACCCAAGATCCATCAAGAGAAGTAAGTTCCTCAACTCTTCAATCTCTGTCTAAAAATAAGTTAGTGGAATTATTGATAGAAACTCTAGACATTTTTAAAAAGCTTATCGTAATAAAGGCTCAAAGTGACAAGGCAATGGAACTTAGCAAAGAACACACAACCTACCTCGATAATGTTAAATCTGATGTACATGGTAGGTTCTTTCAGTTGCCTGACAGGAACACCTCTCTTAAAGACTCTTTTAAAAGAGTTGAAAATGTACATATTATGCTTGATGAAACTAATGAAGTTCAGGAACAGAAGGATTTCGAAAATGGTTTGATTCACTTCACAGATAACAATGAGGAAACTTCTCCAGCTAGACAACATAAAGAGACAGTTGAATCAGGAGTTCAAGAAATCAAAGTGAATCAGGGAGTTCCTACTCAAGAGGAACAAGATCTTAGAGTTCATGATCCAGAAGTTCCTGTTCCTGAGGATCACCCTATTATTCAACAGGAACAAGGAACTCGAGGATCTAAAGGAACTCAAGAAACAGAAGTAACTGAGGAAAGTTTGAATATTCTTGTGGCTCAATCTCAACCTAAGCCATGGAAACATCAGAGTTCCTCTCCAATGGATCTGATCGTCAGCGACATTGAAAGAGGAATTGTAACAAGATCTGAACTTAGGAACTTCTGTACTTTCCATGCGTTCCTCTCCATAATCAAGCCAAATAACCAGAAGGGGATAGAACTCAAATGGATGTACAGGATCAAGCTTGATAAATGTGGAACAATGGTCAGGAACAGAGCAAGGTTAGTTGTTAAAGGCTACAATCAACAGGAAGGTACTAATTTCGAAGAAACTTTTGTTCCTGTTGTTAGATTAGAAACTATAAAAACTTTAATTGTTTTAACAGCCTTTACAGAAATTAAGTTGTACCACATGGACGTCAAACGTGTCTCCATAAATGAATTTTTTAAAAAGGACGTCTGTGTGGAACAACCTCCCCATTATAAAAATCATGAATTTTCAAATCACATCTATAAGCCTGACAAAGCTCTCCATGGGTTAAAGCAAGTTACAAGATCGTGGTGCGAAATATTATCTAAAATCCTTCTGAAAAATGATTTTAAACGAAGCAGATATGACAAAACTTTATTCTTAAAATCAAAAGGAACCGACTCACTAGTTGTACAATTTTACGTTGATAATATACTGTTTGGTACAACTAATGAAAATTTGTGCAAGGAACATGCAAAGTAAACAAGCAGAAAGAAGCACGAGAAAATGAGATTGGACCTCGGGATGATCAAGCTGAGATAAGTAAGCAGGAAAGTTCCTCACAAGGTATTACTTTTATAGATTTATGCATAACTATTATATACCATTATAAATACATGTGCGTAAAGCATAACTGAAGTTTACCATTGTTAAGGAACAACTAAAAATTTAAAATTAAAATATGTATTTAATTAGTCAAGCAATATGAGATACGTAATTAAAACAGTTCCACTAAAATAGGAGGATCATGGATATATTCTTTTTGTTACAATTTTCTTCCATCTTTTATTTTTCCACAAATTATTTTTATTATTTTTATTTCTTTTTATATATCCATATTTTTATTTATTTTTTTCCATTAAATTTTATTTTTTCCAAAATTAAAAGCTAATGGATCACACCTATGGATCTCTCATACCCAAATCCACCACAAATTCAAAACTCATCAATTTCAAACACAAGAAACCCTAAAAATAAAAAATCCCCAAATTCAAACCCTAACAATGAAAAATCCCCAAATTTGAAACCAACACCACCACCGCCGGCGGCCAGACCCAGCAGGCCACGACCACCGGCCAAGTCGCACTCAGCCCAGCGACCGGACTCGACCCGACCAACCGACCGAGCCCAGCCGCGGAGCCCACCGTCGCGTCACCAGCAAAACTGACCAATCCCTCAAGGAAACGCGAGCCACCAGCGTCGGTGACCCACGTCCCTTCGCTGGTGGTGGCTGCTGATCCAGAATCGTCGCCCGCCCAAACTAACCCAGCGGTTCTCTGCCCCGAACCGTCACCAACCCGCGACTCATCTTCCCTCTTTACCTAGTTCGACGAAGCCGCAGAGAAGAAACACCACCTACCCGCGAAGAGAGCGGCGGTCGTGTAGTGGGATGCTTCCAAAAACCCGAAAAAAAAGGGCAATGCTCGTTCTCAGGGGGAACGTACAAAAAACCGGGTTTATTTGGTAAGGGATGCAAGTTTGGCTAAGGAGGTTTTCATTCTTATTAAGGATTTTATGGGTGATTGAGTTATATTAAAGGGATGACGTTGTTTTTTTTTTTTTTTTAAAAAAAAAAAAAAAAAAAAAAAAAAAGAGTAAATATGAAAGGGTTAACAACGTGGTTCCTAAGGTGAACAGTCCTCTGTTGTTTGTTGATATATCTTGTGATGATTAGGATAATGATGAGAAAGTGGAGGAATGAATGGACGCAGTAGAAATTGAGAAAGGATGTGGATTGATATGCAGTTGAAAAAGAAACAACTTACACTTGCTACATACCTAAGCCATCTTTCCTGATCCTATCCATTTGTGTTACATTATGCTTTTGATTTTTTTTTTTGTAACCTTTTACTTTAATTTTTATATTCTTTTTGGTATATCACCCTCTGTTGGGAAACATGCGATTTTTATTCTTTTATTTCTGTGGAACTCCTAAAAGATCGTATCTCTAAAAACTTGGCTTGTTAATTATTATGTTTTATATTCGAATTTAGTACGTTGGAACTTAACTTTGAGGCTAACTTAGTTTGCCAACCGTTGATCGGGGGGCGCTATAATCGGTATATATTAGTATTGTGTATTTCTACTTTTTGTTAATGCCAACAGGGGGAAATGAATGCAAACTTAACTTAAATTGATCACTTGAATCCGTCTCACTACTCTCTTCTCGATGTAAGTTTATAAAATTTTATTTCTCGTTTTTAATTTTATTTTCGTTTATTAAAATTAATTTTAATTTTCCTTAATTTCATTTAGGAAGGTTAGATTAATTTTTATAAAAATACTTTATTTAATTTATTGCTTTATAGTTACGCTAATTAATTATTGTTGCATTTAGTGAAAGTTTGCTTTTGTTGTCATCACCAAAAAGGGGGAATATTGTTGACCCTAAAGTTTTGATGATGACAAAGCAAACTCCTGACAATTGGTTAAGTTATGTTGCATAACAGGTTCCGAGATCCTTAGAGGGATAATTCTAAGTTAAGGAGATCCTGAGTTGGATAAACTAAGCAACGTGGAATATAAGCAAGTAATTGATCCATGTCAGACACTACATTGAAGAAATAATCATTAAGCAAGGCGAGATCCTTAGGCGAGTTCCTAAGGCGAGATCCTCATATATTATGTGGATCCTCGACGTTCCAGAGAAGGAACAAATTGGGAAGTCTTCGAGTGAAGCTTCTAAAGGTGCAACATGAAGACTACAACATATGAGTTTATGTTTAGGATTTATGTAAGTATTTAATTTGTTTATACGTAATTTGGAACGAAAGGAACCTAAGTATTTTGGTACGTTTTAAATTGAAATATATTAACTGTAATTATAAAAGAGTTTTAAGTTGGAAAATCTTTGTTAATAAATAAAATGAATTTAATTAATAAATGTAAACATAGGATTCTGTTTTCATTCTCCTTGTTTCTCAAGCAAAAGATTTTCCATGATCCTTAAAACTCTCCCACGCATTTCTGTTTAAACGTGCAAGTAGTGTTTTGATTTGGTCTCCCTGTTTCTCTCCAACTATGCCCATGTTACTGAGCAGTAACAGTTAGTGGGTAGTTGAGGAGAACATGGGTATCCAACCTTAGGTAAAACTCTTCTATAAAAGGAGAAGAGTTTTGGCTTTTCAAAATACAACTGATTTCTACAAAATCTATCTTAAAGAGCTTAAACGTTTTAAAAGAATCAGTTGGCAAAATAGAGTGTTCCTTGAGTTCCTTATTACTATAAGCTTTATTACGTACTAGAGTTTTATATCAAATTGTATTTTGGGTTTAAGGGTTGAGTGATCCTTAATTGACTTAGAGTTAAGTCAAAGAGAAACAGAGCGACTTAGAGTTAAGTCAAAGAGAAAAGGAGCGACTTAGAGTTAAGTCTGAGAGAGAAAGAGGAGCACAATAATCAAAGGGGATTGCTGTGGGGAACTCGTGTTCGAGAGGAACTCGAGTTAAAGAGTGTATTTGTAATAGAGTTATTGCATTAATACAAAAGAGTAGTGAGGTTCTTCTTGATTAGGGTCAAGAAGGTTCCTCCATTTTATATCTCTCTTCGCTCATTATTCTCAGTCTCTTTATTGTTTAAATTCCGCAAGAAACTTACCCAAGTTCCCAAGAAACAATTCACCCCCCCTCTTGTCAAGTGTTCCTATTAAACTATCACACATCCAGTGACAACAGCCGATTTCCGTATCGGTCAAATTGGGAACCAAGACATGTTCGATGTCAACATTAATTCCGGTTACAATCTTCCTATGATGGTGGGCCCACAAACGTTGACCGGAGAACCTCGTTGTGGTTACACTGGTTGTGTGTTCAACCTTAACAATGCAACATGCCCCTCAGATTTCAGTGTGATTAATAGGACTATGAGTATGATAATCGGGTGTAGAAACCCGTGTTATGTGTCTCAAGAATGTTGTAAAACTGAGATATTATGTCAGAATAGTGATTTCTCAAAATCAGCGAGGGTGTTTGAGAAGTCATGCCCGCGGGCGCATATCAATCCATTCGATGCGACAACCACGACGTTTAGTTGTCAGAGTTTTTCGACGTCTTATGATGTTACATTTTGCCCTTCACCTAACATGACCAGGTAAGTACATTTGGTTTTTGTTTTCTGGAAAAAAAAATACTCCATCCGTATTTATTTAAGATATACATTTGGTCGGACACGGGTATTAAGAAAAAGAATTGAATGAAATAAAGTTATAAAAACAAGTGGGGTTGGATAGATATTTTAAGAAGTAAACACGTGGAGACCATGTCATTTTAGGGATGGTGTGGGGATGGGGTGTAAATAGATTATTTAATTAGATGGTGGAGTTGATAAGTTACTAAAAATGGCAAGTGTATCTGATAGTTCAGTAGGAACACTTGACAAGAGGGGGGGTGAATTGTTTCTTGGGAACTTGGGTAAGTTTCTTGCGGAATTTAAACAATAAAGAAACTGAGAATAATGAGCGAAGAGAGATATAAAATGGAGGAACCTTCTTGACCCTAATCAAGAAGAACCTCACTACACTTTTGTATTAATGCAATAACTCTATTACAAATACACTCTCTAACTCGAGTTACTCTCGAACACGAGTTCCCCACAGCAATCCCCCTTGATTACTGTGCTCCTCTTTCTCTCTCTGACTTAACTCTAAGTCGCTCCTTTTCTCTTTGACTTAACTCTAAGTCGCTCTGTTTCTCTTTGACTTAACTCTAAGTCAATTAAGGATCACTCAATCCTTAAACCCAAAATACAATTTGATATAAAACTCTAGTACGTAATAAAGCTCAAAGTAATAAGGAACTCAAGGGACACTCTTTTGAAAACTGATTCTCTTTAAAACGTTTAAGCTCTTAAGATATATTTTGCAAAGATCAGTTGTATTTTGAAAAGCTAAAACTCTTCTCCTTTTATAGGAGAGTTTTACTTAGGGTTGGGTACCCATGTTCTCCTCAACTACCCACTAACAGTTACTGCTCAGTAACATGGGTATAGTTGGAGAGAAACAAGGGAGACCAAATCAAAACACTAAATGTACGTTGAACAGAAATACGTGGGGAGAGTTTTAAGGAACGTGGAAAACTTTTACTTGAGAAACAAGGAGAATAAATCAGAATCCTATGTTTCATTTATTAATTAAATACATTTTATTTATTAAAAAGATTTTCCAAGTTAAAACTCTTTTATAATTACAGTTAACATATTTCATTTAAAACGTACCAAAATACTATGTCCCTTTCATACCAAATTACTTATAAACTTTATTAAATACTTACATAAATCCTAAAACATAAACTCATATGTTGTAGTCTTCATGTTGCACCTTTAGAAACTTCACTCGAAGACTTCCCAATTTGTTCCTTCTCTGGAACGCCGAGGATCCACATAATATATGAGGATCTCGCCTTAGGAACTCGCCTAAGGATCTCGCCTTGCTTAATGATTATTTCTTCAATGTAGTGTCTGACATGGATCAATTACTTGCTTATATTCCACGTTGCTTAGTTTATCCAACTCAGGATCTCCTTAACTTAGCATTATCCCTCTAAGGATCTCGGAACCTATTATGCAACATAACTTAACCAATTGTCAGGAGTTTGCTTTGTCATCATCAAAACTTTAGGGTCAACAGTATCTCTTAAATAAATACAAAGGGAATATAAAAGTTGGTATTATAAAAATACATATCGAAACCAATCTATCTTACATGATAACGTTTTGATGTACATAATAGTGAAACTTACAATCATATTATTTATACTATGGACACATATTTCAAAGCGTAAAGAACTCCCAGGAACGGAGGTAATATATAACAAGAAAATTGGGGGAATTTTTTGTTTAGAAACATTTGTGATGCTTTAAATTAAAGATTTATATTCTTAAATACGATAAACCAGTTACATGTTGATTTAGTGGTGATTGAGGCTGAATTTGGTAGGGCAGACTGCGTATTTGATCCCCCCGCAATAACAATTGGGAGGGGATTGAAACCTATCCACGCAAAACTTGGGTTGAATCCGGATGAGCCCTAAGGCCGAACCGAGTGGTAACAACAAAAAAGCTTTTTGTTTCAGTTTGTTCCCTCCTCTAAGATCATTTGTTCGTCTGGTTCAGTTTGTTCTCAAGACCATTACAACCAACTCAACAGTCGTCAATGCCACCATTGACATCAGCATCACCATTTGCTCCATTGTCCGGTAAGTATTTTAGTACTTCTGTTTCCTAATAATAACAAATTTTTCAAATGACTAAAATTTCTTGCCTTTACAGGACAGAACAAAACATCTCTGATAAAAGTAGTAGTGGCAATCGTTGTGCCAGTATTTGCCTTGGTGTTGCTAATTGCAATGGGCACTTTTTACTTTCGCAGGAAAGCAAAGAAGTCATTCTCTCTAGACATTAGAAATGGTAAACATCGATCGATCCATATCTTTTTTAGTCCTCAACTAACATTGCTTGCTCTGTCTTGTTTTATAGGTTAGTAATTAATTATTGCATTCGTTTTAAAATGATCTTTACAGTTATTATTTGTACAAATTTAAAGAAAAAAAGATGAAAAGTATGTAAAAAAGTGGGTAAATACAATAAAATATGGATGATGTGTAAAAACGTGGGAGGGTGTAAGAAAAAAATGAACAAAACAAGAGAAATTGAGTGTGAAGGTGTATTGTGGATAAGAATGGTAAAATAGTAACTTTTCATGTCCAAAAGTAGTACTTCTTGTCTATTTTTTAGAACGAAAAGTGTAAACATCATTTAGAACAAAAGGTCTTGCGCGCACAAGGTGTACAATAAATTTATTGTACACCAAGATAACTTTTATGCAGTATTTTGTAACTTTAACCTATTTTTCTATAACTTTTATATTATAAAATTAAAAAGTTGATATATAAACATTTTAAAAGGTTAAATGATTAATTTATACATTATTAGTGATTTTGAAGAAATAATTTTTATTCAAATGAAAAAATTTATCATTAAAAAATAGATAACTTTTACATATATAAATGTAACTTTTAAGTATTTTAAGTCAACTTTTACTCCGGTGTACAATATTTATTGTACACCCGTTATAAATAAAAATTTGTGCATTTAGAAACGAAGTTAGTATGTTCTAATCTAAATTCTTGTATTATTTTGCTCTAGTCCTTGAGGATTTCACAACAGTCGAGTCTTTGATGTTCGATCTAGAAACACTTCAAGTTGCCACTAACTTCTTTTCGGAGGATCTGAAGCTTGGTGGAGGAGGATTTGGCAATGTCTATAAGGTAATCATTTAATTATGGAGTGACTCGAGTGAGAAATACGTGTAACAAGCCTCCAATAATAGTTTAAGTAAAACAACACAAAAGTTTTTGTTTCTTCATGTCTCAGGGAACCCTTCCGAATGGAAATGATATAGCAGTTAAAAGGCTATCTAGGATCTCTGAACAAGGTATAGAATCGTTTAAGAACGAGGCTATATTGATAGCCAAGCTTCAACACAAAAATCTGGTTAGACTTTTGGGATTTTGCTTAACAAGAGAGGAGAAACTTCTTGTGTACGAATATGTTCCTAACAAAAGCCTCAACTATTTTCTATTTGGTATGTTTATTTTGATATGCTCTTGAATATTGTACTTCCTCCGTTTCGGAAATATCGCACCATGGTTGACTTTTGCTACTTTAACTATTAGTTTGACTCTTAACGCTACAAGAATTTGTACCTTTAATGACAACCTAATTACGACAGGTCAGAATCCCGTCGCAAAAAGGCTTTTGCGACGGGGCTAACAACCAACCAAAGTCGGGAACAACCGCCGTAAATGTCTTTTACGACGGATTAACGACGGTCCCCTTTTATGATGGGTTCGCGACAGGAAATCCCGTCATTAATCAACGATTATTGGCCTTTCTTTGACGGGATTTTCCATCGTTAATGGTACAATTTCTTGTAGTGTAATATCTCAAATCGTGTGCAACTAAAAATTAAAAAAAAAAATATTTACAAAACATATATCGATACAAATGTAACAGGACCCCAGATGACTAAAATTTTCTTACGTACAAATCACAAAAAAAAGGCCAGAGTCGTAGTGTGAATAGTGTAAAAACAAATGGTGTGATATTTTCGGAACGGAGGAAGTATATTATTGATGTGTCATGTATATTTTCAAGTGTATGTCATTAGTGAAGGAATTATGTCCTTAGACATTTCCGGCAATTACTAAATACAAATAGGAATTAATTATGAAGATAATAAGTTAATTATTTTAGTAATCATATTTGCTTGCTAGAGAATAAATGTGATTAGTAGGACAATATTGATTGGACCTACAACTAAAATAATTTAATCCTATAAGGTCACACATATAAGCACTAATTGGAATGGGCCCAAAAGGCCCAATGGCAACCGGTCTATTAAGGGAAAGAATGTTGGGCTTTGGTTTTGTGTTAACCTAAAACTCTCACATTATAATAGTTATAATGTCAGGGATTTATAAATCACGTTCATTCAATATCTGACAAAAAGGAAAACACAAAAACCCTAATTCTATTTCTCTGAAACGTCGTTCTTCCCAAACAAAGCAAGAGATTGATCGTGATCGTTCTCTTCCGTACTAGCATACGTGGGATTCAATTGGTGCTTGTGGACTAAGTAGAGGAGCAACAAGTGGGGCTCTAAGATCTTTGAAGCTTGCATACGAACGGGAGAACACGCTACAAAGGTGATTATTCTTTCAACTTAATCTGATCTATATTATTGTAATGCATGTGATCCTGTGATAGATGTTAGGAAATTGTTTCCTGAAATTCCGCTTTATGCATCTATATGTTCCTACAGTGGTATCAGTTTTAGCCTCTTGCATAATATTTTATGATCATGATTGTATGCAACATTATTATTTTGATTCAATTAAGGGAAGATTTATTTATGGCTTGAATTTGCACAATTAATATATGATATTAATTGATTGGAATCATTAAATCGTGATTTAATTAATTTTTGCTCAAAATAAATTTATAAAATTCCGAAATTTTTATCACAGGGTCGAAATTAACAGTTAATATCACATAAAAATTTTTGGATTTTTTAAAACTAAATTCGTCAGATTTTAAATTATTTAATGGTTAATAAGATTAATCATGGAAATAATTTGTTAACAATTAAAGATTTGATTTTTAATTTGTTAAATAAATCTACTGATTATCCCCTAATTTTTATACAATAGCCGAAATTTTTTGGTAATTTTTTAACTAATTTTCGGAATTTTTGTATATTAATTATTGAATTTGGTTAATTTTTATGTTTAATTCGATTAATCATAAAATTTAAGGATAACAATTAAAATTTTTGATTTTATTTGTTAAGAAAATTCAATAGATCTGCCTGGTAATTTAATTCGAATTTTTCGGACAATAATTGTTATTTTCTTGAATTATTTGAATAAAATGAGATAATTATGCCTTAAATTTTGAATTCTTGTTAGATTTAATTTTAATAAAGAGTTTAAATTGAAATCTAACTTCTAACAACCCTAAAATTCAGTTTAAGGATTGTTAATTTATTCAAATTTTTTGCCATTATTTTCGGATAATTAAACCCTAATTAAATTGTTAATCTTTAACAAAAGTTGAATAAAGATTAATTTAATTTAGGTAATTGTTACCCAAATTAAAATAACAACCTCCATGGCTGGGTGGCCACCACCCGCGACGGTGGAGCCACGGTGGAGGATAATTAGGGCGGCGTTCCGGCGGAAAAAGGGAATTAAAAACTGGAAATAAGATCTCCTAATTTTTTGGAAAAGTTAGAAATTTTCTCAAATTAAAGATTGTTTTCCAAAAGGTTTTGGGAAATAGTCTGGGTTGAAGGTTTTGGAAATTTGGTGTTTTGGTTCGATTCTCATTTATTAATTGAAATTGATAAGAAGAGTTGGAAATGAACTTGGGTTTAGTTCTTCTAAATTAAAAATAATTTCCAAAATATATTTTGAGTAACTTGAAAATATTTTTTTTTGAAAAACATATTTTCAATGTTGAGCATAAATCCATAAATTTCCTTTCAAATGCAAATTTTTGATTAATAAGATTATTCTAGCCATATTTAAATAGTAATTGAATTAAAATAATAAAGTTTCCCAAATAACGTTAAACTTAAATTGTTTAAGTTTTTTAGTATTATTTTGGAAATGTTATTTGCTTATTAATAGTTAATAAGTAAATAATTTTTGTCTAATATATTTTAATATTATATGCGTGTATGGAATATTATGATATTTTGTTACAGGCAAGTGACTAGTATGGCCCAAAATAGGATAGAAAATACGATCTGCGTATCGTTTTGTATTCTTGTAAATTTTGAAATACGATATGCGCATCGTTCTGTATTGTTGTAATTTAATTTAAAAGTTTAAAGTAGATTATAAAGTTCGTATTATGAGTTCGATGAAGTAAGAAGGTTCAATAAAAAATTCAAGGATGGAGATCCAAGAAAGATGAACAGGAACCCAAGAAGATTTGAGCTTATTTTTTAGGGGCCATACTAGGATCACATTTATTTTTATGCATTTTATATTGCCTTAAAATGCTTATTGAGTTTATGTATGTGGTTATTTAAAGCAATGTGTTCACTTTTAATTAACCAACATAGTAAACTTAGGTCCCAAAATAATATTGAGTTTAAGTGCTTTTCCATACAACACCTATAAAGCCTTAGATCATGAGTAATAGGTTCTGCCAAAGCAGGGTGTTGCTTATAATTCCGGGGATAGTAGGGTAGGTTTTTGAAACTTACATGTTAATGTTTGGTTTAACTCAACAAAAATATCAAAAGACAAAGTTTTGGGTTTTGAAGCTAAGAGATAGGAAAATACAAAGAGTTGTTAACCTGTCTACCAAGAGTTATAATCAGTTATAATTAGTAAAATGTTTACTTACCTCGAATACTATAAATTAAAGTAGCAGGGCCAAAGTCCGTTTGATTGTAGTGGGAGGGGATCTTGGTTAATTCTTTATTCAATGGGGACTTCTAATTTTGAATAAAGGGTAGTAGTGAATTGAATTTGTTTAATTGCTACTTTTGATAAACATTATATTGAATCTTGCTTTACTTTTTATTGTAGTTATCATGTCTGGTGCAAACAACTCTACTTTTAACTTGCGCCCTCTAATTGAAAAAGACAAACTGAATGCTACCAACTTCCTACAATGGCAAATGGCTGTGAGAATTGTTCTCAGAGCGGAAGGAAAAGAAAGTGTTCTTGACAATCCTCTACCTGAACCCTTGCCAGAAAATGCTACTACAGCTCAAAAGCGAGCTAGACAAACTCTAGAGGATAACTCGTTGCAAGTAACATGCTTGATGCTTGCTTGCATGGAACCAGAGTATCAAAAACGTTTTGATGGTCTGGATGCCTACAGCATAATCCAGCAACTGAAAACTTTGTTTCAGAAAAATGCTAGATTGGAGAGATTTGAAGCAAACTGCAAACTTCTAGATTCCAAGTTGGAAGAGGGGAAGCCCGTTGGTCCGCATGTGTTCGATTTGATTGGACATTTTCAGACCATGGAGAAATTGGGTTTCCCTTATCCTAAGGACCTGGTGTTAGGTTATGATACATATGACACTACATAGATCATGCGGAAACAACCATTAACCCAGGACAACATATTATTTACACATAATCATATAGCATAATTTAGATGCATACTCTTTGTTGCGTGCCCTCCCTAGCTGCGCCCGAACCGAACAAGAACAAGTCTTTTAGGACTCCAAGTGTCGTCCCTCGTAGATAGTCCACAGCACGTCCGGATCCGCCTTAAGATTGACCAACTAGAATCGCCCTTAAGGTACTAGAAAATTTCGGCACTTTTGAGCAAGATGTGTGTTTGATTTTCTCTCAAAAAACTCACTTTTGAATACTTTGAAAACTTGTGTATAAATTATGACCCCTAGGCCTTTATTTATAGAGTTATGGAAAAGGAATCGTAATCCTAGTAGGATACGAATTAATCGAAATTAGAATCCTACATGAATTCTATTTAATTAATTTATCCAATTAGGAATAGAAACTTAATCATACACTGACTCTTGTAGATTCAGGAATCACGCATGAGCACAAACTCACACACACACGGCAGCCACAAGGGCTGCCCATGCGCGTGCGAGCAGCAGCCCGCGCAGCACGGCCCACGCAGCCGTGGCCCTTGGCGCGCGCTGGGCCTGCCTTGCGGTAGGCCTGGGCGCTGCCTTGGCTGGGCTTGTGGCGCGCATGCTTGCTGGGCGATGGCCCCGGCTTCGTGCTGGGCCTTCGTCCGGCAAGCCTCGTCCGATGCTAATTCGTACGATACGCTTCCGATTAAATTTCCATTTCCGGAATCTATTTCCGATACGAACAATATTTAATATTTCCGATTCCGGAATTAATTTCCGTTTCGAACAAATATTTAATATTTCCGTTTCCGGAATTATTTTCCGATTCCGGCAATATTTCCGATTCTGACAATATTTCCGTTTCCGGTAATATTTCCGATTCTGGTAATATTTCCATTTCCAACAATATTTTCCGATACGTACCACGTTTCCGTTTCCGGCAACATCTACGACTTGGATAATATTCATATTTCCGATACGATCCATATTTCCGTTTCCGGCAATATCATCGTTTCCGGAGTATTCATTTCTTGCCTGTGACGATCTTAGCTCCCACTGAAACCAAGATCCGTCGGTTCCGAATATTCATAGATGGAGTATTTAATGCCATTAAATACTTGATCCGTTTACGTACTATTTGTGTGACCCTACGGGTTCAGTCAAGAGTAAGCTGTGGATTAATATCATTAATTCCACTTGAACTGAAGCGGCCTCTAGCTAGGCATTCAGCTCACTTGATCTCACTGAATTATTAACTTGTTAATTAATACTGAACCGCATTTATTAGACTTAACATAGAATGCATACTTGGACCAAGGGCATTATTTCCTTCAGTCTCCCACTTGTCCTTAGGGACAAGTGTGCATTTCCTAATTCCTTTGTCGCTCGATGCTTGCTCTTGAACATAAGGTAAGAGTTGTCATCCTTATTATGTCCAGAGGTGTTCCTCGGTTTCAGAGTTCAACTGATCAAATAAACAGATAATCATAGCCTATGATTCATCCGAGCACGGCCATGCATTTCACAGTTTCTAGCTCTCCGAGTGGCCTTGTACAACTTTTAAGCATCTCATCCCGATTTATGGGAGGACAATCCCAATCTTGCGATCTTGAGATTAGACTTCGTTTGATAGGTGATTACCTGAGCGTTGCCTTTATAGCCTCCTTTTACGGTGCGACGGTTGGTCAACGTCAAAGCAACCAGTTCTCAAACAAGTAATCTCAAATCACTCAGGTATTGAGGATTTAGTGTCTAATAATTTAATGAAATTTACTTATGACAGACTTTCATCTCTTACAGTAAAGTTTCATAGGTCTTGTCCGATACTAGTCTTCCCAAAGTAAGTATCTATGCAAATGATTATGACATTGCCATGTCCACATAGTTCAAGAAACAGAACTACTAGTCATCTTGCATTCTAATCGTCTAACGTTTTCTATGCGTCCAATTTTACAGAAAACTCCGATTATGGACCATTTTCAACCTTTGACATTCAAGTTCACTTGATAGACATTTCTTAGTCACAGGACTGGTCCTGACAGTCTATCTTGAATATATCGTCAAATTTGAAGGGACTCATCATTTAATACTAAACCAAGATTAAATGGAATATGAAAATACATTTCATATATGATAAATGTTCAACCCCAATGTTTTACAACCATGGGCCTCAAACCCATCTTTAAAACAGTTCATGGAATTCAAAGCTATGCTTGATTTCCAGTGCTACAATGTGAGTGTTGTTTCTCACTTGTTGCATAGGTTTAGTTATCATGCTTTGCCAATCTTAATATCCTTTTCATCGAATGTTCTTCGAGATATGATGATAAGATCTTTTCGAGTTTGTTTATTATGTGATCTAGTCTTTCTTACTTCGATGGTGGTTTTATTCATTTTGCAATGAAGAACCATCAAGTTAGCAGACGTTTTTCTTGCTTCAAGAGTGGTTCTACGCATTTTTCAATGAAGAACCATCAAGCCAGCAGAT
This sequence comes from Spinacia oleracea, assembly GCF_020520425.1. Taxonomy (NCBI): domain Eukaryota; kingdom Viridiplantae; phylum Streptophyta; class Magnoliopsida; order Caryophyllales; family Amaranthaceae; genus Spinacia; species Spinacia oleracea. The sequence continues at coordinate 10,675,857 of NC_079492.1, read as the reverse complement.
AGGTGATCTACCCAAGTTCAGTGAAGAACTTTAAACAACCCTGTTTTATTGCTTCTTAGGCAATAATTACTTTTACTTCAACTGTATAGGTTGCTAGTGATGCTTTGTTTGGAATTACTTATCCAAGCAGTTCACAGATATGTGGAATACTCTCAACTATATCTTAGAACATAGAAATTACTATTTTTAATTTCCCACGCAACAACTCATGGTCTCCAATCCATGTTGCCATTTCAAAATACGATGCTCTATAGTTCGTCCTTATCAATGGTTAACTCCAAAGGGTCTTGCTTGATCCTTTGCCAGTGTTTATGCGTGTAGCATCAATATTTAGCATATCTTTATTTCCTTGAATCAAGAAGTAATCCTATGTACCTTTTCAGGTACCATAAGTTTTTCTTGATCTCAATCTAATTGGTCTTCACTTAGATCAATAGAGATTGGTATATGTTCGTCATGCCTAAAGTCATACGATACGTTTTTGGCGATCCTCATATTATATCATACATGATAAATTCTTTTGCAGAATAATTCCCAATTTGAATTCTATTCATGTAACTTTAGCTCATTCAATTTCAGTAGATACTGAATCCAGCTAAATTCTTTGACATATAATATAGGTGAAGAATCTCATTAGATTCTTTGATGTTAACTTAGTAAATGCTTATACATAGTTCAAACATCCTTTACTTAGATTTATTCACATGGGTCGAATATCTCCAATGGAGACTTTCGTGTTTGATTTAGTAAATGCCATTACTTAATCCAAAATAATATCATAAGATCTTTGTAAATAGATCTTAATACCCAGTATGTACTAAGTTTCGCCATGGTCCATCATTGATGAATAATTTCAAATCTAAGTCATTAGCATTTGAATGTTATTTCACAATAGAGAGATATGTGTGTAATACACATAGGACCAATTAAGTTTTAAGTACTCCCACTAAACTTCTTATATATCTATAAGAATTATGTATATTTTATGAAACTAAAATACTTATTAGCTTCACTAAAATACAGTTCTAATTCCCAATTGCTTGCTTAAATCTGGACTTAGATTTCATAAGCTAGCTTTCCTTTTCAAGCATTTATTTGGATCCACAAATCCTATGACATACCATGTACATAGTTTATTCCAACATTTGATTGAGGAATACGTTTTGTCATCCAATTGCCATATGTACCAATATGCAATCATTGCTTGAATTATAGACTTAAGCATTACGATTTTGCATGAGGTTTCAACACAATCCATGCCATGAATTTGCTTGTAACCTTTAGCAACTAATCTAGCTTTGTGTGTGAACACAATTCCATGTTTGATGGTTTTTATCCTTAAAACAAACTTGCAACCAATAGGTGTGAACCTATTCTTGCAAATCAACAAAATTTCAATTTTGTCATCAAAACATTGAGTATGTTTTATGGCCTCTAACCATTTAAAACATTTGAGTCTATATATGGCCTCTAACCATTTTAGGGAATCTAGGTTTCGTCATAGCTTTCTTTACAAGTCATAAACTCATTAATCTACATGATAATAGTTTGACTGCAAGTTGTAGGTTTCTTCACTATCGAATAGAAGAATCTCATAGTTTCATTGACTTGAACTCTATGCCTACTAGGGTATCAAACAATAGAATATCAATAGCCACTTGAAAGTCCTTTGAATATTCTGTTCTCCTTGAAGCACTTGTAAAGTCTTCTAAGAGATGTCTATTCTTTAAAGCCACTTCTAAAGTCCTTAAAGAATAAGTTCGGATTTTCTGAAGCACTTCGAAAAGCCTCCGGAATGTCCGTTTATGTTTGTTGTTCGCCTCGAAAACTTTCGAGGTCTATTTTCTCCCACTTGTCATTTTGGAAACGAATCTCCAAAAGGACATTATTTCGAGCAAACAAACATTATGTTCTCAAAAATTCGTGGTAGAAACAATACCCTTGTGTCTCATTTGAATAAATCACAATGAAAACATATATCTATACTTGGGCCTTAGTTTGTTGAATAACAAACACTAAGCTCCCACTGAGTTTAGGAACTCTTTAGATATATTATGAAAAGATATTCTGAAATTACTTTTCAATAGCTTTGACGAATTTGGTTTAGTTTGGTGGTAGTTGAGCATTTTGTTTTAGAATTTATAGGAAAAGTCTTTATGATTCATCATTGATCGAATCAAGTACTAATTGACTTCGATCATTCCAACGTAGATATGCCATATCTTATGGACCTAGATTGTGAACACACAATCATTGATGATCATATTTGGTCTCAAGTAATCATCAACATGATCTAGCCTAGATCTTTATGATTTCTTGCCAAGTGGATTTTATACTTCTGAATCTTTGAACTAGCCAAACAGATTCAACTTATATCACATTTGAGTAAATAAACCTATATTCACTCAAATCCATGTGAAATAATAAAGTCATAAAACCTTTCTTTAGCTTTGAACTCTATCGTCTAGGCGTTCTAACAATAGTTCATATTCTTTGTTACTTTCAACAAGTAAGACTAGCTTGTCTTAAGTTGATCTAGAAATCAACCAACTTTCAAAAGTCCATCAAAATAGAGCTTTTGAATGTTAACTTGTTGATATGGTCTAAGCAACAATGCCAAAGATTTAGTGGAACTCAAATCAAGGGGTTGATTTGAACCTAGTAAAGTTCTTTAAAGAGTTGTTTGTTTTAATCAAGCATATTGACTCAACCTGTAATTGACCATTTCATTCAAATAAACAAACAAACATTGTTTTTGTTTTTCTTGAATGTGAGTCTTTCTGTGTTTGAAGCAGAAATTTAGGTATGCTGATTATGGAACAAAATAGCCATTAAGTTCCAGCCTTGAAAGGACTTAAAACAAACTAGATGACCCTACAACTAATGTAGCATTGCCATGCTTTATTTCCCACTTGTAGGTCATTAGTGTATCCTAGCTTCCATTGTTTGAGTTATTACCGAAGTAAGAACCTCAAGCGGTATATGATACCAAGGAAGTTTGATTGCTAGGTCACTTCTCTTTAAACATAAACTTATAGGTAGAAACGGAATCGTAAATTCCTTTCATTTGTTCCTTTGTTTTCCTATTTCTTGTACCCTTTCTTATAGTCTTAAGAATTGAATTCTTTAGTGTTGACTTTTATACTTTGTTAGACATGTCCAATGTCACCCCAACAAGGTTCTTTACCATTTATGTTGAATATTTTGTTTCAACTAGATGATCTTACCAGAAGCTTCTAAAGTTCTCTAAGCATCGATCTATTCGAATGTCTAGGGACTAGACTCATTCGAGAATTAAATGGAAAAAGATATTAGGTTGTTAACCATTGGTAAAGCTGAGCGTGTTAAACTCAATGCTTCATGATCTCAAAACTACAGTGTATTTTGAATTCACAAGCACCAATTGGTTTGCCATTCGATTTTGATATTCGAAAACAACCATAAAAGTCGCTATAAGAAACGTACATTTTAAATTGCTCACTTTCTCTCTTTTCCGTGAATCGTTCTTGGATTCACTACCAATCGAGGAAATTTACTGTTACCTTTCTAAAAGGATTTATTGCAGTGTAAGATATTTAATTATAAACAATAATTAAAACATACATTGAAGCATGCAAAGTCTAAACATTTATCATGAATAATAACTTGAAATTAAAGCAACCATGCAATTCAAACAAGTTATTAGCATTTTATTCGATTTTATTGTTCCGGCAGGTGTGAATAAAATGATTCCAAGATCCTAAAATCATTGAAGAACTAAGCACAGTTTGTCGACTTAATCCTAAAACATCTTAGGTAAGCAAAAACCTTTTGCTAATAGTCTAGAAACTATTCTTGGTTGATAGGTACGTCTAAGAACTTATTAGGTAAACCTATCGAATTTGCCACGACATAAAAGGACTCCTTACTTATATCGTTGAGTTTCACCAAAACTAACGTGTACTCACAATTATTTGTGTACCTTGCCCCTTTAGGACCAATAAGTAACACCTCGCTGAGCGAAAACTATTACTAGATTGATGTAAAGGATATCCAAGCAAGTGTATATTTTGGCATGGCACCTTTTAACTCAATTTTTAAGTTTGGAACTTAAGGCTCTTACTATGTTGGTTAGATTTTAAGTGAACTAAAATCCTTAATCATGCAACATAATCAAGCTTTTGATCTCATGCATTTTAAGACATATTTAAAACAATAAATAACTTAAAACATGCATAAGATATTTGTGATCTAGTATGGCCCGACTTCATCTTGAAGCTTTGACTTCAAAGTCCGTCTTGAAAATCTCCGTGGGAGGCACCATTTTCTTCAAATAGGATAAGCTATAACTAATTACAACTATTTGATGGTTCGCAGACCATATTTGAATTGAAAAATAACTTTGGTACTTTAGACCAATTACATCCAAATTAATGGTACGCAGACCATATTTTCTATCCTATTTGGGCCATACTAGTCACTTCATAACCTGCAAAACAGTACATATACAATATATACCATTCACCCATTCATTATCATGAATGGCCCACATAGCTGGTTAGTAAAACACATTATGCATCACGTAAACATTTGCAGCAATTAATCAAGGGCACCAATAATCTACCAATTATCCAGTCCTTATTAATTCTAATCGAGTTGTTTTAACCTTAAGGATTTGTAGACCTAATCAAGAGTTTATGACTAAAAAGCGCTCCCACTCAAACCAATAAATTCATATGCTTTACTAATTTTAAACATAAAATTGTATTTCTAGTCTAACCGGAAACATACAAATTTAATTAAAATTTTAAGCTCATATAAATTTATAATTGAATCCAAAAATTTAATTTAATTTCAGTCGCATTTAAATTAATTCATGATTTTAATTTTAGTAAAATAATTAGAATAAATTCCATTTATTATAATTATAATATTCAAAATTAAAATCCAAGAAATTAATTCAAATTATTAATTTTAAAATTAATTAAAATTACGTGAACTGAAATTTTCAAATTAAACATTCAAAACGATCTAATCGTAACGCAAACACCCTACGCGTTGCACGCCCATGGGCCGCACGCACACAGCCATTGCTGGCCATGTGCGCGCAGCCCATGCGCTCGTCGCATAGCTGCTGCTGTCCTATCGCAAGCCTCCGCACAGCGCCCCATCGCACGCGAGCTATCGCTCGCAGTGCGCGCGCGCGAGATCGCTCGCTGGGCGCGCTGGCTCGCTCGCTGAGCGCGCGAGCCATCGCTCGCTGGGGCGCGACATCGCTCGCTGGGCGAGCGACATCGCGCGCTGCGCGCGCGAGCCATCGCTCGCTGGGGCGCGACATCGCTCGCTGGGCGAGCGACATCGCGCGCTGCGCGCGCGAGCCATCGCTCGCTGCGCGCGCGAGCCATCGCTCGCTGCGCGCGCGAGCCATCGCTCGCTGGGGCGCGACATCGCTCGCTGGGCGAGCGACATCGCGCGCTGCGCGCGCGAGCAGTGCTGGGCGCAGCGCTCGTGGCACGCGAGCTTGCGCTCGCTGCGCGCGAGGCTGCGCGCACTTGTGCGAGGCAGCGCGCGTTGTGGCGCAGCTCGCTTGCTGCCCACACGCGACTGCCTTGGCTCGCCCTTCGCCCATGCCCATTCGTTCATTGCTCGTGGCACACGACACAAGGCAGGCCTGCTGCCTTGTGCTCGTGCACTACGCCCTTGCTCATTGCATTCGTGCCGCACGGGCGACGAGCTCCCTTGCTCGTCGTCGCATGCCCGCATTATACAACACCCCTTAAGGGTAACACGAAGCGTCCATTGCTTCGTGCGTGCAAGTTATTTGAACGAATCGCATAAAAATTTAAAATTTATATTTAAAATTAATGACAAATTAATAAATATTATTAATTTCATAATTTTAGGGCGAAAAATCGAAAATTTATTATCCAATTGATTTCCGATTGATATGGATTCAAGTCTAGGTCATAAAAATTTAAAATTTATCGTAAATTTACAACTTTTATGGTGGTTTTTAATCATAGGTTTCTAATTAAATTACAATTAATTATGAAAATCAAATTAATTCTAAATTATTCTAATTTTCAACAAATTAATCATAATTATAAATTAGATTGCATAATTAACAAGACTAGGCATTCAAACTTGTTAAACATATGCAGTAGGTCAATCAAAAATTCAAGATTTATCAACAAGAATCGCAAATATTTAATTTAACATCTTAAATTTACGAAATTTTGCATTCGAAAAACTAAAACCTTCGAAAAGTCATAGTTAGGCTTCGAATTTGAGAATTCTGGGTTCGGCAGAAAAATACTATTTTTGTCAAAATTTTAGAATGCCTTTTACATGCGGAATTGACACAAAAATCACTCAATTCGGATGAGTAACGAAGAAACTGCCGAAAAACTGCGTACATATAATTAAATAAACGCAATTTGCAATTAATTAACAATTACGAAAATTAATCACCCCTTTTAATTCTTGCAAATTTGTAATATTTAACCATGTTCATGCAATTTAGATTATGAAAATAATAAAGGGCTCGTGATACCACTGTTAGGTTATGATACATATGACACTACATACATCATGCGGAAACAACCATTAACCCAGGACAACATATTATTTACACATAATCATATAGCATAATTTAGATGCATACTCTTTGTTGCGTGCCCTCCCTAGCTGCGCCCGAACCGAACAAGAACAAGTCTTTTAGGACTCCAAGTGTCGTCCCTCCGTAGATAGTCCACAGCACGTCCGGATCCGCCTTAAGATTGACCAACTAGAATCGCCCTTAAGGTACTAGAAAATTTCGGCACTTTTGAGCAAGATGTGTGTTTGATTTTCTCTCAAAAAACTCACTTTTGAATACTTTGAAAACTTGTGTATAAATTATGACCCCTAGGCCTTTATTTATAGAGTTATGGAAAAGGAATCGTAATCCTAGTAGGATACGAATTAATCGAAATTAGAATCCTACATGAATTCTATTTAATTAATTTATCCAATTAGGAATAGAAACTTAATCATACACTGACTCTTGTAGATTCAGGAATCACGCATGAGCACAAACTCACACACACACGGCAGCCACAAGGGCTGCCCATGCGCGTGCGAGCAGCAGCCCGCACAGCACGGCCCACGCAGCCGTGGCCCTTGGCGCGCGCTGGGCCTGCCTTGCGGTAGGCCTGGGCGCTGCCTTGGCTGGGCTTGTGGCGCGCATGCTTGCTGGGCGATGGCCCCGGCTTCGTGCTGGGCCTTCGTCCGGCAAGCCTCGTCCGATGCTAATTCGTACGATACGCTTCCGATTAAATTTCCATTTCCGGAATCTATTTCCGATACGAACAATATTTAATATTTCCGATTCCGGAATTAATTTCCGTTTCGAACAAATATTTAATATTTCCGTTTCCGGAATTATTTTCCGATTCCGGCAATATTTCCGATTCTGACAATATTTCCGTTTCCGGTAATATTTCCGATTCTGGTAATATTTCCATTTCCAACAATATTTTCCGATACGTACCACGTTTCCGTTTCCGGCAACATCTACGACTTGGATAATATTCACATTTCCGATACGATCCATATTTCCGTTTCCGGCAATATCATCGTTTCCGGAGTATTCATTTCTTGCCTGTGACGATCTTAGCTCCCACTGAAACCAAGATCCGTCGGTTCCGAATATTCATAGATGGAGTATTTAATGCCATTAAATACTTGATCCGTTTACGTACTATTTGTGTGACCCTACGGGTTCAGTCAAGAGTAAGCTGTGGATTAATATCATTAATTCCACTTGAACTGAAGCGGCCTCTAGCTAGGCATTCAGCTCACTTGATCTCACTGAATTATTAACTTGTTAATTAATACTGAACCGCATTTATTAGACTTAACATAGAATGCATACTTGGACCAAGGGCATTATTTCCTTCACCTGGCAACTGACATAGTCATCAGATCCTTGCCTGAAGATTTTCATAACTTTAAGTTGAACTTCTACATGCAAGGAGGGGAGGCTACCCTGCAAGAGTTGCATGGTTCACTAATTCAGGCTGAGAGAAACTTACCAAGTAAACCTAAACATAAGGATGTTCTAATGGTTAGTAAAGGTAAGCAGTTCAAGAAGAAAGGGGCTCCCATGAAGAAGAACAAGGGCAAGGTAGTTGCCAATGAGAACTCTTCAACCAAGCCAAAGGCCACTCCCAAGGCTAAGGTAGCTGCTCAACATGAGTGCTACCACTGCCACAAGATTGGTCATTGGAAGAGGAACTGCCCTAAATATCTGGAGGATAAGAAGACTGGTGCTTTAACTTCAGGTATCTATGTCATAGAAGTTAATTTAGCTACAACTGCTTCTTGGGTATTTGATACCGCTTGTGGATCTCACATTATTGGTAATGTGCAGGGACTAAAAAGAAGTAGGAGCTTGAGCAAAGGCGAAGTGGATCTCCGAGTAGGCAATGGAGCAAGAGTTGCTGCTTTAGCTGTAGGAGATTATAGTTTACGCTTGCCTTCTGGTTTAATATTAGAACTTTATAATTGTTATTACGTTCCAGTTATTACCAAGAACATAATTTCTATTCCGATTTTGGATTCGGAAGGTTTTTCATTTCAAATTATGAATAATTGTTGTTCAGCATATTTGAATGGTATGTTCTATGTCTCTGCTAAATTATCAAATGGTTTGTATGTACTAGACTTACAAAACCATATCTATCACATAGAAAACAAGAAACACAAACCAAATGATTTGAACCCTACTTACCTATGGCATTGTCGATTAGGCCACATAAGCTCAAAGCGCATAGAGAAACTTCATAAGGATGGAATTCTCAAATCATTTGATTTTGAATCATTTGAAGTATGTGAGTTTTGCTTAATGGGGAAAATGACAAAGTCTCCTTTCACAGGCTCAAGTGAAAGGGCCAATGATCTTTTAGCCCTCATACATACTGATGTTTGCAGACCTATGAGTACTTTGGCTAGGGGAGGGTACGGGTATTTCATTACTTTTACTGATGATGTGAGCAGATTTGGATATGTTTACCTCATGCGACATAAGTCGGAATCCTTTGAAAAGTTCAAGGAATTCCAAAATGAAGTACAAAACTGTTAGGTTATGATACATATGACATTTACATAGATCATGCGGAAAAACCATTAACCCAGGAAACATATTATTTACACATAATCATATAGCATAGTTAGATGCATACTCTTTGTTGCGTGCCTTCCCTAGCTGCGCCCGAACCGAACAAGAACAAGTCTTTTAGGACTCCAAGTGTCGTCCCTCCGTAGAAAGTCCACAGCACGTCCGGATCCGCCTTAAGATTGACCAACTAGAATCGCCCTTAAGGTACTCAGAAAATTCGGCACTTTTGGGGCAAGATGTGTGTTTGATTTTCTCTCAAAAACTCACTTTTGAATACTTAAAAACTTGTGTATAAATTATGACCCCTAGGCCTTTATTTATAGAGTTATGGAAAAGGAATCGCAATCCTAGTAGGATGCGAATTAATTGGAATTAGAATTCTACACGAATTCTACTTAATCAATTTATCCAATAGGAATAGACATTTAATCATACACTGACTCTTGCAGATTCAGGAATCTTGCATGAGCTCAAACTCACACACACACGGCAGCCACAAGGGCTGCCCATGCGCGTGCGAGCAGCAGCCCGCGCAGCACGGCCCACGCATGCGCGGCCTTGTGCGCGCTGGGCTGTGGCGTGCGTGCTTGCTGGGCGATGGCCTGGCTTCGTGCTGGGCCTTCGTCCGGCAGGCCTCGTCCGATGCTAATTCGTACGATACGCTTCCGATTAAATTTCCATTTCCGGAATCTATTTCCGATATGAACAATATTCAATATTTCCGATTCCGGAATTAATTTCCGTTTCGAACAAATATTTAATATTTCCGTTTCCGGAATTATTTTCCGATTCCGGTAATATTTCCGGTTCTGACAATATTTCCGTTTCCGGCAATATTTCCGATTCTGGTAATATTTCCATTTCCAATAATATTTTCCGATACGTACCATGTTTCCGTTTCCGGTAACATCTACGACTTGGATAATATTCATATTTCCGATACGATCCATATTTCCGTTTCCGGCAATATCATCGTTTCCGGAGTATTCATTTCTTGCCTGTGACGATCTTAGCTCCCACTGAAACCAAGATCCGTCGGTTCCGAATATTCATAGATAGAGTATTTAATGCCATTAAATACTTGATCCGTTTACGTACTATTTGTGTGACCCTACGGGTTCAGTCAAGAGTAAGCTGTGGATTAATATCATTAATTCCACTTGAACTGAAGCGGCCTCTAGCTAGGCATTCAGCTCACTTGATCTCACTGAATTATTAACTTGTTAATTAATACTGAACCGCATTTATTAGACTTAACATAGAATGCATACTTGGACCAAGGGCATTATTTCCTTCAGTCTCCCACTTGTCCTTAGGGACAAGTGTGCATTTCCTAATTCCTTTGTCGCTCGATGCTTGCTCTTGAACATAAGGTAAGAGTTGTCATCCTTATTATGTCCAGAGGTGTTCCTCGGTTTCAGAGTTCAACTGATCAAATAAACAGATAATCATAGCCTATGATTCATCCGAGCACGGCCATGCATTTCACAGTTTCTAGCTCTCCGAGTGGCCTTGTACAACTTTTAAGCATCTCATCCCGATTTATGGGAGGACAATCCCAATCTTGCGATCTTGAGATTAGACTTCGTTTGATAGGTGATTACCTGAGCGTTGCCTTTATAGCCTCCTTTTACGGTGCGACGGTTGGTCAACGTCAAAGCAACCAGTTCTCAAACAAGTAATCTCAAATCACTCAGGTATTGAGGATTTAGTGTCTAATAATTTAATGAATTTTACTTATGACAGACTTTCATCTCTTACAGTAAAGTTTCATAGGTCTTGTCCGATACTAGTCTTCCCAAAGTAAGTATCTATGCAAATGATTATGACATTGCCATGTCCACATAGTTCAAGAAACAGAACTACTAGTCATCTTGCATTCTAATCGTCTAACGTTTTCTATGCGTCCAATTTTACAGAAAACTCCAATTAGGGACCATTTTCAACCTTTGACATTCAAGTTCACTTGATAGACATTTCTTAGTCACAGGACTGGTCCTGACAGTCTATCTTGAATATATCGTCAAGTTGAAGGGACTCATCATTTAATAAACCACAAATTAAATGGAAAAATGAATTTCTTTCATTTATTGTGAATGATTAACCAATAATGTTTTACAAAGATTTAAACTCTAAAACTTTAAAACATTAAACAGAGACATCAAAGCCATTCTCCAATATGCTTGATTCCCATAGCTGCAGTGTGCGAGTTGTGCTTCGCTTGCGGCAGAGGTTTAGTTAATGGATCTGATATGTTGTCATCAGTTCCAATTTTGCTTATCTCGACTTCTTTTCTTTCAACGAACTCTCGTAGAAGGTGAAATCTACGAAGTACATGCTTGACTCTCTGGTGGTGTCTAGGCTCTTTTGCCTGTGCAATAGCTCCGTTATTATCACAATACAGGGCTATTGGTCCTTTAATGGAGGGGACTACACCAAGTTCTCCTATGAACTTCCTTAGCCATATAGCTTCCTTTGCTGCTTCATGTGCAGCAATGTACTCCGCTTCAGTTGTAGAATCCGCAATGGTGCTTTGCTTAGCACTTTTCCAGCTTACTGCTCCTCCGTTGAGGCAGAAGACAAACCCAGACTGTGATCTGAAATCATCTTTGTCGGTTTGGAAACTTGCGTCCGTATAGCCTTTAACAATTAATTCATCATCTCCACCATAGACCAGGAAGTCATCTTTGTGCCTTTTCAGGTACTTCAGAATATTCTTGGCAGCAGTCCAATGCGCCTCTCCTGGGTCTGACTGGTATCTGCTCGTAGCACTGAGTGCGTACGCAACATCCGGGCGTGTACATATCATAGCATACATTATTGAACCAATCAATGATGCATATGGAATCCCATTCATTCGTCTACGCTCATCAAGTGTTTTTGGGCACTGAGTCTTGCTTAGAGTCATTCCATGAGACATGGGTAGGTAGCCTCGCTTGGAGTCCGCCATCTTGAACCTATCAAGCACCTTATTGATATAAGTGCTTTGACTAAGTCCAATCATCTTTTTAGATCTATCTCTGTAAATCTTGATGCCCAATATGTACTGTGCTTCTCCTAGATCCTTCATCGAAAAACATTTCCCAAGCCAAATCTTGACAGAGTTCAACATAGGAATGTCATTTCCGATAAGCAATATGTCGTCGACATATAATACTAGGAAAGCAATTTTGCTCCCACTGACCTTCTTGTATACACAAGATTCGTCCGCGTTCTTGATGAAACCAAAGTCACTGACTGCTTCATCAAAACGTATATTCCAGCTCCTGGATGCCTGCTTCAATCCGTAGATTGACTTCTTTAGCTTGCATACCTTTTTAGCATTCTTTGGATCCTCAAAACCTTCAGGCTGTGTCATAAACACAGTTTCTGTTAAAACGCCGTTTAAGAAAGCAGTTTTGACATCCATCTGCCATATTTCGTAATCGTAATATGCAGCGATTGCTAACATTATTCGAATAGACTTTAGCATTGCAACTGGTGAAAAGGTTTCATCGTAATCCACACCGTGGACTTGCCTGTAACCTTTTGCAACCAATCTAGCTTTGAAAACTTCAAGTTTCCCATCCTTGTCCTTTTTCAGTTTGAAAACCCATTTGCTTCCAATGGCTTGGTAGCCATCTGGCAAATCGACCAAATCCCATACTTGGTTTTCAGACATGGAGTCTAATTCAGATTGCATGGCTTCTTGCCATTGCTTGGAGCTAGGGCTCGTCATAGCTTGCTTGTAAGTCGCAGGTTCATCACTTTCAAGTAATAGAACGTCATAGCTCTCGTTCGTCAAAATACCTAAGTACCTTTCCGGTTGAGATCTATATCTTTGCGATCTACGCGGGGTAACATTTCTAGATTGACCATGATTCTCACCAGATTCTTCTAAAGGTCTCTGAGTTTCATCCTGAATGTCATCTTGAGCATTCTCTAGAGTTTGTTGTTCGACTCGAATTTCTTCGAGGTCTACTTTTCTCCCACTTGTCATTTTGGAAATATGATCCTTCTCCAAAAAGACACCATCTCGAGCAACAAACACTTTGTTCTCAGATGTATTGTAGAAGTAATACCCCTTTGTTTCCTTTGGATAGCCCACAAGGATACATTTGTCAGATTTTGGATGAAGTTTGTCTGTTTGACGTAAACTTCACATCCCCAAATCTTAAGAAAAGACACATTTGGAGGCTTTCCAAACCATAATTCGTATGGAGTCTTTTCGACAGCTTTAGACGGAGCTCTATTTATAGTGAGTGCAGCTGTATTTAGTGCATGTCCCCAAAATTCTAATGGAAGTTCGGCCTGACCCATCATTGACCTGACCATGTCTAGCAAGGTTCTGTTCCTCCGTTCTGACACACCGTTCCATTGTGGTGTTCCAGGAGGAGTCAATTCTGATAGAATTCCACATTCTTTCAGATGGTCATCAAATTCATAGCTCAGATATTCACCGCCTCTATCAGACCGCAGTGCCTTAATCTTCTTGCCTAATTGATTCTCTACTTCACTCTGAAATTCCTTGAATTTGTCAAAGGATTCAGACTTATGCTTCATTAGGTAGACATAACCATACCTACTGAAGTCATCAGTGAAAGTGATAAAGTAGCTGAAACCACCTCTAGCATTTGTACTCATTGGTCCACATACATCTGTATGGATTAAACCCAATAGTTCATTTGCTCTTTCTCCAACTTTAGAGAAAGGTTGCTTTGTCATTTTGCCAAGTAAACATGATTCGCATTTACCATAATCCTCTAAGTCAAATGGTTCTAGAATTCCTTCCCTTTGAAGTCTTTCTAAGCGTTTCAAGTTTATATGGCCTAATCGACAATGCCACAGATAGGTGAGATCTGAATCATCCTTTTTGGCCTTTTTGGTATTTATGTTATATACTTGTTTGTCGTGATCTAATAAATAAAGTCCATTGACTAATCTAGCAGATCCATAAAACATCTCTTTAAAATAAAACGAACAACTATTGTCTTTTATTATAAAGGAAAATCCCTTAGCATCTAAGCAAGAAACTGAAATGATGTTTTTAGTAAGACTTGGAACATGGAAACATTCTTCCAGTTCCAAAACTAGCCCGGAGGGCAACGACAAATAGTAAGTTCCTACGGCTAATGCAGCAATCCGTGCTCCATTTCCCACTCGTAGGTCGACTTCACCCTTGCTTAACTTTCTACTTCTTCTTAGTCCCTGTGGATTGGAACATAAGTGTGAGCCACAACCAGTATCTAATACCCAAGAAGTTGAATTAGCAAGTATACAGTCTATAACGAAAATACCTGAAGATGGAACGACTGTTCCGTTCTTCTGATCTTCCTTTAGCTTCAAGCAATCTCTCTTCCAATGCCCCTTCTTCTTGCAGTAGAAGCATTCGGATTCAGAAGTGGGTTGACTGACCTTTCTCTTTGCAGATTTGGCGCCAGTTTGCTTAGTTGGGCTGGCCTTGTTGCCACCTTTCTTAGCATTCCTCTTCTTTCCAGATTTCTTGAACTTGCCCCCACGCACCATAAGCACATCTTGCTTATCACTTTTGAGCGTCTTTTCAGCGGTCTTCAGCATACCGTGAAGCTCAGTGAGCGTTTTGTCCAGACTATTCATACTGTAGTTCAGTTTGAACTGATCATACCCGCTATGAAGAGAATGGAGGATGGTGTCTATAGCCATTTCCTGAGAAAATTGCTGATCCAGCCGACTCATATTCTCAATGAGTCCAATCATTTTGAGAACATGTGGACTTACGGGCTCGCCTTTCTTAAGCTTGGTCTCAAGAATTTGCCTATGAGTCTCGAATCTTTCGACTCGAGCCAGATCTTGGAACATGTTCTTCAACTCACTGATGATTGTGAAAGCATCTGAGTTGATGAACGTTTTCTGCAGATCCGCACTCATAGTGGCGAGCATTAGACATTTCACATCCTTGTTGGCATCAATCCAACGATTGAGGGCTGCCTGAGTGATCCCGTCGCCTGGAGCTTCGGGCATCGCCTCATCTAGGACATACTCCTTTTCTTCCTGCATAAGAACTATTTGCAAGTTCCTTTGCCAGTCAAGGAAGTTTTTCCCGTTCAACTTCTCCTTTTCGAGAATTGATCGAATGTTGAATGAATTGTTGTTTGCCATATTAAAAACTACAATTGAAAAGAATAAACAAATAAATAACCATTCACAGTTTCTCTTAATAAACTTAAATTCTAGCATTCATGCATAATTCAATGTTTATTAAGCATTTTATTCAAGTTATGTGTTCCGGCAGGTGTGAATAAAATGATTCCAAGATCCTAAAATCATTGAAGAACTAAGCACAGTTTGTTGACTTAATCCTAGAACATCTTAGGTAAGCAAAAGCCTTTTGCTAATAGTCTAGAAACTATTCTTGGTTGATAGGTACGTCTAAGAACTTATTAGGTAAACCTATCGAATTTGCCACGACATAAAAGGACTCCTTACTTATATCGTTGAGTTTCACCAAAACTAACATGTACTCACAATTATTTGTGTACCTTGCCCCTTTAGGACCAATAAGTAACACCTCGCTGAGCGAAAACTATTACTAGATTGATGTAAAGGATATCCAAGCAAGTGTATATTTTGGCATGGCACCTTTTAACTCAATTTTTAAGTTTGGAACTTAAGGCTCTTACTATGTTGGTTAGATTTTAAGTGAACTAAAATCCTTAATCATGCAACATAATCAAGCTTTTGATCTCATGCATTTTAAGACATATTTAAAGCAATAAATAACTTAAAACATGCATAAGATATTTGTGATCTAGTATGGCCCGACTTCATCTTGAAGCTTTGACTTCAAAGTCCGTCTTGAAAATCTCCGTGGGAGGCACCATTTTCTTCAAATAGGATAAGTTATAACTAATTACAACTATTTGATGGTACGCAGACCATATTTGAATTGAAAAACAACTTTGGTACTTTAGACCAATTACATTCAAATTAATGGTACGCAGACCATATTTTCTATCCTATTTGGGCCATACTAGTCACTTCATAACCTGCAAAACAGTACATATACAATATATACCATTCACCCATTCATTATCATGAATGGCCCACATAGCTGGTTAGTTAAACACATTATGCATCACGTAAACATTTGCAGCAATTAATCAAGGGCACCAATAATCTACCAATTATTCAGTCCTTATTAATTCTAATCGAGTTGTTTTAACCTTAAGGATTTGTAGACCTAATCAAGAGTTTATGAATAAAAAGTGCTCCCACTCAAACCAATAAATTCATATGCTTTACTAATTTTAAACATAAAATTGTATTTCTAGTCTAACCGGAAACATACAAATTAAAATTTAAAGCTCATATAAATTTATAATTGAATCCAAAATTTAATTTAATTTCAGTCGCATTTAAATTAATTAATGATTTTAATTTTAGTAAAATAATTAGAATAAATTCCATTTATTATAATTATAATATTCAAAATTAAAATCCAAGAAATTAATTCAAATTATTAATTTTAAAATTAATTAAAATTACGTGAACTGAAATTTTCAAATTAAACATTCAAAACGATCTAATCGAAACGCAAACACCCTACGCGTTGCACGCCCATGGGCCGTACGCACACAGCCATTGCTGGCCATGTGCGCGCAGCCCATGCGCTCGTTGCATAGCTGCTGCTGTCCCATACGCAAGCCTCCGCACAGCGCCCACCGCACGCGAGCTATCGCTCGCAGCGCGCGCGCGTTACCGCGCTCGCTGGTGCGCGAGATCGCTCGCTGGTGCGCGCGAGCCATCGCTCGCTGGGGCGCTGCATCGCTCGCTGCGCGCGCGCGAGCCATCGCTCGCTGGTGCGCGCGAGCCATCGCTCGCTGGTGCGCGCGAGCCATCGCTCGCTGGCGCGCGAGATCGCTCGCTGGTGCGCGCGAGTGATGCTGTGCGCAGCGCTCGTGGCACGCGAGCTTGCGCTCGCTGCGCACGAGGCTGCGCGCTGTTATGCGAGGCAGCGCGCGCTGTGGCGCAGCTCGCTTGCTGCCCACACGCGACTGCCTTGGCTCGCCCCTCGCCCATGCCCATCCGTTCATTGCTCGTGGCACACGACACAAGGCAGGGCTGCTGCCTTGCGCTCGTGCACTACGCCCTTGCTCATTGCATTCGTGCCGCACGGGCGACGAGCTCCCTTGCTCGTCGTCGCATGCCCGCATTATACAACACCCCTTAAGGGTAACACGAAGCGTCCATTGCTTCGTGCGTGCAAGTTATTTGAACGAATCGCATAAAAATTTAAAATTTATATTTAAAATTAATGACAAATTAATAAATATTATTAATTTCATAATTTTAGGGCGAAAAATCGAAAATTTATTATCCAATTGATTTCCGATTGATATGGATTCAAGTCTAGGTCATAAAAATTTAAAATTTATCGTAAATTTACAATTTTTATGGTGGTTATTAATCATAGGTTTCTAATTAAATTATAATTAATTATGAAAATCAAATTAATTCTAAATTATTCTAATTTTCAACAAATTAATCATAATTACAAATTAGATTGCATAATTAACAAGACTAGGCATTCAAACTTGTTAAACATATGCAGTAGGTCAATCAAAAATTCAAGATTTATCAACAGGAATCGCAAATATTTAATTTAACATCTTAAATTTACGAAATTTTGCATCCGAAAAACTAAAACCTTCGAAAAGTCATAGTTAGGCTTCGAATTTGAGAATTCTGGGTTCGGCAGAAAAATACTATTTTTGTCAAAATTTTAGAATGCCTTTTACATGCGGAATTGACACAAAAATCACTCAATTCGGATGAGTAACGAAGAAACTGCCGAAAAACTGCGTACATATATTTAAATAAACGCAATTTGCAATTAATTAACAATTACGAAAATTAATCACCCCTTTTAATTCTTGCAAATTTGTAATATTTAACCATGTTCATGCAATTTAGATTATGAAAATAATAAGGGGCTCGTGATACCACTGTTAGGTTATGATACATATGACATTTACATAGATCATGCGGAAAAACCATTAACCCAGGAAACATATTATTTACACATAATCATATAGCATAGTTAGATGCATACTCTTTGTTGCGTGCCTTCCCTAGCTGCGCCCGAACCGAACAAGAACAAGTCTTTTAGGACTCCAAGTGTCGTCCCTCCGTAGAAAGTCCACAGCACGTCCGGATCCGCCTTAAGATTGACCAACTAGAATCGCCCTTAAGGTACTCAGAAAATTCGGCACTTTTGGGGCAAGATGTGTGTTTGATTTTCTCTCAAAAACTCACTTTTGAATACTTAAAAACTTGTGTATAAATTATGACCCCTAGGCCTTTATTTATAGAGTTATGGAAAAGGAATCGCAATCCTAGTAGGATGCGAATTAATTGGAATTAGAATTCTACACGAATTCTACTTAATCAATTTATCCAATAGGAATAGACATTTAATCATACACTGACTCTTGCAGATTCAGGAATCTTGCATGAGCTCAAACTCACACACACACGGCAGCCACAAGGGCTGCCCATGCGCGTGCGAGCAGCAGCCCGCGCAGCACGGCCCACGCATGCGCGGCCTTGTGCGCGCTGGGCTGTGGCGTGCGTGCTTGCTGGGCGATGGCCTGGCTTCGTGCTGGGCCTTCGTCCGGCAGGCCTCGTCCGATGCTAATTCGTACGATACGCTTCCGATTAAATTTCCATTTCCGGAATCTATTTCCGATATGAACAATATTCAATATTTCCGATTCCGGAATTAATTTCCGTTTCGAACAAATATTTAATATTTCCGTTTCCGGAATTATTTTCCGATTCCGGTAATATTTCCGGTTCTGACAATATTTCCGTTTCCGGCAATATTTCCGATTCTGGTAATATTTCCATTTCCAATAATATTTTCCGATACGTACCATGTTTCCGTTTCCGGTAACATCTACGACTTGGATAATATTCATATTTCCGATACGATCCATATTTCCGTTTCCGGCAATATCATCGTTTCCGGAGTATTCATTTCTTGCCTGTGACGATCTTAGCTCCCACTGAAACCAAGATCCGTCGGTTCCGAATATTCATAGATAGAGTATTTAATGCCATTAAATACTTGATCCGTTTACGTACTATTTGTGTGACCCTACGGGTTCAGTCAAGAGTAAGCTGTGGATTAATATCATTAATTCCACTTGAACTGAAGCGGCCTCTAGCTAGGCATTCAGCTCACTTGATCTCACTGAATTATTAACTTGTTAATTAATACTGAACCGCATTTATTAGACTTAACATAGAATGCATACTTGGACCAAGGGCATTATTTCCTTCAAAAACCAACTTGGAAAGAAAATTAAAGCATTGCGATCCGATCGTGGTGGTGAATATTTATCTCAAGAGTTTGGTGATCATTTGAAAGATTGTGGAATACTTTCGCAATTGACTCCACCAGGGACACCACAGTTGAATGGGGTTTCCGAAAGAAGGAATCGAACTTTATTAGATATGGTTCGGTCCATGATGAGTCTTGCTAACCTTCCTGCCTCATTTTGGGGATTTGCGCTTGAAACAGCGGCATTCACACTCAACAGAGCTCCGTCCAAAGCAGTAGAAAAGACGCCATATGAGATGTGGACTGGAAAAGTTCCAAAATTGTCTTTTCTAAGGACATGGGGTTGTGAAGTTTATGTAAAACGTTTACTTTCTGATAAGCTTTCACCCAAGTCCGATAAGTGTCTTTTTGTGGGTTACCCAAAACAGACTAAGGGATACTACTTCTACAACCAAAGCGAAAACAAAGTGTTTGTTGCTCGCGATGGTGTCTTTCTGGAAAAGGAGTTTATTTCCAGAAAAACAAGTGGGAGTAATGTATATCTCGAAGAAATTCGAGATGAGCAACAAATGGATGAGGTTCACACCTCGTCAGAGACGACCCAGCATGAAAATGCTCAGGAGGCGGTGCATTCCATTCATGCGCCTTCTACCGTCCCACTTGGAGATAATCCATGCGAAGTCCCTCAACCTAATGAGGTGGAAACTTCTCCTGTTGTTCCCCAACGTAGGTCTAGTAGGACTGTCATTCCGTCAAAGAGATATATTGATTTCTGATACTGGGAGTTACTGGGAGCAGTAACGTGCACGTTGATTGAGAGAAACAGGGAGACTTCTTCAAACCACTTTTAACACGTTCAATTTTAGAGAAAATAGTGGGAGTAGTTTTAGGAATAAGTAAAAACCTTTTCTTGGAAAACAAGGAATTCTAAATCAGAATCCAATGTTGATTTTCTCAAAATCGTTTTATTTATTTTCCAAAAGATTTTCCTTTATAAAACTTTATTTTATTTACAAAAACTATTTTCTCAAACATATTAAAACACACGTGTTCCTTTTGTTCCATATTATGCATAAACGTTATTAAAATACTTACATAAAATCTAAACATAAACTCATATGTTGTAGCTTCTATGTTGGCACCTTTTGAAGCATCACCTGAATGCTTCATGCATTGTTCCTTCTCTGGAACTTTGATGATCTTCATACTATATGAGGAGCACCCTTAATAACTTGCTTTAGGATCAGTCGTTGAGGATCAGCCTGCTTTAGGAGCAACCGTCTTTGGGAACAACCGTCTTAGGAACAGCCGCCGTGGGAACAGCCGTCTTGGGAACAGCCGTCGCGGGAACAGCCGTCTTGGGAACAGCCGTCGCGGGAACAGCCGTCTTGGGAACAGCCGTCGTGGGAACAGCCGTCTTAGGAACAGCTGTTCCCGCTGTCTTGGGAACAGCTGTTCCCGCTGTCTCGGGAACAGCTGTCTTGGGAACAACCTTCTTATGCAGACTTGATCGATTCTTTAGGAATTCC
This sequence comes from Spinacia oleracea, assembly GCF_020520425.1. Taxonomy (NCBI): domain Eukaryota; kingdom Viridiplantae; phylum Streptophyta; class Magnoliopsida; order Caryophyllales; family Amaranthaceae; genus Spinacia; species Spinacia oleracea. The sequence goes on along the minus strand of NC_079492.1, from coordinate 10,654,886 downwards.
ATGCATTGCTTAGTGTTTGTTCCACATGCTTAGTTTGTCCTACTCATGCACTCCCTAACTTAGCATTACAAAAACACACTTAAACAATGATTAGGAAGTTTGCGTTGTCATCATCAAAACTCAGAATCAACAATTTCCTTTTGACTGAAAGTTCTGAAATAGAGATTTTAGAACATGAGGAACTTACTAGCTACACAAATGCTTTGACGAGTCAAGACTCCGAGAAATGGCTTGAAGCCATGAGATCCGAAATGGATTCGATGTTTGAAAATCAAGTATGGGACTTGGTTGCTTTGCCTGATGGGGTTAAACCCATAGGTTGCAAATGGATTTTCAAACTGAAAAAGGACAAAGATGGAAATATTGATGTCTTTAAGGCAAGACTAGTGGCAAAAGGTTTTAGACAAATTCATGGTATTGACTATGATGAAACCTTCTCACCAGTAGCCATGCTGAAATCCATTAGGATAATTCTTGCGATTGCCGCCTTTCATGACTATGAGATCTGGCAGATGGACGTCAAAACCGCTTTCTTGAATGGGTTCTTGAAAGAGGATGTGTACATGACACAACCACAAGGTTTTGAAGATCCAAACAGTCTAAGAAAAGTTTGCAAGCTTAAGAAGTCCATTTATGGGCTTAAGCAAGCATCCCGGAGTTGGAACCTCAGATTTGATGAGGCAGTCAAATCTTTTGGCTTCCTCAGAAATGAAGAGGAATCTTGTATATACAAGAAGTTGAGTGGGAGTAGTATTGCTTTCCTAGTCTTGTATGTGGATGACATACTTCTCATAGGAAACGACAAGACCATGCTTGAGTCAGTCAAGGAATGGCTTAAAAGTTGTTTTTCCATGAAAGACCTAGGAGAAGCTGAATACATCTTGGGAATAAGGATCCATAGAGATAGATCCAAAAGGCTGATTGGACTTAGCCAAGAGACTTATATTGATAAGGTTCTTGCAAGGTTCGAGCTGGAAAACTCCAAAAGAGGTTTCATTCCCATGCAACATGGCATTTCACTTGGCAAGACTCAGTGTCCTTCGACACCTGATGAGGTCAAGCGCATGAGTAATGTTCCTTATGCCTCTGCAGTAGGGTCCATTATGTATGCCATGGTATGCACTCGACCGGATGTTGCATATGCTTTGAGTATGTGCAGCAGATACCAGTCAAACCCAGGAGAGGCGCACTGGATGGCAGCAAAGAATATCCTTAAGTACTTAAGAAGGACTAAGGATGATTTCTTGGTCTATGGTGGAGATAATGAGTTGGTTGCCACTGGATACACCGATGCAAGCTTCCAAAGTGACAAAGATGATTTTCGATCACAATCTGGTTTCATATTTTGTCTCAATGGAGGGGCTGTGAGCTGGAAGAGTTCTAAGCAGAGTACCATCGCAGATTCTACAACAGAGGCTGAGTATATTGCAGCAAGTGATGCAGCAAAAGAAGCTGTTTGGATCAAAAAGTTCATTAGTGAACTTGGTGTAGTTCCTAGCATTGAAAATGGCATTGAGTTGTATTGTGACAACAATCACTAGTAGAAAAAACCCCTGTTGCAGCCCCCTTGTTGCAGCGTACATGTATTAATACGCTTCAACAACTAGTTGGTCAACGCGGGTCAAACCATTTAAATGGTTGTTGCAGCGTACAATTTAATTGTTCCCTGCAAAAGTGTTTGTTGCAGCGTACATTTTAAAAGCCCCCTGCAATAGCCCGTTTTATTGCAGCGTACATTTAAAAGCCCCCTGCAATAACCCGGATAAAAAAATTCGCTGCAATATTATACTACGGAGTAATTCAGAACAAATTAAGCATCTCAAAACTTCAGCTCTCGCGCGCGCTCAACTCCCTTCTTCTTCCCCATAGCTTTCCCTGCGTCGCCCCCCTCAAAAAAAAAACCATTCCTGCGTCATCAATCTAGCTTCCTCGTCGAGTCGTCGGTGGTTCTGGCCTCCTCGCCAGTCGCCGGTGGGTCTCTTTTCTCGCCTCCTCTGCAGATGCCGTTTTGTTCAATTCATTTTTTTGAGTTCTGTGCTTCGTTTTAGGTTTTGTTCAATTTGTTTGTTCAATTCGTTTTAGGGTTTGTTCTATTCTTTTGTTCAATTCGTTTTTACGGTTCAATTCGTTTGTTCAATTCGTTTTTAGGGTTTGTTCAATTCGTTTTTTAGGGTTTATTCATAGATAAAGATGGGGCGGTGTTGGAATTAGAGAATGGTGGTGGTGGTGGTGGCGGTCGTGGTGGGGTGGAGCAGGGGAGGTGGGTTGACTGTTGTTAATTGCATTGTACGTACTATTGAAATGTGATTTTTCATGTTATAATTCTTTACCTTCATTTTTTATGGTCTTGTTGTATTTTCATCCTATCATTTCCAGAAGCTGTATTGATCATAAATCTCTGAAGCAAAGTGGTGACCTTTTCTCTGAGTTGTTCATTTGACGTTCACTTATTGTTGGATGTACCAAGAACACAATTGATGCTATTTTCTTACAAATTATGGGTGTTTGGAAATATTAACTCATTATGAAATGATGAAAGTAGAATATTTAGGCTTTTGCTTTGTATTATTTAAGTAGACCTTATGACCTAATTATCTTCCTTTCAGGCCACAGATTACTACGGAAAAGCTGTGCAGTTGAATTGGAATAGTCCCCAGGTTTTTTTCTTTTTGTATTTGGCTATTTTATCTTTTTACTACAATTCTTTAGATTTCTGTTCATTTTTGTCATTGTAACAATCTCATTGTTCCTTTCCAGGCGCTTAACAACTGGGGACTTGCACTGCAGGTAATATTTCTCATCTATACAGTGAGAAATGCAGAAAGGAAAGGCTGAGATGCATTTTTTTTACACTAGAAAGTTAGTGGCAGTACAATGCTCTCAGACTTTGGCTTTACCATTCCCTGTTTTGTGATACAGGAACTCAGTGCGATAGTCCCTGCTAAGGAAAAGCATAACATTGTTAAGACGGCAATTAGTAAGGTGCAAACATATTACTTGATAAACCCAAGATAACTAAATGATTTTAGGTGTGGGTTACATACGAAATTATGAATATTATTGAATCTTCACTATTATTTGATTCTCTGTAATATACCTTGATGCAGTTCCGTGCAGCAATTCAGTTGCAGTTTGACTTTCATAGGGCTATTTACAACCTCGGAACTGTTTTGGTTAGTCCTCAATTATTCTTTTCTGTTTTAGCAATGCTTGTCCAGTGCTTTCTTCTTTCTTTTATTATTATCATCTGGATATTGTGTTGTATTGAAGGGTTACACGGTCACTGAGATCGGATGATAAGGTGAGTTATGTATATTTTGGTTTTGCAGTATGGCTTAGCCGAGGACTTGCTAAGAATCGGGGGATCAGTCAGCCATAATGATATTTCGCCCAATGACTTGTATAGTCAGTGCGCTGTCTATATTGCAGCTGCTCACGCATTGAAGCCAAATTACTCGGTAAGCTCTCTGCAATTCTGGTTTCTCATCTTCACCCTCCCTGCCTCTTCAGCGGTCCTCACGAAACATTGATGCGGGTAGGCTTGTATACACCTCAACCTTCCTAAATCTGCTTTGGTAGAATTCTTGGTGGGTGTTTTTTTGTCTCTTGAAATTGGACCTATTGGGCTCTTGCGCTTTGTATTTTTCATCCTGATACAACTTTCAAGCTCAGAATATTATTGGAGAAATGCAAGGAAAAATTATAACGCAAAATCATTATGCTAGGCCAATGTATTCCTATTGCAAACAGTTGCATCATATCTGTTTTCTCTGACGAGGTTTCTTGTTGAGTTGTAATTTTGACAGTTTTTTTGGTTTTGCTTTTAAACTTGTAGGTCTACCGCAGTGCACTGAGGCTAGTCCGTTCTATGGTAAGAGTGCTTTACATAAAATCAACAGAAAGTGTACATAGTTCTAGTTACATTTCAGCATTTTACGTGACTGTAAAAACCACATTCTACTTTCCATTTAGTTATCCTCAATGCTAGTTTGACCCTCTCCCCACCCCTCAATAGGTAATCCCTTTACGGCTTTACCCGAATCAAATTATCAAGTACTTTGTGTATGTTTAAGGACACTCCCAGAGCTTTGATCAACTTTCACCTTTCATGAATGTCAAGTGAAAACATATCAAGGAATATAGTAGAGACGTTCCTTAAAATTCTGTTTCCGAAGCTTGACCTTTTAGGGACAGAAATTATGGTTCAATTGATATTTGTTTGATTTAGTTCTCTACTCTAGTTACTCTAGTTGCTTCTGGAGATAATCCAGTGTTTCAAGGAAGAGGGCGGGGAGGGGGGGAGGGGGGGGGGGGGGGAAAGAGGAAATGTTCTTGCAGACAAAACATGCACCTTTATGCATTTTCATATATAGTGGTTTGTGTTGCTCCCTGACGTTAACACAAGGCTTCTCCTTTTGCAGTGTGTTAAGTCATGATTTGTTCTAAATCTCTCTTATCTATTTTTCAGCTTCCTTTGCCCTATCTTAAAGTGGGATATCTGACGGCTCCACCTCCAGGAAATCCAATAGGCCCCCATAGTGATTGGAAGCGGACACAATTTGTCCTTAACCATGAGGGTCTTTATCAGGTAATTTCACTATCTCCTGGCTTGGGAAGGAAAGTGAATATTTAATCAGACACTCCAGGATGTTAGACAGGCAATATTTAATCAGACACTTCAGGTGTTGTGCTTTCCATGGCTCAGTTGCATTGCGTTTAGAGCATTGTTTAGCTAAATAATCCTATTTTTCTAAACATCTTTCCATGTGATATCTTTTCATATAGTAACAAATACATTTCTTTGATGAAAACTATATGGGAAGTTCTACATCCTGACCTCTTCGTTTGGGAAATTCTACATGGTGGAAACTAAAAAGTTTCATTTTCTTGGTAATGGCTTAATACACTAAGTGTCGTTATCAACTAAAGTTATGGCTAACCCACCACTAATTTACCATATTTCTGACCCTAAATATAATTACTAACCTACCCTCTAGTTAATACACCTCACTCCAAGTCTCCCACCACCACCCACCATCCAAACCAACCTAACCACCCCACGCCACCACCTGACCCCACCGACCAGTCCAACCCCATCGCGCTACCTGACCCCACCACCGCACCCACCACTCTACCACCCAATCTCACCACTTCTTCTCTCCATCTTCACCAACAAGGCAACAACCACACGCAGCCCACGTCTCCGCTGGCAAGCCAGTTTAGCTATCAACGAGCTATTCCCCAGCCAATCTGTTCAGCGAACCAGCCAACCAATTCAAATGCAAACTTGGCAACATCAAAAGAATCGAGATGTCTTTTTCTTCTTCTTCTCATGGATCTGACAAAGCTGACTCGGAGAAATCGGCTTGGCCTCTCCAGCAACAGCTTCCCCAGTCCAACCTCGTTTATATTCAACAATTTAACTTCTATAAATAGATCGTTTTTGCAGAACAATAATTTTTTTGGGTCCCTTTAATTTATTTATTTTCCACCATGTAAAATTTTCCAAACCAGTAGACCACCATGTAGAATTTCCCAAATTATATTGATTGTTGTTTGTCTTTGTTTTCCAACGTCTTGCAGTGAAGTTAGCAATGCCTCTCTTTCTCCCTTTCTCTATCTTGACTTGAGAAACTTGCAAGGATACTGTATTGTACTCGTTTCATCCTTGGGGTTGATTTAGCATCTGAAAGTTACTTTAGTTGGAATTTTCACCTATGGATACTTGCGATGGAGAGCTATCAAGTTCTTGTTATATGGTAGTTTCTTTAATTGGTTTTCTAAAATTTATGGGGACCTATCTATTGCTGTGTGTAACTAAGATAGATATCTCTTGAGATTTTCTCAATTATATGTGGAGACATGACATTCATCTTGACTCAGGCAGTTGGATAATGGTATAGATTATGGAGATATGTTGAGATATTTGACCATTGTGCAATCTGATGGATGGTTGAAAGTAATGTTTCTTACTGAACCACCCCTTTCTAATGCAGATTGTATCCGAACAAAAGACATCACGGCAGAGTCTTTCTAGCAAGCAAGTAGATGGGCCAAATATAAAAAATAGAGCCGTCAAAGTTGACATCCCTGACATTGTTTCAGTGTCAGCATCTGCTGATCTTACTTTACCACCTGGGGCTGGACTCTTCATTGACACAATACACGGACCTGTATACTTGGTTAGCAACTTCTTTTACCTTTTATATCTGCATTTTCCATACATCTCAATGATTCTTTTTCCTCAATGTCTTTTTATTTTTTTATTTTGACATAGGGTTAAATTTACTGAAATGAAAAAGTTTTACAAACTAAACAAAAAATTAAGGTCCTTATAGACCATTACATATATTACGAAACAAACTAAATGCATAAGCTTAACATTCACAAGGGTAGCCGGCTCTTTCCATAGCGGTCCTTGATTGTTTCTCAATTTGTTATGACGATAACTGGAAATTTGGCCTTATAACGCTGCTGTTCTCTCACTGGACATCTTAGGTAGCTGACTCGTGGGAATCTTTGGATGGTTGGCTGGATGCAATTCGTTTAGTTTACACAATTTTTGCTCGAGGTAAGAGTGATGTTTTGGCTGGTGTAATCACTGGATGATTAGTCTTTGACTCTTTGTTAAATGTATTAATTGTATTATCGGTACGCTTTCTTTTCCCTTTTAATTGGGTTGTGTAGCATAGAAATGTTTAATCACAGAAATCAATGTATATTATGTAGAATTTCCTGAGGAAATCAATTTTTTATATGCTTAGTTTTGACTTTCTAGAACTCATTCCAATCCATTTATGCATATTTAAGGCTCATTGTGTCGTTATAGGTCATATTTAGGCTAAAGTGCTATTTTCGCTCCCAACTTTGAACTTAAGAACCTAATGACTCATTTTAAACTTATTATATGATAAATATGCTTAGTTTTAAGTTTCTAAGACTTATTCTAATCTATTTATGCACATTTAATGCTTGTTTTATCGTTATAGGTCATATTTAGGCTAAAATGAGGCATTTTCGCTCCTAACTTTAAAATAAAGAACCTAAGCACGCATTTTAAACTTAATACATGTTTAATATGCATAATTTTAACTTTATAAGACTCGTTCCAATCCATTTATGCATATTTAAGGCTCATTGTGTCGTTTTAGGTCATATTTAGGCTAAAATGACATTTTCGCTCCCAACTTTGAACTTAAGAACCTAAGGACTCATTTTTAAATTATTATATGATTAATAAGCTTAGTTTTGAGTTTCTAGGACTTATTCTAATCTACTTATACCCATTTAATGCTTGTTTGATCGTTATAGGTCATATCTAGGCTAAAATAAGGCATTTTCGCTCCCAACTTTAAAATAAAGAACATAAGGACTCATTTAAAACTTATTACATGTTTAATATGCATAATTTTAACGATCTAAGACTCGTTCCAATCTATTTATGCACCTATAGGCTCATTGGGTCGTTATAGGTCATATTTAGGCTAAAATGACATTTTCGCTCCCAACTTTGAACTAAAGAACTTAAGGACTCATTTTAGACTATTAGGACATTGTCATTAGTTTCTTGAATGTTAAAATGTGATATTTAATTTGTATTTAATCTAATGTTTAATTTAAATTTCTGTTTTTGTAAAGGTCTACACTCCGAGGATTGCGCCTTATGCGAGGAATTTGATGTGGTTCGTGAGCAATGGGCTAAGTTTTTTACCAACAAGTATTTATTATTGGCTTTAGCGCGCTTGATCGAGTTGGTTTAGTTGTTATAGAATAAATTTTATATTAAAATGTATGTTTATGTTGAAATTGGAACATATATTTAAATGTAATATGTGCACTTTGGTTTTGGGATATATAGTATACAAAACTCCAGTTGTTGTTTTTATATTTGTTATACAGGTTGCGTTATTCTATTATTGTTTTGACAGGTTTCTATATTTGGTGCAAGGCACTCTAGGTATCCCTAAACAAAATTAGAATTTTCCCGCCAAAAGTGCTTTTTTGCAGCGTACATATATGTTGTACGCTGCAACAAGGGAAAAAAATTTCGCAAAAATTCAGACTTGTTGCAGCGTACAAATAAATGTACGCTGCAAAAAATTGAGTAATTCAGACTTGTTGCAGCGTACAAATAAATGTACGCTGCAAAAAGTTGGGTCTGTTGCAGCGGGCTTTTATATGTACGCTGCAACAAGTCCAAAATTTTGCCAATTTTTTGGCACTTGTTGCAGCGTACATCTAAAAGCCCGCTGCAACAAATCACTTTTTGCAGCGAACATTGTACGCTGCAACAAGTTCAGACTTGTTGCAGGCCCCCCAGTTGCAGCATACGATGTACGCTGCAACAGGGGTCTAAAAGCCCGCTGCAATAAGGGTTTTTTCTACTAGTGAATGGTGCCATTTCCCAGTCCAAGGAACCCAGATCGCACCAAAAATCCAAACATGTGCTCAGGAGATTCCATCTTATTCGAGAGATCGTTGAAAGAGGGGATGTGAAAGTAAGCAAGGTTCATACTGAGGATAACGTGGCTGATCCTCTGACTAAACCGCTTGCTCAACCTAAGCATGAGAGTCATACTAGGTCTATGGGGCTTAGGCATATGGGAGAATGGCTTTAGTTTGTTTACTTTATGTTTACAATTGTAAAGACATTTATTATGTTTTGAATGTTTATCAATAAAAGTCCATTCTTATTTAATTGTTTGGTTTAGTATTAAATAAAATGTCCAAATAACTTGTGTTTTCAAATAGGATTATCGAAAACGTTTTGATAATGGAACCCTATAAAGTGAACTGAAATCACAACTTATTAAGTCCCTAGTCTGAATCACTAAATTGGACATAAGTGATTTATGAGAAGACTAGCATGTAATTAATTGATAGTGCAGTTCCATGGGCTATGGAGACATAGGGATGTCTAATTGATTATATGGATGTATACTTGATGCATTGAGACTTGACCTAACTAGATTCTAAAAGTAGAATCAAAATTCTATATTTAGTGGATTCCTTAGACATGAGTATGTCTTAATAACCATGAGACAATTAGTTTAACCTTGACTCTGTTAAACGCCGCGCCGTAAAAGGAGGTTATAAAAGCAGTGATCAGGTGGGCTAAGAATTGAGTGGGAGTTTTGGTCATACAAGAGTGAATAAGTCCTCCTATTTGATAGGAATGGTGTCTGGGCCTCTTGATGAGCGAGAACTGAAAAATTGCATGGCCATGCGGAATGGGATTAAAATGTTAATCTTTATTTGAACAGTTCGAACTCGGCGATCAAGAAACTAGAATTTGAGAATAACAGTGAGTTATCAAATTTTGGCATTAAGAGACTTAAGGAATTTAGCATTGCTTTCTTGTCTTCGGACAAGTGGGAGATTGAAGGAATTATGTCCTTAGACATTTCCGGCAATTACTAAATACAAATAGGAATTAATTATGAAGATAATAAGTTAATTATTTTAGTAATCATATTTGCTTGCTAGAGAATAAATGTGATTAGTAGGACAATATTGATTGGACCTACAACTAAAATAATTTAATCCTATAAGGTCACACATATAAGCACTAATTGGAATGGGCCCAAAAGGCCCGATGGCAACCGGTCTATTAAGGGAAAGAATGTTGGGCTTTGGTTTTGTGTTAACCTAAAACTCTCACATTATAATAGTTATAATGTCAGGGATTTAGAAATCACGTTCATTCAATATCTGACAAAAAGGAAAACACAAAAACCCTAATTCTATTTCTCTGAAACGTCGTTCTTCCCAAACAAAGCAAGAGATTGATCGTGATCGTTCTCTTCCGTACTAGCATACGTGGGATTCAATTGGTGCTTGTGGACTAAGTAGAGGAGCAACAAGTGGGGCTCTAAGATCTTTGAAGCTTGCATACGAACGGGAGAACACGCTACAAAGGTGATTATTCTTTCAACTTAATCTGATCTATATTATTGTTATGCATGTGATCATGTGATAGATGTTAGGAAATTGTTTCCTGAAATTCCGCTTTATGCATCTATATGTTCCTACAATTAGATGATTCTCTTGAATGTTCTTATTGATTTGTCATGTACTAGGTAACTTATTATTATATGTGCCTCAGATCCTAAAAAACAAGGAGAACTGGATTGGCCTACACGCTACAATATCATCACAGGAATTGCTCGAGGATTACTTTATCTCCATGAAGATTCTCGGCCTAGGATAATCCACCGTGACCTAAAAGCAGCCAATATCTTGCTTGACGCACATATGAACCCTAAAATTGCAGACTTTGGTTTGGCGAGGATCTTCAAAGTTGAACAGACAGAGGATGACACAAGCATAGTAGCGGGAACATAGTAAGTACTGATTTTAGTCCTTGTTAATTTGTTTCCCGTCATCGGCTCTAAGTCTCAATTTGCTTATTTTCTTTCAATGTCTTCTAGTGGCTACATGGCTCCAGAATATGCAATGCATGGACAATTTTCCATAAAATCCGACGTATACAGTTTCGGCGTGCTATTATTAGAGATTGTAAGCGGTAAAAGGATAAATAGCAGATTCTACCCCTCAGGGGTTGGAGATCTCTTGTGATAAGGATTGACCGAGTAAAGGTTAAGCCTTTATTATCTTGTAAATATTCTAGGAGTTAGTTTCCTATAATCTAGCTATAGTTATCTTATTATTGTAACAACTTTGTGCAAAACCTAGAGGCGTACCCTAGCTTGTAATTAGTTATATATACTTGCTGAATCAATGAGAACAATTATCCCTTCTCTATCTATTCTCTACATGGTATCAGATTCTTGATCCATTAATCAAAACCTCCCTCCTCTCAACAATGACTACCAACGACACTCCCTCTTATCAAATTCCAAATGGTGCTGACCCTACCAAACCTCTTACCTTTCTCAATATCCATAACACAATCAGACTCACTCCCACAAATTATCTATCGTGGAAGATGCAAGTCGAGGCGATACTCGTTGGTCATGACTTATTCAAGTACATTGATGGTACTCTTGCTTGCCCTTCTGCTGTTCTAACCACTGATGGTGTAGAGGGTCCAAACCCCGACTTCTCTTTTTGGACCAGACAAGACAGGCTTCTGTTTGGTGCACTAGTCGGTACCCTTTCTCAAACCCTCATACCGCTTGTCTCTCAGGCCATAACATCTAAGGATATGTGGGATATCCTCGCAAGAACATATGCCCTGCCGAGCCGTGGTCATATTAAGCAGTTGAAAGACCAACTTTATCGCACCACAAAAGGTAATCGCTCTATTACTGAGTTTATGCAAGCAATCAAAGCATGTGCGGATCAATTGGCTGCTCTAGGTAAGAAAGTTGAGCACGAGGATCTGATTGATCGTGTTCTTCTTGGTCTTGATGAGTCTTATAATTCTGTTATTGAGTCTGTCAATGCCAGGGACACACCCATCTCTTTTGAGGAACTTCATGAAAAACTTATCAACAAGGAATTAAGTCTCCAACAACACCGCACTGAACCAAACATGCCGGCATCCGTGTTTGCTGCCACCACTAGGAATCAAGGTCGTAGTAACTATGGCCGTTCTAGTGGCTCAGGTATTCTTCCAAACCCCAATTCTAGTACTCCCTCAAAGTACCAACCTCGTCCTTATTTGGGTAAGTGTCAATGGTGTCGCGAACAAGGGCATGTTTTCGCTCAATGCCCGGTCTTTACTCAAAGGTTTCCTAATATTACTCCACCTCCCTTTAACACCAACCGTACCTCTTACACCAATCAGAAACCGCACCCTCCTCAGGCACATATGGCTAATGTTGCTGCCTCCTCCTCCTCTTCCTGGTTGTTGGACAGTGGTGCCTCGCATCACGTCACGAATGATCTCAACAACCTTTCCTTGCATACTCCTTATGATGGTACTGAAGAGCTAATTATTGGTGATGGTACGGGCCTTAAAATCTCTCATATTGGTTCTCTTTTCATCTCTCATTTATCCTCCACTATAACACTCAATAATGTTCTTTATGTTCCATCTATGTCACGTAATGTCATTTCTATTTCCCAATTATGCAATGACAATAATGCCTCTATTGAATTCTTACCATCTTCTTTTGTTGTGAAGGATATCAAAACGGGGGTATTTCTCTTCCAGGGTCCGGTTAAGTCAGGAGTATATGAGTTCAAGTCCATTCTTACTCAAGTATTCACAAGCACAAAAATAGAGTCACTTAATTGGCATCACCGATTAGGCCATCCATCTCAAAAAGCGTTTAGGCATCTTATTTCCAGAAATTTCATTAATGTTTCTAGTATTTCTACTTTAGATTGTAATTCTTGTGCTTGCAATAAAAGTCATCAACTTCCATTTCACATCTCTTCAATCTCCTCTTCTGCTCCTCTACAATATATTTACACTGACTTGTGGACATCCCCCCTTTATTCTCATGATGGATACGAGTATTATGTAATTTTTGTAGACCACTTTACTAAATATATTTGGCTATATCCTCTCAAACTAAAATCGGATACTAAACATGTTTTTATTCGATTTAAGGCTTTAGTCGAAAAATATTTTAAACTACCTCTAATCACCCTTTACTCAGATAATGGTGGTGAATATGATGCCTTAAAAGACTATCTCTCCATTGATGGCATTTCTCGTCTAACAACCCCTCCTCATACTCCTCAACACAATGGGTTCACTGAGAGACGTCATAGGCATATTGTAGATGTTAGGTTATGATACATATGACACTACATAGATCATGCGGAAACAACCATTAACCCAGGACAACATATTATTTACACATAATCATATAGCATAATTTAGATGCATACTCTTTGTTGCGTGCCCTCCCTAGCTGCGCCCGAACCGAACAAGAACAAGTCTTTTAGGACTCCAAGTGTCGTCCCTCCGTAGATAGTCCACAGCACGTCCGGATCCGCCTTAAGATTGACCAACTAGAATCGCCCTTAAGGTACTAGAAAATTTCGGCACTTTTGAGCAAGATGTGTGTTTGATTTTCTCTCAAAAAACTCACTTTTGAATACTTTGAAAACTTGTGTATAAATTATGACCCCTAGGCCTTTATTTATAGAGTTATGGAAAAGGAATCGTAATCCTAGTAGGATGCGAATTTAATTGGAATTAGAATCCTACATGAATTCTATTTAATTAATTTATCCAATTAGGAATAGAAATTTAATCATACACTGACTCTTGTAGATTCAGGAATCACGCATGAGCACAAACTCACACACACACGGCAGCCACAAGGGCTGCCCATGCGCGTGCGAGCAGCAGCCCGCGCAGCACGGCCCACGCAGCCGTGGCCCTTGGCGCGCGCTGGGCCTGCCTTGCGGTAGGCCTGGCCGCTGCCTTGGCTGGGCTTGTGGCGCGCATGCTTGCTGGGTGATGGCCCCGGCTTCGTGCTGGGCCTTCGTCCGGCAAGCCTCGTCCGATGCTAATTCGTACGATACGCTTCCGATTAAATTTCCATTTCCGGAATCTATTTCCGATACGAACAATATTTAACATTTCCGATTCCGGAATTAATTTCCGTTTCGAACAAATATTTAATATTTCCGTTTCCGGAATTATTTTCCGATTCCGGCAATATTTCCGATTCTGACAATATTTCCGTTTCCGGTAATATTTCCGATTCTGGTAATATTTCCATTTCCAATAATATTTTCCGATACGTACCATGTTTCCGTTTCCGGCAACATCTACGACTTGGATAATATTCATATTTCCGATACGATCCATATTTCCGTTTCCGGCAATATCATCGTTTCCGGAGTATTCATTTCTTGCCTGTGACGATCTTAGCTCCCACTGAAACCAAGATCCGTCGGTTCCGAATATTCATAGATGGAGTATTTAATGCCATTAAATACTTGATCCGTTTACGTACTATTTGTGTGACCCTACGGGTTCAGTCAAGAGTAAGCTGTGGATTAATATCATTAATTCCACTTGAACTGAAGCGGCCTCTAGCTAGGCATTCAGCTCACTTGATCTCACTGAATTATTAACTTGTTAATTAATACTGAACCGCATTTATTAGACTTAACATAGAATGCATACTTGGACCAAGGGCATTATTTCCTTCAGTCTCCCACTTGTCCTTAGGGACAAGTGTGCATTTCCTAATTCCTTTGTCGCTCGATGCTTGCTCTTGAACATAAGGTAAGAGTTGTCATCCTTATTATGTCCAGAGGTGTTCCTCGGTTTCAGAGTTCAACTGATCAAATAAACAGATAATCATAGCCTATGATTCATCCGAGCACGGCCATGCATTTCACAGTTTCTAGCTCTCCGAGTGGCCTTGTACAACTTTTAAGCATCTCATCCCGATTTATGGGAGGACAATCCCAATCTTGCGATCTTGAGATTAGACTTCGTTTGATAGGTGATTACCTGAGCGTTGCCTTTATAGCCTCCTTTTACGGTGCGACGGTTGGTCAACGTCAAAGCAACCAGTTCTCAAACAAGTAATCTCAAATCACTCAGGTATTGAGGATTTAGTGTCTAATAATTTAATGAAATTTACTTATGACAGACTTTCATCTCTTACAGTAAAGTTTCATAGGTCTTGTCCGATACTAGTCTTCCCAAAGTAAGTATCTATGCAAATGATTATGACATTGCCATGTCCACATAGTTCAAGAAACAGAACTACTAGTCATCTTGCACTCTAATCGTCTAACGTTTTCTATGCGTCCAATTTTATAGAAAACTCCGATTAGGGACCATTTTCAACCTTTGACATTCAAGTTCACTTGATAGACATTTCTTAGTCACAGGACTGGTCCTGACAGTCTATCTTGAATATATCGTCAAATTGAAGGGACTCATCATTTAATAAACCACAAATTAAATGGAAAAATGAATTTCTTTCATTTATTGTGAATGATTAACCAATAATGTTTTACAAAGATTTAAACTCTAAAACTTTAAAACATTAAACAGAGACATCAAAGCCATTCTCCAATATGCTTGATTCCCATAGCTGCAGTGTGCGAGTTGTGCTTCGCTTGCGGCAGAGGTTTAGTTAATGGATCTGATATGTTGTCATCAGTTCCAATTTTGCTTATCTCGACTTCTTTTCTTTCAACGAACTCTCGTAGAAGGTGAAATCTACGAAGTACATGCTTGACTCTCTGGTGGTGTCTAGGCTCTTTTGCCTGTACAATAGCTCCGTTATTATCACAATACAGGGCTACTGGTCCTTTAATGGAGGGGACTACACCAAGTTCTCCTATGAACTTCCTTAGCCATATAGCTTCCTTTGCTGCTTCATGTGCAGCAATGTACTCCGCTTCAGTTGTAGAATCCGCAATGGTGCTTTGCTTAGCACTTTTCCAGCTTACTGCTCCTCCGTTGAGGCAGAAGACAAACCCAGACTGTGATCTGAAATCATCTTTGTCGGTTTGGAAACTTGCGTCCGTATAGCCTTTAACAATTAATTCATCATCTCCACCATAGACCAGGAAGTCATCTTTGTGCCTTTTCAGGTACTTCAGAATGTTCTTGGCAGCAGTCCAATGCGCCTCTCCTGGGTCTGACTGGTATCTGCTCGTAGCACTGAGTGCGTACACAACATCCGGGCGTGTACATATCATAGCATACATTATTGAACCAATCAATGATGCATATGGAATCCCATTCATTCGTCTACGCTCATCAAGTGTTTTTGGGCACTGAGTCTTGCTTAGAGTCATTCCATGAGACATGGGTAGGTAGCCTCGCTTGGAGTCCGCCATCTTGAACCTATCAAGCACCTTATTGATATAAGTGCTTTGACTAAGTCCAATCATCCTTTTAGATCTATCTCTGTAAATCTTGATGCCCAATATGTACTGTGCTTCTCCTAGATCCTTCATCGAAAAACATTTCCCAAGCCAAATCTTGACAGAGTTCAACATAGGAATGTCATTTCCGATAAGCAATATGTCGTCGACATATAATACTAGGAAAGCAATTTTGCTCCCACTGACCTTCTTGTATACACAAGATTCGTCCGCGTTCTTGATGAAACCAAAGTCACTGACTGCTTCATCAAAACGTATATTCCAGCTCCTGGATGCCTGCTTCAATCCGTAGATTGACTTCTTTAGCTTGCATACCTTTTTAGCATTCTTTGGATCCTCAAAACCTTCAGGCTGTGTCATAAACACAGTTTCTGTTAAAACGCCGTTTAAGAAAGCAGTTTTGACATCCATCTGCCATATTTCGTAATCGTAATATGCAGCGACTGCTAACATTATTCGAATAGACTTTAGCATTGCAACTGGTGAAAAGGTTTCATCGTAATCCACACCGTGGACTTGCCTGTAACCTTTTGCAACCAATCTAGCTTTGAAAACTTCAAGTTTCCCATCCTTGTCTTTTTTCAGTTTGAAAACCCATTTGCTTCCAATGGCTTGGTAGCCATCTGGCAAATCGACCAAATCCCATACTTGGTTTTCAGACATGGAGTCTAATTCAGATTGCATGGCTTCTTGCCACTGCTTGGAGCTAGGGCTCGTCATAGCTTGCTTGTAAGTCGCAGGTTCATCACTTTCAAGTAATAGAACTTCATAGCTCTCGTTCGTCAAAATACCTAAGTACCTTTCCGGTTGAGATCTATATCTTTGCGATCTACGCGGGGTAACATTTCTAGATTGACCATGATTCTCACCAGATTCTTCTAAAGATCTCTGAGTTTCATCCTGAATGTCATCTTGAGCATTCTCTAGAGTTTGTTGTTCGACTCGAATTTCTTCGAGGTCTATTTTCCTCCCACTTGTCATTTTGGAAATGTGATCCTTCTCCAAAAAGACACCATCTCGAGCAACAAACACTTTGTTCTCAGATGTATTGTAGAAGTAATACCCCTTTGTTTCCTTTGGATAGCCCACAAGGATACATTTGTCAGATTTTGGATGAAGTTTGTCTGAAATTAATCGTTTGACGTATACTTCACATCCCCAAATCTTAAGAAAAGACACATTTGGAGGTTTTCCAAACCATAATTCGTATGGAGTCTTTTCGACAGCTTTAGACGGAGCTCTATTTATAGTGAGTGCAGCTGTATTTAGTGCATGTCCCCAAAATTCTAATGGAAGTTCGGCCTGACCCATCATTGACCTGACCATGTCTAGCAAGGTTCTGTTCCTCCGTTCTGACACACCGTTCCATTGTGGTGTTCCAGGAGGAGTCAATTCTGATAGAATTCCACATTCTTTCAGATGGTCATCAAATTCATAGCTCAGATATTCACCGCCTCTATCAGACCGCAGTGCCTTAATCTTCTTGCCTAATTGATTCTCTACTTCACTCTGAAATTCCTTGAATTTGTCAAAGGATTCAGACTTATGCTTCATTAGGTAGACATAACCATACCTACTGAAGTCATCAGTGAAAGTGATAAAGTAGCTGAAACCACCTCTAGCATTTGTACTCATTGGTCCACATACATCTGTATGGATTAAACCCAATAGTTCATTTGCTCTTTCTCCAACTTTAGAGAAAGGTTGCTTTGTCATTTTGCCAAGTAAACATGATTCGCATTTACCATAATCCTCTAAGTCAAATGGTTCTAGAATTCCTTCCCTTTGAAGTCTTTCTAAGCGTTTCAAGTTTATATGGCCTAATCGACAATGCCACAGATAGGTGAGATCTGAATCATCCTTTTTGGCCTTTTTGGTATTTATGTTATATACTTGTTTGTCGTGATCTAATAAATAAAGTCCATTGACTAATCTAGCAGATCCATAAAACATCTCTTTAAAATAAAACGAACAACTATTGTCTTTTATTATAAAGGAAAATCCCTTAGCATCTAAGCAAGAAACTGAAATGATGTTTTTAGTAAGACTTGGAACATGGAAACATTCTTCCAGTTCCAAAACTAGCCCGGAGGGCAACGACAAATAGTAAGTTCCTACGGCTAATGCAGCAATCCGTGCTCCATTTCCCACTCGTAGGTCGACTTCTCCCTTGCTTAACTTTCTACTTCTTCTTAGTCCCTGTGGATTGGAACATAAGTGTGAGCCACAACCTGTATCTAATACCCAAGAAGTTGAATTAGCAAGTATACAGTCTATAACGAAAATACCTGAAGATGGAACGACTGTTCCGTTCTTCTGATCTTCCTTTAGCTTCAAGCAATCTCTCTTCCAATGCCCCTTCTTCTTGCAGTAGAAGCATTCGGACTCAGAAGTGGGTTGACTGACCTTCCTCTTTGCAGATTTGGCGCCAGTTTGCTTAGTTGGGCTGGCCTTGTTGCCACCTTTCTTAGCATTCCTCTTCTTTCCAGATTTCTTGAACTTGCCCCCACGCACCATAAGCACATCCTGCTTATCACTTTTGAGCGTCTTTTCAGCGGTCTTCAGCATACCGTGAAGCTCAGTGAGCGTTTTGTCCAGACTATTCATACTGTAGTTCAGTTTGAACTGATCATACCCGCTATGAAGAGAATGGAGGATGGTGTCTATAGCCATTTCCTGAGAAAATTGCTGATCCAGCCGACTCATATTCTCAATGAGTCCAATCATTTTGAGAACATGTGGACTTACGGGCTCGCCTTTCTTAAGCTTGGTCTCAAGAATTTGCCTATGAGTCTCGAATCTTTCGACTCGAGCCAGATCTTGGAACATGTTCTTCAACTCACTGATGATTGTGAAAGCATCTGAGTTGATGAACGTTTTCTGCAGATCCGCACTCATGGTGGCGAGCATTAGACATTTCACATCCTTGTTGGCATCAATCCAACGATTGAGGGCAGCCTGAGTGACCCCGTCGCCTGGAGCTTCGGGCATCGCCTCATCTAGGACATACTCCTTTTCTTCCTGCATAAGAACTATTTGCAAGTTCCTTTGCCAGTCAAGGAAGTTTTTCCCGTTCAACTTCTCCTTTTCGAGAATTGATCGAATGTTGAATGAATTGTTGTTTGCCATATTAAAAACTACAATTGAAAAGAATAAACAAATAAATAACCATTCACAGTTTCTCTTAATAAACTTAAATTCTAGCATACATGCATAATTCAATGTTTATTAAGCATTTTATTCAAGTTATGTGTTCCGGCAGGTGTGAATAAAATGATTCCAAGATCCTAAAATCATTGAAGAACTAAGCACAGTTTGTCGACTTAATCCTAGAACATCTTAGGTAAGCAAAAGCCTTTTGCTAATAGTCTAGAAACTATTCTTGGTTGATAGGTACGTCTAAGAACTTATTAGGTAAACCTATCAAATTTGCCACGACATAAAAGGACTCCTTACTTATATCGTTGAGTTTCACCAAAACTAACATGTACTCACAATTATTTGTGTACCTTGCCCCTTTAGGACCAATAAGTAACACCTCGCTGAGCGAAAACTATTACTAGATTGATGTAAAGGATATCCAAGCAAGTGTATATTTTGGCATGGCACCTTTTAACTCAATTTTTAAGTTTGGAACTTAAGGCTCTTACTATGTTGGTTAGATTTTAAGTGAACTAAAATCCTTAATCATGCAACATAATCAAGCTTATGATCTCATGCATTTTAAGACATATTTAAAGAAATAAATAACTTAAAACATGCATAAGATATTTGTGATCTAGTATGGCCCGACTTCATCTTGAAGCTTTGACTTCAAAGTCCGTCTTGAAAATCTCCGTGGGAGGCACCATTTTCTTCAAATAGGATAAGCTATAACTAATTACAACTATTTGATGGTACGCAGACCATTTTGAATTGAAAAATAACTTTTGGTGCTTTAGACCAATTACATTCAAATTAATGGTACGCAGACCATATTTTCTATCCTATTTGGGCCATACTAGTCACTTCATAACCTGCAAAACAGTACATATATAATATATACCATTCACCCATTCATTATCATGAATGGCCCACATAGCTGGTTAGTAAAACACATTATGCATCACGTAAACATTTGCAGCAATTAATCAAGGGCACCAATAATCTACCAATTATTCAGTCCTTATTAATTCTAATCGAGTTGTTTTAACCTTAAGGATTTGTAGACCTAATCAAGAGTTTATGACTAAAAAGCGCTCCCACTCAAACCAATAAATTCATATGCTTTACTAATTTTAAACATAAAATTGTATTTCTAGTCTAACCGGAAACATACAAATTTAATTAAAATTTAAAGCTCATATAAATTTATAATTGAATCCAAAAATTTAATTTAATTTCAGTCGCATTTAAATTAATTCATGATTTTAATTTTAGTAAAATAATTAGAATAAATTCCATTTATTATAATTATAATATTCAAAATTAAAATCCAAGAAATTAATTCAAATTATTAATTTTAAAATTAATTAAAATTACGTGAACTGAAATTTTCAAATTAAACATTCAAAACGATCTAATCGTAACGCAAACACCCTATGCGTTGCACGCCCATGGGCCGTACGCACACAGCCATTGCTGGCCATGTGCGCGCAGCCCATGCGCTCGTCGCATAGCTGCTGCTGTCCTATCGCAAGCCTCCGCACAGCGCCCCATCGCACGCGAGCTATCGCTCGCAGTGCGCGCGCGAGATCGCTCGCTGGGCGCGCTGGCTCGCTCGCTGTGCGCGCGAGCCATCGCTCGCTGGGGCGCGACATCGCTCGCTGGGCGAGCGACATCGCGCGCTGCGCGCGCGAGCCATCGCTCGCTGGCGCGAGCCATCGCTCGCTGGTGCGCGACATCGCTCGCTGGGCGAGCGACATCGCGCGCTGCGCGCGCGAGCAGTGCTGGGCGCAGCGCTCGTGGCACGCGAGCTTGCGCTCGCTGCGCGCGAGGCTGCGCGCACTTGTGCGAGGCAGCGCGCGTTGTGGCGCAGCTCGCTTGCTGCCCACACGCGACTGCCTTGGCTCGCCCTTCGCCCATGCCCATTCGTTCATTGCTCGTGGCACACGACACAAGGCAGGGCTGCTGCCTTGTGCTCGTGCACTACGCCCTTGCTCATTGCATTCGTGCCGCACGGGCGACGAGCTCCCTTGCTCGTCGTCGCATGCCCGCATTATACAACACCCCTTAAGGGTAACACGAAGCGTCCATTGCTTCGTGCGTGCAAGTTATTTGAACGAATCGCATAAAAATTTAAAATTTATATTTAAAATTAATGACAAATTAATAAATATTATTAATTTCATAATTTTAGGGCGAAAAAATCGAAAATTTATTATCCAATTGATTTCCGATTGATATGGATTCAAGTCTAGGTCATAAAAATTTAAAATTTATCGTAAATTTACAATTTTTATGGTGGTTTTTAATCATAGGTTTCTAATTAAATTACAATTAATTATGAAAATCAAATTAATTCTAAATTATTCTAATTTTCAACAAATTAATCATAATTACAAATTAGATTGCATAATTAACAAGACTAGGCATTCAAACTTGTTAAACATATGCAGTAGGTCAATCAAAAATTCAAGATTTATCAACAAGAATCGCAAATATTTAATTTAACATCTTAAATTTACGAAATTTTGCATTCGAAAAACTAAAACCTTCGAAAAGTCATAGTTAGGCTTCGAATTTGAGAATTCTGGGTTCGGCAGAAAAATACTATTTTTGTCAAAATTTTAGAATGCCTTTTACATGCGGAATTGACACAAAAATCACTCAATTCGGATGAGTAACGAAGAATTTGCCGAAAAACTGCGTACGTATAATTAAATAAACGCAATTTGCAATTAATTAACAATTACGAAAATTAATCACCCCTTTTAATTCTTGCAAATTTGTAATATTTAACCATGTTCATGCAATTTAGATTATGAAAATAATAAGGGGCTCGTGATACCACTGTTAGGTTATGATACATATGACACTACATAGATCATGCGGAAACAACCATTAACCCAGGACAACATATTATTTACACATAATCATATAGCATAATTTAGATGCATACTCTTTGTTGCGTGCCCTCCCTAGCTGCGCCCGAACCGAACAAGAACAAGTCTTTTAGGACTCCAAGTGTCGTCCCTCCGTAGATAGTCCACAGCACGTCCGGATCCGCCTTAAGATTGACCAACTAGAATCGCCCTTAAGGTACTAGAAAATTTCGGCACTTTTGAGCAAGATGTGTGTTTGATTTTCTCTCAAAAAACTCACTTTTGAATACTTTGAAAACTTGTGTATAAATTATGACCCCTAGGCCTTTATTTATAGAGTTATGGAAAAGGAATCGTAATCCTAGTAGGATGCGAATTTAATTGGAATTAGAATCCTACATGAATTCTATTTAATTAATTTATCCAATTAGGAATAGAAATTTAATCATACACTGACTCTTGTAGATTCAGGAATCACGCATGAGCACAAACTCACACACACACGGCAGCCACAAGGGCTGCCCATGCGCGTGCGAGCAGCAGCCCGCGCAGCACGGCCCACGCAGCCGTGGCCCTTGGCGCGCGCTGGGCCTGCCTTGCGGTAGGCCTGGCCGCTGCCTTGGCTGGGCTTGTGGCGCGCATGCTTGCTGGGTGATGGCCCCGGCTTCGTGCTGGGCCTTCGTCCGGCAAGCCTCGTCCGATGCTAATTCGTACGATACGCTTCCGATTAAATTTCCATTTCCGGAATCTATTTCCGATACGAACAATATTTAACATTTCCGATTCCGGAATTAATTTCCGTTTCGAACAAATATTTAATATTTCCGTTTCCGGAATTATTTTCCGATTCCGGCAATATTTCCGATTCTGACAATATTTCCGTTTCCGGTAATATTTCCGATTCTGGTAATATTTCCATTTCCAATAATATTTTCCGATACGTACCATGTTTCCGTTTCCGGCAACATCTACGACTTGGATAATATTCATATTTCCGATACGATCCATATTTCCGTTTCCGGCAATATCATCGTTTCCGGAGTATTCATTTCTTGCCTGTGACGATCTTAGCTCCCACTGAAACCAAGATCCGTCGGTTCCGAATATTCATAGATGGAGTATTTAATGCCATTTAATACTTGATCCGTTTACGTACTATTTGTGTGACCCTACGGGTTCAGTCAAGAGTAAGCTGTGGATTAATATCATTAATTCCACTTGAACTGAAGCGGCCTCTAGCTAGGCATTCAGCTCACTTGATCTCACTGAATTATTAACTTGTTAATTAATACTGAACCGCATTTATTAGACTTAACATAGAATGCATACTTGGACCAAGGGCATTATTTCCTTCAGTAGAAACTTTCCTATCTCTTCTTACTCATGCTAAAATGCCTCTTGAGTATTGGTCAAATGCATGTGCTACGGCTGTTTATTTGATTAATCGTCTTCCAACTCCAACATTAAAGAATGCCTCACCTTATTCCAAACTTTTTGGAATTGAACCTAACTATACCAAACTAAGAAGCTTTGGTTGTCTATGCTACCCTTGGTTAAAACCATATACTAAACACAAATTAGACCCAAAATCCACCCCTTGTGTGTTTGTTGGCTACTCTTCAACTCAAAGTGCTTACTACTGTCTAGACCCTAAAACGTATAAAATATATACTTCTAGGCATGTGCATTTTAATGAGAAGAAATTTCCGTTTTCTGAAATTACCCAACAAACTCAATCTCTTCCACGTCTTCTAGATGAATGGTGTCCACTCTCATTATCTATTCTAATGTCAACTCCTCAACCTAATACACCTAATACACCTACTGCCTCTATCTCTCAAACCCCTCCACACTCTCCTCTCACTCCTCCCTTGGACATGCTAAGTCCAACTACAACACTACATTCCGCTGCCCACTCCTCCTCAACACCACAATCTGCATCTTAAATAAATGCTCTCTCCTCACCATCTACTTCTCCACCCACCTCACAAAATACCGACATACAACCTCCTCCGCAACCACATTATATTACCCGGCTCGTGAATGGTATTAGGAAACCTATTGAGAAACTTAATCTCAGTGCTACAGTTACAACAAAGGACACAACAAAGGAAACAATACCTAAGACTATAGCACAAGCTCTTAAAAGCCCGGTTTGGCGGAAAGCTATGGATGAAGAAATGTCCGCAATTGTTCGCAATAAGACTTGGGAGCTCGTTCCACCTTCAACCTCACAAAATGTTGTTGGCTGTAAGTGGATTTTCAGAATAAAGAAAGACAAAGATGGGCATATTACTAAGTACAAAGCTCGATATGTTGCAAGGGGGTTTAATCAAAGACCAGGTATTGACTACAGTGAGACGTTCAGTCCAGTTGTTAAACCAGCCACGGTCCGTTTAGTACTCTCTCTTGCAGTTTCTCAAGGTTGGGCGCTCCGCCAACTGGATATCAATAATGCATTCTTGCAGGGGACACTCAGTGAGGAACTCTATACCATTCAACCTCCTGGTTATGGTGATCCAAAATTTCCAGATTACGTATGAAAATTGAACAAGGCATTATATGGCTTAAAATAAGCCCCGAGGGCCTGGTACAAGGAATTACAACAATATTTGCTCAATCAGGGATTTAAAAACACTATTTCAGATACTTCATTATTCACTTTACATACTAATAGTGCCACTATTTATCTATTGGTCTATGTAGATGACATAATTGTAACCAGCAATGCTCCTGCAGTTCTTGAAGATTTTGTTACCCAACTATCTTCACGCTTCTCTCTCAAAGACTTAGGTGTCTTATCATACTTCTTGGGTGTGGAGGTTATGCAACATCCTAAAGGGCTATTCTTGAGTCAAAAGCAGTACATTGAGGACATCCTGTGCAAGGCAAATATGGAAGAAGCTAAGCCCGTTGCAACTCCTCTCGCAACTCATCCTCCATTGACACTTCATGGTACATTACTCTCCGATCCCACTGAGTATCAGACCTTCATTGGAAGTCTACAATACTTGAGCTTAACAAGGCCTGACGTTGCCTTTACGGTGAACAAGTTAGCACAGTATATGCAACGTCCAACCGAGGTTCACATGCAAGCTCTACGTCGACTACTACGTTACCTCCATGGCACCACACACATGGGATTAACCATTCATAAAGACTCTCCTCTCACTATACATGCTTACTCTGACTCATACTGGGCTCATGACAAAGACGACTTTATTTCCACAACTGCATACATTGTTTATTTGGGCAAAAATCCAATCTCTTGGACATCAAAGAAGCAACGTACTCGAGCACGGTCTTCCACTGAGGCTGAGTATAGAGCTGTAGCAAATGCAGCAGCAGCACTACTATGGGTACGCAATTTATTTACTGAATTATGTTGCAAAATTACACAAGCACCTGTGATATATTGCTATAATGCCGGAGCAACATATGTTAGTGCCAATCCCGTTTTCCACTCGAAAATGAAGCACTTAGGCTTGGATTACCACTTTGTGAGGGAAAATGTGCAATCTGGACTGCTCCGGGTGGCTTACATTTCTACCAACGATCAACTCGCTGATGCTTTAACCAAGCCACTACCCCGGACCACGTTTACCTCCTTGGTTCGCAAAATTGGTCTCTCTTGTTGGCCGACCATTTTGAGAGGGCGTGATAAGGATTGACCGAGTAAAGGTCAAGCCTTTATTATCTTGTAAATATTCTAGGAGTTAGTTTCCTATAATCTAGCTATAGTTATCTTATTATTGTAACAGCTTTGTGCAAAACCTAGAGGCGTACCCTAGCTTGTAATTAGTTATATATACTTGCTGAATCAATGAGAACAATTATTCCTTCTCTATCTATTCTCTACATCTTGACCTATGTGAGTACAATAATCTTTTTCCTTTTTTTCTTAATGATCTTTACCGTTACTATTTACAAAAATATTAAGCCAGACGAAATAAAGTGCATAAAAAGGGGAGTGACACTACAAGAATTTGCATCTTTAATGACAACATAATAACGAAGGGTAAAAACTCCGTCGTAAAGCCATTTGCGACGGGGCTAACAGCCATCGCAAATATCTTTTTACGACGGGTTAACGATGTGATTTTTCATTAACGACGGCCCTCTTTTATGACGAGTTCGCGATAGGAAATCTGTCATTAATCAACGATTATTGACCTTTAACGACAAGATGTCCCGTCGTTAATGGTACAATTTCTTGTAATGTGAGTATAATAAAATATAGATAAAGTAGGAAATTTCAAGAATGTGAAAAATATATTTACTCTTATATCCCATCGTTTCATCTCCCAGGCGTGGAGAAGCTTGAAAGAAGAAACACCTTTGAAATTTATGGATTCGACACTGATTGATTCATACTCGACTGATGAAGTCTTAAAAAGTATTCATTTAGGCTTATTATGCGTACAAGAGAATGCGCATGAGAGGCCAACCATGTCAACAATCGTCTCCATGCTCAACACTAACACTACTACTGGTGCACTTCCGACTCCGCAACGTCCTCAATTCTATTACAGTAATAGCAGTTCAGAATCATCTCAGGCGACATGGACTAATCAACATTGTGACTCAATGCTAACAATAAGTGAGATGAATCCCAGGTAGATGGTTTACATTGATGAAAAAATACACTATAAATTTGGTGAGAAAACACTAATTAAGAATACATGTTCAATCAATGCATCCAGCTCATTTGTCAATGCATCCAGCTCATTTGTCACAAGCTCAACATAAAGCAAGTAAAGATGCGGGAGAAGCTAAGGTGTGTTGAGAAAAATAACTAACATGGAAGAAGTAGAGGGAAATTGACTAACATATAAGATTGGTGGACAACTCACATATCACCAATTGGTTTTAGGATGAAACCCCTTGTTGACCCTAAAGTTTTGATGATGACAAAGCAAACTCTTGACTATTGGTTAAGTTATGTTGCAAATTAGGTCCCGAGATCCTTTTAAGGATAAAGCTAAGTTAGGGAGATTCTAGCAAAGTGGAATATATGCAAGTCACTTGATCCATGTCAGACACTACGTTGAATAATTAATCGTTTGGCAAGTTTAGAAAGGCGAGATCCTTAGGCGAGTTCCTGAGGCAAGATCCTCATACATTATGTGGATCCTATGTTACAGAGAAGGAACAAATTGTGAAGAATTCAAGTGAAACTTCCTAAAGGTGCAAGCATGAATACTATAACATATGAGATTATGTTTAGGATTTATGTAAGTATTTAATATTATTTATATGTAGTTTGGAACGAAAGGAATATAAGTATTTTGGTACGTTTATAATTGAAAATATTAACTGTAATTATAAAAAAGTTTTAATAAGAAAATCTTTGTTTTTAATAAATATAAACATAGGACTCTAATTTATATTTTCCTTGTTTTCCAAACAAAAGATTTTCCATGATCCTTAAAACTTTACCCAGTATTTTCCAATTAAACGTCCAAGTAGTGTTGAAATTGGTCTCCCCTGTTTCTCTCCAACTATGCCCAAGTTACTGAGCAGTAACAGTTAGTGGGAGTTGAGGGAAACATGGGTAACCAACCGTAGGTAAAACGTACTCCTCTATAAAAGGAAAAGAGTTTTCACTATTTCAAACCCACAACTGATCTTTGCAAATTATATCCTAAGAGAGCTTAAACGTTTTATCTAGGGAGTTCCTTGAGTTCCTTATTGCTATAAGCTTTATTACGTACTAGAGTTTGTTATCAAATTGTATTTTGAGTTTAAGGGTTGAGTGATCCTTGAGTGACTTAGAGTTAAGTCAGAGAGAGAAAGAGTGAGAAAAAGGAGCACATTAATCAACGGGGATTGCTGTGAGGAACTCGAGTTAAAGAGTATATTTGTAATAAAGGTATTACATTAATACAAAAGAGTTGTGAGGCTTCCTTCTTGATTAGTGTCAAGGAAGGTTCCTCGGTTTCATATCTTTCTTCGTTATTGATTTATGTATTGTTTAAATTTCGCGAGAAACTTACCCAAGTTCCCAAGAAACAATTCACCCCCCTCTTGTCAAGTGTTCCTACTAAACTATCAGTTGGTATCAGAGCAGGATCTCACAAAAATACAGGAAACCCTGTTGAGAAAAGTTCCTGGAAAGTATGAACACTCACGAGAAACTCGAGGAAGGTTATTCAACTCAAAGACCTCTAATGTTCAAGTGTAAAATTCTACACCTACTGGTAGAACAGGATGGAGATCTTTATCAAGGCAGAGAATTATCAAGTCTGGCGAGTCATAGAAATTGGCGATTTCGAGGTAGCAACGACCAATGCTCAAAATGAGGTAGTTTCTAAACCCATGTCTAAATTTGCTAAGGAAGATTTTGAAAAATATGAAATCAATAATGCAATGGCTGTGAAAATCCTGCATTGCGACATTGGACCTCATGAACATAACAGAGTTATGGGGTGCAAGATCGCAAAGCAGATTTGGGATCTCCTTCAAATAACTCATGAAGGAACGTTCTAAAAAAGATTTGTTAATGTCTAGGTATGAACGTTTCAAAATGCAACCAAGAGAAACAATCCAGGAAATGTGTACTCGTTTCACTAACATCACTACTGAGCTAGTTTCTCTTGGAAGAATTATTCCCTCTGATTAACAGGTTAAGAAGATACTAAGGAGCATGCCACAGGATAACGTACTAGGGAACATAAACTAAAAATAAAATGAAAATCTAATCGGACTCCAAAAGGTGGGAGGCGTAAGCTAGAACTTCTTACGCGCCTCCCACCTTTTCGAGTCCGATTAGATTTTCATTTTATTTTTAGTTTATAAAAAATCGTAACCGCGAACCGTACCGAAAATCGAAAAAATCGACATAAATGAACGGTAAACCAAATCGAAAAAATAATATAAACGGTTACGTTAACCGAACCGGCAAAATTAACGGTGAAACGAGTCGATTACGGTTACAATTTTTGACAAAACGGTTAAGTGAATAAACCGAATTTTTTTTTTCAAAAAAATTATTCAATTTAATTTAGTTGGAGGTGACAAAATCACAAAATTATAGGTAAAGTATTTTAGTAAAAAATGTTTGTTTGTACACAACTAGCCCAATTAGTATACTTACTTCTTAGGCTCTTAGCCCATTAGTCATTTCTTGAAACAATAAGTAGTAATTTTGTTTGAACTTGATGAACTTGTATAATTTTAGACGTTGTTTAGACTTATTTTTGTTTGACTTGATCTTCTATTTCAAATTGTTATTTTTTGTAAAAAAATAATACGATAAATGTGATCCAAAATAAAAAAAAATGTAATAGCGGTTTATGGGTAACCGGGTAACCGTACCGAAATTGCGGTTAACCGTTTAAATAGTAACCGATTTAAACGGTACGGTTACGGTTCATGAAAATATCGAACCGAAATGTTTGATTTCCGAACCGAATTAAGTTTCGGGACGGTTAATTACCCATAAACACCCCTAGTAAGAAGAACAATCCTATGTCGTATCACCAGTAAATATGTTTGATAAACTAGCTAGCTTGTAGTCGTTCCACTTTGTAGATAATGCACCTCTTAAATTTCTGACCCACTATACAATATATCAGTAAATATGTTGAATATTGGCGAGCGTCCACTTTGAAGACCTTGCCTTTTACTGTATCTAAAAACATAGGAGCAAATTAAACAAGTGAATAGTGGAATTTGACGTGGTTTTTCCTCCACTTCACTTAGCTTCCTAGTGAACTAGTAATTGGGTTGGAAAATTCTATTCGAGCAATTCCAACAAAAGACTAATCATACAGATAATAGTCATCGGTCAACAATGACGACAACAAAAACGTTAGGGAAACGTTGCCAACAATAAAGTTTTAGAAAAGTTTGAAACAATACAAAAGGTTGCCGTGTTAATATTTCTTTGTGGGACCAAACCCACAAATTGAAAATTATTGTTGTTACTTGGAAGTTGGAAATTATCATTTTGAGTGGTGAAGGGGTTCTATAGTTTACTCATATACTTTGGTCGATATCTCAAACCATAAAAATGGGTAAAGAAATAAGATGGTTTTCGGTATTTTTATCCATCTATTTTCAAATTATCTTTTTGTTCATTTCCAAATCAGTAAACGCTCAGTGGGGAATATACTGCCCAAACGACACCATGTTCGCAAACAATAGTCAATATCAAGCCAATCTCAACACCGTCTTCCGTTACCTCTCCTCAAACGCTACCGACCCCACCGGCTACCATCAAGCGGTTTCCGGCCACGACAACCCAAATAGCGAGGCCGTCTATGGCCACTTCCTCTGCCAGGGAGACATAAACGCCAGTTCATGCCATGATTGCGTCACCGCTGCCACCACCACCGACCTACCTAAGAAATATTGTCCCAACGGAAAAGTTGCCATGATATACTACGATACATGTATGGTAAGGTACTCAAACCAATCATTTTTTGGTAAAATGGACGGGTGGCCAGCGTGGCCTATGTCGAACCAGAATAATGTAACTTGGAACATGACCCGTTTTAAGGAACTATTGTACAATATGATGTACAATGAGATTGCTAAACGTGCTCCAAATGGGTTGCATAAGAAATTTGCAACTGATATTGCAAATAATACAATCTTCCAAACAATATATGGGTTGGGTCAGTGTACACCGGATTTGACCCCTAGTGATTGTAATATATGCTTGGAGAATGGTATTGCGAAGTTGGAGTTGGCTCAGGGTTCACGATATTGGCAGGCTAGTTGTGTTGTACGCTACGAGATATATCCTTTTTTTGATTTATCAACGCTCCCGCCAACACCTCAACCGTTGCCACCGCCTCCGCCGTTGCCACCACCTCCACAACAGTCTCCCACCAGTAATTCTATCTACTCTGGAGGTACGTTAACTTTTGCCTCTTTATCCAAGTTATATACTATCTCTGTTTCAAAATGATATTTACACTTACTATTTGGACTGACTCCGGTGCAATGTTTGACTGTTAATATATCTAATTCTGTACGACAAATTTTTTTAAAAATTTGATATTTATAAAATACATTTTGAGAAGAATCTAGCAAGATATCTCATCATAATTTTTTATAGATATAATAATTTGAATTTATGGTCAAAATTTTGATTATTTGACACATTTTTCAAAGCGTAAATAATTTAATGAACGGAGGTAGTACAAGTAGTATTGTAGTCAAATGCTTTCTCGTCCAAGAAAAAATGTTACTCCACATTGTCCTAATCCAAAATACCCATTCTAGCTTAAACATTTTTTTTATGCAAGCACAATAGATTAAAAAGTTAAAGAGCTACAATAGTTTGTTCATGCAAATCTATCCTCCAAGAGTAAATCCGAAATAAAAATCGGGGTAGTTCATACGAAACTAAATCATAGCTAGCTACTACCTCCGTTTTAAAATAATTTTTTCCGTTTTAGTCTATTTCATTAATGTTCTTGACTCTTTGCTTTATTTTATTTTTGGACATGAAAATT
Source organism: Spinacia oleracea (assembly GCF_020520425.1). Classification (NCBI taxonomy): domain Eukaryota; kingdom Viridiplantae; phylum Streptophyta; class Magnoliopsida; order Caryophyllales; family Amaranthaceae; genus Spinacia; species Spinacia oleracea. Next base: position 10,623,610 of record NC_079492.1, on the reverse strand, counting down.
TACTACTTACCCTTCTTTCCCCATAATATTTACAATTTTCTACCCAATTTTTATTACTCTATTTATTTTTTTTCTTACTTCCACCCACCTTCTTACACATTTCTCTTACTTTATCCATATTTTATTATATTCAAACAACTTTTCTACTTTTGTCTTAATATTTGAACAAACAATAACTGTAAAGATCTTTATGAAACGAAGATAGTATTACATTAGTGCACAACTATTAGTAGTACGATAGTAGTGCACCAGTTTCAACTTTCATTGGCCAAGAGTCCAAGACAGCTTGTCTGAAAAAATTGCCCTTGTTTATGTTTTGTATTCCCCACTGGGCGTTTACTGATTGAAATGGCTTGTAAGTAGACACTGTGGGCCGGCTGAGGTGATAATTTTCTAAAGATGGTTTGGTTCGAATCGTACTTCGATCTGAGCCCACATGTTTGTGCCCGAAAGGATCCAACCCACGCAAAGTCCACTTCTATTGTGTCGGATCGGGTCACAAGTTTCAAAAAGTGTGTACCAGGCACGGCCTAAGCGGCTAAGCCCACATGCTCTCGTAGCGAGCTGGCCATCGTGCCTAAGCCTAATTTCACTGTGGTATGTCATGTCGGGTTAACCTGTGTCTTTCCTTTTCGTGCTTTTTCCTAAAAATACGGTCTATCATAGCCCACGACTTTGTGTCCATGTCGAGCCTTGTGGTGCCCCGGGCCGGCCCGGCCACTGTCATCCATTAGTTTTTCTTTGTTTGTGTATAGGTCTACCCACTACATACCCGTTATTTTTCAGACTGGGCCAACAACCAAATCCGATAATGAGCTGAGTGGCCTGACTAATTTATATAGTTGCCTCCGATTATTATGTAAACATTGATGTTTCTCATTTAATGTAAAATGTATCTATGCAGGGAAAACAATCTCAACGAAGGTGATTGTCGCCGTCGTCGTCCCCTCATTGGCCGTCTTAGTGGCATTAGTCGTTGTAAGCATTTGTTGCCCGAAATACAAGACAAATAAGGAGTATGACATCGCAAAATATGGTAAGTGAGCTGATTAAATTCTCTATCAATTAACCTATGATTGGAAAAATAAAAAATTGCATAATTGATCTTTTTTTTTTAATGGCTACGTTATTATTTCTTTGAATGATGTTGAAGGTGATGATTTGCCAACCGTTGAGTCTCTGCAATATGATCTAGCAACGCTTCAGTCTGCAACAAATAACTTCTCAGATGAAAATAAATTGGGTGAAGGTGGATTTGGTAGTGTTTATAAGGTAAAGAACAATATTTTCTCATTAGATGATTAGAGGTTGTTGGTACAATGTGATAATTAAATTTAGACATACCGTATACTATTTCTTAGTATTATCACCTACGAATTAAAATGTTGAAATCTAATGTTACCCACGTGTGACTTGTCCTATATTGGAGAAATTATAGAGAAAAGAAAATGCATGCTACCTCTGTTTCATAAAGATCTTTACGATTATTATTTGCAAAAATATTAAGACAAAAGTAGAAAAATTGTTTAAATACAATAAATTATGAATAAAGTAAGAGAAATGTGTAAAAAAGTGGGAGGGTGTAAGAAAACAAGTGAATTAATTAAGAGAAAGTGAATGAAAAATTGTAAATATTGTGGGGTAAGAAGGGTAAAGTAGTAAATTTTATGTCCAAAATAGTATAAAATAAAATGTAAAGAACATTATGAAACGGACTAAAACGGAAAGTGTAAAAATCACTTTAAAACGGAGGTAGTACCAAATTACTTCCTTTGTTTAGAACTAAAATGCTATTAGATCCCATGTCTGTTGGGCCTTTCAAAGTTGGGTATTGAATTTGGATGTCCATTCTGAATGACGGATTATAATACTTTCTGGTGTGATCTAATTTGAGGAGACTCAAACTACTCTCACTATTGTCAATTGATTTTAACGTGAAACAACGTACAATTCATTAAGAAAATGACCGATTTAAATTTCTACGTATTTTCAACAGGGTACACTATCAAACGGGCAAGAGATAGCAGTCAAGAGGTTGTCTAAGAACTCTACTCAAGGAGTACAAGAATTCAAAAATGAGGTCTTAGTAGTAGCCAAACTTCAACACCGGAATTTAGTGAAGCTATTGGGATTTTGTATTGAAGGGAAAGAAAAGTTACTGGTGTATGAATATTTGCCCAACAAGAGCCTTGACTGTTTTCTTTTTGGTACAATATACTTCCTTCATTCCTTCATTATCATAAAGATTCGTCTAAAACTTTCGATAAGTCATACTGTGGTACGCGTAATGTGCAGATCTTGAAAATGAAGGAATACTTGACTGGGGTACGCGTTACAAAATTATAAGAGGCATAGCTCGGGGAATGCTTTATCTCCATCACGATTCTCAACTAAAAATTATACATCGAGATCTTAAGGCAAGTAATGTCTTGTTGGATGCCGACATGAATGCCAAAGTTTCAGATTTTGGCATGGCAAGGATTTTTGTTGTGGATCAAACCCAAGACAACACCAACAGGGTTGTTGGAACACAGTGAGTACAGTTCCATATTAGAAAGTACGAAGAAAAAATACTTTTACTACAAGAATTTGTATCTTTAATGAAAAATCCCTTCGCAGAAGGCAAGCCTTTTGCGATGGGATAACAACAAAACAAAGACGGGAACAACCGTCGCAAATTTCTTTAACGGCGGGTTAACGACGGAATTTCCAATTGATGGCGGCCCCATTTTATGACGGGTCCGCGACAGGAAATATTGTCGTTAAACAACGATTATTGCCCTTTAGCGACCGTATTTCCCGTCGTTAATGGTACAATTTCTTGTAGTGTTTCCGTTAATTTCTAAAGGCACTCCTATAAAACGATGTCTCTTGCAGTGGCTATATGGCTCCAGAGTATGCAATGCACGGACAAATCTCTAACAAATCCGATGTATATAGTTTTGGCGTCTTAGTGTTGGAAATAATTAGTGGCAAGAAGATTACTTCATTTTATCTATCAGGCGAAGAACAAGACCTAATAAGCTATGTAAGTATTTTTCTTTTTCTTTTTCTTTTCTGATCGAAACAACGAAATAAAATGTGATTTGGCCTAATTTTATAACAAAATCTGCAGGCATGGAGACAATGGAGAGATGGCTTGTCTACGGTATTTGTTGATCCAACCATAAGAGATTCGTGCTCAATGGACGAAGTAATGAGATGCATGCATCTAGGATTGCTATGTGTTCAAGAATCTGCAGATGATAGACCGACTATGGCAACAGTAGTCCTTACTCTAGACAGTTATTCGATTACTCTTCCGGTGCCTGAAGTACCAAGTTTCTTCACTAAGAGTAGTGTTTCGAATAAGGAGATTGGTTATGATCAATCATCAGGCAAATCAGCACCGTGGTCGGCAAATGACGACTCAATCACTGAATTTGAACCTAGATAGATAAAAATATATATCTTTAACGACAACCTAATCCTCGGGCAATGCCTGTGATGATATTGTAGCGTGTAGGCCAGTCCAGTTCTCCTTGTTTTCTAGAATCCGAGGCACATATAATAATAAGTTACGTAGTACTACCTCCGTTTTAAAATGATCTTTATACTTTTCGTTTTAGTCCATTTCATGCACTCCCAGAATTTGTATCTTTAATGACAACTTAATAATGACGGGTCAAATATCCGGTCGGAAAAGACTTTCGCGACGGGGAGAATAACCAAACCAACACAGGAACAACCGTTGCAAATGTCTTTTACAACGGGTTAACGACGGGATTAACCATTAAAGACGGACCCCTTTTGTGACGGGTTAATTCGCGACACCAAATTCCGTCGTTAATCAACGATTATTAGCGTTTAACGACGGGATTTCAACGCTTATTGGCGTACTCGGTACGGTCCCATTTTAAATTAAACTTTTGACTTTTCAAAGTCAAATTTATAAAATTTCACTTTACTATTTAGTTACAGTAATTACTTACGAAATACATGAAATTATATAAATCTACATTAAATTAAAATTAATAAAACCTCTATATAATCTTGTTGAAATAAATATGATACTTTAGATAGAGTCTAGAGCACATAGGTTTGTCCTCAACACCGTTTATTGACTTATATAATGCTCAATCTCCATCATACATTCATACTTCTGCAGATTATGTATTAAAAATACGAAGTGAGTATAATGACAAAAAGTGTTATTGGGAAAAGAAATAAAAAAGTTTTATACTCCCTTAATACTTGCACCGCTTTCTTTTTCGGGGCGTCCCTTAATACTTGCACCGCTTCTATAAATGGAAATCTTTACCAATATTATATTATTTCTCACACTTACCTACTACCCCACCTACACCCCTATTTCCTACAAAAAATCATTTAAAAATCAACACCCCTCACTCACCACTCCTCACCCCTTACACATTTCCCACTAACTATATTAAAAAAAATACCACACTATCAACAAACACCCGTTAAATTAATAAGTCAATTCAAATGTCTTAAGCTCCGGATCGGTCAAACCGGTACGAGTATTAAGGGACGGAGGGAGTATTTATTTACCTCTTGGCAAGTTACGCCTAAGTCTGGGATTGCAAAGCATGTTTCTAGCGTTGAGCAGCTCACTCAAAGCCTCAGTTATCTTCATTCGGTCGTGTGGCATATGACTTGAGCAAGCAACTCCAATATTTACCACCAACATCATGCACTCCTCTTTTTTTTGCAGCATTGCTTGGATCCTTGGTTCTGTTTCGCCAGCTACGTCGTCACTTACATCCTCCATAAGTGTAGAGTCAACAATTTGCAACACCTGGTCAGGCAATGCTACCTTTGCATACATATGGAGGTTGAAGTCTTCCTTGAACATATTATCAGTCGGTCTTTTTCTTGTCATAAGCTCAAGCAATAGAATTCCATAACTGTATAAATCAGCCTCGGGGGATGCTTCACCTCCCAAGCCATACTCTAGGACAAAGAAATTCTATCGAAAGTTAAAACTTAAGAATAAACAAAACAACATCGTGAACCGTTTATGTTTGAATGTAACTTTTAAATATGGTCTGCATATCACGGAGTATTTTTGTAATAATAATTAGATTAGTTATTTCAATTACTTCAAGCATGTATTTAAAAATTCTAGTTTTAGTTAGCATTTCTTTACTTGCATATAATTTGTTAGTTTCTATCTTTGAGTCCTTGTTTACCCTACAAGAAATTGTATCATTAACGACGTGAAATCTCGTCACTAAAAGCTAATAATCGTTGATTAACGACGGGATTTTCTGTCGCGAACCCGTCATAAAAGAGGGTCGTCATTAGTGTAAAATCCCGTCCTTAACCCGTCGTAAAATAAATTTACAACAATTATTCTCGTCTTTATTTGGTTGTTATCCCCGTCGCAAAAAAAATTTGCGACGAGAATTTTAACATATTGTTATTAGGTTGTCATTAAAAATATACACAATTTTCTTTTGAAATTCGATTTGACAAAGCAAGGAATCAATTGTGATTATGTTCGGGAGCTTTAACTTTTAAGTAATCCAAGTATCTAACAAAAGAAACTATTTATTTAATGACAAAAAAGTTTCAAGCTATATCCTAGAATTCTAAACAAAACGTTTCAGGTACAGAAAGAGAATAAAATATATTTTGGTTATCTAATGCGCTAATTAATTAATTAAGATAAAGTTACATGGTAGATAAAGCGCAATTTAGAAGGTGAACCATGGTGCACATAGAGCATGGTGCACCTTAAGAACATTAGTATATAATTAAAAGAACATCTGGTTACGTAAAAAGAACATCGACATATATTTTTTTTATATTTTTAATAAATTGTGATTTTTTATAACAAAAAAGTAAAACATTATATTGCATGTTCTTTTGTCGTAGTGTCATGTTCTTTTATTTATGCACATGTGTTCTTTTGGTGCACATGGTGCACCATGCTCTATGTGCACCATGGTTCATAGTCCACGGATTGATAGATAAAGTTATATTGGAGTGGTATATTACGATGTGAAAGGGTATATTTCCTCTGTTCTTATTTACATGATACAATGGAGTTTTAGACACTATTTACACAAGCTCTTTTGACTTCCTTTTGTGATTTAAACATAAGAAAAAACGTAGTTGTGTGAGGTCTTATTAGATTCGTCTGAATAAATATTTTTAAAATATCAACTTTTTATAATTTTTTTTGATCCATAATTAGAGATATTAATGTTTGAAATCGTGCATTGACAAACGTGCCTAAATAATTGTGTCATTTAAAAAAGAACGGAGGAAGTATATAGTTACCTGGAGCAACATAGCCAAGAGTTCCCCTGACTCCACTTAAACTTGAACTGCTTTGTTTTGGGTGGAGGGGTTGACCAAGAACCTTTGCTAACCCAAAATCTGCTACATAGGCGACCATGTCATTATCAAGCAATATGTTACTTGGTTTAAGGTCGCAGTGCACTATCGAGGTTTCACACTCACATTGAAGATAGTTGAGTGCCTGAGCCACGTCAATGGCTATACTCACCCTTTGGAGAAGGCTGGGGTTACCTCTTTCATATAACCATTTATCAAGACTTCCATTGGGCATGAACTCATAGACAAGAGCTTTGAAATCATTTCTTTGATAATCTTGACTTGAGCAAACTGTTAGTATCCCAACCAGATTACGGTGACGAATATATCTCAATGCCTCACACTCTGCCATGAAACTCTTAGATCCACCTCGTTGTTGCAAGTTGAGAACTTTAACAGCAACTGTCCTTTCATCAAGCATCCCTTTAAACACGGACCCAAAAGTACCTGATCCAAGTACATTCGCTGGAGAAAACCCATCAGTTGCTTTGAATAGCATGCCGTAAGACACTTTCAAAAATGGCTCCTTTACTAATGCGGCCGAAGAGGTAGATTTTCGTTTCTTGATACGACTTTTCAAGTACAACCATATGCATGTGACCATAGAAAATACTCCAATAAATGAACAAATTATTGGAATTATTATTTTCGCCTTGAAAGAACGGGACATGCTTTTGTTTCTCCTAGCTTTCTCCACACATTTTGGTAGATTTAGCTCAGGGATTCCTCCGCAAAGCCTACTATTGTCAGCAAGAAATATTGCACTTGCATTTGCAAATATTCCTTTTGTTGGAACTCTTCCCTCAAAATTGTTGTGAGATAAGTCAAGATATGTTAATGGAAATGTAGACAAATATTCTAGAACAGGGCCTGAAAGATTATTATGGGAAACATCAACTATCAAAAGGCTTTTTAAAGAGGCAACTGATGGAGGAATTGGACCATGAAAAAAATTATGACCCATGTATAAATATTCAAGAGAGGCTAAGTTGCTAAAGACATCTGGAATTTCTCCGGATAAATTATTTTTAAAAATACCAAAAAGTACTAAATTTATTTGTTTGCTAATCTCCAAAGGAAGTGACCCTTCAAAACTATTATAAGACAAATCTAATTGAATAAAATTGGTATTCACAAAGAGGTCACTAGGCAAAGATCCATTTAATTTATTTTGGGATAGATCCATAACTAATAAGTTTACACAATTACCAAGGCTTGGCGGTATGTTGCCTTGCAATTGGTTATTGTCTGAGTAGAGCCGTCCCAAACGCGTTAAATTACCAAATGAATTGGGAATTTCACCTGTTAGTTTGTTCGACTGGATAACTAAATTCTCTAGCTTCTGAAGCCTCCCAAAGTCACGAGGAATGGTTCCTGTGAGTCCACAAAACCCCATATCTAAATATTTGAGGTTTATGAGATGACTAATACCTGGAGGAATTACTCCGGTTGTTGGATTGTTCCCAATTGCGAGCCCGGTTAAGGTAGTGGAAAAATTGGCCATAACTTTGGGTACTATTCCTGTAAAATGATTCCCTCGCACGTCTAGGGTTTCCAATATACTACAATTAACAAGTGTACTAATAAAGTTGATGTCACCTATAAGATTATTGTAAGAAATATCGAGCAAATTGAGGTATTTGAGGTGTCCAAGATGAAATGGGATGCTTCCTCTGAAGTTATTTTTTGACAGGTTAATATATTCAAGACTTGTGAGGTTTAGCATGGAGATTGGAAAGGGTCCCGAGAAAGAGTTACCCCCTAAATCAAGACAATACAGTTGAGGAAGTGTGAAGCCTACATTTTCTGGTATGGTTCCTTGCAACTGGTTATCAGTCAACTGCAAAAGTTGAAGGGAGGAAATGTTGAATATGGACCGAGGTAGAATACCTGACAGTTTATTTTCTGCAATTGTAACAACAGCTAGGCTTCTCATTCTAGAAATATTGTCAGGAATAGTTTCCTTGAAAGCGTTATAGAAGCCAACTAAGAATTCCAAGGAGGTAAGATTAGCTACTACCTTGAAGAGAGGTCCCATGAAATTGTTGGAGTAAACATATACTCCCTCCGTCCCTTAATACTCGCACCGGTTTGATCGGTGCGGAGTTTAAGACATTTAAATTGACTTATTAATTTAATGAGTGTTAGTTGATAGTGGGATATTTTTTATATAGTTAGTGGGAAATGTGTAAGAGGTGGAGAGTGGTGAGTTGAGGTATGAATTTTTAAATGATTTTTTGTAGGGAATAGGGGTGTAGGTGGGGTTAGTAAGTAAGTGTGAGAAATAATATAATATTGGTATAAGTTTCCATTTATAGAAGCGGTGCAAGTATTATGGGACGGCCCGAAAAGGAAAGCGGTGCGAGTATTAAGGGACGGAGGGAGTAGCCCTTTAAGGCCAGACACCGCTCCTAGTCCCATTGGTAACCTTCCTTGTAATTTATTGCGGCTTACATAAAGATATTGGAGGTTGATGCAACCCGATATGTTGGCTGGAATTTCTCCAGTGAGGCTGTTGTAGGCTGTTGTTGTGGAGATCTAGTTCTTCTAGTCTAAACAGACGACCAATCTCAGGTGGGATTCCGCCATGCAAATTGTTGTCTTGTAGAACAATCCCCCTCAGGAAACTCAGATTTCCAATGAAGGGAGATAAGGTTCCAGCCAAACCTCTTGCTGGAAGAAATAACACATTCACCCTCTTATCTTTAGCCCCGCAAATCACTCCCTCCCAAAAACAATGGTGACGAGAGCGATTCCAAGATCTCAAAACTCCCTCAGGATGATCCATTAGTCCACTTCTGATTGCTAACATTGCCATATGCTCCGTCTCATTTTGTCGATAACCAATACTACGGAAATGCAAGGCACTAGTTTCTGTAAGATGTTGCGTAACAATTATAGAAAGAAAGAGGGCAAGGGCTGGTAGTTTGGAAGATGGGATGGGTGGTTTTATCTTAAATGTTTTCATTTTTCTATGTGTTTGTATAACTTTAGAGTGTGTTTTCGAGCTTCTATTCTCATTCCCTTTTTATATGTAATTCACTACAAGTATTAGCGTATCTTTTTTCTCTATATCAATTATGCACCGCGATTTGCTCATGGCGGATTGAGGACAAGTCTTTGACAGGTACGACATACGGGAGACTTCCCTAACGTATTTCATCTATATATTACGGAGTATACTAAAAGAGAGGAAATCAATGCAGTGATGACAAATGTCATTACATGATTCGCCTCTCTTTTAATATAAATAATTAAGTTTAATAAAAAATTAAAGCAACAAAATTTTCAAATACCAATAATATCACGTAATTTGTGAATAACTTCCCAAAAAATAGGACTGAGATTTACATATACATAAAAAAAAAATCTATTACATAATCTGTAAATTGATTGCGAAAATGAGTCAAACTTATTATGGAAAATTACAAATGAAATGATATTGTTTTATCTTAGCCATAAGTAGCCGCTAATCTTTAACATTGTTTAAAATTGCAACAACATTTGCCAAAAAAATAGTTTATGAAACTTGATTAAAATAAGAAAACTTTTATATACTCATATACTTCATCTCTTTTCCATGTTATGAAGTATAAGGAGTACAGTATATGCTAATCTACTTGTACACTTGCGATAACCTTTGAGATAAAAATATTCCATGTTCCAATAATCCTTTTCATAAAATATTATAAAAAATGTATATAAAATATCTCATGTATTACATGTATATTCACTATATATGCTGTCCCTGAGATCACCCCTTGCAAAATTTTAGAAATTAAAGCCGGAGATTGTGAGACTTTGATTGTTGACAAAAGTTAGATAAAATTAATGCTTATTACATTTTTGTTTTCTTCTAAAACTTGATAATACTAATGCTTTAAGAGTCAAAATTACAGTTTAAATAATTAAGGGAATAAAATTCTTAATTTATCTCTTAAATTCCGCAATTTAGAACGAAAAATAAATTTCAAATGACATGCAATCTGACAAAAAACAAAAAAAATGCAAGAACCTAATATGTATGCATTCAAGTAAATTTTGAATTGACTATTAATTATAATTGACTGTGAATGAAGCTAATTAAGAAAATAATTGATTATAAATTTCATTCAATAAAATTGTCATCTAAAACAAAATCATATTGTTAAGAAAGTAATTATTTATTTAAGGAATAGACTTAAAAAAAAAACAAAGTAAATAAGTTAAATTGAAAATTTAGAAAAATAAGAAATTAAGGAAATAATCAATAAATATAACTTATGATAAAATTTTCTAAAAAAATTTAGATTAAAATTAATGTTGAGATTCATCTCAAACTAAAAAAAATAGTTAAAATTGTGCAACTATTTAAAAATGGTGGTAGTATTGTAATAAAAATTAATATGTATTAATATGTTTGCAACAACATAAATATTTTGAATATGCTAATGTAAAGGATTTCAATATCACTTATATATAAATTTTCGTGCAAATTTAACATTTTGATATGTAAACCGTGCATCACACTTTATGATCGGACGATTTTGGTTTTAGGTTGGGCTAACGACGAAGATAGACATTGATGATTGATTAATAAATAGAGATTTTGTGTTGATGAGCGGGTTTAAGGATATCATGTACCCACCCTGGTGATGGAGCGAGTTTATATTTATTGGATTTGAAGACACTCAATAAATCCAAATTATGTATGTCACTTTTTAAAATTATTTTATCAACATAATCAGTTTTAATACCCTGAAATCAGCATATGTCAATTTATTCAAAAGTTAGGTGAAAAATAAAGTAAATTATCTACCGAATATAGGGATGTTAGATTGTTAGCGGGCGGGTTCTTTGGGAGATCCCTCACGGATTCGTCTCATGGCCTAGCGGGGATGGAGGATAGTTTTGGTGGGTAATGGGGTTAAAAAAATGTACTCTACACGGGCGATAAGGCGGTGATGAATTTTAGATTGGACCTGCCTTCCTTGATTATCCTTCATCTTATTCATTATAAATATATCAATATTTTTTTTTACTACTGATTCTATTCTAATTTAATCGTCACACTTTCTAATTCTTTTTTCGATCGCCCAATTTAATTTCCATTCTCCACTTCTTTTATGGTATGAACTCACTAATATATTACCTCTCTCTTCTCACTATTAAAAATTAAGGTTATCACTTATTCTCTCATTCAATTAAAATACTTTTGCCTTTGAATATAATAGATAAGCCAAAATCTACTTATCGTATAAAACTTCGTGAAAACTTAATGTGACAATTAAATTGAGACGGATAGAATACTATCCTACATATTATGTACTATAAATTTTGTTTATTTACTCAATTACTCTAATCAGATAACCGAATTGTCGAATACTCTAGAAAAAAGATTTAAAATTCAAACTCTCTTACCGAAAGTATAGGTGAGTCTAGGGGAGGGTTTGAGGTGGGTGTGGATGCGCTGGTGGGTGGTGGAGCAGGGATGAATTTTGTTTTCCTCCTCGAGACGGGGATTGGGAGGGGTGGCTATTGTTCCTATCACTGGTGGTGGGACGGGGATGAAATTTTTAGGCGGGTACGATGTAAAGGTCGCGCCTCGCCTCAAAGTGATCTCTAGCTAAATAAAGTAAATGGTGAGGTTACGTGTTAAGTGGTCGAATAATGTGGCAGATGAGGCGAGTATTAAGTAGATATGACTATCGAAGGGAATGGTGGATGTTTTTGTTTTATTTTTTAGACAAGTGATGAATTAAGATGAATATAATTTTGTCCATGTACCCTTTTTTGTTTTATTTTTTTAACAAGTAAGACGACTAATAAGGCAATAACGAAATTATCCATCATTAATTTTAATTAGGAGAATATTTATAACCTCTATTTTGATTATTATTGTATACCATTATAGTTTAGACTTCATATAAATTTATATTTAGATTACAAACCGTGATTTGCCTCTTTTGCATTATCTCAATAAGATTTGTTGATGATAATTGTTTATAGCTATAGTTTAGTAAAAGTTTAGATATGCAAATTTAATATTCATATCATAAATCGTGCATCGCACGGGTACTATACTAGTTTCTCACTAATCAAGTGGACGAGGTCATTGTCTATTATTAAGGACTATCTTTTCATGTTTGTCGAAATTTCTGGTCAATTTTTTCAGCTCAAATAATTTTCAACTTGATTTTTTCATTGCCATTGATGATTACATTACTTCCGAGATTTAGTGATAAAATATATTTATTGATAGAAAAATATAATGTTGTGTTGTTTGTTATTTGTGTGCATACGCCTCTATTTATAATAAAACTACCATAAAAATAGGCCAAAAGACCGTTAAGATCGAAAACTCCCTTTGAACAACATAACGGGTCTCTTTAGTATAAGAGATCTAATATTAATAACTAATCTTATATGCACGCGATGCGTGCATGAGTATAAAAACTATAATTATATTGTAATATTTAATTACCACAAACAGTAGGCAAGAAAACTAATATTATTTTTTTTGGTAAATTTTAACTTTCATGAACCAAATTGAGAACAAGGCTAAAACGCCAGTACAACTTAAACACTCCATGGGTTTAACATGTTGAGCCTAACATCCCCTCTAGGAGGGCACCCTAGGACAAAAACTCAATCAAGGCAAGCTATATTCCACATTTTGGAGTTTCATAAACAAAGAGACTCGTGCTCAATGGACGAAGTAATGAGATGCATGCATCTAGGATTGCTATGTGTTCAAGAATCTGCAGATGATAGACCGACTATGGCAACAGTAGTCCTTACTCTAGACAGTTATTCGATTACTCTTCCGGTGCCTGAAGTACCAAGTTTCTTCACTAAGAGTAGTGTTTCGAATAAGGAGATTGGTTATGATCAATCATCAGGCAAATCAGCACCGTGGTCGGCAAATGACGACTCAGTCACTGAACATTAACCTAGGTAGAGAAAAACTAGATCCAAAATTGCCCTCAAGAATCATTGACGCCACAATGCACGTTTGAGACACGTTTTAAAGATACTAAGTTGCGACCTTTATCACTTTCACATTACAAGAATTTGTATCTTAATGACAACTTAATTACGACGGGTTAAAAATTCCGTCGCAAAAGCCTTTTGCGATTTGCGAAGGGGATAACAACCAAACAAAGACGGGAACAACCGTCGCAAATGTGTTTTACGACAGGTTAACGACGAGATTTTCCATTAATGACGTCTCCTTTTATGACGGGTTCGCGACAGAAAATCCCATCATTAATCGGCGACTATTGACCTTTAGTGATGGGATTTCCCATCGTTAATAGTACAATTTCTTGTAGTGTCATTTTGAGAAAATTCTAATTCCGTTTCAGGTCTACGAGGCTTAATATAACTGTGTTTCCCAATTAACCACCAATTTTCTATTCCTGGACTATTTGTTCAAAATCCTATGTAAGTTTATAATGTACATTCCTATTAACGCAATAAAATAGTTCGTATATAGTTACGCCGCGACCAAGCTTGTTATCATTCAATCTTTTCAGCAAAAAAGGAGACCCAGCTCAAAAGAAAATGAACATATATTGTCTTTCTCCTCCCTCCATACATACAATACTTGTTCAATCTAGTTTTTTTACTTACGCATTCACCATAAAAAACTAATACGAAGGAGTACTTGCGCGCAATAAGAAAAGGTTAATTTCGTAAATATATATATAGTTATCGGATTACTATCTCCCTCTTATAAAGATTTTTACGGTTACTATTTGAACAAATATTAAGACAAAAATGGAAAAATTGATTGAATATAATAAAATATGGATACAGAAAAATGCGTAAAAAAGTGTGTGGATGTAAAAAAAGTTGAATAACGTAAGAGAAAGTGAGTGGAAAATTGTAAATATTGTGGCGTAAGAAGGATAAGGTAGTAAACTTTCATATCCAAAAATAAAATAAAACAAAGTGTAAGAAACAATATGAAACGGATTAAAATTAAAAGTGTAAAGATTGATCATTATGAAATGGATGTAGTACTGCTTGAAACCCTATGTCCCTAAAAAATTTCCCAGTTGTAATTTTTTGAGTCAAACTTTACAAACTTTTACTATGAATTCTCTTTAGCCTATAAGAAATAATATAGTCATGTGGACGTTGTTAGATTTGTTTCAACTTTTTATATTTTTTACGTTGTAAAATTAGAGTTATTTACGTTTTAAGTCTTGTCTTAGAGACCACGAGAAATCAAATAGACAATCTTTTTACGGACGGTGGGAGTACAATGAAATACGAAGTATATAAATACAAAGGAGTTGTTGAAGCAGGTGTACACTCAGGCTGAGTGCACTTCTACTACTCAACATTTTTTGAAGGCAGTGTATGGAAAACTCACAGGTCCTAAGGCCCTGGTTCATTGGGATAGTATGGTATGAAATAGGCTAAATACCCCTAGACCTAGATTCATATGTTGGATATCAGTTCAAGCTAGGTTGCAAACTACAGCAAAACTAGCTAAAATTGGTGTTTGTACTTCTGCAGCATGTTTATTGTGTGGTCAGCATGATGAAGATCACAATCACATGTTTTTGGCTTACCCTTAAAATAGTAGATACATCATATCTCATTGGTTAGGGGTATCTACTGCATCTTTGTAATCTGCATCAACTTATTAGAGGAATTGGTCACAGTAACCAGTCCAAATTTAGGAAGCAAGTGTGGTGTACAACCTTGGAAGCTGCAATCTATTTCATTGGGATCGGAATAGCAGTAATGGTAGTTTATGGGATGCTGCAATACCAACTGTTCAGAATGTGTTTTGCTAGCTCTTAGGTGAAGGGGTCCACCCTAGTTAGTTCGTTTCCCTTTAAGTTAGTCTAGGTTTTAATTGGTTTGTGTTTAATATTATTCTTACTTAGAAATAAAAAAAATGCAAGAAAAAGAATTTACGTAATTAGCATATGCGTCACTAGCATCGTAGCACGTTACTAAGGATCTTATGGTGCTAGTGACACATATGGCCATTGTTCATTAGGGTGCTAAGGGGAAGTTCATCCTCTCCTTTACTTAAAGCACTACTACAAAAAGTGGCTAAGAAACCATACCAAATAGGCCTAAAAGACCAAAAAATATATGGTTTATATCTCAATGGTCTCTTTGTCTAAGAAACCATGATTTTGGTGTGGTTACTTATCCTTGATAAAAAAAACCATACTTGTAATATATGTGGTTTCTTTGATACAGTTTTTTATTCACAATTTAAGAAGGCAAAGTAACCATTTTTTTCACAAAAAAGGTTTCTTTGATGAAAGGAAAGTCACCATTGTTGTATGAAATCTGGTTTCTTTGAACTATATTTTTTTCAAAAAAAAAAATTAATTCATGAAACATTGCAGAAAAGAAAACTAAAACCACCAAACACAGCAGAATCCTGAAACAGGGACAGGAGAAACAAAAACCCTCAATTAAAATAAAGTTCAAAATTTGAACAAGAATTATGCATGATTGATCCACCAATCAGTGCAATTACATAGTTTTTTTTTACAAAGGCAATTACATTGTTGGGCAGTACAAAAAAACATCAAATTCCAAAGTTATATCACTGTTCCTAAAAATAAATTAATTGGTTCCAAATCATTTAACTTGTAGAATTTCAACACTGGCCAACTTCCGGATCTTATTTATCACCATTGGATTCTTCATTGGTCGTCTATCAAAATCGAACTTGACGCCATTTTCACTTAATTGGCTGGTTTTCTTGCTATTAACCACTGAAGAAGAGCCGAGAATGACACAATTATCAAAATTAGACCCAAAATCGGCCCTCCATTTGAGTAAAACGTAACCCCATCACAATACCCAATTCACCACTAGGCAACTCGATCCTTAGAAAACGAATCTCCATGAGTTCTTTAATACTTGAGTTGGGGAATGGTGAGTAACACCACCCTGTTCCCCCTCTTCATCATCAACCCCATTACCCATCAACAAGGATGACGAGGCCGGCGACGACAATGACGAAGGGCCAATACCTAACACAACGAAAGACCCAGATCTTTTAGGGCTCAACAATTGGCCCAAAGCTTGTATGGGCTTAAAAATATTACCAAAAATGAGACGAAGTCGATTAGAGAATAGAGAAAGGGGAGCGCGACTTATCTACGGCGGTAGCTGCGGCGGAGGAATCTGTTAGGTTATGATACATATGACCATTCATAAATCATGCGGAAAAACCATTTAGCCAGGAATACATATTATTTACACATAATCATATAGCATAGTTTAGATGCATACTCTTTGTTGCGTGCCTTCCCTAGCTGCGCCCGAACCGAACAAGAACAAGTCTTTAGGACTCCAAGTGTCGTCCCTCCGTAGATAGTCCACAGCACGTCCGGATCCGCCTTAAGATTGACCAACTAGAATCGCCCTTAAGGTACTAAAGATTTTCGGCACTTTTTAGTCAAGGAATGTGTCTGAATTTTCTCTCAAAAACTCACTTTGAATACTTGAATTAATCTATAAAATATGTGACCCTAGGCACCTATTTATAGAGTTATGGAAAGGGTTTTGGAATCCTATTAGGATACTAATTTATTTAATTATAACCCTACTAGGACTCTAATTAAATAATCATTATCTAATAGTTTTAGGATTTAATCACACTTCGAATCCCGATTGCTTCAGGATTCCCGCACAAGCATTGCACGAGCACCGTACACCCGCGCAAGCCTTGCGGCCCACGCTAGGCGCACAGCACTCGGCCCACTGCTGTGCTCCGCGCGCGCGCCCAAGGCCTTGGCTGGGCCTGGCCTTGCGCTGGGCCTGGTCGAGCCTTGGCGTGCGCTGGTGTGCGTTGGCTCGTTGGGCGACGGCCTGGCTTCGTGCTGGGCCTTCGTCTAGCGGGCCTCGTCCGATGCTAATTCGTACGATACGCTTCCGATTAAATTCCGGATTCCGGAATTCATTTCCGATACGAACAATATTTAATATTTCCGATTCCGGAATTAATTTCCGTTTCGAACAAATATTTAATATTTCCGTTTCCGAAATTATTTTCCGATTCCGATAATATTTCCGATTCTGACAATATTTCCGTTTCCGGCAATATTTCCGATTCTGGCAATATTTCCATTTCCGATAATATTTTCCGATACGTACCATGTTTATGTTTCTGGCAACATCTACGACTTGGATAATATTTATATTTCCGATACGATCCATATTTCCGTTTCCGGCAATATCATCGTTTCCGGAGTATTCATTTCTTGCCTGTGACGATCTCAGCTCCCACTGAAACCAAGATCCGTCGATTCCGAATATCCATAGATGGAGTATTTAATGCCATTAAATACTTGATCCGTTTACGTACTATTTGTGTGACCCTACGGGTTCAGTCAAGAGTAAGCTATGGATTAATATCATTAATTCCACTTGAACTGAAGCGGCCTCTAGCTAGGCATTCAGCTCACTTGATCTCACTGAATTATTAACTTGTTAATTAATACTGAACCGCATTTATTAGACTTAACATAGAATGCATACTTGGACCAAGGGCATTATTTCCTTCAGTCTCCCACTTGTCCTTAGGGACAAGTGTGCATTTCCTAATTCCTTTGTCGCTCGATGCTTGCTCTTGAACATAAGGTAAGAGTTGTCATCCTTATTATGTCCAGAGGTGTTCCTCGGTTTCAGAGTTCAACTGATCAAATAAACAGATAATCATAGCCTATGATTCATCCGAGCACGGCCATGCATTTCACAGTTTCTAGCTCTCCGAGTGGCCTTGTACAACTTTTAAGCATCTCATCCCGATTTATGGGAGGACAATCCCAATCTTGCGATCTTGAGATTAGACTTCGTTTGATAGGTGATTACCTGAGCGTTGCCTTTATAGCCTCCTTTTACGGTGCGACGGTTGGTCAACGTCAAAGCAACCAGTTCTCAAACAAGTAATCTCAAATCACTCAGGTATTGAGGATTTAGTGTCTAATAATTTTAATGAAATTTACTTATGACAGATTTTCATCTCTTACAGTAAAGTTTCATAGGTCTTGTCCGATACTAGTCTTCCCAAAGTAAGTATCTATGCAAATGATTATGACATTGCCATGTCCACATAGTTCAAGAAACAGAACTACTAGTCATCTTGCATTCTAATCGTCTAACGTTTTCTATGCGTCCAATTTTATAGAAAACTCCGACTAGGGACCATTTTCAACCTTTGACATTCAAGTTCACTTGATAGACATTTCTTAGTCACATGACTGGTCCTGACAGTCTATCTTGAATATATCGTCAAATTTGAAGGGACTCATTATTTAATACTAAACCAAGATTAAATGGAATATGAAAATACATTTCATATATGATAAATGTTCAACCCCAATGTTTTATAACCATGGGCCTCAAACCCATCTTCTAAAACAATTCATGGAATTCAAAGCTATGCTTGATTTCCAGTGCTACAACGTGAGTGTTGCTTCTCACTTGTTGCATAGGTTTAGTTATCATGCTTTGCCAATCTTAATATCCTTTTCATCGAATGTTCTTCGAGATATGATGATAAGATCTTTTCGAGTTTGTTTATTATGTGATCTAGTCTTTCTTACTTCGATGGTGGTTTTACTCATTTTGCAATGAAGAACCATCAAGTTAGCAGACGTTTTTCTTGCTTCAAGAGTGGTTCTACGCATTTTTCAATGAAGAACCATCAAGCCAGCAGATAGGTGATCTACCCAAGTTCAGTGAAGAACTTTAAACAACCCTGTTTTATTGCTTCTTAGGCAATAATTACTTTTACTTCAACTGTATAGGTTGCTAGTGATGCTTTGTTTGGATTTACCTATCCAGGCAGTTCATAGATATGTGGAAGATTCTCCAACTATATCTTAGAACATAGAAATTATTATTTTAATTTCCCACGCAACAACTCATGGTCTCCAACCCATGTTGCCATTTTCAAAACACGATGCTCTATAGCTCGTCCTTATCAATGGTTAACTCCAAAGGGTCTTGCTTGATCCTTTGCCAGTGTTTATGCGTGTAGCATCAATATTTAGCATATCTTTATTTCCTTGAATCAAGAACTATTCCTATGTACCTTTTCAAGTACCATAAGTATTCTTGATCTCAATCTAGTTGATCTTTACTTAGATCAATAGAGATTGGTATATGTTCGTCATGGCTAAAGTCATACGATACGTTTTTGGCGATCCTCATATTATATCATACATGATAAATTCTTTTGCAGAATAATTCCCAATTGAATTCTATTCATGTAACTTTAGCTTATCTAGTTTCAGTAGATACTAAATTCAGCTAAATTCTTTGACATATAATATAGGTTAAGAATCTTATTTAGATCCTTTGATGTTTAACTTAGTAAATGCTTATACATAGTTCAAACATCCTTTACTTAGATTTATTCACATGGGTCCAATATCTCCAATGAAGACTTTCGTGTTTGATTTAGTAAATGCCATTACTTAATCCAAAACAATATCATAAGATCTTTGTAAATAGATCTTAATACCCAGTATGTACTAAGTTTCGCCATGGTCCATCATTGATGAATAATTTCAAATCTAAGTCATTAGCATTTGAATGTTATTTCACAATAGAGAGATATGTGTGTAATACACATAGGACCAATTAAGTTTTAAGTACTCCCACTAAACTTCTTATATATCTATAAGAATCATGTATATTTTATGAAACTAAAATGCTTATTAGCTTCACTTAAAATACAGTTCCAATTCCCAATTGCTTGCTTAAATCTGTACTTAGATTTTATAAGCTAGCTTTCCTTTTCAAGCATTTATTTGGATCCACAAATTCTATGACATACCATGTACATATTATATTCCAACATTTGATTGAGGAATACGTTTTGTCATCCAATTGCCATATGTACCAATATGCAATCATTGCTTGAATTATAGACTTAAGCATTACGATTTTGCATGAGGTTTCAACACAATCCATGCCATGAATTTGCTTTTAACCTTTAGCAACTAATCTAGCTTTGTGTGTGAACACAATTCCATGTTTGATGGTTTTTATCCTTAAAACAAACTTGCAACCAATAGGTGTGAAACTATTCTTGCAAATCAACAAAATTTCAATTTTGTCATCAAAACATTGAGTATGTTTTATGGCCTTTAACCAATTAAACATATAGTCTATATATGGCCTCTAACCATTTTAGGGAATCTGGGTTTCGTCATAGCTTTCTTACAAGTCACTTCTTTTAGTTTGACTGCAAGTTGTAGGTTTCTTTACTATCTAATAGAAGAATTGCATAGTTTCAGTGACTTGAATTCTATGCCTACTTGGGTATAGAACATCAAACAATAGAATATCAATAGCCACTTGAAAGTCCTTTGAATATTCTGTTCTCCTTGAAGCACTTGTAAAGTCTTCTAAGAGATGTCTATTCTTTAAAGCCACTTCTAAAGTCCTTAAAGAATAAGTTCGGTTTTTTTTTTTTGAAGCACTTCGAAAAGCCTCCGGAATGTCTGTTTATGTTTGTTGTTCGCCTCGAAGACTTTCGAGGTCTATTTTCTCCCACTTGTCATTTTGGAAACGAATCTCCAAAAGGACATTATTTCGAGCAAACAAACATTATGTTCTCAAAAATTCGTGGTAGAAACAATAC
Source organism: Spinacia oleracea (assembly GCF_020520425.1). Classification (NCBI taxonomy): domain Eukaryota; kingdom Viridiplantae; phylum Streptophyta; class Magnoliopsida; order Caryophyllales; family Amaranthaceae; genus Spinacia; species Spinacia oleracea. The sequence continues at coordinate 10,602,642 of NC_079492.1, read as the reverse complement.
CCTTGTGTCTCATTTGAATAAATCACAATGAAACATATATCTAGACTTGGGCCTTAGTTTGTTGAATAACAAACACTAAGCTCCCACTGAGTTTAGCAACTCTTTAGATATATATAATTGAAAAGATATCCTGAAATTACTTTTCAATAGCTTTGACGAATTTGGTTTAGTTTGGTGGTAGTTGAGCATTTTGTTTTAGAAATTATAGGAAAAGTCTTTATGATTCATCATTGATCGAATCAAGTACTAATTGACTTCGATTATTCCAACTACGATATGCCATATCTTATGGACCTAGATTGTGAAATTACAACACACAATCATTGATGATCATATTTGGTCTCAAGTAATCATCAACATGATCTAACCTAGATCTTTATGATTTCTTGCCAAGTGGATTTTATACTTCTGAATCTTGGAACTACCCAAACAGATTCAACTTATATCACATTTGAGTCAATAAACCTATATTCACTCAAATCCATAAAGTCATAAAATCTTTCTTTAGCTTTGAACTCTATCGTCTAGGCGTTCTAACAATAGTTCATATCTTTTGTTACTTTCAACAAGTAAGACTAGCTTGTCTTAAGTTGATCTAGAAATCAACCAACTTTCAAAAGTCCATTAAAATAGAGCTTTTGAATGTTAACTTGTTGATATGGTCTAAGCAACAATGCCAAAGATTAGTGGAACTCAAATCAAGGGGTTGATTTGAACCTAGTAAAGTTCTTTAAAGAGTTGTTTGTTTTAATCAAGCATATTGACTCATTCTGTAAATGACCATTTCATTCAAATAAACAAACAAACAAGCATTGTTTTTGTTCTTCTGAATGTGAGTCTTTCTGTGTTTGAAGCAGAAATTTAGGTATGCTGATTATGGAACAAAATAGCCATTTAGTTCCAGCCTTTGAAAGGACTTAAAACAAACTAGATGACCCTACAACTAATGTAGCATTGCCATGCTTCATTTCCACTTGTAGGTCATTAGTGTATCCTAGCTTCCATTGTTTGAGTTATTACCGAAGTAAGAACCTCAAGCGGTATATGATACCAAGGAAGTTTGATTGCTAGGTCACTTCTCTTTAAACATAAATTTATAGGTAGAAACGGAATCGTAAATTCCTTTCATTTGTTCCTCGTTTTCCTATTTCTTGTACCCTTTCTTATAGTCTTAAGAATTGAATTCTTTAGTGTTGACTTTTATACTTTGTTAGACATGTCCAATGTCACCAACAAGGTTCTTTACCATTTTAATTTATGTTGAATATTTTGTTTCAACTAGATGATCTTACCAGAAGCTTCTAAAGTTCTCTAAGCATCGATCTATTCGAATGTCTAGGGACTAGACTCATTCGAGAATTAAATGGACAAAGATATTAGGTTGTTAACCATTGGTAAAGCTGAGCGTATTAAACTCAATGCTTTATGATCTCAAAACTACATTGTATTTTGAATTCACAAGCACCAATCGGTTTGCCATTCGATTTTGATTCTCGAAAACAACCATAAAAGTCGATATAAGAAACGTACATTTTAAATTGCTCATTTTCTCTCATTTCCGTGAATCGTTCTTGGATTCACTACCAATCGAGGAAATTTACTGTTACCTTTCTAAAAGGATTTATTGCAGTGCAAGATATTTAATTATAAACAATAATTAAAACATAATTGAAGCATGCAAAGTCTAAACATTTATCATGAGTAATAACTTGAAAAGCAATCATGCAATTTAAACAAGTTATTAGCATTTTATTCGAATTTATTGTTCCGGCAGGTGTGAATAAAATGATTCCAAGATCCTAAAATCATTGAAGAACTAAGCACAGTTTGTCGACTTAATCCTAAAACATCTTAGGTAAGCAAAAGCCTTTTGCTAATAGTCTAGAAACTATTCTTGGTTGATAGGTACGTCTAAGAACTTATTAGGTAAACCTATCGATTTTGCCACGACATAAAAGGACTCCTTACTTATATCGTTGAGTTTCACCAAAACTAACATGTACTCACAATTATTTGTGTACCTTGCCCCTTTAGGACCAATAAGTAACACCTCGCTGAGCGAAAACTATTACTAGATTGATGTAAAGGATATCCAAGCAAGTGTATATTTTGGCATGGCACCTTATAACTCAATTTTTAAGTTTGGAACTTAAGGCTCTTACTATGTTGGTTAGATTTTAAGTGAACTAAAATCCTTAATCATGCAACATAATCAAGCTCTTGATCTCATGCATTTTAAGACATATTTAAAAGCAATAAATAACTTAAAACATGCATAAGATAAATGTGATCTAGTATGGCCCGACTTCATCTTGAAGCTTTAACTTCAAAGTCCGTCTTGAAAATCTCCGTGGGAGGCACCATTTTCTTCAAATAGGATAAGCTATAATTAAAACTAATTACAACTATTTGATGGTACGCAGACCATATTTGAATTGAAAAACGACTTTGGTACTTTAGACCAATTACATTCAAATTAATGGTGCGCAGACCATATTTTCTAACCTATTTGGGCCATACTAGTCACCTCATAACCTGCAAAACAGTACATATACAATATATACCATTCACCCATTCATTATCATGAATGGCCCACATAGCTGGTTAGTAAAACACATTATGCATCACGTAAACATTTGCAGCAATTAATCAAGGGCACCAATAATCTACCAATTATTCAGTCCTTATTAATTCTAATCAAGTTGTTTTAACCTTAAGGATTTGTAGACCTAATCAAGAGTTTATGACTAAAAGCGCTCCCACTTAAACCAATAAATTCATATGCTTTACTAATTTTAAACATAAAAATGTATTTCAAGTCTAACCGGAAACATACAAATTTAATTAAAATTTAAAGCCCATATAAATTTATAATTGAATCCAAAAAATTTTAATTTAATTTCAGTCGAATTTTAAATTAATTCATGATTTTAATTTTAGTAAAATAATTAGAATAAATAAAATTTATTATAATTACAATATTCAAAATTAAAATCCAAGAAAATAATTTAAATTATTAATTTTAAAATTAATTAAAATTACGTGAACTGAAAATTTCAAATTAAACATTCAAAACGATCTAATCGTAACGCAAACACCCTACGCATCGCACGCCCATGGGCCACACGCACACAGCCATCGCTGGCCATGTGCGCGCATCCCATGCGCTCGTCGCATAGCTGCTGCATCTTCCCATCGCAAGCCATCGCACAAGTGGTGCTCGCTGCGCGCGCGCCAGCGCTCGACGCACGCGAGCCATCGCTCGTTGTGCGCGCTCGCCAGCGCTTGCTGCGCGCGCTCCAGCGCTTGATGCACGCGAGCCATCGCTCGCTGTGCGCGAGCAATTGCGCGCGATCAACGCTGGGCGCAGCGCTCGTGGCACGCGAGCTTGGGCTCGCTGCGCGCGCTTGCGCGAGGCAATGCGCGTTGTGGCGCAGCTCGCTTGCTGCCCACACGCGACTGCCATGCCTTGCCTTCGCCCATGCCCATTCATCCATAGCTCGTGGCCCACGACACAAGGCAGGGCTGCTGCCTTGTGCTCGTGCACCATGCCCTTGCTCATTGCATTCGTGCCGCACGGGCGACGAGCTCCCTTGCTCGTCGTCGCATGCCCGCACTATACAACACCCCTTAAGGGTAACACGAAGAGTCCATTGCTTTGTGCGTGCAAGTTATGTGAACGAATCGCATAAAAAATTTAAAATTGATATTTAAAATTAATGACAAATTAATAAATAATATTAATTTCATAATTTTAGGGCGAAAAATCGAAAATTTATTATTCAATTGATTTCCGATTGTTATGGATTCAAGCCTAGGTCATAAAAATTTAAAATTTATCATAAATTTACAATTTTTATGGTGGTTTTTAATCATAGGTTTCTAATTAAATTATAATTAATTATGAAAATCAAATTAATTCTAAATTATTCTAATTTTCAACTAATTAATCATAATTACAAATTAGATTGCATAATTAACAAGGCTAGGCATTCAAACTTGGTAAACATATACAGTAGGTCAATCAAAAATTCAAGATTTATCAACAAGAATCGCAAATATTTAATTTAACATCTTAAATTTACGAAATTTTGCATTCGAAAAACTAAAACCTTCGAAAATTCATAGTTAGGCTTCGAATTTGAGAATTCTGGGTTCGGCAGAAAAAAACTATTTTTGTCAAAATTTTAGAATGCCTTTTACCTGCGGAATTGACACAAAAATCACTCGATTTGAGTAACGAAGAAACTGCCGAAAAACTGCGTACGTATAATTAAATAAACGCAATTTGCAATTAATTAACAATTACGAAAATTAATCACCCCTTTTAATTCTTGCAAATTTGTAATATTTAACCATGTTCATGCAATTTAGATTATGAAAATAATAAGAGGCTCGTGATACCACTGTTAGGTTATGATACATATGACAATTCATATATCATGCGGAAAAACCATTTAGCCAGGAATACATATTATTTACACATAATCATATAGCATAGTTTAGATGCATACTCTTTGTTGCGTGCCTTCCCTAGCTGCGCCCGAACCGAACAAGAACAAGTCTTTAGGACTCCAAGTGTCGTCCCTCCGTAGATAGTCCATAGCACGTCCGGATCCGCCTTAAGATTGACCAACTAGAATCGCCCTTAAGGTACTAAAGATTTTCGGCACTTTTTAGTCAAGGAATGTGTCTGAATTTTCTCTCAAAAACTCACTTTGAATACTTGAATTAATCTATAAAATATGTGACCCTAGGCACCTATTTATATAGTTATGGAAAGGGTTTTGGAATCCTATTAGGATACTAATTTATTTAATTATAACCCTACTAGGACTCTAATTAAATAATCATTATCTAATAGTTTTAGGATTTAATCACACTTCGAATCCCGATTGCTTCAGGATTCCCGCACAAGCATTGCACGAGCACCGTACACCCGCGCAAGCCTTGCGGCCCACGCTAGGCGCACAGCGCTCGGCCCACTGCTTTGCTCCGCGCGCGCGCCCAAGGCCTTGGTTGGGCCTGGCCTTGCGCTGGGCCTGGTCGAGGCTTGGCGTGCGCTGGTGTGCGTTGGCTCGTTGGGCGACGGCCTGGCTTCGTGCTGGGCCTTCGTCTAGCGGGCCTCGTCCGATGCTAATTCGTACGATACGCTTCCGATTAAATTCCCGATTCCGGAATTCATTTCCGATACGAACAATATTTAATATTTCCGATTCCGGAATTAATTTCCGTTTCGAACAAATATTTAATATTTCCGTTTCCGGAATTATTTTCCGATTCCGATAATATTTCCGATTCTGACAATATTTCCGTTTCCGGCAATATTTCCGATTCTGGCAATATTTCCATTTCCGATAATATTTTCCGATACGTACCATGTTTCCGTTTCCGGCAACATCTACGACTTGGATAATATTTATATTTCCGATACGATCCATATTTCCGTTTCCGGCAATATCATCGTTTCCGGAGTATTCATTTCTTGCCTGTGACGATCTCAGCTCCCACTGAAACCAAGATCCGTCGATTCCGAATATCCATAGATGGAGTATTTAATGCCATTAAATACTTGATCCGTTTACGTACTATTTGTGTGACCCTACGGGTTCAGTCAAGAGTAAGCTGTGGATTAATATCATTAATTCCACTTGAACTGAAGCGGCCTCTAGCTAGGCATTCAGCTCACTTGATATCACTGAATTATTAACTTGTTAATTAATACTGAACCGCATTTATTAGACTTAACATAGAATGCATACTTGGACCAAGGGCATTATTTCCTTCAGAATCATCATCGGAGATCACATTTCTACCGTGAGAGTGATTACATTTCTCAATCAACCCCTTCTTCGTCATCGTCGTCATCTCTATCGTAAGAGTGATTACATTTCTCAATCAACGGCTCCGATTGAATCCTGGGTTTCATACCCAGATCTGGTAACCTACCAAAACTATCAAACCCTTGTTCTTCGACAAAACCGTTCTCATCGTGAGAGTGATTCTTAGCCCTAGGTAGCAAGGACTTATTCTTCTTCTCAGAAGGCCTTATCAAATGACCCATAAATTGAATCTAGCTTGTTGAAAATAAAAATATGTCTAGAGATAGGTGTTGTTGACATGTTATTATTGTTCTTTAATATTGTGCGTAAATAAGGAGAAAAGGAGGAGTTTAGGGTTTAAAATATGAAAATTATAAAGGTTAGGCAGTTTATTAAGGAGATCAATAAGCCCATGAACTTGCAGTTACGGCAATTAAGAAAAAGGATTTTACTTCAAAAGTAGATTAATTCTAATAATTATTATTTTGAAAAAACCCTATAAAAAATATTAAAAAGTTCCCTAAAATAATTGAATTACGACAAAGAGGGTGACCATGTTTGTCTTGGATGTGGTTTCTTTAATGTCATCCATTATTTATTTAACTTAATTTAGATATAAGATACCATATTTCTTTAATTTATGGTTTCTTATTAATATTCCAAGAAACCATATTTCATAATTGTATGGTTTCTTAACCTAAGAGACCTATTAAGTAACTTATTTGGTTTCTTATTTGTGGTTTCTTAGCCTATTTTTGTAGTAGTGAAGGGTCAATAACTAAGGATCATAGGGTTCTCTTGCCTGACTAGTCATCATTCCATGGATTGATATGATTGTCATCCTATACACAATACAGTAAGTCTGTTGTATAGATCCCACCCTCTTCCTACATTCTGTCAGATATGGGAGCCAGTTTTTAATTAAGAAGGGTACAATCTATTCAAGACATACTTTTCCTTAACCATGCTGGTAGCTAGATTGAATTGAATTTCCAACACATTTTGGTCATAGCTACCTGATTCATAATCATTGCAGATCTGATGTTTAAGCCTCCAGCATTAGGTTCACTACAAATCTTAAGAAAGACTATTAAATTCACTTTCTTGTTCTCAGAGCCAGACTCCTATAGAAATTGGGCACAAGTTTGGTCTATTTCACGGAGGGTCTTTTTAGGAAGAGATAGGACTAGTAGCTTGCGATAGCAGTCGAGGTGGATTTGATCAACACTAACCAAGTTTCCCTTTCCTAGACTTCATAGAGTGCAGAATCTCCGAGGCTGCTATGTAATTTACATCACAACCCTTCCCTGGGAGGAAACTATTCTGATTTGGTGAAATAAGGTCCTTAAGGTAAGGTCTTATTCTATTCACCAGGAGCCTGGAGACTATCTTATACATGATATTGCATATACTGATGGGTCTAAGTTATTTGATTGTCTCTGGATTCTCAGTCTTAGGGATGATACAGATGGTAGTGTCATTCACTAAATTTGAGAACCTCTTACTTAGCAGGATCTTATCTACAAAGTTATATAAGTCCTTCCACATCACTCGCCAATGCCGCTGGTATTAATGGGCATGGAGTCCATCAATTCTTGGGGCTTTGAGGGGGCCTAGGTCAAAAATTGCCTTTCCTACCTCCTCTATTGTGGTTGGTTGATCTATTTTGATGGTGTTCAAATAATGATGATTGGCACACAAAGGTATAGTAGGTTCTGATGTAAACAAGTTTGAAAAATACTTCACTATGTGTAGGACTATAGCTCCTCACCTTTAATAGAATGACCCACTTATGAGTTTAGGGAGGTAATTTTGTTTCTTCTTCTCCTATCAGTGACAGATTTTTGGAAATAACTAGTGTTTTGGTCCCCACACTTTATCCAGTTTGTTCTTGCTCTAGTCATCCAGTATTCTTCTTCTTGTTCAGAAATGAGATACATCACCTTAGAGAGTTCCTCATTTAGATCAAGAAGATGCTTAGAAGTTGGTCTAGATTAAGACCTTTTTGGATCCAATTTAATCTAGCAAACATATGTTTTCTCTTTTTAAAAATGTTGCCAATGCTTTCCTTAACCCAAACAGACATAATTTTGGTTCAATGACTAAGTTTATCCACAAACTCAATGTTATCAGTGTTCCAATTTAAATCCACCATGTTTGAAAAGCCAGGCTGGGAGTATTACATGGGCTCCATTTTAAAAACATTTTGAATATCTATTGGGGCTACTGAAACTGGTTTGGACACCAGTTTGATGGGTTATGGTCAGATGTGTCTTTGTGAAGAGTATGGACATCAGTAGATGGAAAAACATCAAGCCAATGCATATTAACCCAAGCTCTATCTAACCTTTGGAAAATTGGTTTATCTTTTCTCTTATTATGCCAAGTGAATTTTTTTTCCAGCACAACCAACATCAACAAGACCACACCTATCCATGGATTCATTAAAATTTTCCACCCTTTTTTTGTTTAATTGGTCACCTTCTAATTTTTTAGACTGACAAGTTACTTCATTAAAATCCCCCATAACAACCCAGAGGATTAATATGTAAGCAGACATTTCAATCAAATCATTATAAGTTTCTAATCTAGCCTTAAACTTAGTACTAGCATAGATAGGAGATAAAAAGAATTGAAATTTTTTAGCCTCCACAATGCCATGAATAGCATGTATGTCTAACCCTATCATCTGAAAATTGATGAAGAGAGGATTCCACATGACTATTATTCCTCCTGCCAGCCCATAGGGTTCCGCCAAAACGTACTTCTCGAGTGGAGTGGATCTTTGTTTCAGAATGTGCTTAGTGTGGGCTTTATTGGTCTTGGTTTTAGTAAGTATGATGATGTCTGGTTGGTGTTCATTATACAAGTGATAGAGAATATCATGAAAACCTCGATTAGCAATCCCCTGCAATTCCAAGCCACTATAACCATTGGATCAGAGCTTTTGTGAGTCTTGGAGAACTCTTTGTACTTCCTTTTAGTTAGTGGATCTATCCTGTCCATGAACTCCTTGCTTCTCTTGCTCCACAGTTCTTGCTTCCGAGCCACAAACTCCAACTCGACTACCCAAGTCTCCTCCTCAATCTCCTTGACTAGCATTGCAGTTATCTCTACTTGGGGAAAACTCTCTGTTGTCGAGATCACCATTAGGCAATTTAAGGTGTCCCCAAACGTCCCCCTCAGGGGAGACTTGGATGACAATTGACAGGTCCTTCTCAATTGAGGTAAGACCGGTATGGGATCGCTCACAAAGTCTAACTCCGGTGGAAGATCAGCTTCCCCCTCCTTGCCTCTTGGCTAAACATCCACCAAGCTTCTCCAAAACAAGGCATAGCTCTTTGAGTGTGTTCAAATCTGGGAGGTGCACTGGATACATCGTACCTCCGCTTTTTGGAGACATACTCATTCTCAACCATACCCTTAGTGCACCTACTGTCTCCCACCATAGACAAAGAAATTCCACAAAACGCCAGCCTCGTCCTATCAACCACAAACACAGACAGCTGGACCAAACCCATTCTCGACTACCTCACACACGAAACCCTTCCCAACCAAAAGCTCGAAGCCAGAAATATCTTCACGATATGTTATTTTGCAGGACGTCTTATTTAAAAAATCAGCCAACGGGATGATGATGAGATGCGCAGAAAAGACAGAATGGGAAGGACTGCTCCACCAATACCAGAAAGGAGAATGCAGAGGACACGATGGAGGACGAAGCTTATCAACCAGGATTTAGAGGAACGAATATTACTGGCCAACGATGTTCAAAGACGCCATGAGGTACGTCTCCAAGTGCGACAAATGCCAAAGGCACGCAGGTATGACACATAAACCATCTGAATTCTTACATCCTACTTTAACACCTTGGCCTTTCATGAAATGGGGTATGGACACGTAAATTACCTGTCGCCCCAGGACAAAAGGTCTTTATGTTAGCACTAACAGATTACTTTTCTAAGTGGATAGAAGCAGGTGCGTTCCGACAAGTAAGGGACAAAGAAGTATGCTCGTTTATTTGGACTAACATAATATGCAGGTTCGGAGTACCCTCAGAGATCATATGGGACAATAGATCGCAGTTCATAAGCGACAAGACGAGAGCCTTCTGCAAAACGTGGAATATTGAGCTAAAGACGTCGACGCCAAGATACCCCCAAGAAAATGGCCAAGCAAAATCTAGCAAAAAGACGATAATCGGGTCGTTGAAGAAACATCTAGACGACAAGAAGGGACGGTGGACAGAAGAACTGCCTTCCATCTTATGGGCCAATAGGACGACGCCTAGGACGGCGACGGGGCATACACCTTTCTCACTCATCTATGGGTGTGAAGCCGTACTGCCCCCAGAAGTGAAACTGCCTAGTGCACGATATATACGGTCTCATGACACCAGTAGAACTAAGTGAGAACCTCGACAATACAAAAGATTTAAGGGAAGCAGCGTTGATAAGGATGGCATCGCAACAACAGATCGTCGCAAAGTGTTTCAACAAGAACGTTAAGGTGAAGATGTTCAAGGAGGGTGACTGGGTGTTGCACAAGGTATTTCAAAACACCAAAGATTTAAATGCAAGTAAATTGGCACCAGCTTGGGAAGGACCGTACTTGATCGATAAGATCATTGGAAAGGGGCCATACAGAATCGTCATAAAGTACGGCAAGTCGGTCCCCCGAAGTTGGAACGCCGCCCACCTTAAAATTTATCACTTTTGAACCTTCTTCGTTCGCAATTTTAACAGTTTTTACACTTTCTTTCCATTTTTCGTTTTTTATTGTTTTCTTTCGATTCATAACCTTTACTGACTTAGGCATCTGAGGGCCGTTGGAACCACCAATGGCCTATTTTCCTAGAGACCCATGTTCGTTTCGCAGGTCAAACAGTCTACGAAGTTAAAAAACAAAAAAGGGACAACGACGCATCCAGCAGGCAGCGGTGGACGACGTCGCTCCCAAAGGTCATGACCCTTAAACCAAATTGGATCCCAACAACGACACATCGCTCCTAAACGCGACGACTATAGACGACACAGGTACTATTTATGTGCACATAACTTCGTCTTTTGAGTACCTATTTTTGTGACATCTAAACAAACTATGCACAACAGTGACATCGAAAAACAAATCCATACAACATAAGTTACCACGTGTCCAGATATAAAACACACTCAAACAAACAAACACATTCATCATACACAAAGCAAAATGCGCGACCTCCAGGGCCACGACTTTCAAATCCAGTCTGGCACCTCAAAGGAGCGACAAAAACACACATTATCCAAACACCTCATCGCCGCCATCGACGACGAGTAAAAACATCCACAAAATAAACACAAAATAAAATAAGTTTAAAACTACACTATTACATTCACTCCTGGAAGGGGACAAGGCCTTCGTCCACGCATTCTAGGGGCGTCGGTGTCGACAGAAACCACCACTTCTGTCGTCTCTCTTTCTAGTACTTCCTCACTGTGAGGGGGTCAAAAAAGCACGAGGCTAATGCGTGACCTTGTCCCTCGTGGGTGTGAAGTTTCTTTTTTGTCAAATCAAGTGTAATTGGATTTCCTGTGAGTTTACAACCAATTGACTAGTAGTATAGGAGTCGCCATTCAGTTTTTAACGACAATGAGAAAAACTGACAAAACCCGGTTATTGTGACATAAAGGGAGTGCAATTATGTTTTACCACGACGGCCGTAGGTTCCCTTGTGATCCCTGGTGTGGGGATCTCTCAACATACACCCGCAAGGTAGAGATTGAGGGTTCGGGGGACTGTAACTACCGAGAGGAGTACTCGCTCTTCGATAACTCCAGAGGCAGGATATCCTTACTAGCTCAGCATAAATAATTGAAGGGACATGCGTTGACTATTAAACTAATCTGAGTTGATTTTAACAATATGCAACATATAATACTAGATCGATCGCGATTATCTGATTTAGATTGTTTTAAGGGACCTAGCATGATAATCCAATTTCCCAACATATTATCTTTATTAGGTGTGATAGAACAATCAGATTTAATTAGTTTAACAGTTCATAAAAGGGCGAGGAAAGCAATTAAACCATGGAAGAGGGACACATTACGACGCACCCTTGAGAGGTGCGTCACGGTTCTCAGAAAACTAACCACTTTGACTTTGCTATTTCTCCTTTTATTTAACGAATCTCAAATTATAGGACAGGATACGTTCTGTTCGATTTTTGGATCGAATGCGACAGAACGCGTGATCAGTTTTGCAGCGTGAGGCTTAGGCTTAGGGGTTTAGAGTCAATACTCAGAATAATAATTGTGTGTTGTTTTTTTCACGTCGAACTTGGGCTATATTTATAGAAAAGAGTTTGTGGAAAGATAATAAAGTAGAGCTCTAATCCACGAGGAATTAGGAAAGAATACGTCCCAGGTAATTTCAACGCCCAGGCCTGGGCGCCGAAGATTTCGGCGCCCAGAGCCAGGCGTTGAAAATAGGATCTGGGCTGCTTTCTTAGTCAGATTCGGATTCCTAGAATCCGAAGTGTTTGAGACTTAATCGAGTCTTTTAGTGCGTATTAACCTTGTGACGGAATGCGTCTGGGCCCGTTACGAACTCTAGGCTCGTTAGGATTTTAATTAATACGTGACTCTTATTTTCGAATCATATTAGGAATAGGATTCTCTCGTAATCTCCATCTCATTTAGGATTTATGTTGGAGTGCAACACCTAATTCTGACAGGTTTCTATCTTTTATGACTTGCCACTTTTAACAACTACCCATTACGGCAGTTACTATTTTTAGCAGGTTTCCATAAATAGCAGGTTTCTATAAATAGCAGGTTTCGGGTGAAATGAAAAGGGGTGATCGAGATTCGTTATTTTATAGGAGATGCGTTGTCAAGTGGAGATTTATGCTTTCATCATCGAACCTTCCCTTTCGGGAATGGGGACAAAAGTAGGTGTCTACAGTTAGCCCCCACTTTGACTGAGTCTTGGAGTAAGACGATGGTCAAAGTATTAGACGGAGTGCATCGCACAAGCCATGGTGACCTGTTTTTGCGAGGGTCTCACGAGCCCCCGAGTGATAACATTTGACTTAAGGGTCATCACTTGGAGTGTTGACATATCCCTCACGTGTCATTGGGATTTGTCAACGGATAGTATAGAATACTCCATCACTTTGTCATTGGAAGTATCTAAAGAGGCGTAGGAACTCCCTCACTTTGTCATTGGGAGTAGCTACAGATGTTTTCGAAATCAAAGATATAAAGTGTAATTGGGCCTGGACAAGCCCAATCACGAGGTAAAAAATGTTTTTAAAGATTCTCATTTTCAGGGTTAGCTAAATGAGAAAACCCCCTTGTTTTTATGGGACGTAAAACGAAGGAAAATCCAGCACATATTTCTTTTTTGGAAAAACGGAAAACCAATCTTTGGAAAAAGGGAAAGCTACTCACATCGTCCTTTTTTGGAAAAACGGAAAACCAGAAAAAGTTATCGCTGCAGCGGCTAAGGACCTGCGCGGTTAGTGACGCAGACCCCACCGGCTAAAGATGGCGAGCCTGTCCGCTAAGGGTGGACACCCTGTCCGATAGAAGTGGACGAATCTGTTTTTGAAATTTGAAAATAAGGACCTACGCGGTTTGTGACGTAGACCCTGCCGGCTGAAGATGGCGAACCTGTCCGCTAAGGGTGGACACGCCGTCCGATAGAAGTGGACGAATCTATTTTGAAATTTGTTTTGTGTTTTTTTGAAAATAAGAACCTACCTGGTTTGCGCCGTAGACCCCGCCGGCTGAAGATGGCGAACCTGTTTCATTTTGTTTTTTTTTTTTTTTTTTTTTTGAAGACTCTATTTTTCGAAAACTGAGGATCTGCGCGGCTAGTGACGCAGACCCCGCCCGCTGAAGGTGGGCGAGCCCTGTCCGCTAAGGGTAGACGCCCCGTCCGAAAGAAGTGGACGAATCTGTTTTGAAGTTTGTTTGCTTTTTTTTTTTGAAAATAAGGACCTATGCGGTTTGTGACGTAGACCCAGCCGGCTAAAGATGGCGAGCCTGTCCGCTAAGGGTGGACACCCCGTCCGATAGAAGTGGACGAATCTGTTTTGATGTTTTTTGAAAATAAGGACCTACGCGGTTTGTGACGTAGACCCCGCCGGCTGAAGATGGCGAGCCTGTTTTTGTGTTTTGAAGAATTTCGTTTTCTTTCGAGGGATGCTCGGATTTAGTTACAACCTGAATGTGGGTTGACAACGTGCTTAGACGGACCATTGTCTTGTGGTCATCATCTTTCATGGTTTTGAGCTAGTCTTTACGGCTCAATTTTGCCACTACCAGGGTCCTTGATTAGGGGACTATGTGTAAGTATCAACGGCGACCTTTGTCTTTGAGGTCGTAATCCGGTTTTAGTTTTTGAGTTTATCCAAACACGGGACTTCGTATAGCGTAGTCTGGGAATATTGTTTTAATTTTGCATACTCTCTTTTGAAATATATATTTTCCTTCGAGCCCCCAAGCACTCGTGCTTGACGGTCAGTTCTTGTCAAAGAGGTTCTTTGGAGATACGCATTTTGTAATGTCCTTGATCATGTTTGGGATTATGCTCGTAAGTGCGAGCGATCTTTGTAGTGGTGTGCTACACTTGACAAAGTCGTGAGGTGCGACTTTCAGAAATCGGTAATTTTCGAGTCGAACAGATACGGCAGGGCCCTATAGAAGTCAGGGGCCTTTTTGGGTCTGAGATCGTTTTCGGCGCCCATGCCTGGGCGTTAAAGATTTCGGCGCCCAGCACTGGGCGCTGAAAATTTTTTCTGGCGAGTTTTCCTGATGATACAGTTGGCCTCTTGTTCGTTCGTTCGTCTTCTTCACTTGGAAATTCTACGTATTCTCTTCTTTTTTTATTTTTTTCTTTATTTTTTGGAACGTAGAATTTTATTAGAGATTATAATGAGTTGAATGATCGTGATGATTTCTCGAAAAGCCGTAGCCGATTGGTGGACTACGGTGTTTGTCGCTTTGGGGCGATTATTTAAAGGAACTGTCGCTCTTTAAGGTGTACAGTTATTGCAATAGCTGGGCGAGTCTACATGGCTCGAGGAACATACCTTGAGGCGTATATTTTGATCGCTCGTATATATTTTTCTTCTGAACGCGTTCGTGAATGTTCGATGTATGTGCAAACGGGCGTTCATAGAATGGCCGTTGTGTGCGGTCCATTAATCAGTTCGCTTGAATCATTTTTTTTTTTTGAGCAATGACTGATTTTGAATAGTTTGTTTAGAAGCTTGATAGGGTTCAGGCCCATTCATGAAGTGGGCTCAAACATCGTGCCCTTTCGATTGTTCAAACATTTGCTTCGAGATTTTTTATTTTGCTATGATCGTTTCGTAGCTTGGAGCCCCCAAGTATGCATGTTGGGATGCTTCCTTTTGGCGTACGATTTTTGTAGGTTCTTTTCGAGAGAGATGCCTTGGGGTTCCGCTCGTGTAGGTGCGAGCTATCCCTTCCGTGGTAGGTAATATTTTGCTACCTTTAATCCTTAATGTAGAAGTCGTGTGGCTTGCATTTTGAATATGGGCGATAAGTAGTCTTTGCCTCTTTTACACATGCTCTTGGTCGTGCCCGCATTAGTGCAATATGCCTTACTCTTTTTTTTTTAGACTTGTACCGTGGGATGGTTGAACTTATGGTGCGACGTAGGCTTGTGTGGCCTAACAGCGTGTCTTAGAGCATTCCTCCAGGTGTTGGGATATCATTATTATTTTTTGCATTGGAGTACTTCATCACGCCTCGTTCAGGTCCTCGAACAAGCGTAGCACCTTCTGCGTGGGTTTGCACGGCTTATTACTTCGTTCGATGCGAGGATTCATAGGTGTTTCTTTCTTATTTTTATATCTGGGCAAAACTTGTTTAGCAGAAAGATTCAGCGCCCAGGCTGGGGCATTAAAGATATCGGCGCCCAGCTCTGGGCGTTGAAAATGATTTCTGGGTATATTTTGACAGTTCTTATCCTTGATTTTTTTTCTTTCTCTTTTGCTTTGGAACGAGGTAGACTGTGTAACGGGCGCTTGTAGGGCGAGCGTTATGTGCAGTAGTTTGATCGGAGTTTTGGTGACTCGCGATTTTCAGTTACCCTTGTTAGTGGGGTGACTTTATATATTCTAAGTAGTGCTTAGAATTTGGGAGGGGTTGTAGCCATTCTAAGGTTCGTTTTACACGATCAAACCTTAGGATTGTGCCCTTATGACGTGTGTATAGTATTAGCGTCGAGAATTTGCGATAAAATCGTCATTTCGAGCATTTTTAGAGTGTTTTTCTCAAGCCTCCAACTGTAGCTACGGGATGGGCTTGGTGCTATGATGTTTTGCATACGTCTTTATGCATTCATGGTGACATGGATCATGAATAGTTTGAACCAGACTCGTTTAGTGCGAGGTACATACGTTTGAGTAGTGATTTGCTACTTCTCTTGTAAATGTCGTATTGTGCGACATTGCCATGGTCAAGGTAGTCACATGTTGAAGTGTGCCCTGTCCAAAAGCTAGGTGCCTTTCTTTACCCATAATCATATTTAGAAATCTTTCTGACTCACTTGCAACATCGAGATAAATGCATATTTAGATTAAACCAACGACACTTTATTATGTTCGAAGAAATTATTTGAAAATTATTTGAAATCCGAGTCCTACTGTGTACAACCCGAGGTGTCCTAAGTAAGTTGATTTATAGAAGGGTTCGTACAGGATTACATGAGTGAATCAAAATACTGTTACGATTTTTGGAATGTTGTCTAAGGATTTGCTGGCAGCCAGGGTGCAGGCGTCAAGATAAACTTGTGCCCGTTTGGCATATGCTTTAGGCTTTTAAGGCCATCTTTTCCAGAATTGCGGGAATATAAACCGTTTTCAAATAGACTTAGATTTACTTGGTGTATGTCTGCACAAAAGGTCAAGGTATACTTAGTTCTTTCCCTAGCTCTTTCATTTCAATTTTTAGCCCCCAGTTGCTGTTATGTCTTCCCATTAACGATGCTTTCAGATTTCGATTTTAGATGCCCGTGTCATATGTCTGAGTAGGGTGAGCCTTGGTTAAATGCCAAGTCCTATTGACAATGTCTGATCTTTTTTCAAAGGGGATTAGCAAGCATTTGAATTACCATGAACGGGTGCCCTGAATTTGAAGGAACGATGGGGCGATGCCGTAGAACAATCCTCTTTATTGGAAGCTTACTGCCTTTACTACTTGTTGGCGATTATGACTGTGTCTAGTGGTGAAAGAAGGTCTTTAAGTGAGCGGCTATGTCTAATGGTGAAAGAAACTCTTTAAGTGAGTTAGTTCGCTTTAGGGAGGGTCAAGTCGAGTACTTTAGAGGTCATGGACGCTTGAGCTAGCCCCCATTCAATTGAGGCAAAGCGATCTTTTGAATCTTGGCTAAGTGCCTAGGAGTGTGAGTGCTCCTCCTGGCTAGGGTACGTGCCCTTATTATTTTTCGATGTATGCTCATTTTGGCATCTTGATGACTTGGATTCTTCTTTTGACTTAAATTTTTCTTTCGACTTGGATTGCAAGTAATTAAATTTCAATAAAGGTGTTATTCTTGTTATTCTGTAGGCTTTAACATTTTTGCAAATTGGTTGGACCGAATCATGGATTGCCTACGTATCCGCCTTAAATAGATTTAATTTGGAATCAGGTCTTGCGTAGTTCTTAGCCTAGAAAATGGTTTCTTAGAATGCTGATTTTAAACACGTACGTTCGAGTGGAATCGTAATGTTTGAAATAGGGTGAAATAAGTGAAGTTTATTATTTATTTTAATCTGCCGCTTTGCCGTAAGCCAAAATTTTGTTTTATTTTTTTAAGTACATGTATTTGCACAAAAATCTTTTCATGTGTTCTTTGGTACGTATATCTGAATACGTGTTGTACCCCTCCAAGTGTTCATTATTTTTCCGTGCATGTGCGGATAAAATGACGAGCACTTCTGGACAAAGTTTGGCAAGCAGAGAGATTCAGCGCCCGGGCTGGGGCGCTAAAGATTCCGGCGCCCAGCTCTGGGCGCTGAAAGTGATTTCTGGGCGGATCTTTTTTGGTGCGCTAAATGCTCCTTTTCTCTTTTTTTGTGCGCTTTGCAAAGTTTTATTTTTTTCTTTTTTTTTTTACGTTAAGTGTAGAATGTACTTTTCATTTGTCTTCTTTTTCTTTATTCGTGACTCAAGACGTCTTGATAGATGGGTTGAATGAGTTGTATAGGTATTAGTCAAGCACGAGGATTACATCAACCAAGGCCAATGAATAGCATGGGCACGGCTCAAGGGTATATCAACTGGATGTATCCAAATAAGTTATATGGTCATTATACTAATGGTGGTGTAATAATGGGTATGACGCACGTGTCAATGGCCGTACGTGGTTTGCAGTTGATAACAAGTTCAAGAACAAGAGTCGAGTTAATGGTTTCTTGGGTTATGGCGATGAGAACATGGATGGGTTAAATGAGCTGAACAGGGGCCCCAGAGCGAAGGCGTCTAAGAACATAAGGATTGGGAAGGGTAGACATCGTAGAACTTTATGTAGTTTTTGTGACATGATTTGGATTGGTTGAGTCAATTCTTTTCCTTCGTTTACTTGGGTAAATTTCGCACTTTGGGAGGTATGGGCTAAGTATTTCATGGCTGGCTCTCTTCGCTCTCCCTTTTCTTTTTCTATTTTCTCTTTTTGCTTGGGGTTTCTCCCCAACATAAATTTTTTATTTGGGCTAAAAGGTAGAGGGTTGTGGTCTTTGAGTCACGAGGCGAGACTGAGTGAGCCTCGTTTGGTAGGCCTATAGTGGACCTTTAATTTTAGCAGGCCTAGGGTGGACCTTTAATTTTAGCAGGCCTAGGGTGGACCTTTAAATTGTCTTACTTTGCAAGCGTATTTAGTCGTTTCTTAAAATGTGCGAATAGCGTAGATTCAAAATGTTGTTTTTACCTTATTGAAATTTAACGAAAGAATTACATCGAAAATATTATTTTACAGTTTTCGGGATTTAATTGGAAGTTGTGATTTAGACTCGAACTTTCATTAATCTTTCTGATTATAACCCGTGTATGAATACAAGGAGGTGGCCTAGACTCAAAATAATGACGTGGCGTAAGCCTATAATACTTGACCAAGAAACTCTCAGACTTAGGCTAATTGGACCATAACTTTCGTTGGTTGACACTTTAGATTTTAACCCTTGGGTGTTCATTTGTCATGCGCCATTTTGCTTAATGTTGGCAAGGTAGTTAGTTGGGGAGATCGAATTTTTATTTTTGCAAGACTAGAATCATTAGTGCGGCTTCCCTCTTAGTGTGTATTGCTTTACCCCAATGGTAGCCTTATGGTATGCCGATTTGGGTATTTTCATGGTTCGTCATGTTGCATTCATGGAAAATCTTTTAGTCCGTACTTAGGAGTATTTCAAGGAGCGAGTGGCTCGAGAGGACTATGATGGTCGTGACCCAATGTGATCATAAGCCTTGAGGCCATTAATTTTTCTTGCCAATGGTATTGACACCTTAGGTTCACTTTGGGGGTTGTGCGACTATGGGGGAATGATTTTCAGAATGTGACTGTTTCCATTTTGCAAATACTATAATATATTCTTTTTATTGGTGAGAGAGAGTATTGAGGCCGTAGATTCTTAGCAAGGGATGACAATTACGTATGGTTGCTTATTGATTTAAATGTTAGGAAGGGAGACTCGATATGGTTTAACCTTTTAACTTGCAGAACGACACCAAGCATTAGGACCGATTCTATGGATAAGACAACTAAGACTTAGGATTTAGATTGTACTTCGGCATAGCCTAGTCTAGACTCGGATTTACTTATTTTTTATTCGAACATTTGAAAACTTTATTTGAACATCATTTTTCGAATTTTTTTTCCCATTGTGACATTCAAGGTTATATTAATTAGCATGCTCGGTTTTGATGCCGAACATTGTCGTCATAGGAGGCCTAACGACGACACAAAGAGTT
Organism: Spinacia oleracea; assembly: GCF_020520425.1. NCBI lineage: Eukaryota > Viridiplantae > Streptophyta > Magnoliopsida > Caryophyllales > Amaranthaceae > Spinacia > Spinacia oleracea. The sequence goes on along the minus strand of NC_079492.1, from coordinate 10,582,838 downwards.
ATTTATATTTTATTTTATTTAGTCGCTTTTAGAATCGAGTGCCTTTCATACGCCCTTGCAGCAATCTTTACGAATGGGTTTTTTTTTGCTATGTGTTTTTCGCGCGACCAAAAGGCCAGGCAGCAACTTCAGCGCCCAGCGTAGGGCGTGAGAAATTTTGGCGCCCAGCCAGGGGCGTTGAAAATGCGTCCCTGGCTGGTTCTCGTTTTCTGTTTGCGTATACTCTTGTTTTTGCGACTTTAATTTTGTGTGCTTGCCTTATAACGTCCTTTACGCGTTGTGCAACGTTTGTGGGATTCGTTACAGGCCATCCCGAGCGTCGCTTATTTTTGTGGAGATCATTCGGGTTTGTGGAACACGTATTTTGGTATAACTCTTTGGCCAATTGGTTTATGAATGTTTGGGCAATTTTTTAAGGTCGTTGGTTTTCTAGGATTGTTTTTCACACACAATCATACATTTCGCTACACATAACTAACATTACATCATGAGGCAATAATAATATGTCATGTAGTTTATGATAGGCTTCTATGGGTAGTATTTGCGCCTGGCTTGGTACCGCTTCTATCGCAGATCCAACACATGCCCCGGTCGAGGTAGTGCCTTCAACAGACGAATTTCGCCTAAGAGGCCAATCACGATGTAAGCCAAGGGGGCATGCACCAATGAGAGGGACTTAATGGGCGAGCGATTGGGTTTGGGACGAGTGTACTACTATCAAAAGTGCCGAGTGGACAACATTCGAAGCGTATGCACCCCCCGGTTGGCGATGGGTATCCTTAGTCCCAACTCCCGGGATGAAATATCCAAGGGAGCCAAGATTCGTTATGCGGTTCTGTCCGTTCACATTAATATGCTGATTTTCAGGTCGTCCCAACTTGATGGGGAAATAAACGCGGGGTAGGATCGTTTCACCCTTCGGCTATTTTGATTACCTACAAGCACGAGTATTTCCTTCACTATCCCCAGTTGAGTCGCCACTGTGAGGGGGTCGAAAAAGCACGAGGCTAATGCGTGACCTTGTCCCTCGTGGGTGTGACGTTTCTTTTTTGTCAAATCAAGTGTAATTGGATTTCCTGTGAGTTTACACCCAATTGACTAGTAATATAGGAGTCGTCATTCAGTTTTTAACGACAATGAGAAAAACTGACAAAACCCGGTTATCGTGACATAAAGGGAGTGCAATTATGTTTGACCACGACGGCCGTAGGTTCCTTTGTGATCCCTGGTGTGGGGATCTCTCAACATACACCCGCAAGGTAGAGATTGAGGGTTCGGGGGACTGTAAATACCGAGAGGATTACTCGCTCTTTGATAACTCCAGAGGCAGGATATCCTTACTAGCTCAGCATAAATAATTGAAGGGACATGCGTTGACTATTAAACTAATCTGAGTTGATTTTAACAATATGCAACATATAATACTAGATCGATCGCAATTATCTGATTTAGATTGTTTTAAGGGACCTAGCATGATAATCCAATTTCCCAACATATTATCTTTATTAGGCGTGATAGAACAATCAGATTTAATTAGTTTAACAGTTCATAAAAGGGCGAGGAAAGCAATTAAACCATGGAAGAGGGACACATTACGACGCACCCTTGAGAGGTGCGTCACGGTTCTCAGAAAACTAACCACTTTGACTTTGCTATTTCTCCTTTTATTTAACGAATCTCAAATTATAGGACAGGATACGTTCTGTTCGATTTTTGGATCGATTGCGACAGAACGCGTGATCAATTTTGCAGCGTGAGGCTTAGGCTTAGGGGTTTAGAGTCAATACTCAGAATAATAATTGTGTGTTGTTTTTTTCACGTCGAACTTGGGCTATATTTATAGAAAAGAGTTCGTAGAAAGATAGAATTGTAGAGCTCTAATCCACGAGGAATTAGGAAAGAATACGTCCCAGGTAATTTCAGCACCCAGGCCTGGGCGCCGAAGATTTCGGCGCCCAGAGCCAGGCGTTGAAAATAGGATCTGGGCTGTTTTCTTAGTCAGATTCGGATTCCTAGAATGCGAAGTGTTTGAGACTTAATCAAGTCTTTTAGTGCGTATTAACCTTGTGACGGAATGCGTCTGGGCCCGTTACGAACTCTAGGCTCGTTAGGATTTTAATTAATACGTGACTCTTATTTTCGAATCATATTAGGAATAGGATTCTCTCGTAATCTCCATCTCATTTAGGATTTATGTTTGAGTGCAACACCTAATTCTGACAGGTTTCTATCTTATGACTTGCCACTTTTAACAACTACCCATTACGGCAGTTACTATTTTTAGCAGGTTTCCATAAATAGCAGGTTTCTATAAATAGCAGGTTTCGGGTGAAATGAAAAGGGGTGATCGAGATTCGTTATTTTATAGGAGATGCGTTGTCAAGTGGAGATTTATGCTTTCATCATCGAACCTTCCCTTTCGGCAATGGGGACAAAAGTAGGTGTCTACACTCACGTGGGGCAACGACAGGGACTCCCTCTCCTTCGTGAGCAGCGGGGTAAACAGGAGCATTGTCAGCCAACTGGTCGACGACTGCTTCATTAACCTCCGTACTCGCAGTGTCGTCGACCTCCCCCCCCCCCCCTCCCCAAATCCACCACCGGCAATGCCAACTCCTCCACGGTACCACAACAAGCCAGATAGTTGTCCACCTCCTTCCGACATGGCTAGATGCTCGTTTCCCCAATCAAATGGGAATACATCATATGTGCCCTTGTCCTCATGACAGCCAACGCTTCGCAATCCTTAAACTCCTCTTGCAAAGCGCCGTATAAGCTCCTTAGCCCCTCCATTTCTGTCGCCTTCAAAGCCAGCTCCTCTTTCACATCCCCGATCTCCTTCGTCATGTTAATAATCTGATCGTCTTTAGCCTTCAATCGCTCGTCCCTTGCCTTTACGATCGCCGTTAGATCAGTCACCTTCTTTTCAGCAACCTTCCACTTCGACTCCCAAGACATGGATGCCTTCTTCGTAGACGCGACCAACTTGAGAGCATCAGCCAATTCGTCTTATAACTGCGCGTAATACTTGCGAGCAGCCAACGAGGCTTGATACACCTGCACATAGAGATGTCACGACAATCAGCGACACACGACCGTCATGCGCGTAATACAAACGACACACGACGATCGATAAACAATGTAAATACCATAAAACAAACTTACCCGTAATCTCAGTTTAGCAGAGTCCGACGCAACAGATACCGGCGTCGCCTCGCGATAGCGCCGGTACGTCGAAGGCAATATCAAACGACCCGCGTACGGCCAGACGACAGCAGTATCACCGTCTCCCAAAAAGTTCGGGGGCAGAGAGATATTTATATTCTCGACAGAACTTTTTTCAGCGGGACACTTCTTGGCCGACGCAGCAGGAGCCTTGCCAAGAGTAACAGAAGTAGACGACGCCTTGAATGGCCTAGGAGGCGACGACGAGGCGATAGGATTAAAGCCTTCGCCACCTATAACGACAGGATTCTCAGGCGACGCACCTATCTTGGAGTGACGAGGGACAATAGACAGACTTTTCCCACCAGAAGCACCAGACGACCTCAACCTCAACCTCTTCCTCGCACGCTCCATCATCTCACTCTGCGACATCCTAGCCACAGGCTTAGATGACAGAGTATGTTCTGTACCAGAAAAATAGCATGTCATTAAAAAACCTATACCAATTAAACACAAACACGACAAACACAATCTAAAAACACAATACCTGAAGTATCTGCCATATCAGCCTTCTCCTCTTCGTCAGACGACGAGTACGCAACGACCTCCTCAAGCAAGTCTAACCTCTTTCGTTGACGAGTCAGACGACCCGACTGCTCTTCCACTTCCTCCTCGTCGACGTCGCCTACCTGCTCCCCTTCTTAACCTTCTAAGCGACCCCCGTCATGACGAAATGACCTCTCCTCGACAGAATATCCCAAGAACTTAAGAGTCTTCTCGTGAGAATCCGAGTTTAAATCATCCAACGACGTCTTGAAAACTGCAAAACAACGCCAAGTAAGGCGACGTTCAGTAAAATAGCAAAAACCAAACTAAAAAACAAAATTACCTTCCGTCGTCCACCCTTCAACCAAGAAATTACCCAACTCTCCCAGAGAATCCTTATTCACAAAAACAAAATGACTCTGACAGCCTCTGTCATTTACACTCAAACCAACGCCCAAATTCTTCATCCCTTTCTTCATGACCAAAGTATAACGACAACACTCCTTCAACGCCAGGTCATAGGTACACAACAGATCGGCCAGATCGAACAGTACCTGCCAGTCTGAAGTGGTACTGTATGAGTAGACCCGCATCATCTTTCTCTTTGACCTCCATGGACTTGATAAACTCCTCTGAGCTTTCAACCGTAGAGTAAATCGGATTGAGCAAGCTAACCCGACTAGACCCGGCATCATCTTTCTCTTTGACCTCCATGGACTTAGATCTAACCATTATCTCTAAGAAATTCAACAGGAAAAACGAAGAAAAATGATCGAAAGTTACCTAAGTATAGGCGAAATCGAACAGGGAAACGATTCTACTTCTCTTTTTCTCTTTCTTTCTCTCTCTTGTTTTCAGATCTAGAAATTTTTCGAAGTTTTCTCCGTGAAATACTTATTGCATGCGTGGATTTCTATTAATTTGCCTTTAATTCATAGCGGTTCCCCACGACCAAAGCAGTTGAGAAGTGGCTTTTTTGAAATTTGAATTGTTTCTTTTACTTCGTGAACCTTCGCAAAATCACAATTTGGGGAAAACTGTTATCCCACATTTTGGACTAACGACTTAATTGTTTTGACGTTTGATCATGTCGTGTCGACCAGGTACTGTCGTGACACAGGTTGCGACGTGTCCGGTGAACAGATCGGACGTAACATCAGGCGACGAGGTATAGGCGACAAGCGACCAGCAACGAGAGAAAGGCGACAAGCGACCAGCGACGAAAGACAGGCGACAAGCGACAGAAGATAAGAAGAGAATAGGTTAAACCCTAAGCCCAAGGCCCAAGACTTGAAGCGCCGTCAGACAAGTAGAACAGGTCAAAGGAGCATCCGAGATCTTATGGGTCGTTGGAGATTAGCAAGGAACGTGGGGATAACGATAACTAACCGGTTCCTACTTTCTGGGGATCTCCTCAACGAACTGTGCCGTTGGAGCCAAGCTATATAAGCGACAAGCAGTAGCCCTCAAATCACAAGTTAACTAAAGCATTCAAGCAATACAACAACATTATATTTTCTAGCCATTAAACAACTATTGTACTCGTTTACTTATTCGCAAAGCACACTTATTTACTTAGTTTTCTTAGGATTACATAGTGGATTGATAGTCTTATAGCTATCCGCGATTTTTCTCCCTATTCATAGGTTTTCCGCGTCAACATCTCCTTGTGTCGTCTCTCCTTTTATCATTTTCTGCATTTATTACTTAGTTAGTGTCGACCGAAGTGAAGTATCGCCCCTAGACGAAATTTGACATACACAGTTATCTCAGTGAACTTTTTAATGGCGGCTATTGGTTTGAAAATTCTATTCAAGTAATTCCAAATGAAGACTAGTCAAACATGTAATAGTCATAAGTGAACAATGACTTGAATAAAACGTTAGAAAAGTTTGAAACCACACAAAACGTTGACGGCTTAACATTTTCTTTGTAGGACCAAACCCACAAATTGATCATTATTGTTTTTATTCGGAATTAAGATTATGTTTGCTATAGTGTGTTTTGCCGATAGAAATGGAACTATTTAAATATTTTCATTACCTAATGTTTGTTATAAGAGGTCTGGTAATACAATCTTTTTTTTAGAGGTGATCGATCGGCCATTACCATAATTTGTTACATCTTATAAATCTATGGTAATAAAATTGTTACCTTTATGAATCTCTATTTGTTAAAAGTGATTTCTTTCCCATTGTATATGAATCGACTTATTTTTTATTTTTGAGGGAATTGTTAAACAACTTGTAATGACAATATTTAACATTATTCTTTCTCCTTCTTATATATTTCTTTTCCATTTTCTTTCCTAAATTTATATTAAACCTACTCTAAGTTTGATCATGAAGGTATTGCTTTGAGTTGTAACGTTGACTAAACTATAAATTTTAATCATATACTCCCTCCGTCCCGGAATACTTTCAACGGTTTGACTTGACACGCTTGCCAATGCACAACTTTGCCCATTAATATCTTCAATTATATATTACAGAAACTTATAAAATATTAATATTTTGAAAATATATATTAAGATGAAGCCAACAATATATTATATGCTAACACTTATTTTCATATACTATAAATAAAGTAGGGTCAAAGTGAATTATGTGAATAGTGTAAAAAGTCAAACCGTTGCGAGTTTTCCGGGACGGAGGGTGTAACACCCCCAATTTCCATACTTGTTTAAGACTTATAGCGGAAGCATAAAATAATAAATTAAGGGTATTACCGCCACATTTAGGCTACAACCCAAATGTAAGGCTATATTATCCATCAATAATCCAACCTTTATAACACTACAAGAATTTGTATCTTTAACGACAACCTAATTACGACGGGTCAAAAATCCCGTCGCAAAAGCCTTTTGCGACGGGGCTAACAACCAAACAATGACGGGAATAACCGTCACAAAATGTCTTTTACGACGGGTTAACGACGGGATTTTCTATTAACGACGGCCCCCTTTTATGACGGTTCCGCGACAGGAAATCCCGTCGTTAATCAACGATTATTGGCCTTTCGCGACGGGATTTCCCGTCGTTAATAGTAAAATTTCTTGTAGTGTAAATAAACCCACATTGTCATAATTAAATAACTTAAACCAACTACCCAAAATATCGTCACAAACTGAATTAAATAAAACCAACTGATTGTCTTTAGGTGATCTACGTTCTTAATAACTTGCTACTAGTTGTTGTGAAACGGTCGCTCAGGACGTGCCACGCATACCTGTAAATTGGAAAAACATATACAGAAGGGAAACCACAAATCAGTGGAAATTGAGTAAGTACTACTTCACCCTGTAAAACATTTTCGAAAACCTTTTTCTTACTTTGGAAAACATTTTATCTTAAAAACATTTCATGCACAAATAGCACGTAACAAGCACACGCACTCAGTCCATAATTAACAGTTAATTAATTACTTAGAGGTAAGAGAACAAGATAATTCCACCATAAATGTAGTTCAAGACTACCACCCTAATGGGTGTAACCACCAAAATAGGTCTTAGTCCTTAAGTGTGCACACCCCCCAGTGAGTATTTTTAACTCAAAGGAGTAGAATAAGCCTAAGTCGTGCTAGTTAGCTCCGACTAAAATATTAAGACACGTTGTGTCGTACCACCAAATTGTTCCTCATCTTAGGGGATCCTGCCTAAGATGTCTTACCAACAAGTATGTTTTGCATCAAGAGATTAGTGTTTTATCACAACCAAAATCATTATATTGTTCATTAACAAGCTTAATTATACTTGTATTTAAACAAGTAGAACGTTATTCTTATATTTAACATTATTTAAACAAGTAGTTAAATAATATGAGTTCATACGGTAACACGAACTCAAAGAAACCAAGTAGTCAAATACATATATTTAACACCATTTAACATTATTAACATTATTCATACGCTAGCTCAAGGAAACCAAAGTTCCACATTATCACATGCATCCACAGTAATAAACATGAGTTCCATTTCACTGTTACTCGAACAATAGACAAAAGCGTAAAATATTAACCAGCTATAAAGACTAACTCTTAATCCAAATCACCTACTGTCTTCATGGATACATGAACATAAATTATCCAACAATTACCATACATGTATAGAAAACACGTTGCCATGTCAACTTATTTTTACAGGATTTAGTAAGACAGTGGACATAGTAACTTACCTTATTAAGTTTAGTCTTACAAATCACTGCACAAAACAAACACTAGTAAGTCTCTTCACGTTCTACGTACTCTACATACAAGTGTAAAATAATTTGTATTAATATATGCACGATCCGGGTATAGGCTATACCTATATATAACAAAATTCATATATTACATATATGTGATCGGTTATATTGATTTCTTACAATAATAGTTAGACTAACCGAGTAAATAAAGATCCTCTTCCAATCTTGTATTATTAGTATATCAGAATAGTGTGGTTAATAAATTATACTATCATTAAGTCTAAAAACCAATAAAATTAATTTATTTAAAACTATTTGGTTGAATAAGATAAGAAGAGTCCAAGTTGAATCTTCAAACTCACGTGACCCTTGAAGGGAAGCTAAAGAAAATGGTTTACTTTCCAAAAAATCAAGTAATAAAGAAGTAAGAAATCGAGTAGTTACGAAGGCATAAGGCTATCTTTGAGATGATATATTACCTTTGTTTATGATCGGTTTTTAGAGGTCGAAGATTGTAGTTGTAGAGGGACGTGAGGGCTATGAGCTGGTGTTTTTCGCGGTGGTTTCCGGTATAGTTTGATGGTGATTCGGTTGTGCCGAACGTAGCTGGAACCCAACTTCGGCAATTAACTCTATTTTCTCTGGTGTTCACACGAGTGTTTGAGGATTTTCCCAAAACTTGAGTTATGAGATATATGCTTTGTATTTATAGGAAGGGAATACCCTAGGGTTATCAATTTGAGTAGTTAAAGATTCTAATGAGATAAGGATGAGATTTCACGGTTGAGATTATACGGGTTGACTACGAAATCCTATAATCATGGTAAATTAGTTAGGATATTGTGCTTAGAGGTATATTCCTCCTAGATTTTTGCTCGATACGGGTAGGACGCTGCAATTGACGAGGATGATGATATTTTTTACTATATGATTTATTTATTTATTTGATTGGTAGAACTATACGTGGATATTAACAAAAGTATAAGTTAGGGCTAAGGCTATAGCTAGAACCAATGTATAATAGGCTAAGACTCATCAGTGCAGAGTTGTTTAGAGTTTACTTTCTAGCTAGTTAGTGTTATAAAAGTACTACTTAGATAGTTAGTGTTATAAAAATATTCCACAAAGTAAAAGCTAAGTTTATAAATTATACTATTATATATTATAAATCTATATTATTATATGACTAAGGATATAAATCTAAGGTTGTATATAGTATTTTCCTTAGTGAAATATGGGATATTACAGAGGGAGTACCTATTTAACATGAGGGTGTTTAATTAAAAGAAGAAACTAGTTATCAACTAGATTAATTTGATAATTGTTGGTAAACTCTTAAATGAACCTGGTCCACACAAAATTACTGTGGACCAAGCCCAAAAGAAGAAGCTTCCTCCCTTTACTTCTTATCTCGCACGTGTGAAGCATTTTAATTTTTACCAAAATCTCCTCTTCCCTGATTTCACAGAAGCATTTTCTTTTCTCTCTTCTCACATTTGCTTCTGCAATTCCTCTCTCTTCAATTTCAAAAGTAATGTTCCTCATCTCTTTGCAATGCAGCCGAAAGCTAGAGGAAGTATAACGATTTGAGCTCGAATAAGCCTCCCGAAGTTCAGAATTTCAGATGTTTGCAAGGAAAATTGAGGTCTATTTTCATCTTAATTTTTCTTAATTTTGCATTTGTTTTAGTTAAATTCGCTAACTTTAGTCAAAATTTCACTCCTGTTGTTGATATCAATGAGTTTCCGTGTTTAAAGTTTTTCCATTGATGTTTTAGTTGATTTTAATAATGTTTTTTTTGTTTGACTTCATGTCCTAGCCACGATTTAGGGGTTGATTTACTGATTCACAAAATAAGGGTTTAGATGTATAATAACAACTTTCATATTTTGTTGCGTTTTGCTAATTTTGATTTTGCGATTTTGTAGTGTGCTATAATGCTACTATTTTAATTGAATTGATGAAATTGTAATTGTTCATAATTATAAGGGTAGTTATCCCATCCATAGTTATGCAGAAAAGGACAATATGCTAAAATTTTAGTTACTAATGTAAAATGATTTCACTATAATTATTATTGACATTTCATTTTTCGTAGAGGTTACTATGATGCCAATTACAATTACTATGTCTACGGTTTTGAACTTTTAAACAAATTTTCAGTTTTAAGGGTGACTATTCAAACAAAATGGTCACTATATATATTGTAATATATTGAATCTTGTGTTTTCTTTTTAAGGTTACTTTTCTTGTTTATGATACATTTTTTTGATGAGTCAGTGAATTAGTTTGTCTTAGCTCTAAATCTTGATTGCAACTTGATGGTTTGAACTTAAGAGGGAAGGTGAAGTTTTTTTTTCCTGAACATAGACACATAGTTGACCATAGAATACCGTTTTGCTGCCTGTTTAAGCAAGTTTTTCAGTTGGTTGTATGGTTGAGTATTCATTTGAGCTGAGGTGATTTGTAATGAGAGGGATGTCTCGGTTTTGTAAAGCCTATTAGCTCAATTGGTAGAGCCAAGTGCAAGTGCACTATGATGTAGGTTCGAATCCTACATAGGCTAATTAATGGGTAACTCATATAAATATGGGTCACTATATATAAAATAAAGGTAAATACTATACCAATAGTTAGCGGTTGGGTCAATATGTGTGAAAACTCGGTAACTATTACAATAGTGACTATTTTATAAATAGGAGTTACTATATGTCAAAATTCCAAAGTATTTTTCCAAACTCAAATCCTTACAACAACTCAATGTTAAGGAATGTGTGAACCTGGGTAGAAGACATCAGCAACCTGATGGCGAAGATTGGCCTCTTATTCGGCACAAATATAAAGTATCACCTTGGATGAATTGCTTAAACTTGTAAAGTTTTTTTTCCCTTAATTGTTTCAGTTAATAATTCTAAAAGCTCGTAATCAGCAATGAATGTAGTCATCAGTTTCTAAGCATGAGATGTCAGCATACTGGATTAATGGATCATTACTTGTTCTGTGCAAACAAACAAAACATCGTTGAAGCTAGCAAAACCAAGAAGAGAATGAAACAGGGTGATTGGTGTAATAAAACTCAATATAATGGACTGACGTTGATCTTTCTTGACCTCATTGGTATCAATGTCCATTAGTAACCTGTGCGGCTGTGCGTGATTGCTTCTCTTAATCTCTAGTTTATATATGTATCAGCTCTCATGTTTTCTTGATTGGTATTTCTACCATTTTACTCTCTTTGATTAGCTTCCAAGATGCAAATATTCTTTTGCTTTCTGTTTTCCTTCTATGATGTTATCCAAGTCGTAGCAGTATGGTTGACCTATAACAAAATTACTTAGGGGCCAATCTCCATATCTGACATTGTGGGTAGGGTTATCTTCAGGTACCGAGCACTTGACGATCTCGGTTTTTTGGTAAACAAGTAAGCCTCTCTACTAACTTAGGTGTTTTTTCCCTCTGCAGACAAGCACTAGTACCTGACTCTCTTCTCTCCTGAATCTTGCAGTGAAGTCAATATGCAGAGTGACCGGCTAGTCGTCTTCATGGAATCTGTGGAGTTGATACTCCACAATGATAAAGAAAGTAAAGGCTATAAACCTGAGAGAAAATGCTACATACAGGTGTTTTCTTTTATATTCCCGTCGTAATTTCGTTTTACTATACTCCAATTCTCTTACAATAGTGATTATTTTTAAAATAGGAGTTACTATATGTTAAAAAAAAAGTGATTATATTTAAATAGGGGTCGCTATAATCAGGAGTATGTAAAAGAAAGGTCACTATTTGTTAAAAATGATCACTATACGTTAGCCTATGTAGGACTTGAACCTACATCCTCCGTGCCAACGAAAGTACACAGTGCTCGACCAATTGAGCTAATAGGCTTACAATTAACACAACAAAAAAAGTGACTGACTACCTTACTAATACAATCACATATTGTGCAACTTGATAATCTGATAGGAAGACAATAAAAGTACGTTTTCCTTCTTTTGTTAAGGCATACCTGGTACATATAGAGTGATTAAATGATGTTATCAAAATATGTGACACCAATTTGCTAGTCTTTAAGTCGGTTTGTAGCAGATAATTTCGGGTTCGGGTCTTATCGAGTCGGGTTTAAGTCGGTTTGCAACACAGTTATTTTCGGGTTCGGGTCTTAGTTTGGATCGGATAATAATTAGATCAAATAGAATTCAGGTCGGGTCACTCTCAGGGACAGGTCAAACTCGGGTCTGATAATTAACCTATACATTTTAATTATTTTATATTCTAAAAAATTTTGTTTAACTTATTTTAGAGTTAAATTTTTCAATATCTAGCAATAAATAATTAAAATAGATTTATCAATGAAGTTAATATTTGGTCGTGTCATTGATAACTCGGGTAAATCGGGTAGCGCGGGTTGTCACAGGTCGGGTCAATAGCAGGTTTCATCGAGTTACAATCGGTTTCTGGTTGACATCGGGTCGGGTATCGAATCGAGTTCGGGTCATGGTTCGGTCGGGTCAGTTCGGTTATCGGTCATTTTCGGATCGGGTGTCGGGTCCGGGTTCGGGTGTTACAACATCGGGTTAAAATCGGTTATCGGTTTTTTCGGGTCGGGTACAGGTCAGGTTTCGGGTTTCCTGTTTTACCGTAATTTCGGGTCATGGTCGGTTACGGGTTCGTGTTAGATTATGATACATATGACATTACATAGATCATGCGGAAACAACCATTAACCCAGGAAACATATTATTTACACATAATCATTTAGCATAGTTTAGATGCATACTCTTTGTTGCGTGCCTTCCCTAGCTGCGCCCGAACCGAACAAGAACAAGTCTTTTAGGACTCCAAGTGTCGTCCCTCCGTAGAAAGTCCACAGCACGTCCGGATCCGCCTTAAGATTGACCAACTAGAATCGCCCTTAAGGTACTCAGAAAATTCGGCACTTTTGGGGCAAGATGGGTGTTTGAATTTTCTCTCAAAAACTCACTTTTGAATACTTTGAAACTTGTGTATAAATTATGACCCCTAGGCCTTTATTTATAGAGTTATGGAAAAGGAATCGTAATCCTAGTAGGATGCGAATTAATTGGAATTAGAATTCTACATGAATTCTACTTAATCAATTTATCCAATAGGAATAGACATTTAATCATACACTGACTCTTGCAGATTCAGGAATCTCGCATGAGCTCAAACTCACACACACACGGCAGCCACAAGGGCTGCCCACGCATGCGAGCAGCAGCCCACGCAGCGCGGCCCACGCATGCGTGGCTTTGTGCGCGCTGGGCTGTGGCGTGCGTGCTTGCTGGGCGATGGCCTGGCTTCGTGCTGGGCCTTCGTCCGGCAGGCCTCGTCCGATGCTAATTCGTACGATACGCTTCCGATTAAAATTCCATTTCCGGAATCTATTTCCGATACGAACAATATTCAATATTTCCGATTCCGGAATTAATTTCCGTTTCGAACAAATATTTAATATTTCCGTTTCCGGAATTATTTTCCGATTCCGGTAATATTTCCGATTCTGACAATATTTCCGTTTCCGGCAATATTTCCGATTCTGGTAATATTTCCATTTCCAACAATATTTTCCGATACGTACCATGTTTCCGTTTCCGGCAACATCTACGACTTGGATAATATTCATATTTCTGATACGATCCATATTTCCGTTTCCGGCAATATCATCGTTTCCGGAGTATTCATTTCTTGCCTGTGACGATCTTAGCTCCCACTGAAACCAAGATCCGTCGGTTCCGAATATTCATAGATGGAGTATTTAATGCCATTAAATACTTGATCCGTTTACGTACTATTTGTGTGACCCTACGGGTTCAGTCAAGAGTAAGCTGTGGATTAATATCATTAATTCCACTTGAACTGAAGCGGCCTCTAGCTAGGCATTCAGCTCACTTGATCTCACTGAATTATTAACTTGTTAATTAATACTGAACCGCATTTATTAGACTTAACATAGAATGCATACTTGGACCAAGGGCATTATTTCCTTCAGTTCGGTCGGTTCAGGTCGGGTTTTCAGGTCGGGTCAGTTTTTGACAGCTCTACTTTGTAGCATTCAAAGTTCATGTCGTTGTTTATAAAAGGTTACAATCTTAAAGGCATTTACTTTCAAACTATTTGTATTACTAAGATAATCCAAACAATTAATTTCTGTATGACCAAAAAAAGCAAAGCAAACTGTAATACACTTGCAAGAGAAACAATGAAGATTCTATTTTCATCAACGACCATTGAAACAGGGTAGATATAAACAGAGTTGAAGGAACAGTTTGAACTCTTGAATTGCTCAAATACAAGATAAAAGGACAATAATTATGTTATTCTGAGTGCATTCAACAAGAAGTCAATAATCACAAGCCAAAATGTAAAATTAATCAGGTTATTAGCAATAGTGACTCTCATAAGCTTATAGTGACCTTTATTGGCTATATTAGGCAATATAGGTAATCTGTAATTACTCAAAGACTACTATCTAAGGTATTGTCATAAAGTTAGAGAAACAACAAATTTTAAACTACAAGCAAAACTCTCTTTCAATCCTCTCCTAACCAAACGCTTCCAATTAGCTTTTTCTAAAGGTCAAACCTCTAATTCACCCCAAAAAGCTCTTTTTCCCTCAAACCTCTCCTAACCAAACACCCCCATAACTTTAATGGGTCACAAATTTCTCCATTCCAAAGAACTGAAATGGAAGAGGAAGTTATACATGAGATAATAAGATTTATAATTAAATCCAAAAACTATGAATTTAATCGACGAAACCCTGGAAATTGAAGAACAAACCATGAATCAAATTATGAATGATTCGAGAAAAGATGAGAGATATTATACCTTATGATCGAAGAATCGGAGGTTAGGGTTTAGGATCTCTGAATTTCTCAAAAATCTACCTTGACTTAGCGATTAGATTTTGCATTTACAGGAGAGAGGAGAAAGGAAAGTAAGAAGGGAGAGTGACGAGAGGCGTGAGAAGTGAAAACAGAGAAGGTAAGGAGAGAGATGAGAAATAGCGAAAGAAGATAGAAGGACAATTTCCGCGGGTTGCACACTTGCACGTGTGGACTTCAGGTCCACACAAATTTATTGTGGACCAGGTCCACACAAGAATTTTCCTAAATGTTTGGGGTTAAAATATATGAGATCAATCTCCGTTTATTTTATTTTCCCATGTGACAGTACGTTTTGTACACCACAATATTACTTTGTGTAGTAGAAGATAAAGCTAGTCATAACCTAATTTCTTAATTATGCTTAGGATATTTTGGTATTTACTACCTTAAAATTACACCACTTTTTTATTAATTATTTTATGCAAATTTATTGTAATTTACTATACTTTAAAGTATATTTTTGTTTTGGAAGCACTACCACTTTACACGTTTCTTATTTTTATAGGTAAGATATCTCTTTTATTTCTTAATCATTTAAAGTGATTAAAGTCAATGCTCCTGCTTTATATACAAGGATACCGTGGATACCATGCTTTCGAAAATTTGTAAAAGATCAAACAAATTAAAAAATATTTGTTGACTTCAAAAATATGTGTGAAGTATCAAACGAGTTATTGTGAAATGTTATTCTCTACGAAATACTTATCGAAAAAGGAGAAAAATAAATTTTGAATCATAGAAACAAGACGGAATATATGGAGTGTAAGTTTAGTGGAGTCCAAGACAGAGAGACGGGGGCAATTTCCTTAGATTGGAAAATTGTCCAAGGCTCTGAAATGTTCCCTTATTTAGGATCTATTATCTAAAAGGATGGAGAATTGGATGGCGATGTGGCTCATAGAATCAAAGCAGGTGGGTTGAAGTGGAAAGGTGTCATGGGGTTTCAATGTGATCTAGGCATGCCCCAAAGATTAAAGGGAAAATTTTACCGCACGACAATTCGACCGGCTTTGTTATACGGCACGGAAGGTTCGGCAGTGAAACAATGTCGCGTGCATAAGATGAATGTGGCGGAGATGCCCATGTTACGTTGGATGTGTGGGCATATAAGAAAGGATCGTTTGAGGAATGAGATTATTAGGAAGAACGTAGGGGTTGCACCGATTGAGTTTAAGATGATGGAAAATCGTTTAAGATTGTTTGGACATGTAAGTAGAAGATCAAGTGATGCACCGATTAGGAGGATAGAAGGGTGACAAAGTGATAGAATTGCAAGAGGTAGGGGAACATCTAAGAAAACTTGGAGGAAAGTGATTGAGCACGATATGAGCTTTCTTGGGATTGAGGAAAATATGGTGTTGGATAGGATAGAGTGGAGGGAGAGAATATACATTGATGATATTCATTGCTGTGTGGAAAACATGTATGGATGGTGGCCACAAAAAAGGAGAATGTATGATTGAGGTGGGTTCACTCTGTGTACTTAAAAGGCAAACCCTGGTGGGATTATTCCCCTAAGAATAGTGATAGTTGGTACTGGAAAGCCATATGCCAGGTTAAGGAATTAATGAAGTCACACTTGTCTGAGAACCAACTTTGTTCAATTTCTAACTACTCCATTAAAAAGCCTTACTGTCAGTTGGTTCCTGCTGCTGCTAGGGTATACTGGACTACTACAGTTTGGGGTCGTCTAACTCAGTCAAAACATAGATTCATCACTTTGCTAGCTGTTCTAGAGAGGTTGATTACTAAAGATAGATTGATGCAGTTTGGAGTCACTACTGATGATCTGTGCTTGCTGTGTGGATTAGAAGTTGAGAACCACAGCCATTTGTTTTTTGGATGTCAGTACAACTCAAGATGTTGGCAGCAGATTGCTGCTTGCTTACACATCAGCAAAACTATAAGAAGCTTGCCTAATCTGATCAGATGGATACATATGAAGAAGATTACAAAACTCAGAAAAGGGGTGTTTTACACTTTTGTTTGGTGTACAGTATATCACATATGGAGTGAGAGAAATAATTCCTTGTGGAATACACTACTACAAAAACACCTTTTCGTGTCGCCTCTAAATTGCCTTTAGTGTCGCCTATGGTGTGACTCTGAAGCTAGGGACTCTAAAACTTTTTGGTGTTTTGTTGTCGCCCCTTTGAGGCGACACGAATATTATTATACATGTCGCCTGTTATGGAAGAAGTGACACTGAAGATATATTTTTCAAAAAAATTAATTTATTAATTAATCATTCGGAGTCACACCATAGGCGACACGAAAGGTACTTTTTAATTATTATAAAAGAATTAATTAACCTTTAATGTCGCCTCTAATCTCTATAGGCGACACGGAAAATATTTTTCGGAATTAATTTTATAATTTTTTAAATTATACGAGTTGCCTCTAAAGTTTGTAGGCGACACGAAAAATATTTTTCCGAACTTTTTTATTGAATTTATTTAATAATCGAGTCGCCTAACATACTAAGAGGCGACACGAAAGATGTTTTGCAAATTTATTTTTATTAAACTAATTACCTTTAGAGTCGCCTCTTAAGTTTCCAAGCGACACGAAAATTATTTTCCAAATTATTTTTTAAATGTTTTACCCATTTTGAGTCGCCTATTATACCAAAAGGCGACAAGGAAAGTATTCTTTTATATTTTAAAAAAAAAGTTAATTAACCATTAGGACTCAGGAGTCGCATGTAGTTATTGGAGGCGACGCCTAAAGTGTGTTTTTTGTTTTTTTAGTTCTCACTTAATTAAACTAGTTCTACGTACGTAATATAATAAATAATAAATTCACAAAATACATAAATAGAGAGTTGTAGAATTGCGAAAAGAATTTTCATTGATTCAAACAAGAAAGTTGGTTTAACAAGTATAAATAATGTATTCCAAAAAATTAACCTACAATTTGTTATAGTTTTCTATCTCTGAAACGAGACAATGACTGCAAACAACTACTAAAAAATATCTGCTCCATTTTTCTCGAACATCATCAATCTCCTCTTGAGTGTACGAGTTTGTAGAAAATATCTGTACTTCAACAAAATAATGTATAATTAGTAAAGTTAGGATAAAAGTTAGCGCATAGTAAAAAAATGAGATACACCTATAATAACAAAAATACACGTACCTCTTCCAGATTACCAATACTTTGTAATTCAAGTAAAACTATTTGATACATGTACTTCATGACGTAATAGCCACATTCAAGCATTTTCGGTTGGCGAGAACACTAAGACACTAACATAATACACATTAAATTAAAGATTAACACATATATGAATAAAATTACGATAAAAATAATGATCAAACTAATTAAATCTTACTATAATTTATTTCCATCTTAGATACTTGAAAAAACCTTTGTTGTTGGCTTGCCAAGTTCGATAAGTCCTAAACTTGAGAACAATTAATTTGTCACCGACAATAGTCGAGCATGTAACTCAGTAAGCCATAATCGTTGATTATAATCTAGGATCAATTCAACCTTTAAGAAGCAGAACAGAGAGAAGTTTATTCTATTACTTACACAGATATATGTCCTTTTACTTGCACGCTATCTAATCCACCACCTGCTGAAGCGAACAAGATTTTTCTGATACTGAATCCTTGATTCCTATATATATGATACAGAGTACTAATTTACTAATAATAGTAAATACTTCGTAGCAGTTTACTAATAATAGTAAATACTCCGTACCAGTTAAAACGCTATCTACATGGCCAATTTAATGTTGATACATATTTCAGCAATGCCAATAAGAGGTTAACCCATTGTTGTTGAGAAAAGAAGCTGTTTCCATCAAGTAAAAGAACCTTTCAATTATGTGGTAATCAGAGATACAGGATTCAGACCTGTTGCAGTGTACAAGCTGAACCTACGTACTGTTCAGTCACATCAATCTATATCAAATTGAGTCACATCAGGGAGAACACGAGAATCGTTAATACAAGATTCAAAGTAACTAGAACAGGTGGATCATAAATAATTAAACTATATAGGAGTCACATACATAGCAAACAGGCGACAACTATTTCATGGCTTCTCAGCAAAAACTTACTAATAATTGGACCAATCTGTAACATTACTGAAGGCATTGGGTTTTTAGTAAAAAAAAATGGTACAAAGCACTACAGATCTTACACATCAAGTCCTGATCTACTTTGGAGAATTAAGACAACAAAGCACTACAGATCTTACACATCAAGTCCTGATCTACTATAGAGAGTTAAGACAAAATCAAGAGTTATCAACACAATTCTTGATAGAGTCTGTTGTTATGCATCGATTGGCACTTGGGCAGTATAGCAGGGTATACAATTCCTACTATAAGGGTAAAACCAACTACATGCTTCGTTAACTTGTAAAGGTGTCTAATTATCTTAGCAAAATCTGACATACTCTTCCAAGGAAAGATATCGATGCTGCATGTAAAAAGCCAAATTTAGAGAATTTGATTACTGCATAGCCCTTGTCCAAAATTAATACTGAAGTTCAGAGTTTTGAGTTATAAACCATCTCAGTTAGTCATATCGCATTCACAAACTAAATATATGAGACATCATACTTTGAATTTTTTGTAATGTAAAGATAATCTTACTTGATCCTGTTTTGAGATAATTCTATATTTTGTGCTTTCAGACATTTTTTATCAGTACCATATACAGTTTTGGCTGCAGCTCCTTCAGTTGTGTTCTGGAAGATACTCTGATACTACATGGTTGTTGTCATTACCAAATTAGTTCAGCTCCTGAAGGGAAAATTCTTTCCTGTGATCAATAGTGTACAGATAAGAAGATTTAGAGGTTTAGTCCTACACAAAAAACATTGCTCTTATTTTTTTTTTAATAATTTTGAAGAACATTCAAGGAAAATATCAACGTGAGAAAGCAAAATTTTAGACATCAATTACAAAAGCTTTGTCACCTCTGTTAGATATAAACATCCGTTGAGGTTAACACAATAAGCTAACAGTGTAGAAATTCTGTTGTAATACTCTTCATGTCATTGTATTAAGTAAATTACTTATGCTCCACTACCAGCCACCCCGAAAATATGTAATCTTCATCTTCAGCGTCTAACGAATACCAGCCTCCTTAAAAGCCAATATCATACTAGGCACTACCATAACTCTTCTAACCTCGTCAAACTGTCTACATTCTAGGCACTACCATAACTCTTCTAACCTCGTCAATCTGTCTACATTCTAAGGACTACCATAACTCTTCTAACCTCGTCAAACTTTCTACATTCTCAAGCAATGTACAACTAGCACTTACACAAATCTTCCCCTAAAAATGAGCATTTTTTAACCCAAATCTATTCTTTAGATACCAATCCTATTACTACAACATCTGAAAGTTTTGATGGAAATGTTATTACTCTTACTATCCAAAATTAGTTGCTGAAGGAAATAATGCCCTTGGTCCAAGTATGCATTCTATGTTAAGTCTAATAAATGCGGTTCAGTATTAATTAACAAGTTAATAATTCAGTGAGATCAAGTGAGCTGAATGCCTAGCTAGAGGCCGCTTCAGTTCAAGTGGAATTAATGATATTAATCCACAGCTTACTCTTGACTGAACCCGTAGGGTCACACAAATAGTACGTAAACGGATCAAGTATTTAATGGCATTAAATACTCCATCTATGAATATTCGGAACCGACGGATCTTGGTTTCAGTGGGAGCTAAGATCGTCACAGGCAAGAAATGAATACTCCGGAAACGATGATATTGCCGGAAACGGAAATATGGATCGTATCGGAAATATGAATATTATCCAAGTCGTAGATGTTGCCGGAAACGGAAACATGGTACGTATCGGAAAATATTGTTGGAAATGGAAATATTACCAGAATCGGAAATATTGCCGGAAACGGAAATATTGTCAGAATCGGAAATATTACCGGAATCGGAAAATAATTCCGGAAACGGAAATATTAAATATTTGTTCGAAACGGAAATTAATTCCGGAATCGGAAATATTGAATATTGTTCGTATCGGAAATAGATTCCGGAAATGGAATTTTAATCGGAAGCATATCGTACGAATTAGCATCGGACGAGGCCTGCCGGACGAAGGCCCAGCACGAAGCCAGGCCATCGCCCAGCAAGCACGCACGCCACAGCCCAGCGCGCACAAGGCCACGCATGCGTGGGCCGCGCTGCGTGGGCTGCTGCTCGCATGCGTGGGCAGCCCTTGTAGCTGCCGTGTGTGTGTGAGTTTGAGCTCATGCGAGATTCCTGAATCTGCAAGAGTCAGTGTATGATTAAATGTCTATTCCTATTGGATAAATTGATTAAGTAGAATTCATGTAGAATTCTAATTCCAATTAATTCGCATCCTACTAGGATTACGATTCCTTTTCCATAACTCTATAAATAAAGGCCTAGGGGTCATAATTTATACACAAGTTTCAAAGTATTCAAAAGTGAGTTTTTGAGAGAAAATTCAAACACCCATCTTGCCCCAAAAGTGCCGAATTTTCTGAGTACCTTAAGGGCGATTCTAGTTGGTCAATCTTAAGGCGGATCCGGACGTGCTGTGGACTTTCTACGGAGGGACGACACTTGGAGTCCTAAAAGACTTGTTCTTGTTCGGTTCGGGCGCAGCTAGGGAAGGCACGCAACAAAGAGTATGCATCTAAACTATGCTAAATGATTATGTGTAAATAATATGTTTCCTGGGTTAATGGTTGTTTCCGCATGATCTATGTAATGTCATATGTATCATAACCTAACAGTGGTATCACGAGCCCCTTATTATTTTCATAATCTAAATTGCATGAACATGGTTAAATATTACAAATTTGCAAGAATTAAAAGGGGTGATTAATTTTCGTAATTGTTAATTAGTTGCAAATTGCGTTTATTTAATTATACGTACGCAGTTTTTCGGCAGTTTCTTCATTACTCATCCGAATTGAGTGATTTTTGTGTCAATTCCGCATGTAAAAGGCATTCTAAAATTTTGACAAAAATAATATTTTTCTGCCGAACCCAGAATTCTCAAATTCGAAGCCTAACTATGACTTTTCGAAGGTTTTAGTTTTTCGAATGCAAAATTTCGTAAATTTAAGATGTTAAATTAAATATTTGCGATTCTTGTTGATAAATCTTGAATTTTTGATTGACCTATTGCATATGTTTAACAAGTTTGAATGCCTAGTCTTGTTAATTATGCAATCTAATTTGTAATTATGATTAATTTGTTGAAAATTAGAATAATTTAGAATTAATTTGATTTTCATAATTAATTGTAATTTAATTAGAAACCTATGATTAAAAACCACCATAAAAATTGTAAATTTACGATAAATTTTAAATTTTTATGACCTAGACTTGAATCCATATCAATCGGAAATCAATTGGATAATAAATTTTCGATTTTTCGCCCTAAAATTATGAAATTAATATTATTTATTAATTTGTCATTAATTTTAAATATAAATTTTAAATTTTATGCGATTCGTTCAAATAACTTGCACGCGCGAAGCAATGGACGCTTCGTGTTACCCTTAAGGGGTGTTGTATAATGCGGGCATGCGACGACGAGCAAGGGAGCTCGTCGCCCGTGCGGCACGAATGCAATGAGCAAGGCCGTAGTGCACGAGCACAAGGCAGCAGCCCTGCCTTGTGTCGTGTGCCACGAGCAATGAACGTATGGGCATGGGCGAGGGGCGAGCCAAGGCAGTCGCGTGTGGGCAGCAAGCGAGCTGCGCCACAGCGCGCGCTGCCTCGCACAACAGCGCGCAGCCTCGTGCGCAGCGAGCGCAAGCTCGCGTGCCACGAGCGCTGCGCCCAGCATCACTCGCGCGCACCAGCGAGCGATCTCGCGCGCCAGCGCGCGATCTCGCGCGCCAGCGAGCGATGCAGCGCCCCAGCGAGCGATGGCTCGCACGCACCAGCGAGCGATCTCGCGCGCCAGCGCGCGATCTCGCGCGCCAGCGAGCGATGCAGCGCCCCAGCGAGCGATGGCTCGCGCGCACCAGCGAGCGATCTCGCGCACCAGCGAGCGCGGTAACGCGCGCGCGCTGCGAGCGATAGCTCGCGTGCGGTGGGCGCTGTGCGGAGGCTTGCGTATGGGACAGCAGCAGCTATGCTACGAGCGCATGGGCTGCGCGCACATGGCCAGCAATGGCTGTGTGCGTACGGCCCATGGGCGTGCAACGCGTAGGGTGTTTGCGTTTCGATTAGATCGTTTTGAATGTTTAATTTGAAAATTTCAGTTCACGTAATTTTAATTAATTTTAAAATTAATAATTTGAATTAATTTCTTGGATTTTAATTTTGAATATTATAATTATAATAAATGGAATTTATTCTAATTATTTTACTAAAATTAAAATCATGAATTAATTTAAATGCGACTGAAATTAAATTAAATTTTTGGATTCAATTATAAATTTATATGAGCTTTAAATTTTAATTAAATTTGTATGTTTCCGGTTAGACTAGAAATACAATTTTATGTTTAAAATTAGTAAAGCATATGAATTTATTGGTTTGAGTGGGAGTGCTTTTAGTCATAAACTCTTGATTAGGTCTACAAATCCTTAAGGTTAAAACAACTCGATTAGAATTAATAAGGACTGAATAATTGGTAGATTATTGGTGCCCTTGATTAATTGCTGCAAATGTTTACGTGATGCATAATGTGTTTAACTAACCAGCTATGTGGGCCATTCATGATAATGAATGGGTGAATGGTATATATTGTATATGTACTGTTTTGCAGGTTATGAAGTGACTAGTATGGCCCAAATAGGATAGAAAATATGGTCTGCGTACCATTAATTTGAATGTAATTGGTCTAAAGTACCAAAGTTGTTTTTCAATTCAAATATGGTCTGCGTACCATCAAATAGTTGTAATTAGTTATAACTTATCCTATTTGAAGAAAATGGTGCCTCCCACGGAGATTTTCAAGACGGACTTTGAAGTCAAAGCTTCAAGATGAAGTCGGGCCATACTAGATCACAAATATCTTATGCATGTTTTAAGTTATTTATTGCTTTAAATATGTCTTAAAATGCATGAGATCAAAAGCTTGATTATGTTGCATGATTAAGGATTTTAGTTCACTTAAAATCTAACCAACATAGTAAGAGCCTTAAGTTCCAAACTTAAAAATTGAGTTAAAAGGTGCCATGCCAAAATATACACTTGCTTGGATATCCTTTACATCAATCTAGTAATAGTTTTCGCTCAGCGAGGTGTTACTTATTGGTCCTAAAGGGGCAAGGTACACAAATAATTGTGAGTACATGTTAGTTTTGGTGAAACTCAACGATATAAGTAAGGAGTCCTTTTATGTCGTGGCAAATTCGATAGGTTTACCTAATAAGTTCTTAGACGTACCTATCAACCAAGAATAGTTTCTAGACTATTAGCAAAAGGCTTTTGCTTACCTAAGATGTTCTAGGATTAAGTCGACAAACTGTGCTTAGTTCTTCAATGATTTTAGGATCTTGGAATCATTTTATTCACACCTGCCGGAACACATAACTTGAATAAAATGCTTAATAAACATTGAATTATGCATGAATGCTAGAATTTAAGTTTATTAAGAGAAACTGTGAATGGTTATTTATTTGTTTATTCTTTTCAATTGTAGTTTTTAATATGGCAAACAACAATTCATTCAACATTCGATCAATTCTCGAAAAGGAGAAGTTGAACGGGAAAAACTTCCTTGACTGGCAAAGGAACTTGCAAATAGTTCTTATGCAGGAAGAAAAGGAGTATGTCCTAGATGAGGCGATGCCCGAAGCTCCAGGCGACGGGATCACTCAGGCAGCCCTCAATCGTTGGATTGATGCCAACAAGGATGTGAAATGTCTAATGCTCGCCACCATGAGTGCGGATCTGCAGAAAACGTTCATCAACTCAGATGCTTTCACAATCATCAGTGAGTTGAAGAACATGTTCCAAGATCTGGCTCGAGTCGAAAGATTGGAGACTCATAGGCAAATTCTTGAGACCAAGCTTAAGAAAGGCGAGCCCGTAAGTCCACATGTTCTCAAAATGATTGGACTCATTGAGAATATGAGTCGGCTGGATCAGCAATTTTCTCAGGAAATGGCTATAGACACCATCCTCCATTCTCTTCATAGCGGGTATGATCAGTTCAAACTGAACTACAGTATGAATAGTCTGGACAAAACGCTCACTGAGCTTCACGGTATGCTGAAGACCGCTGAAAAGACGCTCAAAAGTGATAAGCAGGATGTGCTTATGGTGCGTGGGGGCAAGTTCAAGAAATCTGGAAAGAAGAGGAATGCTAAGAAAGGTGGCAACAAGGCCAGCCCAACTAAGCAAACTGGCGCCAAATCTGCAAAGAGGAAGGTCAGTCAACCCACTTCTGAATCCGAATGCTTCTACTGCAAGAAGAAGGGGCATTGGAAGAGAGATTGCTTGAAGCTAAAGGAAGATCAGAAGAACGGAACAGTCGTTCCATCTTCAGGTATTTTCGTTATAGACTGTATACTTGCTAATTCAACTTCTTGGGTATTAGATACAGGTTGTGGCTCACACTTATGTTCCAATCCACAGGGACTAAGAAGAAGTAGAAAGTTAAGCAAGGGTGAAGTCGACCTACGAGTGGGAAATGGAGCACGGATTGCTGCATTAGCCGTAGGAACTTACTATTTGTCGTTGCCCTCCGGGCTAGTTTTGGAAGAATGTTTCCATGTTCCAAGTCTTACTAAAAACATCATTTCAGTTTCTTGCTTAGATGCTAAGGGATTTTCCTTTATAATAAAAGACAATAGTTGTTCGTTTTATTTTAAAGAGATGTTTTATGGATCTGCTAGATTAGTCAATGGACTTTATTTATTAGATCACGACAAACAAGTATATAACATAAATACCAAAAAGGCCAAAAAGGATGATTCAGATCTCACCTATCTGTGGCATTGTCGATTAGGCCATATAAACTTGAAACGCTTAGAAAGACTTCAAAGGGAAGGAATTCTAGAACCATTTGACTTAGAGGATTATGGTAAATGCGAATCATGTTTACTTGGCAAAATGACAAAGCAACCTTTCTCTAAAGTTGGAGAAAGAGCAAATGAACTATTGGGTTTAATCCATACAGATGTATGTGGACCAATGAGTACAAATGCTAGAGGTGGTTTCAGCTACTTTATCACTTTCACTGATGACTTCAGTAGGTATGGTTATGTCTACCTAATGAAGCATAAGTCTGAATCCTTTGACAAATTCAAGGAATTTCAGAGTGAAGTAGAGAATCAATTAGGCAAGAAGATTAAGGCACTGCGGTCTGATAGAGGCGGTGAATATCTGAGCTATGAATTTGATGACCATCTGAAAGAATGTGGAATTCTATCAGAATTGACTCCTCCTGGAACACCACAATGGAACGGTGTGTCAGAACGGAGGAACAGAACCTTGCTAGACATGGTCAGGTCAATGATGGGTCAGGCCGAACTTCCATTAGAATTTTGGGGACATGCACTAAATACAGCTGCATTTACTATAAATAGAGCTCCGTCTAAAGCTGTCGAAAAGACTCCATACGAATTATGGTTTGGAAAGCCTCCAAATGTGTCTTTTCTTAAGATTTGGGGATGTGAAGTATACGTCAAACGATTAATTTCAGACAAACTTCATCCAAAATCTGACAAATGTATCCTTGTGGGCTATCCAAAGGAAACAAAGGGGTATTACTTCTACAATACATCTGAGAACAAAGTGTTTGTTGCTCGAGATGGTGTCTTTTTGGAGAAGGATCATATTTCCAAAATGACAAGTGGGAGAAAAGTAGACCTCGAAGAAATTCGAGTCGAACAACAAACTCTAGAGAATGCTCAAGATGACATTCAGGATGAAACTCAGAGATCTTTAGAAGAATCTGGTGAGAATCATGGTCAATCTAGAAATGTTACCCCGCGTAGATCGCAAAGATATAGATCTCAACCGGAAAGGTACTTAGGTATTTTGACGAACGAGAGCTATGACGTTCTATTACTTGAAAGTGATGAACCTGCGACTTACAAGCAAGCTATGACGAGCCCTAGCTCCAAGCAATGGCAAGAAGCCATGCAATCTGAATTAGACTCCATGTCTGAAAACCAAGTATGGGATTTGGTCGATTTGCCAGATGGCTACCAAGCCATTGGAAGCAAATGGGTTTTCAAACTGAAAAAGGACAAGGATGGGAAACTTGAAGTTTTCAAAGCTAGATTGGTTGCGAAAGGTTACAGGCAAGTCCACGGTGTGGATTACGATGAAACCTTTTCACCAGTTGCAATGCTAAAGTCTATTCGAATAATGTTAGCAATCGCTGCATATTACGATTACGAAATATGGCAGATGGATGTCAAAACTGCTTTCTTAAACGGCGTTTTAACAGAAACTGTGTTTATGACACAGCCTGAAGGTTTTGAGGATCCAAAGAATGCTAAAAAGGTATGCAAGCTAAAGAAATCAATCTACGGATTGAAGCAGGCATCCAGGAGCTGGAATATACGTTTTGATGAAGCGGTCAGTGACTTTGGTTTCATCAAGAACGCAGACGAATCTTGTGTATACAAGAAGGTCAGTGGGAGCAAAATTGCTTTCCTAGTATTATATGTCGACGACATATTGCTTATCGGAAATGACATTCCTATGTTAAACTCTGTCAAGATTTGGCTTGGGAAATGTTTTTCGATGAAGGATCTAGGAGAAGCACAGTACATATTGGGCATCAAGATTTACAGAGATAGATCTAAAAGGATGATTGGACTTAGTCAAAGCACTTATATCAATAAGGTGCTTGATAGGTTCAAGATGGCGGACTCCAAACGAGGCTACCTACCCATGTCTCATGGAATGACTCTAAGCAAGACTCAGTGCCCAAAAACACTTGATGAGCGTAGACGAATGAATGGGATTCCATATGCATCATTGATTGGTTCAATAATGTATGCTATGATATGTACACGCCCGGATGTTGCGTACGCACTCAGTGCTACGAGCAGATACCAGTCAGACCCAGGAGAGGCGCATTGGACTGCTGCCAAGAATATTCTGAAGTACCTGAAAAGGCACAAAGATGACTTCCTGGTCTATGGTGGAGATGATGAATTAATTGTTAAAGGCTATACGGACGCAAGTTTCCAAACCGACAAAGATGATTTCAGATCACAGTCTGGGTTTGTCTTCTGCCTCAACGGAGGAGCAGTAAGCTGGAAAAGTGCTAAGCAAAGCACCATTGCGGATTCTACAACTGAAGCGGAGTACATTGCTGCACATGAAGCAGCAAAGGAAGCTATATGGCTAAGGAAGTTCATAGGAGAACTTGGTGTAGTCCCCTCCATTAAAGGACCAATAGCCCTGTATTGTGATAATAACGGAGCTATTGCACAGGCAAAAGAGCCTAGACACCACCAGAGAGTCAAGCATGTACTTCGTAGATTTCACCTTCTACGAGAGTTCGTTGAAAGAAAAGAAGTCGAGATAAGCAAAATTGGAACTGATGACAACATATCAGATCCATTAACTAAACCTCTGCCGCAAGCGAAGCACAACTCGCACACTGCAGCTATGGGAATCAAGCATATTGGAGAATGGCTTTGATGTCTCTGTTTAATGTTTTAAAGTTTTAGAGTTTAAACCTTTGTAAAACATTATTGGTTAATCATTCACAATAAATGAAAGGAATTCATTTTTCCATTTAATTTGTGGTTTATTAAATGATGAGTCCCTTCAACTTGACGATATATTCAAGATAGACTGTCAGGACCAGTCCTGTGACTAAGAAATGTCTATCAAGTGAACTTGAATGTCAAAGGTTGAAAATGGTCCCTAGTCGGAGTTTTCTATAAAATTGGACGCATAGAAAACGTTAGACGATTAGAATGCAAGATGACTAGTAGTTCTGTTTCTTGAACTATGTGGACATGGCAATGTCATAATCATTTGCATAGATACTTACTTTGGGAAGACTAGTATCGGACAAGACCTATGAAACTTTACTGTAAGAGATGAAAGTCTGTCATAAGTAAATTTCATTAAATTATTAGACACTAAATCCTCAATACCTGAGTGATTTGAGATTACTTGTTTGAGAACTGGTTGCTTTGACGTTGACCAACCGTCGCACCGTAAAAGGAGGCTATAAAGGCAACGCTCAGGTAATCACCTATCAAACGAAGTCTAATCTCAAGATCGCAAGATTGGGATTGTCCTCCCATAAATCGGGATGAGATGCTTAAAAGTTGTACAAGGCCACTCGGAGAGCTAGAAACTGTGAAATGCATGGCCGTGCTCGGATGAATCATAGGCTATGATTATCTGTTTATTTGATCAGTTGAACTCTGAAACCGAGGAACACCTCTGGACATAATAAGGATGACAACTCTTACCTTATGTTCAAGAGCAAGCATCGAGCGACAAAGGAATTAGGAAATGCACACTTGTCCCTAAGGACAAGTGGGAGACTGAAGGAAATAATGCCCTTGGTCCAAGTATGCATTCTATGTTAAGTCTAATAAATGCGGTTCAGTATTAATTAACAAGTTAATAATTCAGTGAGATCAAGTGAGCTGAATGCCTAGCTAGAGGCCGCTTCAGTTCAAGTGGAATTAATGATATTAATCCACAGCTTACTCTTGACTGAACCCGTAGGGTCACACAAATAGTACGTAAACGGATCAAGTATTTAATGGCATTAAATACTCCATCTATGAATATTCGGAACCGACGGATCTTGGTTTCAGTGGGAGCTAAGATCGTCACAGGCAAGAAATGAATACTCCGGAAACGATGATATTGCCGGAAACGGAAATATGGATCGTATCGGAAATATGAATATTATCCAAGTCGTAGATGTTGCCGGAAACGGAAACATGGTACGTATCGGAAAATATTGTTGGAAATGGAAATATTACCAGAATCGGAAATATTGCCGGAAACGAAAATATTGTCAGAATCGGAAATATTACCGGAATCGGAAAATAATTCCGGAAACGGAAATATTAAATATTTGTTCGAAACGGAAATTAATTCCGGAATCGGAAATGTTGAATATTGTTCGTATCGGAAATAGATTCCGGAAATGGAATTTTAATCGGAAGCATATCGTACGAATTAGCATCGGACGAGGCCTGCCGGACGAAGGCCCAGCACGAAGCCAGGCCATCGCCCAGCAAGCACGCACGCCACAGCCCAGCGCGCACAAGGCCACGCATGCGTGGGCCGCGCTGCGTGGGCTGCTGCTCGCATGCGTGGGCAGCCCTTGTAGCTGCCGTGTGTGTGTGAGTTTGAGCTCATGCGAGATTCCTGAATCTGCAAGAGTCAGTGTATGATTAAATGTCTATTCCTATTGGATAAATTGATTAAGTAGAATTCATGTAGAATTCTAATTCCAATTAATTCGCATCCTACTAGGATTACGATTCCTTTTCCATAACTCTATAAATAAAGGCCTAGGGGTCATAATTTATACACAAGTTTCAAAGTATTCAAAAGTGAGTTTTTGAGAGAAAATTCAAACACCCATCTTGCCCCAAAAGTGCCGAATTTTCTGAGTACCTTAAGGGCGATTCTAGTTGGTCAATCTTAAGGCGGATCCGGACGTGCTGTGGACTTTCTACGGAGGGACGACACTTGGAGTCCTAAAAGACTTGTTCTTGTTCGGTTCGGGCGCAGCTAGGGAAGGCACGCAACAAAGAGTATGCATCTAAACTATGCTAAATGATTATGTGTAAATAATATGTTTCCTGGGTTAATGGTTGTTTCCGCATGATCTATGTAATGTCATATGTATCATAACCTAACAGTTGCCACCAACGCTTTTTCAAGGTCGCCAAGACACAAAATTTGGGCATTAATTATAGAACAAATCAATGCTATACAAACTTTCACAGGACAATTATCTCAACAACAACAACAAAAAACACAACAACCTCTCACAAGCATTTCATCAAACACCTTATGAACAACAAACAGAATAAAAAAGAAGGCCAATTCTTCACCTCTTAAGGGTCTCAATTGGCTCATCCACCATCGACTCATCAACATTTATACACCCATCGTATACAAGATTATTCTAATCTAACACTTAATTCAATCATATCAATTCAATAAGTTTTAGATAAAAACGCCTAATCTTATAAGAGAGAAAAAAATAAGAATAACAGAAACACAAAATATTAAGATTAACACTTAAGTTCACGAATCAAAGAAATGCCTTAACTTTTTTTGTTGTGTTCGCTTTGCGTAGAAAACCAGCAGTTATTGTGCGTTTGTGAGATGATGAATTGCTGGAGATGATGAGCGTACTGCTCGAATAGATCTTGAGAGAGGATGACTGATTGTGACTTGTGAGAATTGCAGGATTACTTAGAGGTTTTAGGGGAGGAAATTGTTATGAGATGATGAATTACGGGAGAAAGATTGTTGAGGGAAGGAAGATGAAGACTGGGTTGTGTGAGAACCGCATGATTACGAGAAGCTTGAGGGATTGAGAGTAGGTTACGGCCGGTTCAATTCCTTGGAAATCTTTAGAAATTTTTTAGTTTTGTTATGGGAAGATTGTTAGGAAATATTCGTTCCTCAAATTTATTTTTTTAATTAGTTTTTCGGGTTTTAATCTCGTAATTTTATTTTTTAATTATTTTTTCTGATGAAATGTATGTTAGTAAATAGTAATTATAATATAGTCTCGCTTATATTTCAAAATATAATTAACAGGCGACACTAAAACTATTTCGTATGACTTTTAAGAAAAAAAATATCGAGGGATAGGTGTCGCCTATTTTGATGTGCGACACCTACGCTTTTAGAGTCCCATTTTATATCACAGACGACACTAATATTATTTCATTTTAATTTTTAAAACAAAAATAGGTGTCGTTTGTTATCAATGTGCGACACCAAAACTTTTAGAGTCTAATTTTTTAACACATGCGACACTGAAAGTATTTAATTTGATTTTTTTTTAAAATAATGAAAAGAAAATTCAGAAGAAATAGGTGTCGCCTGTTACTAATGTGCGACACCAAACCTTTTAGAGTCCCATTTTAAAACACAGGCGACACCCTAGTCTCTTTGAAATATCTGCTAGCAACTTTATGGGTCGCCTGTTTTATAAAATGAGACACTAGATGTTTTGGTGTCGCACATTAATTTGAGGCGACTCTAAAAGGACGACTTATATAGGTGTTTTTGTAGTAGTGATAGTCAAATTAGGTGCATTGATAAAGTGTGCATCCTTGTAAAGCAGAATGCTAGTGCTAGGATTAATTCAGTCTTGCCTAGAGAAATTAGCTCAAGTGATCATAGTTGGTTTCTCACCCTGTTAGATGGGTAGTTTTGTTGGCTTTGTGCCTTCTTTTGTGGCAGCAGTGGAGTTTGTTCCACTTGATGCTTAAACTGTAAATGATGCTGCATATATATACAATATTTGCTTATAAAAAAAAAACGTCCATTTCCTGTTTTTTAATTTTTTTTAATTTTTTTAATTTTACATGCTATTTTGAAATGTACTTATTTTACTTATTCATTTATTTTAAACTTTACTTATTTTTATTATCTCTTATAATATTTTTTCTGTAATATATATATATATACATGCATTTTCCTCTTATCTTAGTTTCATTGATTCCACTTTCTCTTCCTTGTTTTTTATTTTTTGACTTCCCGCTTCTTTTCTGGTTTGATTGGTGACAATGACGATCTCCTATGACGATTCATGTTAGCTGATCCCAAAACATTTTGGGACTAAGGATTTGCTATTGTTGTTGTTGTTGTTGTTAAAAGATTAATAAACGAAAGAGACATCTTAATTTTAAAATGAGAAAACCATAAAGTGATAGTGATTCCGAACTAAAAACATACTTTAATTAAGGTATTAAATTATAATAAAATTTCCAAATGGTAATTAATACAAAATTAGTGTATTTTTTCAAGTCAGTAAATACCAAAATTTTCCTATACTAAGATGGTATCAAGAGGCACAAAAATTCCAAAATCATACGGAGGATAAGGCTAGAATCCATCATCTTATTTATTGCGTCAACTATTAAACCAACACAAGTTGGTGAATTTGGTGGTCGGAAAATTAATCTTGTGACTTAGAGGTCACATAATCGAGCCACATCAGCTACAAATGTTAGAAACCCTGTGATAGTTGCTACACTTATCTTAGTTTCTAGGACTTTTTATATCCATACGTTGTAGTATAATTATCATGCTTTTGTGAATTTGTTATTTCAAGCCAGAAAATTAAAAAAAAATATGACTCCAAAAAAAAGTTGGTCTTCTGTATTGTTTTCATTATGTATGGCACTTACTCTATTGATGATTTCCACATCAACAAACGCTCAAACAGGGTTTAACCGTGTCTGCTCAAACAACACCTTGTTCACCAACAACAGCCAATATCAAGCCAATCTCAACACCCTCTTTCGTTACCTCTCCTCCAACGCCACCAACCCCTCCGGCTACTATCACGCCGTTTCAAATAACGGCACCTCCGCAAACGAGCCTGTTTACGGCCATTTCCTCTGTCAAGGGGACGTGAACGCCAGCGCGTGCCACGACTGCGTTACAACGGCCACCATCGACCTCCGAACATACTGCCCAATCCAAAAAGTTGCCGTCATATGGTACGACTATTGTATGGTAAGGTATTCAAACCAGTCATTTTACGGTACAATGGATGACACTATAGCGGTGATGGCTCCAAATATGTATAATATAACGGGTAATACAACCCGATTTAAGGAAATTCGGGATAATTTGCTGATCAATGATATTTCAGTTCGGGCTGCCTCTGGAGGGTCACAAAAGAAATTTGCAACAGATTTTGCAAATTATACAATTTTTCAAACAATATATGGTTTGGGGCAATGTACACCAGACTTGGGCAACGATGATTGTTATAGATGCTTGGAAAATGGTATTGCGCAGTTTAGGATGACTCAGGGTGCACGAGTTTTGCTGCCTAGCTGTGTTGTACGTTATGAGTTTTATCCTTTCTTTAACTTATCGTCGCTGCCACCAGCACCGCCAGCAGCAGCGCCACCAGCACCGCAACCTTCTAGTGATTCAACCAACTCTAGTGGTACGTCAATTTTTACCTAAATTTCGAACTTACAGCAGGTAGATGGCGTTTAGTTCATCCAATGTAAGCCGCCAATATTTAATTTTCCAAATATAAATGTTCCATTGTCCGAATAACACACATACTCCCTCCGTCCCAGATTAGTTATTACACTTATCTTTGCATAAAGATTTAAGTGATAAGTGGTTGTTTGGTTATCAATTGTTATTTTATTGAAAAAGTAGATGGGTTAGGAATTAGTAGGTATTTTCTTTTTAATTGAATGAGAGATGGTGTGGTGATAATAAAAAGTTTAGTGGGAAGAGAGACAATATAATAATTGTGGGCTCATTCCTAATTTAGAAATATAACAACTAATCTGGGACGAACGAAAAAAAAATGTAACAACTAATGTGTGACGGATAGTATAATGTTACATTGTCTGAATAAGACAAATATAAATGTTACATTGTCCGAATAAGACAAAAACGTAAGTAATATTTAATCTGACCAACAATTATATACGGAGCAATTTTTTTGGTAAGCAAGCAAGAATAATGTTAACCACCAAAACAATTACAACCATGGAGGGAGGCTACATCGCTGGTAACCAGCGGCACAATTACTCCATACCCGGGGCAAAATGTTAATTTCATCTCATGAGTTGAAAAGTCAAACAAAGTACTACATATGAGCAAAAATGACAGTAATTAGTACAACAATGACAGTATTTTAATACAACAATGACAATATTTATGCAAACGATGACAAAACTTATATAACACTTGTATACATACTTTTTTACCCATTCATTTAATATGCAACAATTTTATCCATTCATTTAAATGGTCTCTTTACTTTTTATATTTCATTACAGTTGTATACATAATTTCCTTTTTTTGGGTGATTGTGACAGGATTTTAATACAACAATGACAGTATATATACAACAATGACAATATTTATATTAGAAATGACAGTATATAACAAGTTCACAACACTTTTACACATTTATTTGAAGGTGGGCCATGTTTCCAATTTTTTTTTATTTTTTAAAGTGGGTATGGGGTGCTTATTTCGCTGGTCCTCTACAACCATGTTAACTCAACTAGAGACGAATCAACTATGTTGGACCCTCTCAAAAAAAGAGAAGACAAGAAACTACTTACAAATTCATAAACCACAATTGATCTTTCCTACTAACTGTCTTAGACATCAGAACCAAAATTCTAATGGTACGTCAATTTTTACATAAACTTCGAATTTACAGGTAGATGGCGGTCAGTTCATCCAATGTAAGCCGCCAATATTTAATTTTCCAAATATAAATGTTCCATTGTCCGAATAACACAAATATAAATGTTACATTGTCCGAAAAAGACAAAAACGTAACTAATATTCGGCATGTCCAACAATAAAGTTACTACCCACAATCCCACATAATATTCGATCTGTATGAATTAAGTATATCAGTGTATAGTTCAACGGTATGAATCGAGTATATCAGTGTATAATTCAACCTTTATTTTAGTGTATCGTTATTTAATGTCCGCATATTTTAAAAACGCCAATATTTAAAGGAGGAAAATACGATTTTTCCCTTTTTATTATTCCCCTCCATTGATAATGATAATAATACTAAATAATAATACTTGGTAATAATAATAATAACAGTAATAATAGTAATAACAATAATAATAATAATAATTATTATTATTATTGTTGTGTAAACGTGTTATATAAAGTTGGATGGGAATTAAAATAAAAAAAATAAAAACAACCACCATAGTAATAACAAATAATATTAATAATAATAAATAACAAAAAAAACTAAAAAAAACATATAGAAGAACATACGTGGCCACACACGGACATTGCGCCGACGACACAGCCTCCGCGGAGATCTTGTGCGCGCAATTGCTATGCACGGTGTTCTTAGCGGTTCTTGCCCTGTTTGTCGAAATTCTTTGTTACCTACGCTTGTTCCTACGTCGTTAGCCCTTTCCTAGGACCCTGATAATCTTCTTCTTTTTTTGACATCAACAGTACTGTTAATATTAAACCCAATATGGCAATGAGTTTCAGTTGTATTATATTACTAGATATTTATTTAGGAGATATATTATTGTATTTCTATTTTACGAGTTATATTTTAGGGATATATTTGTTAGTATATTGGTTTCTCCTAAATTGTAATATTCTAGTAATATTGTGTTTCCTAATACTAGAACTAGGGTTAGGAAGTTGGGGTATATAAGTAGGGACTTATATACCATTATAATTGATATGCTTGTGATCATAAGCTTGATCATAGTTTGAGAGAAACACCTGTGAGCTTGATTGATTGTATTATTAATAACGGTTTTGATTAATAATATAAGTTGGGACGTGGGTATACCACGTTATTTATATTGTGTGTGCTTTGTCTAGATTGTTATTTGTACTATTCCTAACAAGTAGTATCAAGAGCTAAGGTTCGTCATGGAGAAATTTGGTGGAAGGTTCGAGATTCAATTGTTCAATGGAAGGAACAATTTTGCCTTGTGGCAGAGCACGGTGAAAGATCTCCTAATCCAACAAGGGTTGTATGGAACCCTTGAAGACAAGAAGCCTACCGAAGTAGAAATGGCAAAGCGAGAAGACATGAAGTTACGTGCGGCATCGACAATCTAGTTGGCCCTTCCACCGGAAATTAAGTATGATGTTCTTGAGGAAGATAACCCTAAAAGTTTGTGGGAGAAGTTGACAAAGACATACCAGTCCAAGTCTTTGGCCAACAAGTTATTTCTCAAGAAAGATTTGTTTGGACTGGAGATGGAAGAAGATGGAGTTTGAGAGATCATCTGAATCGTTTCAATGGCTTGATCAACCAAATGAATAATTTGGATGAAAAATTAAAGGATGAGGACAAAGCTATATTTCTACTTGTGTCTCTACCAAAGAAGTATAATACTCTGATTACTTCATTGTTGGTGGGGAAAACGAAGTTGGCTTTGGAAGAGATTATTGTTGTTTTTCTAGAGAACGAAAAATTGATCAAGCAAGGACCGGGTGACTCATCGGATGGAGGACCATTCGTGGTAGATGCACGTGACAAGAGAAATAAATTTGGTAAGAAACATAACCCTAATATTAAGTGTTTCGATTGTGGAAAGTTGGGTCATATACAAACTATGTGTCGTAAAGAAAAAGAATACTTGAAGGATTTGAAGAAAACTTGCGAGAAGAGACGTGTTTCATATGCGGAAGGAGATGATAATGATGTTGGTGATGCTCTTTTGGTTCAAGAAGATAAGGGGCCAAAAAACGGTTGGGTGCTTCACTCAGGAAGTTCTCATCACATATGTGCTAGGAGGGAATGGTTCTCATCTTATGAAGAGTGTGAAGGGGAGATGGTTACTTTACCGGATGGTAAGAAGTTAAAATTTTACGGCATTGGTGAGGTTGTGGTAAAACTTTGCAATGGTCGTGTTCAGAAGTTAGGTGAAGTGAGGTACGTACCAAAGCTAGAAAGGAATCTAATTTCATTTGGTGGATTAGATGGTTTGGGTTATACTGTTATGGTGAACAACAGTAGTCTCTAGGTCACTAAAAAAAGGTTCGGTGATACTGAAAGGTTGGAAGAATAAAAGAAATCTATTTGTGTTAGATGGAGATGTTCTTGTTCGAGGGGAGGCATTATCGGATGGACAACGGTAATGGTGACCGCTAAATCAGTTGTGCGATCATATTGGGATGAAGGGGAGGAATTATAAATATTAAACCCAATATGGCAATGAGTTTCAGTTGTATTATATTACTAGATATTTATTTAGGAGATATATTATTGTATTCCTATTTTACGAGTTTTATTTTAGGGATATATTTGTTAGTATATTGGTTTCTCCTAAATTGTAATATTCTAGTAATATTGTGTTTTCTAATACTAGAACTAGGGTTAGGAAGTTGGGGTATATAAGTAGGGACTTATATACCATTATAATTGATATGCTTGTGATCATAAGCTTGATCATAGTTTGAGAGAAACACCTGTGAGCTTGATTGATTGTATTATTAATAACGGTTTTGATTAATAATATAAGTTGGGACGTGGGTATACCACGTTATTTATATTGTGTGTGCTTTGTCTAGATTGTTATTTGTACTATTCCTAACAAGTAGTATCAAGAGCTAAGGTTCGTCATGGAGAA
The DNA here is from genome assembly GCF_020520425.1 of Spinacia oleracea. Classification (NCBI taxonomy): domain Eukaryota; kingdom Viridiplantae; phylum Streptophyta; class Magnoliopsida; order Caryophyllales; family Amaranthaceae; genus Spinacia; species Spinacia oleracea. The sequence continues at coordinate 10,544,785 of NC_079492.1, read as the reverse complement.
ATTTGGTGGAAGGTTCGAGATTCAATTGTTCAATGGAAGGAACAATTTTGCCTTGTGGCAGAGCACGGTGAAAGATCTCCTAATCCAACAAGGGTTGTATGGAACCCTTGAAGACAAGAAGCCTACCGAAGTAGAAATGGCAAAGCGAGAAGACATGAAGTTACGTGCGGCATCGACAATCTAGTTGGCCCTTCCACCGGAAATTAAGTATGATGTTCTTGAGGAAGATAACTCTAAAAGTTTGTGGGAGAAGTTGACAAAGACATACCAGTCCAAGTCTTTGGCCAACAAGTTATTTCTCAAGAAAGATTTGTTTGGACTGGAGATGGAAGAAGATGGAGTTTGAGAGATCATCTGAATCGTTTCAATGGCTTGATCAACCAAATGAATAATTTGGATGAAAAATTAAAGGATGAGGACAAAGCTATATTTCTACTTGTGTCTCTACCAAAGAAGTATAATACTCTGATTACTTCATTGTTGGTGGGGAAAACGAAGTTGGCTTTGGAAGAGATTATTGTTGTTTTTCTAGAGAACGAAAAATTGATCAAGCAAGGACCGGGTGACTCATCGGATGGAGGACCATTCGTGGTAGATGCACGTGACAAGAGAAATAAATTTGGTAAGAAACATAACCCTAATATTAAGTGTTTCGATTGTGGAAAGTTGGGTCATATACAAACTATGTGTCGTAAAGAAAAAGAATACTTGAAGGATTTGAAGAAAACTTGCGAGAAGAGACGTGTTTCATATGCGGAAGGAGATGATAATGATGTTGGTGATGCTCTTTTGGTTCAAGAAGATAAGGGGCCAAAAAACGGTTGGGTGCTTCACTCAGGAAGTTCTCATCACATATGTGCTAGGAGGGAATGGTTCTCATCTTATGAAGAGTGTGAAGGGGAGATGGTTACTTTACCGGATGGTAAGAAGTTAAAATTTTACGGCATTGGTGAGGTTGTGGTAAAACTTTGCAATGGTCGTGTTCAGAAGTTAGGTGAAGTGAGGTACGTACCAAAGCTAGAAAGGAATCTAATTTCATTTGGTGGATTAGATGGTTTGGGTTATACTGTTATGGTGAACAACAGTAGTCTCTAGGTCACTAAAAAAAGGTTCGGTGATACTGAAAGGTTGGAAGAATAAAAGAAATCTATTTGTGTTAGATGGAGATGTTCTTGTTCGAGGGGAGGCATTATCGGATGGACAACGGTAATGGTGACCGCTAAATCAGTTGTGCGATCATATTGGGATGAAGGGGAGGAATTATAAATATTAAACCCAATATGGCAATGAGTTTCAGTTGTATTATATTACTAGATATTTATTTAGGAGATATATTATTGTATTCCTATTTTACGAGTTTTATTTTAGGGATATATTTGTTAGTATATTGGTTTCTCCTAAATTGTAATATTCTAGTAATATTGTGTTTTCTAATACTAGAACTAGGGTTAGGAAGTTGGGGTATATAAGTAGGGACTTATATACCATTATAATTGATATGCTTGTGATCCTAAGGTTGATCATAGTTTGAGAGAAACACTTGTGAGCTTGATTGATTGTATTATTAATAACGGTTTTGATTAATAATATAAGTTGGGACGTGTGTATACCACGTTATTTATATTGTGTGTGCTTTGTCTAGATTGTTATTTGTACTATTCCTAACAAGTAGTATCAAGAGCTAAGGTTCGTCATGGAGAAATTTGGTGGAAGGTTCGAGATTCAATTGTTCAATGGAAGGAACAATTTTGCCTTGTGGCAGAGCACGGTGAAATATCTCCTAATCCAACAAGGGTTGTATGGAACCCTTGAAGACAAGAAGCCTACCGAAGTAGAAATGGTAAAGCGAGAAGACATAAAGTTACGTGCGGTATCGACAATCCAGTTGGCCCTTGCACCGGAAATTAAGTATGATGCTCTTGAGGAAGATAACCCTAAAAGTTTGTGGGAGAAGTTGACAAAGACATACCAGTCCAAGTCTGTGGCCAACAAGTTATTTCTCAAGAAAGATTTGTTTGGACTGGAGATGGAAGAAGATGGAGTTTGAGAGATCATCTGAATCGTTTCAATGGCTTGATCAACCAACTGAATAATTTGGATGAAAAATTAAAGGATGAGGACAAAGCTATATTTCTACTTGTGTCTCTACCAAACAAGTATAATACTCTGATTACTTCATTGTTGGTGGGGAAAACGAAGTTGGCTTTGGAAGAGATTATTGTTGTTCTTCTAGAGAACGAAAAATTGATGAAGCAAGGACCGGGTGACTCATCGGATGGAGGACCATTCGTGGTAGATGCACGTGACAAGAGAAATAAATTTGGTAAGAAACATAACCCTAATATTAAGTGTTTCAATTGTGGAAAGTTGGGTCATATACAAACTATGTGTCCTAAAGAAAAAGAATACTTGAAGGATTTGAAGAAAACTCGCGAGAAGAGACGTGTTTCATATGCGGAAGGAGATGATAATGATGTTGGTGATGCTCTTTTGGTTCAAGAAGATAAGGGGCCAAAAAACGGTTGGGTGCTTCACTCAGGAAGTTCTCATCACATATGTGCTAGGAGGGAATGGTTCTCATCTTATGAAGAGTGTGAAGGGGAGATGGTTACTTTACCTGATGGTAAGAAGTTAAAATTTTACGGCATTGGTGAGGTTGTGGTAAAACTTTGCAATGGTCGTGTTCAGAAGTTAGGTGAAGTGAGGTACGTACCAAAGCTAGAAAGGAATCTAATTTCATTTGGTGGATTAGATGGTTTGGGTTATACTGTTATGGTGAACAACAGTAGTCTCTAGGTCACTAAAAAAGGTTCGGTGATACTGAAAGGTTGGAAGAATAAAAGAAATCTATTTGTGTTAGATGGAGATGTTCTTGTTCGAGGGGAGGCATTATCGGATGGACAATGGTAATGGTGACCGCTAAATAAGTTGTGCGATCCTATTGGGATGAAGGGGAGGAATTGTAAATATTAAACCCAATATGGCAATGAGTTTCAGTTCTATTATATTACTAGATATTTATTTAGGAGATATATTATTGTATTCCTATTTTACGAGTTTTATTTTAGAGATATATTTGTTAGTATATTTGTTTCTCCTAAATTGTAATATTCTAGTAATATTGTGTTTCCTAATACTAGAACTAGGGTTAGGAAGTTGGGGTATATAAGTAGGGACTTATATACCATTATAATTGATATGCTTGTGATCCTAAGCTTGATCATAGTTTGAGAGAAACACCTGTGAGCTTGATTGATTGTATTATTAATAACGGTTTTGATTAATAATATAAGTTGGGACGTGGGTATACCACGTTATTTATATTGTGTGTGCTTTGTCTAGATTGTTATTTGTACTATTCCTAACAAGTATTATCAAGAGCTAAGGTTCGTGATGGAGAAATTTGGTGGAAGGTTCGAGATTCAATTGTTCAATGGAAGGAACAATTTTGCCTTGTGGCAGAGCACGGTGAAAGATCTCCTAATCCAACAAGGGTTGTATGGAACCCTTGAAGACAAGAAGCCTACCGAAGTAGAAATGGCAAAGCGAGAAGACATAAAGTTACCTGTGGCATCGACAATCCAGTTGGCCTTTGCACCGGAAATTAAGTATGATGTTCTTGAGGAAGATAACCCTAAAAGTTTGTGGGAGAAGTTGACAAAGACATACCAGTCCAAGTCTTTGGCCAACAAGTTATTTCTCAAGAAAGATTTGTTTGGACTGGAGATGGAAGAAGATGGAGTTTGAGAGATCATCTGAATCGTTTCAATGGCTTGATCAACCACCTGAATAATTTGGATGAAAAATTAAAGGATGAGGACAAAGCTATATTTCTACTTGTGTCTCTACCAAAGAAGTATAATACTCTGATTACTTCATTGTTGGTGGGGAAAACGAAGTTGGCTTTGGAAGAGATTATTGTTGTTCTTCTAGAGAACGAAAAATTGATGAAGCAAGGACCGGGTGACTCATCGGATGGAGGACCATTCGTGGTAGATGCACGTGACAAGAGAAAAAAATTTGGTAAGAAACATAACCCTAATATTAAGTGTTTCGATTGTGGAAAGTTGGGTCATATACAAACTATGTGTCCTAAAGAAAAAGAATACTTGAAGGATTTGAAGAAAACTCGCGAGAAGAGACGTGTTTCATATGCGGAAGGAGATGATAATGATGTTGGTGATGCTCTTTTGGCTCAAGAAGATAAGGGGCCAAAAAACGGTTGGGTGCTTCACTCAGGAAGTTCTCATCACATATGTGCTAGGAGGGAATGGTTCTCATCTTATGAAGAGTGTAAAGGGGAGATGGTTACTTTACCTGATGGTAAGAAGTTAAAATTTGACGGCATTGGTGAGGTTGTGGTAAAACTTTGCAATGGTCGTGTTCAGAAGTTAGGTGAAGTGAGGTACGTACCAAAGCTAGAAAGGAATCTAATTTCATTTGGTGGATTAGATGGTTTGGGTTATACTGTTATGGTGAACAACAGTAGTCTCTAGGTCACTAAAAAAGGTTCGGTGATACTCAAAGGTTGGAAGAATAAAAGAAATCTATTTGTGTTAAATGGAGATGTTCTTGTTCGAGGGGAGATCGGATGGACAAAGGTAATGGTGACCGCTAAATCAGTTGTGGGATCATATTAGGTTGAAGGGGAGGAATTGTAAATATTAAACCCAATATGGCAATGAGTTTCAGTTGTATTATATTACTAGATATTTATTTAGGAGATATATTATTGTATTCCTATTTTACGAGTTATATTTTAGGGATATATTTGTTAGTATATTTGTTTCTCTTAAATTGTAATATTCTAGTAATATTGTGTTTTCTAATACTATGACTAGGGTTATGAAGTTGGGGTATATAAGTAGGGACTTATATACCATTATAATTGATATGCTTGTGATCATGAGCTTGAGCATAGTTTGAGAGAAACACCTGTGAGGTTGATTGATTGTATTATTAATAACGGTTTTGATTAATAATATAATACAAGTTGGCACGTGGGTATACCACGTTATTTATATTGTGTGTGCTTTGTCTAGATTGTTATCTAGTATTCCTAACAAGTACCCTGATAATCGTCGCAGGGTCTAATGTCGTTTCGTTTCTTTCTCTTAATTTGTACTACTCAATTTTTTAGGTCTTAATTGTTCGTCTTTGTTTTTGCCTCTTGTTTAGTGATTGACTAGATTTTAGCCTGTGCGATGCACGGATCCTATTAAATTGTGAAGTTAAATTAATACTCTTATATATACCAACTAATTTATCTATATATTAGATTATATTAGTTTTTGATATTGGAATGAATTTCATTTTAGATTAATTTTTTATTATTAGAGTGTTTGATTTTGGATGAAGTTGTATATGTGTAATATTAGTAATTAATTAATAAAAATATCTACGTGGCACCTAATTATTTATCTACGTGACACTCAACTTTTTTATATCAAAAACAATTTTGAAATCCATTAGATTTCCTACGTGCCGCTCTAATATTGGATTAGTGTTTGATTTTGGATTGAATTTTATTTTAAATTAGTGTTTGATTTTGGATGAATTTTATTTTTTATTTATTCTTTAATTATTAAAGCGTTTGATGTTGGATTGAGTTTGTATATTTTAGTTAATATATCTATGTGGCACCTAGTTAATTATCTACATGGCACTTGATTTTTTTAATTCAAAAATATATTAGAAATCTTATTTTTCATTAGCTGAAACTATTAGGTTTCTTACGTGATGTTCTAATTTTGGATTAATGTTTGACTTTAGGTTGAATTTTATTTTAGGTTAGTGTTAGATTTTGGATTAATTTTATTTTACGATTTTTTAAAAAAAAATTTAGAGTGTTTGATTTTGGATGGAGTTGTATATATTTGTAATTAATTAATTAAAATATCTATGTGGCGTCTAATTAATTATCTATGTCGCACTCAAGTTTGTTTATTTAAAAATAAATTAGAAATATTATTTTTCATTGGCGGAAACCGTTAGATTTATTATGTGACGCTCTACTATTTCAGCAAATATTATATATATATATATATATATATATATATATATATATATATATATATATATATATATATATATATATATATATATATATATATATATATATATATATATATATATATGATGTGATCCAAAGAAGGGCAGATGTAAACACAAATTGAATTTACAGGTTCTTTTATTTTATTTATTTTCATAATTCATGCTATTATTATTATTATTAATTTTATTTTATTTTATTTTATTTTATTTTATTTTGTTTTATTTTATTATTATTATTATTATTATTATTATTATTATTATTATTATTATTATTATTATTATTATTATTATTATTATTATTATTATTATTATTATAAAGAAGCGATTACACAAAGTTGGATGGGAGCCTAGCCACTACTTGGGCTCCGACACCCTTATTCAAAGCAAAACACAAACGATGAAAAAGAAAGAACGAATGTTAGCAGCAGCCGTGTTACTCTGAGCAACCCGTGAGACCCTAGCCATGAACTCGAGGGCATCACTCCCTAGTTCTCCAAAGGTGGAGAAAGCAAAAGCGATAAAACCATATCCTTTGTCTATGCACTTCGCTTCATACTTCTTCTTCTCCATGGCAACAACATTAGCGACAGCAACCCCAGGAGGAAAAGCATTAACTCCTGGCCCGGTGAATGAAGAGATACCTATGACATCTAAGCATACATTTTTCCCTTTGTCCTAAGAGTAGACAAGAAGGTTTGCAGGACGGAGATCGATCTCTCCCTTCCTCTGACAGAAATCCCAAAGGCACCTCCTATTATAAATTTTTTTTTTTTAATTTTTAATTTTATTATTATTGTTGTTGTTGTTGTTGTTGTTTTGGAGGGGTTGAATATTAAAAGGACCAAATCGTAATTTCTTGCATTAAATGTGGGCGTTTTTAAGAAAACGCGGGCGTCGTTTAAGAACCCCCTTATGTTACTACGTACATAGTATTCGATCTGTCGAACACTTTTGTTATAATTCAACCGTATGAATCGAACATCTCAGTGTATAATGGCCGGTTAGTGGTTTCTTTAATTAGAAAAAATATTTTTTTTAAAAAAACTAAATTGATTTTAATATTATTTTTTTAAAAGGAAAAAATCCAGGTTAGACTCTTAGAAAGGACAAAAATAACTCATCCTTGTGGATGATGAGGGGTAAGGAGTACACTAAACAAAAGCTGGACTAGACGGGACCCGGTTTGAATCAAAACCGGGAAAAAGAAAATTTATGGACCGAAGTTCGGATCAAACTTTTTTAGGTCTAGGCCGAGCTAGACCGGTTTTATCCTATCCCGGTCGGATTTTGAACATCCCTAACAAATGGAAGGACAGAGTCAAAAGACGGAAACCAAATCGACATAGAAATAAATAAATAAATAAAAGCATTGTTTTTGCCGCCCAGAAGTCTGCCACTTGAATAAGCTCCCGGAAATAGTGATTGAATAGAATTAAAATTAATTAGATAAGTCCCTAGTGATCGTAATATTTGCTGGAAAATGGTAATTCGAAGTTGGAGGTGGGCCAGGAGGAAGTATTTTCACATATCTGGTTCGTGATTGCTAATTCAAGTGGAGGAACCACCACTAAAATGTTGTGTGACAACACACATATCAGAGCAAAAGAAAAATAGCTAAAACACAAAATAGGGAAAAAAGGAAGCACCATTCGTGTTAAAAAAAAGGTAACATTCTGAAAAAAAAAGTACCATTCAATTTTTTTTTCTTTTTCCTATTTTGTCTTTTGCTATGATATGCATTTGCATGCACATATCAGATATGCGAAAATACTTTCTCAGTGGGTCAGGGTTCAGGATATTGGCAAGCTAGTTGTGTTGTCCAGTAAGAGATATATCAAATCTTTGATTTTACATCGCTTTCGCCAATACCTCAGCCGTTGCCACCACCTCCACAACCGTCTTCCGCCAGTAATTCTATTTACACTAGAGGTAAGTTTTTTTTGGCTCTGTATTCCAGTTTCATTCAAGTAGCTATCATTGTAGTCAAATGCTTTCATGTCCAAGAAAAAAATGTTACATTGTCCTTCTAAGATATCCCTTCTTACACTAAAATGTGACGTACTAGTTCACCCGCTTCCTTTTTCATTAGCCAAGACAGTTTGCCTAAAAAATGGCCATTGTATTTGTTAGTAGACACTGTAAGCCACACTGATCCGCTGAGGCGATAATTTTCTAAAGATGGCTTCGGCCCGTAGTGTACTTCGGGTAGAGCCCACATATCTTGTTAGAATAAGGCCTTGAATCGGCCAAACCCCTTACTGCAACACCCCAACAAGGGAATCTTGCTGCCCTGTCAGCGAGTCGGAGTCTAGGGGTGAAGCCCCTGTTTAGGGGTTCGGGGACGCAACGTGGTCCCCGATGGGGGTTCGGCGTAAAATTTATGGTATCTGTTATTCTGAACTAGGGTTGGGCCTATTTTCTGGGCTTTTCCGCATCTATCTAGAGAGTACTATATAAACTCTCCAGGTCATAACCTAGTTGGTATTATGTAATTTGTACTCCTCAAGATCAATAAAACTTTCCTCCCCTCTGCCCGTGGACGTAGCTAACACATTGTTAGTGAACCACGTTAAATCTCTACGTTCTTTAATTACATTATTTGATCTTTCTTTGCATCCGTTATAACAAAATAGTATCAGAGCCGGATCTGTTCTAGGATTTGAAATTTCATGGAGAAAGATGTCTGGTATTAACGTGAAGGTCTAGAAATTTGCCGGGAGTAATAGTTTCAGTTTATGGTGAATCAAGATGCAAACGTTGTTGAAACAACAAGGGATGTGGGCGCCGCTTGCTAGGACGCCGGCAGATCCAATCACCAATGAGATGGCCGTTATGGAGGAGAAGGCACACTTGACGATTTTGTTGTGCCTTGCTGAAGATATCATCACATAGGTCGAGGAGGAGGAAGCCGAGCAAGGTTTGTGGGTTAAGCTCGAGAGTCTGTATATGAAAAAGTCTTTAACTAATAAGTTGCTTTTGAAGCAACATATGTTCATTCTGCGAATGCAGGAAGGTACGCCTCTCCGAGATCACTTAGATCAATTAAACATAATTTTATTAGAATTGCGTAATATTAATGTTAAAATTGAAGATGAGGATGTTGCTTTAATTCTATTATTTTCTTACCATTATCGTATGAAAATTTCGTGCAATCGTTTATCGTTGGTAGAGATAGTATTTCTCTAGAGGAGGTTAGATAGTCCCTCCACACTAGAGAGCTGCGCCATAGGGTGAGGTACACATAATCAGGCTGCTGGGTTACTAGCGAGTGCGAGTTATGGGCATGGAAATTCGGGGAAAAAGAAATTTAAGAAACCAGTTTCTAAGGGTCCTTAACCTAATGATGTTTATAATTACTGTAAGGAAAAGGAACACTAGAAATCTGATTGTCCCAAGAAGAAGAGGCAACAGGATAAATCGCCAGGTACTACTGTAGTAGCTGATGCCAATTCTGAAGAGGATATTGCTTTAGTTGCTGATGAGCACACACTTCACAATGATGTGTGTATCCTTGATTCTGGAGAGTCTTACCATATATGTCCGCGCAGGGAGTGATTTACAACCTACGAGCAAGTAGACAGTGGCAATATTTCTATGGCTAATAGTTCTGTTTGTAAGGCGGTTGGAGTAGGCTCGATGAAAATTTGGATACATGATGATAAATTCTGCACATTGAATGATGTTAGGCATGTTCCACTTATGACATAGAATCTTATTTCTTTGAGTATGTTAGACAACAAGGGTTTCAGTTTTCAAGGTGAAGGTGGAGTTCTACATGTCTGCAAGGTTCAAATGTGGTTCTGAAAGGTGTAAAACGTGGTACCTTGTATTTTCTTCAAGGTTCTACGTTATCATGTTCTGTTGCTGTTGCATCCTCGGAAATTGATAAGGAAAATATGACCAAGTTATGACATATGAGGCTTGGTCACATGGGTGCAAGAGGGATGCAAATTCTGTCAAAAGAGGATATTTTTTGTGGTCAAAAGGTCACAGATCTTGTATTTTGTGAACATTGTATTTTTGGGAAGTTACATCGAGCAAGTTTCCTAAAGGTATACACAGAACAAAGGCACACTTGATTACATCCATTCTGATTGTTGGGGAGCTTCCTGGGTGAAGTCTTTAGGGGGTTACATACATTTTGTGGCAATGATTAATGATTTCTCAAGGATGACTTGGGTGTTCATTATGAAGCATAAAAGTGAAGCCTTTAAGAATTTCAAGCAGTGGAAGGTATTAGTGGAGAATCAAACAGGGAAGAAGATCAAAAGGCTGCAAACTGATAATAGTCTGGAATTTTGCCGGTCTGAGTTCGATGAGTTTTGCAAGAATGAAGGGAATTCAAGACATCATACAGTCAGGGATACACCCCAGCAGAATGGTGTAGCAGAAAGTATGAATCAGACACTTCTGGAGAGAGCTAGATGCATGATTTCTAATGCTGGACTAACTAGAAGATTCTGGGCAGAAGTAATCAGTACAACATGTTATCTGATAAATCGTGGACCTCACACAGGTATACATCTCAAAACTCCTATTGAGGTGTGGTCTGGTAAGCCGGCTGATTACGCTAATTTAAGAACTTTTGGTTGTACAGTTTATTATCATGTAAATGAGGGTAAATTAGAGCCACAAGATAAAAAGGGAGTATTTGTAGGTTATGGGGATGGGGTTAAAGGGTATAGAATCTGGTCCCCATCAGAAAAGAGGGCTATACTAAGTAGAAATGTAGTCTTTGATGAAAATTCTATGTTTAACCCTACTATGAAGTATATTGTTGTGTCAGAAAGTGGTAGTGTTGATAAACAGGTGGAGGAGCAAGTCACTCTAGATGTGTGTGAACTACAACAACCATAGTCAGAATAAGAACCATCAGGTTCTTCATTACCAGTAGCGAATCAGCACAGTTTGGCTCTTGATCGATCAAAGATATCTAATTATGGGATGCCTCCCATGAGATATGGTTTTGAAGATATGGTGGCCTATGCACTACAGGTTGCTGAAGAGGTGGACCCTGACTTTGATGAGCCATCCACCTAAAAAGAAGCAGTTACATGTAATGAGTCTACCTAATGGCTTGCTGCAATGGGAGATGAGATGAAATCACTTCATAAGAACCAGACTTGGAATTAACCAAGTGACCTCAAGATAGAAAGATCGTCACTTGTAAATGGGTCTACAAGAAGAAGGAAGGAGAAACATCTGTCAAGGGTATCAAGTATAAAGCTCGAGTAGTAGCTAGAGGTTTCACTCAGAGAGATGAAGTAGACTATAATGAGATTTTTTCACCAGTTGTCAGACACACTTCCATCAGGGTGCTACTAGCAATAGTTGCACATAAGGATCTGGAGCTTGAATAACTAGGTGTGAAGACAACTTTTCTGCATGGAGAGCTGGAAGAGGAGATATAAATGACTCAACCAGATGGTTTTCAGGTTCCTGGTTAGGAAGATTATGTTTGCAAGTTGGAGAAGTCCTTGTATGGACTAAAGCAGTCTCCGAGGCAGTGGTATAAGAGATTCGACAGCTATATGACAGAGATTGGCTAAACTAGGAGTCCGTATGATTGTTGTGTCTACTATAGCAAGGCAACAAATGGTTCATTGATCTATTTGGTCTTGTATGTAGATGATATGTTGTTAGCTGCAGAGAACAAGTCTGATGTTCGGAATTTGAAGGATCTCCTTAGTGCTGAGTTTGAGATGAAAGATTTGGGTGCGGCTTGAAAAATAATGGGATGGAGATTTATAGGGATAGAAGCAAAAAGAAGCTCTTCTTATCACATAAGGGATACATTCAGAAGATTTTGTCAAGATTTGGCAAATCTACAGCAAAGCCCATAGATACTCCTAGTGCTGCAAATGCACATCTGTCTATTGCTTTTGCACCTAAGTCTGATGAGGAGAATGAGTACATGTCTCGAGTTCCCTATGCTAGTGCAGTAGGAAGCTTGATGTATGCAATAGTCTGCACTAGACCTGATTTGGCACAGTCTGTTAGTGTTGTTAGTAGGTTTATGGGTGCACCTGAAAAGGAGCATTGGCAAGCTGTGAAGAGGATTTTTCGGTACCTAAAAGGTACATCTGATGTTGGTCTCATTTATGGAGGTGATACAGAGTGTTTAGTGACTGGGTTTTCAGACTCTGATTATGCTGGACATGTTGACAGTAGAAGATTTATGTCTAGTTATGATTTCATTCTTACTGGTTCACTTGTTAGTGGGAAAGCGACTTTGCAACTTACGGTGACTTTGTCTACTATAGAAGCAGAGTACATGGCATTGACAGAAGCAGCAAAAGATGGAATATGGTTGAAAGGTTTGGTTAGTGATTTGGGTCTACATCATGATGAGGCTATAGTGTACTGTGATAGCATCATTGCAATCTGTTTAGCTAAGGATCAAGTCCATCATGAGAGGACTAAGCACATTTATGCAAGGTATCATTTTCTGAGAAGTGAGAAGAGAATTAAGGTGAAAAAAGTGGGTACTGCTGATAATCTAGCCGATATATTCACTAAGCCGGTTCCACATATCAAGTTTCAACACTGTTTGAACTTGCTAAATGTTAGGAGTTTTTTATTGCCCTTTTGAGGGAAAAATATGAGGCATATGAGTTTCTGGTACATCTGGCATTATAATGGTGCATCTGGTATATCTTTTATTTGTGAGAGGATTCAAGTGAAGGCGGAGATTTGATAGAATAATGCCTTGAATCGGTCAAACCCCTTACTGCAACGCCCCATCACGGGGATCTCACTTACCGGTCAACGAGTCGGGGTCTAGGGGCGACCCCCCTGGTTTAGGGGTCCAGGGACGCAATGAAGGAAATAATTCCCTTGGTCCAAGTATGTATTTAATGTTAAGTCTAATAAATGCGGTTCAGTATTAATTAACAAGTTAATAATTCAGTGAGATCAAGTGAGCTGAATGCCTAGCTAGAGGCCGCTTCAGTTTAAGTGGAATTAATGATATTAATCCACAGCTTACTCTTGACTGATCCCGTAGGGTCACACAAATAGTACGTAAACGGATCAAGTATTTAATGGAATTAAATACTCCATCTATGGATATTCGGAATCGACGGATCTTGGTTTCAGTGGGAGCTAAGATCGTCAAAGGCAAGTAAATAAATACTCCGGAAACGATGATATTGCCGAAAACGGAAATATGGATCGTATCGGAAATATAAATATTATCCAAGTCGTAGATGTTGCTTGAAACGGAAACATGGTACGTATCGGAAAATATTATCGGAAATGAAAATATTGCCGAAATCGGAAATATTGCCGGAAACGGAAATATTGTCAAAATCGGAAATATTATCGGAATCAGAAAATAATTCCGAAAACGAAATTAATTCCGGAATCAGAAATATTAAATAATGTTCGTATCGGAAATAAATTCCGGAATCAAGAATTTAATCGGAAGCGTATCGTACGAATTAGCATCGGACGAGGCCTGCCAGACGAAGGCCCAGCACGAAGTCGGGCCATCGCCCTGCAAGCCAAAGCGCAACAACCACACGCCAAGCCTCGACCAGGCCCAGCGCAAAGCCAAGGCCCAGCCAAGGCCTGGGCGCGCATGCGGAGCAAAGGGGCTGCGAGGAGTTGGGCTCAGCGCTGTGCGCTCGGCGTGGGCCGTGAGGCCTACGTGCGGGTGTGCGGTGGTTGTGCACCGCTCGTGTGTGTTACTCGAATCCTAATTCAATCGGGATTGGTCATATGATTAAATCTAATCCTAATAGATAAAGTTTATTTAATAAGAGTCCTAGTAGGATTCTAAATTAATCTAAATTAGTATTCTAATAGGATTATAAGTCCTTTCCATAAACTCTATAAATAGGTGCCTAGGGTCACAGATTTATACACAATAATATTGAAGTATTCAAAGGTAAGATTTTGAAGCAAAAAATCAGCGAAACACTTGCAGCCATTTAGGCGAAATTCCTAGTAACCTTAAGGGCGATTCTAGTTGGCCAATCTTAAGGCGGATCCGGACGTGCTGTGGACTATCTACGGAGGGACGACACTTGGAGTCCTAAAGACTTGTTCTTGTTCTTGTTCGGGTTGGGCGCATCTTGGGAGGGCACGCTACAAAGTGTATGCACCTAAATTATGCTAAATGATTATGTGTAAATAATATGTTTTCTGGAATTAAGGTTTTCCGCATGATTTATGTTTTGTCATATGTATCAAACAATAGAAGCTAGGCTACACTAACGACCTACAAGTGGGAAATGAAGCATGGCAATGCTACATTAGTTGTAGGGTCATCTAGTTTGTTTTATGTCCTTTCAAGGCTGGAACTTAATGGCTATTTTGTTCCATAATCAGCATACCTAAGTTTCTGTTTTCAAACACAGAAAGACTCACATTCAAGAAAGAAAAAAACAATGTTTGTTTGTTTATTTGGATAAAATGGTCATTTACGGGTAGAGTCAATATGCTTGATAAAAACAAACAACTCTTTAACAATAAGAACTTTACTAGGTTCAAATTAATCTCTTGATATGAGTTCTACTAATCTTTGGCATTGTTACTTAGACCATGTCAACAAGTTAACATTCAAAAGCTCTATTTTGATGGACTTTTGAAGGTTGATTGATTTCTAGATCATTCAAGACAAGCTAGTCTTACTTGTTGAAAGTTACAAAAGATATGAACTATTGTTAGAACGCCTAGACAATAGAGTTCAAAGCTAAAGAAAGATTTTATGACTTTATTATATCACCTAGATTTGAGTCAATATTGGTTTATTTACTCAATGTGATATTAGTTTGAATCTGTTTGGCTAATTCAAAGATTCAGAAGTATATAAAATCCACTTGGCAAGAAATCATAAAGATCTAGGTTAGATCATGTTGATGATTACTTGAGACCGAAAATGATCATCAATGATTGTGTGTTGTAATTTCACGATCTAGCTCCATAAGATATGGCATATCTAAGTTGGAATGATCGAAGTCAATTGGTACTTGATTCGATCAATGATGAATCATAAAGACTTTTCCTATAATTTCTAAAACAAAATGCTCAACTACCACCTAACTAAACCAAATCCGTCAAAGCTATTTGAAAAGTAATTTCAGAATATCTTTTCATAATATATATCTAAACAGTTGCTAAACTCAGTGGGAGCTTAGTGTTTGTTATTCGACAAACTAAGGCCCAAGTATAGATATATGTTTCATTGTGATTTATTCAAATGATACACAAGGGTATTATTTCTACCACGAATTTTTGAGAACATAATGTTTGTTTGCTCGAAATAATGTCCTTTTGGAGATTCATTTCCAAAATGACAAGTGGGAGAAAATAGACCTCGAAATTCTTCGAGGCGAACAACAAACATAAACGGACATTCCGGAGGCTTTTCGAAGTGCTTTAGAAAATCCGAACACGTATTCTTTAAGGACTTTAGAAGTGGCTTTTAAAGAATGGACATCTCTTAGAAGACTTTACAAGTGCTTCAAGGAGAACAGAATATTCAAAGGACTTTCAAGTGGATGTTGATATTCTATTGTTTGATGTTCTATACCCAAGTAGGCATAGAGTTCAAGTCACTGAAACTATGAGATTCTTCTATTAGATATGAAGAAACATGGAGTTCAGGTCACTGGAGCTATGAGATTCTTCTATTAGATAGTGAAGAAACCTACAACTTGCAGTCAAACCTGAAATTGTGTTCACACACTAAGCTAGATTAGTTGCTAAAGGTTACAAGCAAATTCACGGCGTGGATTGTGTTGAAACCTCATGCATAATCGTAATGCTCAAGTCTATAAATCAAGCAACAATTGCATATTGGTACATATGACAATTGGATGACAAAACATCTTCCTCAATCAAATGTTGAAAGAAACTATGTACATAGCATGTCATAGGAATTGTGGATCCAAATAAATGCTTGAAAAGGAAATCTAGCTTATGAAATCTAAGTACAGATTTAAGCAAGCAATTGGGAATTGGAAATGTATTTTAGTGAAACTAATAAGTATTTTAGTTTCATAAAATGTACATGATTCTTATAGATGTATAAGAAGTTTAGTGGGAGTACATAAAACTTAATTGGTCCTATGTGTATCACACACATATCTCTCTATTGTGAAATAACATTCAAATGCTAATGACTTAGATTTGAAATTATTCATCAATAATGGACCATGGCGAAACTTAGTACATACTGGGTATTAAGATCTATTTACAAAAATCTTATAATATTGTTTTGGATTAAGTAATGGCATTTACTAAATCAAACACGAAATACTCCATTGGAGATATTCGACCCATGTGAATAAATCTAAGTAAAAGAATGTTTGAACTATGTATAAGCATTTACTAAGTTAAACATAAAAGGATCTAGATGAGATTCTTTACCTATATTATATGTCAAAGAATTTAGCTGGATTTAGTATCTACTGAAACTAGATGAGCTAAAGTTACATGAATAGAATTCAATTGGGAATTATTCTGCGAAAGAATTTATCATCTATAATATAATATGAGGATCGCCAAAAATGTATCGTATGGCTTTAGGCATGACGAACATATACCAATCTCTATTGGTCTAAGCAAAAGATCAAGTAGATTGAGATCAAGAAAACTTATGGTACTTGAAAAGGTACATAGGAATAGTTCTTGATTCAAGGAAATAAAGATATGCTAAAGATTGATGCTACACTAATAAACACTGGCAAAGGATCAAGCAAGATCCCTTTGGAGTTAACCATTGGCAAGGACGAGCTATACGCATCGTGGTTTGAAATGACAACATGAGTTGTTGCGTGGGAAATTAAAATATTAATTTCTATGTTCTAAGATACAGCTGGAAAGTCTTCCACATATCTGTGAACTGCTTGGATAAGTAAATCCAAACAAAGCATCACTAGCAACCTAAACAGTTGAAGTTTAAGTACTTATTGCCTAAGAAGCAATAAAACAGGGTTGTTTATGTTAAAGAGTTCTTCACTGAACTTGGGTGGATCATAGGTCTGCTGACTTGATGGTTCTTCATTACAAAATGCGTAGAACCACTATCGAAGTAAGAAAGACTAGATCACATAATAAACAAACTCAAAAGATCTTATCATCCTATCTCGAAGAACATTCGACGAAAAGGATATTAAGATTGGCAAAGCATGATAACTAAACCTATGCAACAAGTGAGAAGCAACACTCGCATTGTAGCATTGGAAATTAAGCATAGCTTTGAATTCCATGAACTGTTTTAAAGATGGGTTTGAGGCCCATGGTTGTAAAACATTGGGGTTGAACACTTATCATATATGAAATGTATTTTCATATTCCATTTAATCTTGGTTTAGTATTAAATGATGAGTCCCTTCAATTTGACGATATATTCAAGATAGACTGTCAGGACCAGTCCTGTGACTAAGAAATTTCTATCAAGTGAACTTTAATGTCAAAAGTTGAAAATGGTCCCTGGTCGGAGTTTTCTATAAAGATGGACGCATAGAAAACGTTAGACGACTAGAATGCAAGATGACTAGTAGTTCTGTTTCTTGAACTATGTGGACATGGCAATGTCGTAATCATTTGCATAGATACTTACTTTGGGAAGACTAGTATCGGACAGACCTATGAAACTTTACTGTAAGAGATAAAAATCTGTCATAAGTAAATTTCATTAAAATTATTAGACACTAATCCTCAATACCTGATAGATTTGAGATTACTTGTTTGAGAACTGCTTACTTTGACGTTGTCAACCGTCGCACCGTAAAAGGAGGCTATAAAGGCAACGCTCAGGTAATCACCTATCAAACGAAGTCCAATCTCAAGATCGCAAGATTGGGATTGTCCTCCCATAAATCGGGATGAGATGCTAAAAGTTGTACAAGGCCACTCGGAGAGCTAGAAACTGTAAAATGCATGGCCGTGCTCAGATGAATCATAGGCTATGATTATCTGTTTATTTGATCAGTTGAACTCTGAAACCGAGAAACACCTCTGGACGTAATAAGGATGACATCTCTTACCTTATGTTCAAGAGCAAGCATCGAGCGACAAAGGAATTAGGAAATGCACACTTGTCCCTAAGGACAAGTGGGAGACTGAAGGAAATAATGCCCTTGGTGCAAGTATGCATTTAATGTTAAGTCTAATAAATGCGGTTCGGTATTAATTAACAAGTTAATAATTCAGTGAGATCAAGTGAGCTGAATGCCTAGCTAGAGGCCGCTTCAGTTTAAGTGGAATTAACGATATTAATCCACAGCTTACTCTTGACTAAACTCGTAGGGTCACACAAATAGTACGTAAACGGATCAAGTATTTAATGGAATTAAATACTCCATCTATTGATATTCGGAATCGACGGATCATGGTTTCAGTGGGAGCTAAGATCGTCAAAGGCAAGTAAATGAATACTCCGGAAACGATGATATTGCCGGAAACGGAAATATGGATCGTATCAGAAATATAAATATTATCCAAGTCGTAGATGTTGCCGGAAACGGAAACATGGTACGTATCGGAAAATATTATCGGAAATGGAAATATTGCCGGAATGAGAAATATTGTCAGAATCGGAAATATTATCGGAATCGAAAAATAATTCCGGAAACGGAAATATTAAATATTTGTTCGAAACGGAAATTAATTCCGGAATCGGAAATATTAAATATTGTTCGTATCGGAAATAAATTCCGGAATCTAGAATTTAATCGGAAGCGTATCGTACGAATTAGCATCGGACGAGGCCTGCCAGACGAAGGCCCAACACGAAGCCGGGCCATCGCCCAGCAAGCCAAAGCGCAACAACCACACGCCAAGCCTCGACCAGGTCCAGCGCAAAGCCAAGGCCCAGCCAAGGCCTGGGCGCGCATGCAGAGCAAAGGGGCTGCGAGGAGTTGGGCTCAGCGCTATGCGCTCGGCGTGGGCCGTGAGGCCTACGTGCGGGTGTGCGTTGCTTGTGCGCCACTCGTGTGTGTTACTCGAATCCTAATTCAATCGGGATTCGTCATATGATTAAATCTAATCCTAATAGATAAAGTTGATTTAATAAGAGTCCTAGTAGGATTCTAAATTAAACTAAACTAGTATTCTAATAGGATTATAAGTCCTTTCCATAAACTCTTTAAATAGGTGCCTAGGGTCACAGATTTATACACAATAATATTGAAGTATTCAAATGTAAGATTTTGAAGCAAAAAATCAGCCAAACACTTGCAACCATTTAGCCGAAATTCCTAGTAACCTTAAGGGCGATTCTAGTTGGCCAATCTTAAGGCGGATCCGGACGTGCTGTGGACTATCTACGGAGGGACGACACTTGGAGTCCTAAAGAATTGTTCTTGTTATTGTTCGGTTCGGACGCAGCTAGGGAGGGCACGCTACAAAGTGTATGCACCTAAATTATGCTAAATGATTATGTGTAAATAATATGTTTCCTAGCATTAAGGTTTTCCGCATGATTTATGTTTTGTCATATGTATCATAACCTAACACGCAACGTGGTCCCCAATGGGGTGGTCAGGGAAAATTTACGGTATCTGTTATTTTGGACTAGGGTTATCTATTTTGGGCCTATTTTCTGGGCTTTTCCGGATCTGTCAAGAGAGTACCATATAAACTCTCCAGGCCATAACCTAGTTAATTAGTATTCTATAATCTGTACTCCTCAAGATCAATAAAACTTTCCTCCCCTCTACTTGTGGACGTATCTAACACATTTTTAGTGAACCACGTTAAATCTCTGCGTTCTTTAATTACATTATTTAATCTTTCTTTGCATCCGTTATAACATGTCTGTTCCCGAATGAGTCCAATCCAGGCAAAGCCCACTAATTATGGGTCAAACTGAGTTAAAATTCAAAAAGTGCATCTCAGGCACGACCTAAGCCCATGTGACCTGATCTCGAGCTGGGCCATCGTGTCTAAGCCTAATTTCACTCAATTTAACGTGTTTTTTCGTGTTAGGTCAAACTGTGTTTTGCGTTTTCGTGCTTTACCTAAAAAATACGGTCTAACACACCCCAGGACTTTGTGCATACCGACCCAGTGCCATTAATTTATCTTTCCTGGTTCATTTATTGGCCTGCCAACTATCGACCCGTTCTTGAACCATGACCTGCTTTTTTCCAGATATCGAACTTTAGAGTAACCCTTTTATGACATGATTGTCCCAATCATTACAAAATACGACGTAGAATTTTTAAAGAGATGAGGACTTTCGTCACTAAATAGTCCAAATCCGTCTCAAAATGAAGAGTGGAGACGGAAAAAGGGAGTCAATATAGAAGGGGTCTCAGAAATTCGGAGACGTAGTTTTTGAAATTCGATCCATTATAAAAATTGAAATAAAAATTTAGAAACTCCATATACAATTACATCTCAATACTCCGATCTCTCTGTATGTAATTAACATATACACTTTCTATAATCAACCGTTTTTTATTAAAAGATACGCTTTCCTTTTTTGGCATGTCATGGTCTCCATTTCTAATTAAATTAATATTTTCCTCTTTCTTGTGTTCCCCACAATTACTCACATCATCTTTATACTACAATAAATAATTTAACCATTATCTTACTTTTATCTTATTTTAATAAATTCAACTCAATCTCCTAAAACTACGTGTCGATCAGAATGTATCTTTTAATTAAACACGGATAGAGTATTTATTTAGAGACAATTTTTTAGTAATATGTCTCAAGTTTGAGATGGTTTTATAATATTCATCCCAAAATCCACATCTAATAATGCATAATTTTGTAGTGAATAACCAGATCTAGTAATTGAGCAGAGTGACCTTCACAGATTTACTTTGACCTCCGATTTTTACGTAAATATTGATGTTTATCATTTAGTGCAAAATGTATCTGTGCAGGGCAAACAATCTCAGCGAAGGTGATTGTTGCCGTTGTCGTCCCGTCACTGGCCGTCATAGTGGCAATACTTGTTATAGGCATTTGTTGCACCAAATACAAGAAAACTAAGAAGTATCACGACATTCCTAAAACTGGTAATTAAGCTGATTAAATTCTCTATAAATTCACCCATGAGTCCTTTTATAATGGCTAAGTTATTATTTATTTGAAGGCAAATTTGTTGGAAACTACCTTATAAAATTCATTTTTTGTGAAAAACTACCTTATAAAAAATATGTTGTAAGAAACTACCTTATAAAACATAAAATGTTGTAATATAGTACCTTATGCCGGATTGTAACCGTTGACCCGTATCTCCGGCGTTGACTTTTCCACTTGAAAGTCACGTGACCTTCCATGACTAATTTCCCTCCTTTTTTTGCGCCAGGTGTACTCAATCTAGTAGTAGCCAAACTTCAACATAGGAATTTAGTGAGGCTATTGGGATTTTGTATTGAAGGGAAAGAAAAGTTACTGGTGTATGAATATTTGCCCAACAAGAGCCTTGACTATTTTCTTTTTGGTATAATATACTTCCTTCGTTTCTTTTTATCATGCAGATTCGTCTAAAACTTTCGACCAGTCATATCAATATTTATAAATTATAATGTGCAGATCCTGAAAATGAAGGAATACTTGACTGGCGTACACGTTACAAGATTATAAGAGGCATAGCTCGGGGAATGCTTTATCTCCATCACGATTCTCAACTAAAAATTATACATCGAGATCTTAAGGCAAGTAATGTCTTGTTGGATGCTGACATGAATGCCAAAGTTTCAGATTTTGGCATGGCAAGAATTTTTGTTGTGGATCAAACCCAAGATAACACAAACAGGATTGTTGGAACATAGTGAGTATAATTCTAATGTTTTTCCTTAATTAGGATCTATTAGACCTTGCAATTTGAAAGTTGAAATTTTTTCTGAATCAAATGTGAATGTCCTATGTAACAATTATGGCTCTTGCAGTGGCTATATGGCTCCCGAGTATGCAATGTGCGGACAAATCTCTAACAAATCAGATGTATACAGTTTTGGCGTGTTAGTGTTGGAAATAATTAGTGGCAAGAAAAATAGTTCATTTTATCTATCCGGAGAAGCACAAGACCTAATAAGCTATGTAAGTATTTTTCTTTTTTGATCGAAGTAAAGGTGATTTTGGCCTAATTTTATATCAAAATATACAGGCATGGAAACAGTGGAGAAACGACTTGTCCTCAGTATTCGTAGATCCAACCATAAGAGACTCGTGCTCAATGGCCGAAGTAACGAGATGTATACATCTCGGATTGCTATGTGTTCAAGAATCTGTAGATGATAGACTAACTATGGAAACAGTAGTCCTCACACTAGATAGTTATTCAGTTAGTCTTCCGTTGCCTGAAGCTCCGGGTTTATTCATAAAGAGTAGAGTTTCAAATAAGGAGATCGGTTCTGATCAATCATCAGCACCGTGGTCGACGAATGATGACTCAATCACTGAACTCGAGCCTAGGTAAAGAAAAACTAGATCAAGAAATGGTCTTCAAGAATCATTGACCCCACAATGCAATTTTTCTTCAAATGCTTTGGGTTTTTCAGATACATTCCAAAGAACGCAAATTGCGACCTTTATCACTTTTGTTTTTGAGAAACTTCTAATTCCATTTCATGTCTATGAGGCCTAATATAATTGTGTTTCCCAAATGATCACCAATATATTTTTGATTTCTGGACTATTTATTTTTCTCAAAATCCTATTTAAAAAGTAGATGACTTGGAGGTTTCTGGTAGCTAGCCTGCGATACGATCTGCTCCGACCTGCAAAATAAGAATATTCCTCTCGGAATATTCCCCCCGATGCCTAAGTAAGTAAGTGTTTGTAGAGAGAGAAAGTAAAGAGAAGGCAAATCAATTAATATATCTGGTTGTGTTGTGATTGTAACCCTTTTTTCTTGGGAATTGAGGTTTTATATAGTACTAGGTTTTGGGGAGAATAACCTAATATCCCATCATATGATTGGCTGAGGTAGGAGGAGAGGACTAGTGTCCTTTTCCCTTATGCAGTTTTTGGCCTTTTAGGACATAAGTGGGCTTTTTGGGCTTTTGTGCCATCATAAGGTATTTTCCAAGTATGCCATTTAGGTATGGACATGAATACATACATTTATCCGTATATGAATACAAATACGTATACTATGTTCATACTTAGAAAAGTACCTACACTACTGATAATCAGACGTACGGTTTGTTTTACGGGGCATAATACGTGCCACGCATCGTATCTTTATTGGTACAAGCTTGTAACACCCTAATAATTCCTTGCTTTTATAAAACCATTTTCCAACTTAAAATAAAAGAATTACTAAAGCATTACCGCCACCGTGATAACGGTTAAGGCTATTACCAGAATTACGCAGCGGAATTAAATGTCAACTAACTTTTAAAAACCATAATTAATGAAATATTGAGGCCTCCTACAATTTGGAACCATAATGGCCCAAAACCCAAAGTATAAATAATTCAAACATTTCAAACATAATTAAAACCTTAAATAAAATAGTTTCAAAGAACGAAAGCATGCAACTCTCTCAATCATCCCAAGCCACATGATTTCGATCGTACTTGATCTACCAACCTGCTATATTATTATACTCCCCAACAATGCAAGTGCAAATGATGAATCACCATAGGGTCATTAAGGAAAAGGCCATGACCAAAAACACACAAAGCACGTAGTCAGCAAAAGCTGAGTACTTACAAGCATAGAGTAAATGAAACTAAAACATGCATCACTCACTAAGTACTAATCAACATGCAAAAGCCATATAATACTTAACAAACAATCATGAGACACAAGACTCGACTCTTGACTCAAAATTTAATTGGAATAAGCTTCGAACGGGCCAAAAGAATAATCCACAAAGGGAAAAGGTGATGGGAGCCAACCATACACCAAATATAATAATAATAAAATCGGGCCATACCGAGTGTCGGGCCATACCGACGGAATTCCTGCGCATAATATAAATGAAACAACGTCTTGTAACATTAGTAGGAGTACGAGCTTTCCGGCAAGACTCCCCCCATTGTTCATACTCAAGGTATATACGTTCCAAGAGTTTTGAAGCTTGTTCCGGTTGCACTTTACGTTTATTAATATTTTAATAAAGGCGAACTCAAGACTCGACAACATGCATACATACAATTAATAAACAACAACCAAAACAATTTTATTTTAATTCTTTAAGACTTGTGATCAACCAAGCAAGACACTTGTGATATTACTACCATGTTCCTCCTCACCATCACTACACCACAATAAGCTTTTAATAGCGCTTTTTTCAATTAAAGATAGCGCTTTTAAAGCGCTGTTAATTAGCCCCGCTGTTAAAAGAATAATAGCGCTTTTAAAAAGCGCTATTAATATTGCCTCATTTAGCAGCATTCAATATATAAGCGCTAGTAAAGCTCTGGTTATGGCGGGAAATTTTGTGCACTGAACAACTAATTTAATTTAAATTAATTAGTAGTTTTTTAATTAAAAAGCTTGGCTATTCGCTTTTAATTTTTGACGGGCTATTTTTTAGTTTTAATTTTTAATTAATAATTATTAAATACCCGTAACACAAAAATAAAAAACCATTTTAGAGCCAAAAAAATAATAAAAGATTGAATATATATAACATCTAATTTCATTTCTATCATATCAAATAAACATCTCAATGTCTCATAGCTTAAAAATCATATGCAATATTGTCAACACACTAGAAAAAATAACAATAGAAATTGAAAGAAGCATGCCATGGCTGGATTGCTTGAGCTTCCATTGATGGTACTAACAACAACTGTTTCTGATGGGCATCTCCAGGCACCTGACATGGAGATACACACTGCATCTGATGCCTTTGGGGCGATGGAACAAATAGAGGAGCCTGATTCTGCTGCTGATTTCGTTCTAAATTTTATTGATACAACCTAGTAGTTGCCACAGGTAACTACATAGGGACTTGACTAGGTGATAGCTGATGTTGTAGAGAATATGCACGCAATATCTCATCTGGTGTCATCTCTAATCGGGCTTTTTGAACTTCATGTAAGGAGGAACTGATGCCTGGTGTGCTGGTAACATCATCTGTGGAGAAAAACTTGGACCGGGAAGCTGGTCACCTTGTCTTCCACACCACCTTGGGTGAAGTTGGTCTGCTTGGAAGGTCTGCTTGGAAGGAAAATGATCTCTAAAAGTACCTGAAGTTCTTGCTCTGTTTGATGCAAGTGAATCTATATTGCTACTGCCATTGCCTGACAAATAAGGAACCCCGGATAATGAAGAATTAGCAGAAGAAATCAAAGAGCTTCCCATCAATAATTACTCTTGAGCTTTCCCCATGCAAAAGTTGCACATCTTGCTATGGAATCTGAGTGACAGAAGGGGAAAAGTTTATTGAAGAGCCCCACATATCAGAGGAGCATCCATTATGGGAAAGGTAATTGTCATCGTATGAGATGGACCTCATTAACTGTGCATACTCCTCAGTATCAGAAGTATGGTTCAGAAGTTGGTGTTTTGTACCCATTATCCTAGTAGGGATCTAAAACCATTTAAGATGAGACTGCAAGATAAATGCCACTATATTAAAACGATAAGCCAGAAGCATTGCCTAGGGTGCACTATACAGTCGGAGCAAAGGCATGTGAGACGTAAAATTATTAGAATCTATGACATGCTTTTGAGTCCTAACTTAAATGGGAAATGTTAAACTAGTAACATTAGCATATGACATGATACAATCTCATTACCAGGTTGATTACTCGTGCATAAAAAGGAGGCCATATGAAGAACATGAGAAAAGATGGCTATGTCATGGCTATGTCATGGCTATGTCTGAGTGAAAAAGGAGGAAATCCGAAGAACATGAGAAAAGATGCAGAAAATAGAGTTTAGTGCTGGGATACACCGAAAATAGAGGAACAACAAATAAACCTATGATTTAAGTAATACACATACATTACAGAATGTACCCCAGCACTAAACTCAATTCATATAAAACCTTGGGAATTGCTTCAAGTACCTCATGCAACTGTTTCTGTAGTTCTATTGGTGAAACACCACAAAACTCTGGGCTGTCAACATACTGGGGAAAGAACTACATCGCTTCAAAACCTGATTTCCCCTCTCTCAGTCAAACTTAACCCCTCTGACATTGATGTAGTCTTTCAGCCATTCAATTGATTTATCAGCAGGCTTGACCCTCAGTTGAACTTGTTTAAACTCCAGCCTTTGAACAACCATTTTCACCCTCACAACTCGATGTTTAGTGCATTAACCATTCAATTCATTCTGAATAACAAGAACGGAGACTAAAAGTACGGAGACAAATCAAATTTTATGAACATAAGAGCAAAAGATACAAGAACACATATTGTATAAACAAATTACAAACAACAGTAATACATTTGATCCATACAATCTCAGACCCTGTCAATGTCTCAACTCTCTCTCTCTCTCTCTCTCTCTCTCTCTCTCTCTCTCTCTCCTTACGTCTTCTGAAAATGTACTTCTCAATCTTTTTTTCTAATTGTTTTTTTATTTGAATAATTTATGTTACTCCAGCCTCCTCCTATTAATATGAACCTGATGTTTAAAGTCTCACGCTTAACCTGAGCAGTGACTAGATACATGACATATACTATACACATATTTGGGAGGGGAAAAATCTGTGTTTCATACAGGACATATACTATACACAAAAACTGCACATAACCTCAATCTTTCAAGATCAAGACAGTAGACACTCTATTCTTCATTGTTATGGGGCAATCAAGTTTAACAAACTAGAATCATTTGTAAATGAATACCTTGGTTGAAATCTTGCACCGAGGAAGCAAAAAATAGCTCATGCTCCAACTCCTCATTATAATAATCCAATGGTTGTGTAGTGCAACAATTGAGACCCGTGGTTCATGCTGAGGATTAGCATACACTCGGTGTTCTACACTCGTGTACTTTTTATTCGAGAGGAGCTGAAAATAAAATAGGACCAATCAACTTTAATAAACTGAAAACTGAAACTAGTTATATAAGAGAAAATATAAGAATATGTCTTTGATACCTGAAGCAAGTCGCCAACATTGATAAGAAGTGCACCTTGAATTTCTTGACGTTAACCCATTTCTGAAGGAAATAATGCCCTTGGTCCAAGTATGCATTCTATGTTAAGTCTAATAAATGCGGTTCAGTATTAATTAACAAGTTAATAATTCAGTGAGATCAAGTGAGCTGAATGCCTAGCTAGAGGCCGCTTCAGTTCAAGTGGAATTAATGATATTAATCCACAGCTTACTCTTGACTGAACCCGTACGGTCACACAAATAGTACGTAAACGGATCAAGTATTTAATGGCATTAAATACTCCATCTATGAATATTCGGAACCGACGGATCTTGGTTTCAGTGGGAGCTAAGATCGTCACAGGCAAGAAATGAATACTCCGGAAACGATGATATTGCCGGAAACGGAAATATGGATCGTATCGGAAATATAAATATTATCCAAGTCGTAGATGTTGCCGGAAACGGAAACATGGTACGTATCGGAAAATATTATCGGAAATGGAAATATTGCCGGAATCGGAAATATTGCCGGAAACGGAAATATTGTCAGAATCGGAAATATTACCGGAATCGGAAAATAATTCCGGAAACGGAAATATTAAATATTTGTTCGAAACGGAAATTAATTCCGGAATCGGAAATATTAAATATTGTTCGTATCGGAAATAAATTCCGGAATCGGAAAATTTAATCGGAAGCGCATCGTACGAATAAGCATCGGACGAGGCCTGCCGGACGAGGCCCAGCACGAAGCCAGGCCATCGCCCAGCAAGCCAAGCGCGCCGCACAAACAGCCACGCCAGGCCCAGTGCAAGGCTAGGCCCAGCAGGCTGCGCAGCGCGCACAGCGCGCACAGCACGCGCAGCGCGCAGCGCGCGCCGGCGCTGCGTGGGCTGCTGCTCGCGCGCACGCATGGGGGCCCATCGTGGCTGCCGTGCGTGTGTGTGCAAGTGTTTGTGTTCGTGCACGTTTCCTAAAACATGCAGAGTTCGGTTAATGATTAAATTCCTAATTCTATTTGATAAATTTATTAAATTAGAGTTCTTGTAGGATTCTAGGTTTAATTAATTTGTATCTGAGTAGGATTTCGATTCCCTTTCCATACCCCTATAAATATGAGGCTAGGGCTCACAATTTATAACAAGTTTAAAAGTATTCAAAGTGAGTTTTTGAGAGAAAAATTCAGTCACACATTTGCCTATAAAGTGCCGAAAATAATAGTACCTTAAGGGCGATTCTAGTTGGTCAATCTTAAGGCGGATCCGGACGTGCTGTGGACTATCTACGGAGGGACGACACTTGGAGTCCTAAAGACTTGTTCTTGTTCGGTTCGGGCGCAGCTAGGGAAGGCACGCAACAAAGAGTATGCATCTAAACTATGCTAAATGATTATGTGTAAATAATATGTTTTCCTGGCTTTATGGTTTTTCCGCATGATTTATGAATTGTCATATGTATCATAACCTAACAGTGGTATCACGAGCCCCTTATTATTTTCATAATCTAAATTGCATGAACATGGTTAAATATTACAAATTTGCAAGAATTAAAAGGGGTGATTAATTTTCGTAATTGTTAATTAATTGCAAATTGCGTTTATTTAATTATACGTACGCAGTTTTTCGGCAGTTTCTTCGTTACTCATCCGAATTGAGTGATTTTTGTGTCAATTCCGCATGTAAAAGGCATTCTAAAATTTTGACAAAAAAAGTTTTTTTCTGCCGAACCCAGAATTCTCAAATTCGAAGCCTAACTATGACTTTTCGAAGGTTTTAGTTTTTCGAATGCAAAATTTCGTAAATTTAAGATGTTAAATTAAATATTTGCGATTCTTGTTGATAAATCTTGAATTTTTGATTGACCTACTGCATATGTTTAACAAGTTTGAATGCCTAGTCTTGTTAATTATGCAATCTAATTTGTAATTATGATTAATTTGTTGAAAATTAGAATAATTTAGAATTAATTTAATTTTCATAATTAATTGTAATTTAATTAGAAACCTATGATTAAAAACCACCATAAAAATTGTAAATTTATGATAAATTTTAAATTTTTATGACCTAGACTTGAATCCATAACAATCGGAAATCAATTGGATAATAAATTTTCGATTTTTCGCCCTAAAATTATGAAATTAATATTATTTATTAATTTGTCATTAATTTTAATTATAAATTTTAAATTTTATGCGATTCGTTCATAAAACTTGCACGCACAAAGCAATGGACGCTTCGTGTTACCCTTAAGGGGTGTTGTATAATGCGGGCATGCGACGACGAGCAAGGGAGCTCGTCGCCCGTGCGGCACGAATGCAATGAGCAAGGGCGTAGTGCACGAGCACAAGGCAGCAGCCCTGCCTTGTGTCGTGTGCCACGAGCAATGGACGAATGGGCATGGGCGAAGGGCGAGCCAAGGCAGTCGCGTGTGGGCAGCAAGCGAGCTGCGCCACAACGCGCGCTGCCTCGCACAAGAGCGCGTAGCCTCGCGCGCAGCGAGCGCAAGCTCGCGTGCCACGAGCGCTGCGCCCAGCATTGCTCGCACGCACAGCGAGCGACGTCGCGCGCCCAGCGAGCGATGTCGCGCGCACAGCGAGCGATGGCTCGCGCGCCCAGCGAGCGATGTCGCGCGCCCAACGAGCGATGGCTCGCGCGCCCAGCGAGCGATGTCGCGCGCGCACTGCGAGCGATAGCTCGCGTGCGATGAGCGCTGGCGCGCGCAGCGAGCACCAATGCGTGCGGAGGCTTGCGATGGGGATGCAGCAGCTATGCGACGAGCGCATGGGCTGCGCGCACATGGCCAGCAATGGCTGTGTGCGTGCGGCCCATGGGCGTGCAACGCGTAGGGTGTTTGCGTTACGATTAAAGATCGTTTTGAATGTTTAATTTGAAAATTCCAGTTCACGTAATTTTAATTAATTTTAAAATTAATAATTTAAATTATTTTCTTGGATTTTAATTTTGAATATTGTAATTATAATAAATTTTATTTATTCTAATTATTTTACTAAAATTAAAATCATGAATTAATTTAAATACGACTGAAATTAAATTAAACTTTTTTGGATTCAATTATAAGTTTATATGAGCTTTAAATTTTAATTAAATTTGTATGTTTCCGGTTAGACTAGAAATACATTTTTATGTTTAAAATTAGTAAAGCATATGAATTTATTGGTTTAAGTGGGAGCGTATTTTAGTCATAAACTCTTGATTAGGTCTACAAATCCTTAAGGTTAAAACAACTTGATTAGAATTAATAAGGACTGAATAATTGGTAGATTATTGGTGCCCTTGATTAATTGCTGCAAATGTTTACGTGATGCATAATGTGTTTTACTAACCAGCTATGTGGGCCATTCATGATAATGAATGGGTGAATGGTATATATTGTATATGTACTGTTTTGCAGGTTATGAAGTGACTAGTATGGCCCAAATAGGATAGAAAATATGGTCTGCGTACCATTAATTTGAATGTAATTGGTCTAAAGTACCAAAGTTATTTTTCAATTCAAATATGGTCTGCGAACCATCAAATAGTTGTAATTAGTTATAGCTTATCCTATTTGAAGAAAATGGTGCCTCCCACGGAGATTTTCAAGACGGACTTTGAAGTCAAAGCTTCAAGATGAAGTCGGGCCATACTAGATCACAAATATCTTATGCATGTTTTAAGTTATTTATTGTTTTAAATATGTCTTAAAATGCATGAGATCAAAAGCTTGATTATGTTGCATGATTAAGGATTTTAGTTCACTTAAAATCTAACCAACATAGTAAGAGCCTTAAGTTCCAAACTTAAAAATTGAGTTAAAAGGTGCCATGCCAAAATATACACTTGCTTGGATATCCTTTACATCAATCTAGTAATAGTTTTCGCTCAGCGAGGTGTTACTTATTGGTCCTAAAGGGGCAAGGTACACAAATAATTGTGAGTACATGTTAGTTTTGGTGAAACTCAACGATATAAGTAAGGAGTCCTTTTATGTCGTGGCAAATTCGATAGGTTTACCTAATAAGTTCTTAGACGAACCTATCAACCAAGAATAGTTTCTAGACTATTAGCAAAAGGCTTTTGCTTACCTAAGATGTTCTAGGATTAAGTCGACAAACTGTGCTTAGTTCTTCAATGATTTTAGGATCTTGGAATCATTTTATTCACACCTGCCGGAACACATAATTTGAATAAAATGCTTAATAAACATTGAATTATGCATGTATGCTAGAATTTAAGTTTATTAAGAGAAACTGTGAATGGTTATTTATTTGTTTATTCTTTTCAATTGTAGTTTTTAATATGGCAAACAACAATTCATTCAACATTCGATCAATTCTCGAAAAGGAGAAGTTGAACGGGAAAAACTTCCTTGACTGGCAAAGGAACTTGCAAATAGTTCTTATGCAGGAAGAAAAGGAGTATGTCCTAGATGAGGCGATGCCCGAAGCTGCAGGCGACGGGGTCACTCAGGCAGCCCTCAATCGTTGGATTGATGCCAACAAGGATGTGAAATGTCTAATGCTCGCCACCATGAGTGCAGATCTGCAGAAAACGTTCATCAACTCAGATGCTTTCACAATCATCAGTGAGTTGAAGAACATGTTCCAAGATCTGGCTCGAGTCGAAAGATTCGAGACTCATAGGCAAATTCTTGAGACCAAGCTTAAGAAAGGCGAGCCCGTAAGTCCACATGTTCTCAAAATGATTGGACTCATTGAGAATATGAGTCGGCTGGATCAGCAATTTTCTCAGGAAATGGCTATAGACACCATCCTCCATTCTCTTCATAGCGGGTATGATCAGTTCAAACTGAACTACAGTATGAATAGTCTGGACAAAACGCTCACTGAGCTTCACGGTATGCTGAAGACCGCTGAAAAGACGCTCAAAAGTGATAAGCAGGATGTGCTTATGGTGCGTGGGGGCAAGTTCAAGAAATCTGGAAAGAAGAATGCTAAGAAAGGTGGCAACAAGGCCAGCCCAACTAAGCAAACTGGCGCCAAATCTGCAAAGAGGAAGGTCAGTCAACCCACTTCTGAATCCGAATGCTTCTACTGCAAGAAGAAGGGGCATTGGAAGAGAGATTGCTTGAAGCTAAAGGAAGATCAGAAGAACGGAACAGTCGTTCCATCTTCAGGTATTTTCGTTATAGACTGTATACTTGCTAATTCAACTTCTTGGGTATTAGATACAGGTTGTGGCTCACACTTATGTTCCAATCCACAGGGACTAAGAAGAAGTAGAAAGTTAAGCAAGGGTGAAGTCGACCTACGAGTGGGAAATGGAGCACGGATTGCTGCATTAGCTGTAGGAACTTACTATTTGTCGTTGCCCTCCGGGCTAGTTTTGGAACTGGAAGAATGTTTCCATGTTCCAAGTCTTACTAAAAACATCATTTCAGTTTCTTGCTTAGATGCTAAGGGATTTTCCTTTTTAATAAAAGACAATAGTTGTTCGTTTTATTTTAAAGAGATGTTTTATGGATCTGCT
Organism: Spinacia oleracea; assembly: GCF_020520425.1. Taxonomy (NCBI): domain Eukaryota; kingdom Viridiplantae; phylum Streptophyta; class Magnoliopsida; order Caryophyllales; family Amaranthaceae; genus Spinacia; species Spinacia oleracea. Next base: position 10,512,255 of record NC_079492.1, on the reverse strand, counting down.
AGATTAGTCAATGGACTTTATTTATTAGATCACGACAAACAAGTATATAACATAAATACCAAAAAGGCCAAAAAGGATGATTCAGATCTCACCTATCTGTGGCATTGTCGATTAGGCCATATAAACTTGAAACGCTTAGAAAGACTTCAAAAGGAAGGAATTCTAGAACCATTTAACTTAGAGGATTATGGTAAATGCGAATCATGTTTACTTGGCAAAATGACAAAGCAACCTTTCTCTAAAGTTGGAGAAAGAGCAAATGAACTATTGGGTTTAATCCATACAGATGTATATGGACCAATGAGTACAAATGCTAGAGGTGGTTTCAGCTACTTTATCACTTTCACTGATGACTTCAGTAGGTATGGTTATGTCTACCTAATGAAGCATAAGTCTGAATCCTTTGACAAATTCAAGGAATTTCAGAGTGAAGTAGAGAATCAATTAGGCAAGAAGATTAAGGCACTGCGGTCTGATAGAGGCGGTGAATATCTGAGCTATGAATTTGATGACCATCTGAAAGAATGTGGAATTCTATCAGAATTGACTCCTCCTGGAACACCATAATGGAACGGTGTGTCGGAACGGAGGAACAGAACCTTGCTAGACATGGTCAGGTCAATGATGGGTCAGGCCGAACTTCCATTAGAATTTTGGGGACATGCACTAAATACAGCTGCACTCACTATAAATAGAGCTCCGTCTAAAGCTGTCGAAAAGACTCCATACGAATTATGGTTTGGAAAGCCTCCAAATGTGTCTTTTCTTAAGATTTGGGGATGTGAAGTATACGTCAAACGATTAATTTCAGACAAACTTCATCCAAAATCTGACAAATGTATCCTTGTGGGCTATCCAAAGGAAACAAAGGGGTATTACTTCTACAATACATCTGAGAACAAAGTGTTTGTTGCTCGAGATGGTGTCTTTTTGGAGAAGGATCACATTTCCAAAATGACAAGTGGGAGAAAAGTAGACCTCGAAGAAATTCGAGTCGAACAACAAACTCTAGAGAATGCTCAAGATGACATTCAGGATGAAACTCAGAGATCTTTAGAAGAATCTGGTGAGAATCATGGTCAATTTAGAAATGTTACCCCGCGTAGATCGCAAAGATATAGATCTCAACCGGAAAGATACTTAGGTATTTTGACGAACGAGAGCTATGACGTTCTATTACTTGAAAGTGATGAACCTGCGACTTACAAGCAAGCTATGACGAGCCCTAGCTCCAAGCAGTGGCAAGAAGCCATGCAATCTGAATTAGACTCCATGTCTGAAAACCAAGTATGGGATTTGGTCGATTTGCCAGATGGCTACCAAGCCATTGGAAGCAAATGGGTTTTCAAACTGAAAAAGGACAAGGATGGGAAACTTGAAGTTTTCAAAGCTAGATTGGTCGCAAAAGGTTACAGGCAAGTCCACGGTGTGGATTACGATGAAACCTTTTCACCAGTTGCAATGCTAAAGTCTATTCGGATAATGTTAGCAATCGCTGCATATTACGATTACGAAATATGGCAGATGGATGTCAAAACTGCTTTCTTAAACGGCGTTTTAACAGAAACTGTGTTTATGACACAGCCTGAAGGTTTTGAGGATCCAAAGAATGCTAAAAAGGTATGCAAGCTAAAGAAGTCAATCTACGGATTGAAGCAGGCATCCAGGAGCTGGAATATACGTTTTGATGAAGCAGTCAGTGACTTTGGTTTTATCAAGAACGCGGACGAATCTTGTGTATACAAGAAGGTCAGTGGGAGCAAAATTGCTTTCCTAGTATTATATGTCGACGACATATTGCTTATCGGAAATGATATTCCTATGTTGAACTCTGTCAAGATTTGGCTTGGGAAATGTTTTTCGATGAAGGATCTAGGAGAAGCACAGTACATATTGGGCATCAAGATTTACAGAGATAGATCTAAAAAGATGATTGGACTTAGTCAAAGCACTTATATCAATAAGGTGCTTGATAGGTTCAAGATGGCGGACTCCAAGCGAGGCTACCTACCCATGTCTCATGGAATGACTCTAAGCAAGACTCAGTGCCCAAAAACACTTGATGAGCGTAGACGAATGAATGGGATTCCATATGCATCATTGATTGGTTCAATAATGTATGCTATGATATGTACACGCCCGGATGTTGCGTACGCACTCAGTGCTACGAGCAGATACCAGTCAGACCCAGGAGAGGCGCATTGGACTGCTGCCAAGAATATTCTGAAGTACCTGAAAAGGCACAAAGATGACTTCCTGGTCTATGGTGGAGATGATGAATTAATTGTTAAAGGCTATACGGACGCAAGTTTCCAAACCGACAAAGATGATTTTAGATCACAGTCTGGGTTTGTCTTCTGCCTCAACGGAGGAGCAGTAAGCTGGAAAAGTGCTAAGCAAAGCACCATTGCGGATTCTACAACTGAAGCGGAGTACATTGCTGCACATGAAGCAGCAAAGGAAGCTATATGGCTAAGGAAGTTCATAGGAGAACTTGGTGTAGTCCCCTCCATTAAAGGATCAATAGCCCTGTATTGTGATAATAACGGAGCTATTGCACAGGCAAAAGAGCCTAGACACCACCAGAGAGTCAAGCATGTACTTCGTAGATTTCACCTTCTACGAGAGTTCGTTGAAAGAAAAGAAGTCGAGATAAGCAAAATTGGAACTGATGACAACATATCAGATCCATTAACTAAACCTCTGCCGCAGGCGAAGCACAACTCGCACACTGCAGCTATGGGAATCAAGCATATTGGAGAATGGCTTTGATGTCTCTGTTTAATGTTTTAAAGTTTTAGAGTTTAAATCTTTGTAAAACATTATTGGTTAATCATTCACAATAAATGAAATGAATTCATTTTTCCATTTAATTTATGGTTTATTAAATGATGAGTCCCTTCAATTTGACGATATATTCAAGATAGACTGTCAGGACCAGTTCTGTGACTAAGAAATGTCTATCAAGTGAACTTGAATGTCAAAGGTTGAAAATGGTCCCTAATCAGAGTTTTCTATAAAATTGGACGCATAGAAAACGTTAGACGATTAGAATGCAAGATGACTAGTAGTTCTGTTTCTTGAACTATGTGGACATGGCAATGTCATAATCATTTGCATAGATACTTACTTTGGGAAGACTAGTATCGGACAAGACCTATGAAACTTTACTGTAAGAGATGAAAATCTGTCATAAGTAAATTTCATTAAATTATTAGACACTAAATCCTCAATACCTGAGTGATTTGAGATTACTTGTTTGAGAACTGGTTGCTTTGACGTTGACCAACCGTCGCACCGTAAAAGGAGGCTATAAAGGCAACGCTCAGGTAATCACCTATCAAACGAAGTCTAATCTCAAGATCGCAAGATTGGGATTGTCCTCCCATAAATCGGGATGAGATGCTTAAAAGTTGTACAAGGCCACTCGGAGAGCTAGAAACTGTGAAATGCATGGCCGTGCTCGGATGAATCATAGGCTATGATTATCTGTTTATTTGATCAGTTGAACTCTGAAACCGAGGAACACCTCTGGACGTAATAAGGATGACAACTCTTACCTTATGTTCAAGAGCAAGCATCGAGCGACAAAGGAATTAGGGAATGCACACTTGTCCCTAAGGACAAGTGGGAGACTGAAGGAAATAATGCGCTTGGTCCAAGTATGCATTCTATGTTAAGTCTAATAAATGCGGTTCAGTATTAATTAACGAGTTAATAATTCAGTGAGATCAAGTGAGCTGAATGCCTAGCTAGAGGCCGCTTCAGTTCAAGTGGAATTAATGATATTAATCCACAGCTTACTCTTGACTGAACCCGTAGGGTCACACAAATAGTACGTAAACGGATCAAGTATTTAATGGCATTAAATACTCCATCTATGAATATTCGGAACCGACGGATCTTGGTTTCAGTGGGAGCTAAGATCGTCACAGGCAAGAAATGAATACTCCGGAAACGATGATATTGCCGGAAACGGAAATATGGATCGTATCGGAAATATAAATATTATCCAAGTCGTAGATGTTGCCGGAAACGGAAACATGGTACGTATCGGAAAATATTATCGGAAATGGAAATATTGCCAGAATCGGAAATATTGCCGGAAACGGAAATATTGTCAGAATCGGAAATATTACCGGAATCGGAAAATAATTCCGGAAACGGAAATATTAAATATTTGTTCGAAACGGAAATTAATTTCGGAATCGGAAATATTAAATATTGTTCGTATCGGAAATGAATTCCGGAATCGGAAAATTTAATCGGAAGCGCATCGTACGAATAAGCATCGGACGAGGCCTGCCGGACGAGGCCCAGCACGAAGCCAGGCCATCGCCCAGCAAGCCAAGCGCGCCGCACAAACAGCCACGCCAGGCCCAGCGCAAGGCCATGCCCAGCAGGCTGCGCAGCGCGCACAGCACGCGCAGCGCGCAGCACGCGCAGCGCGCAGCGCGCGCCGGCGCTGCGTGGGCTGCTGCTCGCGCGCACGCATGGGGGCCCATCGTGGCTGCCGTGCGTGTGTGTGCAAGTGTTTGTGTTCGTGCACGTTTCCTAAAACATGCAGAGTTCGGTTAATGATTAAATTCCTAATTCTATTTGATAAATTAATTAAATTAGAGTTCTTGTAGGATTCTAGGTTTAATTAATTTGTATCTGAGTAGGATTTCGATTCCCTTTCCATACCCCTATAAATATGAGGCTAGGGCTCACAATTTATAACAAGTTTAAAAGTATTCAAAGTGAGTTTTTGAGAGAAAAATTCAGTCACACATTTGCCTATAAAGTGCCGAAAATAATAGTACCTTAAGGGCGATTCTAGTTGGTCAATCTTAAGGCGGATCCGGACGTGCTGTGGACTATCTACGGAGGGACGACACTTGGAGTCCTAAAGACTTGTTCTTGTTCGGTTCGGGCGCAGCTAGGGAAGGCACGCAACAAAGAGTATGCATCTAAACTATGCTAAATGATTATGTGTAACTAATATGTTTTCCTGGCTTTATGGTTTTTCCGCATGATTTATGAATTGTCATATGTATCATAACCTAACAATTTCCCCTCATGTTTAACTTGCAACCGACCAACTGGATCCTACAGCAACACTGTGAGAACGCCAGGTTCAGTATGGGAAGCGATCCCAAATGTCTTGTTGGTCTCTGGACAATATGGATAATAGTAGCCAACCATAACTCTGCCTCCTGAACATGAAATCTCTTTCAACTTATCATCCTCCACTCCATATCCTTGAGCGAGTAGCCCTATGATTGTATCACCTAACTGTTTAACTTCCTTATCCCACTCAATAATCTCTGCCAAAATATAAAATTGGAAACAACATCATCTATCAGAATTATTCTCTCTAGAGGATTAATCAGATCAGCTTGTAATTAAGGTTTGAACGTGACTGCGTGACAATATGAACAAACAGACTCAGGACTTGCGATAATAAGAGAAAAAACCGTGGAAAAAGTTCATGAAAGACATGTTTACACGGTAGCTTAATAGTTAAATATACAAACAGTGATACACTGGTTAATAACATTAATTCTACACCAAAACTAACCTATCCAACCTCACTAAGCGATGCATACACATTCACCTTCACTACAAAATCAGGTAGAGCACACCAAGGACGAGGACCCTAATTAGTACAAGGAACCACTAGAGAGTAGAGACCATAAATTTGGAAACTATATCCCAACATTATCAGTAATGCAAGCAATTATGAAGTATATATTAATTTTTTAATCAACTATAGGATTAAATCGTAATCAAATTCACAGCTTCCATAAAAACTCTATTTTGCAAGATTGTTAATGTATTATACCATCAGTTTGAGAAGTAGGAGGATCTTTCTCCTTGATCTCCTTCAAAATCCTCTTATACTGCATCCCCTTAAGACCAAAAACCAAAATAGATCAAGTTAGATCTTCAGCTAAAATCATCGAGTAAACTTGTCAAAATCTATAAATTAATGGGAAAACACACCAAATTCAACAAAAGAAAACCAGTATATCGCAATAAATCTGCAATTCAGACATTCAAATCGAAAATTCCTAATTAATAAACCTGTAAAACACAAATTTCATCCCAACTTAACAAGGAGAAGAACCTCGAAACCGCAAAACCGCAAATGAACTCGACAAATTTCGAATTGAAGGGAACTCCGCGATTTTGGATTGAATTAGGAATGAGAAGTTTAGTTTAGCGTCCTTGGGGAGATGAGATATGATGAACCGCATACATCGTGGATTCGTGGGTGGGGTAATTGGTAAATGGGTTTTTGACTTTTTGTTTTTGTGTTAGTCTTTTTTTTCTTTTCGGGTGAGATATGATGAACCGCATACTCCATATGTTTCAACAGCACATTAATTAAAAAAAAATGTTGTATTATACTAATCTAGAATTAAAACGTAACTAAATAGCAACTTTAGCAGCAGTAAAAAATAATGCGCTGTTATTTGATTATAACAACATCGTTTTTTTATAAACGCTATAAATTAGGTGCTGTTAATTACTCATTTGAGGGTTGTGCTCATGCACGACAAATCCTAATTCATTTCATACATAATATTCCCAACTGAACCCTTCACATGTGGTAAAATAAATAGTACAACGAGGTACAAATAAATGGCTCAAAGTATGCTAGACATCCCGTACAATAGCGTACAAATAAATAATCCATCCCTTACATGTGAAATAAACCATACATGCATAAATATTGAACAACATGATTAACAATGAAATCCATACTCATAATAAGTTCAACATGCTTGTTCAACAATTAATCCAATAAATCCAACATCACAAATCACATGCTCGTTCACCAAAATAAACATGATTCCACATAATGTAATTCACATCATCAACAATCATGTAATGTCATTGACAAAAAGGTGTGGTCGCCCTAGACTTGTACGTACCTTGAATACCTAAGCGTAGGGGCCACTTTGCAATAACGAGCATTCAACTAGAAATCACCTCCTATCATCAAAATAATGAAACTTAAATTATTTCCATGTTCATTAAATTTCCAGCAACTTTATAAAAATTAAAACCTCCTTTAGACTTTAGAATTCAATCGTTTTTCAATAATAAAATCGTCTCAATTTGCAAAATCAATCCCTAGTACAAAAACATACTTTTTCGGCCTTTAAAATCAATAAAAATCGACATTTTAAACCTTTATTCAAATCTGAAAATATAATTGATTATCATAATTAAAATCATCACCTAATTATGCTAATCAATTGACTCATTAGGTCTAGGTTAAAACCCTAACTTGAAAATCCCAATAACACTAGTTTAATATCATAAAACGAATCTGAAAATTCATCCTTTGATAATTAAAACAAACCTAATGAATCACAACACACAAATCCTCAAACCACGGTATTCATAACCGGTTCCCAGCATTTTAATTACTCAAAACAATATTAATATAATAATTTAAAATACGGAATTTAAATAGAATAGGTAAGGAAGAAGAGAATTATACCAATCCGGCCTATAGCACGGAACAACCACGAATTAATGTGATTAGGCGAAAAAGAAATCGAATACGAACGAATAACTCACACACACGACCGTGTGTGTGCGCAGCAAGGGCGACGAGCAGTAGGGCGCGAGCGGGGAGAGGGGGCGCGCGCGTGCTGGACGCGAAGGAGAGCGAGAGGGCGAGCGGGTGCAGCGCTGTGCGCGAGGGCCCGAGCGAGAGAGAGGGGCAGCAGGGGTGTGCACGAGCACACGAGCAAGGGACAGCAGGTGTGCACGAGTGCACGAGCAAGGGACAGTAGCAGCGCACGAGGCTCGCTGCGGCTGCGGGCAAGAGAGGAGGGGCGAGAGCGAGCGAGCACGGGCGAGCACGAAGGCTTGAGGCCGAGGCCGTGCTGGTGCCGAGCAAAGAGAGGAGAGGAGTGAGGTGCAAGAAATCAAAAAGGGGCTTTATGAAATTTTAGGGATTCATTTAATGATGGGGGAGTCTATTTATAGGCTCCCTAATCCCTTGATGGGCTAGGCTTAGGATATTTGAGTTGGGCTTAGGAATTAAATGAATTAGGCTAGATTAGGATTTAAATTAAACTGTTTGGATTGGGCTTGATTAATAAAACGAATTGGACTTTTTATTTAAAACCCGAAGCTTTAAAAATCATTTGCCACTCATTTAATTTCCCGACTCATGCAAGAATTAAATTCGTTTCGTAATTAATTAAAATAATAAGTATTTTAATTAATTAAAATATATTAAATGCAATGCGTTTAAATATTATTTAAACGATAATAAATAGTAAAATTCTTTATAAATATAATAAAATATATTTATAAATATTATAAAAATACGAGGTATTACAAAGCTGGCATGGTAATTTTGCCCACAGCATTTGCCCATCGGGAAGGGCATTTCCGGAAACAATCTTTCAGATATCGCTTCTTGACCCTTGATATTCAGATACATTTTTGGACATGTGTTGAGTTGGTGACAAGTGTCACTTTTTTCTCATTTTTGCCCCTCTCTATATATAGGGGAGGTAAATTCTCATTTTTACGTTTCATTTTCACAGAGCTCCAGACATGCATTTTCCGGCGAAGATCAACCACCAGTAGGCAATTTCCGACCTCCGCAAGATTCAACCTGTTCTTCATCAGACTCAATCTATTCTTCGTCAGACTCAATCTGTTCTTCACTAATCTCTTCTCAGATCTTCTAAGGTTAGTTTTTTACCTATTTTACATGTTTTTTGTCAAATGGTCGTCACTTGTTATTTTCGTTTGATGAATGGGCAGCACCTTAATACTAGATAAGTTTTTGCCGGGTTAAAGAGGCGTTCGGGCCGCCCGTCGTTGCTTGGTCGGACGCCCAGTCGCGTCTTTTACTTCATTGTTAGTCACCCCTAAGTTGTGCTCCGTTAAATATGCAGAAGGCATGGCAAGAACAAAGCAGACGGCAGACCCTACTCGCCTGCGTTTGCGAGAGGAGGCGGCTACACCTCCTATGGAGAGATATTCTTCCACTAACCCGGCGGTAGACGAAGAATATGCCGATCTCTTTCAAGAGATCGATGAATATGCCGAGGTAGAGGAAGCACAAACCGCAAGCTCGTGTGAGCGTACAGCGAGCCGGGCAGTCGGGGAGTCGAGCGTAGCTCCATTGCCTTTGGTTGTTGAGGAGCAGGGGGCTGCTCCAGTGCAAGTTAGGCCAAGGGGCCGGGAAGAAGCTCAGCTTCTTCCTTCGGAGATCCATCCAGATATTGGCTGGATGAGATGGCTGGATAGGCATAGGGCCAATATGAGAGACGGCCTCTGCGTGGGTGAAGGATATTAGATGCGAGTGCCGGCTGGCTTGGACTCGACGATCAGTCTGCTGGCCGAGGGAGAGTTTCCCGTTTATGCCGCCGCCATTAAGCTTGGCATGAGGTTCCCTCCACATCCCTTTGTTGTGGAGGTTCTGGATGGGTTCAACATTGGGGTGGCTCAACTGACCCCCAATTCCTGGGCAGATGTATTCGGCTATATCGCCAAATATGCGCTGAACAACGTGCAACCATCCTTCAATGCATTCTTGCATCTGATTTCCATCTCCCGTTCCCCTAATGCCGCCAATGGGTGTTTCAATCTGAGTAGCCGAGGCACGTACAAAACTGTGGTGGGTAAGCTCAGCAAATGGCACATGTGGAGGAAGAGATGGGTCGTGGCGGAAATACAAACGCTCCAAGACCAACTTCGAGAATATCCTCAAATCAAGGAAGCAGCCGGCCAAGGTGAGCGACTTCAAGGAGAGCTGGAAACTACTAGGTCGCAGGTTCTCACCTTGAGAGAGCGTCTCCACGAGTCCTATGACCAAGGGGAGCAGGCTGTGAAGGATACCGTCAAGCACGCCTGGGAGAACCACATGGAGGAGTATGACCTCGTGTGGTTTCAGCGGCGTTTAGAGCACAGTGCTGCTGTGTTGGCTGCTGAGCGTCTTGGTCAGCCGCCCCCGGAGTTTGTGCCTTCTGATGACAAGGACGATGTTGCCGCCCCCTGATTTGCTGCCTCCTGCTTTTATAAACAGTTCTATTTTTAGTGTTCTTATGCCTGAGGGAAAAAACAGTTTCTATTTCTTTATTTTGCGTCGCTGGCGTGTGTACTATTGTGCCTGCTGAGCACACAAAAATTTCATTTTTTGCTACTTTTGCACGCCTAACTATGGTCGTTGTTTTATGAATGGTGTTGCTCGTTGCCTCTTTATCTCGTGTTTAACTGTTTTTCGCACTTTGGTTTTTCTTATCAACGGTGCTTCCAATCAATAGGTATGGGCGTCACTTTTTCTAACGAACAAGTTAAAGTGGAATTGGTTTACGCAAGCTAATCAACAGGTATAACCTGCTCGTCAGATGAAGTTGGCGGCCAATTAATGAACGACATGAAATGCTGCCGCAGATAACCTTTGTTCTAAGGTTATTCTTGCCGCAGGCAACTAAGTATGCGCTAGGCAATTTTGCGGCCGTCACGTTCTTTGACGAGCGTGTCTACAATGAAATTGATTGACGCAAGTCAATCAATAAGTATAATTTCCACTAGACAGGCTCGTCAGATGAAGTGGACGGCCAAGGAATGGACACAAACAACCCTTGTTCCAATGTTTTTCTTGCCGTACGCAACTAAGTATGCGCTAGGAAATTTCGTGGTCGTCACGTTCTTTGACGAGCGTGGCTACAATGGAATTGATTGACGCAAGTCAATCAATAGGTATGATTGCCGCTAAACAGGCTCGCCAGATGAAGTGGACGACCAAGGAATGGACACAAACAACCCTTGTTCCAATGTTTTTCTTGCCGCAGAGCTTTTGGGCAAACAACCTTTGTTCCAAGGTCATTCTTGCCGCAGGAAACTAATTATGCGCTTGCCGCAGAGCTTTTGGGCAAACAACCTTTGTTCCAAGGTCATTCTTGCCACAAGCAACTAATTATGCGCTTGGCAATTTTGTGGCGGTCACGTTCTTTGACGAGCGTTTCTACAGTGAAATTGATTGACGCAAGTCAATCAATAGGTATGATTGCCGCTAGTTAGGCTCGTCAGATGAAGTGGACGACCAATGAATGGACACAAACAACCCTTGTTCCAATGTTTTTCTTGCCGCAGGCAACTAACTATGCGCTAGGCAATTTTGTGGTCGTCACGTTCTTTGAAGATCGTGTCTACAATGGAATTGATTGACGCAAGTCAATCAATAGGTATGATTGCCGCTAAACAGGCTCGTCAGATGAAGTGGACGACCAAGGAATGGACACAAACAACCCTTGTTCCAATGTTTTTCTTGTCGCTGAGATTTTGGGCAAACAACCTTTGTTCCAAGGTCATTCTTGTCGCAGGAAACTAATTATGCGCTTGCTGCAGAGATTTTGGGCAAACAACCTTTGTTCCAAGGTCATTCTTGCCGCAGGTAACTAATTATGCGCTAGGCAATTTTGTGGTCGTCACGTTCTTTGACGAGCGTGTCTATAATGAAATTGAGTGACGCTAGTCAATCAATAGGTATGATTGCGGCTAGACATGCTCGTCAGATGAAGTAGACGACCAAGGAATGGGCACAAATAACCTTTGTTCCAATGTCATTCTTGCCGCAGAGCTTTTGGGCAAACCACCTTTGTTCCAAGGTCATTCGTGCCGCCGAACTTTTGGGCAAACAACCTTTGTTCCAATGTCATATGTGCCGCCGAAATTTTGGGCAAACAACCTTTGTTCCAAGGTCATATGTGCCGCCGAACTTTTGGGCAAACAGCCCTTGTTCCAAGGTCATATGTGCCGCAGGCAAGTAAGCATGCCGTATGTGAATTAGAGACTTATTATGCATGCTAGTGTGCCGCTAGGCGGTTAGCAGGAAAAAACCTTGCTTTTGCATATAGGTTAGCCAGCGGGATGTTGTGCCGTTGAGGTGAAAGTTGGATAGGTGATCAGCCTAAAACTCAGTGCTAATCTAGGCCACTTCTTAGGCTTTAAACAATTAGTCTTGTTATGAATAGGTGCTAATCTGGGCCACTTCTCAGGCCTTCTTTCAATTAGGCTTTGGAGTGTATGTGTTGAATAAATTTGTATTCGACGTGCGAGTAATAAATAATATGAAACAGGTAGAGTAGTATTATTTATAACTTTGCAAAGCAAATTTATCCGGTTTTAAGAGTGATTACTACCCTATCAGGACCATTATAAGTCGTCCCTTAAGCAACAGATCCTTCTATGTAAGACGAAGCTAGCACTCATCTAGAAGAAATATTTCTTGAGATTGTCGGCATTCCAAGTGCGCAGAATAGGTCGGCCTTGCATGTCTTGAATGCGGTAAATTCCATCCCTGACTTCATCATAGATCTCATAAGGTCCTTCCCAGGTAGGCGTCAACTTACCCTGCACATTGGCTCGGCCTATGGATTCCGTTTTTCGGAGGACAAAATCTCCCACTTTGAGCACTCTGTTAGAGACTTTCTTGTTGTATTCCCTCGCCATCCTTATCTTGTACAGCTGTTGTCTTAGTGCCGCATTTCCTCTAACCTCAGGCAAGAAATCCAAGGCCACCTTCATCATCTCCCAATTAGCATTTTCGTCGTATAGCATGACCCTGAAGGTCGGTTCACACATCTCTATGGGTAGGACAGCCTCGACACCATAATCTAGTAAGAAGGTGAATGAAATAATGCCCTTGGTCCAAGTATGCATTCAATGTTAAGTCTAATAAATGCGGTTCAGTATTAATTAACAAGTTAATAATTCAGTGAGATCAAGTGAGCTGAATGCCTAGCTAGAGGCCGCTTCAGTTCAAGTGGAATTAATGATATTAATCCACAGCTTACTCTTGACTGAACCCGTAGGGTCACACAAATAGTACGTAAACGGATCAAGTATTTAATGGCATTAAATACTCCATCTATGGATATTCGGAATCGACGGATCTTGGTTTCAGTGGGAGCTGAGATCGTCACAGGCAAGAAATGAATACTCCGGAAACGATGATATTGCCGGAAACGGAAATATGGATCGTATCGGAAATATAAATATTATCCAAGTCGTAGATGTTGCCGGAAACGGAAACATGGTACGTATCGGAAAATATTATCGGAAATGGAAATATTGCCGGAATCGGAAATATTGCCGGAAACGGAAATATTGTCAGAGTCGGAAATATTATCGGAATCGGAAAATAATTCTGGAAACGGAAATATTAAATATTTGTTCGAAACGGAAATTGATTCCGGAATCGGAAATGTTAAATATTGTTCGTATCGGAAATGAATTCCGGAATCGGGAAATTAATCGGAAGCGTATCGTACGAATTAGCATCGGACGAGGCCTGCCAGACGAAAGCCCAGCACGAAGCCGGGCCCTCGCCCAGCAAGCCAGCGCGCCACAAACGCACCAGCCAAGGCTGCGCCAGGCCTACCGCAATGCAGGCCCAGCGCGCGCCAAGGCTACGGCAGCGTGTGGGCTTGCGGCAGTGGGCTGCGAGCTCGCGGGCTGCGCGCGCGCGCATGGCGCCCCTCGTGGGCTGCTGTGCGTGCGTGTGTGTTTGTGTGCTACTCGAATCCTAAAGCTACCGGGATTTGTCATATGATTAAATCTAATCCTAAAAGATTTAGTTTATTTAATTAGAGTCCTAGTAGGATTATAATTAAATAAATTAGTATCCTAATAGGATTCCAAATCCTTTTCCATAACTCTATAAATAGGTGCCTAGGGTCACATATTTACATCGAGTATTCAAGTATTCAAAGTGAGTTTTTGAGAGCAAAATTCAGTCATACAATTGCCTATAAAGTGCCGAAAATTCAGAGTACCTTAAGGGCGATTCTAGTTGGTCAATCTTAAGGCGGATCCGGACGTGCTGTGGACTATCTACGGAGGGACGACACTTGGAGTCCTAAAGACTTGTTCTTGTTCGGTTCGGGCGCAGCTAGGGAAGGCACGCAACAAAGAGTATGCATCTAAACTATGCTAAATGATTATGTGTAAATAATATGTATTCCTGGCTTAATGGTTTTTCCGCATGATTTATGAATTGTCATATCCACGAATTTTTGAGAACATAATGTTTGTTTGCTCGAAAGTCTTCGAGGCGAACAACAAACATAAACGGACATTCCGGAGGCTTTTCGAAGTGCTTCAGAAAATCCGAACTTATTTTGTAAGGACTTTACAAGTGGCTTTAAAGAATAGACATCTCTTAGAAGACTTTACAAATGCTTCAAGGAGAACAGAATATTCAAAGGACTTTTAAGTGGCTATTGACATTCTGTTGTTTGATGTTCTATACCCTTGTAGGCATAGAGTTCAAGTCACTGAAACTATGAGATTCTTCTATTAGATAGTGAAGAAACATGGAGTTCAGGTCACTGAAACTATGCAATTCCTCTATTAGATAGTGAAGAAACCTACAACTTGCAGTCAAACTATTATCATGTAGATTAATGAGTTTGTGACCTGTAAGAAAGCTATGACGAAACCCAGATTCCCTAAAATGGTTAGAGGCCATATATAGACTCAAATGTTTTAAATGGTTAGAGGCCATAAAACATACTCAATGTTTTGATGACAAAATTGAAATTTTGTTGATTTGCAAGAATAGTTTCACACCTATTGGTTGCAAGGATAAAAACCATCAAACCTGAAATTGTGTTCACACACTAAGCTAGATTAGTTGCTAAAGGTTACAAGCAAATTCACGGCGTGGATTGTGTTGAAACCTCATGCATAATCATAATGCTCAAGTCTATAAATCAAGCAATGATTGCATATTGGTACATATGGCAATTGGATGACAAAACATCTTCCTCAGTCAAATGTTGGAAGAAACTATGTACATGGTATGTCATAGGATTTGTGGATCCAAATAAATGCTTGAAAAGGAATGCTAGCTTATGAAATATAAGTACAGATTTAAGCAAGCAATTGGGAATTGGAACTGTATTTTAGTGAAGCTAATAAGTACTTTAGTTTCATAAAATGTACATGATTCTTATAGATATATAAGAAGTTTAGTGGGAGTACATAAAACTTAATTGGTCCTATGTGTATCACACACATATCTCTCTATTGTGAAATAACATTCAAATGCTAATGACTTAGATTTGAAATTATTCATCAATAATGGACCATGGCGAAACTTAGTACATAATGGGTATTAAGATCTATTTACAAAGATCTTATGATATTGTTTTGGATTAAGTAATGGCATTTACTAAATCAAACACGAAAGACTCCATTGGAGATATTCGATCCATATGAATAAATCTAAGTAAAGGATGTTTGAACTATGTATAAGCATTTACTAAGTTAAACATCAAAGAGTCTAAATGAGATTCTTAACCTATATTATATGTCAAAGAATTTAGCTGGATTTAGTATCTACTGAAACTAGATGAGCTAAAGTTACATGAATAGAATTCAATTGGGAATTATTCTGCAAAAGAATTTATCATGTATGATATAATATGAGGATCGCCAAAAACTTATCGTATGACTTTAGGCATGACGAACATATACCAATCTCTATTGATCTAAGTGAAGATCAACTAGATTGAGATCAAGAATACTTATGGTACTTGAAAAGGTACATAGGAATAGTTCTTGATTCAAGGAAATAAAGATATGCTAAATATTGATGCTACACGCATAAACACTGGCAAAGGATCAAGCAAAGACCCTTTGGAGTTAACCATTGACAAGGACGAGCTAAAGAGCATTGTGTTTCGAAATGGCAACATGGATTGGAGACCATGAGTTGTTGCGTGGGAAATTAAATATTAATTTCTATGTTCTAAGATACAACTGGAAAGTCTTCCACATATCTGTGAACTGCTTGGATAAGTAAATCCAAACAAAGCATCACTAGCAACCTAAACAGTTGAAGTAAAAGTACTTATTGCCTAAGAAGCAATAAAACAGGGTTGTTTGTTTATGTTAAAGAGTTGTTCACTGAACTTGGGAAGATCACCTATCTGCTTGGCTTGATGGTTCTTCATTGAAAAATGCGTAGAACCACTCTTGAAGCAAGAAAAAGGTCTGCTAACTTGATGGTTCTTCATTGAGAAATGCGTAGAACCACCATTGTAGCGAGAAAGACTAGATCACAAAATAAACATACTCAAAAGATCTTCTCATCTATCTCGAAGAACATTCGATGAAAAAGATTGGCAAAGCATGATAACTAAACCTATGCAACAAGTGAGAAGCAACACTTACATTGTAGCACTGGAAATCAAGCATAGCTTTGAAATTCCATGAACTGTTTTAGAAGATGGGTTTGAGGCCCATGGTTGTAAAACACTGGGGTTGAAACATTTATCATATATGAAAAGTATTTTCATATTCCATTTAATCTTGGTTTAGTATTAAATGATGAGTCCCTTCAAATTTGACGATATATTCAAGATAGACTGTTAGGACCAGTCATGTGACTAAGAAATGTCTATCAAGTGAACTTGAATGTCAAAGGTTGAAAATGGTCCCTAGTCGGAGTTTTCTATAAAATTGGACGCATAGAAAACGTTAGACGATTAGAATGCAAGATGACTAGTAGTTCTGTTTCTTGAACTATGTGGACATGGCAATGTCATAATCATTTGCATAGATACTTACTTTGGGAAGACTAGTATCGGACAAGACCTATGAAACTTTACTGTAAGAGATGAAAATCTGTCATAAGTAAATTTCATTAAAATTATTAGACACTAAATCCTCAATACCTGAGTGATTTGAGATTACTTGTTTGAGAACTGGTTGCTTTGACGTTGACCAACCGTCGCACCGTAAAAGGAGGCTATAAAGGCAACGCTCAGGTAATCACCTATCAAACGAAGTCTAATCTCAAGATCGCAAGATTGGGATTGTCCTCCCATAAATCGGGATGAGATGCTTAAAAGTTGTACAAGGCCACTCGGAGAGCTAGAAACTGTGAAATGCATGGCCGTGCTCGGATGAATCATAGGCTATAATTATCTGTTTATTTGATCAGTTGAACTCTGAAACCGAGGAACACCTCTGGACATAATAAGGATGACATCTCTTACCTTATGTTCAAGAGCAAGCATCGAGCGACAAAGGAATTAGGAAATGCACACTTGTCCCTAAGGACAAGTGGGAGACTGAAGGAAACAATGCCCTTGGTCCAAGTATGCATTCAATGTTAAGTCTAATAAATGCGGTTCAGTATTAATTAACAAGTTAATAATTCAGTGAGATCAAGTGAGCTGAATGCCTAGCTAGAGGCCGCTTCAGTTCAAGTGGAATTAATGATATTAATCCACAACTTCTCTTGACTGAACCTGTAGGGTCACACAAATAGTACGTAAACGGATCAAGTATTTAATGGCATTAAATACTCCATCTATGGATATTCGGAATCGACGGATCTTGGTTTCAGTGGGAGCTGAGATCGTCACAGGCAAGAAATGAATACTCCGGAAACGATGATATTGCCGGAAACGGAAATATGGATCGTATCGGAAATATAAATATTATCCAAGTCGTAGATGTTGCCGGAAACGGAAACATGGTACGTATCGGAAAATATTATCGGAAATGGAAATATTGCCGGAAACGGAAATATTGTCAGAATCGGAAATATTATCGGAATCGGAAAATAATTCCGGAAACGGAAATATTAAATATTTGTTCGAAACGGAAATTGATTCCGGAATCGGAAATGTTGAATATTGTTCGTATCGGAAATGAATTCCGGAATCGGGAAATTAATCGGAAGCGTATCGTACGAATTAGCATCGGACGAGGCCTGCCAGACGAAGGCTCAGCACGAAGCCAGGCCCTCGCCCAGCAAGCCAGCGCACCACATACGCACCAGCCAAGGCTGCGCCAGGCCTACCGCAAGGCAGGCCCAGCGCGCGCCAAAGCTACGGCAGCGTGTGGGCTTGCGGCAGTGGGCTGCGAGCTCGCGGGCTGCGCGCGCGCGCATGGCGCCCCTCGTGGGCTGCTGTGCGTGCGTGTGTGTTTGTGTGCTACTCGAATCCTAAAGCTACCGGGATTTGTCATATGATTAAATCTAATCCTAAAAGATTTAGTTTATTTAATTAGAGTCCTAGTAGGATTATAATTAAATAAATTAGTATCCTAATAGGATTCCAAATCCTTTTCCATAACTCTATAAATAGGTACCTAGGGTCACATATTTACATCGAGTATTCAAGTATTCAAAGTGAGTTTTTGAGAGCAAAATTCAGTCATACAATTGCCTATAAAGTGCCGAAAATTTAGAGTACCTTAAGGGCGATTCTAGTTGGTTAATCTTAAGGCGGATCCGGACGTGCTGTGGACTATCTACGGAGGGACGACACTTAGAGTCCTAAAGACTTGTTCTTGTTCGGTTCGGGCGCAGCTAGGGAAGGCACGCAACAAAGAGTATGCATCTAAACTATGCTAAATGATTATGTGTAAATAATATGTATTCCTGGCTTAATGGTTTTTCCGTATGATTTATGAATTGTCAAATGTATCATAACCTAACAGAAGGGGGTTTCGCCGGTGGAGTTCTTAGCCATGGTGCGGATTGACCACAAGACATTCGGCAATTCATCTGCCCACAAACCCTTGGCTTCGTCCAGCTTCTTTTTAATCCCTTCAGAGATTATTTTGTTGAATGCCTCAACATGGCCATTGGCTTGGGGACTTCCGACAGAGGCAAAACAGCTGTGTATGACATGGTCTGGTAACCATTCTTTCAGCTTAGGCGTCTCAAACTGAGGCCCATTATCAAAGACGATGGCCTGTGGAATTCCAAAACGAGTCATGATATTTTTCCAAATAAACGCTCTTACATCACTGGTTCTTATATTCTTAAGTGCTTCCGCCTCCACCCGCTTGGTGAAGTAATCTACAACAACAATGACATAACGCCTCCCTCCGGGAGCGGCAGTATACGGGCCTAGGAGTCCATTCCCCACTTAGCAAAAGGAATTGGACTCGTGATGGGTGTCAGAACTCGAGCCGGTCGATGTATTAGGTGAGCAAAGCGTTGACGTTTGTCAAACTTCTTGACTAAGGAGATTGCATCATCCTTAAGGGTCGGCCAGTAATAGCCGGTTAGAAGCGCCTTTTCTGCCAAATCTCTTCCCCCAATATGCGAGCTACATAGTCCCAGGTGAAGGTCTTCTAGAATTTCCTGCCCCTTCTTAGGCGTCACACATCTCAACAAAGGGCGGGAATAGGCCTTTCTGTAAAGTGTGTCGTTCCACATTTCAAACCAGGTGCATTTTTTCTGAAGTTTTTCCGCCTGCCTTGAGTCTTCTGGCAAGACTCCATTCATTTTGAAGTTAATTATGTCATCCATCCATGTGGAGGTCCTGTGCAGAGTTGCTACTTCCAGTTGTTCAACCCTTTTATGCTCCTTTACTTCCCAGAACACGTGACGAGGGGTATCACAGGATGCAGAACTGGCCAATTTTGACAATGCATCGGCTTGGTTGTTTTCAGAGTGAGGGACTTGCCTTACTTCAAAGCTTTTAAGTTGCTCCACCTCTTGGTGGACGACCTGCATATACTTAATCATCATCGGATCCCTAGCCTCGTATGTTCCATTGACTTGGCTTACAATCAGTTGAGAGTCACATAGGGGTAAGATCTCCTCGGCGCCAGCCGCTTTACACATTTTAATGCCACAGAGCAGGGCCTCATACTCGGCCTCATTGTTGGACGCCTGAAAGTTAAACCGCATAGCTTACTCAAAAGTATCCCCTTCTGGCGATTGACAGATTATCCCAGCTCCACATCCGTTCTGCGTGGACGAACCGTCCATGTACAGTGTCCACACCGTCCTGGTATTCTCGGCAAAGACAGGCCTCGTCATTTCAACAATAAAATCTGCACAAGCTTGCCCCTTGACGGCTTTCCTAGGTTCATAAGTGATGTCGAAGGCATTCAGCTCAATAGCCCAATTCAACATTCGGTCTGACTCCTCCAGCTTCGTGAAAGGTAGTTTAAGTGGTTGTTCAGTGTAAACCACTAATATGTGGGCTAGGAAATAAGGACAGAGCTTTTTACTGGCCATGAACAAGGCTAGACCAAACTTTTCCACTGTTGGGTATCTAATTTCAGCATTTTGAAGTACATGACTGACAAAGTACACCAACATCTGTATTCCTTCCCTTTCTGTCAGCAGAACAACACTCAGCGAGTGTTCAGATACAACAAGATACATGTATAAAGTCTCTCCTTGCAAAGGGCTAACAAGACGAGGTAAGGTGTGCAAATGATCTTTTAATTTTACCAGTGCCGCTTCAGCCTCATCCGACCATTCAAACTTGGCCTTCTTTCTGATTGCTCTAAAAAAGTAGTGCCATTTGTCTCCGGCTCTGGAGAGGAACCTGCCCAGGGCGGCCAGGCAACCTGTAAGCCGCTGGACTTCTTTTACCGTCTTTAGTGAGCTCATATCAATTACTGACTCGATCATGTATGGGTTGGCTTCAATTCCTCTTTCGTCAATTAAGAAACCTAAGAATTTGCCCGACGTTACCCCAAACACACACTTCTTAGGATTCAGCCTCATGTTGTAAGCTCGAATAGTCTCAAATGTTTCCCTTACATCTACTATATGTGCCGCCCGCTGCTTACTTTTTACTATCATATCATCAATATAAGCTTCAATATTTCTGCCGAGCTGTTTGCCTAACACAGTGTTAATGAGACGCTGAAAGGTGGCTAGCGCGTTCTTTAACCCAAACGGCATTACTTTGTAGCAGTATAAACCTTGTTCTAGAACAACTGACATTTTTTCCTGGTCGTCAGGCCATAGAGGAATTAGATGAAACCCCGAGTATGCATCCATGAAGCTCATCATGGCATGCCCCACCGTGGAGTCGACAAGCCGGTCGATCTTTGGCAATGGGAAGATGTCTTTAGGACATGCCCTGTTGAGGTTGGTGTAGTCAACACACATCCTCCAGGTGCCGTTTGGTTTTGAGACGAGGACTACATTAGAAACCCAGTCCGGATATTTGCTAGGTCGAACAAACCCTATATCCATCAACTTCTTTACTTCTGCCGTTGCCGCCCGATTTCTATCTTCCCCATGGTTCCTTTTCTCCTCACGGACCGGTTTGAAATTTGGGTCCACATTTAGCTTATGGACAGCCAACGCAGGGTCAATGCCGGGCATTTCTTCAACAGTAAAAGCAAAGATATCTTCAAATTCTCTCAATAGCTGGACCAACTCTGCCGCCAACGGGTCGTCAGGAGGAATTTCAATGGGCACTACTCTATCTGGCTTGTCCATATTCAACACCACATTGTAATGAGCCCCAACAAGCTCTGGTCGTCGTTCTTCCATGTGCGCCGCTGATATAGCTAGTGTTTCTTTCAGGGATTTGTATTGTGTGCCGCCGCACTTTCGTTTGTTACCTAACACATCTTTCTCTTCACCTGACCCCCATGCCTCTGGACTCAAGGTGGTTAAATAGCAGTCTCTAGCTTGCTGCTGATCACCATGTATGGTGTTGACGCTCCCATCATCACAGATAAACTTTAGAAGCATCAAGTGAGTAACAATAACAGCCTTTGCCCTGTTCAAAGTAGGACGCCCCAAAATAATATTATAGGCAGTCAGATCTTTCACTATGAGGAAACAGACGTCCATTTAACGAGATTCTTTCTTATTTCCCATCCGTAGAGGGAGAGAAATAATGTCGACTGGGTGGATGACACTACCTCCGAAGCCTATAATGGGATAGTTAATTTTCTCTATTTTTGAGGTATCATGTTGCAGTCGGTTTAAACACTCAAGGCTAATTATATCTGACGAACTCCCTGTATCAACCAGGATACGCCTAACCCTCAGATTAGCGACCTTCAACTCAATTACCAGTGGATCGTCATGTGGGGTGGCTATTTTTCCCCGGTCGGCCTCGCCGATCTCTACTTTTGGAAACGGGTCGGCTGTGGCCTTTCCTGACAACATCACTTGCCCCAGCCGCTTGGCATAATATTTCCGACCTCTCATGGTTGGCCCTCCGGCGGCCAACCCTCCTGATATGACAGCCACACACTCTGGATCAGTACGGTTTCCATCCTCCTCCGAGGGAGGTGATTTGTTCTTTTTGTAGAACGGTTTTCCAGAACCTCTAGTGTTAATGCTGATATAACTCTTTAGGAACCCCTTAGCGGCTAGGCCGTCCAGTGCCCTTTTCAGGCTCTTACACTCTTTGGTGTCATGTCCAATGTCACTATGAAAGTGACAATGCAGCTTGAGGTCGCTACTTTCTGGCGGCGACTTCATAGGAAACGGCCGATCAATCTCATACTTGGACCCAACATCCATCAGGATTGTGTACATATCTTTGTTATACTCAAATCTCTCCCGGTCATAAGTTCTGGACCTCTTCTAACCTGCCGCCCCGGGAGCCCTGTCTAACTCTTTTGCAATAGCCCAAGTCCCATTAGGCCGGCTCTTCTTCTCAAATTTTTCTTTCTTAGCTGCCGGCTCAGCGATATCACTTCCTCGAGGTTCTTTTGGGACGCTGCAAATTTTTGTCGCGTGGATAAAGGCCTCGGCCTCATCTAGCACCTCTGCCATGGTTCGCACAATTTTCTTTACCAAGTCAAACTTGAATGAGCCTTTCTTAAGCTTTCTAATAAAGTTATCAAACGCAACCCCATCCGGCAAATTTGGGATTCGCACTGCTTCTAAGTTGAATCTTTTCACATAACTCCTCAGAGACTCGCCTTTCCCTTGCTGAATTCGACTCAAATGCATGCTCGTCTTCTTTTCTTCCTTGTGAGCCATGAACCTAGTAGAAAAAAATAACTCGAGCTCAGAAAAAGAGCGAATGGTTCCAGCCGGAAGCCTCTCAAACCACTTAGACGCTACTCCTTTCAGCGTACCCGAGAAATATTTGCAC
This sequence comes from Spinacia oleracea, assembly GCF_020520425.1. Lineage (NCBI taxonomy): Eukaryota > Viridiplantae > Streptophyta > Magnoliopsida > Caryophyllales > Amaranthaceae > Spinacia > Spinacia oleracea. The sequence goes on along the minus strand of NC_079492.1, from coordinate 10,489,384 downwards.
CAAGTTGAGTCAGTTGTTCCTTGAACATACATATGATGCCGGTAAACTAGGAGATGCATGTCTGGATCTGTAGTTCCGTCATAGGCGTCACTGTTGGGCGGCTTAACCTTAGGTTCCCTCGGTGTTCTCATGATATTATCTGCAAAAAGAGTTTAATGTCCTAGGGCCATGTTGGACACTCCCTCTTCGATGTGATACAAAGGATCCTGGTACCTTGAGTACGACTCCCGCCGAGAGGACTCACGACAGCGAGTTTGAAGACTTGGTCGGGTGGCCCGTGGGCGCGCTTGACTCAAGTGCGTGTAAGTTGGGTGAGGTAGAGGTATATCCTGCATGACGAGGGTTGAACCTGTTGTAGACACCTACTTTTGTCCCCATTCCCGAAAGGGAAGGTTCGATGATGAAAACGTAAATCTCCACTTGACAACGCATCTCCTATAAAATAACGAATCTCAATTCCCCTTTTCATTTCACCCGAAACCTGCTATTTATAGAAACCTGCTATTTATGGAAACCTACTAAAAATAGTAACTGCTGTAATGGGTAGTTGTTAAAAGTGGCAAGTCATAAAAGATAGAAACCTGTCAGAATTAGGTGTTTCACTCCAACATAAATCTTAAATGAGATAGAAATTGCGAGAGAATCCTATTCCTAATACGATTCGCAAATAAGAGTTACGTATTAATTAAAATCCTAACGAACCTAGAGTTCGTAACGGGCCCAGACGCATCTCGTCATAAAATTAATACGCACTAAAAGACTCGATTAAAGTCTCATACACTCTGGATTCCAAAAGTCCGAATCTGACAAAGAAACGGCCCAAACATCAATTTCAACACCCAGCCCTGGGCGCTGAAATTGCCTGGATCCTATTTTCAACGCCCAGAGCTGGGCTCCGAAATCTTTGACGCCCAGCCCTGGGCGCTGAAAATACTTGGGACGTATTCTTTCCTAATTCCTCGTGGATTAGAGTTCTACAATTCTATCTTTCCACGAACTCTTTTCTATAAATATAGCCCATGTTTGACGTGAAAAAAAAACACACAATTATTATTCTGACTATTGACTCTAAACCCCTAAGCCTAAGCCTCACGCTGAGAAATTGATCACGCGTTCTGTCGCAATCGATCCATAAATCGAACAAAACGTATCCCGTCCCATAATTTGAGATTCGTTAAATAAAAGGAGAAATAGCAAAGTCAAAGTGGTTATTTTTCTGAGAACCGTGACGCACCTCTCAAGGGTGCGTCGTAATGTGTCCCTTTTCCATGGTTTAATTGCTTTCCTCGCCCTTTTATGAACTGTTAAACTAATTAAATCTGATTGTTCTATCACGCCTAATAAAGATAATATGTTTGGAAATTGGATTATCATGCTAGGTCCCTTAAAATAATCTAAATCAGATAATCGCGATCGATCTAGTACTATATGTTGCATATGGTTAAAATCAACTCAGATTAGTTTAATAGTTAACGCATGTCCCTTCAATTATTTATGCTGAGCTAGTAAGGATATCCTGCCTCTGGAGTTATCTAAGAGCGAGTACTCCTCTCGGTAGTTACAGTCCCCCGAACCCTCAATCTCTACCTTGCGGGTGTATGTTGAGAGATCCCCACACCAGGGATCACAAGGGAACCTACGACCGTCGTGGTCAAACATAATTGCACTCCCTTTATGTCACGATAACCGGGTTTTGTCAGTTTTTCTCATTGTCGTTAAAAACTGAATGACGACTCCTATATTACTAGTCAATTGGGTGTAAACTCACAGGAAATCCAATTACACTTGATTTGACAAAAAGAAACGTCACACCCACGAGGGACAAGGTCACGCATTAGCCTCGCGCTTTTTCGACCCCCTCACAGTGGCGACTCTACTGGGGATAGTGAAGGAAATACTCGTGCTTGTAGGTAATCAAAATAGCCGAAGGGTGAAACGATCCTACCCCGCGTTTATTTCCCCATTAAGTTGGGACGACCTGAAAATCAGCATATTAATGTGAACGGACAGAACCGCATAACAAATCTTGGCTTCCTTGATGTTTCATCTCGGGAGTTGGGACTAAGGATACCCATCGCCAACCGGGGGGTGCATACGCTTCGAATATTGTCCACTCGGCACTTTAGCTAGTAGTACACCCGTCCCAAACCCAATCGCTCGCCCACTAGGTCCCTCTCATTGGTGCATGCCCCCTTGGCTTACATCGTGATTGGCCTCTTGGGCGAAATTCGTCTGTTGAAGGAACTACCTCGACCGGGGCATGTGTTGGATCTGCGATAGAAGCGGTACCAAGCCGGCGTAAATACTACCCATAGAAGCCTATCATAAACTACATGATATATTATTATTTTGCCTCATGATGTAATGTTAGTTATGTGTAGGGAATTGTGTGTGACAAATAAATGCTAGAAAACCAACGACCTTAAAAATTGCCCAAACATTCATAAACCAATTTGCCAAAGAGTTATACCGAAATACGTGTTCCGCAAACCCGAACGATCGCCACAATAATAAGCGACGCTCGGGATGGCCTGTAACGAATCCCACAAACGCTGCACAACGCGTAAAAGACGTTATTAGGCAAGCACGCGAAATCAAAGTCGCATAAACAAAAGTAGACGCAAACAGAAAACGAGAACCAGTCAGGGACGCATTTTCAACGCCCCTGGCTGGGCGCCAGAATTTCTCACGCCCTACGCTGGGCGCTAAAGTTTCTGCTTGGCCTTCTGGTCAGGCGCAGCAGCCTCGGTGCCCGCGCAAAAGGAAAATACGTAGCACAAAAAACCGTTCGTTAAAAAAAAATTGCTACGAGGGCGTAAGAAAAAGCACTCGATTCTAAAAGCGACTCATAAAAAATAAATAACTCTTTGTGTCGTTGTTAGGCCTCCTACGACGAAAATGCTCGGCACCAAAACCGAGCATGCTGATTAAATGACCTTGAATGTCACATGGGCAAAGTATTCAAAAAATAATGTTCAAATAGAGTCTTCAAGGAAAAATAATGTTCGAATAAAAAAATAAATCCGAGTCTAGACTAGGCTATGCCAAAGTACAATCTAAATCCCAAGTCTTAGTTGTCTTATCCATAGAATCGGTCCTAATGCTTGGTGTCGTTCTGCAAGTTAAAAGGTTAAACCATATTGGGTCTCCCTTCCTAACATTTAAATCAATAAGCACCCATATGTAATTGTCATCCCTTGCTAAGAATCCATGGCCTCAATACTCTCTCTCACCAACAAGAAGAATATATTCTAGTATTTGCAAAGTGGAAACAGTCACATTCTGAAAATCATTCCTCCATAGTCGCACAACCCCCAAAGTGAACCTAAGGTGTCAATACCATTGGCAAAAAATTAATGGCCTCAAGGTTTATGATCACACTGGGTCACGACTATCATAGTTCTCTCGAGCCACTCGCCCCTTGAAGTATTCCTAAGTACGGACTAAAAGATTTTCAATGAATGCAACATGACAAACCATGAAAATACCCAAATCGGCATGCCATAAGGCTACCATTGGGGTAAAGCAATACTCACTAAGAGAGAAGCCGCACTAATGATTCTAGTCTTGCAAAAATAAAAATTCGATCTTCCCAATTAACTACCTTGCCAACATTAAGCAAAATGGCACATGACAAATGAACACCCAAGGGTTAAAATCTAAAGTGTCAACCAACAAAAGTTATGGTCCAATTAGCCTAAGTCTGAAAGTTGCTTGGTCAAGTATTATAGGCTTACGCCACGTCATTATTTTGAGACAAGGCCACCTCCTTGTATTCATACATGGGTTATAATCAGAAAAATTAATGAAAGTTCGATTCTAAATCACTACTTCCAGTTTAATCCAGGAAACTGGAATCTGAAAAGAAGCAAAAAAAAATTATTTTCGATGTAATTCTTTCGTTAAATTTCAATAAGGTAAAAATAACATTTTGAATCTACGCTATTTGCACATTTTAAGAAACGACTAAATACGCTTGCAAAGTAAGACAATTAAAAGGTCCACCCTAGGCCTATTAAAGCTAAAGGTCCACCCTAGGCCTACTAAAATTAAAGGTCCTCTGTAAGCCTACCAAACGAGGCTCACTCAGTCTCACCTCGTGACTCAAAGACCACAACCATCTACCTTTTAGCCCAAATACAAAAAAAAATTTGAAGGATTTACTCTAAATAACAAAACAAATCTAATAGGATTAGGATTTTAATCTTTGCACAAATCCTAATAGGATTAGGATTTCCTGCACAAGCATTGCACAAGCCGTGCACCCGCGCAAGCCTTGCGGCCCACGACAGGCGCACAGCCCACACTGATGTGCTGCGCGCGCGCGCCCTTGGCTGGGCCTGGCTTTGCGCTGGGCCTGGTCGAGGCGTGCATTGGTGCGTGCGGCTCGCTGGGCGATGGCCTGGCTTCGTGCTGGGCCTTCGTCTAGCGGGCCTCGTCAGATGCTAATTCGTACGATACGCTTCCGATTAAATTCCCGATTCCGGAATTCATTTCCGATACGAACAATATTTAATATTTCCGATTGTGGAATTAATTTCCGTTTCGAACAAATATTTAATATTTCCGTTTCCGGAATTATTTTCCTATTCCGATAATATTTCCGATTCTGACAATATTTCCGTTTCCGGCAATATTTCCGATTCCGGCAATATTTCCGTTTCCGATAATATTTTCCGATACGTACCATGTTTCCGTTTCCGGCAACATCTACGACTTGGATAATATTTATATTTCCGATACGATCCATATTTCCGTTTCCGGCAATATCATCGTTTCCGGAGTATTCATTTCTTGCTTGTGACGATCTCAGCTCCCACTGAAACCAAGATCCGTTGATTCCGAATATCCATAGATAGAGTATTTAATGCCATTAAATACTTGATCCGTTTACGTACTATTTGTGTAACCCTACGGGTTCAGTCAAGAGTAAGCTGTGGATTAATATCATCAATTCCACTTGAACTGAAGCGGCCTCTAGCTAGGCATTCAGCTCACTTGATCTCACTGAATTATTAACTTGTTAATTAATACTAAACCGCATTTATTAGACTTAACATAGAATGCATACTTGGACCAAGGGCATTATTTCCTTCAATGGTCCCCTAATCAAGGAACTAGGTAGTGGAAAAATTGAGCCGTAAAGACTAGCTCAAAACCATGAAAGATGATGACCACAAGACAATGGTCTGTCTAAGCACGTTGTCAACCCACATTCAGGTTGCAACTAAATCCGAGCATCCCTCGAAAGAAAATAAGTTCTTCAAAAAACAAAAACAGGCTTGCCCACCTTCAGCGGGCGGGGTCTGCGTCACTAACCGCGCAGGTCCTCAGTTTTCGAAAAAAAATCTTCAAAAAATATATGTTTACAGGCTCGCCATCTTTAGCCGGCGGGGTCTGCGCCACTAACCGCGTAGGTCCTTAGTCGCTGCAGCGATAACTTTTTTTTGGTTTTCCGTTTTTCCAAAAAAGAACGATGTGAGTAGCTTTTGGTTTTCCGTTTTTTCAAAAATGAACGATGTGAGTAGCTTTTGGTTTTCCGTTTTTCCAAAAAAGAACGATGTGAGTAGCTTTTGGTTTTCCGTTTTTTCAAAAAAGAACGATGTGAGTAGCTTTTGGTTTTCCGTTTTTCCAAAAAAGAACGATGTGAGTAGCTTTTGGTTTTCCGTTTTTTCAAAAAAGAACGATGTGAGTAGCTTTTGGTTTTCCGTTTTTCCAAAAAAAGAACGATGTGAGTAGCTTTTGGTTTTCCGTTTTTTCCAAAAAAGCAATGTGAGTAGTTTCCCTTTTTTCCAAAATTTAAAAGATTGGTTTTCCGTTTTTCCAAAAACAAGAACGATGTGCTGGATTTTCCTTCGTTTTACGTCCCATAAAAACAAGGGGGTTTTGTCGTTTAGCTAACCCTGAAAATGAGAATCTTTAAAAACATGTTTTGCCTCGTGATTGGGCTTGGCCAGGCCCAATTAAACTTTATAGCTTTGATTTCGAAAACATCTGTAGCTACTCCCAATGACAAAGTGAGGGAGTTCCTACGCCTCTTTAGATACTTCCAATGACAAAGTGAGGGAGTATTCTATACTATCCGTTGACAAATCCCAATGACACGTAAGGGATATGTCGACACTTCAAGTGATGACCCTTAAGTCAAATGTTATCACTCGGGGGCTCGTGACACCCTCGCAAAAACAGGTCACCATGGCTTGTGCGACGCACTCCGTCTAATACTTTGACCATCGTCTTACTCCAAGACTCAGTCAAAGTGGGGGCTAACTGTAGACACCTACTTTTGTCCCCATTCCCGAAAGGGAAGGTTCGATGATGAAAACGTAAATCTCCACTTGACAACGCATCTCCTATAAAATAACGAATCTCAATTCCCCTTTTCATTTCACCGAAACCTGCTATTTATAGAAACCTGCTATTTATGGGAACCTACTAAAAATAGTAATTGACGTAATGGGTAGTTGTTAAAACTGGCAAGTCATAAAAGATAGAAACCTGTCAGAATTAGGTGTTGCACTCCAACATAAATCCTAAATGAGATAGAAATTGCGAGAGAATCCTATTCCTAATACGATTCGCAAATAAGAGTTACGTATTAATTAAAATCCTAACGAGCCTAGAGTTCGTAACGGGCCCAGACGCATCTCGTCATAAAATAAATACGCACTAAAAAACTCAATTAAAGTCCCATACACTCCGGATTCCAAAAGTCCGAATCTGACAAAGAAACGGCCCAAACATCAATTTCAACGCCTAGCCCTGGGCGCTGAAATTGCATGGATCCTATTTTCAACGCCCAGAGCTGGGCACCGAAATCTTTGATGCCCAGCCCTGGGCGCTGAAAATACTTGGGACGTATTCTTTCCTAATTCCTCGTGGATTAGAGTTCTACAATTCTATCTTTCCACGAACTCTTTTCTATAAATATAGCCCAAGTTCAACGTGAAAAAACAACACAAAATTATTATTCTGAGTATTGACTCTAAACCCCTAAGCCTAAGCCTCACGCTGAGAAATTGATCACGCGTTCTGTCGCAATCGATCCATAAATCGAACAGAACGTATCCTGTCCCATAATATGAGATTCGTTAAATAAAAGGAGAAATAGCAAAGTGAAAGTGGTTAGTTTTCTGAGAACCGTGACGCACCTCTCAAGGGTGCGTCGTAATGTGTCCCTTTTCCATGGTTTAATTGCTTTCCTCGCCCTTTTATGAACTGTTAAACTAATTAAATCTGATTGTTCTATCACGCCTAATAAAGATAATACGTTGGGAAATTGGATTATCATGCTAGGTCCCTTAAAACAATCTAAATCAGATAATCGCGATCGATCTAGTACTATATGTTGCATATTGTTAAAATCAACTCAGATTAGTTTAATAGTTAACGCATGTCCCTTCAATTATTTATGCTGAGCTAGTAAGGATATCCTGCCTCTGGAGTTATCGAAGAGCGAGTACTCCTCTTGGTAGATACAGTCCCCCGAACCCTTAATCTCTACCTTGCGGGTGTATGTTGAGAGATCCCCACACCAAGGATCACAAGGGAACCTACGGCCGTCGTGGTCAAACATAACTGCACTCCCTTTATGTCACGATAACCGGGTTTTGTCAGTTTTTCTCATTGTCGTTAAAAACTGAATGGCGACTCCTATATTATTAGTTAATTGGGTGTAAACTCACAGGAAATCCAATTACACTTGATTTGACAAAAAGAAACGTCACACCCACGAGGGACAAGGTCACGCATTAGCCTCGCGCTTTTTCGACCCCCTCACACCTGTATTATAAAGTTCAGATTCGGAATCAGGTACCTGCTCTGCGTGTGGCTGCTCACGTCCTCAAGACGTTTCACCGATCTGCCGCTGAGGCAGTCGGCGCGGCAGGTAAGACAGGGTCTTGTTAGCTTGGTTCTCTGGCAACCGCCTCCTAACGTCCTCGCCTGTCTGCCTGGTCCAGACATTCGGGGGATGCATAAAAAGTGATGGTCTATTATCAGCCCGCCTCTCGTGATTGGCAGCCGCTCTGGTGGTGTAAATAAGCATGCTCTTCTGTACCTCAGCGTTAACTGTCTTGCCCATATACGCTTGAAACTCAGCCAAGATAGCGCGTAGGGCGCCCACAGACACGGGCATGTCAGGGTTCTCTTCCATTACTGTATCTGCCTGAGGATCCAGGTGTCCCCCAGGGGGTGTGCGGTTTTCCTGGTCGTCCTCCTCACTGAGCACCTCTACCTCGCCTGCATGACGAGGTGTGTGCCCTGCTGCAAAAACCCGGGCGACATCCCCTGTGATTCTTAGAGCCGGCGTCTGCTGCTGCTCAGTCGGTATTTCGCTTTCCAAGGGTGGCCTCTCCACTTGAATAGGCCGCCCAGTATCATTTTCCTGTCGTTGATCTTCCATGCTACCGTACCTCCCCACAGACGGCGCCAAATGTTGTGGGGTTTTTCCGGTAAGCTGATGACTTGGAGGTTTCCGGTAGCCTGCGATACGATCTCCGCTCCGACCTGCAAAACTAGAATATTCCTCTTAGAATATTCCCTCCGATGCCTAAGTAAGTAAGTGTTTGTAGAGAGAGAAAGTAGAGAGAAGGCAGAGCAATTAATATATCTGGTTGTGTTGTGATTGTAACCCTTTTTTCTTGGGAATTGAGGCTTTATATAATACTAGGTTTTGGGGAGAATAACCTAATATCCCATCATATGATTGGTTGAGGTAGGAGGAGAGGACAAGTGTCCTTTCCCTTTTGTAGTTTTTGGCCTTTTAGGACATAAGTGGGCTTTTTGGGCTTTTGTGCCATCATAAGGTATTTGCCAAGTATGCCATTTAGGTATGGACATGAATACATACATTTATCCGTATATGAATACAATACGTATAATCTGTTCATACTTAGATAAGTACCTACACTATTGATAATCAGACGTACGGTATTCTTACGGGGCATAATACATGCCACGTGTCGTATCTTTATTGGTACAAGCTGGCATGGTAATTTTGCGCACAACAGTTATCATCCATGCTTTTAAGAAAAAAAAATGACCTAGCTCGAAAGAAAATGAACATTGTCTTACTCCTCCCTCCATGCTTACAATACTTTTTCTATCCCTGGTATCTAGATTTTCACTTACAGATTAACCATACAAATCGACCCAGCTTCACCAATAAGTTCTCTCGGGAATATGGGTCAAGACATTTACCACTCGTTTTCACCACACAAGTTGGAGGGGTGCTTTCCCACGGCCTGTATTTCCTCGACCCATTTGGTGTCGGGCCAAGTAACTAGCAGTATCACGAAGAGGAGGGTCCACCCACGCCTCTAAGTAAGCCGGCTCGAAGCACCGACCCTGCCATTGGCTTGTCGGCGCCGTCTTTATCTGATTCATTTCCGACCGACATCGACACCGGCTTAGGATTCATCCTTTGCCGACTTTCAGTTCTACAGGTCTGACTCCATTGTCCTTCCTATTTGACTGGGTCCGAGGTCCTCCAGCCAGTCAACGAAGTTGATGCTTACAATGAAGCTTCCCCGATGGATTATTCTCCAATAACTGCTTCACCGGAGTCTTCGGTTTCCCTCGAGTCCACATTTTCCTTTGAATCACCTGTTGTGAAAACTGGGAAGGATTCATTGTCTTTCAAGCTTTCGAGGAAAGGAGACAAGGTGTGGAAGTTGAAGGAAATAATGCCCTTGGTCTAAGTATGCATTTAATGTTAAGTCTAATAAATGCGGTTCAGTATTAATTAAAAAGTTAATAATTTATTGAGATCAAGTGAGCTGAATGCCTAGCTAGAGGCCGCTTCAGTTCAAGTGGAATTAATGATATTAATCCACAACTTACTCTTGACTGAACCCGTAGGGTCACACAAATAGTACGTAAACGGATCAAGTATTTAATGGCATGAAATACTCCATCTATGGATATTCGGAATCGACGGATCTTGGTTTCAGTGGGAGCTAAGATCGTCAAAGGCAAACGATGAATACTCCGGAAACGATGATATTGCCGGAAACGGAAATATGGATCGTATCGGAAATATAAATATTATCCAAGTCGTAGATGTTGCCGGAAACGGAAACATGGTACGTATCGGAAAATATTACTGGAAATGGAAAATTTTGCCGGAATCGGAAATATTGCCGGAAACGGAAATATTGTCAGAATCAGAAATATTATCGAAATCGGAAAATAATTCCGGAAACGGAAATATTAACTATTTGTTCGAAACGGAAATTAATTCCGGAATCGGAAATATTAAATATTATTCGTATCGGAAATGAATTCCGGAATCGAGAATTTAATCGGAAGCGTATCGTACGAATTAGCATCGGACGAGGCATGCCAGACGAAGGCCTAGCACGAAGCCGGGCCATCGCCCAGCAAGCCACGGACAAGCAGCCGAAGCCTCGCCAAGCCCAGCGCGGAGGCCAGGCCCAGCAAGGCCGCGGAGCCACAGCTCGCGGGCTGTGCATTTCGCGTGGGCCGAGTGCTTGCACGGGGTGTGTGGCTCGGGCTTGGGCTCGTGTTCGTGCAATGCTTGTGTTCGTGTTGTGGACTATCTACGGAGGGACGACATTTGGAGTCCTAAAGACTTGTTCTTGTTCGGTTCGGGCGCAGCTAGGGAGGGCACGCTACAAAGTGTATGCATCTGAATTATGCTAAATGAATATGTGTTAATAATATGTTTCCTGTCTTTATGGTTTTTCCGCATGATTTATGTTTATTCATATGTATCATAACCTAACAGTGGTATCACGAGCCTCTTATTATTTTCATAATCTAAATTGCATGAACATGGTTAAATTTTACAAATTTGCAAGGAATTAAAGGGGTGATTAGTTTTCGTAATTAATTGCAAATTGCGTTTATTTAATTATATGTACGCAGTTTTTTCGCAGAATATTCGTTACTCAACCAAATCGAGTGATTTTTGTGTCAATTCCGCATGTAAAAGGTATTCTAAAATTTTGACTTTTCCCAAATTCGAAACCTAACTATGACTTTTCGGAGGTTTAAGTTTTTCGAACGCAAAAGTTTGTAAATTTAAGATGTTAAATTGAATAGTTGCGATTCATGTTGATAAATCTTTAGTTTTTGATTGACCTACAGTATGTGTTTAACAAGTTTGAATGCCTAGCCTTGTTAATTATACAACCTAATTTGTAATTATGATTAATCTGTTGAAATTGGAATAATTTAGAATTGATTTGATTTTCATATTTGATTAATAATTTAATTAGGTACCCATGATTAAAAACCACCATAAAAATTGTTAATTTATGTTAAATTTTAAATTTTTATGACCTAGATTTGAATCCATGTTAATTGGAAATTAATTGATTAAAAAAATTTCGATTTTTTACCCTAAAATTATGAAATTAATAAGATTTATTAATTTGTCATTAATTTAAAATTAAAAATTTAAAACTTTTATGGAAACGCCCATAAATGTTGCACGCACAACGCAATGGAAGCTACGTGTTACCCTTAAGGGGTGTTGTATAGTGCGGGCACACGACGACGAGCAAGGGAGCTCGTCGCCCGTGCGGTACGAATGCAACGAGCAAGGAGTTGTGCGGCACGCAAGGCCCTATGCCTAGGCATGCGCGCAGGACGATGGGCGAGGACATGGGCACACGGAATAGCACGATGCATGTGGGCAGCAGCACGCTGCGCCACAACGCACCATGCGCGCCAACAAGCAGCAACCACGACGCAACAATGCTGCGCGCAGCGTAGCCCGCAAGGGCTGCGTGTGTGCGTGGCTTGGGCGTGGGTGTGTATGGCTGTGCGGGGTATGTGCGACGATCAATAGGCACGGGGCACGGGCCTCGTAGCTCGATGGGGATTGGGCGCAAGCCCAAGTGCCTCGTCTTGCAAAGCATTGATGCGTTTTGTTTTAATTTTAAATTTTCAGTTCGGAAATAATTTTAATTAAATTTAAAATTAATTATTTAAATTGTTTTCTCGGATTTAATTTTGAATATTATAATTATTATAAATTTTATTTATACTAATTATTTTACTAAAATTAAACCTTGAATTAATTTATTCAATTCAACTGAAAAATAAATTAAATAAGTGGATTCAATTATAATGTTATATGAGCTTTAAATTTTAATTGAATTTGTATGTTTCCGGTTAGACTAGAAATACATTTTTATGTTTAAAATTAGTAAAGTATATAAAGTTATTGGTTTAAGTGGGAGCAATTTTAGTCATAAGCTCTTGATTAGGTCTAAAATCCTTTAATGTTAAACAACTTGATTAGAATTAATAAAGACTGAATAATTTACAGATTATTGGTGCCCTTGACTAATTGCTGCAAATATTTATGTGATGCATACAATGTGTTTTCACTAACCAATTATGTGGGCCATTCATGATAATGAATGGGTGAATGGTATATATTGTATATGTACTGTTTTGCAGGTTATGAAGTGACTAGTATGGCCCAAATAGGATAGAAAATATGGTCTGCGTACCATTAATTTGAATGTAATTGGTCTAAAGCACCAAATTTGTTTTTCAATTCAAATATGGTCTGCGTACCATCAAATAGTTGTAATTAGTTTAATTATAGCTTATCCTATTTGAAGAAAATGGCGCCTCCCACGGTGAAATTCAAGACGGAGTTTCCAATCCATTTTCAAGATGGACTTTGAAGTAGAAGCTTCAAGATGAAGTCGGGCCATACTAGATCACATTTATCTTATGCATGCTTTAAGTTATTTATTGCTTTTAAATATGTCTTAAATATGCATGAGATCGAAGCTTGATTATGTTGCATGATTAAAGATTTTAGTTCACTTAAAATCTAACCAACATAGTAAGAGCCTTAAGTTCCAAACTTAAAAATTTAGTTAAAAGGTGCCATGCCAAAATAACACTTACTTGGATATCCTTTACAATGATCTTAGTAATAGTTTTCCGTCATAGCGAGGTGTTACTTATCGATACTAAAGGGGTAAGGTACACAAATAATTGTGAGTACATGTTAGTTTTGGTGAAACTCAACGATATAAGTAAGGAGTCCTTTTATGTCGTGGCAAAATCGATAGGTTTACCTAATAAGTTCTTAGACGTACCTATCAACCAAAAGTAGTTTCTAGACTATTAGCAAAAGGCTTTTGCTTACCTAAAAGATTTTAGAATTGAGTCTAAATACATAATGTGCTTAATTCTTCAATGGATTTTAGGGTCTTGGAATCATTTTATTCACACCTACCGGAACAATAAAATCGAATAAAATGCCAATAACTTGTTTGAATTGCATGATTGCTTTAATTTTCAAGTTATTATTCATGATAAATGTTTAGACTTTGCATGCTTCAATGTATGTTTTAATTATTAAATATCTTGCACTGTAGTAAACCCTTTTAGAAAGGTAACAGTAAATTTCCTCGATTGGTAGTGAATCCAAGAACGATTCACTAAAATGAGAGAAAATGACCAATTTAAAACGTACGTTTCTTTTAGAGACTTTTTTGGTTGTTTTCGAGTATCAAAGTCGAATGGCAAACTGATTGGTGCTTGTGAATTCAAAATACACTGTAGTTTTGAGATCATAAAGCATTGAGTTTAAACACTCAGCTTTACCAATGGTTAACAACCTAAAATCTTTTTCCATTTAGTTCTCGAATGAGTCTAGTCCCTAGACATACGAATAGATCGATGCTTAGAGATCTTTAGAAGCTTCTGGTAAGATCATCTAGTTGAAACAAAAATATTCAACATAAATGGTAAGAACTTTGTTGGAGTGACATTGGACATGTCTAAACAAAGTATAAAGGTCAACACTAGAGAATTCAATTCTTAAGGCTATTAGAAAGGGTACAAGAAATAGGAAAACAAAGGAACAAATGAAAGGAGTTTACGATTCCGTTTCTACCTATAAGTTTATGTTTAAAGAGAAGTATCCTAGAAATCAAACTTCCTTGGTATCATATACCGCTTGAGGTTGTTACTTCGGTAATAACTCAAACAATGGAAGCTAGGCTACACTAATGACCTACAAGTGGGAAATGAAGCATGGCAATGCTACATTAGTTGTAGGGTCATCTGGTTTGTTTAAGTCCTTTCAAGGCTGGAACTTAATGGCTATTTTGTTCCACAATCAGCATACCTAAATTTCTGTTTTCAAACACAGAAAGACTCACATTTAGAAGAACAAAAATAATGTTTGTTTGTTTATTTGGATTAAATGGTCATTTACGGGTTGAGTAAATATGCTTGATTAAAACAAACAACTCTTTAACAATAAGAACTTTACTAGGTTCAAATCAATCTCTTAATTTGAGTTCCACAAACCTTTAGCATTGTTGCTTAGACCATATCAACAAGTTAACATTCATAAGCTCTATTTTGATGGAGTTTTGAAAGCTGATTGATTTCTAGATCATTCAAGACAAGCTAGTCTTACTTGTTGAAAGTAACAAAAGATATGAACTACTGTTAGAACGACTAGACGATAGAGTTCAAAGCTAAAGAAAGAGATTTTATGACTTTATTATTTCACCTAGATTTAAGTGAATATTGGTTTATTTACTCAAAGTGATATAAGTTTGAATCTGTTTGGCTAGTTCAAAGATTCAGAAGTATAAATCCCACTTGGCAAGAAATCATAAAGATCTAGGTTAGATCATGTTGATGATTACTTAACTCAAGAATAATCATCAATGATTGTGTGTAGTAAATTCACAATCTAGCTCCATAAGATATGGCATATCTAAGCTGGAATGATCGAAGTCAATTAGTACTTGATTTGATTAATGATGAATCATAAAGAATTTTCCTATAATTTCTAAACAAAATGCTCAACTACCTTCAAACTAAACCAAATTCGTCAAAGCTATTGAATATTAATTTCAGAATATCTTTTCAATAAATTATATATCTAAAGAGTTTCTAAACTCAGTGGGAGCTTAGTGTTTGTTATTCGACAAACTAAGGCCCAAGTATAGATATATGTTTCATTGTGATGAGACACAAGGGTATTATTTCTACCTCGAATTTTTGAGAACATAATGTTGTTTGCTCGAAATAATGTCCTTTTGGAGATTCGTTTCCAAAATGACAAGTGGGAGAAAATAGACCTCGAAAGTCTTCGAGGCGAACAACAAAAATAAACGGACATTCCGGAGGCTTTTCGAAGTTCTTTAGAAAATCCGAACAAGTATTCTTTAAGGACTTTAGAAGTGGCTTTTAAGAATAGGCATCTCTTAGAAGACTTTACAAGTGCTTCAAGGAGAACGGAATATTCAAAGGAATTTTAAGTGGCTATTGATATTCTATTGTTTACTGTTTTGTACCCATGATGAAACATGGAGTACGTTCAGGTCACTGAAGCTATGCGATTCTTCTATTAGATAGTGAAGAAACCTACAACTTACAGTCAAACTATTATCATGTAGATTAATGAGTTTGTGACTTATAAGAAAGCTATGAGGAAACCTAGATTCTCTAAAATGGTTAGAGGCCATATATAGACTCAAATGTTTTAAATGGTTAGAGGCCATAAAACATACTCAATGTTTTGATGACAAAATTGAAATTTTGTTGATTTGCAAGAATAGTTTCACACCTATTGGTTGCAAGTTTGTTTTAAGGATAAAAACCATCAAACATGAAATTGTGTTCACACACAAAGCTAGATTAGTTGCTAAAGGTTACAAGCAAATTCACGGTGTGGATTGTGTTGAAACCTCATGCAAAATCGTAATGCTTAAGTCTATAATTCAAGCAATATGGCAATTGGATGACAAAACGTATTCCTCAATCAAATGTTGGAAGAAAACTATGTACATGGGATGTCATAGGATTTGTGGATCCAAATAATGCTTGAAAAGAATAGCTAGCTTATGAAATCTAAGTACAGATTTAAGCAAGCAATTGGGAATTAGAAATTTATTTTAGTGAAGCTAATAAGTATTTTAGTTTCATAAAATGTACATGATTCTTATAGATATATAAGAAGTTTAGTGGGAGTATATAAAACTTAATTGGTCCTATGTATATCACACAGATATCTCTCTATTGTGAAATGACATTCAAATGCTAATGACTTAGATTTGAAATTATTCATCAATGATGGACCATGGCGAAACTTAGTACATACTGGGTATTAAGATCTATTTACAAAGATCTTATAACATTGTTTTGGATTAAGTAATGGCATTTACTAAATCAAACACGAAAGACTCCTTAGGAGATATTCGACCCATGTGAATAAATCTAAGTAAAGAATGTTTGAATTATGTATAAGCATTTACTAAGTTAAACATCAAAGGATCTAAATGAAATTCTTCACCTATATGATGATACGGTTATGGATGAAAGTGATAGTCTTATGCTAGCAATTGGAACCAAAACTGATTTGGGTTCAATGGCTCATTTTGTGTGCATGGTGACTTGGATTGAGTGAGCTCGTTATATGGTCCTTATTATCAAGGTGGTACGTTAATCAAACTGGTCCATTTAATCACATTGGTCCGTTTGTTTAAACAGATTGTACGCACTTATTATTTTTAATTGCTTTGGTTAAAGTCGGTTTAATAAAGAGATATTTGTTTAAATCCCCAATTTAAATTCAGTCATTACTTAGCTTTGATTATTGCTGTTTGTAAGGAGAGTTTTAAGCCTTTGTAACCTCCAATTTAGTGACTGAATTAGGAGGCTTTAGAGCTTGTAACTGCCAGTTTTAAAGGCTCTTAAATGGCTCTTAATTAGCCGTTTAAAGCTCTTGTAGCTGTTGGTTTTTGGCTATTTATAGTCAGCTTCTTGATTGGAATAAACAACCAACAGGATGATTAAAACACTTGTTTGTTACATTTCGAATTATAGTTTATAATTCAGCCTTTTTCTTTGTTTTGGACGCGTTTCCTATTCAAAGAACTGATTGTGAGTCAATAGGTCTTGTCTTGCATTCACGATCAACGAGTTAAAGGTCTAGCTTGTTAATCAACTATCCTTGTTTATACAACGAGTTTTTAAACTCGTATCATTAGTGGTATCAGAGCTGCTGTTCGTGTGATCCGCCCAAAAAAAAAAAAAAAAGCTGCTGTTCGTAATTCTTACAAACTGAAATATGGATTTTGATGATCCTGACTTTCTACAACATCTCCAAGAAGCCTTGAAGAACGTTAGAGATGGGGGGTATCGTAGGCCTCCTAGGCGTGATCTACGGGCTATGGATGAATTCAAAGTCACCGAACTTTCCTTAATTTGTTGGTGGAACAGATCCGGAAGCCTATTTGGAGTGGGAGCGCAAAATAGAGAGAATGTTCGATTTCAAGGACATTGATGATGAGAAGCGTTGCAAATATGCCATATTGAAGCTAGGACGAGGGCTTCATTGTGGTTCGAGGGACTGAAATCCAAGAGAATACGTGAAGGGAAGGAGAAAATTACCTCTTGGGAGTCTTTGAAACGTAAGCTACGTAAAAGGTATGTGCCAACAACTCATAGAATAACAACTTATCGTAAAATTGCCGAATTGAGGCAAGGAAAAATGAGTGTGGCTGAATATATTGATGAGTTTGAAAAGTTGTCCTTAATGGGAGAAATTGAGGAAATTGAGGAACAAAAACTGTCCAGATTTTTAAGGGGTCTAAATTATAATATTGCCAATACCGTAGACCTTTATCCATATTCTGATTTTGACACTCTTTGTGGACTTTGTTTAAAATTGGAAAATCAAGGGAAGGAAAAATATGGGGGAGGGTCTAGTATGGATGGTAAAGCCAAGTCTTGGGCTAAATCCAAACCTAGCTTGAAACCAAACACATCACCTAGTACCGTAGGTTCAAGTAATTCTACGGCTGCCCCTAAACTATCTAACCCAACCAAAGAAACAAGTCTGTCCAAGGTGCGTTGTTTTAAGTGTCAAGGGTTTGGGCATTATCAAAATGCGTGTCCAATTAAACGAGTAGTGACCTTGAGAGAAGCTGTTGAATGTCGTGAGGAGTTGTTTGAAGAGGAAAAGAAGTTGGGGGAAGTATTTGTGTTTGATGAGAGTGGTGATGAGGAGGAAGAGGAAGGGTATGAGGCTCCAATTTATGACACAAATCTGGTTCTTAGAGCGCTACAAACTCAAATTTCACCTACTGATCTAGACCAACGAGATCAGTTGTTTCATACTAAATGTCTAGTGAAAGATAAGTGGTGTAGTGTAATTGTTCATGGGGGGAGTTGTACCAATGATGCTTCTAGTGAAATGGTGTCAAAATTAGGCTTAATCACTACTGCCCATTCTAGGCCATACGCACTCCATTGGCTTGATGATGGTAATAGTGTAAAAGTGTCGAAGCAAGTAAGGGTTGGTTTGACTATGGGTTCGTATGTGGATGAAGTTCTTTGTGATGTTATTCCTATGGATGCTTGTCATATTTTGTTGGGTCGTCCTTGGCAGTTTGATAGGGACGTGATTCATAAAGGGAGAAGCAATGAGTATGAATTGAGAGACAAAGGCAAGAAAATTGTGCTAAAGCCTATGTCATCTCAAGCGGTTCGATCCATGAGTGTGAAACAAAAGAAAAAGCCGAATCTCACCATGTTGGCTAGTGAACGAGAAATTGAGCAAGCTCTTGATCATGGAGAGTTGGTGTATTTGCTCGTGGCTAAGGAGAGTCCAATTGAAGGCCAAGATTGGAAAGAAGACAGTCCCATTGCCGAATTGCTGTTTGAGTTCAAGGATGTATTTCCGGATGAATTCCCACCAGGTTTTCCCCCTATTCGTGGTATTGAACATCAAATTGATCTTATTCCAGGAACTTATTTGCCTAATAAGGCTGCCTATCGTTGCAATCCGGAGGAAACAAAGGAATTACAAAAGCAAATTGATTAACTTGTGAATCGAGGCTATGTTAGAGAAAGCTTGAGTCCATGTGTTGTTCCGGTGTTGCTTGTGCCTAAGAAAGATGGAACATGGTGAATGTGTGTTGATAGTAGGGCTGTGAATAACATTACCATCAAGTATCGTTTTCCAATTCTGAGACTTGATGATATGTTAGATGAGCTCCATGGTTCGAAGTTGTTCTCAAAAATTGATTTGCGAAGTGGTTATCATCAGATTCGGATGCGTGAAGGAGATGAGTGGAAAACGGCTTTCAAGACAAAACATGGTTTGTATGAGTGGACCGTCATGCCATTTGGTCTCACTAATGCTCCTAGTACGTTTATGAGGCTAATGAACGAAGTGCTTAAATCATTTTTGGGCAGATTCGTTGTGGTATATCTTGATGACATCTTGGTGTATAGTAGGAACGAAGAGGAGCATCTGATTCATTTGAGGGATGTTTTTGAAACACTTAGAGCTCAAAGACACTATGGGAAGCTAGAGAAGTGTTCATTCCTTGTTGAGAATGTTGTATTCTTGGGCTATGTGGTTTCAAAAGATGGAGTGTCCGTGGATCAGTCCAAGATCGAGGCTATCAAATCGTGGCCTAATCCTAAAACTATAATTGAGGTGCGTTCATTTCATGGTCTTGCTTCATTTTATAGACGTTTCATTCGTGATTTCAGTACTATTACTAGTCCTATCACTAGTTGCTTGAAGAAAGGTGCTTTTGTGTGGGGAGAGGACGCTCAAAAGGCGTTTGATGTGATTAAAGAGCGTTTGTGTGCTGCTCCTATTTTGGCGCTGCCAGATTTCTCTCAACCTTTTGAGGTCGAGTGTGATGCTAGTGGAGTGGGGATTGGTGCTGTTTTGATCCAAGGTAAGCGTCCCATAGCTTATTTTTCGGAAAAGTTAGGGGGTGCTCGTTTAAATTATTGAACTTATGATAAAGAGTTCTATGCCATTGTTAGAGCTTTGGATCATTGGAGTCATTATTTGCGTTCTAGCCACTTTGTTTTGCATTCTGATCATTAATCTTTGAAGTATATTAATGGGCAACAAAAATTGAGCCCAAGGCATGCTAAATGGGTTGAGTTCTTGCAATCCTTTCATTTTTCTTCGAAATACAAAGATGGTAAAAGCAATGTGGTGGCTGATGCATTATCACGAAGGTACACTTTGCTTGCTACACTTGATGTTCGTTTGTTGGGGTTTTAGACCTTAAAAGATTATTATCATGATGATGGTGATTTTGGAGTTGCATTCGAGAAATGTGCAGTTGGTGCTTATGGGGAGTACATGTTGCAAGATGGGTTTCTTTTCAAAGGTAATCGCTTTTGTATTCCTAAGCATTCAATTCGTGAGTTACTAGTGCGTGAGGCTCATGGTGGAGGATTGGATGGTCACTTTGGCATAGCCAAGACCTTGGAAATCTTGAGAGAACATTTCTTTTGGCCTAAAATGTTAGGTGATGTAACGAACATTGTGAATAAATGTGTGACTTGTCATATGGCCAAGAGTTCTTTCAAACCCGGTTTATACTCACCTTTGCCGGTTCCAGTTCGCCCTTGGGAAGATGTATCCATGGATTTTATAGTGGCTTTGCCTCGTACTCAAAGAGGTAAGGATGCTATTATGGTCGTGGTGGATAGATTTTCAAAAATGGCTCACTTCGTTGCTTGTCACAAAACGGATGATGCTTGTAATGTGGTTGATTTGTATTATAAGGAGATTGTTTGTTTGCATGGAATTCCAAAGACTATTGTTTCTGATCGAGATTCCAAGTTCTTGAGTTACTTTTGGAATACATTGTGGAGAAAGGTGGGAACCAAGTTGTTGTTTAGCACTTCACATCACCCTCAAACTGATGGGCAAACAGAGGTGACAAATCGAACCTTGGGAACGCTATTGAGAGGGTTGGTAAGTAAAACGCAAAAGGATTGGGATGTCAAGCTTGCTCACGCTGAATTTGCTTATAATCGGTCTCCTACTTATGCTACTGGTCATTCTCCATTTGAGGTAGTATATGGGATTAATCCATACTTTCCCTTGGATTTAATTCCATTACCAAAAGATGAGTTGGTTCACAACGATGCCGATGCTAAGTTAAAATCTATGATGAAACTGCACCAACAAGTTCGTGAGCGAATTGAAGCTATTATTGCCTCTTATAAACAGAAATCAAATAAGAATCGCAAACAGAGGTTGTTTGAAGAAGGTGATTTGGTTTGGGTTCATTTAAGGAAAGAGCGTTTTCCAAGAAAACGCAAGAACAAGCTTATGCCTAGGGCTGAAGGTCCCTACAAGGTGGTTGCACGTGTGAATGATAATGCTTAAAAGATTGAGCTTCCGGGAGACTATGGTGTCCATGCTACTTTCAATGTAGGTGATCTTTCACCTTATCTTGATGATGATGGCCTTGCTGAATTGAGGTCAATTCCTTTTAAAGCGGGAGGGGATGATACGGTTATGGATGAAAGTGATAGTCTTATGCTAGCAATTGGAACCAAAACTGATTTGGGTTCAATGGCTCATTTTGTGTGCATGGTGACTTGGATTGAGTGAGCTCGTTATATGGTCCTTATTATCAAGGTGGTACGTTAATCAAACTGGTCCATTTAATCACATTGGTCCGTTTGTTTAAACAGATTGTACGCACTTATTATTTTTAATTGCTTTGGTTAAAGTCGGTTTAATAAAGAGATATTTGTTTAAATCCCCAATTTAAATTCAGTCATTACTTAGCTTTGATTATTGTTGTTTGTAAGGAGAGTTTTAAGCCTTTGTAACCTCCAATTTAGTGACTGAATTAGGAGGCTTTAGAGCTTGTAACTGCCAGTTTTAAAGGCTCTTAAATGGCTCTTAATTAGCCGTTTAAAGCTCTTGTAGCTGTTGGTTTTTGGCTATTTATAGTCAGCTTCTTGATTGGAATAAACAACCAACTGGATGATTAAAACACTTGTTTGTTACATTTCGAATTATAGTTTATAATTCAGCCTTTTTCTTTGTTTTGGACGCGTTTCCTATTCAAAGAACTGATTGTGAGTCAATAGGTCTTGTCTTGCATTCACGATCAACGAGTTAAAGGTCTAGCTTGTTAATCAACTATCCTTGTTTATACAACGAGTTTTTAAACTCGTATCATTAGTGGTATCAGAGCTGCTGTTCGTGTGATCCCCCCCAAAAAAAAAAAAAAAAAAAGCTGCTGTTCGTAATTCTTACAAACTGAAATATGGGTTTTGATGATCCTGACTTTCTACAACATCTCCAAGAAGCCTTGAAGAACGTTAGAGATGGGGGGTATCGTAGGCCTCCTAGGCGTGATCTATGGGCTATGGATGAATTCAAAGTCACCGAACTTCCTGAATTTGTTGGTGGAACAGATCCGGAAGCCTATTTGGAGTGGGAGCGCAAAATAGAGAGAATGTTCGATTTCAAGGACATTGATGATGAGAAGCGTTGTAAATATGCCATATTGAAGCTAGGACGAGGGCTTCATTGTGGTTCGAGGGACTGAAATACAAGAGAATATGTGAAGGGAAGGAGAAAATTACCTCTTGGGAGTCTTTGAAACGTAAGCTACGTAAAAGGTATGTGCCAACAACTCGTAGAATAACAACTTATCGTAAAATTGCCGAATTGAGGCAAGGAAAAATGAGTGTGGCTGAATATATTGATGAGTTTGAAAAGTTGTCCTTAATGGGAGAAATTGAGGAAATTGAGGAACAAAAACTGTCCAGATTTTTAAGAGGTCTAAATTATAATATTGCCAATACCGTAGACCTTTATCCATATTCTGATTTTGACACTCTTTGTAGACTTTGTTTAAAATTGGAAAATCAAGGGAAGGCAAAATATGGGGGAGGGTCTAGTATGGATGGTAAAGCCAAGTCTTGGGCTAAATCCGAACCTAGCTTGAAACCAAACACATCACCTAGTACCGTAGGTTCAAGTAATTCTACGGCTGCCCCTAAACTATCTAACCCAACCAAAGAAATAAGTCTGTCCAAGGTGCGTTGTTTTAAGTGTCAAGGGTTTGGGCATTATCAAAATGCGTGTCCAAATAAACGAGTAGTGACCTTGAGAGAAGCTGTTGAATGTCGTGAGGAGTTGTTTGAAGAGGAAAAGAGGTTGGGGGACGTATTTGTGTTTGATGAGAGTGGTGATGAGGAGGAAGAGGAAGGGTATGAGGCTCCAATTTATGACACAAATCTGGTTCTTAGAGGGCTACAAACTCAAATTTCACCTACTGATCTAGACCAACGAGATCAGTTGTTTCATACTAAATGTCTAGTGAAAGATAAGTGGTGTAGTGTAATTGTTGATGGGGGGAGTTGTACCAATGCTGCTTCTAGTGAAATGGTGTCAAAATTAGGCTTAATCACTACTGCCCATCCTAGGCCATACGCACTCCATTGGCTTGATGATGGTAATAGTGTAAAAGTGTCGAAGCAAGTAAGGGTTGGTTTGACTATGGGTTCGTATGTGGATGAAGTTCTTTGTGATGTTATTCCTATGGATGCTTGTCATATTTTGTTGGGTCGTCCTTGGAAGTTTGATAGGGACGTGATTCATAAAGGGAGAAGCAATGAGTATGAATTGAGAGACAAAGGCAAGAAAATTGTGCTAAAGCCTATGTCATCTCAAGCGGTTCGATCCATGAGTGTGAAACAAAAGAAAAAGCCGAATCTCACCATGTTGGCTAGTGAACGAGAAATTGAGCAAGCTCTTGATCATGGAGAGTTGGTGTATTTGCTCGTGGCTAAGGAGAGTCCAATTGAAGGCCAAGATTGGAAAGAAGGCAGTCCCATTGCCGAATTGCTGTTTGAGTTCAAGGATGTATTTCCGGATGAATTACCACCAGGTTTGCCCCCTATTCGTGGTATTGAACATCAAATTGATCTTATTCTAGGAACTTCTTTGCCTAATAAGGCTGCCTATCCTTGCAATCCGGAGGAAACAAAGGAATTACAAAAGCAAATTGATGAACTTGTGAATCGAGGCTATGTTAGAGAAAGCTTGAGTCCATGTGCTGTTCCGGTGTTGCTTGTGCCTAAGAAAGATGGAATAT
Source organism: Spinacia oleracea (assembly GCF_020520425.1). Lineage (NCBI taxonomy): Eukaryota > Viridiplantae > Streptophyta > Magnoliopsida > Caryophyllales > Amaranthaceae > Spinacia > Spinacia oleracea. Next base: position 10,465,475 of record NC_079492.1, on the reverse strand, counting down.
GGCGAATGTGTGTTGATAGTAGGGCTGTGAATAACATAACCATCAAGTATCGTTTTCCAATTCCGAGACTTGATGATATGTTAGATGAGCTCCATGGTTCGAAGTTGTTCTCAAAAATTGATTTGCGAAGTGGTTATCATCAGATTCGGATGCGTGAAGGAGATGAGTGGAAAATGGCTTTCAAGACAAAACATTGTTTGTATGAGTGGACCGTCATGCCATTTGGTCTCACTAATGCTCCTAGTACGTTTATGAGGCTAATGAACGAAGTGCTTAAATCATTTTTGGGCAGAATGGTTGTGGTATATCTTGATGACATCTTGGTGTATAGTAGGAACGAAGAGGAGCATCTGATTCATTTGAGGGATGTTTTTGAAACACTTAGAGCTCAAAGACTCTATGGGAAGCTAGAGAAGTGTTCATTCCTTGTTGACAATGTTGTATTCTTGGGCTATGTGGTTTCGAAAGATGGAGTGTCCGTGGATCAGTCCAAGATCGAGGCTATCAAATCGTGGCCTAATCCTAAAACTATAAGTGAGGTGCGTTCATTTCATGGTCTTGCTTCATTTTATAGACATTTCATTCGTGATTTCAGTACTATTACTAGTCCTATCACTAGTTGCTTGAAGAAAGGTGCTTTTGTATGGGGAGAGGACGCTCAAAAGGCATTTGATGTGATTAAAGAGCGTTTGTGTGCTGCTCCTATTTTGGCGCTGCCAGATTTCTCTCAACCTTTTGAGGTCGAGTATGATGCTAGTGGAGTGGGGATTGGTGCTGTTTTGATCCAAGGTAAGCGTCCCATAGCTTATTTTTCGGCAAAGTTAGGGGGTGCTCGTTTGAATTATTACACTTATGATAAAGAGTTCTATGCCATTGTTAGAGCTTTGGATCATTGGAGTCATTATTTGCGTTCTAGCCACTTTGTTTTGCATTCTGATCATGAATCTTTGAAGTATATTAATGGGCAACAAAAATTGAGCCCAAGGCATGCTAAATGGGTTGAGTTCTTGCAATCCTTTCATTTTTCTTCGAAATACAAAGATGGTAAAAGCAATGTGGTGGCTGATGCATTATCACGAAGGTACACTTTGCTTGCTACACTTGATGTTCGTTTGTTGGGGTTTGAGACCTTAAAAGATTATTATCATGATGATGGTGATTTTGGAGTTGCATTCGAGAAATGTGCAGTTGTTGCTTATGGGGAGTACATGTTGCAAGATGGGTTTCTTTTCAAAGGTAATCGCCTTTGTATTCCTAAGCATTCAATTCGTGAGTTACTAGTGCGTGAGGCTCCTGGTGGAGGATTGGCTGGTCACTTTGGCATAGCCAAGACCTTGGAAATCTTGAGAGAACATTTCTTTTGGCCTAAAATGTTAGGTGATGTAACGAACATTGTGAATAAATGTGTGACTTGTCATATGGCCAAGAGTTCTTTCAAACCCGGTTTATACTCACCTTCGCCGGTTCCAGTTCGCCCTTGGGAAGATGTATCCATGGATTTTATAGTGGCTTTGCCTCGTACTCAAAGAGGTAAGGATGCTATTATGGTCGTGGTGGATAGATTTTCAAAAATGGCTCACTTCGTTGCTTGTCACAAAACGGATGATGCTTGTAATGCGGTTGATTTGTATTATAAGGAGATTGTTCGTTTGCATGGAATTCCAAAGACTATTGTTTCTGATCGAGATTCCAAGTTCTTGAGTTACTTTTGGAATACATTGTGGAGAAAGGTGGGAACCAAGTTGTTGTTTAGCACTTCACATCACCCTCAAACTGATGGGCAAAGAGAGGTGACAAATCGAACCTTGGGAACGCTATTGAGAGGGTTGGTAAGTAAAACGCAAAAGGATTGGGATGTCAAGCTTACTCACGCTGAATTTGCTTATAATCGGTCTCCTACTTATGCTATTGGTCATTCTCCATTTGAGGTAGTATATGGGATTAATCCATACTTGCCCTTGGATTGAATTCCATTACCAAAAGATGAGTTGGTTCACAAGGATGCCGATGCTAAGTTAAAATCTATGATGAAACTGCACCAACAAGTTCGTGAGCGAATTGAAGCTATTAATGCCTCTTATAAACAGAAATCAAATAAGAATCGCAAACCGAGGTTGTTTGAAGAAGGTGATTTGGTTTGGGTTCATTTAAGGAAAGAGCGTTTTCCAAGCAAACGCAAGAACAAGCTTATGCCTAGGGCTAAAGGTCCTTACAAGGTGGTTGCACGTGTGAATGAAAATGCTTACAAGATTGAGCTTCCGGGAGACTATGGTGTCCATGCTACTTTCAATGTAAGTGATCTTTCACCTTATCTTGAGGATGATGGCCTTGCTGAATTGAGGTCAATTCCTTTTAAAGGGGGAGGGGATGATACGGTTATGGATGAAAGTGATAGTCTTATGCTAGCAATTGGAACCAAAACTGATTTGGGTTCAATGGCTCATTTTGTGTGCATGGTGACTTGGATTGAATGAGCTCGTTATATGGTCCTTATTATCAAGGTGGTACGTTAATCAAACTGGTCCGTTTAATCACATTGGTCCGTTTGTTTAAACAGATTGTACGCACTTATTATTTTTAATTGCTTTGGTTAAAGTCGGTTTAATAAAGGGATATTTGTATAAATCCCCAATTTAAATTCAGTCATTACTTAGCTTTGATTATTGTTGTTTGTAAGGAGAGTTTTAAGCCTTTGTAACCTCCAATTTAGTGACTGAATTAGGAGGCTTTAGAGCTTGTAACTGCCAGTTTTAAAGGCTCTTAAATGGCTCTTAATTAGCCGTTTAAAGCTCTTGTAGCTGTTGGTTTTTGGCTATTTGGCTAAGGAAGTTCATAGGTGAACTTAGTGTAGTCCCCTCCATTAAAGGACCAATAGCCCTATATTGTGATAATAACGGAGCTATTGCACATGCAAAGGAGCCTAGACAACACCAAAGAGTCAAGCATGTACTTCGTAGATTTCACCTTCTACGAGAGTTCGTTGAAAGAAAAGAAGTTGAGAAAAGCAAGATTGGAACTGATGACAACATATCAGATCCTTTGACTAAACCTCTGCCGCAGGCGAAGCACAACTCGCACACTGCAGCTATGGGAATCAAGCATATTGGAGAATGGATTTGATGCCCTTATTTAATGTTTTAAAGTTTAATACTTTGTAAAACATTATTGGTTAATCGTTCACAATAAAAGAATAGAATTCATTTTTCCATTTAATTTGTGGTTTATTAAATGATAAGTCCCTTCAATTTGACGAAATATTCAAGATAGACTGTCAGGACCAGTCCTGTGACTAAGAAATATCTATCAAGTGAACATGAATGTCAAAAGTTGAAAATGGTCCCTGGTAGGAGTTTTCTATAAAGATGGACGCATAGAAAACGTTAGACGACTAGAATGCAAGATGACTAGTAGTTCTGTTTCTTGAACTATGTGGACATGGCAATGTCATAATCATTTGCATAGATACTTACTTTGGGAAGACTAGTATCAGACAGACCTATGAAACTTTACTGTAAGAGATGAAAATATGTCATAATTAAATTTCATTAAAGTTATTAGACACTAATGAAGGAAATAATGCCCTTGGTCCAAGTATGCATATAATGTTAAGTCTAATAAATGCGGTTCAGTATTAATTAACAAGTTAATAATTCAGTGAGATCAAGTGAGCTGAATGCCTAGCTAGAGGCCGCTTCAGTTCAAGTGGAATTAATGATATTAATCCCCAACTTACTCTTGACTGAACCTGTAGGGTCACACAAATAGTACGTAAACGGATCAAGTATTTAATGGAATTAAATACTCCATCTATGGATATTCGGAATCGACGGATCTTGGTTTCAGTGGGAGCCGAGATCGTGAAAGGCAAGAAATGAATACTCCGGAAACGATGATATTGCCGGAAACGGAAATATGGATCGTATCGGAAATATAAATATTATCCAAGTCGTAGATGTTGCCGGAAACGGAAACATGGTACGTATCGGAAAATATTATTGGAAATGGAAATATTGTCGGAATCGAAAATATTGCCGGAAACGGAAATATTGCCAGAATCGGAAATATTATCGGAATCGGAAAATAATTCCGGAAACGGAAATATTAAATAATTGTTCGAAACGGAAATTAATTTCGGAATCGGAAATATTAAATATTGTTCGTATCGGAAATGAATTCCGGAATCGGGAATTTAATCGGAAGCGTATCGTACGAATTAGCATCGGACGAGGCTCGCTAGACGAAGGCCCAGCAAGCCAAGCGCAACAAACCACACGCCAAGCCTCGACCAGGCCCAGCGCAATGCCAGGCCCAGCCAAGGCCTGTGGCGCGCGTGGAGCAGTCGTGGGCTGCGACATGGGCTGCGAGCAAGAGCAGCTCGCGTGGGCCGCGAGGCTTGCGCGGATTGTGCCTGTGCTCGTGCTCGTGTGCGATTGTGTGCAATACAAATCCTAAGGCTATTAGAATTTGTTCTATGATTAAATCCTAATCCTAATAAAGATAGAATTTGTTTAATAGAGTTTTAATAAGATTCTAATTAATAAATTAGTATCCTAATAGGATTATAATTCCTTTCCAAAAACTCTATAAATAGGTGCCTAGGGTCACATATTTACATCGAGGATTGAAGTATTCACAGGTAAGATTTTCAAGCAAAAATCAGCCACAAACAGTTGCCCTGTTTAGCCGAAAATCCTAGTACCTTAAGAGCGATTCTAGTTGGTCAATCTTAAGGCGGATCCGGACGTGATGTGGACTATCTACGGAGGGACGGCACTTGTAGTCCTAAAGACTTGTTCTTGTTCGGTTCGGGCGCAGCTAGGGAGGGCACGCTACAAAGTGTATGCATCTGAATTATGCTAAATGATTATGTGTAAATAATATGTTTCCGGGCTTTATGGTTTTTCCGCATGATTTATGTTTATTCATATGTATCATAAACTAACAGTGGTATCACGAGCCTCTTATTATTTTCATAATCTAAATTGCATGAACATGGTTAAATTTTACAAATTTGCAAAGAATTAAAGGGGTGATTAATTTTCGTAATTAATTGCAAATTGCGTTTATTTAATTATATGTACGCAGTTTTTCGGCAGTTTCTTCGTTACTCATCCAAATTGAGTGATTTTTTTCGGCCGAACCCAGAATTCCCAAATTCGAAGCCTAACTATGACTTTTCGGAGCTTTTCGTTTTTCGAACGCAAAATTTTGTAAATTTAAGATGTTAAATTAAGTATTTGCAATTCTTGTTGATAAATCTTGAGTTTTTTATTGACCTACTGTATATGTTTAACAATTATGAATGCCTAGACTTGTTAATTATACAACCTAATTTGTAATTATGATTCATTTGTTGAAATTCGAATAATTTAGAATTGATTTGATTTTCATGATTAATTAATAATTTAATTAGGTACCAATGATTAAAATCCACCATAAAAATTGTTCATTTATGTTAAATTTTTAATTTTTATAACTTAGATTTGAATCCATGTTAATCGGAAATTAATTGATTAATAAATTTTCGATTTTTCGCCCTAAAATTATGAAATTAATATGATTTATTAATTTGTCATTAATTTTGGAAATAAAAGTTTTAATTTTTATGCAATTCGCTCATAAAACTTGCACACACAAAGCAATGGACGCTACGTGTTACCCTTAAGGGGTGTTGTATAGTGCGGGCATGCGACGACGAGCACGGGAGCTCGTCGCCCATGAGGTACGATGCAACGAGCAAGAGCCATGGAACACGAGCACAAGGCAGCACGCTGCCCTGTGTCGAGTGCTGTGCGCATATGGGCGAGTGGGCAAGGGCGAAGGGCCAAGGCGCAACCATCGGGCAGACGCGTGTGGGCATCAAGCAGGCGCGAGGCAAGCAGGCCCGACAAGCGAGCGGGCGCGCGCAGCGTGGCCTGCACTACTGCGTTGCGTGTGGCCTGCTTGCGTATTTCTACACGAACACTCGACGGGGCTTGGGCGCAAGCCCAAGTGCTCGCCGTGTTACGATTGTCGCGTTTTAAATTTTAATTTGAGATTTTCAGTTCGGGTAATTGTAATTAATTTTAAAATTAATAATTTAAATTGTTTTCTCGGGATTTAATTTTGATTATTATAATTATTATAAATTTTAATTTATACTAATTATTTTACTAAAGTTAAACCTTGAATTAATTTAAATTCGTTATATTCAACTGAAATAAATTAAATAAGTGGATTCAATTATAAATTTATATGAGCTTCAAATTTTAATTAAATTTGTATGTTTCCGGTTAGACTAGAAATACATTTTTATGTTTAAAATTAGTAAAGCATATGAATTTATTGGTTTAAGTGGGAGCAATTTTAGTCATAAACTCTTGTTAGGTCTACAAATCCTTTAAGGTTAAACAACTTGATTAGAATTAATAAGGACTGAATAATTGGTAGATTATTGGTGCCCTTAATTAATTGCTGCAAATATTTATGTGATGCATACAATGTGTTTTCACTAACCAATTATGTGGGCCATTCATGATAATGAATGGGTGAATGGTATATATTGTATATGTACTGTTTTGCAGGTTATGAAGTGACTAGTATGGCCCAAATAGGATAGAAAATATGGTCTGCGTACCATTAATTTGAATGTAATTGGTCTAAAGCACCAAATTTGTTTTTCAATTCAAATATGGTCTGCGTACCATCAAATAGTTGTAATTAGTTTAATTATAGCTTATCCTATTTGAAGAAAATGGCGCCTCCCACGGTGAAATTCAAGACGGAGTTTCCAATCCATTTTCAAGATGGACTTTGAAGTAGAAGCTTCAAGATGAAGTCGGGCCATACTAGATCACATTTATCTTATGCATGCTTTAAGTTATTTATTGCTTTTAAATATGTCTTAAATATGCATGAGATCGAAGCTTGATTATGTTGCATGATTAAGGATTTTAGTTCACTTAAAATCTAACCAACATAGTAAGAGCCTTAAGTTCCAAACTTAAAAATTGAGTTAAAAGGTGCCATGCCAAAATAACACTTACTTGGATATCCTTTACATCGATCTTAGTAATAGTTTTCCGCCATAGCGAGGTGTTACTTATCGATACTAAAGGGGTAAGGTACACAAATAATTGTGAGTACGTGTTAGTTTTGGTGAAACTCAACGATATAAGTAAGGAGTCCTTTTATGTCGTGGCAAAATCGATAGGTTTACCTAATAAGTTCTTAGACGTACCTATCAACCAAACGTAGTTTCTAGACTATTAGCAAAAGGCTTTTGCTTACCTAAAAGATTTTAGAATTGAGTCTAAATACATAATGTGCTTAATTCTTCAATGGATTTTAGGGTCTTGGAATCATTTTATTCACACCTGCCGGAACAATAAAATCGAATAAAATGCCAATAACTTGTTTGAATTGCATGATTGCTTTAATTTTCAAGTTATTATTCATGATAAATGTTTACACTTTGCATGCTTCAATGTATGTTTTAATTATTAAATATCTTGCACTGTAGTAAACCCTTTTAGAAAGGTAACAGTAAATTTCCTCGATTGGTAGTAAATCCAAGAACGATTCACTGAAATGAGAGAAAATGACCAATTTAAAATGTACGTTTCTTTTAGCGACTTTTATGGTTGTTTTCGAGTATCCAAGTCGAATGGCAAACTGATTGGTGCTTGTGAATTCAAAATACACTGTACTTTTGAGATCATAAAGCATTGAGTTTAAACTCTCAGCTTTACCAATGGTTAACAACCTAAAATCTTTTTCCATTTAGTTCTCGAATGAGTCTAGTCCCTATACATTCGAATAGATCGATGCTCAGAGATCTTTAGAAGCTTCTGGTAAGATCATCTAGTTGAAACAAAAATATTCAACATAAATGGTAAGAACTTTGTTGGAGTGACATTGGACATGTCTAAACAAAGTATAAAGGTCAACACTAGAGAATTCAATTCTTAAGGCTATTAGAAAGGGTACAAGAAATAGGAAAACAAAGGAACAAATGAAAGGAGTTTACGATTCCGTTTCTACCTATAAGTTTATGTTTAAAGAGAAGTATCCTAGAAATCAAACTTCCTTGTTATCATATAACGCTTGAGGTTCTTACTTCGGTAATAACTCAAACAATGGAAGCTAGGCTACACTAATGACCTACAAGTGGGAAATGAAGCATGGCAATTCTACATTAGTTGTAGGGTCATCTGGTTTGTTTAAGTCCTTTCAAGGCTGGAACTTAATGGCTATTTTGTTCCACAATCAGCATACCTAAATTTCTGTTTTCAAACACAGAAAGACTCACATTCAGAAGAACAAAAACAATGTTTGTTTGTTTATTTGGATGAAATGGTCATTTACGGGTTGAGTAAATATGCTTGATTACAACAAACAACTCTTTAACAATAAGAACTTTACTAGGTTCAAATCAATCTCTTGATTTGAGTTCCACAAACCTTTAGCATTGTTGCTTAGACCATATCAACAAGTTAACATTCATAAGCTCTATTTTGATGGACTTTTGAAAGCTGATTGATTTCTAGATCATTCAAGACAAGCTAGTCTTACTTGTTGAAAGTAACAAAAGATATGAACTACTGTTAGAACGACTAGACGATAGAGTTCAAAGCTAAAGAAAGAGATTTTATGACTTTATTATTTCACCTAGATTTAAGTGAATATTGGTTTATTTACTCAAAGTGATATAAGTTTGAATCAGTTTGGCTAGTTCAAAGATTCAGAAGTATAAATCCCACTTGGCAAGAAATCATAAAGATCTAGGTTAGATCATGTTGATGATTACTTAAGTCAAGAATGATCATCAATGATTGTGTGTAGTAAATTCACAATCTAGCTCCATAAGATATGGCATATCTAAGTTGGAATGATCGAAGTCAATTAGTACTTGATTCGATCAATGATGAATCATAAAGAATTTTCCTATAATTTCTAAACAAAATGCTCAACTACCACCAAACTAAACCAAATTCGTCAAAGCTATTGAATAGTAATTTAAGAATATCTTTTCAATAAATTATATATCTAAAGAGTTGCTAAACTCAGTGGGAGCTTAGTGTTTGTTATTCGACAAACTAAGGCCCAAGTATAGATATATGTTTCATTGTTATGAGACACAAGGGTATTATTTCTACCTCGAATTTTTGAGAACATAATGTTTGTTTGCTCGAAATAATGTCCTTTTGGAGATTCGTTTCCAAAATGACAAGTGGGAGAAAATAGACCTCGAAAGTCTTCGAGGCGAACAACAAACATAAATGGACATTCCGGAGGCTTTTCGAAGTTCTTTAGAAAATCCGAACACGTATTCTTTAAGGACTTTAGAAGTGGCTTTTAAGAATAGACATCTCTTAGAAGACTTTACAAGTGCTTCAAGGAGAACGGAATATTCAAAGGAATTTTAAGTGGCTATTGATATTCTATTGTTTGATGTTCTATACCCATGAAGAAACATGGAGTACGTTCAGGTCACTGAAGCTATGCGATTCTTCTATTAGATAGTGAAGAAACCTACAACTTACAGTCAAACTATTATCATGTAGATTAATGAGTTTGTGACCTATAAGAAAGTTATGACGAAACCTAGATTCACTAAAATGGTTAGAGGCCATATATAGACTCAAATGTTTTAAATGGTTAGAGGCCATAAAACCTACTCAATGTTTTGATGACAAAATTGAAATTTTGTTGATTTGAAGAATAGTTTCACACCTATTGGTTGCAAGTTTGTTTTAAGGATAAAAACCATCAAACATGAAATTGTGTTCACACACAAAGCTAGATTAGTTGCTAAAGGTTACAAGCAAATTCACGGTGTGGATTGTGTTGAAACCTCATGCAAAATCGTAATGCTTAAGTCTATAATTCAAGCAATATGGCAATTGGATGACAAAACGTATTCCTCAATCAAATGTTGGAAGAAAACTATGTACATGGGATGTCATAGGATTTGTGGATCCAAATAATGCTTGAAAAGAATAGCTAGCTTATGAAATCTAAGTACAGATTTAAGCAAGCAATTGGGAATTAGAAATGTATTTTAGTGAAGCTAATAAGTATTTTAGTTTCATAAAATGTACATGATTCTTATAGATATATAAGAAGTTTAGTGGGAGTACATAAAACTTAATTAGTCCTATGTATATCACACACATATCTCTCTATTGTGAAATGACATTCAAATGCTAATGACTTAGATTTGAAATTATTCATCAATGATGGACCATGGCGAAACTTAGTACATACTGGGTATTAAGATCTATTTACAAAGATCTTATAACATTGTTTTGGATTAAGTAATGGCATTTACTAAATCAAACACGAAAGACTCCTTAGGAGATATTCGACCCATGTGAATAAATCTAAGTAAAGAATGTTTGAATTATGTATAAGCATTTACTAAGTTAAACATCAAAGGATCTAAATAAAATTCTTCACCTATATTATATGTCAAAGAACTTAGCTGGATTCAGTATCTGCTGAAATTGAATGAGCTGAAGTTACATGTATAGAATTCAATTGGGAATTATTCTGCAAACGAATTTATCATGTATGATATAATATAAGGATCGCCAAAATATATCGTATGGCTTTAGGCATGACAAACACATACCAATCTCTATTGATCTAAGTGAAGATCAACTAGATTGAGATCAAGGAGAACTTATGGTACTGGAAAAGGTACATAAGAATAGTTCTTGATTCAAGGAAATAAAGATATGCTAAATATTGATGCTACACGCATAAACACTAGGCAAAGGATCAAGCAAGATCCCTTGGAGTTAACCATTGACAAGGACGAGCTAAAGAGCATCGTGTTTTGAAATGGAAACATGGATTGGAGACCATGAGTTGTTGCGTGGGAAATTAAATATTAATTTCTATGTTCTAAGATACAGCTGGAAAGTCTTCCACATATCTGTGAACTGTTTGGATAAGTAAATCCAACCAAAGCATCACTAGCAACCTATACAGTTGAAGTAAAAGTACTTATTGCCTAAGAAGCAATAAAACAGGGTTGTTTATGTTAAAGAGTTCTTCACTGAACTTGGGTAGATCACATGTCTGTTGACTTAATGGTTCTTCATTGCAAAATGCGTAGAACCACTATTGTAGCAAGAGAGACTAGATCAAAATAAACAAACTCAAAAAGATCTTATAATCTATCTCGAAGAACATTCGATGAAAAGGATATTAAGATTGGCAAAGCATGATAACTAAACCTATGCAACAAGTGAGAAGCAACACTCACATTGTAGCACTGGAAATCAAGCATAGCTTTGAATTCCATGAGCTGTTTTAGAAGATGGGTTTGAGGCCCATGGTTGTAAAACATTGGGGTTGAACATTTATCATATATGAAATGTATTTTCATATTCCATTTAATCTTCGTTTAGTATTAAATGATGAGTCCTTTCAATTTGACGATATATTCAGGATAGACTGTCAGGACCAGTCATGTGACTAAGAAATGTCTAACAAGTGAACTTGAATCTCAAAAGTTGAAAATGGTCCCTGGTCGGAGTTTTCTATAAAGATGGACGAATAGAAAATGTTAGACGACTAGAATGCAAGATGACTAGTAGTTCTGTTTCTTGAACTATGTGGACATGGCAATGTCGTAATCATTTGCATAGATACTTACTTTGGGAAGACTAGTATCGGACAGACCTATGAAACTTTACTGTAAGAGATGAAAATCTGTCATAAGTAAATTTCATTAAAATTATTAGACACTAAATCCTCAATACCTGAGTGATTTGAGATTACTTGTTTGAGAACTGGTTACTTTGACGTTGACCAACCGTCGCACCGTAAAAGGAGGCTATAAAGGCAACGCTCAGGTAATCACCTATCAAACGAAGTCTAATCTCAAGATCGCAAGATTGATTTTGTCCTCCCATAAATCGGGATGAGATGCTTAAAAGTTGTACAAGGCCACTCGGAGAGCTAGAAACTGTAAAATCCATGGCTGTGCTCAAATGAATCATAGGCTATGATTATCTGTTTATTTGATCAGTTGAACTCTGAAACCGAGAAACACCTCTGGACATTATAAGGATGACAACTCTTACCTTATGTTCAAGAGCAAGCATCGAGCGACAAAGGAATTAGGAAATGCACACTTGTCCCTAAGGACAAGTGGGAGACTGAAGGAAATAATGCCCTTGGTCCAAGTATGCATATAATGTTAAGTCTAATAAATGCGGTTCAGTATTAATTAACAAGTTAATAATTCAGTGAGATCCAGTGAGCTGAATGCCTAGCTAGAGGCCGCTTCAGTTCAAGTGGAATTAATGATATTAATCCACAACTTACTCTTGACTGAACCCGTAGGGTCACACAAATAGTACGTAAACAGATCAAGTATTTAATGGAATTAAATACTCCATTTATGGATATTCATAATCGACGGATCTTGGTTTCAGTGGGAGCTGAGATCGTCAAAGGCAACAAATGAATACTCCGGAAACGATGATATTGCCGGAAACGAAAATATGGATCGTATCGGAAATATAAATATTATCCAAGTCGTAGATGTTGCCGGAAACGGAAACATGTTACGTATCGGAAAATATTATTGGAAATGGAAATATTGCCGGAATCGGAAATATTGCCGGAAACGGAAATATTGTCAGAATCGGAAATATTATCGGAATCAGAAAATAATTCCGGAAACGGAAATATTAAATAATTGTTCGAAACGGAAATTAATTTCGGAATCGGAAATATTAAATATTGTTCGTATCGGAAATGAATTCCGGAATCGGGAATTTAATCGGAAGCGTATCGTACGAATTAGCATCGGACAAGGATCGCTAGACGAAGGCCTAGCACGAAGCCAGGCCATCGCCCAGCAAGCCAAGCGCAACAAACCACACGCCAAGCCTCGACCAGGCCCAGCGTAATGCCAGGCCCAGCCAAGGCCTGTGGCGCGCGCGGAGCAGTTGTGGGCTGCAACGTGGGGTGCGAGCAAGAGCAGCTCGCGTGGGCCGCGAGGCTTGCGCGGGCTGTGCTTGTGCTCGTGCTCGTATGCGGTTGTGTGCAATACAAATCCTAAGGCTATTAGAATTTGTTCTATGATTAAATCTTAATCCTAATAAAGATAGAATTTGTTTAATAGAGTTTTAATTAGATTCTAATTAAATAAATTAGTATCCTAATAGGATTATAATTCCTTTCCATAAACTCTATAAATAGGTTCCCAGGGTCACATATTTAAATCGAGGATTGAAGTATTCAAAGGTAAGATTTTCAAGCAAAAATCAGCCACAAACACTTGCCCTGTTTAGCCGAAAATCCTAGTACCTTAAGGGCGATTCTAGTTGGTCAATTTTAAGGCGGATCCAGACATGCTGTGGACTATCTACGGAGGGACGACACTTGGAGTCCTAAAGACTTGTTCTTGTTCGGTTCGGGCGCAGCTAGGGAGGGCACGCTACAAAGTGTATGCATCTGAATTATGCTAATTGATTATGTGTAAATAATATGTTTCCTGGCTTTATGGTTTTTCCGCATGATTTATGTTTATTCATATGTATCATAACCTAACAACTAAATCCTCAATACCTGAGTGATTTGAGATTACTTGTTTGAGAACTGCTTACTTTGACGTTGTCTACCGTCGCACAGTAAAAGGAGGCTATAAAGGCAACGCTCAGGTAATCACCTATCAAACGAAGTCTAATCTTAAGATCGCAAGACTGGGATTGTCCTCTCATAAATCGGGATGAGATGCTAAAAGTTGTACAAGGCCACTCGGAGAGCTAGAAACTGTAAAATGCATGGCTGTTCTCGGATGAATCATAGGCTATGATTATCTGTTTATTTGATCAGCTGAACTCTGAAACCGAGAAACACCTCTGGACATAATAAGGATGACAACTCTTACCTTATGTTCAAGAGCAAGCATCAAGCGACAAAGGAATTAGGAAATGCACACTTATCCCTAAGGACAAGTGGGAGACTGAAGGAAATAATGCCCTTGGTCCAAGTATGCATTTAATGTTAAGTCTAATAAATGCGGTTCAGTATTAATTGACATGTTAATAAATTCAGTGAGATCAAGTGAGCTGAATGCCTAGCTAGAGGTCGCTTCTGTTCAAGTGGAATTAATGATATTAATGCACAGCTTACTCTTGACTGAACCCGTAGGGTCACACAAATTGTACGTAAACGGATCAAGTATTTAATGGCATTAAATACTCCATCTATGGATATTCCGAATCGACGGATCTTGGTTTCAGTCGGAGCTAAGATCGTCAAAGGCAAACGATGAATACTCCGGAAACGATGATATTGCCGGAAACGAAAATATGGATCGTATCGGAAATATAAATATTATCCAAGTCGTAGATGTTGCCGTAAACGGAAACATGGTACGTATCGGAATATATTATTGGAAATGGAAAATATTGCCGGAAACGGAAATATTGTCAGAATCGGAAATATTATCGGAATCGGAAAATAATTCCGGAAACGAAAATATTAAATATTTTTTCGAAACGGAAATTAATTCCGGAATCGGAAATATTAAATATTGTTCGTATCGGAAATGAATTCCGGAATCGAGAATTTAATCAGAAGCGTATCGTACGAATTAGCATCGGACGAGGCCTGCCAGACGAAGGCCCAACACGAAGCCGGGCCATCTCCCAGCAAGCCACGGACATGCAGCCGAAGCCTCGCCAAGCCAACGCGGAGGCCAGGCCCAGCAAGGCCGCGGAGCCATAGCTCGCTGGCTGTGCATCTCGCGTGGGCCGAGTGCTTACGCGGGGTGTGCGGCTCGGGCTTGGGCTCGTGTTCGTGCAACGCTTGTGTTCGTTACGAATCCTAAAGCTAATGGAATTCGTTCTATGATTAAATCCTAATCCTAATAAAGATAGAATTTGTTTATATAGAATTTTAATAGGATTCTAATTAAACTAATTGGTATCCTAATAGGATTCTAAATCCCTTTCCATAACTCTATAAATATGAGCCTAGGTTCACAATTTTAGAGAGACAATTCAAGTATTCAAAAGTGATTTTGAGAGCAAACATTCAGTCACATTATTGCCTACAATAGCCAAAAATTCTAAGTACCTTAAGGGCGATTCTAGTTGGCCAATCTTAAGGCGGATCCGGGCGTGCTGAGGACTATCTACGGAGGGACGACATTTGGAGTCCTAAAGACTTGTTCTTGTTCGTTTCGGGCGCAGCTAGGGAGGGCACGCTACAAAGTGTATGCATCTGAATTAAGCTAAATGATTAGGTGTTAATAATATGTTTCCTGGCTTTATGGTTTTTCCGCATGATTTTTGTTTATTCATATGTATCCTAACCTAACAGAAGTGGGTTAAGAATGTGTGCCCCAAAAACAGTAAAAAATAACAGTTTGAGAGCGGGAAATCTGGTGATAAACGATCTTCATCTTGTGGTTCTTTCCTTCTGCCATTGAAGAAGCGTTCTTGTTTTTCTTGTTCTCAGTTGGATAAATCGCCCTCTGTGGGCAAGATAGTGAGTGCTCTAGGTGGTGTAGTCGACCTAATAGGCCACCACCTAATCAGTCAAGATATGTTCCTGGAACTGTAGGGTTTGGGTAATGCGGACTCACCTAAAGTTTCGTATTTGGCTTCTCTAGTTCGCTCGTTTGTTGTAGATATTATGTTTATTATGGAAACTATTGTTTCTCTAGCTAGTGCTCGTCAGAAGTTAGCTTCACTCGCTTTTTTAGGTTTTTGTGGGGTGGATGCGATAGGTTTAAGTGGAGGTTAACTTTTGTTGTGGTCCTTGCTGTACAAATTTCTCATGTCTTTGTTACTAGTCATTTTATACTTTGTACGTGTACAAATTCTAGTAATGAAATAAGTTATATGCTTATTGTGTACCGTGCTCCTCATTTAGCTGACCGTCCTTCTGTGTGGAATGATATCCCATCTATCATTTCCGAATATCCGAATATTTTACTTATAGGAGACTATAATCAGATTGAATATCTAGATAATAAACTAGGTGATTCACTTCATATTCCGGGAAGTGTTGATTTTATTCATTGTAGGTTAGAAAATGTCTTAATGGATAGTCCCTTTTGTGCCCCCCCGTTCGATCACTTGACTAATAACCACCATGATAATTCTGTTTCTTTTGAACGCCTTGATAAAGCTTATGCATCTCATGTTTTGTTTAATTTGCATCCCTATGCCTCAGCTAGTCATCAACCTATTCTTCTCTCTGATCATGTTGTAATCATTCTCAATTCGGATTCTATTTCTCGGGTGCTTAGCCTTACCGCATGGATAATTGGTGTCTTCGAGCTAAACCAGTGGTTATTTCCGCCTGGGATCAACATTTCTTATGTTCCCCTATGTTTTCCCTGTTATCAAAGATGGCTTAAATAAGTCATTTTCTTTTGCCTTGGTGTGATCAAAATTGTCGTTTCTCGGTATTAACTGGAGAGATATTACCTCGGAGGTTTTGCTTGTGCTTCTTCCATTGCTCTCGGCCCGTCTGCAACTCTTTTTCTTACTACTAGAGATGAATGTGTTGGTCGAAACCATGTTCATGTATTGGAGGCAACGCTGTAAGGTTAATTGGGATACTTTTGCGGATTCTAATTCCAAATTTGTATTTGCTTCGGTTTAGGCTCAGAAGCGAAAAAATTACATTTCAGCTTTGGAGAATAGTTCGGGGGATCGGATTTCTTCAGCTCCCGCCCTCCGTCTTTTAATTTCAGATTTTTACTCTCATTTTTTTGAGGGGAATAGGACAGATTCAGATCCCCTTCTTTTTTGTTGGAGTACTCTCCATCTCTTGTCTTTGTCAGCTGGTAATCAAGGGTCACTGATGGTTCCTTTTTCTCCCGAAGAGATCCTCGCGGCCATGTTCAATATTTCGGATTCAAAATCTCTTGGACCAGATGGGTTTTCTGCGGCTTTCTTTAAGGTACACTTGAATATTGTTGGAAGTCATGTGATTAGGGCGGTCCAATTTTTCTTTTCACATGGCTTTATGCTTAAGGATTGGAATTGAACATTCATTTTTCTTCTTCCTAAAGTTCAACATCCGGATCTTGTGTCCCATTTCTGCCCGATTGGTTTGTGAAACGTCATCTACAAGTGTATTTCTAAGTGTATTTCTAATCGGCTAAGAGCGATTTTTCCATCTTTGATTTCTAAAACTCAAAATGCTTTTGTTCCTGGTAGGCTGATTTCAGATGAGTGCCTGATTGCTCACGAGGTTATGTCTTATGTTATTGGTGCTAAGGCACAGAAAAAGTTTTTTCCCGTGATTAAGCTAGATATGAATAAGGCTTACGACATAGTTCTTTGGGATTTCTTATTCCAGGTCTTACATAAGTTTGGCTTTCCTCCTTACTAGATTAATATTATTCGCCAATGTGTCTCCACTGTAGCCTACCAAGTTCTGGTTAAAGGTAAGCCTTCTCGTTCGTTTCATCCCCGATGTGGGCAACGTAAAGGAGATCCCTTATCTCCATATTTGTTTGTCTTGTGTATGGAAGTTCTTTCGGACGGTCCAACTACTAGTTAGAGACAAAATTCTGCATCCCTAAAAAGTGATAATTTTGTAATGGACAAATGTATAAACTGAATACTAATCTATTTATTATACTAAAGCACAATTATTTTTTTCCTTCAACATTTCGCATGTTTATTTATTATTGTTATTATTATTATTATTATTATTATTATTATTATTATTATTATTATTATTATTATTATTATTATTTTAATTTAGTGGTTTCATTAGAAGCTAATTGTACAATAAATTCTTCTTGAATGTAATAAAAAGTTTAAAGTTTTACGAAGTGAATATGTTACTTTTGTTATTTTTATTACATCTAAATGACTAAATGAAGGAAACAATGCCTTTGGTCCAAGTATGCGTTTAATGATAAGTCTAAATAAATGTGGTTCAGTGTTAATTGACAAGTTAATAATTCAGTGAGATCAAGTGAGCTGAATGCCTAGCTGTAGACACCTACTTTTGTCCCCATTCCCGAAAGAGAAGGTTCGATGATGAGAACATAAATCTCCGCTTGGCAACGCATCTCCTATAAAATAACGAATCTCGATCGCCCTTTTCATTTCACCCGAACCTGCTATTTATAGAAACCTGCTAAAAATAGTAACTGCCGTAACGGGTAGTTGCTAAAAGTGGCAAGTCATAAAAGATAGAAACCTGTCAGAATTAGGTGTTGCACTCCAACATAAATCCTAAAAGAGATAGAATTTGCAAGAGGAATCCTATTCCTAGTATAATTCGAAAATAAGAGTTACGTATTGATTAAAATCCTAACGAACCTAGAGTTTGTAACGGGCCCAGACGAATTCCGTCATAAAGTTAATAAGCACTAAAAGACTCTGATAAGTCTCAAACACTCCGGATTCTAAGAGTCCAAATCTGACAAAGAACTAGGCCCAAACATCTTTTTCAACGCCCAGCCATGGGCGCTGAAATTGCCTGGATCCCATTTTCATCGCCCAAAGCTGGGCGCCGAAATCTTTAACGCCCAGCCCTAGGTGCTGAAATTACCTAGGTACGTGTTCTCTCCTAATTCTTCTTGGATTAGTGCTCTAAAATTCTATCTTTCCACGAACTCTTCCCTATAAATACAGCCCCAAATTCGACGTGAAAGGAAAACACACAATTCATATTCTGAGTATTGACTCCAACCCCTAATCCTAAGCCTCACGCTACGAAATTAATCCCGCGTTCTGTCGCAATCGATCCAATAATCGAACAGAACGTATCCTGTCCCTTGTAGCTGAAGAATTAAGCCCGGAAACTTGAGATTCGTTAAATAAAAGGAGAAATACCAAAGCCAAAGTGGTTAGTTTTCTGAGAACCATGACGCACCTCTCAAGGGTGCGTCGTAATGTGTCCCTTCGCATGATTTAATCGCTTTCCTCGCCCTTTTATAAAACTGCTAAACTATTAAATCTGATTGTTCTATCACGCCTAATAAAGATAATATCTTGGGAAATTGAACTATCACGCTAGGTCCCTTAAATCAATCTAAACAAGATAATCACGATCGATCTAGTATTATGTGTTGCATATTTTTAAAATCAATTCAGATTAGTTTAATAGTTAACGCATGTCCCTTCAATTATTTATGCTGAGCTAGTAAGGATATCCTGCCTCTGGAGTTATCGAAGAGCGAGTACTCCTCTCGGTAGTTACAGTCCCCTGAACCTTCAATCTCTACCTTGCGGGTGTACGTTGAGAGATCCCCACACCAGGGATCACAAGGGAACCTATGGCCGTCGTGGTCAAACATAATTGCACTCCCTTTATGTCACGATAACCGGGTTTTGTCATTTTTTCTCATTGTCGTTAAAAACTGCATTGGGTGTAAACTCACAGGAAATCCAATTACACTTGATTTGACAAAAACAAACGTCACGCCCAGGAGCGACGAGGTCACGCATTAGCCTCGTGATTTTTCGACCCCCTCATAGTGGCGACTCCACTGGGGAATAGTGAAGTAAATACTTGTGCTCGTAGGTAATCAAAATAGCCGAAGGGTGAAACGATCCTACCCCGCGTTTATTTCCCCATCAAGTTGGGACGACCTGAAAATCAGCATATTAATGTGAACGGGCAGAACCGCATAACGAATATTGTCTCCCTTGGATGTTTCATCTCGGGAGTTGGGACTAAGGATACCCATCGCCAACCGGGGGGTGCATACGCTTCTAATGTTGTCCACTCGGCATTTTCGCTAGTAGTACACCCGTCCCAAACCCAATCGCTCGCCCACTAGGTCCCTCTCATTGGTGCATGCCCCCTTGGCTTACATCGTGATTGGCCTCTTGGGCGAAATTCGTCTGCTGAAGGCACTACCTCGACCGGGGCATGTGTTGGATCTACGATAGAAGAGGTACCAAGCCGGTGCAAATACTACCCATAGAAGCCTATCATAAACTACATGACATATTATTATTCTGCCTCATGATGTAATGTTAGTTATGTGTAGCGAATTATGTGATTGTGTGTGACAAATAATGCTAGAAAACCAACGACCTTAAAAATTTCCCAAACATTCATAAACCAATTGGCCAAGGAGTTATACCAAAATACGTGTTCCGCAACCCCGGGCGATCGCCACAAAAATAAGCGATGCCCAGGACGGCCTGTAACGGATCCCACAACGCTGCACAACGCGTAAAGGACGTTATTAGGCAAGCACGCAAAATTAAGTCGCATGTACAAAAAATATACGCGAACAGAAAACGAGTACCAGTCAGGGACGCATTTTCAGCGCCCCTGGCTGGGCGCCAAATATTCTCATGCCCACCGCTGGGCGCTGAAGTTGCTGCCTGGCCCTTTGGTCAGGCACAGCAGCCTCGGTGCCCGCGCATAAAGAAAATACGTAGCAAAAAAAAAACTTTTCGTAAAAAAATTGCTGCGAGGGCATATGAAAAGGCACTCGGTTCTAAAAACGACTTATAAAAAATAAATAACTCTTTGTGTCGTTGTTAGACCTCCTATGACGACAATGTTCAGCACCAAAACCGAGCAAGCTAATTGAAATAACCTTGAATGTCACATGGGCAAAGTATTCAAAAAATAATGTTCAAATAAAGTTTTCAAGGAAAAAAAATGTTCGAATAAAAAAATAAATAAATCCGAGTCTAACCTAGGCTATACCAAAGTACAATCTAAATCCTAAGTCTTAGTTGTCTTATACATAGAATCGGTCCTAATGCTTGGTGTCGTCCTGCAAGTTAAAAGGTTAAACCATATTGAGTCTCCCTTCCTAACATTTAAATCAATAAGCACCCATATGTAATTGTCATCCCTTGCTAAGAATCTATGGCCTCAATACTCTCTCTCACTAATAAAAAGAATATATTATGTAATTCAAGTATTTGCAAAATGGAAACAGTCACATTCTGAAAATCATTCCCCCATAGTCGCACAACCCCCAAAGTGAACCTAAGGTGTCAATACCATTGGCAAAAAAAAAAATTAATGGCCTCAAGGCTTATGATCACATTGGGTCACGACTATCATGGTCCTCTCGAGCCACTCGCTCCTTGAAATGCTCCTAAGTACGGACTAAAAGATTTTCCATGAATGCAACATGACGAACCATGAAAATACCCAAATCGGCATGCCATAAGGCTACCATCGAGGTAAAGCAATACACACTAAGAGGGAAACCGCACTAATGATTCTAGTCTTGCAAAAATGAAAATTCGATCTCCCCGACTAACTACCTTGCCAACATTAAGCAAAATGGCGCATGACAAATGAACACCCAAGGGTTAAAATCTAATGTGTCAACCAACGAAAGTTATGGTCCAATTAGCCTAAGTCAGAGAGTTGCTTGGTCAAGTATTATAGGCTTACGCCACGTCATTATTTTGAGTCTAGGCCACCTCCTTATATTCATACACGGGTTATAATCAGAAAGATTAATGAAAGTTCGAGTCTAAATCACAACTTCCAATTAAATCCCAGAAACTGGAGTCTGAAAAGAAACAAAAAATTATTTTCGATGTAATTCTTTCGTTAAATTTCAATAAAGTAAAAACAACATTTTTAATCTACGCTATTTGCACATTTTAAGAAACGACTAAATACGCTTGCAAAGTAAGACAATTTAAAGGTCCACCCTAGGCCTACTAAAGCTAAAGGTCCACCCTAGGCCTACTAAAGTTAAAGGTCCACTATAGGCCAACCAAACGAGGCTCACTCAGTCTCGCCTCGTGACTCAAAGACCACAACCATCTACCTTTTAGCCCAATTAAAAAAAATTGAAGGATTTATGTTGGGGAGAAGTCCCAAGCAAAAACAAAAAAAGAGAAAGAGAAAAGGGAAAGCGAAAAGAGCGATCCATGAAATACTTAGCCCGTGCCTCCCAAAGTGCGGAATTTACCCAAGTAAACAAGGGAAAAGAATTGAGTCAACCAATCCAAATCATGCCACAAAAACTACATAAAATTCTACGATGTCTACCCTTTCCAATCCTTATGTTCTTAGACGCCTTCGCTCTGGGGCCCCTGTTCAGCTCATTTAACCCATCCATGTTCTCATTGCCATAACCCAAGAAACCATTACCTCGACTCTTGTTCTTGAACTTATTGTCAACTGCAAACCACGTACGGCCATTGACATGTGCGTCATACCCATTATTTCCAAGGCCCAAACCTGCTCTTACACCACCATTAGTATAATGACCATATAACTTGTTTGGATACACCCTTGAGCCGTCCCCATGCTACTCATTGGCCTTGGTTGATGTAAACTCATGACACTAGCACGAGGCTGCAAATTGTGAGTCCTAACAGATGTAATCCTCATGCTTGACTAATACCTATACAAATTATCCTATCTCATTCGACCCGTCTTTCAAGCCGTCTTGAGTCACGAATAAAAAAAAACAAATGCTCTAAAATTATGAAATTAATATGGTTTATTGATTTGTCATAGATTTTAAATTAAAATTTTAATTTTTTATAAAATTCGCTCATAAACGTTGCACGCACAAAGAAAAGGACGCTACGTGTTACCCTTAAGGGTGTTGTATAGTGCGGGCATGCGACGACGAGCAAGGGGGCTCATCGCCCGTGCGGTACGAATGCAGCGAGCAACCAAGGCATGGCGCGCGCCAAGGCAAGGGAGCCTAGGCGTGTGCGCTGTGTGCTATGGGAAAAGGGCGATGGGCGTGGCACATGACGAGGCCCGCGCGCGAGGGCGAGAGCTGGGTCGCCCAGCGATCGCTGCTCCGCGCACCAACAAGCGTTGCCTCGCCACGAGGGCTTGCTTGCGCCTAGCAAGCGAGCACTCCTTCGGTAGCTGCTGCGATGCATGCGGGCATGCAGGCTGCGCGCAAGCGTGGCTTGGCTTGCTGCGTTTGCGTGTGGCTGCTGCTTCGATGTGCCATAGGCGTGCGATCGGTCGTGCACTCGATGGGGCTTGGGCGCAAGCCCAAATGCTTGTCGTGTTACGATTGAGTCGTTTTGAATTTTAATTTGAAATTTTCAGTTCGGAAATAATTTTAATTAA
This sequence comes from Spinacia oleracea, assembly GCF_020520425.1. Lineage (NCBI taxonomy): Eukaryota > Viridiplantae > Streptophyta > Magnoliopsida > Caryophyllales > Amaranthaceae > Spinacia > Spinacia oleracea. Next base: position 10,442,453 of record NC_079492.1, on the reverse strand, counting down.
TTTTAAAATTAATAATTTAAATTGTTTTCTTGTATTTTAATTTTGAATATTATAATTATTATAAATTTTAATTTATATTAATTATTTTACTAAAATTAAAAACCTTGAATTAATTTAAATTCAATTAAATCAACTGAAAATAAATTAAATTAAATGGATTCGATTATAATTTTATATGAGCTTTAAATTTTAATTAAACTTGTATATTTCCGGTTAGACTAGAAATACAATTTTATGTTTAAGATTAGTAAAGCATATAAAGTTATTGGTTTAAGTGGGAGCATTTTTAGTCATAAACTCTTGATTAGGTCTACAAATCCTTTAAGGTAAACAACTTGATTAGAATTAATAAGGACTGAATAATTGGTAGATTATTGGTGCCCTTGATTAATTGCTGCAAATATTTATGTGATGCATACAACGTGTTTTACTAACCAGTTATGTGGGCCATTCATGATAACTAATGGGTGAATGGTATATATTGTATATGTACTGTTTTGCAGGTTATGAAGTGACTAGTATGGCCCAAATAGGATAGAAAATATGGTCTGCGTACCATTAATTTGAATGTAATTGGTCTAATGCACCGAAGTTTGTTTTTCAATTCAAATATGGTCTGCGTACCATCAAATAGTTGTAATTAGTTTAATTATAGCTGATCCTATTTGAAGAAAATGGCGCCTCCCACGGTGAAATTCAAGACGGAGTTTCCAATCCATTTTCAAGATGGACTTTGAAGTTGAAGCTTCAAGATGAAGTCGGGCCATACTAGATCACATTTATCTTATGCATGCTTTAAGTCATTTATTGCTTTTAAATATGTCTTAAATATACATGAGATTGAAGCTTGATTATGTTGCATGATTAAGGATTTTAGTTCACTTAAAATCTAACCAACATAGTAAGAGCCTTAAGTTCCAAACTTAAAAATTGAGTTAAAAGGTGCCATGCCAAAATAACACTTACTTGGATAACCTTTACATCAATCTAGTAATAGTTTTACGCTCAGCGAGGTGTTACTTATTGATCCTAAAGGGGTAAGGTACACAAATAATTGTGAGTACATATTAGTTTTGGTGAAACTCAACGATATAAGTAAGGAGTCCTTTTATGTCGTGGCAAAATCGATAGGTTTACCTAATAAGTTCTTAGACATACCTATCAACCAAGAGTAGTTTCTAGACTATTAGCAAAAGGCTTTTGCTTACCTAAAAGATTTTAGAATTGAGTCTAAATACATAATGTGCTTAATTCTTCAATAGTTTTAGGGTCTTGGAATCATTTTATTCACACCTGCTGAAACACATAACTTGAATAAAATGCTTAATGAACATTAAATTATGCATGTATGCTAGAACTTAAGTTTATTAAGAGAAACTGTGAATGATTATTTATATTGTTCATTCTTTTTCATTTGTAGTTTTAATTATGGCAAACAACAATCAAAACATCATCATGGGGTCTGAGCTTATGGTCAAGCTGAACCTAACGAATTTTCTTGAATGGGAAGCTAAGATAGTTGAAATAGTCAGACTCAATGGACTTGATTATGTACTGTTACATCCCATGCCAAGCTACTATGCAAGAGACATGACCCCTGAAAGATTTGCCGCCTGGGATGCGGATCTCAAAAAGGTTATGAGTCTCATGCTGAGCAATATCCCTGATGAATGGGCTAGAAGGTTTGTAGCTTACGAACCTTTTACGCTCATCAAGAATCAGAGGGATATCTGTCGTGGAAGCACGGAGGACAGGGACCTGAACGTCCATGAGTTGATTGAATAAATGTCTTGTCTAAAGTTTATTTCTCCCAATAGGTGTTATAGGATGGAAGTCGAAGAAACACATGCTCAGCTCCTTCGCACTAAACACATGGTAGGCGTCCCACTAAGGTACCATGTGGAGCTTATGCTTTCATATTTTGATCGCCTTGGTCTACTAGGAACCCCAATAAGCGAAAGGATGGCAGTCTCTATCTTGCTCAATTCACTGCAAAGTGGGTTTGGTCGCTTCAAGCAACTATACCTAAGTGAACCAATAGAAGAAACAGTTGCAGAATTTGTTCACCTTGTCAGAAAGGCTGAGATAATACTGGACTGTGAAGCCAAAGATTTACTCAAGGCTAAAGGGAGACCCTTCAAGAAAGGTGGAAAGTCCAAGGGCAATGCTAAATCAAAGAAGGACAAGTCCACATCGAGCTGTCTTTATTGTGATGGAATAGGCCATTACAAAAGAGAATGTACAAAGCTAAAGGAAGATCAGAAGAACGGAACAGTCGTTCCATCTTCAGGTATTTTCGTTATAGACTATATACTTGCTAATTCAACTTCTTGGGTATTAGATACAGGCTATGGCTCACACTTATGTTCCAATACACAGGGACTAAGAAGAAGTAGAAGGTTAAGCAAGGCTGAAGTCGACCTACGAGTGGGAAATGGAGCACGGATTGCTGCATTAGCTGTAGGAACTTATTATTTGTCGTTGCCCTCTGGGCTAGTTTTGGAACTGGAAGAGTGTTTCCATGTTCCAAGTCTTACTAAAAACATCATTTCTGTTTCTTGCATAGATGCTAAGAGATTTTCCTTTTTAATAAAAGACAATAGTTGTTCGTTTTATTTTAAAGAGATATTTTATGGATCTGCTAGATTAGTCAAGATTAGTCAATGGACTTTATTTATTAGATCACGACAAACAAGTTTATAACATAAATACCAAAAAGGCCAAAAAGGATGATTCAGATCTCACCTATCTGTGGCATTGTCGATTAGGCCATATTAACTTGAAACGCATAGAAAGACTTCAAAAGGAAGGAATTCTAGAACCATTTGACTTAGAGAATTATGGTAAGTGCAAATTATCTTTACTTGGAAAAATGACAAAGCAACCTTTCTCTAAAGTTGGAGAAAGAGCAACTGAACTATTGGGTTTAATCCATACAGATGTATGTGGACCAATGAGTACAAATGCTAGAGGTGGTTTTAGCTACTTTATCACTTTCACTGATGACTTCAATAGATATGGTTATGTCTACCTAATGAAGCATAAGTCTGAATCCTTTGACAAATTCAAGGAATTTCAGAGTGAAGTAGAGAATCAATTAGGCAAGAAGATTAAGGCACTGCGGTCTGATAGAGGCGGTGAATATCTGAGCTATGAATTTGATGACCATCTGAAAGAATGTGGAATTCTATCAGAATTGACTCCTCCTGGAACACCACAATGGAACGGTGTGTCGGAACGGAGGAGCAGAACCTTGCTAGACATGGTTAGATCAATGATGGGCCAAGCCGAACTTCCAATAGAATTTTGGGGACATGCACTAAATACAGCTGCACTCACTATAAATAGAGCTCCGTCTAAAGCTGTTGAAAAGACTCCATATGAGTTATGGTTTAGAAAGCCTCCAAATGTGTCTTTTCTTAAGATTTGGGGTTGTGAAGTATACGTCAAACGATTAATTTCAGACAAACTTCATCCAAAATCTGACAAATGTATCCTTGTGGGCTACCCAAAGAAAACAAAGGGGTATTACTTCTACAATACATCTGAGAACAAGGTGTTTGTTACTCAAGATGGTATCTTTTTGGAAAAGGATCACATTTCCAAAATGACAAGTGGGAGAAAGTAGACCTCGAAGAAATTCGAGTCGAACAACAAACTCTAGAGAATGCTCAAGATGACATTCAGGATGAAACTCAGAGATCTTTAGAAGTATCTGGTGAGAATCATGGTCAATCTAGAAATGTAACCCCGCGTAGATCGCAAAGGTATAGATCTCACCGGAAAGGTACTTAGGTTTTTTGACGAACGAGAGCTATGACGTTCTATTACTTGAAAGTGATGAACCTGCAACTTACAAGCAAGCTATGACGAGCCCTAGCTCAAAGCAATAGCAAGAAGCCATGCAATATGAATTAGACTCCATGTCAGAAAACCAAGTGTGGGATTTGGTCGATTTGCCAGATGGCTACCAAGCCATTGGAAGCAAATGGGTTTTCAAACTGAAAAAGGACAAGGATGGGAAACTTGAAGTTTTCAAAGCTAGATTGGTTGCAAAAGGTTACAGGCAAGTTCACGGTGTGGATTACGATGAAACCTTTTCACCAGTTGCAATGCTAAAGTCTATTCGGATAATGTTAGCAATCGCTGCATATTACGATTACGAAAAATGGCAGATGAATGTCAAAACCGCTTTCTTAAACGGCGTTTTAACAGAAACTGTGTTTATGACACAGCCTGAGGGTTTTGAGGATCAAAAGAATGCTAAAAAGGTATGCAAGCTAAAGAAATCAATCTACGGATTGAAGCAGGCATCAAGGAGCTGGAATATACGTTTTGATGAAGCAGTCAGTGACTTTGGTTTCATCAAGAACGCAGACGAATTTTGTGTATACAAGGTCAGTGGGAGCAAAATTGTTTTTCTAGTACTATATGTCGACGACATATTACTTATCGGAAATGACATTCCTATGTTGAACTCTCTCAAGATTTGGCTTGGGAAATGTTTTTCGATGAAGGATCTAGGAGAAGCAAAGTACATATTAGGCATCAAAATTTACAGAGATAGATCTAAAAGGATGATTGGACTTTGTCAAAGCACTTATATCAATAAGGTGCTTGAAAGGTTCAAGATGGCAGACTCCAAACGAGGCTACCTACCCATGTCTCATGGAATGACTCTAAGCAAGACTCAGTGCCCAAAAACACTTGATGAGCGTAGACGAATGAATGGGATTCCATATGCATCATTTATTGGTTCAATAATGTATTCTATGATATGTACACGCCCGGATGTTGCGTATGCACTCAGTGCTACGAGCAGATACCAGTCACACCCAGGAGAGGCATATTGGACTGCTGCCAAGAACATTCTGAAGTACCTGAAAAGGCACAAAGATAACTTCCTGGTCTATGGTGGAGATGATGAATTAATTGTTAAAAGCTAACGGACGCAAGTTTCCAAACCGACAAGGATGATTTCAGATCACAGTCTGGGTTTATCTTCTGCCTCAACGGAGGTGCAGTATGCTGGAAAAGTGCTAAGCAAAGCACCATTGCGGATTCTACAACTGAAGCGGAGTACATTGCTGCACATGAAGCAGCAAAGGAAGCTATATGGATAAGGAAGTTCATAGGTGAACTTGGTGTAGTCCCCTCCATTAAAGGACCAATAGCCCTATATTGTGATAATAACGGACCTATTGCACAGGCAAAGGAGCCTAGACACCACCAAAGAGTCAAGCATGTACTTCGTAGATTTCACCTTCTACGAGAGTTCGTTGAAAGAAAAGAAGTCGAGATAAGCAAGATTGGAACTGATGACAACATCTCAGATCCATTGACTAAACCTCTGCCGCAGGCGAAGCACAACTCGCACACTGCAGCTATGGGAATCAAGCATATTGGAGAATGGCTTTGATGTCCTTGTTTAATGTTTTAAAGTTTTAGAGTTTAATACTTTGTAAAACATTATTGGTTAATCATTCACAATAAATAAATAGAATTTATTTTCCATTTAATTTGTGGTTTATTAAATGATGAGTCCCTTCAATTTGACGAAATATTCAAGATACACTGTCAGGACCAGTCCTGTGACTAAGAAATGTCTATCAAGTGAACTTGAATGTCAAATGTTGAAAACGGTCCCTGGTCGGAGTTTTCTATAAAGATGGACGCATAGAAAACGTTAGACGACTAGAATGCAAGATGACTAGTAGTTCTGTTTCTTGAACTATGTGGACATGGCAATGTCATAATCATTTGCATAGATACTTACTTTGGGAAGACTAGTATCGGACAGACCTATGAAACTTGACTGTAAGAGATGAAAATCTGTCATAAGTAAATTTCATTAAAATTATTAGACACTAATCCTCAATACCTGAGTGATTTGAGATTACTTGTTTGAGAACAGCTTACTTTGACGTTGTCAACCGTCGCACCGTAAAAGGAGGCTATAAAGGAAACGCTCAGGTAATCACCTATCAAACGAAGTCTAATCTCAAGATCGCAAGATTAGGATTGTCCTCCCATAAATCGGGATGAGATGCTGAAAAGTTGTACAAGGCCACTCGGAGAGCTAGAAACTGTAAAATGCATGGTCGTGCTCTGATGAATCATAGGCTATGATTATCTGTTTATTTGATCAGTTGAACTCTGAAACCGAGAAACACCTCTGGACATAATAAGGATGACAACTCTTACCTTATGTTCAAGAGCAAGCATCGAGCGACAAAGGAATTAGGAAATGCACACTTGTCCCTAAGGACAAGTGGGAGACTGAAGGAAATAATGCCCTTGGTCCAAGTATGCATTTAATGATTAGTCTAAATAAATGCGGTTCAGTATTAATTGACAAGTTAATAATTCAGTGAGATCAATTGAGCTGAATGCCTAGCTAGAGGCCGCTTCACTTCAAGTGGAATTAATGATATTAATCCACAGCTTACTCTTGACTGAACCCGTAGGGTTACACAAATAGTACGTAAACGGATCAAGTATTTAATGGCATTAAATACTCCATCTATGAATATTCGGAATCGACGGATCTTGGTTTCAATGGGAGCTGAGATCGTCAAAGGCAAGAAATGAATACTCCGGAAATGATGATTTTGCCGGAAACGGAAATATGGATCGTATCGAAAATATAAATATTATCCAAGTCGTAGATGTTGACCGGAAACGGAAACATGGTACGTATCGGAAAATATTATCGGAAATGGAAATATTACCGGAGTCGGAAATATTGCCGGAAACGGAAATATTGTCAGAATCGGAAATATTATCGGAATCGGAAAATAATTCCGGAAACGGAAATATTAAATATTTGTTCGAAACGGAAATTAATTTCGGAATCGGAAATGTTAAATATTGTTCGTATCGGAAATAAATTCCGGAATCGGGAATTTAATCGGAAAGCGTATCGTACGAATTAGCATCGGACGAGGCTTGCTAGACGAAGGCCCAGCACGAAGCCAGGCCGACGCCCAGCAAGCCACACGCATCCAACACGCCAAGGCCTCGACCAGGCCCTGCGCAAGGCCAGGCCCATCCAAGCCTTGGCGCGCGACAAGCTCAGCGGTGGGCTGCGAGCATGGGCCTCAGGGTTGTGCGCTCGGCGTGGGCCGCAAGGCTTGCGTGCGGTGCTTGAGTCGTGCTCGTGTGCGTGACGAATCCTAATGCTATCAGAATTCGTGCATTGATTAAATCCTAATCCTAAAAGATTAAATTTATTATTTAGAGTTCTAAAAGGATTCTAATTAATAAATTAATATTCTAACAGGATTCGAATTCCTTTTCCATAGTCCTATAAGTATATATGCCTAGGGTCATAAATTTATATACGAGTTTTCAACAAGTATTCATACAAAAAACAGAGATTTTGAGCAGAAAAATCAGTCACTTTCTTGCCCCGTAATAGCCGAAATTTATAGTACCTTAAGGGTGATTCTAGTTGCTCAATCTTAAGGCGGATCCGGACGTGCTGTGGACTATCTACGGAGGGACGACGCTTGGAGTCCTAAAGACTTGTTCTTGTTCGGTTCGGGCGCAGCTAGGGAGGGCACGCTACAAAGTGTATGCACCTAAATTATTCTAAATGATTATGTGTAAATAATATGTTTCCTGGCATTAAGGTTTTCCGCATGATTTATGTTTTGTCATATGTATCATAACCTAACACTAAATGCAACTCCTTTTATGTTTGCATTGGAAAATCAAAATTCTATAGGTCCGTTCCCGTTATCGTTTTATTTCCGGGCTTTATGTTTTAAGAAAAGTAAAAAACAAAATTATGGAAACTACACAAAATAGTTCCCATATTTTTGTTGCCTGTTTTCAAAATTAACACATTTAAAGTAGGTGATTTTTTTCATGATTCAATTTAAATAATATGTGATGCTGAAGGGGCCTAATTAATAATTTTTATTAATACTCATTTTGAAATGAACTAATTGTTTTAAAATATTTATTGAATTCGTGCATTGCACAGGAGCTAACTGGTAATATATATATATATATATATATATATATATATATATATATATATATATATATATATATATATATATATATATATATATATATATATATATATATATAGGTTCACATGAGCACCATCTTAAGTTGAGAACCTCTCTTATGATGAGAACTATAATATTAACTGTTCATTATTTAAATTTCACCTTTTCAAACAATTTCATCCGACGGTTGACATTTCACACGGATCAACAACCACATAATAATGTTATTTAAAAAAACAACTGAACCCACGACAATCAAAATAAGGTTTATGCACCCGGGTTCACAATGCTCACTATGCACCCTGTTTTTAAATGAACATATAATTCAAATACAAAGTACATATTGTTCATACCCAAAGAACATATAGACAACGAATAGCTCAAATCCATAGAACATATAGTTTAAATATTTCAATAGTACATGTACATTGAAATTGTCCTCTATGTTCATTAGATTTTCAATAAATGTTCAACGGGGTGCACAATGAGCATTGTGCACCCGAGTGTATAATCCAAATTGCCCACGACAATAGGACATTCACGATTCATACAAAGTATTAAAACCCACCCAACTCTTTCTCTCTCCTTCATTTTCATCTCACTCCCCTCTTGTTCACTGCTAATTGTTTCTTCCATGGAAGCAATGTTTCGATCCCTTAACCACCGCCTCTCTTCGTTGTTTGCATCAACCATACTTCTATAACTGATCCTTCTCTTAAATTCTCTCTCCTTCCTATATTTTCTCTGCCCATAAACCACATCTCTGCTAAAAATTGTCTCAGCAAAATTGACTCTGATTCCATATATGAGGTCGGACTGGCGGAGAAATTAATCAAGGTGATAAAATTGAGGAAGATTGGGAATTGTTGATTTCTTATTTTTGACTCAAATCTTTGTATTCTCGATTGCTCATTTGAATGACCTAGAAATCAATTAACCAATTCGAGGGTGTGGGCGATTGTATAAATGAGTCCCGAACAAATTAATACGAATTTTAATCAAGGGATGTATACTGGAGTTTTGGGATTACTGTGTTGTAGCTTTATTGATGGAGGTTTTCATTCAATTTTTTGTTTTTTAATCCAATTGCAAATTACACATTTATGCTTTTTGCATTGTGTTAATGGTTAGGGAGGAAACTGCTTGGTTAATCATCCCCCTTTGGGAAAGTTGCGCTTGAGAGGGTTCGAAGCAGGAACCTCTCCTTCGTCTTCGACGCCATGGTAAGGCCTCGCAAGCACAACCAATCATCTCAGAAAGGGAAGAAGACAGGACAAGCTCCTTCCTCACACAGACCTAATACACGTGCGACCACAAAGGAATTGCTGAACTCATCAATGGAGGTTGAAGGAATCGATTCTGGGAAGAGCGAGGTTGAATACCCAGACCCAGATGAACTGATTCTCTCACCCAAAACAGCACTAAAAGATTTGCAGCATCAATCTCAAGTGCGGAATGATTTCAATGCCTGGCTTAATGGCCTCCAATCAGGTAATGATGTTCGAACCCATTTTCTCTCTCAAATTGGCGGGAATGCGAACAGAGTAATCTCCCCTGTTCTTCCTTGCAATTTTAATCAAACTGTTGATGCTGATCTTATTCCTGTGATTGATAATGCTGAAACATTGAATAAACCCCCTCCTGTTTGTATTGATTTTGATGATATTGCGGAGGAAATCAATTTTTGGGAATCAGCTGTCATTTGCTATGTTTTGGGGGCTAATCCGCCACAACATGTGATGGAAGGCTTTTTCCATAGAATTTGGGGTAAGATGGGGGTTGATAAAGTGTCATTAGTTGGAAAGGGTATCTTCCTTGTTCGATTTACAACAATGGAGAATTGTAGTAAGGTGTTGCAGGGAATGCCCAATTTTTTGATTCAAAACCCCTGATCATTAAACAATGGTCTGCTGATGCCAATATTGCCAAAGAACGTGTGAAAAATTTACCTATCTGGATTAAACTACCTGCTCTGGATGTGAAATACTGGGGTGAGAAGAGTTTGAATAAGATTGCTGGCCAGATTGGTCAAGTCATTAGAGTAGACAAGGCCACCCTTAAGAGAGACAAGCTTATGTTTGCAAAGGTGCTAGTTGAGGTGCAACTAGATCAATCATTTCCTACCACAATTCAGTTTGTGAATGAGAAGGGTGCATTGATTGATCAACAAGTTACTTATGACTGGCTGCCTTTGACTTGTTCAAAGTGCAAAGGCATGGGACATCTAGCTAATGACTGTCAGACCCACACCAAAAAGCCTATTACCAAGAAAGTTTGGGTCCCTAAACAACCAACTAAGAAGGCCCCTCTAACTGTGACTAACACAGTTGCTGCTGATGTAACTACTGATGCACAGGATGAAGGGTTTATACAGGCTACCGGTTTTAGTTGGCAGAAATGTCAAGAGTTAAGGCCAGTACACACTAGGAATAGCTTTGCAGTGCTACATGAGGTGGAAAGTGTGTGTTCTGATGTGGTGGAAGGGGATGGTTTATTAGGCCAGGGGGTGAAATCCCCTTTGCCTAATGGATAATACCATTTTTTGGAATATGAGAGGACTGAACAGGGTTGAGAAGCAAAATAAGGTGAAGAAATTCCTCCTCTATCACCAAATTAAGTTGTTCAGTTGCCTTGAAACTAGGGGTAAGGGGATTAAGATGGGTCCTCTTTACCTCAATCTGTGTCCTGGGTGGTGTTTTACTACCAACATCAGTCAACATAAGAATGGAAGAATAATAGTGGGGTGGGATCCAGATGCTTTTGAAGTTAACATCATCTCTATGAGCCCCCAACTTGTCCACTGTCATGTAACTGCTAAACCAAGTGGCAATAAGTTTTATTGCACCTTCATATATGGCTACTCAAATAAGAAAGGGAGGGAATCCCTTTGGATGGATCTTTGCTCTCTTGCAACTATGATCTCTTCAGCTTGGGTGATCATGGGGGACTTCAATGCTATTATGGCAATTGAAGACAGGATTGGTTCTACTGTTAGAATAGCTGAAATTCAGCCAATGAGATCCTGCATGACAACTTGTCAGCTTAATGAAGTCAAAACTGTGGGGAGACATTATACCTGGACCAACAAACAAGATGGTTCAGCTAGAGTGTTCACTAGAATTTAGGGTTCTTGCTAACAATCAATGGGAGGACACTTTCCCATCTGCTGAAGCTGCTTATTTACCTGAAGAAGAATTGGACCACTGTCCTATGATCTTGAGTTGCTATAAAACTGTCCAGCAGAAGAAGCCCTTCAGGTTCTACAATATGTGGATCCATTCTGATAAGTTCATGCCCTTGATTGAAACAAACTGGAAAAAAGATGTTCATGGCTGCCACATGTTTAGAGTTCTACAGAGATTGAAATGGATCAAAGTAGAATTGAAGATTCTGAATAAATCTGGGTTTGATGTAGTGGAAGCTACTGATATTAATACCCATGCTGAACTCCTTGTGGCTCAGAATGCTCTCCATGCTGCACTTGGTGACAGCCAGTTAGCTACTGAGGAGAAAGAAGCTAATGCAGCCTACCAACAGGCTCACCAGAATTATCTATCCTTCCTTCCTCAAACAGCCAAACTCAAATGGCTTGAACTAGGAGATGAAAACTCTAGACTCTTTCATTTGAGTATAAAACAAAGGAGGAAGCAGAACAAGATCAACTCTATTCATGATCAAGAGGTGAATTGGGTTCAGTCCAGTGATGGGGTTCAAAATGCTTTTACTCAATTCTATACCACACTCTTTGGTGTAACCATGGAAAATAGGACTGCAGTGAAGACAATTGTGATAGATCAAGGGGCTAGACTGAATGAGGATCATCTAGCTATTTTGAGAGCTCCAATAGATTAAAATGATGTCAAAAGAGTTCTCAACACAATTCCTAACAACAAAGCACCTGGTTTAGATGGATTCAGCAGTCAATTCTTCAAAGCTACTTGGCCAATTATCAAAGATGACATTTGCTTGGCCATTGGGGATTTTTTCAAAACTGGGAAAATTCTCAAGGAAGTGAATGTAACTTCTATCTCTCTTGTTCCTAAACTGACAGTGGAAAACTCTGTCAGTGACTTCAGACCTATTGCTTGATGTTCTGTGATTTACAAGTGTATCTCCAAGATCATGTGTTCTAAACTCAGGCAAATCCTTCCAGCTATTATCTCTCCCACTCAAGTGGCATTTGTTGCAGGCAGATCTATCTTACACAATGTGCTGATTTGTCAAGGTATCATTAAGTTATATAATAGAGGAAACTCAAGGCCAAGTTGTATGATGAAACTGGATCTCAAGAAAGCCTATGACACTGTTGAGTGGAAGTTTATAGAAGAAGTAATGCATGCTTTTGGCTTTCCCTCACACTTTATTCAGCTGGTAATGACTTGTCTTACCACTACCCAGTATTCTCTTCTCATCAATGGGGTTCCTTCTCCACTGATCCAACCTAAGAGAGGACTAAGACAAGGAGACCCTCTCTCCCCTCTCATGTTCACCTTATGTATGGAATACTTTTCTAGAGTAATGAAATTGGTTGCAGCACACCCCAATTTCAAATTCCATTCCAGATGCAAAACTCTTCAACTCAATCATCTTTGCTTTGCAGATGATCTGCTGCTTTTCTGTCATGGGGATGTGACTTCTTTTCAGCTGATGTAGGAAGGCTTAAATCTCTTCTCCTCTACTACTGGTCTACAGGTGAACCCTAGCAAATCCTCTATCTACTGTAGTGGGTTAGACTCTTCCACTAAAACTTGTCTTACTGAGCTCTCTGGATATACTGTAGACACTCTTCCCTTTAAATACTTAGGGGTACCAATTAGCTCTAAGAAAATCCAAGCTGGTGATTGCAATTTGCTGGTAGAAAAAATGGTTTCAAGAATTAAAACATGGAGTTCTAGGCATCTTTCTTTTGCAGGAAGGACGCAGCTAGTGAATTCTGTGCTTATGAGCATTAGTGTGTACTGGTGTCAACTTTTCCTCATCCCATCCACCATAATCAAGAAAATCAATGCCATTTGAAGATCATTTCTCTGGTTTGGAGCTTATGATGATGCCAGACCAGGGAGTGTTAACTGGGATAATTTGTGTTTCACCAAAGAGCAAGGTGGGCTTAGCTTTAGAAATCTTGTTGTTTGGAATCAGGCAGCTGTTGGTAAATTGGCTTGGGCCATTGAGCAAAAACAGGACAATCTTTGGGTGAAATGGATCCATGCTCTCTATGTTAAGAACAAAAACTGGCAGCTCTATGTTCCACCATTAGCTTCTAGCTGGCCTGTCAAGTTCATTTGCAAGGTCAAAGATGTCTGTAATGACAAATATCAGGGGTCTGCTTGGCTTACTACACCCAACTACTCGATTAAAAACACTTACACTAGTCTGTGTACTCAACCTGAAACTAATCACTGGTCTAGTTTTATCTGGAACAGACTGACTATTCCTAAACACAGGTTTTCTCTGTGGCTTGCTCTACTTGACAGACACAAAACCAAAGCTAGATTATTCCAATATGGCATAGGGGATGACAACCTGTGTGCTATATGTGGCAGTGCTCCTGAAACCAGTGCTCACTTGTTTTTTGAATGCTCTTATAGTACAGACTGTCTGGTTAGAGTGCTTAGCTGGCTAGGCGTCAATCACACCAGGAAGAATGTGTTACAAGACCTTCATTGGACAAGAAGATACTGCAGGAATTCTTTCAAAAGGAAGTTCATACTTGCTGCTGTTGCTGGCTTAGTTTATCACATTTGGAGAGCAAGAAACAGCTCAGTTTGGGAAGGAGCTGTCCCCACAGTTCCTACTTTGATTCATGCCTTAAAAAGTGATGTGAAGCATCGAGTTCAACAAGTCTGTGCAAGTAGACTAAACAGTGAAAATAGGGAATGCTTACAAGCTTTGTAATTAGCCTAGGTGTTTGTTTGGCTCACTGTGTTTGAGTCTTGTTGCTGCTTTGGGGTGGCGTGTCTCCCTTAGCTTGTGTTTTTCAAAGTGTAGTTTCTAGGCCTAGGCCTTTCTGTTTGCTTTGGGGTGAAAGACCTCTCCCCCTTAGCTAGGTTGTAATTGGTTGTTGGTGATTAATATATTCCCCCTTGCTTTCTTGGCAAAAAAAAAAAAATTGTTAGAGAGCTATGTAATTCCCTGAAACAAAACACAGAGAGCGTATATTGATAATTCTACTCATTTTGAGAACATAACTATATAAGCGCCTAAAGATTTCGATGTACACTTTTTTGAACTAAATATGCATATTTTATAAAATAAATGTGCATATATTGTTTACTAAATATGCATATTTTTTCGTTTTAAAAAATCAAAAATTATATTCATCTCAAAAAAATGTGCACATATAATTAAAATATTATGCACATTTTGTTCAAAAAATATGCGTATTTGGTTCAAAAAATATGCACAAAGGTTCTCACAATAAGAGAAGTTCTCATAATAAGAGAGTTCTCACCGGAACCTCACCCTATATATATATATATATATATACATATATATATATATATATATATATATATAGGCTGAGAGAGAGAGAGAGAGAGAGAGAGAGAGAGCGAGAGAGAGAGCGATTTCCTTCAATATTGCATAAAGATCCAATAATTCCCAAAATACGTTACTTTCTAATTTAATTTCCACCATACCGTCCACGTTATTAAGGGAGAAAGAAAATTAGTTTTTTTTCCGGTTCAGCGTTGAACCGCCATCTGAGATGGCGGTTTTTGTTTTAAAAGAAAACCGCTATCTCAGATGGCGGTTCAATGGTATAAACCGCTATCTGAGATAGCGGTTTGCTTTAAAACAAAACCGCGCGGTTTTATAATAAAACTGCGTGGTTTTATAAGGGGTTAACCGCTACCTGAAATGGCGGTTCCTTAAATACATAAGCCGCTATTTAAGATAGCGGTTTACCCCTTTAAACCGATGTTTCAGATAGCGGTTTATTGTAGATTTTAAAAAAAAAATTAGATAGGCTTTTTTGCTGACGTGGACGCGCGGTAGAGTGGGAAATAAGTAAAAGAGTAGCGTATGTTGGAAATTTACAAATCTTCAAGCATTATTGAAGGAAATCGCTAATATATATATATATATATATATATATATATATATATATATATATATATATATATATATATATATATATATATATATGTAAAAAAAAAGGCAAATTCATCAATCACATGAAAATTAAAACATCCATGAACTTTGATAATTTAACTAAGTAGCATCAATAGATGAATAAACTGTTGGATTTAGTGCTTCAAATTAGTGTGTTAGTGGTCCTTAATTTTAGGAACATGTATCGTTAGTGGGTAGTAATTAGTTGGTGGGTTATTTCACATTATAGCACTGTTAGTATGTATTATGAGCCTATAAAAGGTTTTTTTTAATGTACCTTAATTAATAGGATTGATTGAAATAGTAGTATAAATTTTGCTACATTTTTTCCCCTCTCTCATCTATATTATAATTTCAACATGGTATTAGAGCTTCAGTTTAGATCCTTAAAAAAAAGGGCGAGAGAGAGAATGAGAAGTAAGCCATTGCAAGCAATCTTCCGTTGTGTGAGTAAGAAAATGAATAGGCAGACAACCAAGGCAAGAGTGGTTAAAAAAATTAATTGTTGGTGATCCTTAATTTTAGGAACATGTATTGTTAGTGAGTACTCCATCCGTTTCTTTTTGTTTGTTACGTATTCCTTTTAGGGTGTTTCACAATGTTTGTTACGTGGGAGAATCTTTCCTTTTATAAACTTATTATATTATCATTTCTTGTGCCAACTTTTGATTTTAATTGGTCCAATTTTTTCAACTCATTAATTTTTCTTACAATTTCCCAAGTATGTTAAGTTAACAATCTTTGTGCTTTTCCATTATTGGTTCATTTTGATAAATAAAACAATCTTATTGGTTGTTGTAGTGATTAGTGGATTGAAGTTTTACTTGGCTTTATTTTTTAATAAAAAAGAAAAAGAATCTTTATTATACATTAACAAACGTGCAAAAATTCAAACGTAACAAACAAAACGAAACAGAGGGAGTAGTAATTAGTTGGTGGGTTATTCCACATTATAGCACTGTTAGTATGTTTAAATGAGCCTATAAAAGATTTTTTAATCTACCTTAATTAATTGGATTGAATGAAATAATAGTATAAAATTTTGATACATTCTTTCAACATAAACTCAATTCAGTTCATCTCTATTATAATTTCAACATAAACTTAATTCAGTTCATCTCATGTACCTCGATCTTTCGTCCCAACATGATCAATACATTGTAGATTCAATCCCAGAAAATGAATTGTTGGATCTGCTAGTGGATTTAACAGAATGTTGCCCACTTGTTCCGGAGCTTGATCCAGATTTAGTAGATTTGTCAGTAAAGTCGTTGGTTGATCCTAACCCGGACAACCCCTTTCGTCTACTGATCAAGAACGCAGGTTGTTGCGGTGTTGGAAGATAAGAGCTGCAGTTAAGATAAAAGACAATAGATAACATTGAAGGTCTATCCTCTACATCTCCTTGTACACATAACAAGGCAAGGTGCAAGCATCGGATGATTTCGTTGCTTGAATATGAATCTCCCCCTAGCGAGGTGTCTACCAATTCCAATGGCAAGCCCTCGCTCCAATGCATCCATGCCTGTAACATATATGCACAAAGTTGTTAACACTATATGATAAGGGTTATAAGTTGCGACAACTTTTAGTTGTCGCAATCTTATGTGTCGCAGTTTAATTGGCACATATAGGCGTCATGTAAGCTACGCGTCATCAGATTATTTTTACTACAAATGCAATATTTTTACTATGAAAATAGGTAAATAAGGTTGTCGATATAAAGATGGAAGCAAATTAGAATATTAAGATTTTCCTACCTATTTTTGTAACATGTATAATAGGTTTTATAAGTTAAATATTTTAGTTTTCAATTTAAATCATGACACATAAGTATGTCATGTCATTATTGTGACACGGCTTAAAGGTCGCATGGTGTGACCTTTATCATTTTCGTAACACTATTACCTTCGTTAGCCTCTACTGCAATATCTAACGCTAATATATCCGATTTCGTATGACCAAAAAAAAATTGTAAAAGGTTGATATTTGAAAAGTCCATTTTGAGACCAATCTAACAGGATCTCACATGATAAATTGTTGATACGCATATATACTACGTGTATATAGTAGTGGGAATATATGATCAAAATTTTTGACTTTGAAAGCATCTTTAAAAGTGCAGAGAACTTAATGAAACAATGGTAGTACATATTAGCAAAGGTGCAAGAGAAGTATTGTTTGTTGTGCTCACTAGAGTAAGAAGATTTTCAGCTAACTCTGATTGGCGATCACTGATCTTCTTGCCACTTATGATCTCTAGTACCAATACGCCGAAACTGTATACATCTGATTTCGTGGAGATTTCACCATATTCTATGTATTCTGGAGCCATGTAACCTCTACAAATCAAAACATCACAATTTCAGTGGCTTCAACTCTTCGAGCTAGTTTAAATATATTTCTTTCCCCAACTCTAAAATTGATCTTTACACTTTTTGATTTAATCTGTTTCATAATTTTCTTTACATTGTGCTTTATTACTATTTGTGGACATAAAATTTCACTGTCTTACCCTTCTTACCCCACAAGGCCACAACATTTACACATTTTCACTCAATTTCTCTTACTTTATACATTTTTTTGTTATACCCACCCACCTTTTTACATATTTCTCTTATTTTATCCCACATTTTTACACATTTCTTTATTGTCATAATATTTGTGCAAATAGTAATAATTGTGCAGATTATTTTGAAACGGAGATAGTACGATTAACTTTATTTTTCCTTATTTTAAGGAAAAAAGAGATTTGTAGAAAACGTCACTATTGTTGGGAAAAATTAAAAAACCAAAGGTTGCTAAAACTAAATAGTTTTTCTTTGCTGTATGCAAAACATAATAATTATCACATTTTTTTTTGGTTTATAGTAGGTTTACTAAATCAAGGTTTGTAAAATGATGGTATCACTATTGTTGGTAAAAAATGTTCATTAAATCAAAGTTTGCAGGTGAAACCATGCTTTCATTGAAATTCATGAATTATATATGCAAAATTTATAAATAAAAGAAAAGCTTACAAAGTTCCCGCTAGTCTGCTTGTCTGATCTTGCTTTTGATTCACCGAAAACTTTCTTGCTAGACCAAAATCTGAGATTTTTGGGTTCATGTCAGCCTCTAACAATATATTACTGGCTTTCAGATCACGATGAACGATTTTAAGTCGAGAATCTTCATGGAGATACTGTAATCCTCGAGCAATCCCATGTATGATTTTGTACCGTATAGACCAGTCCAACAATCCTCGTGTTTCAGGATCTGTGCACATAATATGTCTATTAAATTCATGTACCCAATCTACAATTCTACATAGTGCGCACGTACATGTAAAGTTTCTATAGAACATAGAACATAGAAAATGAAATGAAGCTGTGTGTAACTATATTCTACTTCACCTGTTTCATAATGATGTTCCAGAATTTAATTTCATGTGTTTCCATGCACATTTTTCTGTTTTTATCTATAATTATACGATATTAGAAATTATGATCGAAATTTTGACATTTTTAAATTACTCATTGACCAATTAAACAAGACCTTATATGTGTATGGGGTATGATACACATCACCATCTAGAGCACGCGTGAATGACAATGTGAACACGACGAGCATCAAAGAGAAGGCTTAACCCCAAGTTCAAGCCAACTCTCAAGGGACTAGTTGTACAGGGTCGTATAAATGGGTATCAACTAGACCAAGAGCAGCATCTCGAGCAAAGGTTTAGTCAGGGCAAAGCAAAGACAGTTAAGAGAGTCAGGACCTCAAGGCCAGGCAAAATTGATCTGCCTTACCAAACTTCCAAGGAAAGACCAAACCTCCCAAACAGCATGAGTCCAAAGGAAGACCGTCAAACAAAGAGACAAAAGAAAGTAAATCGTCATCATACACGTGACAACATATGAATAGGCCAAAGTACTGAATAGTACGCCTATACATACCCCCACCTCATTTATGAGGGGACACACAATATTCACGGTACTTGCTACGCTTTCTCTTTACTTTCTCTCTCTAAGAAATACATTACACTTTTAACTTATTTGTTGACTTTGCATCGAAGCGGGTTTTCTCGGTTAAACTCAAGAGATTAGCTTATCTTTACTCTGATTCACATGACAAGGTGCATCCAGCTCTTCCCCCAGTTTCATACCCGGAACAATATGAATATGTTTTTTCTTTTATATTGTAAAATTTTTAGAAAATTCACTTCAATCGTTAATGGTGTCAAAATCCTGAAATGTGGCCTATTATGAAACGGATAGAGTATGAATATTAGATTAAGCATACCAAATAAAATCAAGTCAAGGCTCTTGTTTGGAATATATTCATATCCAAGCAACATCTCATCTGGTGTTTGGCAATATCCCAGCAACCGAACAAGATTCCGGTGCTGTAGCTTGGCAACAAACATAACCTCATTCTGAAATTGCTCTGCACCTTGAGTTGAGTCTTTGGATAGCCTCTTCACTGCTATCTCTACTCCGTTTGGTAGAGTTCCCTGTCATGGAAGTTTATGTTTAGGTATAAATAATGATGTACTCTGTATAAGCATTTTGTTTGCTCGTGCAGTATCTTAATTATAACATAAAGTTTTTATAAGATACACTACAAGAAAATATACCACTAATGACGGGTAATTCTGTCGTTAAAGTCTAATAATCATTGATTAACGACGGAATTTCTTGTCGTGAACCCGTCATTAATGGGAAATCCCGTCGTTAACCTGTCATAAAAGACATTTGTGACGTTGTTCCCGTCTTTGTTTGGTTGTTATCCCCGTCGCAAAAAAACTTTTGCGACGGGATTTTTTATCCGTTGTTATTAGGTTGTCATTAAAGATACAAATTCTTGTAGTGATAGTGCCATAGTACTCATAGAAATTCAATTTTATAACGTAGTTTTTGACAAATTTTGCCTTAACAAGATAAAGCAATTCATTATAATTCTTTGAAAACAGAAATCTTTGGCAAACACTACAAGAAATTGTACCATTAATGACGGGAAACCCTGTTGCAAAAGGCCAATAATCGTTGATTAACGACGGGATTTTCTGTCGTTGACCCGTCATAAAAGGGGGCCGTCATTAATGGAAAATTCCGTCGTTAACCCGTTGTAAAAAATATTTGCAACGGTTGTTCTCATCTTTGTTTGGTTGTTATCCCCGTTGCAAAAGTTTTTTGCGACGAAATTTTTGACCCGTTGTTATTAGGTCATCATTAAAGATACAAATTCGTATAGTGAAATTGAAGAAGTGTAACCTTGTAAACACCACCAAATGCTCCCTGGCCTAATTTGTTATCTTCAGAAAAGTTGTTTGTTGCTATCTCAAGTATTGCAACATCAATACGGAGAGACTCGACGGACATGAAACTTTCTCCAACTGTTCATCACAAATTCACAATACAAAGAACATTATAATATATTGTCTGCTTCAAAGAATAAGAGAGCATAAGTATTTTGACAAAGAGATAGTTAGGATATAGTGGTATACCATTTTTAAAATTCGTAATATGATTTTCCCGCCTAGAGTCGTTTGTTATCCTTCTCTTTGTACATAGAAAGTAGATGAGAAGAGCAACTAGAACAATCAGGATTGCGACTAGAACACCAAGGGAAATATTCAGTATATGAGATCGATCCGCCTTACTCTTTCCTGCATCAACAAAAGTGATCACCATGACATTTTTATTGCTTGGTTTTGCCTCCAAATTCGATTACAATTTGTAAGTTTACCCTCTGAATCTAAATGTTATTCCTGTTTCCTTTTTTAGTGTCCCAAAATAATCTTCTCATTTCTTTTATTTTCTTTTTTATCTCCATTTTAGTTCCTGTTATACCCTCATAAAATATTTTAAATACCGGAATTGTCCTTAATTTGTTGTGCAAAGTATTTCTTGAAATCAGAATTTTCCATTTTATATTCAACATTTTGTGTTGAATTCAAGCCACATTTATGAATACTCCTTGTTTTACTCATAAATACCGTAATATGCCCTTTGTTTTTTTAAAGTGATTTATGCTTAATCTGTGTGATTTAAACAATGTAATCTTATTGGTTTATCAATATAAAACTATGCAATCTCATTGGCTAGTTTAACTATTAATGGATTGATGAGTTGTCATTTTGATTTCTTAAAAATCAGAAAAAACAACAACTCCCCATAAAGTACAACTTACTCCTTCAATGTTGTTTATTTACTTCTCCTTAATTACCGCGTAAAATGACAAACGGGAATAATGTTGATCCTAAAGTTTTGATGATGACAAAGCAAACTCCTGACTATTGGTTAAGTTATGTTGCATAATAGGTTCCGAGATCCTTAGAGGGATAATGCTAAGTTAAGGAGATCCTGAGTTGGATAAACTAAGCAACGTGGAATATAAGCAAGTAATTGGACCATGTCAGACACTACATTGAAGATATAATCATTAAGCAAGTTTACCAAGGCGAGATCCTTAGGCGAGTTCCTAAGGCGAGATCCTCATATATTATGTGGATCCTCGATGTTCCAGAGAAGGAACAAATTGGGAAGTCTTCGAGTGAAGCTTCTAAAGGTGCAACATGAATACTACAACATATGAGTTTATGTTTAGGATTTATGTAAGTATTTAATATTGTTTATACGTAATTTGGAACAAAAGGAACCTAAGTATTTTGGTACGTTTTAAATTGAAATATATTAACTGTAATTATAAAAGAGTTTTAAGTTGGAAAATCTTTGTTAATAAATAAAATGAATTTAATTAATAAATGTAAACATAGGATTCTGTTTTCATTCTCCTTGTTTCTCAAGCAAAAGATTTTCCATGATCCTTAAAACTCTCCCACGTATTTCTGTTTAAACGTGCAAGTAGTGTTTTGATTTGGTCTCCCTGTTTCTCTCCAATTATGCCCATGTTACTGAGCAGTAACAGTTAGTGGGTAGTTGAGGAGAACATGGGTATCCAACCTTAGGTAAAACTCCTCTATAAAAGGAGATCAAGATGAGTTTTGGCTTTTCAAAACACAACTGATTTCTACAAAATATATCTTAAAGAGCTTAAACGTTTTAAAAGAATCAGTTGGCAAAATAGAGTGTTCCTTGAGTTCCTTATTATTAGCTTTATTACGTACTAGAATCTATCTATCATATTGTATTTTGGGTTTAAGGAATTGAGTGATCCTTGAGTGACTTAGAGTTAAGTCAAAGAGAGAAAGAGCGAACTTAGAGTTTAGTCAAAGAGAGAAACAGTGACTTAGAGTTAAGTCAAAGAGAAAAGGAGCGACTTAGAGTTAAGTCAGAGAGAGAAAGAGTAGCACAGTAATCGAAGGGGATTGCTGTGGGGAACTCGTGTTCGAGAGGAACTCGAGTTAAAGAGTGTATTTGTAATAGAGTTATTGCATTAATACAAAAGAGTAGTGAGGTTCTTCTTGATTAGGGTCAAGAAGGTTCCTCCGTTTTATATCTTTCTTCGCTCATTATTCTCAGTCTCTTTATTGTTTAAATTCCGCAAGAAACTTACCCAAGTTCCCAAGAAACAATTCACCCCCTCTCTTGTCAAGTGTTCCTACTGAACTATCAGTTGGTATCAAAGCAGGATCTCACAAAAATACAGGAAACCCTGTTGAGAAAAAGTTTCTGGAAAGTATGAACGCTTACGAGAAACTCGAGGAAGGTTATTCCACTCAAAGACCTCCAATGTTCAATGGAAAAGTCTACACTTACTGGAAGAACAGGATGGAGATCTATATCAAGGCAGAGAACTATCCAGTCTGGCGAGTCATAGATGAAGGAAATAATGCCCTTGGTCCAAGTATGCATTCTATGTTAAGTCTAATAAGTGCGGTTCAGTATTAATTAACAAGTTAATAATTCAGTGAGATCAAGTGAGCCGAATGCCTAGCTAGAGGCCGCTTCAGTTCAAGTGGAATTAATTATATTAATCCACAGCTTACTCTTGACTGAACCCGTAGGGTCACACAAATAGTATGTAAACGGATCAAGTATTTAATGGCATTAAATACTCCATCTATGGATATTCGGAATCGACGGATCTTGGTTTCAGTGGGAGCTGAGATCGTCACAGGCAAGAAATGAATACTCCGGAAACGATGATATTGCCGGAAACGGAAATATGGATCGTATCGGAAATATAAATATTATCCAAGCCGTAGATGTTGCCGGGAACGGAAACATGGTACGTTTCGGAAAATATTATCGGAAATGGAAATATTGCCGGAATCGGAAATATTGCCGGAAACGGAAATATTGTCAGAATCGGAAATATTATCGGAATCGGAAAATAATTCCGGAAACGGAAATATTAAATATTTGTTCGAAACGGAAATTAATTCCGGAATCGGAAATATTAAATGTTGTTCGTATCGGAAATGAATTCCGGAATCGGGAATTTAATCGGAAGCGTATCGTACGAATTAGCATCGGGCGAGGCCCGCTAGACGAAGGCCCAGCACGAAGCCAGGCCATCGCCAAGCGAGCCGCACGCAGCAACGCACGCCTCGACCAGGCCCAGCGCAAGGCCAGGCCCAGCCAAGGGCGCGCGCGCGCGCAGCACCGCACATGGGCTGTGCGCTTGTCGTGGGCCGCAAGGCCTGCGCGGGTGCACGGCTTGTACGATGCGTGTGCGGGAAATCCTAATCCTATTAGGATTCGTGCGAAGATTAAAATCCTAATCCTATTAGATTTGCTTTGTTATTTAGAGTCCTAATAAAGTTCTAATTAACAAATCCACATCCTAGTAGGATTACAATTCCTTATCCATACCTCTATAAATAAGGGCCTAGGGTCATTATTTGAAAAGACGATTCAAGTATTCAAAGTGATTTTTGAGAGAAAAAATTCAGTCATATAATTGCCTACAATAGCCGAAAATTCTAAGTACCTTAAGGGCGATTCTAGTTGGTCAAGCTTAAGGCGGATCCGGACGTGCTGTGGACTATCTACGGAGGGACGACATTTGGAGTCCTAAAGACTTGTTCTTGTTCGGTTCGGGCGCAGCTAGGGAAGGCACGCAACAAAGTGTATGCATCTAAACTATGCTAAATGATTATGTGTAAATAATTAATATGCTTTCCTGGCTTTATGGTTTTTCCGCATGATTTATGAATTGTCATATGTTTCATAACCTAACAGTGGTATCACGAGCCTCTTATTATTTTCATAATCTAAATTGCATGAACATGGTTAAATATTACAAATTTGCAAGAATTAAAAGGGGTGATTAATTTTCGTAATTGTTAATTAATTGCAAATTGCTTTTATTTAAATATACGTACGCAGTTTTTCGGCAGTTTCTTCGTTACTCATCCAAATCGAGTGATTTTTGTGTCAATTCCGCATGTAAAAGGCATTCTAAAATTTTGACAAAAAAGGTATTTTTTGGCCGAACCCAGAATTCTCAAATTCGAAGCCTAACTATGACTTTTCGGAGGTTTTAGTTTTTCGAATGCAAAATTTCGTAAATTTAAGATGTTAAATTAAATATTTGCTATTCTTGTTGATAAATCTTGAATTTTTTATTGACCTACTGTATATGTTTAACAAGTTTGAATGCCTAGCCTTGTTAATTATGCAATCTAATTTGTAATTATGATTAATTTGTTGGAAATTAGAATAATTTAGAATTAATTTGATTTTCATAATTAATTATAATTTAATTAGATACCTATGATTAAAAACCACCATAAAAATTGTAAATTTATGTTAAATTTTAAATTTTTATGACCTAGACTTGAATCCATGTTAATCGGAAATCAATTAAATAATAAATTTTCGATTTTTCGCCCTAAAATTATGAAATTAATATTATTTATTAATTTGTCATTAATTTTAAATATAAATTTTTAATTTTATGCGACTCGCTCATATAACTTGCACGCACAAAGCAATGGACGCTACGTGTTACCCTTAAGGGGTGTTGTATAGTGCGGGCATGCGACGACGAGCAAGGGAGCTCGTCGCCCATGCGGTACGAATGCAGCGAGCAAGGGCATGGTGCACGAGCACAAGGCAGCAGCCCTGCCTTGTGTCGTGGGCTGTGAGCCATGGGCGTGTGGCCAGGGGCGAGAGCAAGGCACGAGTAGTCGCGTGTGGGCAGCAAGCGTGCTGCGCCACAGCGCGCACTGCCTCGCGCAAGCATGCGGAGCCTCGCGCGCAGCGAGCGCAAGCTCGCGTGCCACGAGCGCTACGCACAGCGTCGATGGCTCGCGCGCAGAGAGCGCCAGCTCGCATACTGCTGCCTCGTGCGATGAGCGCAAGCTCGCGTGCGGGAAAGGCAGGCGCGCAGCGAGCGATGGCTCGCATGGATCGAGCGCTGGCAAGCGAGCGCAGCGAGCGATGGCTCGCGTGCATCGAGCGCTGGCGCGCGCAGCGAGCACCAGCTCGCGTGTTCGATTGATGCCTTGCGATGGTGAGCAGCAGCGATGCGACGCAGCGCATGGGCTGCGCGCACATGGCCAGCGATGGCTGTGTGCGTGTGGCCCATGGGCGTGCGTTGCGTGGGATTGTTGCGTTGCGATTAGATCGTTTTGAAATTTTAATTTGAAATTTTTAGTTTACGTAATTTTAATTAATTTTAAAATTAATAACTTAAATTATTTTCTTGGATTTTAATTTTGAATATTGTAATTATAATAAATTTTATTTATTCTAATTATTTTACTAAAATTAAAATCATGAATTAATTTAAATACGACTGAAATTAAATTAAACTTTTTGGATTCAATTATAAATTTATATGAGCTTTAAATTTTAATTAAATTTGTATGTTTCCGGTTAGACTAGAAATACATTTTTATGTTTAAAATTAGTAAAGCATATGAATTTATTGGTTTAAGTGGGAGCCCTTTTTAGTCATAAACTCTTGATTAGGTCTACAAATCCTTAAGGTTAAAACAACTTTATTAGAATTAATAAGGACTGAATAATTTGTAGATTATTGGTGCCCTTGATTAATTGCTGCAAATATTTACGTGATGCATAATGTGTTTTACTAACTAGCTATGTGGGCCATTCATGTTAATGAATGGGTGAATGGTATATATTGTATATGTACTGTTTTGCAGGTTATGAAGTGACTAGTATGGCCCAAATATGATAGAAAATATGGTCTGCGTACCATTAATTTGAATGTAATTGGTCTAAAGTACCAAAGTTGTTTTTCAATTCAAATATGGTCTGCGTACCATCAAATAGTTGTAATTAGTTTTAATTATAACTTATCCTATTTGAAGAAAATGGTGCCTCCCACGGAGATTTTCAAGACGGACTTTGAAGTTGAAGCTTCAAGATGAAGTCGGGCCATACTAGATCACATTTATCTTATGCATGCTTTAAGTTATTTATTGCTTTAAATATGTCTTAATTATGCATGAGATTGTGGCTTGATTATGTTGCATGATTAAGGATTTTAGTTCACTTAAAATCTAACCAACATAGTAAGAGCCTTAAGTTCCAAACTTAAAAATTGAGTTAAAAGGTGCCATGCCAAAATATACACTTGCTTGGATATCCTTTACATCAATCTAGTAATAGTTTTCGCTCAGCGAGGTGTTACTTATTGGTCCTAAAGGGGCAAGGTACACAAATAATTGTGAGTACATGTTAGTTTTGGTGAAACTCAACGATATAAGTAAGGAGTCCTTTTATGTCGTGGCAAAATCGATAGGTTTACCTAATAAGTTCTTAGACGTACCTATCAACCAAGAATAGTTTCTAGACTATTAGCAAAAGGCTTTTGCTTACCTAAGATGTTTTAGGATTAAGTCGACAAACTGTGCTTAGTTCTTCAATGATTTTAGGGTCTTGGAATCATTTTATTCACACCTGCCGGAACACATAATTCGAATAAAATGCTAATGACTTGTTAAATTGCATGATTGCTTTCATTTTCAAGTTATTATTCATGATAAATGTTTAGACTTTGCATGCTTCAATGTATGTTTTAATTATTGTTTATAATTAAATATCTTGCACTGCAATAAATCCTTTTAGAAAGGTAACAGTAAATTTCCTCGATTGGTAGTGAATCCAAGAACGATTCACGGAAATGAGAGAAAGTGAGCAATTTAAAATGTACGTTTCTTATAGCGACTTTTATGGTTGTTTTCGAACATCAAAGTCGAATGGCAAACCAATTGGTGCTTGTGAATTCAAAATACACTGTAGTTTTGAGATCATAAAGCATTGAGTTTAATACGCTCAGCTTTACCAATGGTTAACAACCTAATATCTTTGTCCATTTAATTCTCGAATGAGTCTAGTCCCTAGACATTCGAATAGATCGATGCTTAGAGAACTTTAGAAGCTTCTGGTAAGATCATCTAGTTGAAACTTAATATTCAACATAAATTAAATGGTAAGAACCTTGTTGGGGTGACATTGGACATGTCTAACAAAGTATAAAAGTCAACACTAGAGAATTCAATTCTTAAGACTATAAGAAAAGGTACAAGAAATAGGAAAACAAAGGAACAAATGAAAGGAATTTACGATTCCGGTTCTACCTATAAGTTTATGTTTAAAGAGAAGTGACCTAGCAATCAAACTTCCTTGGTATCATATACCGCTTGAGGTTCTTACTTCGGTAATAACTCAAACAATGGAAGCTAGGATACACTAATGACCTACAAGTGGGAAATGAAGCATGGCAATGCTACATTAGTTGTAGGGTCATCTAGTTTGTTTTAAGTCCTTTCAAAGGCTGGAACTTAATGGCTATTTTGTTCCATAATCAGCATACCTAAATTTCTGTTTTCAAACACAGAAAGACTCACATTCAAGAAAAACAAAAACAATGTTTGTTTGTTTATTTGAATGAAATGGTCAATTACGGGTTGAGTCAATATGCTTGATTAAAACAAACAACTCTTTAACAATAAAAACTTTACTAGGTTCAAAACAACCCCTTGATTTGAGTTCCACTAATCTTTGGCATTGTTGCTTAGACCATATCAACAAGTTAACATTCAAAAGCTCTATTGTGATGGACTTTTGAAAGTTGATTGATTTCTAGATCAATTCAAGACAAGCTAGTCTTACTTGTTGAAAGTAACAAAAGATATGAACTATTGTTAGAACGCCTAGACAATAGAGTTCAAAGCTAAAGAAAGATTTTATGACTTTATTGTTTCACATGGATTTGAGTGAATATAGGTTTATTTACTCAAATGTGATATAAGTTGAATCTGTTTGGCTAGTTCAAAGATTCAGAAGTATAAAATCCACTTGGCAAGAAATCATAAAGATCTAGGTTAGATCATGATTACTTGAGACCAAATAGGATCATCAATGATTGTGTGTTGTAATTTCACAATCTAGGTCCATAAGATATGGCATATCTTAGTTGGAATAATCGAAGTCAATTAGTACTTGATTCGATTAATGATGAATCATAAAGACTTTTCCTATAATTTCTAAAACAAAATGCTCAACTACCACCAAACTAAACCAAATTCGTCAAAGCTATTGAAAAGTAATTTCAGAATAACTTTTCATAAAATATATCTAGAGAGTTGCAAAACTCAGTGGGAGCTTAGTGTTTGTCATTCGACAAACTAAGGCCCAAGTATAGATATATGTTTCATTATGATTTATTCAAATGAGATACAAGGGTATTTTTTCTACCACGAATTTTTGAGAACATAATGTTTGTTTGCTCGAAATAATGTCCTTTTGGAGATTCGTTTCCAAAATGACAAGTAGGAGAAAATAGACCTCGAAAGTCTTCGAGGCGAACAACAAACATAAACGGACATTCTGGAGGCTTTTCGAAGTGCTTCAGAAAATCCGAACTTATTCTGTAAGGACTTTACAAGTGGCTTTAAAGAATAGACATCTCTTAGAAGACTTTACAAGTGCTTCAAGGAGAACAGAATATTCAAAGGACTTTCAAGTGGCTATTGATATTCTATTGTTTGATGTTCTATACCCAAGTAGGCATAGAATTCAAGTCACTGAAACTATGAGATTCTTCTATTAGATAGTGAAGAAACATAGAGATCAGGTCAATGAAACTATGAGATTCTTCTATTAAATAGTGAAGAAACCTACAACTTGCAGTCAAACTATTATCATATAGATTAATGAGTTTGTGACTTGTAAGAAAGCTATGACGAAATATAGATTCCCTAAAATGGTTAGAGGCCATATATAGACTATATGTTTAATTGGTTAAAGGCCATAAAACATACTCAATGTTTTGATGACAAAATTGAAATTTTGTTGATTTGCAAGAATAGTTTCACACCTATTGGTTGCAAGTTTGTTTTAAGGATAAAAACCATCAAACATGGAATTGTGTTCACACACAAAGCTAGATTAGTTGCTAAAGGTTACAAGCAAATTCATGGCATGGATTGCGTTGAAACCTCATGCATAATCGTAATACACAAGTCTATAAATTCAAGCAATGATTGCATATTGGTACATATAGCAATTGGATGACAAAACGTATTCCTCAATCAAATGTTGGAAATAACTATGTACATGGTATGTCATAGGATTTGTGGATCCAAAATAAATGCTTGAAAAGGAAAGCTAGCTTATAAAATCTAAGTACATATTTAAGCAAGCAATTGGGAATTGGAATTGTATTTTAGTGAAGCTAATAAGTATTTTAGTTTCATAAAATGTACATGATTCTTATAGATTTATAAGAAGTTTAGTGGGAGTACGTAAAAACTTAATTGGTCCTATGTGTATCACACACATATCTCTCTATTGTGAAATAACATTCAAATACTAATGACTTAGATTTGAGATTATTCATCAATGATGGACCAAGGCGAAACTTAGTACATACTGGGTATTAAGATCTATTTACAAAGATCTTATATTAATATTTTGGATTAAGTAATGGCATTTACTAAATCAAACACGAAAGACTCCATTGGAGATATTCGACCCATGTGAATAAATCTAAGTAAAAGATGTTTGAACTATGTATAAGCATTTACTAAGTTAAACATCAAAGGATCTAAGTAAGGTTCTTAACCTATATTATATGTCAAAGAATCTAGCTGAATTTAGTATCTACCGAAACTAGAATGAGCTAAAGTTACATGAATAGAATTCAATTGGAATTATTCTGCAAAAGAATTTATCATGTATGATATAATATGAGGATCGCCAAAAACGTATCGTATGACTCTAGGCATGACGAACATATACCAATCTCTATTGATCTAAGTGAAGATCAACTAGATTGAGATCAAGAAAAACTTATGTTACTTGAAAAGGTACATAGGAATAGTTCTTGATTCAAGGAAATAAAGATATATGCTAAATATTGATGCTACACGCATAAACACTGGCAAAGGATCAAGCAAGACCCTTTGGAGTTAACCATTGATAAGGACGAGCTATAGAGCATCGTGTTTTGAAATGGCAACATGGATTGGAGACCATGAGTTGTTGCGTGGGAAATTAAAATAATAATTTCTATGTTCTAAGATATAGTTGGAGAGTCTTCCACATATCTATGAACTGCTTGGATAGGTAAATCCAAACAAAGCATCACTAGCAACCTATACAGTTGAAGTAAAAGTAATTATTGCCTAAGAAGCAATAAAACAGGGTTGTTTAAAGTTCTTCACTGAACTTGGGTAGATCACCTATCTGCTGGCTTGATGGTTCTTCATTGAAAAATGCGTAGAACCACTCTTGAAGCAAGAAAAACGTCTGCTAACTTGATGGTTCTTCATTGCAAAATGAGTAAAACCACCATCAAAGTAAGAAAGACTAGATCACATAATAAACAAACTCGAAAAGATCTTATCATCATATCTCGAAGAACATTCGATGAAAAGGATATTAAGATTGGCAAAGCATGATAACTAAACCTATGCAACAAGTGAGAAGCAACACTCACATTGTAGCACTGGAAATCAAGCATAGCTTTGAATTCCATGAACTGTTTTAAAGATGGGTTTTGAGGCCCATGGTTCTTAAACAATGGGGTTGAACATTTATCATATATGAAATGTATTTTCATATTCCATTTAATCTTGGTTTAGTATTAAATGATGAGTCCCTTCAATTAGACGAAATATTCAAGATAGACTGTCAGGACCAGTCCTGTGACTAAGAAATGTCTATCAAGTGAACTTGAATGTCAAAAGTTGAGAATGGTCCCTGGTCGGAGTTTTCTATAAAATTGGACGCATAGAAAATGTTAGACGACTAGAATGCAAGATGACTAGTAGTTCTGTTTCTTGAACTATGTGGACATGGCAATGTCATAATCATTTGCATAGATACTTACTTTGGGAAGACTAGTATCGGACAAGACCTATGAAACTTTACTGTAAGAGATGAAAATCTGTCATAAGTAAATTTCATTAAAATTATTAGACACTAAATCCTCAATACCTGAGTGATTTGAGATTACTTGTTTGAGAACTGGTTGCTTTGACGTTGACCAACCGTCGCACCGTAAAAGGAGGCTATAAAGGCAACGCTCAGGTAATCACCTATCAAACGAAGTCTAATCTCAAGATCGCAAGATTGGGATTGTCCTCCCATAAATCGGGATGAGATGCTTAAAAGTTGTACAAGGCCACTCGGAGAGCTAGAAACTGTGAAATGCATGGCCGTGCTCGGATGAATCATAGGCTATGATTATCTGTCTATTTGATCAGTTGAACTCTGAAACCGAGGAACACCTCTGGACATAATAAGGATGACAACTCTTACCTTATGTTCAAGAGCAAGCATCGAGCGACAAAGGAATTAGGAAATGCACACTTGTCCCTAAGGACAAGTGGGAGACTGAAGGAAATAATGCCCTTGGTCCAAGTATGCATTCTATGTTAAGTCTAATAAGTGCGGTTCAGTATTAATTAACAAGTTAATAATTCAGTGAGATCAAGTGAGCTGAATGCCTAGCTAGAGGCCGCTTCAGTTCAAGTGGAATTAATTATATTAATCCACAGCTTACTCTTGACTGAACCCGTAGAGTCACACAAATAGTACGTAAACGAATCAAGTATTTAATGGCATTAAATACTCCATCTCTGGATATTCGGAATTGACGGATCTTGGTTTCAGTGGGAGCTGAGATCGTCACAGGCAAGAAATGAATACTCCGGAAACGATGATATTGTCGGAAACGGAAATATGGATCGTATCGGAAATATAAATATTATCCAAGTCGTAGATGTTGCCGGAAACGGAAACATGGTACGTATCGGAAAATATTATCGGAAATGGAAATATTGCCGGAATCGGAAATATTGCCGGAAACGGAAATATTGTCAGAATCGGAAATATTATCGGAAACGGAAATATTAAATATTTGTTCGAAACGGAAATTAATTCCGGAATCGGAAATATTAAATGTTGTTCGTATCGGAAATGAATTCCGGAATCGGGAATTTAATCGGAAGCGTATCGTACGAATTAGCATCGGACGAGGCCCGCTAGACGAAGGCCCAACACGAAGCCAGGCCATCGCCCAGCGAGCCGCAAGCAGCAACGCACGCCTCTACCAGGCCCAGCGCAAGGCCAGGCCTAACCAAGGGCGCGCGCGCGCGCAGCACCGCGCATGGGCTGTGCGCTTGTCGTGGGCCGCAAGGCCTGCGCGGGTGCACGGCTTGTACGATGCGTGTGCGGGAAATCCTAATCCTATTAGGATTCGTGCGAAGATTAAAATCCTAATCCTATTAGATTTGCTTTGTTATTTAGAGTCCTAATAAAGTTCTAATTAACAAATCCACATCCTAGTAGGATTACAATTCCTTATCCATACCTCTATAAATAAGGGCCTAGGGTCATTATTTGAAAAGACGATTCAAGTATTCATAGTGATTTTTGAGAGCAAAAATTCAGTCATATAATTGCCTACAATAGCCGAAAATTCTAAGTACCTTAAGGGCGATTCTAGTTGGTCAAGCTTAAGGCGGATCCGGACGTGCTGTGGACTATCTACGGAGGGACGACATTTGGAGTCCTAAAGACTTGTTCTTGTTCGGTTCGGGCGCAGCAAGGGAAGGCACGCAACAAAGTGTATGCATCTAAACTATGCTAAATGATTATGTGTAAATAATATTCTTTCCTGGCTTTATGGTTTTTCCGCATGATTTATGAATTGTCATATGTTTCATAACCTAACAATAGAAGCTGGCAATTTCGAGGTAACAACGACCAATGCTCAAAATGAGGTAGTTCCTAAACCTATGTATGAATTTGCTTAGGAAGATTTTGAGAAATTTGAAATCAATGCAATGGCTGTGAAAATCCTGCATTGCGGCCTTGGATCTTACGAACATAACAGAGTTATGGGGTGCAAGAGCGCAAAGCAAATTTGGGATCTCCTTCAAATAACTCATGAAGGAACTAATGAGATCAAACGTTCAAAAATTGATTTATTAATGTCTAAGTATGAACGTTTCGAAATGCAAACAAGAGAAACAATACAGGAAATGTTTACACGTTTCACTAACATTACTAATGAGCTAGTTTCTCTTGGAAGAATCATTCCCTCTGATGAACAGGTTAGGAAGATCCTAAGGAGCATGCCACAGGATGATAGATGGACAACCAAGGTCACGGCACTGTTTGAAACAAAGGACTTCACCAAATTCAACGTTGAACAATTGGCGGGATCCTTGATGACTCACGAATTACATCTACGAGCAGCTGTTCCTGAGAACCGAGGCCTTGCTCTCAAGGCTGAGGAACACGAGGCCTCAGAACCCGATGAAGATGAGGTTGCTACGTTGGTCAGAAGAATAAAAAGATTTTACAGGAACTCTAAACCTGGAAATCTAAGAGGAAGGAACTCAATGAGAAAACCAAGCAGTTCCAAGTCTGACCAAGGATGTTTCAAGTGCGGTGATTCTGACCATCAAATCAAAGACTGCCCTCAGTGGAAAAATGAAAAAGGGAAAGGCAAGGGAAAGGATCAATACAAGGAAAGATTCAACAAATCCACCTTTGCCAAGCCCAACTTCAAGAAGGCAATGATCGAAGCTTGGGAAGAAGCCACTGACTCGGAAGAAGATGAGGATCAACCAGTAGAAACAGCAAACCTTTGTCTTATGGCAAAGATTGATGAATCAACCCAAGATCCATCAAGTGAAGTAAGTTCCTCAACTCTTCAATCTTTGTCTGTAAATAAATTAGTGGAATTATTGATAGAAACTCTAGACAATTTTAAAAAGCTTAGCGTAATAAAGGCTCAAAGTGACAAGGCAATGGAACTTAGCAAAGAACACATAACCTACCTCAATAATGTTAAATCTGATGTACATGGTAGGTTCTTTCAGTTGCCTGACAGGAACACCTCTCTTAAAGACTCTTTTGAAAGAGTTAAAATTGTATATATTATATATGTTTGATGAAGCTGACAATCTTGATGAAGTTCAGGAACAGGAAGATTTCGAAATTGGTTTAATTCGTTTTACAGATAATGATGAGGAAATCTCTCCTGGAAGACAGCAAAATGAAATAGCAGATCCACAAACACGAGAAACTACCACTAACCAAGAAGTTCCTGTAAAAAGAAATCCAAGAGATCCTGAGGAACCAGAAACTGCTGATCCTGAGGAACCAGAAACTGCTGATCCTGAGGAACCGGAAGAAGATCAAGAAACTTCTAATGGAGAGGATCTATTGGAAGTTATAGTTCAATAGGAACAAGGATCTCAGGAAAAAGAAGGAACTGAGGAGACCTTAGATGTTCCAGTGGCACAATTTCAACCTAAGCCCTGGAAACAACAAAGTTCTCACCCAATGGATCTGATCATCAGTGAAATTAGGAAAGGAACTCAAACAAGGTCTCAACTAAGGAACTTCTGTGCTTTTCATGCGTTTCTCTCCACAATCAAACCAAGGAACCACACTGAAGCATTGGAAGATGCTGATTGGATCACTGCCATGCAAGATGAGTTAAATGAGTTCCAAAGAAACAAGGTGTGTCATCTGAAACCCAAACCAAAGAATCAGAAGGTCATAGGTTTGAAGTGGGTGTTCAGGAACAAGCTCGATGAACATGCAACAATCATCAGGAACAAGGCAAGGTTAGTAGTAAAAGGCTACAATCAACAGGAAGGTATTGATTTCGAAGAAACTTGTGCACCTGTTGCTAGATTAAAAGCTATTCGTATATTAATTGTTTTTGCAGCCTTTATGGGATTCAAGATGTATCATATGGACGTCAAATGTGCTTTCTTAAATGATTTTCTTAAAGAAGACGTTTATGTGGAACAAACCCCCAATTTTGAGAATCCCGAATTTTCGAACCACATCTATAAGCGTGACAAAGCTCTCTATGGGTTAAAGCAGGCTCCTAGATCGTGGTACGAGAGATTATCCAAGTTTCTTTTACAAAATGATTTTAAACGAGGAAGAATTGATAAAATTCTATTTTTAAAATCAAAAGGATCTAACTCACTAGTTGTACAAATATACATTAATAATTTACTGTTTGGTACAACTAATGAATGTTTTTGCAAGAATCTTGCAAAGTAAACAAGCAGAGAGAAGCACGGGAAAATGAGATTGGACATCGGGATGATCAAGATAAGATAAGTAAGCAGGACAGT
Source organism: Spinacia oleracea (assembly GCF_020520425.1). Taxonomy (NCBI): domain Eukaryota; kingdom Viridiplantae; phylum Streptophyta; class Magnoliopsida; order Caryophyllales; family Amaranthaceae; genus Spinacia; species Spinacia oleracea. The sequence goes on along the minus strand of NC_079492.1, from coordinate 10,406,777 downwards.
TCCTCGTCACAAGGTATGACTTTTATAGATTTATGCATAACTACTGTATACCATTATAAATACATGTGCGTAAAGCATAACTGAAGTTTACCATTGTTAAGGAACAACCAAAAAATTACAATTAAAATTTGTATTTAATTAGTCAGTAATATGAGATACGTGATTCAAATAGTTCTACCAAAATAGGAGGATCATGGATATATTCTTTTTGTTACAATTTTTTTTCCATCTTTTATTTTTCCACAAATTACTTTTATTTTTTTATTTCTTTTTATATATCCATATTTTTATTTATTTATTCCATTAAATTTTATTTTTTCCAAAATTAAAAGCTAATGGATCACACCTATGGATCTCTCATACCCAAATCCACCACAAATTCAAAACTCATCAATTTCACCACCAGAATCCCTAAAAATAACAAATCCCCAATTTCAAACCCTAAAATTCAAAAACCTCCAAATTAAAACACCAACCACCATCACCGGCGGCCCTAGTTAGCCAGCCATGACCTATGGCCTCGCCCATGGTGACCCAGTGGCCGGTCTCGTCCCCCTCTCTCAGCCGCGCACGGTCGTTGTTCCCTACGTCATGCCAGCCACCCTAAATAGCACCACAATGAGACGCGGGCCACCAGCGACGGCGACCCACGTCCCCTCGTTGGTGGTTGTCGCTTCCCGTAACCCAGCCGCGAAGGCTGCATCTAACCAAGCGGCGCCGGTAACCCACAAACCCACACCTGATTCCGCCCAGCCACCACCATCCCTTGTCCCATTACTTCCCGACCCGACCTCAAACAACCAATCCAGCCCCGACCCGTCAGAGACCGAACAACCCAGCCCCAAAAACCCGAAGAAAAAAAAACCCAGAAAAAGAATAAGGGGCAATGCTCGTTCTCAGGGGGAAAGTACAACAAATCGTGTACCTTCGGTTGATGATGTAAATTTGGTGAAGAGGTTTGCAATTGATATTGAGGAACTTATGGGTTATGATGTAAATATTAAAGGGAAGACGTTGTTTTATTTCTCCAAAAAAAAAGTATGAAAGGGTTAAAAAGTGGTTCCTAAGGTGAACAGTCCTCTGTTGTTTGTTGATACATCTTTTGATAATGAGGATATTGATGAGAAAGTGGAAGAATTAAAGGAAGCAGTAGAAATTGAGAAAAGATGTGGATCGATATGAAGTTGTGAAAGGACCAACCTACACTTGCTACATACCAAAACCATCCTCCCTGATCCTAGCTGTGTTACATTATGCTTTTGATTTTTTTTTGGAACTTTTTATTTTATTTTTTATATTCTTTTTGGTATGTAACCCTCTGTTGGGAAACATAACGATTTTTATTCTTTTATTTATGTGGAACTCCTAAAAGATCGTATCTCTAAAAACTTGGCTTGTTAATTATCATGTTTTATATTCGAATTTAGTACGATGGAACTTAACTTTGAGGCTAACTTAGTTTGCCAACCGTTGATCGGAGGGCGCTATAATCGGTATATATTAGTACTGTATTTTTCTAATTTATGTTAATGTCAACAGGGGGAAATGAATGCAAACTTAACTTAAATTGATCACTTGAGTCCGTCTCACTACTCTCTTCTCGATGTAAGTTTATAAAATTTTATTTCTCGTTTTTAATTTTATTTTCGTTTATTAAAATTAATTTCAATTTTCATTAATTTCATTTAGGAAGTTTAGATTAATTTTTATAAAAATACGTTATTTAATTTATTGCTTTATATTTATGCTAATTGATTATTGTTACATTTAGTGAAAGTTTGCTTTTGTTGTCATCACCAAAAAGGGAGAATATTGTTGACCCTAAAGTTTTGATGATGACAAAGCAAACTCCTGACTATTGGTTAAGTTATGTTGCATAATAGGTTACGAGATCCTTAGAGGGATAATGCTAAGTTAAGGAGATCCCGAGTTGGATAAACTAAGCAACGTGGAATATAAGCAAGTAATTGATCCATGCCAGACACTACATTGAAGATATAATCATTAAGCAAGTTTACAAAGGCGATATCCATAGGCGAGTTCCTAAGGCGAGATCCTCATATATTATGTGGATCCTCGATGTTCCAGAGAAGGAACAAATTGGGAAGTCTTCGAGTGAAGCTTCTAAAGGTGCAACATGAAAACTACAACATATGAGCTTATGTTTAGGATTTATGTAAGTATTTAATATTGTTTATACGTAATTTGGAACAAAAGGAACCTAAGTATTTTGGTACGTTTTAAATTGAAATATATTAACTGTAATTATAAAAGTGTTTTAAGTTGGAAAATCTTTGTTAATAAATAAAATGAATTTAATTAATAAATGTAAACATAGGATTCTGTTTTCATTCTCCTTGTTTCTCAAGCAAAAGATTTTCCATGATCCTTAAAACTCTCCCACGTTTTTCTGTTTAAACGTGCAAGTAGTGTTTTGATTTGGTCTCCCTGTTTCTCTCCAATTATGCCCATGTTACTGAGCAGTAACAGTTAGTGGGTAGTTGAGGAGAACATGGGTATCCAACCTTAGGTAAAACTCCTCTATAAAAGGAGATGAATTTTGGATTTTCAAAACACAACTGATTTCTACAAAATCTATCTTAAAGAGCTTAAACGTTTTAAAAGAATCAGTTGGCAAAATAGAGTGTTCCTTGAGTTCCTTATTATTATAAGCTTTATTACGTACTAGAATCTATCTATCATATTGTATTTTGGGTTTAAGGAATTGAGTGATCCTTGAGTGACTTAGAGTTAAGTCAAAGAGAGAAAGAGCGACTAAGAGTTTAGTCAAAGAGAGAAACAATGACTTAGAGTTAAGTCAAAGAGAAAAGGAGCGACTTAGAGTTAAGTCAGAGAGAGAAAGAGTAGCACAGTAATCGAAGGGGATTGCTGTGGGGAACTCGTGTTCGAGAGGAACTCGAGTTAAAGAGTGTATTTGTAATAGAGTTATTGCATTAATACAAAAAAGTAGTGAGGTTCTTCTTAATTAGGGTCAAGAAGGTTCCTCCGTTTTATATCTTTTTTCGCTCATTATTCTCAGTCTCTTTATTGTTTAAATTCCGCAAGAAACTTACCCAAGTTCCCAAGAAACAATTCACCCCTCCTCTTGTCAAGTGTTCCTACTGAACTATCAAATAACATTTAGATTCGGAGGAAGGAGTATATTTAGTGTCGGGACAACAACAACGTCATGATTACCGTATCTGTTCAATTTTGTTAATTTATCATTTTTCTATTTTTCAACTACGCCTTTTACCCCTACATAAACTTTTGGCTCCACATAGACTATATTCTGCAGGTCATTGACTCATTTCACGCACGTTAAATAACACGGAGTAAATATGATTAGAGTTGTTTGGCAAACGTATTAAATGTAGAACTTAAGATCTTAATTAAATGAACGTACTTAAATTGAGATGTTATTTTAAGTAATGTATAAATTTCATGTCTTTAGATTTATATGAAATATATTCCTAATACATTATTTAATACAAATATACAACCATTTAAAAAGTTTACCTACATAAAATAAAAGGATAAATTGTTTTTTACCACCTAAAAAAATCAAAAAATAGTTTTTTATCACCTAAAAAACTAAAACTTGTATTTTACCACCTAAAAAAATTTTAAAAATTGTTTTTTACCACCTGAAAAATGAAAAAATAGATGAAAATGTTATGTAGGGGGTCACAATAACGGTAATACTTCTAGTATGTTCTATTCTTCCACAATTTCATGTATTTAACTCTATTTTCTTCCCCCGCTTCCTTATTTTCAATTAATTTACATAATTTTTCACAACCATTAATTTATAAAATTGACAAAATTTAATGGAAGTAAATAGCGAAGGGTGAAAGAGTTAAAGAAAATCACACAAGGAATGTATAAAATTGGAGGAAACTTGAATTAGGTAGCCATACATAAAGGTTTCATCTATTTTTTCGTTTTTTAGGTGGTAAAAAACAAGTTTTAATTATTTTTTAGGTGGTAAAATACAAGTTTTAATTTTTTAGGTGGTAAAAAACAATTTTTCGATTTTTGTAGGTGGTAAAAAATAATTTGTCCAAAATAAAAATTATGTTTTACAAAGTTAATTAGTCACCCCAAAGTCCCCAATCACCACCTCAATGATGTTGCACTCTGTCTTGGGAATTATTCCGTACTATTAATTCTATAATTACTCTCATACTACCTTCGTTTCAAAATTATATTTACCCTTTTTCGTTTTACCCTGTTTTATAAGTTTTTTACACTTTGTTTTATTATATTTTTGGACATGAAATTTAATTATCCTTCTTACCCTCATAATATTTTCAATTTTCACTCTTTTTCTTTTACTTTATTCATTTTTTCCTTATATCCACCCACCTTTTTACACATTTCTTTTTATTTTATCCATATTTTATTATATTCAATTAACTTTTCTACTTTTGTCTTAGGCCATGTTCTTTTGGACTTTAATGCAGTTACATTCAGTTCAGTTCGGTTCAGTTCAGTTCCATTCAGTTTAGTTTAGTTCAGTTCATTTCAGTTCAGTTCAGCTTTATTCAGTTCAATTCAGTTCAGTTCAAAAGAACGGATTCATCTTTCCTTGTAATTATTTTTATTCTTGATATTGCAATTAAAATTGACAATTATTACTTATACTTATATAAATTATTATTATCACTTAAATATTACTCCCTCCATTTCTTTTTGATGTATCCATTTGGAATCTCGTGTGGTTTTTAAGAAAATTGGAATATTAGTTTGTATGAGTATAAGTGTAATGATTGGGTGTAAGAGATTATAATAAATAAAGGAGTGAGAAAATAATAAAAAAAAATAAGGTAAGAGAGAGAAGTGATAATGATGGGTGATAAAGGAGGTGAGAGAGTGGGTATATGGAGAAGGGAAAAGAATTAAATATTATGGGTGGGGAAAATTAGGTGGGAATATGGGTAGAATATTTAGGTATTTTGGTAATTAGATAGAAATTTAAGGTTATTTTAGAATAAAATGTATGTCCAAAAATAGAATAGATTCTAAATGGATACAACAATATGAAACGCTTAAAATGAAAACGGATACAACAAAAAGAAACGGAGGGAGTACTATTATTATATTAATATTATATGTAATTATTGTTATTAATAAATAATTATGATTATTGTAGTTATTATTTATTATTATGAGTATTGTTATAAATATTAATTATTAATTATTAATTATTAATTATTAATTATTAATTATTAATTATTAATTATTAATTATTAATTATTAATTATTAATTATTAATTATTAATTATTAATTATTAATTATTAATTATTAATTATTAATTATTAATTATTAATTATTAATTATTAATTATTAATTATTAATTATTAATTATTAATTATTTATTATTAATTATTAATTATTAATTATTAATTATTAATTATTAATTATTAATTATTAATTATTAATTATTAATTATTAATTATTAATTATTAATTATTAATTATTAATTATTAATTATTAATTATTAATTATTAATTATTAATTATTAATTATCAATTATCAATTATTAATTATTAATTATCAATTATCAATTATTAATTATTAATTATTAATTATCAAAAATTGTGTCCTAGGCCCGCCTCACGACCCACGACTTGGTGCACGTGTCGGGCCGTGTTTTTCGTGCCGGGTCGGGTTGAGCCATGCTCGACCCACAACCATATTTACTATTATGTACGTATGGCATTGGCTTGACCGACACAAGTACGATACAGTCCACAACAAAAAAACACGGCGCGACACGAACACAAAAAGAACGGCCTGAAGCGATTGTGAAGTAGCTAGTGAGCTGGGCTCGGGCTATAGATTTTTTGGAAAAGGTACCGTAAAAGTTAAATTGTGAGAATTAGCCTCTTGTGAAGTTTTGACACGACCGACCCTACACGAAATAAGTGGACTCAGCAAGGACCGGGTCCAAGACATAAAGTTCGGTACCCTACATGACCCACATTCATCTTTAATATGTACGTAGCCTCTCAACTGTTGTTGATTTTGACAAACTACTTTCCTAACCAAAACAAAAACATTAAAAGCAATTGAATAAGTTTGTACCTGGATTAGTCATAGTAATCGGGGAGCTTGATGAGGTAGGAGCTGGTGGTTTAGGGACTAAATCGTCGTAGAATTGTACTCGACCATATCTCAATTGACAACTTGGAAAGAAGATTCCAATTGCTACACTATTGTTGAAGTTAGCAATAAACATGATCCTCAACGCTATATGAAGACAATTATTGCAGTCACGCCCACTTAAATCAGGGGTGCACTGAGCCAAGCAATACACAGTTTCGTACGACGACCATCGCGCACGCCTCGTAGCAAAATGTCCCGAAGATGTAGATAGGGCAGCTTGATCAATAACCTTGTCCATTTCACTTGCCAATACTGGAGAAAACTGGCTATAATTTGAAACACCGATGGAACTATGTTTATAGTCATGTACAGACATATCGAGTAAGGAGAAAATGGAAGATTTGGAATATCTTAACATACATTCAAGATACCATACAATCGCTTCTTTCTTTAAGGGGCAAACTTGTACAATCTTTTGTGTAGCTTCCTTAATACACTGCCTGCATATCTCCAGGCTTACGTCTTCTCGGCATTGATAGAGGCCATACACTTTGTCAGGGTCATCTCCAATAGTGGAATTATAGAACTTTTGAGTTGAGGTTTTGGAGGAGAGGTCGGAGAAAAGGAGATTGAGGTTTTTCTGATATACGCTATTTATGGTGTAATTAGCAACGGACACAGAACAAGCTTCATCCGAAAAGTTTATGCCTGTGGCAACTCTAATGAGTTGCCACAGGCTTACCATTAGTGAGGCGAAAGAAATAAACAGAGTTTTCCCCATGGGAGAAGAGGAGAGAGTACTTGAAAATGAATATCAAGTTTAATTGTATTAGTTCTCAACAAAAGATATTTAATCAACCTCCTCCACAAAAATGTTATACTAGTATCTTTAACAGGACGTTTTGAACTTATTAGAAGACCTAACTAGTCAACTACCTATACAGGTAAGTCTACTTGTACGACAGGGTATGTAAATTACTCAAAAGCCATTACCAAGTGGACAAGTAGGTACAAAATCGTCTGCATGCAAACAAATCTACGTGTATATATGTGAGTCGGTCATTGATTAATTTTTGCAGAAAAATAAATATATAAGTTGGTAGGGTTGGATGAGAACTCAACTTGAAAGGCAGAAGTAGAGGTGTCCGAAGCTGACCCGACTTCGAAAAACCAACTGTTTTGAACTCTAATCGAACTGGTTTGACCCGGAAAATTCAGGACCCAAACCAGATCTGTAACCGATTTTACTTTACACGACACCCGTTTCACCCGATCAGAACTCCGCCCGTAACTAGTTTGATCCAACCCGAACTCCACTTGTCGCCGGTTAGATTCCACCCAAACTCCACCCGACACCGATTTGACTCGACCTGAATTTCACCGGACACCGATTTGACCCGGTAAATATCTAATTTGACCCGATTTGGTTTGACCCTAACTGTCACTAGTACAAAAAAGGGATATTGCTTCGAGCCTAAAAGGGGTTATTGATTCGTATTATGTGCGAAGCATATAGACTCGATGCAATTGAAGGCATTCAATTGCTTCGCACAAGTGCGAAGCATTTAAGACTCCTATTGCATTGCACTTACCAATATTTCGAAGCATTTGATCGTAGCAACTATTAAAACGTACTAGCAATTGCTTCGCGCCTATCAATTGTTCGAAGCATTAAAAGTTCTAATTGCTTCGAACTTATGAATTATTCAAATCAATTGATTTAAGTAATTGCTTTGGTCTCAATCGTAAGCCCGAAGCAATATATGCAACTTTTCTATTTTTAAAAAATATTCCACAAAGAGGGAATAACACCTCCATTTACAACGAGGCAATCTAGTATACCACACATCCCATCATCTATCTCCAAAGCGCTTCATTTTGTACCAATAATAAGCAATTAAAATCAAAAAAAAAAAATCAACTATCATAAAATATTGCCCATGACCAATACAAAATCATTAACCATTCAAAATCCATAAAATCATCCTAAAACGACATCTGTTACAAGTTGTCCAAAACATCAAAATATTTCAAAACAAATAAAACTGCAATGGAAGATAAGCTTTAACAGTTACAAGTAAATATCTTCTAATAATAGTAGCTTTTAATTCTAACAAAATACTATACTTCAGGAGAATACAAAGTCCAAAAAGTATAGAGCCCAACAAGTTAAAACTTCACGAATTTGCCCATTAGTATAAGGTTTAGTCACCTTAAAATCCTGGAAAGAGAAAAAAAACAATGTTAACATATATAATATCTATAGAGATCATTAACTTAAATTTATTTAAAAAAATTCGTACCTTGAATAGATTTTCACTTCCACTATATGAGTGGACTATGTCATACATGAACCTTGAAGTAAAATACCCGCACTCAGTACCCCCATCCTGTTGAGCACACTAGAGAAAACCAATTTAATATTTCATAGGTCAACAAGTCATCACTTAAATTAAATTTCCAAAAAAGAAATGATAAAAACTGTAGATATTTACCACAGCAGCACCCCATTGTAATTGTGGACCTTTACTTTTCCCACCATATGCCTTGTAAGTTTCGAAAGCACTGTTCAATTATCATTATTCACAAATATTATGAGATAATTGTACAAATTAATCAATTTATAGATAAATGTTGAAAAAATAAATATGAACTTACCTATCCAATACCACTCTTATTGCTAGGCTGCGTTTCTTCTTAATTGAATCAAATACGTGAACCGTATTTATGGTAGGGTAAATCACAAGAAGCACCCAATGATTGCTACATGTTTAAAGAACCAATGAACAAAATTAGCTATTGTTTATATGATAAAGGAAATCCTATAATAATAAGAATGTCAATAGCGTGTGAAATAATATTTACCACTCGTACTGGTTCTGCGAGTAGAATCATTCTAGTCTGAATCCAACCTCTATTGTGAATATTTCCTTTTCTTTACATTTATAGTGGGCTTCATCAGTGGAATAGGGCTATTACTGGTTCTGCGAGTTCCCTTTGCAAATGTTTTAGCTCTAATTTACTTTCTAAAGCATACTACGGGGACTTATGTGCAGGGTTAGCAGAACAGTGACAAAAAAACTTCTGATGCACGTTGGATGTGATGTCTTGGCTGTAGCGTCTAGTGAGGAATGTTTGTTAGCTATCTCCCGAGAATACAGGGTGGTATTACTTGATTTGTCTATGCCGATTTGATGGCTTTGAAGTTGCTGTTCAAATAAGAAAAGGGTTCTCAAAGCGTCATGAAAGGCGTTAATTGTAGCACTCAATGGGAGTGCGGACAGGTTGACCCGAGAAAATTATGTCAGGGTTGGTATGGATGGTTGCGTATTGAAACCTATATCTGTTGATAAAATGAGAAGTGTTTTATCTGAGCTCCTAGAAAGACGAACTGTGTTTGAGCCGCTCTAGGTATTTGTAGAACACATGGTTCAGTGATATAAAGGAAGGGAGAAACATAGATTATTCTAGGCATGACAAGATAGTGCTGCCAAATTTCTCTCTTGTTTTTACTTTCTTTAATTTTTCTTTGTAACCAATCGGGTGACTGGAGGTGTTGGTGTCTGACATTCAGTTCCAGGTGTTCATTCAATGTATATACCATAGTGTTGAGAATATCACAAAACATTCAATGTATATACCATAGTGTTGAGAATAGCACAGAACTACAGAAGAGGCAGTTATCAAGCAATGCTAATTAAACAGATATAGAATAGCACTTTTAACAGATTGCCACAGGGGAGCTAAAATTGACAATTCTGTGGCAATTTTGCGGCTTTTTTTTAATATTTATTTTGGACAATCATTGGTAATTACAGTAGTTAACTACCAAATGTATGATATTACTCAAGTGTACATAAAATTTCAAGCTGCAGGAAGGGCTTCAACTAAACTGAGATCAATGGTGGTGAGCTTTTGGTGTTAACTTTATCAAAGCTTGGCTCGAGATGTACTACCTAAGAAGCCTAGGCCAAACATGAGGCCTGATTAGTGATTACACTTGTTCTGCCTTTTATTAGAGTTTCTATTTTTGACAACTTAGTTTATTTGAAAAGAATATACTTCGTATTTATTTTGATGTCAAAAATATTACTCCAACAACAAATATATTTCTTTTGATGTAAAAATAATACTCCAACAAATCTATATCTATCAAGAGTAGGTGTTAAGATTATCTTACTTCTGATGATATGGGGCTAGGATCTTTTGATTGTTTTCGGAAGCTGCTTTCATTACCCTTGCCATGTATTCACATGCTTCATCTATGTTCTCCGAACTTGCCAACAATGTAGTTGCTGAAATCAATTGCGGACACATGAATGTGATTGAGTCAACACTCAAGTTCTTGCATTTTTCGTGTAAGGCCCTAAACATATTGCACAAGAAAAAATAACCATTAGATATTAAAGTCCAGTTTTTATAACTATAACATAAAGCTATTAAAATTTAATAAAGAAGTTTAAGATATCTGACCTGATGAATATTTGTATGGTTGATATATTTAACCAAGCCCCGCTGAGAAGTTGGACAACATCCTCCTTTGAGATATAGCTAGAAAAATTTTCCTTGTATCCGAATACCTCAGCATCTAATTGAAAAGATATGGATTCCACACCAGGGGGCAGATCAGTAAGAATATTAGCGAGTCGTTTGCATGACTCACTCAAATGCTTCATTACACTATGTGAAACAAGCGGCGTCCTTTCCATAGTGAACTCAACAGTGTTTTGAGTATCAACAATTTTTTCCTTATCCCGCTTGTCCTGTTAAGAAACGCACAATTTAATTAGGGAAATTTCCATTAGTACACTCCTACTATTGACTTTTACCAATAGTACACTCACTTCTAATTATATTGCCAATGGTACACTTAAACTATTTAGTTTCTTATTATCCTTACTATTTTCATTAAGTAGCTTAACTATAGTTAATTATTAGAAAATAAAAAAACAAATAAAAACCTAAAAAGTTGATGAACGAGAAACCTAGACACGTTTTCTTCCTCCCTGTACTCCTCTCTTCTTCCCCTGTCATCTAAAAACCTAGAAAAATTCTACAAGGTCTACACTTCTCTTTGGAATTGTAATCTTTAACAGCAAAATTGTTGGGAAATTATTCAACTTGACCTCAATTGGTGAATCAGTTTTTGGGGCAATTTTGTTGCCACTTTGATCGAGTATATAATTGAAGCGATCATTGACGGTGGAACAAGGAGGTGTGTTAATTACTCACTTTAATTCAAAAATTCTTTAAATTTGGTTATTATCTGTAACTTTGCACCTTCTATGTGATCAATTTCAATTTGTAACTTGATTCCCGGTTGTTAATTAGGTTTTGCAATTTCACTCTGTTTAAGCGTTGATAACAAATACTCCTTATGATATATGAATCATGTCTCAAGCAAGATACTACTGATGTTGCTTGAAGGTAATTTTGCTAATTCCATTTACGACACTTTTGATTATTACTAAAGCTCCTTATAAAAGGAACACATCAAGAAAAGGATTTTAAATCATGGAATTAGCAAAATAGATACTCGAATGATGAATGACTGATGTAACAATAATGTAAACGCATATAATAAACCATTAATAATCAGTAACAATTTTTGCAAAGGCCACATTCTAATACCATACTAATAACGTAATAGTAGAATATTAGGATTATACTAACATTTGTAGTTTAAGACTAGTCTAACTCTTATCTTAACAGTAGCCAACATCCATCTGATTGTCTCTTGCCAGCTCCATATTTTCATTCAGTTTATTGTTTGCTCTTGTATTAGCTACTCTGGGTTAACATGGGTATGCCAATCGGTTTTGAATTGTGTTATAAAACCATGAAACTATAAGATTGTCAGGACATTGTTTCCGGTATGTGTATAAAAGCTTGAGTTGTATTGATTGAGCAATGCTCATATTTATAGTACAAGAGTTGACGCAAGACAATCCTAAAACAATTAGGTATTGAACTCTAATGAATCCTATATAATAATACTACTGCCTACGTAACTTTAATCTAGGCTAACTAAACCACTAAGACTTAGGAATAGTAATATTAGTTAACCTCTAACTCTAAAACTTGTTCAGTTGCATTGGAATTATAATTATACCATAATTCTGCAACAGTATCTCTTAGGTAAGTGAATTTATGCTTGAGATAAAGTCCCAAATCCAGGAAAAAAAATCTGGTGTTTGACTATATGTGTGACAGTACCTATTTCAGGAAAGATAGGATGCAAACCCCTTATCTGAACTATCCCACCAATACAAACTCTCAATTACTTTGCCATATAGTAAACAAAGAAATTGGAATTCTAATTTAGAGTTGACCTTGAATGAGCCAACAAAACATATACATATACAAGTATACTACACCACCAAGGTCATTAACTTCTCTTTCCAGGTTGGTAGAAAAATAAATTTAGACACCTGATACATGTATATATTCTGCCAATACTTCACAGAATTCTCACATTCATAACCCCAGATAATTCTTCAATCTTACAGGATGGTGTGATTTATTTGATTAGCACCCATCTCTTAATGGAAGCAAACATATGAAATTATATGCAAAAACTGCTCATGCTCCATAAAATAATTTGGGGTTGCCTAAGAAACTAAAAACAGTGGCAATTATCTTTTTGTTTGCTATACTGATACATGATTTTCAATTTTTTTTTTTTTTTTTGCAGAATGGATAATGATGGTAGAGTTTAAATAAATAAATCATACTCTATACCTGTACCTTCAACTTCATAGACGAATCAGGCTCCACAACGATATCACTACTAACAGCAACATTAATCGCTAACGGTTGGTCGCTACTCATCTTGCGTCGCGGAACAAACTCCTAATAAGAGGTCAAATTGTCATCATTTATGCTTCGAGATTAATATTAAAATTACATGAAATTAGAATATTAAACAAATTACCTTGTCCCCTATAATCAATTTTCTAGGCCATTGGACGAAACTTTTTACGGCTCCCCCAACATCCTTCATCTCTAAGTTGGGTACAGGTAGAGGTGCAGTTTCATAGCCAGGAACACATGAGTTCACACTAACTTTCAAATAACCAGGCTTCATTGCAGAATGGTGTACTACATCTTCAGCATTGAACGGATATGCTACACCCCTAGCCACGACTACTAATTGTTGGGAATCATCAAGTTGGCACAGACGACATGCTAAAGGACTCTAAAACATTATTCGACACCCAGCATTAGTAAAGTACTAAAGTACAGTAAAATACTATAGTGAATTTACGAATAATTTAATATACATATAATATATACTTTGTCCTTGACTAATGTCACTTTAACCAATTAGAAAAATATCATTTACAGCAATGACAACAGAAAAGGAGAAGTGCAACTTAGATCATACCTTCAACTCCGCAAATGGGTCAGAATTAGGCTCTAGCTCCACAGAAGGTGAGTTGCTACGACTCCGCGTAGTGGTTGTAGTGGTTGTGGTCTTTCCAATCTCCATCCCAACCGGCAATTTTAGACCTAATTTTGTCACCAAGTTAATGAATTTTTCCTCAACTACGGCCTCCATTTTCTTTTCCATCATAGCTATAGTTTCCTTTCGCACTTGCTCTATTTTAGCCTCAAAATCGCCTTCAATCTTTTTTAGTTCGGCTTGTGAGAAATGATCATATTCTCCATTATTTCGAACCGGTTTCCCCCAATATGCTTGATGGCCGATTGTTCCTCCAACTGCAACCACACGTCCACGACGGTCTTTCTTTCCAAGGGAACGGGATAAGACATCATCTTGCCTATGTGGAGTCCAAATTCCTTGCTCGACTTCCTGAACCTCCTTGTCCTATTGACAAACACATGCATTTATTAAAGAATTACAAAAACACATTTTTTAGCAAGAAATAAATATATTAATCGACGAACAAAAGTGTATGTACAAAGGAAAAACTACCGCAACTTACTATTTTTTCACCAACCAGGCGTGCTTCATCTTTAGGGAAAACATATTCTCCTTTTTCGTTTTTCTTTTGCCGGCCAAAAATCCAATTTAGATGTCGTTTTCTCATGGTTGAATCTGTACTTCCGACTGAAGGGTATCTTCCTTCAACCTCCCATTCAGTTTCCTTCTGTGAATAGCTTTTTTGCCCCATAAAATGAGGATGCAGATTGTGCGACTGACTCTTCCGTGCCTTCTCGCTTATTTCCTATTAGAAAAGAAGAAATTAGTATGGCAGATTGTATATAAGTGTAGATGATTGAACATGATGAAGATTAGTGGGCAAGGTTGTTGGTGCATCTAATTACCGAATGCATAACAGTGTAATCATAATATATCATGCATTGAATTGTGTTTTACCTTAAATGTATCGGTGGTCTTAGCTGCAACAAATTGCTGCCATATTTCTTCAGTGATGGCTTCATATACAAGGTAAGGTGGTTTGGCATTAGGCGAGATTTTTCTTGTCTTTGTGATATGTCCACTTACCAACTTAGCTTTCCAATCCCTAAACCGGTCACTCAAGTGTGCCATTACATACTTTTTCTTCAGTGGATTGTTGTCAATATGATACATAGTCTACATGGTAAAACAATAATAATTAGACAATCATTAGTAGAAAACTTTCCACTAGTCATGTAATTGGATGATGCATATAATGTAACAGTTGATCTATTCTTACCTTAATGTAATCCCAAAGGGTGTCTTGAAGACCTTGAGGTACCTCTTCCCATTTGTTTGTCAAAATACTGATCTTAGTATGCACTGTCTTCCCAATTTGTTGCCTATAGTCCTTCAACCAATGACCAGTTGGTCGATTAAATGAATCCCATTCTAGGAATTTTGGCACATTAGGGGACTTTAACCCTTTTACTTCACCTCGATACCTTTTAGTGCCTTTTTGAGAAATATCATGCTCCGTCTCAGTTGGATGCTCATAACACAAGGGATCATTGTCCCTAGACATCCCATCATTATACAAGTCTTCTATATCCTCCATGCATAAAGACCTGCATTATTAAAAGAAAAAATAAATCATTAGAACAATGCCCGACTTTTTAGGAGTTATCCTCCATGCATAAAGTTTCGTGATTCTAGCTATTCAACTTGCTCATTTGAGGGTTTTTAAATATTGTGTGCAAGTTTCGTGAACTATGCTGATTATATGTGTTCATTGGTTGTTAATTGATGTAATTAGTTTCCTTTGTTCGCATCCTTCTAATTTTCAATAATTTTAATTCAACTATGCTGATTTTGTTGCTGATGTTATACTTGATAGAATGCCAGCAATATCCAGCTTCAGAAAAACGCTTAATTGTTCTAATTCTTTGTTAATTTGATGGGATTTTTCTGGGTTTTTTCAGGGAGGAAGGAAATAAAATTATGCCGCGATATAAGGATGAACCTCTTGATGTTCGTGTATATACCGTCTGTGGTGAATCAAAGTTCGTATTTTTTTTGTTTAAATTACTTTCTTCTGGGTAGATTTTTTATTTAATTTTGCAGTTTTAGTTTAAATTTGAAGAAATTTCCCTCAACGTTTGCCTGATTTATTAATTATAGGAAATATCCAATTCCTTTTAGTAATTGGAATTGGTGGTTTTATTTCAGTTTTAGGGTTTTAATTCCAATTAGTAATTATCTCTTATTTTTAATTTTCTGGGTTTTATTTCAGTTTTAGGGTTTTATTTCCAATTCCAATTTTTTTTATTCAGTTTTAGGGTTGATTTCTTTAGTTTCATCCCTTTCAGCTATTATACTTTTGTCCATGTAATTCATAACCATCACCGCTGCACGGCTAGAAACACAAACAAATAGTCTGATTAAATCAATAATCAGACACTATGCGCAATTGTGTACTTTCTTCAGCTAATGCATTGTTACATTTAGTTATGATTTTACATTGTTTAGTTAAGCTTAGTGCCTGTCAATGTTCCATGGCTTCTTGCTCTTCATTACGTTGCCCTTTGGCTTGCCCTTGACTACTTTCTGCTTGATCTTTTGATTATCCAGGGATGAACAACAATTTGGTCCAAAATGGAGCTCCACAAGGTGGTGCAGGAATGAGTATGGTTGGGTTGGGAGGAGGTGGGGCACTTGGTGTTCCTGATGTATCTCCTGCAGCTTTGTCATCTGATGGTCGTGGAAGGAGCAATGGGGATTGATCTTATGTTTCACCAGTTCCATATAAGTTTGAAGGTGGTCTTAGAGGGAGAAAAGGAATTCATGTTGTTGACAAAGTTGTTGAAAGGAGGCCGAGGAGAATGATAAAAAATAGAGAATCTGCTGCAAGGTTCTGAGCACAAAAACAGGTTTTACATATTGTCCTTTTCTTCTTTGCTTTACTATCATTTTAAAGACTGCTATGTTTTGCTTGCTTGGTTATATTTTTATTTATTTATGGTGTATCTTTAAGCTTTAAATGCAAGATATTCATGTTAAGGCTGATTGGTTAAACATTGGATGGAGTAGTTTGCAAGCATATTGCAGTTATCATAGTCCAACTTTGTATTATTATTCTCATATTAAGAGAAATTAATAGAATTTTAATTGAAATACTAATAGATTAAATTGTGTCTGTTTATGAAGATGTTATAGTTTGACATGAATCCTACGATCACTGTTTTTGGTATGTCAGTCTTTCCCTTCCCCGCTTCTTTTAACTTTTGAATGATTCTTTGATCATGTTTATGAATTTTGTGTTGGGAATTTGAATATAGTCTGTCTGGATGATTTGGTTAATTATATTTAGTGTTTGGAAAAGTGTTGAAGGTTGTGTGTCTGGAGTATTTTTGTTGTAGAATTCGAGTAGGATCACTTATTCACGTTTGTATATTGTTTTGAAATTATACGAATCTGTCTGATTTTGTTTCTTTATTTTGTTTAATGTCGATGATCTCAATGAGATTTTAGATTTCTTAGTCATTGATTTGTTTTTAGTATGACTTTTGAAAAATAGTTAAGTGTTGCAATTAGATGGGCTGCTGTGGAATTTAAAATGAGTCAATGATAAACAGAAGGAAAGATAAACAGAGGGAAAGATCTGCTTGAAGTATAACTTAGTACATATATCTTTCCAGTAAGTCGGAAATGTAAACGGGCTTGCAGAGATGAAACACTCCCTTCCTACAATGAAAAATTCGAAATATATCCAAAAGGTTGTACAATTGATGACTATCTCCTTTTCTACTCATACAATGATACAGAGCCAAAACATCTATCATAGATGTTGATACATATGAAGTAAAAGGACTCAATTTCTGATGCTTATTCAACAACTTAGTCAATTCATGAAGTACCTCCATAAATCCAGTCAAATCAGTAAAGTGAACTGATTCACTTAAAATTTTGAACATATAATGCGTGCAGTCTTAAATAAAATCAAAAGATTAAATTGTGTCTGTTTATGCAGATGTTATAGTTGGTTGCTTACCTTGATATCCATCCTCAAATTTAATTATTGTACACCATTTTATATGCTTAATTTCTTTACTTTGACATTATAGTTTAGATTTCACTTCTCTAAAGGCACAATTAATTGAGTACAGGCTGGTAGCTTCTGCATCTGCCTTGCTGTTTTCAGATTGCATTCAGCTTTTCTTTTGGTCTTTTATGGACTAGGCTGCTGTTTGTTTGTTCTGGTGTATGCAGGGGGTTTGGACACCTCTGCTTCTGGTTGTAATTGTAGCTGTTACTTTCTCTACAGGCTGCTGCTATGGATCCTGTTACTTATGCAGGATGGTTCTATTGCTCTTGCAGTGTGGTTTGCAGGCACCTTCTCCGTGTTTCTGGTGTGCAGGCTCGCTCTGCGTGCTTCCTGTTTGTTGTGCCTTTGCTTTGAGTTTCCGTTAGGCTGGTTTGGTTATGCCGCTTGCCTCTGTGCAGGTTGGATGCTAATTTGCTGCTTTGTATTTTGTTTTGTTGAGGGTGCGGTTGTGCTCCCTTAACTGGTGTTTGTTGCTTCTATGGTTGGATTTTGATTATTTTCTACGTTTTGGTAATAAAGTTCGCTGTTTTACCCAAAAATACAAGGATGATGTATAATTTTTCTTTAGATGAACTTTGTGAACAATATTTGTGGCATATTATTTTTGGTGATTAGTTGCAATTACACAATTTAAAGTTCTTATATTATCTCGCACGCATCGCGTGCATATAAGACTAGTACTAAAAAATCAAAGACCATACATAATAGTAAACATGTAATTCAAAATCATTTGGATTTTTCAACCCATAAGCCTTCACAATGATCAGAACGCATATAATTTGCATCAAATGCATCTTCCCCGTTTGACTTAGGTAAGCCATTTGATAACGGCGGGTCCTCATCAAATTGATCATACTCTTCTTCGTCCTCCACATCACCAATACCAAGAATTCTTCTCTTTCCTTGAACAACAATAGACTTTTTTTTATCTTTGGGGTCAACAATGTAAAATACTTGCTTAACTTGTGATGCCATGATGAAAGGCTCATTTTGATGACCCAAACGCTTAAAATCAACTTGTGTATATCCATCCTCAACTCTTCGCACACCACGCCCATTGTCAACCCACTTGCATCGAAATAGAGGGATTCTAAATTTGGTGTAGTCAAGCTCCCAAATATCTTCAATCACCCCGTAGTATGGCATAGTTACTTCTAGAGGGCTAGTATCTTTAGCATTAGCGTACTCTATTGATGATGCAACCACACTTACACCACTATTTTGATTAACAGACTTGGCATCTTGGCGCTCCGTATAGAATGTATACCCATTGATATCATAACCTTCATATGAGTCAACTAGAAGCTCAGGACCATATGCAAGCCACTTAATCATTTCACAAACTACTTTTGGAGTTTTAGTGCGTTGAGACATAACCTTGACTTGGAACCATGCTATAAAAGTGTCATTGTGCTCCTTAGCTAACCACTGATCATCTTTCAAAGGATTCTTCTCCTTCAAATAAGCCATGTGATCATCTATATAGGGTTGAACCTTAGAAAGATGTTGTAGTACGTACAAATGAGCCTTAGCCTTCATCTTACGATCCACCACGATCCTTTTATGGCCAATTATACCATGACCTTCTAGCCTCTCTTCGTGGCGAGACTTCGAAAGTCCAACCGGTTCTAGCCCTGCTAGGTATTGAGCAACAAACCCCATAATCTCTTCAGCAATTGTGCCTTCAATAATACTACCTTCGGGATAGTATCGATTCCGGACTTTATCTTGTAAAGTGCCCAAATGTCTCTCAAACGGATACATGTTCCTCGCCCACACTGGACCACAAATCTTGATTTCTCGAACGAGATGCACGACCACATGTACCATGATATCAAAGAATGAAGGTGGAAAATACATTTCAAACTGACACAATGTGACGATAACTTCTGATTGCAGATCATCCAAAGTCGAAGGATCAATCTCCTTACTACATATAGCATTGAAAAAGAAACAAAGCCTCGTAATGGCATTCCTCACGTGCTTTGGCAATATCCCTCGGATCGCAATTGGAAGAAATTGTTGCATCATAACGTGGCAATCATGAGACTTCATACCCACCATTTTCAATTCGTTCTTGGACACGAGTCTTTTTATGTTGGACGAGTATCCAGATGGAACCTTTATGCCACGCAAACACTCAAAAAAACTTATTTTCTCATTCTTAGACATAGTGTAGCATGCTGGAGGAAGATATTTTCCTTTTTCCTTATCTTCAGGCGCCAGCTCTGGACGGATCTTCAATTTTTGCATGTCTTTCCTAACATTTTCACCATCCTTTGTCTTTCCCGTTATATTAAGCAATGTCCCAATAATACTTTCAAAAACATTTTTTTCAACGTGCATAAAATCGAGACAGTGCCTGACCTCTAAATGCCTCCAATACGGGAGATCCCAAAACGGGGACTTCTTCTTATAAAGGGCTCCTTTTACAGCCTTGTAAGGCTTTCCATAGACTGTGTTGATATCTTTGACCCGCTCGTACACCTCGCTTCCAGTAAGAGGAGGACGGGCAACTCGAACCTCTGTTTTCCCATTGAACGGTTTTTTCTTCTTTCGATAAGGGTGATCAAGAGGTAACAACCTACGAGTATGCCAATATATGTTCTTCTTACAATGTTCTAAGTACTCTCCCACCATATCATCTTCACAAATCGGACATGCTTTTGCTCCCTTGTTAATATAACCCGATAAGTTTCCGTATGCCGGAAAGTCATTCACAGTACAAAATATCATAGCACACAAAGTAAAGTTTGTTTCAGTGTAAGAGTCAAACACGGGAACACCTTCATTCCATAGCACTTTCAAATCATCAATAAGTGGTGCTAAGTAAACATCAATATCATTTCCCGGCTGTTTTGGCCCTGATATCAAAAGGGACAACATGATGTATTTTCGCTTCATACAAAGCCAAGGAGGGAGGTTATATATGGATAAAAGAACCGGCCAAGTGCTGTGTTGAGTACTAAGTGTGCCAAAAGGGTTCATTCCATCCGTGCAAAGACCGAGCCTTAAATTTCTCATTTCCTTACCGAAATCATCGAACTTCTCATCAAAATTCTTCCATTGTGGAGAATCGGCGGGATGTCTAAGATATTCATCTTTCTTTCTCCCTTCTTCGTGCCACCTTAAATTCTTTGCTTCCTTCTTATTCGCAAACAAACGTTTAAATCTTGGTATTATCGGAAGATACCACAACACCTTTGCCGGAGGTCCTTTCTCATCTGGTGTACCATCCACTTTCTTCCGCTTGTAGCGCGATAACCCACATCTTGGACACTTGTGGAGATCTTGATACTCTTTCCGATACAATATACAATCATTCGGACATGCATGTATCTTTTGGTACTCAATACCCATAGGACAAAGCATCTTTTTTGCTCGATAGTTAGATATCGGAATTTCATTCCCTTCCGGAAACATATCTTTCAAATCTTCCAATAGAGAAGTGAAACTCTGATCACACCAGTTGTATTTTGCTTTCTTATTATACAGCTTCAACATAGCAGATAAGATGCTGTACTTAGAGCAACCAGGATACAATGGCTTACTCGCGGCACTCGATAAAGTCTCATACATACTAGGTTGATCATTGAGATAGTCTTCTACATCCTGCATCATCTCATTTATCTCATCATCCTCAACGTAGTCCAGCTCATCATTATCCATATCATCGCTACCATTATCGTCATCATGGATATCATTATCACCTCCGAAGTTGCTTCCTGAGTGCCCATAGTTAATATTGCACTCCCCATGGTTAACACTCTCACCATGCCATATCCACCTTGTATAGTTCAACCTAAAGCCACGACGAACTAAATGTTCCCTAATCTGATCAACATTACGAAACCTCCTAGAACAATCACAATTAGAACAAGGGCAAAGTATTGACTCGTCACCATTCTTCAACTGATACGCAACTGCACATGCGATGAACTCCTCAACCCCTAGAATGTATTGATTCGTAGTTCTTGAACCGTACATCCAATTGCGATCCATTTCTAACAACTAGAGGCAAACACAACAACCATATTAAACAGGCCCGACTATTAAGAGGCCTATCCGGAGAGGCCTATCCGGACCTACATCACAGGGCCCAATTATTTGGGCCCTAATTGGGCCCTAAAAAAATTTGTTGCAGTTTAATACAAAGGAAACGATTCTATTTCCTGAGTAATTACTCGTCCCTTGTGAAAAGACTACCCCATTACCAAAAATTTCAAGTTCTCAGTTTCTCACCGATTAATTGCTTAGTTATCTCTTCCATAAAAATCCTCTAGTCCATCAATTATGTTCATAATTTGACTAAAACTTGCATTTGCTAAACTAGCTTCACAAATACAAACTCAAAACTGATTCTAATCATGTAGGACTATTTATAGTTTCATAGTTGATGCAACAAGGAATAAAAGGGAATTTGTTCAAACAAGTTACATATATAGACAAAGACAATTAGACAACTACTAGTATTAGTTTGAAATTTTTGACATCTTATAGTAGGTGGTCCAAAAAACCTCCTTGTGCACTCGTACTTAATCAAATTCAACATAGGAGCTAAATAAGCCTTACTTTGCAACAAAACACAGGGGGGGGGGGGAATTTGAAATAATTGAAAATGGACATAAAATGAAGAATTTGAATTAATTGACCAATGGAACACCAATTTATAGTGTTGAAAGTGATTAAATATAGAAATTAACCATTTTTCAATTTCGACAAGCCAATCATTGAAATATATTCAAGTTCACTAACAACAAGAAATCAAAACTATAGGTCTGAAACTCGATGATAATCCAAAAAAATTACATACAAATATATACCCATGCAAAAAAAAATGGCATTAAAGAAAGAGATCAAAGAAAATAAAAATGTTACCTTAATCAACAAAGAATATATATCTGCTACTACTAGTCACCAACACCTAAAACAAGAAGAAGAAAAAAACAACAAAAAGAACCCATTAATTAATATTCAAAATTTGAAAAAATAAACAAAAACGACATGAAATTAATATCTTTAAAGGGTGCCCATACACGGGACGAAGTTAATTTTTTGTTGAAACATTAATTAAATGGTTTGGGCAAGTGGTTAAGATAAGGACAAATTATTTTTACCACCTTTTTTTCACCAAGTTAATTTGTAGTTAAGTTCAAAATTTGGTTCGAAAATGTGGAATTTTACCCTAAATATGACATAGAATGACCCAATTAGCCTTAAATATGGAATAATTGATTAGAACGAGTCTTAGAAAGTTATAACTATGCATATGAGACATGTAATAAGTTTGAAAACAATCCTTAGGTTGTTTAGTTCAAATTTGGGTTCGAAAACGCCATTTTAGCCTAAATATGACCAAGAATGATCCAATTGGCCTTAAATGGGGAATAATAGATTAGTACGAGTCTTAGAAAGTTATAACTATGCATATTAAACGTGTAATAAGTTTGAAAACATTTCTTAGGTTCTTTATTTCAAAGTTGGGTTCGAAATTTGCCTAAATATGACCTAGAACGACCCTATTACCCTTAAATGTAGAATAATAGATTGGAAAGAGTCTTAGAAAGTTATAACTATGCATGTTAAACGTGTAATAAGTTTGAAAACATTCCTAAGGTTCTTTAGTTCAAAGTTAGGTTCGAAAATGTCATTTTTGCCTAAATATGTACTAGAACGACTCAATTAGCCTTAAATGTGGAATAATAGATTGGAAAGAGTCCTATAAAGTTATAAATATGCATATTAAACGTATAATAAGTTTGAAAACATTCCTTAGGTTGTTTAGTTAAAAGTTGGGTTCGAAAATGTCAATTTTGCCTAAATATGACCTAGAACGACCCTATTAGCCTTAAATGTGGAATAATAGATTGGAAAGAGCCTTAGAAAGTTATAACTATGCATATTAAACGTGTAATAAGTTTGAAAACATTCCTTAGGTTCTTTATTTCAAAGTTGGGTCGAAAACGCCATTTTAGCCTAAATATGTACTAGAACGACCCAATTAGCCTTAAATGTGGAATAATAGATTATTACGAGTCTTAGAAAGTTATAATTATGCATATTAAAAGTGTAATAAGTTTGAAAACATTCCTTAGGTTCTTTAGTACAAAGTTGGGTCGAAAACGCCATTTTAGCCTTAGAGGGGGAATTCTTAGAGAATGTGCTGAGAATTACAACCAAGATGCTCAACTGTTTAATTCTAAGCTATCTGATGAACTTGATTCTTTTCACTCAAAAGCTTCCAAACCCAAAAATTGTTTATACTGACATCTACACCCCTTTGTTTGATATGTACTGTATCATTTATGTTCCTTCAATAAGAGAATGAAATTAGTAGTTTCTGTAAGTCTGTAACTACGTACCATGAATGCAAGAGTTGAATATTAATCTATTGTTGATCAGAACTGTGCAGATCAGTGCACGGAACTGATCAGTTCTGAACAAAACTGTGCACTGATCTGCATAGAACTGATCTGAGCTGTGCAGATCAGTGCACAGTTCTGATCAGAACTGATCAGTTCTGTGCACTGATTTGCAATGTTCTGATCTGAGCTGTGCAGATCAGTGCACAGAATTGATCAGTTCTTATCAGAACTGTGCACTGATCTGTGTTAGGTTATGATACATATGACAACTCATAAATCATGCGGAAAAACCATAAACCCAGGAAAACATATTATTTACACATAATCATTTAGCATAGATTAGATGCATACTCTTTGTTGCGTGCCTTCCCTAGCTGCGCCCGAACCGAACAAGAACAAGTCTTTAGGACTCCAAGTGTCGTCCCTCCGTAGATAGTCCACAGCACGTCCGGATCCGCCTTAAGATTGACCAACTAGAATCGCCCTTAAGGTACTATTATTTTCGGCACTTTATAGGCAAATGTGTGACTGAATTTTTCTCTCTCAAAAACTCACTTTGAATACTTTGAAACTTGTGTTATAAATTGTGAGCCCTAGCCTCATATTTATAGCGGTATGGAAAGGGAATCGAAATCC
Organism: Spinacia oleracea; assembly: GCF_020520425.1. Classification (NCBI taxonomy): domain Eukaryota; kingdom Viridiplantae; phylum Streptophyta; class Magnoliopsida; order Caryophyllales; family Amaranthaceae; genus Spinacia; species Spinacia oleracea. The sequence goes on along the minus strand of NC_079492.1, from coordinate 10,382,193 downwards.
TATTCAGATACAAATTAATTAAACCTAGAATCCTATAAGAACTCTAATTTAATTAATTTATCAAATAGAATTAGGAATTTAATCATTAACCGAACTCTGCATGTTTTAGGAAACGTGCACGAACACAAAAACTTGCACACACACGCACGGCAGCCACGATGGGCCCCATGCGTGCGCGCGAGCAGCAGCCCAGTCAGCGCCCGCGCGCGCTGCGCGCTGCGCGTGCTGTGCGCGCTGTGCGCGCTGTGTGCTGCGCGTGCTGTGCGCGCTGTGCGCGCTGCGCGCTGCGCGCAGCCTGCTGGGCCTGGCCTTGCGCTGGGCCTGGCCTTGCGCTGGGCCTGGCGTGGCTGTTTGTGCGGCGCGCTTGGCTTGCTGGGCGATGGCCTGGCTTCGTGCTGGGCCTCGTCCGGCAGGCCTCGTCCGATGCTTATTCGTACGATGCGCTTCCGATTAAATTTTCCGATTCCGGAATTCATTTCCGATACGAACAATATTTAATATTTCCGATTCCGGAATTAATTTCCGTTTCAAACAAATATTTAATATTTCCGTTTCCGGAATTATTTTCCGATTCCGGTAATATTTCCGATTCTGACAATATTTCCGTTTCCGGCAATATTTCCGATTCTGGAAATATTTCCATTTCCGATAATATTTTCCGACACGTACCATGTTTCCGTTTCCGGCAACATCTACGACTTGGATAATATTTATATTTCCGATACGATCCATATTTCCGTTTCCGGCAATATCATCGTTTCCGGAGTATTCATTCCTTGCCTGTGATGATCTTAGCTCCCACTGAAACCAAGATCCGTCGGTTCCGAATATTCATAGATGGAGTATTTAATGCTATTAAATACTTGATCCGTTTACGTACTATTTGTGTGACCCTACGGGTTCAGTCAAGAGTAAGTTGTGGATTAATATCATTAATTCCACTTGAACTGAAGCGGCCTCTAGCTAGGCATTCAGCTCACTTGATCTCACTGAATTATTAACTTGTTAATTAATACTGAACCGCATTTATTAGACTTAACATAGAATGCATACTTGGACCAAGGGCATTATTTCCTTCAGTCTCCCACTTGTCCTTAGGGACAAGTGTGCATTTCCTAATTCCTTTGTCACTCGATGCTTGCTCTTGAACATAAGGTAAGAGTTGTCATCCTTATTATGTCCAGAGGTGTTCCTCGGTTTCAGAGTTCAACTGATCAAATAAACAGATAATCATAGCCTATGATTCATCCGAGCACGGCCATGCATTTCACAGTTTCTAGCTCTCCGAGTGGCCTTGTACAACTTTTAAGCATCTCATCCCGATTTATGGGAGGACAATCCCAATCTTGCGATCTTGAGATTAGACTTCGTTTGATAGGTGATTACCTGAGCGTTGCCTTTATAGCCTCCTTTTACGGTGCGACGGTTGGTCAACGTCAAAGCAACCAGTTCTCAAACAAGTAATCTTCAAATCACTCAGGTATTGAGGATTTAGTGTCTAATAATTTAATGAAATTTACTTATGACAGACTTTCATCTCTTACAGTAAAGTTTCATAGGTCTCGTCCGATACTAGTCTTCCCAAAGTAAGTATCTACGCAAATGATTATGACATTGCCATGTCCACATAGTTCAAGAAACAGAACTACTAGTCATCTTGCATTCTAATCGTCTAACGTTTTCTATGCGTCCAATTTTATAGAAAACTCCGATTAGGGACCATTTTCAACCTTTGACATTCAAGTTCACTTGATAGACATTTCTTAGTCACAGGACTGGTCCTGACAGTCTATCTTGAATATATCGTCAAATTGAAGGGACTCATCATTTAATAAACCACAAATTAAATGGAAAAATGAATTCTTTTCATTTATTGTGAATGATTAACCAATAATGTTTTACAAAGATTTAAACTCTAAAACTTTAAAACATTAAACAGAGACATCAAAGCCATTCTCCAATATGCTTGATTCCCATAGCTGCAGTGTGCGAGTTGTGCTTCGCCTGCGGCAGAGGTTTAGTTAATGGATCTGATATGTTGTCATCAGTTCCAATTTTGCTTATCTCGACTTCTTTTCTTTCAACGAACTCTCGTAGAAGGTGAAATCTACGAAGTACATGCTTGACTCTCTGGTGGTGTCTAGGCTCTTTTGCCTGTGCAATAGCTCCGTTATTATCACAATACAGGGCTATTGGTCCTTTAATGGAGGGGACTACACCAAGTTCTCCTATGAACTTCCTTAGCCATATAGCTTCCTTTGCTGCTTCATGTGCAGCAATGTACTCCGCTTCAGTTGTAGAATCCGCAATGGTGCTTTGCTTAGCACTTTTCCAGCTTACTGCTCCTCCGTTGAGGCAGAAGACAAACCCAGACAGTGATCTGAAATCATCTTTGTCGGTTTGGAAACTTGCGTCCGTATAGCCTTTAACAATTAATTCATCATCTCCACCATAGACCAGGAAGTCATCTTTGTGCCTTTTCAGGTACTTCAGAATGTTCTTGGCAGCAGTCCAATGCGCCTCTCCTGGGTCTGACTGGTATCTGCTCGTAGCACTGAGTGCGTACGCAACATCCGGGCGTGTACATATCATAGCATACATTATTGAACCAATCAATGATGCATATGGAATCCCATTCATTCGTCTACGCTCATCAAGTGTTTTTGGGCACTGAGTCTTGCTTAGAGTCATTCCATGAGACATGGGCAGGTAGCCTCGCTTGGAGTCCGCCATCTTGAACCTATCAAGCACCTTATTGATATAAGTGCTTTGACTAAGTCCAATCATCTTTTTAGATCTATCTCTGTAAATCTTGATGCCCAATATGTACTGTGCTTCTCCTAGATCCTTCATCGAAAAACATTTCCCAAGCCAAATCTTGACAGAGTTCAACATAGGAATGTCATTTCCGATAAGCAATATGTCGTCGACATATAATACTAGGAAAGCAATTTTGCTCCCACTGACCTTCTTGTATACACAAGATTCGTCCGCGTTCTTGATGAAACCAAAGTCACTGACTGCTTCATCAAAACGTATATTCCAGCTCCTGGATGCCTGCTTCAATCCGTAGATTGACTTCTTTAGCTTGCATACCTTTTTAGCATTCTTTGGATCCTCAAAACCTTCAGGCTGTGTCATAAACACAGTTTCTGTTAAAACGCCGTTTAAGAAAGCAGTTTTGACATCCATCTGCCATATTTCGTAATCGTAATATGCAGCGATTGCTAACATTATTCGAATAGACTTTAGCATTGCAACTGGTGAAAAGGTTTCATCGTAATCCACACCGTGGACTTGCCTGTAACCTTTTGCAACCAATCTAGCTTTGAAAACTTCAAGTTTCCCATCCTTGTCCTTTTTCAGTTTGAAAACCCATTTGCTTCCAATGGCTTGGTAGCCATCTGGCAAATCGACCAAATCCCATACTTGGTTTTCAGACATGGAGTCTAATTCAGATTGCATGGCTTCTTGCCATTGCTTGGAGCTAGGGCTCGTCATAGCTTGCTTGTAAGTCGCAGGTTCATCACTTTCAAGTAATAGAACGTCATAGCTCTCGTTCGTCAAAATACCTAAGTACCTTTCCGGTTGAGATCTATATCTTTGCGATCTACACGGGGTAACATTTCTAGATTGACCATGATTCTCACCAGATTCTTCTAAAGATCTCTGAGTTTCATCCTGAATGTCATCTTGAGCATTCTCTAGAGTTTGTTGTTCGACTCGAATTTCTTCGAGGTCTACTTTTCTCCCACTTGTCATTTTGGAAATGTGATCTTTCTCCAAAAAGACACCATCTCGAGCAACAAACACTTTGTTCTCAGATGTATTGTAGAAGTAATACCCCTTTGTTTCCTTTGGATAGCCCACAAGGATACATTTGTCAGATTTTGGATGAAGTTTGTCTGAAATTAATCGTTTGACGTATACTTCACATCCCCAAATCTTAAGAAAAGACACATTTGGAGGCTTTCCAAACCATAATTCGTATGGAGTCTTTTCGACAGCTTTAGACGGAGCTCTATTTATAGTGAGTGCAGCTGTATTTAGTGCATGTCCCCAAAATTCTAATGGAAGTTCGGCCTGACCCATCATTGACCTGACCATGTCTAGCAAGGTTCTGTTCCTCCGTTCTGACACACCGTTCCATTGTGGTGTTCCAGGAGGAGTCAATTCTGATAGAATTCCACATTCTTTCAGATGGTCATCAAATTCATAGCTCAGATATTCACCGCCTCTATCAGACCGCAGTGCCTTAATCTTCTTGCCTAATTGATTCTCTACTTCACTCTGAAATTCCTTGAATTTGTCAAAGGATTCAGACTTATGCTTCATTAGGTAGACATAACCATACCTACTGAAGTCATCAGTGAAAGTGATAAAGTAGCTGAAACCACCTCTAGCCTTTGTACTCATTGGTCCACATACATCTGTATGGATTAAACCCAATGGTTCATTTGCTCTTTCTCCAACTTTAGAGAAAGGTTGCTTCGTCATTTTGCCAAGTAAACATGATTCGCATTTACCATAATCCTCTAAGTCAAATGGTTCTAGAATTCCTTCTCTTTGAAGTCTTTCTAAGCGTTTCAAGTTTATATGGCCTAATCGACAATGCCACAGATAGGTGAGATCTGAATCATCCTTTTTGGCCTTTTTGGTATTTATGTTATATACTTGTTTGTCGTGATCTAATAAATAAAGTCCATTGACTAATCTAGCAGATCCATAAAACATCTCTTTAAAATAAAACGAACAACTATTGTCTTTTATTATAAAGGAAAATCCCTTAGCATCTAAGCAAGAAACTGAAATGATGTTTTTAGTAAGACTTGGAACATGGAAACATTCTTCCAGTTCCAAAACTAGCCCGGAGGGCAACGACAAATAGTAAGTTCCTACAGCTAATGCAGCAATCCGTGCTCCATTTCCCACTCGTAGGTCGACTTCACCCTTGCTTAACTTTCTACTTCTTCTTAGTCCCTGTGGATTGGAACATAAGTGTGAGCCACAACCTGTATCTAATACCCAAGAAGTTGAATTAGCAAGTATACAGTCTATAACGAAAATACCTGAAGATGGAACGACTGTTCCGTTCTTCTGATCTTCCTTTAGCTTCAAGCAATCTCTCTTCCAATGCCCCTTCTTCTTGCAGTAGAAGCATTCGGATTCAGAAGTGGGTTGACTGACCTTTCTCTTTGCAGATTTGGCGCCAGTTTGCTTAGTTGGGCTGGCTTTGTTGCCACCTTTCTTAGCATTCCTCTTCTTTCCAGATTTCTTGAACTTGCCCCCACGCACCATAAGCACATCCTGCTTATCACTTTTGAGCGTCTTTTCAGCGGTCTTCAGCATACCATGAAGCTCAGTGAGCGTTTTGTCCAGACTATTCATACTGTAGTTCAGTTTGAACTGATCATACCCGCTATGAAGAGAATGGAGGATGGTGTCTATAGCCATTTCCTGAGAAAATTGCTGATCCAGCCGACTCATATTCTCAATGAGTCCAATCATTTTGAGAACATGTGGACTTACGGGCTCGCCTTTCTTAAGCTTGGTCTCAAGAATTTGCCTATGAGTCTCGAATCTTTCGACTCGAGCCAGATCTTGGAACATGTTCTTCAACTCACTGATGATTGTGAAAGCATCTGAGTTGATGAACGTTTTCTGCAGATCCGCACTCATGGTGGCGAGCATTAGACATTTCACATCCTTGTTGGCATCAATCCAACGATTGAGGGCTGCCTGAGTGACCCCGTCGCCTGCAGCTTCGGGCATCGCCTCATCTAGGACATACTCCTTTTCTTCCTGCATAAGAACTATTTGCAAGTTCCTTTGCCAGTCAAGGAAGTTTTTCCCGTTCAACTTCTCCTTTTCGAGAATTGATCGAATGTTGAATGAATTGTTGTTTGCCATATTAAAAACTACAATTGAAAAGAATAAACAAATAAATAACCATTCACAGTTTCTCTAATAAACTTAAATTCTAGCATACATGCATAATTCAATGTTTATTAAGCATTTTATTCAAATTATGTGTTCCGGCAGGTGTGAATAAAATGATTCCAAGATCCTAAAATCATTGAAGAACTAAGCACAGTTTGTCGACTTAATCCTAGAACATCTTAGGTAAGCAAAAGCCTTTTGCTAATAGTCTAGAAACTATTCTTGGTTGGTAGGTACGTCTAAGAACTTATTAGGTAAACCTATCGAATTTGCCACGACATAAAAGGACTCCTTACTTATATCGTTGAGTTTCACCAAAACTAACATGTACTCACAATTATTTGTGTACCTTGCCCCTTTAGGACCAATAAGTAACACCTCGCTGAGCGAAAACTATTACTAGATTGATGTAAAGGATATCCAAGCAAGTGTATATTTTGGCATGGCACCTTTTAACTCAATTTTTAAGTTTGGAACTTAAGGCTCTTACTATGTTGGTTAGATTTTAAGTGAACTAAAATCCTTAATCATGCAACATAATCAAGCTTTTAATCTCATGCATTTTAAGACATATTTAAAACAATAAATAACTTAAAACATGCATAAGATATTTGTGATCTAGTATGGCCCGACTTCATCTTGAAGCTTTGACTTCAAAGTCCGTCTTGAAAATCTCCGTGGGAGGCACCATTTTCTTCAAATATGATAAGCTATAACTAATTACAACTATTTGATGGTTCGCAGACCATATTTGAATTGAAAAATAACTTTGGTACTTTAGACCAATTACATTCAAATTAATGGTACGCAGACCATATTTTCTATCCTATTTGGGCCATACTAGTCACTTCATAACCTGCAAAACAGTACATATACAATATATACCATTCACCCATTCATTATCATGAATGGCCCACATAGCTGGTTAGTAAAACACATTATGCATCACGTAAACATTTGCAGCAATTAATCAAGGGCACCAATAATCTACCAATTATTCAGTCCTTATTAATTCTAATCAAGTTGTTTTAACCTTAAGGATTTGTAGACCTAATCAAGAGTTTATGACTAAAAAGCGCTCCCACTTAAACCAATAAATTCATATGCTTTACCAATTTTAAACGTAAAAATGTATTTCTAGTCTAACCGGAAACATACAAATTTAATTAAAATTTAAAGCTCATATAAATTTATAATTGAATCCAAAAAATTTAATTTAATTTCAGTCGCATTTAAATTAATTCATGATTTTAATTTTAGTAAAATAATTAGAATAAATAACATTTATTATAATTATAATATTCAAAATTAAAATCCAAGAAAATAATTTAAATTATTAATTTTAAAATTAATTAAAATTACGTGAACTGAAATTTTCAAATTAAACATTCAAAACGATCTAATCGTAACGCAAACACCCTACGCGTAGCACGCCCATGGGCCGCACGCACACAGCCATTGCTGGCCATGTGCGCGCAGCCCATGCGCTCGTCGCATAGCTGCTGCATCCCTATCGCAAGCCTCCGCACGCATTGGTGCTCGCTGCGCGCGCCAGCGCTCATCGCACGCGGGCTATCGCTCGCAGTGCGCGCGCGACATCGCTCGCTGGGCGCGCGAGCCATCGCTCGCTGGGCGCGCGACATCGCTCGCTGGGCGGGCGACATCGCTCGCTGTGCGCGCGAGCAATGCTAGGCGCAGCGCTCGTGGCACGCGAGCTTGCGCTCGCTGCGCGCGAGGCTGCGCGCTCTTGTGCGAGGCAGCGCGCGTTGTGGCGCAGCTCGCTTGCTGCCCACACGCGACTGCCTTGGCTCGCCCTACGCCCATGCCCATTCGTCCATTGGTCGTGGCACACGACACAAGGCAGGGATGCTGCCTTGTGCTCGTGCACTACGCCCTTGCTCATTGCATTCGTGCCGCACGGGCGACGAGCTCCCTTGCTCGTCGTCGCATGCCCGCATTATACAACACCCCTTAAGGGTAACACGAAGCGTCCATTGCCTCGTGCGTGCAAGTTATATGAACGAATCGCATAAAATTTAAAATTTATATTTAAAATTAATGACAAATTAATAAATAATATTAATTTCATAATTTTAGGGCGAAAAATCGAAAATTTATTATCCAATTGATTTCCAATTGTTATGGATTCAAGTCTAGGTCATAAAAATTTAAAATTTATCGTAAATTTACAATTTTTATGGTGGTTTTTAATCATAGGTTTCTAATTAAATTACAATTAATTATGAAAATCAAATTAATTCTAAATTATTCTAATTTTCAACAAATTAATCATAATTACAAATTAGATTGCATAATTAACAAGACTAGGCATTCAAACTTGTTAAACATATGCAGTAGGTCAATCAAAAATTCAAGATTTATCAACAAGAATCGCAAATATTTAATTTAACATCTTAAATTTACGAAATTTTGCATTCGAAAAACTAAAACCTTCGAAAAGTCATAGTTAGGCTTCGAATTTGAGAATTCTGGGTTCGGCAGAAAAATATTATTTTTGTCAAAATTTTAGAATGCCTTTTACATGCGGAATTGACACAAAAATCACTCAATTCGGATGAGTAATGAAGAAACTGCCGAAAAACTGCGTACATATAATTAAATAAACGCAATTTGCAATTAATTAACAATTACGAAAATTAATCACCCCTTTTAATTCTTGCAAATTTGTAATATTTAACCATGTTCATGCAATTTAGATTATGAAAATAATAAGGGGCTCGTGATACCACTGTTAGGTTATGATACATATGACAACTCATAAATCATGCGGAAAAACCATAAACCCAGGAAAACATATTATTTACACATAATCATTTAGCATAGATTAGATGCATACTCTTTGTTGCGTGCCTTCCCTAGCTGCGCCCGAACCGAACAAGAACAAGTATTTAGGACTCCAAGTGTCGTCCCTCCGTAGATAGTCCACAGCACGTCCGGATCCGCCTTAAGATTGACCAACTAGAATCGCCCTTAAGGTACTATTATTTTCGGCACTTTATAGGCAAATGTGTGACTGAATTTTTCTCTCTCAAAAACTCACTTTGAATACTTTGAAACTTGTGTTATAAATTGTGAGCCCTAGCCTCATATTTATAGCGGTATGGAAAGGGAATCGAAATCCTATTCAGATACAAATTAATTAAACCTAGAATCCTATAAGAACTCTAATTTAATTAATTTATCAAATAGAATTAGGAATTTAATCATTAACCGAACTCTGCATGTTTTAGGAAACGTGCACGAACACAAACACTTGCACACACACGCACGGCAGCCACGATGGGCCCCATGCGTGCGCGCGAGCAGCAGCCCACTCAGCGCCCGCGCGCGCTGCGCGCTGCGCGCGCTGCGCGTGCTGTGCGCGCTGTGCGCGCTGTGTGCTGCGCGTGCTGTGCGCGCTGTGCGCGCTGCGCGCTGCGCGCAGCCTGCTGGGCCTGGCCTTGCGCTGGGCCTGGCGTGGCTGTTTGTGCGGCGCGCTTGGCTTGCTGGGCGATGGCCTGGCTTCGTGCTGGGCCTCGTCCGGCAGGCCTCGTCCGATGCTTATTCGTACGATGCGCTTCCGATTAAATTTTCCGATTCCGGAATTCATTTCCGATACGAACAATATTTAATATTTCCGATTCCGGAATTAATTTCCGTTTCGAACAAATATTTAATATTTCCGTTTCCGGAATTATTTTCCGATTCCGGTAATATTTCCGATTCTGACAATATTTCCGTTTCCGGCAATATTTCCGATTCTGGAAATATTTCCATTTCCGATAATATTTTCCGACACGTACCATGTTTCCGTTTCCGGCAACATCTACGACTTGGATAATATTTATATTTCCGATACGATCCATATTTCCGTTTCCGGCAATATCATCGTTTCCGGAGTATTCATTCCTTGCCTGTGATGATCTTAGCTCCCACTGAAACCAAGATCCGTCGGTTCCGAATATTCATAGATGGAGTATTTAATGCTATTAAATACTTGATCCGTTTACGTACTATTTGTGTGACCCTACGGGTTCAGTCAAGAGTAAGCTGTGGATTAATATCATTAATTCCACTTGAACTGAAGCGGCCTCTAGCTAGGCATTCAGCTCACTTGATCTCACTGAATTATTAACTTGTTAATTAATACTGAACCGCATTTATTAGACTTAACATAGAATGCATACTTGGACCAAGGGCATTATTTCCTTCAATCTGCACAGAACTGATCTGAGCTGTGCAAATCAGTGCACAGTTCTGATCGAAGCGCAGAGTTTTAAAGGAGAAAGATAGTTTTGGGGTAAGGGATGGAAAAGGACTCTGTAATGGAAAATTAAAGGAGAAATTTTTGGATTTTCAGTGCTGAAGGAGAAAGTTTTAGGAGGAGAAAGATTGGATTTTTCAGAAAATTAAAGGATTCATGTTTCTATTGCTGAAAATTCAGACACTTCTATAATATCTTTTGCAGAAAATTAAAGGATTCATGTTTTTATTGCTGAAAATTCATCTTCGCATATGTGTTTTGCCACAATCACAAACTCCAACACCCCAATATATGCAAACCGCCTTTTCTTGGATTCACATGCATCTTCTTTTGCAGAAACATGTGAAATACCCACTCTTAACAATTGCCAATTCTCATTCAAGATTATACTTTCACCTTAGACTTAGCTAATTGCCAAGAGTTTAAGTAGTTTGACAATTTACCATTTTTATATTCAGGAATACAAACAGACTGGATAATATCATAACACATTTGTTTCGTACTTTTTACACGACTTATTTTCACTAAACTTGACTTATTTTGGATACTCTGACCTATCTTATTTTGGATACTCCGGCCTAGCGACCAACCATTAACTAACTGATAATTATATTGACACTCCAAACTCTACAATAAAGTCTAAATAATACAAAATATAGCTAAAGTTTTTTTTTTGACAAAAAATATAACTATAGTTGAGTGCCACAATTCTCTTTAACCTATAACAACATGCTCCTTTGATAATCCAACTAACAAATATATGTTGTTGCTTTCACACATCTATTCTAACTTTCTAAGGCTAAGCTTGATTTAATACAAGCAATCATTCATACTCTTCACCATGAACTACAAGAAGGATATTAAACTACATTTATCAACTACCCTACTACTCCAACAGACCATACCAGCGACAACCAAACAGAACCAACACACCATCAGAAAGAATCCAGCAACCAGAAACCACCAACAACCAAACACTCAAAACGGAGTATAACAAATAATTCCAAATTAAATCGCAATAATTTCTAGTTAGGAATTGAGAGACATGAAGTTACTTAGAGCATTCAAGGTACATCAAATCACCAAGTCCTTTGAGAACAGAATAATGTTCCAATTTCAATGGACAAAAGGGGGAAACTGTTATGCGTGCTAACCTCTAGAATCTCCTTCGCTATGTCTGACTTGTTCACTTTGTCCAGGACAGGAACTTCTCAGCTAAAACTTCAACTTCTGAACCAACTTCAAAGGATAGCAGGAGCGCCCTTCTTTATCTGCGATATGAGTTTCAACAAATTATTAGTTTCCATCCTCTTTAAGCAATCAATCTAAAACAATTAAACCAAATTAAAATTCTAATTATTTTATACAAGTATAATCAGTTATGGTAAAGAAAAGCAGTAGTCATTTGCAATGAATACCTCACAACACCACCAACGCCATTGAAACAGACATTTGGTGGGCAAGAAACGCGAAAACCCCCCCTCAACTCCGACTAATTACATCATAAATAATAGGAAATTAAACCGGTAGTGCAACTAACCTTTCAATTCCGATGAATCTTCGAATGAATCTTCCAATTCCAATGAACTCGAGTGCAGAACCGATCGATGAAAGTAACAGCTTACTAGCAGCAACAATGGTGGGTGGTATATTTTGGTTGTTTTTTCTAATTTACTTTTTATGATTGAATTTTCTTGCGCATATGTATGATGTTCCATAGTGAATCACGTCGCCCTGTGACCGGAGAAGTGCGCCGTAGAGACCGGAGAAGTGCGCCGTGGAGACCGGAGAAGTGGAGAGAAGTGGGAGTTAGTAATGGAGGTTGCTCGTGGTTCTGTATTTTTGGGGAAGGAGGGGTAGAGGTCAGTCGTGGGTTAAGGTATACTGGTATAGTAATTAGTAATTACAGCTTGGAATGGGCCATCAAATGAATTGAACTTTCGCGTGGCCGATTCAATTGGGCCTGCGCAGCAACAATGCATCCAAGAATTTTATTGCACCGTTTATAAATAGGCCCGAAGCGTTTTCTTTTTGGCGGAAATATTAAATATTTTGGCGGATTTATTTCATGCTTAAATGCTTCGAACTCTATTAAGTCCGATGCAATATACTTGACAGAATCTCAAAATCTATCAAATGCTTCAATCCCAAAAATAGTACCGAAGCAAATGTAACTTAATGCTTCGAGCATGTTTAGGTTCAATGCATTTAAGGTGAAGCAACATGCATTTTTTGTACTAGTGTGTTGTCTAACCGACACCGATTTGACCAGACCTAAACTCCACCCGACACCGGTTTGACCCAACCTGAACTTCACCGGACATCAATTTGACCAAGAAAATATCAGATTTGACCCGATCTGAACTTATCGGAATTTAACTGAACTTATCCGAACTTATTTTCTTTGAAATAAGTCAAAAAAAAGTCGAATAGAACAGGGCCTAAATGTGGTCAACGGGTTATATGTGGTTTCAAACCTAGTACAGATAGGAATATAATAATTACATATTTCTTCTTATTACATATTGTATTGTTGGATAGTTATAGTCTTATACGAGTATAAGTTATATGAAGTACTCTATAGAATATATTTCGTATTAATTAGTCGTTCAATACATTGATCTCTAATGATATATATAGTCAACTAAAAGAAATATCATAGATTACGTCCCGACATGTGTCTCAATATAACGTTATCAGATCCAACTAGCTATTTACAGTTAAGTACTTTGTATACTAGTAATAATTGATAATTTGTTGACCCTAAAGTTTTGATGATGACAAAGCAAACTCCTGACTATTGGTTAAGTTATGTTACAAAATAGGTTCCGAGATCCTTACAGGGATAATGCTAAGTTAGGGATATCCTGAGTTGGATAAACTAAGCAAAGTAGAATATATGCAAGTCACTTGATCCATGTCAGACACTACGTTGAAGAATTAATCATTTAGCAAGTTACAAAGGCGAGATCCTTAGGCGAGTTCCTAAGGCGAGATCCTCATATATTATGTGGATCCTCGATGTTCCAGATAAGGAACAAATTGGGAATACTTCGAGTGAAGCTTCTAAAGGTGCAACATGAAGACTACAACATATGAGTTTATGTTTAGGATTTATGTAAGTATTTAATATTGTTTATACGTATTCGGAATGAAAGGAACCTAAGTATTTTGGTACGTTTTAAATTGAAATATATTAACTGTAATTTAATTAATAGAAAATCTTTTTAATAAATAAAATGAATTTAATTAATAAATGTAAACATAGGATTCTGTTTTCATTCTCCTTGTTTCTCAAGCAAAAGATTTTCCATGATCCTTGAAACTCTCCCACGTATTTCTGTTTAAACGTGCAATTAGTGTTTTGATTTGGTCTCCCCTGTTTCTCTCCAACTACGCCCATGTTACTGAGCAGTAACAGTTAGTGGGTAGTTGAGGAGAACATGGGTATCCAACCTTAGGTAAAACTCCTCTATAAAAGGAAAAGAGTTTTTGCTTTTTAAAACACAACTGATTTCTACAAAATATATCTTAAAGGGCTTAAACATTTTAAAAGAATCAATTTGCAAAATAGAGTGTTCCTTGAGTTCCTTATTGCTATAAGCTTTATTATGCACTAGAGTTTATCTATCATATTGTATTTTGGGTTTAAGGGTTGAGTGATCCTTGAGTGACTTAGAGTTAAGTCAAAGAGAGAAAGAGCGACTCAGAGTTAAGTCAAAGAGAAAAAGTGCGACTTAGAGTTAAGTCAAAGAGAAAAGGAGTGACTTAGAGTTAATTCAGAGAGAGAAAGAGTAGCACAGTAATCGAAGGGGATTGTTGTGGGAACTCGTGTTCGAGAGGAACTCGAGTTAAAGAGTGTATTTGTAATAGAGTTATTACATTAATACAAAAGAGTTGTGAGGTTCTTCTTGATTAGGATCAAGAAGGTTCTTCAGTTTTATATATTTCTTCGCTCATTATTCTCAGTCTCTTTATTGTTCAAATTCCGTAGGAAACTTACTCAAGTTCTCAAGAAACAATTCACCCCCCCTCTTGTCAAGTGTTCCTACTGAACTATCAGTTGGTATCAGAGCAGGATCTCACAAAAATACAGGAAACCATGTTGAGAAAAAGTTCCTGGAAAGTATGAACGCTTACGAGAAACTCGAGGAAGGTTATTCAACTCAAAGACCTCCAATGTTTAACGAAAAATTCTACACCTATTGGAAGAACAGGATGGAGATCTATATCAAGGCAGAGAACTATCAAGTCTGGCGAGTCATAGAAGTCGGCGATTTCGAGGTAACAATGACCAATGCTCAAAATGAGGTAGTTCCTAAACCCATGTCTGGATTTACTAAGGAAGATTTTGAGAAATTTGTGCAATGGCTGTGAAAATCTTGCATTGCGGCCTTAGACCTCACGAACATAACAGAGTTATGGGGTGCAAGAGCGCAAAGAAAATCTGGGATCTCCTTCAAATAACTCATGAAGGAACTAAAGAGGTCAAACGTTCAAAAATTGATTATTAATGTCTAAGTATGAGTGTTTCGAAATGCAACCAAGAGAAACAATACAGGAAATGTTTACTCGTTTCACTAACATTACTAATGATCTAGTTTCTCTTGGAAGAATTATTCCCTCTGATGAACATGTTAGGAAGCTCCTAAGGAGCATGCCACAGGATGATAGACGGAGAACCAAGGTCACAACACTGTTTGAAAAAAAGGACTTCATCAAATTCAACATTGAACAATTGGCGGGATCCTTGATGACTCACGAATTACATCTAGGAGCAGCTGTTCCTGAGAACCGAGGCCTTGCTCTCAAGGCTGAGGAACAGGAGGACTCAGAACCTGATGAAGATGAGGTTGCTACGTTGGTCAGAAGAATAAAAAGATTTTACAGGAACTCTAAACCTGGAAATCTAATAGGAAGGAACTCAATGAGAAAATCAAGTGGTTCCAAGTCTGACCAAGGATGTTTCAATTGCGGAGATTCGGACCATCTAATCAAAGGCTGCCCTCAGTGGGAAAATTAAAAAGGGAAAGGCAAGGGAAAGGATCTGTCCAAGGAAAGATTCAACAAATCAACCTTTGCCAAACCTAACTTCAAGAAGGCGATGATCGCAGCTTGGGGAGATGCTACAGACTCGGAAGAAGATGAGGATCAGTCAGATGAAGAAACAGCAAACCTTTGTCTTATGGAAAAGATCGATGGAACCACCCAAGATCCATCAAGTGAAGTAAGGTCCTCAACTCTTCTATCTCTGTCTAAAATTAAATTAGTGGAATTATTGATAGAAACTCTAGACAATTTTAAAAAGCTTATCGTAATAAAGGCTCAAAGTGACAAGGCAATGGAACTTAGCAAAGAACACATAACCTACCTCGATAATGTTAAATCAGATGTACATGGAAGGTTCTTTCAGTTGCCTGACAGGAACACCTCTCTTAAAGCCTCTTTTGAAAGAGTTGAAAATGTATATATTATGCTTGATGAAGCTAACAATGTTGATGAAACTCAGGAGCAAGAAGATTTCAAAATTAGTTTAATTCGTTTTACAGATAATGATGAGGAAATCTCTCCTGGATGACATCAAAATGAAATAGCAGATCCACAAACACATGAAACTGCTACTAACCAAGAAGTTCCTGTAAGAAGAAAGCCAAGAGCTCCTGATCTTGAGGAACCAGAAAATGTTGATCTTGAGGAACCAGAAAATGCTGATCCTGAGGAACCGGAAGAAGATCAAGAAACACCCGATGCAGAGGAACAAGGATCTCAGGAAACAGAAGGAACTGAGGAGACCTTAGATGTTCTAGTGGCACAATTACAATCTAAGCCCTGGAAACATCAACGTTCTCACCCAAGGGATCTGATTATCAGTGAAATTAGGAAAGGAACTCAAACGAGGTCTCAAATAAGGAACTTCTGTGCTTTTCATGCGTTCCTCTCCACAATCGAGCCAAGGAACCACACTGAAGCTTTGGAAGATGCTGATTGGATCACTGCCATGCAAGATGAGTTAAATGAGTTCCAAAGGAACAAGGTGTGGCATCTGGAACCCAAACCAAAGAATCAGAAGGTCATAGGATTGAAGTGGGTGTTCAGGAACAAGCTCGATGAACATACAACGATCATCATGAACATGGAAAGGTTAATAGTCAAAGGCTACAATCAACATGAAGGTATTGATTTCGAAGAAACTTTTGCACCTGTTGCTAGATTAGAAGCTATTTGAATTCTAATTACTTTTGCAGCCTTTATGGGATTTAAGTTGTATCAGATGGACGTCAAATGTGCTTTTTTAAGTGGGTTTTCTTGAAGAAGACGTCTATGTGAATCAACCCCCCCGGGTTTGAGAATCCCGAATCTCCGAACCACATCTATAAGCTTGACAAAGCTCTCTATGGGATAAAGCAAGCTCCTAGATCGTGGTACTATAGATTATCCAAGTTTCTTTTACAAAATAATTTTAGACGAGGAAGAATTGATAAAATTCTATTTTGAAAATCAAAAGGATCTGACGCACTAGTTGTACAAAGTTACATTGATAATTTACTGTTTGGTACAACTAATGGAAGTTTTTGCAAGGATCTTGCAAAGTAAGTAAGCAGAGAGAAGCACGGGAAAATGAGATTGGACATCGGGATGGTCAAGCTAAGATAAGTAAGCAGGACAGTTCCTCATGAGGTATGACTTTTAGAGATTTATGCATAACTACTGTATACCATTATAAATACATGTGCGTAAAGCATAACTGAAGTTTACCATTGTTAAGGAACAACCAAAATTTTATAATTAAAATGTGTATTTAATTAGTCAGTAATATGAGATACGTAATTCAAACAGTTCTAGTAAAATATGAGGATCATGTATATATTCTTTTCTGTTACATTTTTTTTCATCCTTTATTTTTCCACAAATTATTTTTTATTTCCTTTTATATATCCATAAATTTTTTATTCTATTAAATTTTATTTTTTCCAAAATTAAAAGCTAATGGATCACACCTATGATCTCTCATACCCAAGGCCACCACAAATTCACATCTCACCAATTTCACCACCACAAACCCTAAAAATAAAAAACCCCCAAATTCAAACACCACAAAACCCTAGAAATTAAAAATCCCCAAATCTGAAACCCTAACCACCACCACCGACGGCCGGACTCAACGAGCCACAACCACCGGTGGACTCGGCTCGGCGACCGGAGACACCCCGACCAACCGACCGAGCACCACTTTGTCGTCGGCCGCTCAAATCAACCACGACCCACACGCCGTCAAACAGCCACAAACACACGCCTCCCCTTCCACCGCGACACCAACCATGTCGTCCGACTCCGCCCTCGACACCGACCAACCACACACACCGGTGACCATCCTTCCATCACCAACACCGACCACCTCCACCAACCATGTCCCCTCAACTCTGTTCGCGACCCACAACCCAAACCCATAACCGTTTCCCTCAAACCTGTTCGCGCCCATCGTGGACTCCCACACCCCGACCCGTCTTCCTCTCGACCACCCAGCCCACACAACACCCCCTCAATCCTCCTCCTCTCCTTCAGATCGGTCCGACAAAGAGTCCGAGGAGACCCATCACCGACCCGCGAAGAGTCAGCGGCGGTCGGGTGGTGGGGGTCTTGCAAAAATCCGAAAAAAAGGAGGATTGTTCTAAGGGGGAATTCACTCCAACCCATGTTCCTTCGGTTGAGGATGCACATTTGGTGAAAGGATTTGGAATTATTCAAATTTGGTGAAAGGGTTTGTAATTAATATTGAGGAATTATGGGTTGTGAATTATATATGAAAGGGAAGACGTTGTTACCAAAAAAAATAAAAAAGAAAAAAAAAATATATATATATATATATATATATATATATATATATATATATATATATATATATATATGTATATATATATATGAAATGGTTAAAAAGGTGGTTCCTAAGGTGAACAGTCTTCTGTTGTTTGTTGATATATCTTGTGATGATGAGGATAGTGATCAGAAAGTGGAAGAATGAATGGACGCAGTAGAAATTGAGAAAGGATTTGGATTGATATGTAGTTGAAAAAGGACAACCTACACTTGCTACATACCCAAGCCATCTTTCCTGATCCTATCCCTTTGTGTTACATTATGCTTTTGATTTTTTTTGGAACTTTTTATTTTATTTTTTATATTCTTTTTTGGTATGTAACCCTGTGTTGGGAAACATAACGATTTTTAATCTTTTATTTTCAGTGGAACTCCTAAAAGATCGTATCTCTAAAACTTGGCTAGTTAATTATTATGTTTTATATTCAAATTTAGTACGTTGGAACTTAACTTTGAGGCTAACGTAGTTTGCCAACCGTTGATCGGAGGGCGCTCTAACCGGTATATATTAGTATTGTGTATTTCTACTTTTTGTTAATGCCAACAAGGAGAAATGAATGCAAACTTAACATAAATTGATCACTTGAGTCCGTCTCACTACTCTCTTCTCGATGTAAACTAATTTTTTTTTGTTAAATTTTGTTTTTTCATTTTCATTTTTATTTCTTTTTATTAAAATCAAATTTGATTTCCCTTAATTTCAATTTCGGTAGCTTAAATTGATTTTAATAAACCACTTTATTGTTTTGTTTTATACTTATGCTAATTGATTATAATTATATTTAGTGAAAGTTTGCTTTTGTTGTCATCACCAAAAAGGGGGAATATTGTTGACCCTAAAGTTTTGATGATGAAAAAGCAAACTCCTGAATATTGGTTAAGTTATGTTGCAAAATAGGTTCCGAGATCCTTAGAGGGATAATGCTAAGTTAGGGAGATCCTGAGTTGGATAAACTAAGCAAAGTGGAATATATGCAAGTCACTTGATCCATGTCAGACACTACGTTGAAGAATTAATCATTTAGCAAGTTACAAAGGCGAGATCCTTAGGCGAGTTCCTAAGGCGAGATCCTCATATATTATGTGGATCCTCGATGTTCCAGATAAGGAACAAATTGGGAAGACTTCGAGTGAAGCTTTTAAAGGTGCAACATGAAGACTACAACATATGAGTTTATGTTTAGGATTTATGTAAGAATTTAATATTGTTTATACGTAATTTGGAACGAAAGGAACCTAAGTATTTTGGTACGTTTTAAATTGAAATAAATTAACTGTAATTATAAAAGAGTTTTAAAATTAGAAAATCTTTTTAATAAATAAAATGAATTTAATTAATAAATGTAAACATAGGATTCTGTTTTCATTCTCCTTGTTTCTCAAGCAAAAGATTTTCCATCATCCTTGAAACTCTCCCACGTATTTCTGTTTAAACGTGCAATTAGTGTTTTGATTTGGTCTCCCATGTTTCTCTCCAACTATGCCCATGTTACTGAGTAGTAACAGTTAGTGGGTAGTTGAGGAGAACATGGGTATCCAACGTTAGGTAAAACTCCTCTATAAAAGGAAAAGAGTTTTTATTTTTTAAAACACAACCGATTTCTACAAAATATATCTTAAAGGGCTTAAACGTTTTAAAAGAATCAGTTTGCAAAATAGAGTGTTCCTTGAGTTCCTTATTGCTATAAGCTTTATTATGTACTAGAGTTTATTTATCATATTGTATTTTGGGTTTATGGGTTGAGTGATCCTTGAGTGACTTAGAGTTAAGTCAAAGAGAGAAAGAACGACTTAGAGTTAAGTCAAAGAGAAAAAGAGCGACTTAGAGTTAAGTCAAAGAGAAAAGGAGCGATTTAGGGTTAAGTTAGAGAGAGAAAGAGTAACACAGTAATCGAAGGGGATTGCTGTGTGGAACTCGTGTTTGAAAGGAACTCGAGTTAAAGAGTGTATTTGTAATAGAATTATTACATTAATACAAAAGAGTTGTGAGGTTCTTCTTGATTAGGATCAAGAAGGTTCCTCAGTTTTATATATTTCTTTGCTCATTATTCTCAGTCTCTTTATTGTTCAAATTCCGTAAGAAACTTACTCAAGTTCTCAAGAAACAATTCACCTCCCCTCTTGTCAAGTGTTCCTACTGAACTATCATATATAATTGTTTAATGATATAATCCAATTCCTAATAGTTATTTCCGCCGAGTTGTTATACTTTCAATTCTTACACTTGTAGAGTACGTTATTGTCTTGTGAATTTTGCGCTCTTATATGCCATTATGATCGTTAACAACTGACACATTGGTCGTGTTTGGTTTCCTGTGGACTGGTACAATCTCATAGATTTATGGTTTCATACTTTAATGTCTATGTTATCTCGATATAACGTTATCAGTTTCAATTAGCTATTTTCTGTTAATTAAGTACTTGTATACGTGTAATAATCATTAAATGTCTAATGATATGATCAAATTCATGATATAAAAATGAATATTAGTTCTTTAAACTTGTTAGGACTACTAGTAAATTGAAGAATTGTTGTGATAAGTTATATGAAGTAGTTGTTTTGCTGTATTTGGAGTATATTTACGATGTATGTTCTTATACACTACAATCATTATTATTTAGTAAGTTGAATTTCGTGTAAACTTAAAGAGTTATGTTCTTAATTTCTTATAGATTTATATATATTGTGTATCTAGTGTTTACATATGGTTCTCGATATATGATTATTAATCATCTTATAACTTACAAAAAACTATAATTGATATAACGATGTTGTAGTTTAGTAAATTAAAAATACTCGAAAAAAGGTAGATTAATAACTTGTTTAATTAAAAACAGAATGAAAACATTAATCGATAATGACTTGAAAAGACCTAGAATGAAATCGATCCAGCCCGAGACCTAACTGAGATGACCCGAACCGAAATCGAACTGGTATTGAATTGACCCGAACTGAAATGATCGACCCGAGTCAAAGTCTAACCGACCCAAAGTTACCAGACCCGGTTCGACCCGATAAAACCCGTATAGAACCCGACACGGGATCACCGGGTCCGTTTTTTTACCTAAACCGAACTTGACCCGACCCGAAGTTTACCCGGACCCGACAACAATTGACCAGAAATTGACCCGAACTGAATAGACCCGACCCAAACCCGATCTGATCCGATAACTTTTGACCCAAACTAGAACCGAACCGAATAAACCCGAACAGTCACGTATCAACCCACAACCCATTCGGTGACCCGATTTGACACCTCTAGTCACAAGGTCGAGTCTTGTTAGCTGCGAAATGTATGTGTAGCTAGGCTAATAGGCTGGATAACCACTGATAGGTGTTGATTTAATAGGGTCTTTTCTTGTTACCTAATTAAAAAAAAAAAAGAGACAAATATACAATATGAAGTATTTACAAAGAAAGAGAAGGGAGAGAGGAACATAGGGTAAGAAAGAGACTCTTCCTTGTATGCGCTCTTCGCGTGGGCCTATACAATTACAGGTGCACCAAAAAAAAGGGATCCTACAAGGCTCATAAATGCAAGAAAGGGATGAGAAAGATTTAAAGAATGAAGGCCATTATATGAAGGAAAATTTAATTTTAATAATCTAACCTTTTAGCGATTTGCTTTTAATAATCCAACCTATCGATTATAATCTAATAATCCAACCTTTATAACCCATCTACTTTTATTACACCCAAATGACCGGCAACCTACAAAATAGGTCACCACTTTTATTTTTATATTATTTTTTTAAAAAATCACCCTTCTTTCCCAAACAAAAAGCAACTCACCGAAAATGGCCAAACTAAGATTATGAAGGTTAATGGTCACCATTAAAAAAATGACAATAACAAATATGAGAAATTAGTGGAGTACATAAACATGATTCCCCCACCAAATAACTTCAATGCGGCTATGGAGGTGGAAAGTCAACATAAAGTATAAACAAAAACAATTAAACGTTACTGGTTACTCATCCAAACTATTGCAAATAATTTTTGAACTTGTAAACTGCAAATTTTAGTGCATTGCTCCAGCTTATCTCCACCACTGCACCACACCTTAATTCCTTCACCAGTTAATCACCAATGTCTGAAATAATGAGTTATAATGTCTCATTCTTCAATGGGACCAACGGACCAAAAGTTAAAGTACATAACACATTATTTTCGATGAAGAAGCAAGACAAGGAAGGGTAGGAATGTCTCTTCGCTATGTTGATTTCGCCCCGAATCCCGCAGAAGGAATATTCAAACAAATAAATTTGACATTGATCCGTTCAGGCAAGACTAATCTTGATGTGCCGGAGAAGGATTTCAAGATTTCGCCGGTTTGACAACATTAAAATCGATGCAACAAGCTAAAATTTACACATCCGATCACATAGTTGGTGTTCAATATTTCCCAAACTCGACAATCGTGCACTACAATTTTCTTTGAGTTTAAACAGGAATTTTAATCCAAAGAAAATTTCAGCCAAAAATTGGGTGAATTTCAAACTGTAATTTAACAAAAAATTATTTGAGGCTAATAAACAGCTGATGACTAATGCATAAGAGGGCAGCGGGGAGAGATTAGAGACTGCTGATGGTGAATATTCCTATGAGAGATAGGAAGTGAAGGGTGTTACTCCTTGGAAGCTCAAAGCTCACCCTCGAGAATGGAGATATCTAGACGGAGGTACCTCCGTTATAAACCAGGAAAACAAAGTAGAGGGGAAGATAAAATATTAAGAGATATTTCAAAAAAAAAATTATAAAAGTAAAAATTATAATGGTAATATGCCACGTAGGACGAATGACTTGCTACATCAGGTCATTTACCTGTTAGATGCAATGAAAGAAAATGGGTAATAAAGGTTAGATTATTACATAATAATCAATAGGTTGGATTATCAAAAGAAAACCATTAAAAGGTTGGATTATTAAAAACAAATTTTCCTTATATGAATCAATCACTACAACGTACATATCGATAACTAATCAACCAATACATTTCCTTGACACTTCAATTCCTAGATATACTGTCATGTTTCTTAGGTAATGAGCTGGCTTCGTACCCATTGCATTTCTTACCGTTTTCTTTGTTGTCACCGATGATTAGTTACTTCCTCCGTCACTTAATACTCGTACCGGTTTGACATGGCATTAGATCTGTCAAAAATCGATCGATTCGAAAATCGACTCGAATCAGACCTGAAAATATTGGGTCTTGAACAAAATTTTATGACCCTTAACCCAATTTTATCCGAAGCCGAGAAACCCGAAAAGTAGTGAGTCATAACCCGACCGAACCCATTTCTGTCTCGACCGATTGAAAATCATAAAATTTATAGTAATAAATAAGAGTGTGAAGAACTTTAAACATAGTAAATACGTTGTTGTTACAATTGTTGGATATAATATGATTTTAATTTGAATTATACGCCCTTTTATGGTTGAATTTGACTAAAATATAAATTTGTGTAGGAAAATTTGTGAATTTGTGACCAAATTTTGTATATTATTTACCTAAATAAAGGAAAATATAATAGGCGTTATAAAATATCTCAACCCGTTGGGCCGACCCGAACCCGAAAATTCTGGGTCTTGAACAAGCATTTGTAAACCCGAACCCGAAAGTGACTGACCCAATTAACTCGAACCAGAAAATAATTTTTTAGAACTTGACCCGACCGACCCGTTTGATAGGTCTGCATTGCATGCTTATGTGTCATGATTTAAATTGGAAACTAAAATATTTAAATTATATAACATATTATGCATGTGTTAAAAAAAAGTAGAAAAATATTAATATTATATTTTTTTCCTTCTTTATACCCACTACCTTATTAACGCGTCTTTTCTGTGGTACGCCACACCATCAATTGTTAGTGTGACATGTTCACACTCACAGAATTGGGCACACGCCCTAGGCCCTAGCATCAATGCCAGTATATGTATTAATTGTGTTGCATTATGACAATGCAACTTTTAATAGGTCAATGTGTTAGGTTATGAATAATATAAACAATATAATTCATGCGGAAAACCATAAAGCCAGAAATCCAAATTAATTGTCACATAGTCAATTAGCATAATTTAGTATACATACAATGTGATGCGTGCCTTCCCTAGCTGCTCCCGAACCGAACAAGAACAAGTACATGACTCCAAATGTCGCCCCTCCGTAGATAGTCCACAGCACGTTCGGATCCACTTTAGATTCAATCACTACTAGAATATTCTCTAAGGCTTTATGTACACTCGGGAAACTCACAATGGTGATAGGCAAGTATTAAATTCTCCCTTGAATTTAATGTGTTGGAATAGGTTAATAAATTGTGATCATGAACCACATATTTATAGGGTGGAAATAAGGAATTACAATCCTACTAGGAATCAGTTAACTAAATCTATTAGGACTCTAGTTAATTAATAATATTAGAATTCTATGGACAATCAAATACTAAGTATTTCAGATCTACCCTTAATATCTATTTTTAGTAGATTTAGGAAAACTATAACTTGTGGCCAAAACTACTTGTCGCGCAAGTAGCTTGGCGCACAAACTTGCTTAGCGTGCAAGAAACCGGCCGGCCAAGGGCCTTGCAGTGTGTGGCCTAAGCGCACGTTGCTGCGCATTGCTTGGTGTGGGGGTATTTTTTGTGCATGCAATTCCCTACAAGGGGGGCGGTTTTTATAAACCATCGTATTTTTGTACCTCGAAGGAGTCGCCACCAAACATTGTTTAGGGTCTTGTTTGGAAAGGCCGTAAATGACCCTATTAGGATAAGACTTGAATCTTCGAAACGGACGGGTGAGATCCGGGCACGGGAACGAGATGCTTATTCTGCGAGCTTTAGAAATTATTCGAGTACGTGACACAACATTTTCGAAAAAATACCCTAGTTTAGACTATGTGGGTTTAAATTTAGAGCAAATAGAATCTCTACTTTGTATGGTGGTCACTTTGCTTTAAAGTTAATTTAAGGGAACCTAAGATCGGTTTGTCCAAGAAATTATCTTTGTTAAGCGTGATGTAACCTTGCGTTTTGTTGTATTTAGCATGTATAGTGATGAAAGCAATAAAGCAAATAAAGCAACATCACAATAGTAAATAAGAGCGGAATTAGTAAATACAAGACCCCCCAGAGATGGACTAGGGAGTAGGTCCACATTGCCTAGAAGGACTAGGAAAGTAAAGATGCTGAATTGAAAGAGCGATATTGAAATTGGGGAATTGAAAGTGCGATATTGAAATTGCGGAATTGAAAGGTGCATAATTGAAATTGCAATATTGAAAGGTGCATAATTGAAATTGCGATATTAGAATTTGTACTTGGCACATGAGATTCGAACGCCAAGCGGCTCCTTAAAAATAAGTGCGCACGACACGAATTCAAAGCAAAAAATCTCAACTTGGGAGAAGTTGCTCATCCCAAAGTGTCCTAGATTTTGCATATAGAACTTGAACTTGAAAGTTTGAATCTTGAAATATTGAACTTGAAATACTTGAACTTGAAATATTGAACTTGTACTTGAAATATTTAAACTTAAGAGACTTGAATCTCAAAGATCGGGCCTTTTAATGTTGAAAAGGTTAGATCTTTGATGTGCTCTTACTTTGAAAGGATCCTAGCTAGTTTAGGGAAGTAGTCATGAGCAACCCTAAATATTGTTGGATCTTGAAATTTGAAAACTTGAACTTGTATATTGAAAAATGGAGTCTTGAATCTCAAAAGACTAAACCTTTATAAGTTAGAAAGGTGTCATCTTTGATTACTCCATACTTGAAAGGGATTCTAGTTCAAAGAAGTGATTACAAACAACTTTGAACATCCTTGAATCTTGAAAGTTTGCATTTTGTATTTTGAAAAGTTTGGATTTTGAAAAGATGTATGATTGTTGCAAGTGACATTTTTAGTAGTAAAAATGCAAATTTGCTAATCATTTTTGAAATAGGAAAATCAAAGAAAGATGATTGAATATGGTGGGATTCGGAATTACCTATTTAGGTTTAGGCAAGAATTCCTTTTAGAGCTCCCAATTGCTTAGAACTTGAAGTTTGTATGTGTTTTTGAAGGATTTTTTGATTTGGATTTGAGGCGTAATTTTTGTATTACGACGTTGTTTATTGAATATGCCTCCCTTAATGCTGGAAATTAGTGGGTTTTTATAGGAAAAATGGCTGCAAAACGCCAGCCATTGCCAGCGCAGCACGCAGCTGGCAGCGCTGGGCGCTGGTGACGTGGCGTGGATGCCGCCAAAATAAGGACGCGAGCTCCGTCCTTGGTTTGTCCTGTATTAATGTACCTTCGTACAAATAGTACGATGCTTGGAACGTAGTGTTTTCTTGGGGGTTAAGACTTGATTTTGCGTCTAAAAACAAGCCGTTTCGGGTTTTGAATTTCGGTTTTACGGGACGAAGCCCGGCTTGCTCGGTTTTGTGGGTCGGCGCCCGAATTTGACTTGCCTTATATGATTTTAATTGGAAAAGGCTTAGTAAAACCAATGGAATGGTCTACTAGATGAGATTGTACTTGGATTTTGAAATTGGTTTTTGAAAATTGTATTTTGTACCGAGTTCTGGAAGGGGAACGGCCTCGGGAGTTGGATTTTGGATCTTGTATTTTGGAGATGTTCTTAGCAATTGGGATTTCCGCACGGAGTTGCTCCAACCACCTAGTAAGGATAATGGTATCGTCATCATCCCTGAGGGGAGACACGAATTAGGTGTCTACAGAAGCCCCCACTTTGACTGAGCGTTCGGTTAGGAAAGCGCACGTCAAAGTATTTCGAAAGGGACACAGAATGATCAAGACGTTCTGCGATCAGGACCATTATTTGTACGCCGGGTACCTGCACAAAACAGGCGTTGGGAAAAAGGATAGAGTCTACCTCCGTGCGGTTGTGATGACTCCGATTTGTACTTGTACTCTTCCGCCTTTGGTTCGGAACGGAGCTTGGCATCGAAAATTTGAATCTTGAATTTTTGAATTTTGAACACCCGGAGTTGATCCGTTGGGGATGTGCTTTGCTGGGGATAAGAGCTTTTTACTGGCCCTTAAGATTTTGAAATTTCGGCTGACTTTCCTGGAGCTTGGGTCCGTTGGGATTTGAACGCCTGAGTCGTTGTATTTTTCTTGAATCTTGTACCTGGTATTTGTAGATAGTAGTCTCACTGGTGACCTTGCGGGGTCTTAGGAGAGAATAGGCTAGGATGCGTGGGTGTTGTTTGTAGAGTTTTGGAATGCTGGCTTCGGCATGGGTAGCCAAGGCGTTGGTGTTGAATTTGTATACCTGCTTCGACGTGGATAGCCTAGGCGTAGGTGTAGAACTTGTATACCTGCTTCGGAGTGGATAGCCTAGGCGTTGGTGTAGAAATTGTGTACCTGCTTCGGCGTGGATAGCCTAGGCGTTGGTGTAGAACTTGTATACCTGCTTCGGCGTGGATAGCCTAGGCGTTGGTGTAGCACTTGTATTTTGAACTAGAGGTCCCTGGCTGAATTAGTACTGCCACTGGGGAGTTTTGAATTTTTGACTTTGTACAGGCTAGTATAGGATAGCCTCTGAATTTTGATTTTTGCACAGGCTAGTATAGGATAGCCCCCAGTTTGGAATTTTGACAATTTGTACTCTGCTTTATTTAGAATGCCTCGTCATACACGGAGGAAGCTCGCCGAATCTTCGGTGGTTCGAGCTGCTGAGGAGGACGCTTCGGACGATGAAGCGGCTGCGGTAAACGCACCGGATGGGGGTATGGTTCCCTGGAATGCACCTGCCTTTGCTGGTACTGGTTGGAGTCCTTCCGATCCGGTATTTTGACCGGAGTTATGGGAATCTGGTTGCAGACGGGCCTGGTTGACTTCTGGCGTGCCATGGGAGGTACTTCGAGGAGAGCGGGGATCAAACCCCGGCTATGGGCTTTGCTAGAGCGGTGGTGGGATACCACCAACACTTTTCATATGGCATGGGGGGAGATCACCATTACCCCTTTTGAGTTTTCCATGATTAGGGGTTTTCCTTTTTCTGAGAGGAACGTGACCTTTGATTCGGAGCTGACGTGGCGTTCGGCCGCTGCCAGAGACTTGCTCGGCCTTGTTGTTGACTTATCAGAGGACGACACCCACACTTCCGTGATGGTGATTGCAGACGCTATCCGTGGTGTGGGTGTGTCTGCAGAGCAAAGGGTTAGGCTATTCCTCTTAGCTTTGGTGAGTAGGGTGGTGGCCCCGAGCAGGAACAGTCGGGTGCATATTAGATTCTTGTCAGTTTTGCAGGACTTGAGAGCTGTTTCGAGCTACAACTGGGGTGGTTTGGCATATAGCCACCTTTTGTACGAGATAAAGTGGGCCTCCCGGACTGCGCCGGAGAGCGAGCCGAGCATGGCTGCTCTATGGAGTGTGCTGGAGGTATTTAAGACTCCTTGTACTTTGTGCCTTGTACTTGTATGTTTTTATTTGAACTGGACTGATGTTTTTCTTGCTTTTTTGAAAGATTTGGATATATGAGCACTTTCCGACTTTGGCGCCGGATCGTACTGGAGATGCGGCTTACCCGTATGCTACCTCTTGGATAGGAGCGGTGCGCAAGAGGGTGCCTCTGGCGGCCTCCCGCAGAGCTTGGAGAGTTCTACCTGCTGATGAGGTAATATTTTTGTACTGTTTTGCTCTTTTGTATTTGTATTTGTATAATTGCCTGAGTTGTTTGCTTTGATGGTGGTGTGGCGTCCTTTTGCTAACGCGCCTGTGCCTGCCTCGGCTGCTCGTGCCCATTTCTTGTCTGGACGGGGGGTTTTGCTCCCAGGGGTGTATCGCCACATGTGATATCTGGGGGAACGAGTGTCCCTTCAGCACAGTTCGGGGAATAGGTTTGTCCCCAAGGACCCACCGGAGTCCATGCTGGCGTCGAATGAAGAGCTTGCTCGGCTCTATGTGAATGCTAGAGGCGATGCTGTTTGCCGCTCTTGGAGGGACTTTGTACAAAGGAAGGGTAGCTATGACGACTTCCTGAGGAGGCTGGCTCCACCAGTACGCTTCGTACTGCCGGTGAGCTTTTGAACTTTATATCTTGTATTCTTTTATTCTTGGATGATTGTATGTAGGAGGAGGAGGTTGATCCCGAGGACATCCCCTATGCTGATAGGGTCCTCCGCTATGAGAACTCGGACGGGGAACAGGTGGAGGTTACCATTTCGGTAGCTTCTCCCCCGAACCGGAGATCGTTTGATGCTGTACCTGAGCATTATGCAGCTGTGAGTACTGTTGCATTTTCTTGAAACTGATTGTAATCTTGTATTTGGGGAATGATCTTGAATTTTGTATGCAGGCGCCTCGGGTGAGAGTGCGTCGCTGGATGCTCTTGATTGATTCCTGGAAGAGGTATTGTGTCAAATTGACCAAGAAGCTTTCTGGCCGGGACAGAGAGGTGCTTTTCTTGATTTTGAAATTTGTATTCTGGAAACTCGAACTTGGATGTTGATTCTGGGAATTTGTATTTTGTATAGGAGCGCCGTCGAGGCCGCAGAGGTTCCGTTGATAGGGAGCCTCAGGTGGAGACTTCTTCGAGGCGGGAGGGACCAATCTTGGACCTAGGACAGGGTCCGGTGCTGGTACTCACATGAGGCATTCGGATGCTGATTGGGGAGCTGCCCCTTTTGTACATGCTGATCCTACCAGGCATTCGTTTGGAGGTGCAAGCATTTCGAGGCCCTTTGTTCCTCCACTACAACAAAAACATTAATTAACAGCGCTTAAGTAATAGCGCTTATCAAAAAGCGCTAATACTTAAATAAAATAACAGCACTTTATTTTATATTGCTGTTAAAATAAGCAGCCTTAATTTCCACCTTAATATAATACAACACTTTTCTGTAAACGCAGTGATTCATAGCTATAGTAATTTAAAAACAAACAAAAAAACCTATAGTAATACAACTTTTACACCTGCCGCGCCAAAACCAAATTAAAGAAACAAAACCCTACCCAGGATCAGCACCACCACCGCCTAAGTATTTCCCCACAATCTCCATCTTCTTTCCTTCTCCCACCACGACTTCCACAGTTAAGATTGAGTTCCCAATCGAACTCAAGAACTCAAGAGTTCAATCCCAATCCAAGTTGACTCAAATCGAAATTTCCCAAATCGAAAATTAAAGAGTTCTCTTCAATCCAGATCCAGATATTTCCGTATGTATCTTCTTCTCCGGCGAACGTTGGCGGCGATTATTATCCGGCGAACATATTTTCCCGATGCGTGTGATTGAATTATCAATTGTGAGTTTCTTCTAAATTAGCTATTCAATTGGGTTTTCAAATTTTCAATTGTAAATTTGCAGTTTTATAGCAATTTGATATGCCTGTTTATCACCCACTTATACTGGATGTTGGGGTTTATTAGAAATTTTTGATTATGTGAATGTTAGAAACTTTCTGATTCTGGAAATTTTAGAAATATTGTTTTTGGAATTAGGAGTTACAGCGTCGTTATTGTTCTTTTTGATTCTCATGGTCTTCATCTGAAGTTGGAACATACTTTTGATATTTAAGGGTTGCGGGCTTATGATATTACTTGGGATTATTGGATGTATGAGTAGTTTAGCACTGTTAGTTCATTCTTTCATTTCATAGGTGTACTTTTAATGGACCATTAGATGTATGAGGTTGGGTTCTATTGAGGATTATGGATGGTAAGAAAACAGAAACTAACGTTTGTTTGCTGCAAACTATGAACTGTTGTATCATTCTTTTACAGGAGATGTTTGCTTTTAGACAATACTATTTTAAAAAGAGGCTTTGGTGACGGGAAATCATCAAACGTGACATGGAAATATGCATACTCTTGTATGTATGTATCTATGTAAGAAATTGTAGCCACAAAAGGATAAATGAATTGTTTAAACAGGGGAAATAACTTGTGTTGTACTTAAATTCTCGCTACTTCCTTCATGAAAGATCTTATTCTTGATGGTTTGGTTAAGAGGCGAGAATCAAAGAGTTGAAATTGAAAAGGCAAAGTTTCTATGCTATATACCATGCTTGAGTTTCTTTCTTTCTTTATCATACCTTAATTAAAATAGAAGTTTTGTTAATAAAAGAGGCATGTAAAAAGCTGGATATCTTCCATTTGACCAGTTCTCTGTTCTTATTTTCTCTCCTGTTGTTTAACATCATATACTTTTCTCTGATCTAAGCTCAGAAACTTGAACATTTGGATTAAAGATGTTGCTTTACATAATGTATCCAGTAATTTTAGTCGAACTTCTTCTGATTTTAATCCTTTTGTTTAGAACTCCTTTGAGAAAACTTCTATTGAAAGGGCTAAGCCAGTTGAAACTTGGCAGAGGTCCTATGGTTGCCCAAACGTTGTCTTCAACGATGTTTGTGTTGTTTCTCTCAAGCGTATATGGTCTCCTCGATGCTCATTGGCGCTTCACGGATGGTTCTGCCATTAGTCCAACATAACAAGTCCTTATAGTTCATCACCTTCTCGAAGCAACTTTTCTTGGTACAGGTTTTCAATTTTTTTCTTTACTGGTAAACTTTTGAAACAGTTTTTAGAACAGATAAAGTTGTGTTTTTGATCCACCATAATCTTTATATCTTCCATTTTTGTGTAGGAATCTCCTTGTTCCTTGCTCTCATAATTGACAGACAACACTATTATATAAATGAGATTCGTCTTTTGAGGAACAAGTCAGAAGATAACGAGCTTCATCAACAAAAAGGAAGAAGGATGTAAGTGAAGTACTTTCATAATTAAGGAGGCCGACAATGTAAGTTAATACAGTTAATACGCTCAACGCTTACTTAACAGGAAGCGGTAAATAATTTTAGTTATTCAAATATCTGTGTGGATAAAAGGCATGAGTGTTCATTTGTTTGTCACGGGTATTAAGATCACACCTTACAATTTGACTTTTACACGATTCATATATACTTCGTAGTTTATTTTAGCTGCGTGGTGTGAATGATAGGTACACATGTTCGAATCCTTATTCATGAATGTTTGAGCAACAACTTCATTCACGATAAAAAGTATTTGAAACTCCCACGAGACCTATCTGTTAAGCCTGTCTTCGTAGTCGCACCATATTGGCCTTGTGTTCCTGTCTTCCCTGTGATCTTGTTAGCCCGCATAGTACCATTCGAACCCCTGGATTACTGCCCCATGTACTGTTGCTGCTAGTACTACTGCGACCACTTTAGCCTCTACTTCTTCCAGCCCGTAGAGATGCAAGAATAATCCGTAACAAGCTCTTCTCCTTGCTTAGATTTTGGTTCCTCATCATCATTGGCCATGATTAACAGCCTATTTTCTAACCTCAAGGGCCCTTGTTTAGATACAGAACAGAAGCTAAATTGAACCAAACCGTGTCAGTTGCGTTTTACTTATGAGAAATCAGACCCTAATCAAATGCATACATCTTGTTTAGGTCATAAATAGAATATAGTTGGAAGTAAGAACTACAGAAAAGGCCAGCACCAGATCAGACTGACTGACAGCAATAACTTGGTCAAAATTGACCAGGGTTAACCAGAACCAAGCCCTAGAAACATCTGATTTAGCACCAACCAGACTGACTGTTGGATTATCTACAAATTATGTGGCTACTGCGTTACTGATTCAGGCACATGAGTCCGAACGCTATGTTGAATCATTCACTATATATAACGAATTGCAGATAAAATTAACTTCAACAGTAGCCAATCTTTTCTTTTTCATACCACAATAGAAAATACAGCAGGGTTTAAGTTCTTCCGAATGAAGTATGACTTTAAGTGACTTGTTTTTTAAGCGAAAACTTCACAGAGAAATACACAATCCTTTAGTTCATTTCTCATATGAATTCTCTGTTGTTCATTAGTAGTCAATGCAGGGGGTACAACCTGTGCACCAGGAATTCTCTGTTGTTCATTAGTAGGCAACGCAGTAGGTGGTTTACCCCCTGCAGATGATGGGGTTCTTTTCTGATTACAATGATTGATTTCTTTATCCAATTCTGCAGACAAAACATCTAGCGGAGCTCAGATTATACAGTCTAATTCAACACTGAAGTATAGATGTATAATATATGTTGTCTTACAGTGTGCAGACGCAGCCTCTAGTTGAGCTAAACTCCCATTTCTGGCACTAGAACTAAGTCTCTATATAGATGTATAATATATGTTGGTTTTGTTTGCAGAGCACTTTTTGGTTTTCGAACCGAAAAAGGATTGTTGAAGAAAATTAAAATGAGCACCAAGTGGATACAGATACAAGTATGCCCTATGATTTATGTTTATTGGAATTTTTATTTGTTTTTTTAAAGTATTCAAAGTAATTGATTGTATTTTGCCTGTGTAGTGTCCTCGGCAAAAAAATGTCATGGATTCTGGATATTATGTCATGAGATACATGAAAGAGATCATCGACCATAAGCAAACTCGAATATTTGAAGATGTATGTATTTTTATTTGTTCAATTAAGCCTAGAAATTATTATATGCATTGTCACTAATTATGTTAATTTTCTCATTTTGTAGTACTTTCATGATTGCAATGTTCCACATTATGATCAAGGAGAAATTGATGAAGTCAGAGCTCAATGGATGCGTCATGTTCTTCCCATGTGAATATTGTGATGTATTAATTATGTTTTTCGACTAGAATTTCTCTAGAACGTTTTAATTTTATTTTATTGGTTTGAAATTAAAAGAAGTACTATATGACAATGATACTTCTTTCTGTTTTGTAGTGTGTTTTTATTCTACTGTGTATTTAGGAATATATGATTTTAAGTTATGTACGAGACATCGCGACGTTTATTTGATATGATAGAAATGAAGTTGGATGTTATATGTATTCAATTTGATTACTCTGTATAGGCTCTAAAATGTTTTTATATTTTATTACAGGTATTTAATAATTAAAAATTAAAATTTGAAAAGAGCCTGACAAAAATTAAAAAAATGCACTTAAACAACAACGCTTTTTAGTTACACGTTATTAATTAATTTAAATTAAATTAATCATAAAATTTCCCGCCATACTGAAGCTTTAATAGCGCTTATATATTGAATGCTAGTAAATGAGGAAAAAATGACATCGCTTTTTAAAAGCGTTGTCATTCTTTTAACACCGCTGGTAATTAACAGCGCTTTAAAAGCGCTGTCTTTCATTGAAAAAAGCGCTATTAAAAGCTTATTTTGTTGTAGTGCTCCTCCCGGTTACTACTTCGGAGGGAGTGGTCCTCAGCCTTGGGGTGCAGATTCATGGGCTTACTGGTCGGAGATGGAGAGGATGCGTCATGCTCAGATGTTTGCGCCGTACCAGTTCATGGCGATGCCACCGCCTTATCAGTATCCTTCTCCTTAGCAGGGAGTTCATCTCTCTCCTGGCACTCTTCGTATCTCGGAGCAGGATCCTGGTACCCCTGGGATAGAGCTGGATCGGGATCTGGAGCACCTTAGGAGGCGAAACAGGGACAAGGAGCTTGTGGTTGACATTACAGCTGATGATGACTCATACTGACCCTGCATGGTAGCGAGTTCCAGCTTTCCTGGGTTGATTTTGTATAGGCTGGGTTGTATTTGTATGGATTTGTACAGTTTGGAACTTGAATTTGTATGGTTGTATGGTTTTGAACTTGAATTGGTTTGGAAATTTTTTGAAGATTGGCTTTTGTATGTTTGAATTTTTTAAATTGTATGTGTTGTGTGTGCTTTGAAATTTGTAGCTATATGCATGCATGGAAAATTAGCAAAACATTTGAAAAAAATTGCCCCTTTTTTCGGGTGTATATACCCACTATAAGCCCCCACTTTGACTGAGGTTTTTTGGTAAGAAAAAGCGCAAGTCAAAGTATATTCAACTTTTGCTTATGCATATGCAGACACGACTTATGACGCCGATCTAGGACTAGAATGCTTGAATTTTGAATAATTTGAACCGAAATCTGCCCGAAGCGTTGATCCGGACTGCTTGAATTTGCGCGACTTGCGGCTTTGGAATCTTGAATAATGGAGGTTTGTACTTTGCTGTCCGAAACACTAAAGAGTGTGTACTCGGAGTCATAAAAGAGGACGGTGGCCTCGTCCTTCGCTGCAGGCCCCTGCGCCTAGCGTAGGACATGGAGCCTGGCGCCAGCATGCTGCCGTGCAAGCCGACTCTTGTATAAATAGGGAGTATTTCGGATCATTTCTTGCATTAATCCTTCCCTGCTATTCCTTGTATACCGCTTCCTCACGAAAAAGAAGAGAGAAGATGGCTATGTCCTTTGAAAATGCCTTGAACTCGGGGCTTGGTTTTCGCTAGGCAAATTGGAGAAAAGGGAGCTTGATGGCATGCATCTTGGGGTGCCCCCTCCTTCTGGTTTGTAAAGCTGGATGTGCACTTCATTCTTGCAGCTTTGGAGGCTTAGGATCCGAATCATCATGTCTTCCGCTTTTGGGAATAATGAGGTATGTCCCCTCCCTAAAGAGTTTAGCGCCATATTGGGGTGGCCCATTATGCCGGAGCCATGCATCCCCAGTGTTGAAGAACACTTTTTCTTGGGGTTTGAAAGATATTTGGGCTTGAAGCCCCCACTTTTGAGTGCTGTTGTATATGGCAGAGGGGTGGATTTGTCCCTCCTTGTCACCTACTTTGCTGGGCTTGATGTTCCCAAAGTTTTCCGCTTGAGGGCCTTGAGTTTTTGTATCTTTGCTCGCTTCCTCTTTTCGAAACAGGGGTTTGGCAATGGTGATGCCTCTCTAATAGAAATTGTAGAGCAGTTTGCTAATGGTCGGGACCCAATGCCGCTTGTGATTGGCGAAACATTGATGGGCCTTGACATGCTGAAGTCGGACCCCTCTTCTTTGCCGTCGGGAAGTCCGGTATTACTCCAAGTAAGGATCTGGAGCCTTCCTGTATGCTGAATTTGTACTTGTATTTGAATTTTGAATGTTGAATTTTTAAATGCATTTCTTGTATACTCCCCAAGGTTTGGCTTATGGAGAGGCTCATGCTGGTGGCACCACCGGAGAACATGGAGAGCTATAATAGAAAAGGGTTCACCGTGCGGCCCATGATGTATAGCCGGCTTTCATTGGACGAGTGGCGAAGCCCACTCTCTCGGATTGAATCTTGTATAAGGTGGGTAGTTCCTTGGTGGGGAATTGCTGCCATGAGACATGCCCCTGATTCTACTGCTTTGAGGGTTCCAAGCCTCACAATGCTGGTCTTCTACTCGCCTGCTCAAGTGATGAGACAGTATGGCTTGAAACAGGAGATCCCGGACTGTACTGAAGAGAACCCGAAACCTGTTGCACTGAATGCCAATCAACTTGAAGTTTGGAGGCGGTATTGGGTCGCCAAACCATTCTTGAGTATTCAGTTCCCACCTGAGTCAGTTACTCTGCCTGCGGGGTACATTGTATGGATGTGAGGCCTAAGCCAGATGGACATTTCTCTCTCCGGACCAGCTAGAGTCCGAGGTTCTAGAGCTAGACGTCCTTCATCAACTGACTATGAGGAAGGTGACGGGAGTGTGGCCCATCCGGTGCCTGACCGTTCGGAGTCCAAAGGAGGTTCGTCATCCTCCCAACTTGGAAGATTAGCAAGTTCCTTCTTCCGCCGCTTGGGCAAGGGGAAGATTGATGATTGATTGCGGGAGGAGCTAGGGGATAGTACTCAAGGTGCCAAGACTCGAGAGAATAGTCTCCCGACCCTAAATCTTTGTAGGCTAAATGTGTTTGAAATTGTATTGGAAGGAATTGTGTCTAGAATGTGTTTGGAAGATGTGTTTAGAAGATGTGTTTAGGAAGTGAAAAGGCTTTGAACTTTGCTTCACTTGATCCTGACTTTGTATTTGAATTATCTTTGAAGGCCTTAGATCCAAATAAAGAGTTATTGTGTTAAATTCCGCTTGAACATGCTTTGCTTTGAATTGGCACATTTGGAATAAAGACAACAACAATAGAATTTTGAAATTTGATTTGATTTTTAGGATGCCCTTAATTGAGGAAGTTTTGAATTTTTTTGTATTAAAGTGGTCGGGCCTCGAAATAAGGATTCCTACGTGTCCCGTTAAGGAATCAGGCCTGACGTAGTTCTGACGACCTTACAGGACTTTGAATTGGATTCTTGAATTTGAACATAGAACTTAGACATAGAACTTCTTGAGTTGATCGAGGTTTGTCAAAGATCTGAATTCTGTTCCATCGACGTCTGTTAGTTCGACTGCTCCCCCGGAGAGGATCTTCTTGACAATGTATGGGCCTGCCCAGTTGGGTTTGAATTTTCCCCTTGGGTCCATGATGCTTTTGCGAAGGGCTTTCAAGACAAGCTCGCCTTCTTTGATGTTTCGGGTTCTGACCCTTTTGTTGAAATGTCTGGCCACTCGGCGCTGATAGACTTGTACATGGTGAGCGGCTTGAAGCAGACGCTCATCGAGCATGACTAGCTCGTCGTATCTTGCTTGTACCCATGCAGCTTCTGGGATTTTTCTTTCGAGGACTATCCTTAGAGAAGGTATCTCCAGCTCGATAGGTTGTACTGTTTCCATTCCATAGACCAATAAAAATGGAGTTGCACCAGTTGAAGTGCGAATTGAAGTTCGATACCCCCACAATGCGAAATGCAGCTTCTGGGGCCAGTCCTTGTAATTGGTAGTCATTTTCATGATGATGGTCTTGACATTCTTGTTGGCTTCTTCGACTGCCCCATTGGTTTGTGGGCGATAAGGCGAAGAGCGATGATGTTGAATCTTGTACTCGGTGAATAGATCTTCACACTCTCCTTGAAAATGGGTTCCCTGGTCACTGATGAACTCGTGAGGAACGCCGTATCTGCATATGATGTTTTCTTGTATGAACTGGGCCACTTGCTTGGAACCCAACACTTTGAATGATCTGGCCTCGACCCATTTGGTGAAGTAGTCGATAGCAACCAGTATGAACTCATGACCCCCGGTGCCTGTTGGAGTAACTTTGCCAATGACGTCGATACCCCGGGCTGAGAATGGCCACGATGATGATTGAGAGTATAGCAATAATGGGGGAATGTGCTTTAGATTCGCACACTTTTGGCAGGTAGGACATTTCTTGACAAAGAAGTAGCAATCCCGTTCGAGGGTAGTCCAGTAGTATCGAGCCCTGATGATCTTGAGGGCTAGGATCTTCCCATTCATATGGGTGCCACAGACTCCAGCATGTATGTTGTCCATGACTCTTTGAGCTTCGTGCTTGTCAACACATCGGAGGTTAGGACCGCCAAGGGACCTTTTGTATATAATACCGCCTTCTATTACGAAATTGGCTGATTGTAGACGTAGAGCCCTTTGATTCTTTCTTGAAAAGTGCGGGGGATACTCTGAATTTTGTAGATACCTTTGAGTGTCTGTGAACCAAGGTTCATCTCTGTCTTGCTCGACGTCGTCAATAACATGGACATATGTTTGGGATGTTGATCATTGAGGCCAGCTTTGCCAGTGCATCGACGAATTGGTTCTCCTCTCTCGGGAGGTATGTATAGCGAAGCTCTTCTATTTGCTGAGACAGCTGCTCAAGATCGGACTGGTATGGAGCCAAGCTCTCGCTACTTACTTTCCATTTGCCGGAAATTTGATTGATGATTAGGGAAGAATCCCCGTATACTCGAAGTTTCTGGACACCTAATGCTAAGGCGGCTTCCAGGCCCATGATGCATGCTTGATATTCTGCCGCATTGTTTGTGACGTTGAATTGCAGTTTTGCTAATATAGGAATGTGGGTGCCGTCTGGGGCTACTAGAATTACTCCAACACCACACCCGTTCTGATTCAAAGCACCGTCGAAATGCATTGACCAACTGTCATCACTGGTCATTAAGATTTGCTCGTCGGGTAAGTCGTAATCCTCCTCTTCTGCCTCGACGGGACAGTCAGCTAGGAAGTCTGAGACTGCTGAACCCTTGATAGACTTCTGCGGGATGTATTTGAGGTCAAATTCTGCTAGCATGACCAACCACCTGGACAACCGTCCGTTAAGAGCTGGTTTTTCGAATAGATACTTGAGAGGATCCGCTTTGCTGATCACATGTACTGTATGGGAGAGCATGTAGTGCCGTAGTTTCTTTGTGGCCCAAACCAAGGCGATGCTGAATCTGTTGTTGCGAGGTAGAGCCTGAGGGGAATCCCTGGCAAGGCTGTCTTTAGCACTGGCGGGTTGGAAAGGTAGTTTTTGATAGTGTCGAATACATGCTGACAGTCGTCATCCCACACTTTGGGCTCGCTTTTTCGAAGCTTTTGAAATACCGGTTCACAGATCATTGTGAGTCTTGAAATGAACCTACTAATATATTGTAGTCTGCCGAGACCCCGAATTTCCTTTTTATTCGTTGGTGGTTGCATCTCGAGAATTGCTTTGATTTTCGAAGGATCAGCCTCTATGCCTCGAGAGCTGATAACATATTCGAGTAACTTGCCTAACGTTACCCCGAATGCACACTTTTGAGGATTGAGCCTCATGTTGTATTGCCTGAGCCTGTTGAAAAACTTTCGAAGTACTGAGGTATGCTCGTGTCGCTCTTTGGATTTGACAATCATGTCGTCGACATATACCTCACTGTGAATCATATCGCTCATGATGGCTGTGGCTGTTCTTTGGTAGGTTGCTCATGCGTTCTTCAGTCCGAACGACATAACTGTATAGCAATATGTACCCCACTGAGTGATGAAGGTCGTCTTCTCCATGTCCTCCTCTTCCATGGGAATCTGATTGCAGCCTGCATACCCGTCCATAAAAGAGAGTAAGGCATGATTTGCGGTGTTGTCGACCAGGATGTCGATGTGGGATAATGGAAAACCGTCTTTAGGGCTGGCCCTGTTAAGATCTCTGTAGTCCACACACATTCGTACTTTGCCGTCTTTCTTTGGAACTGGGACGACATTTGCGATCCATTCTGGATACTTTGCTTCTCGAATAAACCCGACCTTTAGCTGCTTGGAGACCTCTTATTGAATTTTGAGGGAAACGTCTGGTTTCATGCGAAGAAGTTTTTTCTTGATGTGCTTTGAACCTGGAATGAGGGGAATTGTATGCTGACCGATGCTTGGATCAACCCCTGGCATATCATGATAGGACCATGCGAAGACGTCTATGTACTCTGAAAGTAGCTTGATAAGATCATCCCGCTCTTCTTGAGAAAGAGTTAAACCAATCTAAACTAGT
The DNA here is from genome assembly GCF_020520425.1 of Spinacia oleracea. Lineage (NCBI taxonomy): Eukaryota > Viridiplantae > Streptophyta > Magnoliopsida > Caryophyllales > Amaranthaceae > Spinacia > Spinacia oleracea. The sequence goes on along the minus strand of NC_079492.1, from coordinate 10,341,963 downwards.
TTTGAATCACTGTTGTTAGAAAGGTTGATTTTTTCTGTTTCCAAAATTATGGGCGTCCTGTTTTCATGATTTTCGATAGCTTTTAGAATTTCAAGGTCAGTTTCTTCTGAAGCAAAGTTATTTGGATTAGGATTGTGTTTTGAATTATAACTCGAAGAGTAAGTAGAAGTTGAAGTATTTTTGAAATCAGCAATCATTACATCGACTGTTTTGACTTGAAGCTCGGCCTTTAGAGACTCTTGATTGATGCAAGACTTGAAGGAAATAATTCCCTTGGTCCAAGTATGCATATAATGTTAAGTCTAATAAATGCGGTTCAGTATTAATTAACAAGTTAATAATTGAGTGAGATCAAGTGAGCTGAATGCCTAGCTAGAGGCCGCTTCAGTTCAAGTGGAATTAATGACATTAATCCACAACTTACTCTTGACTGAACCCGTAGGGTCACACAAATAGTACGTAAACGGATCGAGTATTTAATGGCATTAAATACTCCATCTATGGATATTCGGAATCGACGGATCTTGGTTTCAGTGGGAGCTGAGATCGTCAAAGGCAAGCAAGTGAATACTCCGGAAACGGAAATATGGATTGTATCGGAAATATAATATTATCCAAGTCGTAGATGCTGCCGGAAACGGAAACATGGTACGTATCGGAAAATATTATTGGAAATGGAAATATTGCCGGAATCGGAAATATTGCCGGAAACGGAAATATTGTCAGAATCGGAAATATTATCGAAATCGGAAAATAATTCCTGAAACGGAAATATTAAATATTTGTTCGAAACGGGAATTAATTCCGGAATCGGAAATATTAAATATTGTTCGTATCGGAAATGAATTCCGGAATCGAGAATTTAATCGGAAGCGCATCGTACGAATTAGCATCGGACGAGACTTGCTAGACGAAGGGCCAGCACGAAGCCAGGCCCGCGTCCAGCAAGCCAAGCGCCCAACACAACGCAGCCAAGGCCACGCCAGGCCCAGCGCAAGGCCAGGCCCAGCAAGGCCAAGGCGCGCGCGCGTGGTCTGACGTTCGTGGGCTGCGAGCAGCGCCTGCTCGTGTGGGCCGCAAGGCCTGCGCGGGCTATGCGGTACGCTCGTGGTCGTGCAACGTTTGTGTTCGATACGAATCCTAAAGCCAATGGAATTCGTTCATTGATTAAATTCTAATCCTAATAAAGATATAATTAGTTTAAAAGAGTTTTAATGAAATTCTAATTAAACTAATTAGTATCCTAATAGGATTAACATTCCTTTCCATAAACTCTATAAATAGGTGCCTAGGGTCACATATTTACATCGAGAATTGAAGTATTCAAAGGTAAGATTTTCAAGCAAAAATCAGCCACAAACACTTGCCCTATTAGCCGAAATTTATAGTACCTTAAGGGCGATTCTAGTTGGTCAATCTTAAGGCGGATCCGGACGTGCTGTGGACTATCTACGGAGGGACGACACTTGGAGTCCTAAAGACTTGTTCTTGTTCGATTCGGGCGCAGCTAGGGAGGGCACGCTACAAAGTGTATGCATCTGAATTATGCTAAATGAATATGTGTTAATAATATGTTTCCTGGCTTTATGGTTTTTCCGCATGATTTATGTTTATTCATATGTATCATAACCTAACAAGACTCTAGTTCTAGACTCTTAGACTCATTCCTAGACTCGAAAATTGAAAGACAGACCCTGGACTTGGACAAAGACACTAATCGTAAAGATAGTTCTCGGGGTATTCCCAGATATCCACGTCATCGTCATAATCATCATAAATGGGGCAAGATGCACAGATCTTCGATGCTTGATCCCAGACCTGATCCCACGTGCTGTAAGGAAATGCGGTGAAGCTGCCTTTGCATGAAGAGTTGAGCCCTAGGAGGAATATTCTCACCATTTTCCCCTCTGGCAACTCGGGCTTGATCGTACGAGCGGAGGTTGCCCATCTATAGTAGTATTCTTGAATGCACTCATCCTTTTCCTGGCGTACAACCAGCTTTTGTTTGATGGAAGTGTCTCGGAAGCTTGAACCTTTGAGGGTGAGGAAGGCAGGGCCATCCAATATTTCCTCGAACCAAGGTTCTCCGAATAGTAGATCGAAGTTGGCAGGCACATCGATAACTAGGAATTCAGCACTGTTGTGATAGGTGTCGAAGGAGAAAACCAGTTCGAGGATTCCAAGGACTTTGTATGTGACACCCTGGAGTTTGACAGTCTGTTGAGCACTCAGCATGAGACCGTACTCAGAGAACCCCAAAGCTTTCAAGGTGGCGAGGGGACAGATGTTTTCTTGAATGTCGGTGGTTACCCTAGGTTCGAGGATCACCCAGTTTTGAGCACTTGGAAGGAGATGGCAGAAGCTTGGAGCCATCAGTTCGTAACTTGGCTTGTATGTAGAGATTAAATTGCATGGAAATTCCTCACCCTCATCTTCTCAGTCATAGGAGATGGCTTGGACCAAGGGAGTTTGTTTGGCTTCGGGAGGTAGGGGTAAGGTCTTGTTGTCGACCATGTTCTGGATCAAATGCTTAAGCTTGTAACAGTCTTCGATGTCATGACCCTTCCCTTGATGGTACTTTCAATGGGCTGCCGGATCCCAGCTCTTGGACCTTTTGTCCACTAGAGGATCGGGTGTTGGACCGATTGGTGTTATGACTTGCTTTTCGACCAGCCGATCGAATGCGTCGCTGTAAGACATTCCGAGGTTTGTAAAGACCCTTTGTGGCCTGCCTTGATAGTTGCGCTGGTTAGCATTGTTCTTGAAATTGTTTGACTCTGGACCTTGAGGAGCCTCTAGGGCGTTGACCTCGTGAACTTTGTGCGTTGCCTCAGGTCTCTTTCCCTTCCACTTTTTAGCTTGTGGAGCTGGGGCTGCTGGTGCTTTCATCAGGTCATCTTCTATGTCGACCCCGATGTCGTAGGTTCTCTTGAAGATTTCCAAACCTAGGTACTTCATGTGAGTATTGTATTTCGGAAGAAGACCAGCAATAAAGATCTTGACCAATTCTCTCTCGGAGGGTCGAGTCACCATTTGGGATGCCATTTCTCTCCACCGGTTGAGGTAATTAGTGAAGCCTTCCTGAGGCCCTTGCCTGAGAACCTCCAGTTCCCTTAAAGTAGTTTGAAGTTGAATGTTGGGCTGATACTGCTCCATGAATGCTTGAGCAACTGCTTCCCATGTACATGTTTGATGTTCTTTGAGTGAATAGTACCATTTCTGGCAGAGAGGTTCCAGAGACATAGGGAATACCACAGGGTATAGCTCGAGTTCGACCCCCTTGATGGCCATTGTAGCTCTGAAGTTCTTGAGGTGGTATTTAGGATTGTTGGTGGACTTGAACTTTAGAATATCATTGGCAGAGAATTTGTCTGGCAGATTCCCCCTCCCCTTGAGGTTGTCTTCCATTGAGGTGTCAAAATAGTTCTCTTGATTGGTGACCTTACTGACCAGACTCTCGATCTTCTTGGTTAAGTCATCAGTGGGCGCGCCCTGTTCCACAATACCCAGTCGGTTGCTTATGTTCTCCACATTGGCGCTGAGGCTGGTGAAAGATGCTAGGAGTTGAGTGAGTCGATCGGGGGCAGACATTTGGACTGATTCTTGAACGGGACTGGAAGTGTGATTTGTAGGAGATGAACTGCTGCTCGTTCGATGCCGGCTATGAGGGAGGCTAGGGCGGATGGAGTTCTTTTCAACCTCTCTCCTCTACGGCAAACCCACAGGATCCTTGGACTCCTATTTAGGACACACCACATGATTTAGAACTTGGACTTCTCGACACATGATATGATATGCATGCAATGAATGAGACCTAGACTTGACTCTAAGTGCCACTCCGAAGATTCGGGATTTTGGATTTTTGTACTTGTATTGGAGATTTGCAACCCGTTGGAAGTGTTTGAGAGGAGCCTTCATTCTTTTGTGGAAGTTGACTCTTTGTACTAGAACTCGGAATATCGAAAGAATATTTCGACCTATTGGACCTTGGACTATTTTAGGGGAATTTCAACCCATTGAGAATTTCGAAATTGGACTTGTACTAGGAGATTGAATTTTGTATTATTTCAAGGGAATTTCAACCCGTCAATATTTTAGGGGAATTTCGACCCGTTGGATTTTGGAATATTTTAGGGGAGTTTCAACCCATTGAAATATTTTAGGGGAATTTCAACCCGTTGATAGGATTTGGAATATTTTAGGGGAGTTTCAACCCATTGAAATATTTTTAGGGGGATTTCAACCCGTTGATAGGACTTGGAATATTTTAGGGGATTTTCAACCCATTGAAATATTTTAGGGTGATTTCAACCCAAGAATAGGATTTTGAACTTGTACTATTTCAGGGGATTTTCAACCCATTGGAAAGTTGGACTTGTATTATTTCAGGGGATTTTCAACCCGTTGGAAGTATTTGGAAATGGGGTTTGTATTATTTCAGGGGATTTTAAACCCATTTGACAATTGGACTTGTAATATTTCAAGGGATTTTCAACCCATTTGACAATTGGACTTGTATTATTTCAAGGGATTTTGAACCCATTGGAAGTATTTGGAAATGGGGTTTGTATTATTTGAGGGGATTTTCAACCCATTTGACAATTGGACTTGTATTATTTCAAGGGATTTTAAACCCATTTGACAATTGGACTTGTATTATTTCAAGGGATTTTCAACCCATTGGAAAGTTGGACTTGTATTATTTCAAGGGATTTTTAACCCATTGGAAACGTTTGGGATTTTGAATTTGAGAGTAATGGAAAGCAAGGATTTGTAGCTCGAAAATGAGTTTGAATTTTGAATTTGATTCGAAGTTTGAAATTTGAAATGGAAAAGACGCACTTTTGTGAGGCTTTGAATATGGAAAATCCGGCATTATGCCGCCACGGATTTGAGACATTGAATTTGGGAATTTGAAAGTCCGGCATTATGCCGCCGTGGACTTGGAATTTTGAAGTGTTTGAAAATGAGATTGAATGAGGGAAATTATGCCATCATGGATTTGGAATTGGAAGCTTCGAATATAGGACTTGAGATTTGAAGGTTTGGAATCTTTGAACTTCGAATTTGAGGTTTGAAATATGGAATGGAAAAGTCGGCATTACGACGGTATGAATTTGGAACTTGAAACTTTGAGCATAGGACTTGAAACTCGAAAGATTGACATGGGATTTGAGGTTCGAAAGTTGGAGTTGAAAAAGTTGGCATTACGCCGGTCATGAGCTTGGACATTTGAACTTGAGGTTTTGAGATTGGCAACTTGAGTTTGAGGTTTGAAGACTTGAATGTTGAAATAGAAAATCTGGCATGGCGCCGTTGGATTTGAGTTTTGAACTTGGAATTTGAAATTTTGACTAGAAAATCCGGCATTATGACGCCGTTGGATTTGAGTTTTGAACTTGAAAATAGGAGTTTTGACTAGAAAATCCGGCATTATGGCGCCGTTGGATTGAATCTTTACTTGAAACTTGAAACTCGAAATTTGAATTAGAAAATCCGGCATTATGACGCCGTTGGATTTGGACTTGAAAAATTGAGGTTTGGACTAGAAAATTTGGATTGGACTTGAAGCTCGAAATTTGGACTAGAAAATTAGGCATTTTGACGCCGTTGGATTCGAGCTTGAATTTGAAACTTGAGATTTGAAATGGAAAATCCGGCATTATGATGCCGTTGGATTGCATTTTGTACTTGAAATTTGGAATTCGGACTCGAAAATCTGGCATTATGACGCCGTTGGATTGAATTTTGAATTTTGCATTTGTGCGTGAGGCGTGTTTGAGGGTTTTGAATCAAATGGAGTGGCACTTCTAAAAGACCTTAGATCGGCGATTTAGATGCATGAGGTTTGAATGATGCTCCTAGGGGTTTGGTTTCCTAGTTGGAGGCTAATTGGTTTTGGCAAGCTAAAACGCGAGGTTAGCCATTCATGCGTGCAAAGACGCCCACACAATGCACAAGTAACACGTTGTCACACTAATCATGAATATGAATGCGGGCTTTTAGACCCCTGTTGCAGCGTACATCGTATGCTGCAACTGGGGGGCCTGCAACAAGTCTGAACTTGTTGCAGCGTACAATGTTCGCTGCAAAAAGTGATTTGTTGCAGCGGGCTTTTAGATGTACGCTGCAACAAGTGCCAAAAAATTGGCAAAATTTTAGACTTGTTGCAGCGGGCTTTTAGATGTACGCTGCAACAAGTGCCAAAAAATTGGCAAAATTTTGGACTTGTTGCAGCGTACATATATATGTACGCTGCAAAAGACTCAACTTTTTGCAGCGTACATTTATTTGTACGCTGCAACAAGTCTGAATTACTCAATTTTTTGCAGCGTACATTTATTTGTACGCTGCAACAAGTCTGAATTTTTGCCAAATTTTTTTCCCTTGTTGCAGCGTACAACATATATGTACGCTGCAAAAAAGCACTTTTGGCGGGAAAATTCTAATTTTGTTTAGGGATACCTAGAGTGCCTTGCACCAAATATAGATCGAAACCTGTCAAAACAATAATAGAATAACGCAACCTGTATAACAAATATAAAAACAACAACTGGAGTTTTGTATACTATATATCCCAAAACCAAAGTGCACATATTACATTTAAATATATGTTCCAATTTCAACATAAACATACATTTTAATATAAAATTTATTCTATAACAACTAAACCAACTCGATCAAGCGCGCTAAAGCCAATAATAAATACTTGTTGGTAAAAAACTTAGCCCATTGCTCACGAACCACATCAAATTCCTCGCATAAGGCGCAATCCTCGGAGTGTAGACCTTTACAAAAACAGAAATTTAAATTAAACATTAGATTAAATACAAATTAAATATCACATTTTAACATTCAAGAAACTAATGACAATGTCCTAATAGTCTAAAATGAGTCCTTAGGTTCTTTAGTTCAAAGTTGGGAGCGAAAATGTCATTTTAGCCTAAATATGACCTATAACGACCCAATGAGCCTATAGGTGCATAAATAGATTGGAACGAGTCTTAGATCGTTAAAATTATGCATATTAAACATGTAATAAGTTTTAAATGAGTCCTTAGGTTCTTTATTTTAAAGTTGGGAGCGAAAATGCCTTATTTTAGCCTAGATATGACCTATAACGATCAAACAAGCATTAAATGGGTATAAGTAGATTAGAATAAGTTCTAGAAACTCAAAACTAAGCTTATTAATCATATAATAATTTAAAAATGAGTCCTTCGGTTCTTAAGTTCAAAGTTGGGAGCGAAAATGTCATTTTAGCCTAAATATGACCTAAAACGACACAATGAGCCTTAAATATGCATAAATGGATTGGAACGAGTCTTATAAAGTTAAAATTATGCATATTAAACATGTATTAAGTTTAAAATGCGTGCTTAGGTTCTTTATTTTAAAGTTAGGAGCGAAAATGCCTCATTTTAGCCTAAATATGACCTATAACTATCAAACAAGCATTAAATGTGCATAAACAGATTAGAATAAGTCTTAGAAACTTAAACTAAGCATATTTATCATATAATAAGTTTAAAATGAGTCATTAGGTTCTTAAGTTCAAAGTTGGGAGCGAAAATGTCATTTTGGCCTAAATATGACCTATAACGACACAATGAGCCTTAAATGTGCATAAATGGATTGGAATAAGTCCTAGAAAGTTAAAACTAGAATATAAAACATTTAGTAGGTTTAAAATGAGTCCTTAGGTTCTTTAGTTCATAGTTGGGAGCGAAAATGTCATTTTAGCCTAAATATGACCTACAACGACCTAATGAGCCTTAAAGGTGCATAAATAGATTGGAACGAGTCTTATAAAGTTAAAATTATGCATATTAAACATGTATTAAGTTTAAAATGAGTGCTTAGGTTCTTTATTTTAAAGTTAGGAGCGAAAATGCCTCATTTTAGCCTAAATATGACCTATAACTATCAAACAAGCATTAAATGGGTATAAGTAGATTAGAATAAGTCTTAGAAACTTAAAACTAAGCATATTTATCATATAATAAGTTTAAAACGAGTCATTAGGTTCTTAAGTTCAAAGTTGGGAGCGAAAATGTCATTTTAGCCTAAATATGACCTATAACGACACAATGAGCCTTAAATGTGCATAAATGGATTGAAATGAGTCCTAGAAAGTTAAAAATAAGCATATAAAACATTTAGTAAGTTTAAAATGAGTCCTTAGGTTCTTTAGTTCAAAGTTGGGAGCGAAAATGTCATTTTAGCCTAAATATGACCTATAACGACCCAATGAGCCTATAGGTGCATAAATAGATTGGAACGAGTCTTAGATCGTTAAAATTATGCATATTAAACATGTAATAAGTTTTAAATGAGTCCTTAGGTTCTTTATTTTAAAGTTGGGGGCGAAAATGCCTTATTTTAGCCTAGATATGACCTATAACGATCAAACAATCATTAAATGGGTATAAGTAGATTAGAATAAGTCCTAGAAACTCAAAACTAAGCTTATTAATCATATAATAATTTAAAAATGAGTCCTTAGGTTCTTAAGTTCAAAGTTGGGAGCGAAAATGTCATTTTAGCCTAAATATGACCTAAAACGACACAATGAGCCTTAAATGGGCATAAATGGATTGGAATGAGTCCTAGAAAGATAAAACTAGAATATAAAACATTTAGTAGGTTTAAAATGAGTCCTTAGGTTCTTTAGTTCATAGTTGGGAGCGAAAATGTCATTTTAGCCTAAATTTGACCTACAACGACCTAATGAGCCTTAAAGGTGCATAAATAGATTGGAACGAGTCTTATAAAGTTAAAATTATGCATATTAAACATGTATTAAGTTTAAAATGAGTGCTTAGGTTCTTTATTTTAAAGTTAGGAGCGAAAATGCCTCATTTTAGCCTAAATATGACCTATAACTATCAAACAAGCATTAAATGTGCATAAATAGATTAGAATAAGTCTTAGAAACTTAAAACTAAGCATATTAATCATATAATAAGTTTAAAATGAGTCATTAGGTTCTTAAGTTCAAAGTTGGGAGCGAAAATGGCATTTTAGCCTAAATATGACCTATAACGACACAATGAGCCTTAAATATGCATAAATGGATTGGAATGAGTTCTAGAAAGTCAAAACTAAGCATATAAAACATTTAGTAAGTTTAAAATGAGTCCTTAGGTTCTTTAGTTCATAGTTTGGAGCGAAAATGTCATTTTAGCCTAAATATGTCCTATAACGACCAAACAAGCCTTAAATGTGTATAAGTAGTTAGAATAAGTCTTAGAAACTTAAAACTAAGCATATTAATCATGTAATAAGTTTAAAATAAGTCCTTAGGTTCTTTATTTTAAAGTTGGGATCGAAAATGCCTTATTTTATCCTAAATATGACCTATAACGATAAAACAAGCATTAAATGTGCATAAATAGATTAGAATAAGTCTTAGAAACTTAAAACTAAGCATATTTATCATATAATAAGTTTAAAATGAGTTATTAGGTTCTTAAGTTCAAAGTTGGGAGCGAAAATGTCATTTTAGCCTAAATATGACCTATAACGATAAAACAAGCATTAAATGTGCATAAATAGATTAGAATAAGTCTTAGAAACTTAAAACTAAGCATATTTATCATATAATAAGTTTAAAATGAGTCATTAGGTTCTTAAGTTCAAAGTTGGGAGCGAAAATGTCATTTTAGCCTAAATATGACCTATAACGACACAATGAGCCGTAAATGTGCATAAATGGATTGGAATGAGTCCTAGAAAGTTAAAAATAAGCATATAAAACATTTAGTAAGTTTAAAATGAGTCCTTAGGTTCTTTGGTTCATAGTTGGGAGCGAAAATGTCATTTTAGCCTAAATATGTCCTATAACGACCAAACAAGCCTTAAATGTGTATAAGTAGATTGGAATAAGTCTTGGAAACTTAAAACTAAACATACTAATCATGTAATAAGTTTAAAATAAGTCCTTAAGTTCTTTAGTTCAAAGTTGGGAGCGAAAATGTCATTTTATGCTAAATATGACCTATAACGACCCAATGAGCTTCAAATGTGCATAAATAGATTGGTATGAGTCTTAGAAAGTCAAAACTAAGCATATAAAACACTTAGTAAGTTTAAAATGAGTCCGTAGGTTTTTTTTTCAAAATTTGGGAGCGAAAATGCTCATTTTAGCCTAAATATGACCTATAACGACCAAACAAGCCTTAAATGTGCATAAGTAGATTGAAATGAGTTTTCGAAACTTCAAACTAAGCATATTAACCATGTAATAAGAATAAAATGAGTACTTAGGTTCTTTAGTTCAAAGTTGGGGAGCGGAAATGTCATTTTAGCTCTAAATATGACCTATAACGACCCAATTATCCTTAAATGTGCTTACATAGATTGGAATGAGTTTTAGAATGTTAAAACTATGCACATTAATCATGTAATAAGAATAAAATGAGTCCTTAGGATCTTTAGTTCAAAGTTGGGAGCGAAAATGTCGTTTTAGCTCTAAATATGATCTATAACGATCCAATGAGCCTTAAATGTGCATAAATAGATTCAAATGAGTTTTAGAAAGTTAAAGCTATGCATATTAATCATGTAATAAGAATCAAATAGTCCTTAGGTTCTTTAGTTAAAAGTAAATACGACCTATAACGAATCAATGAGAATAAAATGAGTCCTATAACGAGGATACCTTTTTTGTACTGGGGGTATTGCTGTCATTCTCTCCCTTGACCCTGTCCACGTGAGTTGTCTCGGAAATCTGATTCGTTTTGGGCTGCTTGCTCTCCCGGTCTAAAGTAGGAATTTCTGGTGGTTCGGCTCTAGGGGTTACAGAACGGCCGGATGCTATAGTAGTAGTTGGGAATGCCTTTTCAGGAGGGACAACTGGAGTATAATTAGACGGTAGAAGATCATCCCAGTTTTCAAGCAGCTCTTTATAGACTTTTCTGAGTGTGACCTCAGTGAGACCTGTTACCTTACAAATTTCTGCCTGCGTCTTGCGTCTATCTTCTAGTTGACAGGCCAGATAAATAGCAGCAGCTGATATACTTATAGGGTTCCTACGCGTACAGAAACATTTGTTTATCACAACTTCTCCAATGTGAGTTGCAAGTTCCTACTCCATAACAAACTAGTAAGTCATATGATGTAGAAATGAGTCAAAACTAGGGAAATAAATTTCTCTGGAATGAAAACTTAATAATGTGATGGTTCTCAATCACATAGCCACCAAATAAATGACGAAAATGCAACAGAGGAGCACAATTCAAGGCAATTTTGACAAGCAACAAGCTTTCCCCATTTCTGATTATAATGCAACAGCCATGAGCCAACAGATGATTTAACAGCATTAAATATTGAAATAATGAAATGTGTTACTCAAGTCCATTGAACTAGCAAGATCAATGTTGAAAATCCTTCAATTATAAGAAGCAAAAGCAGGAAAGGAGCAAATATTACAATGTAAAGATGGTATCTCAGAAGTTTTATGATTCTTCATAATTTACTCTTATTAGCATATCAGCTGGGTGAAATGCCTACCAGTTTCCAAAAGTATACATATTATATCAGCCACCGATGCGTATTAGCAAATATCAGCAGGAGTTTTCAAGTACCAGAGCGGATTTATTAAGCTGGAGAAGGTTGCAAAATCTAGGCATATGTACAGCTATAGAATTGCTATTAATTGGTTGACTGAGTTGTAGAGCTTCACCCAGGATCTTGATATACTTTCCAATCTCTTTCTGAGGGAGGTTCGCCGCTATTGAGATTTCCTGTTACATGAAATAAGATACCCATTTACAGATGCCCTTAAAATCAAGTGTTCTTTTCTATCGCATATGCAACTTATCTTAAACCAATTCCCACTCAATTACTAGCAAATACAATGAGCATTTTCAGTTTTCAAAGAGTTCAAACTCGGAAATTGTTTAATTTTGCAATTTGCACTAGTAGTTTAGGCATAAAGATGAAGCAAAGGTGGTTACGGATGAGAAAAAAGCGCAATTTGCAAATGGCTTAGCATTCGGGACACAATCTAAGCAGAACAAGAACCCCAAAAGGAACAACATACTGTTAAGAAAAAAGTCAGCGTATCGTATTCAGTTTTAGAACTCGTAGGATTTCCATTTTCATTACTAGTTTCACAGGGAGAGGTGTGAAGTTGATTAGGAAAATAAATATGGATAACATGTGCAATTTCGCAAAGACAACCGCAATCAGAAATTCATAAATGGATCGTCTTTCAGAACTTAATTAATGGAGAACAAGAACAGAAAAGGCAATTGCAAAATGTTCACTATAGTTTTATACCAAGACAAACACTTCCAAGTCCCAACCAACCCCCAACATATCACATTAATTGAAGAACTGAACTCAGAATGTAACATAACATATTTCTCCAATGAGCCCCTTATAATAATCAGTGTAATACTGACGACTCCTCAGGTAAATTAAAACAAAATTCCAGTTATCAGGGACAAGAGATAAACCTGAAGGGTACGGGGCTCCTGGGCCTCACGAATAGCCTGAACAAGGCAAGCAGTAGCAAGAGCTTCAACACTACGATTCCTCAAACAAGTAGCAGAAGAACAATCCCTAAACAACTGGAAAGCATGATCAGAAATATCACGGTCCAACCCCAAAATAGAAGCCACATCAACAATCTGAAGATTCAAACTCAAATTCAGATTCATCAATCAATTAAACAAAGAAATTAACTACATGAACCATATGCATAAGTAAATCAACTAATTAAATTTATTACAAACCACATTTACCATAATATTTAAACAAAAAATCCAACAAAGTTTTCAATAATTGCATAAATTTAACAAATCAAACAAGATTATACCTCATTTGCGCTTGTTCTTTCCTCAAAATCAATCAATGAATTTCTTTTGCAGCAGATGGGAACCCCAACTCCAATCTTCTGAAACCTCCTTGACCTGCTAACTTTGGAACGAATTTGTCAGAATATTGAGCAATTGAAACACGGGAACATCCCCATGACTTCTAGGGTTTTATTTTCCGGTATAGGTGAGAGGAGAGAGAAAAAGAAGTGTGCGTGGTCGTCTGGGTATGCCCTCACGTCCGCCGCTGAGTGTGGTGTTTGCCGGTCCGTAGAGGAGATCTGAGGGAAGAAGAAGAAGAAGGGGGAAGGTCAATTTGAGCAAGCTTTGAAAATTTTCAGATTGAAATAATTCTAAGTTCAGCTCTAGGGCGACTGACGAGGAGGCGAGAAAAGAGGACCCACCGGCGACTGGCGAGGAGGCGAGAACCACCGACGAGGAAGTTACATTGATTGCGACGCAGTAAAGCTGAGGGAAGAAGAAGGGAGTTGAGAGGTGGGAGTATGAAATTTTAGATCTAGAGTTTTTTTAATTAATTTGGTCTAAATTGAACTAAACCTGGTTGGGTTGTAGCGAAAGACTTTTACAATGTGTTATTGCAGGGGGCTTTAGGACGTACGCTGCAACAGTAACGGGCTATTGCAGGGGGCTTTTACAACGTACGCTGCAACAAACGTTTTTGCAGGGAACAATTAATTTGTACGCTGCAACAACCCTTTAAAGGGTTTGACCCGCGTTGACCAACTGCTTGTTGAAGCGTATTAATACATGTACGCTGCAACAAGGGGGCTGCAACAGGGGTTTTTTCTACTAGTGTAGAGCCTGAGGGGAATCCCTGGCAAGGCTGTCTTTAGCACTGGCGGGTTGGAAAGGTAGTTTTTGATAGTGTCGAATACATGCTGACAGTCGTCATCCCACACTTTGGGCTCGCTTTTTCGAAGCTTTTGAAATACCGGTTCACAGATCATTGTGAGTCTTGAAATGAACCTACTAATATATTGTAGTCTGCCGAGACCCCGAATTTCCTTTTTATTCGTTGGTGGTTGCATCTCGAGAATTGCTTTGATTTTCGAAGGATCAGCCTCTATGCCTCGAGAGCTGATAACATATTCGAGTAACTTGCCTAACGTTACCCCGAATGCACACTTTTGAGGATTGAGCCTCATGTTGTATTGCCTGAGCCTGTTGAAAAACTTTCGAAGTACTGAGGTATGCTCGTGTCGCTCTTTGGATTTGACAATCATGTCGTCGACATATACCTCACTGTGAATCATATCGCTCATGATGGCTGTGGCTGTTCTTTGGTAGGTTGCTCATGCGTTCTTCAGTCCGAACGACATAACTGTATAGCAATATGTACCCCACTGAGTGATGAAGGTCGTCTTCTCCATGTCCTCCTCTTCCATGGGAATCTGATTGCAGCCTGCATACCCGTCCATAAAAGAGAGTAAGGCATGATTTGCGGTGTTGTCGACCAGGATGTCGATGTGGGATAATGGAAAACCGTCTTTAGGGCTGGCCCTGTTAAGATCTCTGTAGTCCACACACATTCGTACTTTGCCGTCTTTCTTTGGAACTGGGACGACATTTGCGATCCATTCTGGATACTTTGCTTCTCGAATAAACCCGACCTTTAGCTGCTTGGAGACCTCTTATTGAATTTTGAGGGAAACGTCTGGTTTCATGCGAAGAAGTTTTTTCTTGATGTGCTTTGAACCTGGAATGAGGGGAATTGTATGCTGACCGATGCTTGGATCAACCCCTGGCATATCATGATAGGACCATGCGAAGACGTCTATGTACTCTGAAAGTAGCTTGATAAGATCATCCCGCTCTTCTTGAGAAAGAGTTAAACCAATCTAAACTAGTTTTGAATCACTGTTGTTAGAAAGGTTGATTTTTTCTGTTTCCAAAATTATGGGCGTCCTGTTTTCATGATTTTCGATAGCTTTTAGAATTTCAAGGTCAGTTTCTTCTGAAGCAAAGTTATTTGGATTAGGATTGTGTTTTGAATTATAACTCGAAGAGTAAGTAGAAGTTGAAGTATTTTTGAAATCAGCAATCATTACATCGACTGTTTTGACTTGAAGCTCGGCCTTTAGAGACTCTTGATTGATGCAAGACTTGAAGGAAATAATTCCCTTGGTCCAAGTATGCATATAATGTTAAGTCTAATAAATGCGGTTCAGTATTAATTAACAAGTTAATAATTGAGTGAGATCAAGTGAGCTGAATGCCTAGCTAGAGGCCGCTTCAGTTCAAGTGGAATTAATGACATTAATCCACAACTTACTCTTGACTGAACCCGTAGGGTCACACAAATAGTACGTAAACGGATCGAGTATTTAATGGCATTAAATACTCCATCTATGGATATTCGGAATCGACGGATCTTGGTTTCAGTGGGAGCTGAGATCGTCAAAGGCAAGCAAGTGAATACTCCGGAAACGGAAATATGGATTGTATCGGAAATATAATATTATCCAAGTCGTAGATGCTGCCGGAAACGGAAACATGGTACGTATCGGAAAATATTATTGGAAATGGAAATATTGCCGGAATCGGAAATATTGCCGGAAACGGAAATATTGTCAGAATCGGAAATATTATCGAAATCGGAAAATAATTCCTGAAACGGAAATATTAAATATTTGTTCGAAACGGGAATTAATTCCGGAATCGGAAATATTAAATATTGTTCGTATCGGAAATGAATTCCGGAATCGAGAATTTAATCGGAAGCGCATCGTACGAATTAGCATCGGACGAGACTTGCTAGACGAAGGGCCAGCACGAAGCCAGGCCCGCGTCCAGCAAGCCAAGCGCCCAACACAACGCAGCCAAGGCCACGCCAGGCCCAGCGCAAGGCCAGGCCCAGCAAGGCCAAGGCGCGCGCGCGTGGTCTGACGTTCGTGGGCTGCGAGCAGCGCCTGCTCGTGTGGGCCGCAAGGCCTGCGCGGGCTATGCGGTACGCTCGTGGTCGTGCAACGTTTGTGTTCGATACGAATCCTAAAGCCAATGGAATTCGTTCATTGATTAAATTCTAATCCTAATAAAGATATAATTAGTTTAAAAGAGTTTTAATGAAATTCTAATTAAACTAATTAGTATCCTAATAGGATTAACATTCCTTTCCATAAACTCTATAAATAGGTGCCTAGGGTCACATATTTACATCGAGAATTGAAGTATTCAAAGGTAAGATTTTCAAGCAAAAATCAGCCACAAACACTTGCCCTATTAGCCGAAATTTATAGTACCTTAAGGGCGATTCTAGTTGGTCAATCTTAAGGCGGATCCGGACGTGCTGTGGACTATCTACGGAGGGACGACACTTGGAGTCCTAAAGACTTGTTCTTGTTCGATTCGGGCGCAGCTAGGGAGGGCACGCTACAAAGTGTATGCATCTGAATTATGCTAAATGAATATGTGTTAATAATATGTTTCCTGGCTTTATGGTTTTTCCGCATGATTTATGTTTATTCATATGTATCATAACCTAACAAGACTCTAGTTCTAGACTCTTAGACTCATTCCTAGACTCGAAAATTGAAAGACAGACCCTGGACTTGGACAAAGACACTAATCGTAAAGATAGTTCTCGGGGTATTCCCAGATATCCACGTCATCGTCATAATCATCATAAATGGGGCAAGATGCACAGATCTTCGATGCTTGATCCCAGACCTGATCCCACGTGCTGTAAGGAAATGCGGTGAAGCTGCCTTTGCATGAAGAGTTGAGCCCTAGGAGGAATATTCTCACCATTTTCCCCTCTGGCAACTCGGGCTTGATCGTACGAGCGGAGGTTGCCCATCTATAGTAGTATTCTTGAATGCACTCATCCTTTTCCTGGCGTACAACCAGCTTTTGTTTGATGGAAGTGTCTCGGAAGCTTGAACCTTTGAGGGTGAGGAAGGCAGGGCCATCCAATATTTCCTCGAACCAAGGTTCTCCGAATAGTAGATCGAAGTTGGCAGGCACATCGATAACTAGGAATTCAGCACTGTTGTGATAGGTGTCGAAGGAGAAAACCAGTTCGAGGATTCCAAGGACTTTGTATGTGACACCCTGGAGTTTGACAGTCTGTTGAGCACTCAGCATGAGACCGTACTCAGAGAACCCCAAAGCTTTCAAGGTGGCGAGGGGACAGATGTTTTCTTGAATGTCGGTGGTTACCCTAGGTTCGAGGATCACCCAGTTTTGAGCACTTGGAAGGAGATGGCAGAAGCTTGGAGCCATCAGTTCGTAACTTGGCTTGTATGTAGAGATTAAATTGCATGGAAATTCCTCACCCTCATCTTCTCAGTCATAGGAGATGGCTTGGACCAAGGGAGTTTGTTTGGCTTCGGGAGGTAGGGGTAAGGTCTTGTTGTCGACCATGTTCTGGATCAAATGCTTAAGCTTGTAACAGTCTTCGATGTCATGACCCTTCCCTTGATGGTACTTTCAATGGGCTGCCGGATCCCAGCTCTTGGACCTTTTGTCCACTAGAGGATCGGGTGTTGGACCGATTGGTGTTATGACTTGCTTTTCGACCAGCCGATCGAATGCGTCGCTGTAAGACATTCCGAGGTTTGTAAAGACCCTTTGTGGCCTGCCTTGATAGTTGCGCTGGTTAGCATTGTTCTTGAAATTGTTTGACTCTGGACCTTGAGGAGCCTCTAGGGCGTTGACCTCGTGAACTTTGTGCGTTGCCTCAGGTCTCTTTCCCTTCCACTTTTTAGCTTGTGGAGCTGGGGCTGCTGGTGCTTTCATCAGGTCATCTTCTATGTCGACCCCGATGTCGTAGGTTCTCTTGAAGATTTCCAAACCTAGGTACTTCATGTGAGTATTGTATTTCGGAAGAAGACCAGCAATAAAGATCTTGACCAATTCTCTCTCGGAGGGTCGAGTCACCATTTGGGATGCCATTTCTCTCCACCGGTTGAGGTAATTAGTGAAGCCTTCCTGAGGCCCTTGCCTGAGAACCTCCAGTTCCCTTAAAGTAGTTTGAAGTTGAATGTTGGGCTGATACTGCTCCATGAATGCTTGAGCAACTGCTTCCCATGTACATGTTTGATGTTCTTTGAGTGAATAGTACCATTTCTGGCAGAGAGGTTCCAGAGACATAGGGAATACCACAGGGTATAGCTCGAGTTCGACCCCCTTGATGGCCATTGTAGCTCTGAAGTTCTTGAGGTGGTATTTAGGATTGTTGGTGGACTTGAACTTTAGAATATCATTGGCAGAGAATTTGTCTGGCAGATTCCCCCTCCCCTTGAGGTTGTCTTCCATTGAGGTGTCAAAATAGTTCTCTTGATTGGTGACCTTACTGACCAGACTCTCGATCTTCTTGGTTAAGTCATCAGTGGGCGCGCCCTGTTCCACAATACCCAGTCGGTTGCTTATGTTCTCCACATTGGCGCTGAGGCTGGTGAAAGATGCTAGGAGTTGAGTGAGTCGATCGGGGGCAGACATTTGGACTGATTCTTGAACGGGACTGGAAGTGTGATTTGTAGGAGATGAACTGCTGCTCGTTCGATGCCGGCTATGAGGGAGGCTAGGGCGGATGGAGTTCTTTTCAACCTCTCTCCTCTACGGCAAACCCACAGGATCCTTGGACTCCTATTTAGGACACACCACATGATTTAGAACTTGGACTTCTCGACACATGATATGATATGCATGCAATGAATGAGACCTAGACTTGACTCTAAGTGCCACTCCGAAGATTCGGGATTTTGGATTTTTGTACTTGTATTGGAGATTTGCAACCCGTTGGAAGTGTTTGAGAGGAGCCTTCATTCTTTTGTGGAAGTTGACTCTTTGTACTAGAACTCGGAATATCGAAAGAATATTTCGACCTATTGGACCTTGGACTATTTTAGGGGAATTTCAACCCATTGAGAATTTCGAAATTGGACTTGTACTAGGAGATTGAATTTTGTATTATTTCAAGGGAATTTCAACCCGTCAATATTTTAGGGGAATTTCGACCCGTTGGATTTTGGAATATTTTAGGGGAGTTTCAACCCATTGAAATATTTTAGGGGAATTTCAACCCGTTGATAGGATTTGGAATATTTTAGGGGAGTTTCAACCCATTGAAATATTTTTAGGGGGATTTCAACCCGTTGATAGGACTTGGAATATTTTAGGGGATTTTCAACCCATTGAAATATTTTAGGGTGATTTCAACCCAAGAATAGGATTTTGAACTTGTACTATTTCAGGGGATTTTCAACCCATTGGAAAGTTGGACTTGTATTATTTCAGGGGATTTTCAACCCGTTGGAAGTATTTGGAAATGGGGTTTGTATTATTTCAGGGGATTTTAAACCCATTTGACAATTGGACTTGTAATATTTCAAGGGATTTTCAACCCATTTGACAATTGGACTTGTATTATTTCAAGGGATTTTGAACCCATTGGAAGTATTTGGAAATGGGGTTTGTATTATTTGAGGGGATTTTCAACCCATTTGACAATTGGACTTGTATTATTTCAAGGGATTTTAAACCCATTTGACAATTGGACTTGTATTATTTCAAGGGATTTTCAACCCATTGGAAAGTTGGACTTGTATTATTTCAAGGGATTTTTAACCCATTGGAAACGTTTGGGATTTTGAATTTGAGAGTAATGGAAAGCAAGGATTTGTAGCTCGAAAATGAGTTTGAATTTTGAATTTGATTCGAAGTTTGAAATTTGAAATGGAAAAGACGCACTTTTGTGAGGCTTTGAATATGGAAAATCCGGCATTATGCCGCCACGGATTTGAGACATTGAATTTGGGAATTTGAAAGTCCGGCATTATGCCGCCGTGGACTTGGAATTTTGAAGTGTTTGAAAATGAGATTGAATGAGGGAAATTATGCCATCATGGATTTGGAATTGGAAGCTTCGAATATAGGACTTGAGATTTGAAGGTTTGGAATCTTTGAACTTCGAATTTGAGGTTTGAAATATGGAATGGAAAAGTCGGCATTACGACGGTATGAATTTGGAACTTGAAACTTTGAGCATAGGACTTGAAACTCGAAAGATTGACATGGGATTTGAGGTTCGAAAGTTGGAGTTGAAAAAGTTGGCATTACGCCGGTCATGAGCTTGGACATTTGAACTTGAGGTTTTGAGATTGGCAACTTGAGTTTGAGGTTTGAAGACTTGAATGTTGAAATAGAAAATCTGGCATGGCGCCGTTGGATTTGAGTTTTGAACTTGGAATTTGAAATTTTGACTAGAAAATCCGGCATTATGACGCCGTTGGATTTGAGTTTTGAACTTGAAAATAGGAGTTTTGACTAGAAAATCCGGCATTATGGCGCCGTTGGATTGAATCTTTACTTGAAACTTGAAACTCGAAATTTGAATTAGAAAATCCGGCATTATGACGCCGTTGGATTTGGACTTGAAAAATTGAGGTTTGGACTAGAAAATTTGGATTGGACTTGAAGCTCGAAATTTGGACTAGAAAATTAGGCATTTTGACGCCGTTGGATTCGAGCTTGAATTTGAAACTTGAGATTTGAAATGGAAAATCCGGCATTATGATGCCGTTGGATTGCATTTTGTACTTGAAATTTGGAATTCGGACTCGAAAATCTGGCATTATGACGCCGTTGGATTGAATTTTGAATTTTGCATTTGTGCGTGAGGCGTGTTTGAGGGTTTTGAATCAAATGGAGTGGCACTTCTAAAAGACCTTAGATCGGCGATTTAGATGCATGAGGTTTGAATGATGCTCCTAGGGGTTTGGTTTCCTAGTTGGAGGCTAATTGGTTTTGGCAAGCTAAAACGCGAGGTTAGCCATTCATGCGTGCAAAGACGCCCACACAATGCACAAGTAACACGTTGTCACACTAATCATGAATATGAATGCGGCATGCAAAGTTCTCAACCTAAGGTTGGTCTAAGTTTTGTATGATGCAAGTGGTCGGCTTTGGGTGTCAAAAGGTACGTGACTAAGAGACGGATCCGGCGACAACTTGCACATCCGCCTAAGGGACGTGTGTGTCGGCAGACGGCCTCCATACTTGACATCGGGAATGTCAAGCAAATGCCAAGTTTCAGTAGGCGCGGAAATGGTCACACACTTTGGTCGGGAACCGTATGGAGAGTCACCATTTCGTTGCCCCCGGGGCTAGCCCGAATGTAGAACACATCCGTTTGGGCAAGGTAGAAATTCATTTTGCACAAATATGGTTTTCGAAAAATGAATGAAATGCCTAGAAATTGAAATTTGAAATCGTACTCGAATTTTTATTTGTAAAGCTCGTTTTTCGACATTCGTTCGCGAGGTTTGGGAGCGTCCTTCAAGATTCAAAAACAGACTAACTCCCAACACGAAAAGTTGAGCAAAAGTGGGCTACAAGCCACTGTGAGCCACTGTCCTGGATTCATGCTGGCATCCAGTACTTAAGCAGATCAGTGGCTTGCTGCTCGAAATCTGCTCGCATTTTCGAAATAGAAATTAGAAAAATCCCCAGTTGAGTCGCCAGAATTGTGGGGGTATTTTTTGTGCATGCAATTCCCTACAAGGGGTGCGGTTTTTAGAAACCATCGTATTTTTGTACCTCGAAGGAGTCGCCACCAAACATTTTTTAGGGTCTTGTTTGGAAAGACCGTAAATGACTCTATTAGGATAAGACTTGAATCTTCGAAACGGATGGGTGAGATCCGGGCACGGGAACGAGATGCTTATTCCTCGAGCTTTAGAAATTATTCGAGTACGTGACACAACATTTTCGAAAAAATACCCTAGTTTAGACTATGTGGGTTTGAATTTAGAGCAAATAGAATCTCTACTTTGTATGGTGGTCACTTTGCTTTAAAGTTAATTTAAGGGAACCTAAGATCGGTTTGTCCAAGAAATCTTTTGTTAAGCGTGATGTAACCTTGCGTTTTGTTGTATTTAGCATGTATGGTGATGAAAGCAATAAAGCAAATAAAGAAACATGACAATAGTAAATAAGTGCGGAATTAGTAAATACAAGACCCCCTAGAGATGGACTAGGGAGTAGGTCCACATTGCCTAGAAGGACTAGGCAAGTAAAGATGCGGAATTGAAAGTGCGATATTGAAATTGCGGAATTGAAAGTGCGATATTGGAATTGCGGAATTGAAAGGTGCATAATTGAAATTGCAATATTGAAAGGTGCATAATTGAAATTGCGATATTAGAATTTGTACTTGGGCACATGAGATTCGAACGCCAAGCGGCTCCTTAAAAATAAGTGCGCCCAACACGAATTCAAAGCCAAAAATCTCAAATTGGGAGAAGTTGCTCATCCCAAAGTGTCCTAGATTTTGCATATAGAACTTGAACTTGAAAGTTTGAATCTTGAAATATTGAACTTGAAATACTTGAACTTGAACTTAAAATATTGAACTTGTACTTGAAATATTGAAACTTAAGAGACTTGATTCTCAAAGATCGGGCCTTTTAATGTTGAAAAGGTTAGATCTTTTATATGCTCTTACTTTGAAAGGATCCTAGTTTAGGGAAGTAGTCATGAGCAACCCTAAACATTGTTGGATCTTGAAATTTGAAAACTTGAACTTGTATATTGAAAAATAGAGTCTTGAATCTCAAAAGACTAAACCTTTAAAAGTTAGAAAGGTGTCATCTTTGATTACTCCATACTTGAAAGTGATTCTAGTTCAAAGAAGTGATTACAAACAACTTTGAACATCCTTGAATCTTGAAAGTTTGCATTTTTGTATTTTGAAAAGTTTGGATTTTGAAAAGATGTATGATTGTTGCAAGTGACATTTTTAGTAGTAAAAATGCAAACTTGCTAATCATTTTTGAAATAGGAAAATCAAAGAAACATGATTGAATATGGTGGGATTCGGAATTAACTATTTAGGTTTAGGCAAGAATTCCTTTTAGAGCTCCCAATTGCTTAGAACTTGAAGTTTGTATGTGTTTTTGAAGGATTTTTTGATTTGGATTTGAGGCGTAATTTTTGTATTATGACGTTGTATATTGAATCTGCCTCCATTAATGCTGGGACTTAAGGGGTTTTTATAGGAAAAATGGCTGCAAAACGTCAGCCATTGCCAGCGCAGCGCGCTGCTGGCAGCGCTGGGCGCTGGTGACGTGGCTTGGATGCCGCCAAAACAAGGACGCGCGCTCCGTCCTTGATTTGTCTTGTATTGATTTACCTTCGTACGAATAGTACGATGCTTGACACATAGTGTTTTCTTGGGGGTTAAGACTTGATTTTGCGTCTAAAAACAAGCCGTTTCGGGTTTTGAATTTCGGTTTTACGGGACGAAGCCCACCTTCCTCGGTTTTGTGGGTCGGCGCCCGAATTTTACTTGCCTTATATGATTTTGAGTGGAAAAGGCTTAGTAAAACCAATGGAATGGTCTACTAGAAGAGATTGTACTTGGATTTTGAAATTGGTTTTTGAAAATTGTATTTTGTACTGAGTTCCGGAAGGGGAACGGCCTCGGGAGTTGGATTTTGGATCTTGTATTTTGGAGATGTTCTTAGCAATTGGGATTTTCGCACGGAGTTTCTCCAACCGCCTAGTAAGGATAATGGTATCGTCATCATCCCAAAGGGAAGACACGATTTATGTGTCTACACTTGGCGACAAGCCACATCACGCGGTCCAACAACTGGGCGCTGCTGCACTTGCTCGGCCCAAGTGTGCTTGCTCTGTGCGGGCTTGCTTGGCGCTGGGCCTTGCGTCTTGCAATCTCGTTCGTCGAGCATTCGCACGTCGCGCTTCCGATTCGTTTTCCGATTCCGGAATTTATTTCCGTTTCGAACAATATTTACGTTTCCGTTAATATTTCTGATTCCGGCAATATTTTCCGATTCCGATAATATTTCCGATTTCGGTAATATTTCCGTTTCCAGCAATATTTCCGATTCCGGCAATATTTCCATTTCCGATAATATTTTCCGATACGAACCATGTTTCCGTTTCCGGCAACATCTACGACTTGGATAATATTTATGTTTCCGTCATGAACCTTATTTCCGTTTCCGGCAATATCATCATTTTCGGTGTATTCTTTATTTTGCCTTTTGACGATTTCAGCTCCCACTGGAACCGAGATCCTTCGTTTCCGAATGTTCATAAATGTAGTACTTAATGAATAATATATTCACTTAAATACTTGATCCATTCACGTACTATTTGTGTGACCCTACGGGTTCAGTCAAGAGTAAGTTGTGGATTAATATTATTAATTCCACTTGAACTGAAGCGACCTCTAGCTAGGAAATCAGTTCATTTTATCTCACTGAATTTATTAACTTCTTAATTAATACTGAACCGCATTTATTTGACTTAGCATTGAATGCATACTTGGACCAAGGGAATTATTTCCTTCACAATGGCAATCACAACCTTATAAAATGCAATTAGTTGTGGGTTTGACTCCCCTTGTCTAACATGTATTTTTTTTAATTACTTTTTTAAAAGAGTGATTTGATCATGTTAGGTTATGATTCATATGACAAAACATAAATCATGCGGAAAAACCATAAAGCCAGGAAAGCATATTATTTACACATAATCATTTAGCATATTTTAGATGCATACACTTTGTTGCGTTCCCTCCCTAGCCGCGCCCGAACCGAACAAGAACAATTCTTTAGGACTCCAAGTGTCGTCCCTCCGTAGATAGTCCACAGCACGTCCGGATCCGCCTTAAGCTTGACCAACTAGAATCGCCCTTAAGGTTGCTTAGGAATTTCAGCTATTTTAGGTGCAAGTGTATGGCTGATTTTTTTCTTCAAAATCTTACCTTTAGAATACTTCAATTGTTTCTATGAATTATGACCCTAGGCTCCTATTTATAGAGGTATGGAAAAGGAATTATAATCCTACTAGGATTTGGATTTATTAATTAGAATCCAACTTGAACTCTAAATAATAAACTTAATCTATTAGGATTAGGATTTAATCAATACACAAATTCCGATAGGATTAGGATTCATTTACGAACATGAGCATCGTATGGCCACGAGCATCGCACCACCCGCGCAGGCCTTTCGGCCCACACGAGCAGCCGTTGCTCGCAGCCCAACAGCACGCCTAGCGTGCGCGCGCCAAGGCCTTGCTGGGCCTGGCCTTGCGCTAGGCCTGGCGAGGCTGTGGCAGCTCCATGTTGGGCGCTCGGCTTGCTGGGCGCGGGCCTGGTTTCGTGCTGGGCCTTCGTCTAGCAAGCCTCGTCCGATGCTAATTCGTACAATGCGCTTCCGATTAAATTTCCGGTTCGGGAATTCATTTTCGATAAGAACAATATTTAA
Organism: Spinacia oleracea; assembly: GCF_020520425.1. Lineage (NCBI taxonomy): Eukaryota > Viridiplantae > Streptophyta > Magnoliopsida > Caryophyllales > Amaranthaceae > Spinacia > Spinacia oleracea. The sequence goes on along the minus strand of NC_079492.1, from coordinate 10,316,879 downwards.
TATTTCCGATTCCGAAATTAATTTCGGTTTCGAACAAATATTTAATATTTCCGTTTCCGGAATTATTTTCCGATTCCTATAATATTTCCGATTCTGGCAATATTTCCGTTTCCGGCAATATTTCCGATTCCGGCAATATTTCCATTTCCGATAATATTTTCCAATACGTACCATGTTTCCGTTTCCGGCAACATCTACGACTTGGATAATATTTATATTTCCGATACGATCCATATTTCCGTTTCCGGCAATATCATCGTTTCCGGAGTATTCATTTCTTGCTTGTGACGATCTCAGCTCCCACTGAAACCAAGATCCGTCGATTCCGAATATCCATATATAGATGGAGTATTTAATTCCTTTAAATACTTGATCCGTTTACGTACTATTTGTGTGACCCTACGGGTTCAGTCAAGAGTAAGCTGTGGATTAATATCATTAATTCCACTTGAACTGAAGCGGCCTCTAGCTAGGCATTCAGCTCACTTGATCTCACTGAATTATTAACTTGTTAATTAATACTGAACCGCATTTATTAGACTTAATATTATATGCATACTTGGACCAAGGGCATTATTTCCTTCAGTCTCCCACTTGTCCTTGGGGACAAGTGTGCATTACCTAATTCTTTTGTCGCTCGATGCTTGCTCTCGAACATAAGGTAAGATTTGTCATCCTTATTATGTCTAGACGTGTTTCTCGGTTTCAGAGTTCAACTGATCAAATAAACAGATAATCATAGCCTATGATTCATCCGAGCACGGCCATGCATTTTACATTTTCTAGCTCTCCGAGTGGCCTTGTACAACTTTTAAGCATCTCATCCCGATTTATGGGAGGACAATCCCAATCTTGCGATCTTGAGATTAGACTTCGTTTGATAGGTGATTACCTGAGCGTTGCCTTTATAGCCTCCTTTTACGGTGCGATGGTTGGTCAACGTCAAAGCAACCAGTTCGCAAACAAGTAATCTCAAATCACTCAGGTATTGAGGATTTAGTGTCTAATAATTTTAATGAAATTTACTTATGACAGATTTTCATCTCTTACAGTAAAGTTTCATAGGTCTGTCTGATACTAGTCTACCCAAAATGATTACGACATTGCCATGTCCACATAGTTCATGAAACAGAACTATTAGTCATCTTGCATTCCATTCGTCTAACGTTTTCTATGCGTCCAATTTTATAGAAAACTCTGACCAGGGACCATTTTCAACCTTTGACATTCAAGTTCACTTGATAGACATTTCTTAGTCACAAGAATGGTCCTGACAGTCTATCTTGAATATATCATCAAATTGAAGGGACTCATCATTTGATAAACCACAAATTAAATGGAAAAATGAATTCTATTCATTTATTGTGAATGATTAACCAATAATGTTTTACAAAGAATTAAACTCTAAAACTTTAAAACATTAAATAAGGACATCAAAGCCATTCTCCAATATGCTTGATTCCCATAGCTGCAGTGTGCGAGTTGTGCTTCGCCTGCGGCAGAGGTTTAGTCAATGGGTCTGATATGTTGTCATTAGTTCCAATCTTGCTTATCTCGACTTCTTTTCTTTCAACGAACTCTCGTAGAAGGTGAAATCTACGAAGTACATGCTTGACTCTTTGGTGGTGTCTAGGCTCCTTTGCCTGTGCAATAGCTCCGTTATTATCACAATACAGGGATATTGGTCCTTTAATGGAGGGGACTACACCAAGTTCACCAAGTTCACCTATGAACTTCCTTAGCCATATAGCTTCCTTTGCTACTTCATGTGCAGCAATGTACTCCGCTTCAGTTGTAGAATCCACAATGGTGCTTTGCTTAGCACTTTTCCAGCTTACTGCACCTCCGTTGAGGCAGAAGACAAACCCAGACTGTGATCTGAAATCATCTTTGTCGGTTTGGAAACTTGCGTCCGTATAGCCTTTAACAATTAATTCATCATCTCCACCATAGACCAGGAAGTCATCTTTGTGCCTTTTCAGGTACTTCAGAATATTCTTGGCAGCAGTCCAATGTGCCTCTCCTGGGTCTGACTGGTATCTGCTCGTAGCACTGAGTGCGTACGCAACATCCGGGCTTGTACCTATCATAGCATACATTATTGAACCAATCAATGATGCATATGGAATCCCATTCATTCGTCTACGCTCATCAAGTGTTTTTGGGCACTGAGTCTTGCTTAGAGTCATTCCATGAGACATGGGTAGGTAGCCTCGCTTGGAGTCTGCCATCTTGAACCTATCAAGTACTTTATTGATATAAGTGCTTTGACTAAGTCCAATCATCCTTTTAGATCTATCTCTGTAAATCTTGATGCCCAATATGTACTGTGCTTCTCCTAGATCCTTCATCGAAAAACATTTCCCAAGCCAAATCTTGACAGAGTTCAACATAGGAATGTCATTTCCGATAAGTAATATGTCATCGACCTATAATACTAGGAAAGCAATTTTGCTCCCACTGACCTTCTTGTATACACAAGATTCGTTTGCGTTCTTGATGAAACCAAAGTCACTGACTGCTTCATCAAAACGTATATTCCAGCTCCTTGATGCCTGCTTCAATCCGTAGATTGATTTCTTTAGCTTGCATACCTTTTTAGCATTCTTTGGATCCTCAAAACCCTCAGGCTGTGTCATAAACACAGTTTCTGTTAAAACGCCGTTTAAGAAAGCGGTTTTGACATCCATCTGCCATATTTCGTAATCGTAATATGCAGCGATTGCTAACATTATCCGAACAGACTTTAGCATTGCAACTGGTGAAAAGGTTTCATCGTAATCCACACCGTGGACTTGCCTGTAACCTTTTGCAACTAATCTAGCTTTGAAACTTCAAGTTTCCCATCCTTGTCCTTTTTCAGTTTGAAAACCCATTTGCTTCCAATGGCTTGGTAGCCATCTGGCAAATCGACCAAATCCCATACTTGGTTTTCAGACATGGAGTCTAATTCAGATTGCATGGCATCTTTCCATTGCTTGGAGCTAGGGCTCGTCATAGCTTGCTTGTAAGTCGCAGGTTCATCACTTTCAATTAATAGAATATCATAGCTCTCGTTCGTCAAAATACCTAAGTACCTTTCCGGTTGAAATCTATATCTCTGCGATCTACGCGGAGTTACATCTCTAGATTGACCATGATTCTCACCAGATACTTCTAAAGATCTCTGAGTTTCATCTTGAATGTCATCTTGAGCATTCTCTAGAGTTTGTTGTTCTCCCACTTGTCATTTTGGAAATGTGATTCTTTTCCAAAAAGATACCATCTCGAGCAACAAACACTTTGTTCTCAGATGTATTGTAGAAGTACTACCCCTTTGTTTCCTTTCGATAGCCCACTAGGAGACATTTGTCATATTTTGGATGAAGTTTGTCTGAACGTAATCGCTTGACGTATACTTCACATCCCCAAATCTTAAGAAAAGACACATTTGGAGGCTTTCCAAACCATAACTCATATGGAGTCTTTTCAACAGCTTTAGACGGAGCTCTATTTATAGTGAGTGCAGCTGTATTTAGTGCATGTCCCCAAAATTCTATTGGAAGTTCGGCCTGACCCATCATTGACCTAACCATGTCTAGCAAGGTTCTGTTTCTCTGTTCCGACACACCGTTCCATTGTGGTGTTCCAGGAGGAGTCAATTCTGATAGAATTCCACATTCTTTCAGATGGTCATCAAATTCATAGCTCAGATATTCACCGCCTCTATCACACCGCAGTGCTTTAATCTTCTTGCCTAATTGATTCTCTACTTCACTCCGAAATTCCTTGAATTTGTCAAAGGATTCAGACTTATGCTTCATTAGGTAGACATAACCATATATACTGAAGTCATCAGTGAAAGTGATAAAGTAATTGAAACCACCCCTAGCATTTGTACTCATTGGTCCACATACATCTGTATGGATTAAACCCAATAGTTCAGTTGCTCTTTCTCCAACTTTAGAGAAAGGTTGCTTTGTCATTTTGCCAAGTAAACATGATTCGCACTTACCGTAATCCTCTAAGTCAAATGGTTCTAGAATTCCTTCCTTTTGAAGTCTTTCCATGCGTTTCAAGTTAATATGACCTAATCGACAATGCCACAGATAGGTGAGATCTGAATCATCCTTTTTGGCCTTTTTGGTATTTATGTTATAAACTTGTTTGTCGTGATCTAATAAATAAAGTCCATTGACTAACCTAGCAGATCCATAAAACATCTCTTTAAAATAAAACGAACAACTATTGTCTTTTATTAAAAAAGGAAAATCCCTTAGCATCTAAGCAAGAAACAGAAATGATGTTTTTAGTAAGACTTGGAATATGGAAACACTCTTCCAGTTCCAAAACTAGCCCAGAGGGCAACGACAAATAATAAGTTCCTACAGCTAATGCAGCAATCCGTGCTCCATTTCCCACTCGTAGGTCGAATTCACCCTTGCTTAACTTTCTACTTCTTCTTAGTCCCTGTGGATTGGAACATAAGTGTGAGCCACAACCTGTATCTAATACCCAAGAAGTTGAATTAGCAAGTATACAGTCTATAACGAAAATACCTGAAGATGGAACGACTGTTCCGTTCTTCTGATCTTCCTTTAGCTTCAAGCAATCTCTCTTCCAATGCCCCTTCTTCTTGCAGTAGAAGAATTCATATTCAGAAGTGGGTTGACTGACCTTCCTCTTTTCAGATTTGGCGCCAGCTGGTTGCTTAGTTTGGCTGGCCTTGTTGCCACCATTCATAGCATTCCTCTTCTTTCCAGATTTCTTGAACTTGCCCCCACGCACCATAAGCACATCTTGCTTATCACTTTTGAGCGTCTTTTCAGCGGTCTTCAGCATACCGTGAAGCTCAGTGAGCGTTTTTTCCAGACTATTCATACTGTAGTTCAGCTTGAACTGATCATACCCGCTATGAAGAGAATGGAGGATGGTGTTTACAGCCATTTCCTGAGAGAATTGCTGATCCAGCCGACTCATATTCTCAATGAGTCCAATCATTTTGAGAACATGTGGACTTACGGGCTCGCCTTTCTTAAGCTTGGTCTCAAGAATTTGCCTATGAGTCTCGAATCTTTCGACTCGAGCCAGATCTTGGAACATGTTCTTTAACTCACTGATGATCGTGAAAGCATCTGAGTTGATGGACGTTTTTTGTAGATCTGCACTCATGGTTGCAAGCATTAGACATTTCATATCCTTGTTGGCACCAATCCAACGATTGAGGGCTGCCTGAGTGACCCCTTCGCCTGCGGCTTCGGGCATCGCCTCTTCCAGGACATACTCCTTTTCTTCCTGCATAAGAAATATTTGCAAGTTCCTTTTCCAGTCAAGGAAGTTTTTCCCGCTCAACTTCTCCTTTTCGAGAATTGATCGAATGTTGAATGAATTTTTGTTTGCCATAATTAGAACTACAATTGAAAAGAATAAACAAATAAATAACCATTCACAGTTTCTCTTAATAAACTTAAATTCTAGGATACATGCATAATTCAATGTTCATTAAGCATTTTATTCTAGTTATGTGTTCCGGCAGGTGTGAATAAAATGATTCCAAGACCCTAAAACCAATTGAAGAATTAAGCACATTATGTATTTAGACTCAATTCTAAAATCTTTTAGGTAAGCAAAAGCCTTTTTCTAATAGTCTAGAAACTACTCTTGGTTGATAGGTACGTCTAAGAACTTATTAGGTAAACCTATCGATTTTGCCACGACATAAAAGGACTCCTTACTTATATCGTTGAGTTTCACCAAAACTAACATGTACTCACAATTATTTGTGTACCTTACCCCTTTAGGACCAATAAGTAACACCTCGCTGAGAGAAAAATATTACTAGATTGATGTAAAGGATATCCAAGCAAGTGTTTATTTTGGCATGGCACCTTTTAACTCAATTTTTTTAAGTTTGGAACTTAAGGCTCTTACTATGTTGGTTAGATTTTAAGTGAACTAAAATCCTTAATCATGCAACATAATCAAGCCACAATCTTATGCATAATTAAGACATATTTAAAGCAATAAATAACTTAAAGCATGCATAAGATAAATGTGATCTAGTATGGCCCGACTTCATCTTGAAGCTTCAACTTCAAAGTCCGTCTCGAAAATGGTAACTTCGTCTTGAATTTCACCGTGGGAGGCGCCATTTTCTTCAAATAGGATAAGCTATAACTAAACTAATTACAACTATTTGATGGTACGCAGACCATATTTAAATTGAAAAATAAATTTGCAGCATTAGACCAATTACATTCAAATTAATGGTACGCATACCATATTTTCTATCCTATTTGGGCCATACTAGTCACTTCATAACCTGCAAAACAGTACATATACAATATATACCATTCACCCATTCATTATCATGAATGGCCCACATAGCTGGTTAGTAAAACACGTTATGCATCACATAAATATTTGCAGCAATTAATTAAGGGCACCAATAATCTACCAATTATTCAGGCCTTATTAATTCTAATGAAGTTGTTTAACCTTAAAGGATTTGTAGACCTAATCAAGAGTTTATGACTAAAAAATGCTCCCACTTAAACCAATAAATTCATATGCTTTACTAATTTTAAACATAAAAATGTATTTCTAGTCTAACTGGAAACATACAAATTTAATTAAAATTTAAAGCTCATATAAATTTATAATTGAATCCATTAATTAATTTATTTCAGTTGAATTAAACGAAGTTAAAGTAATTCAAGATTTAATTTTAGTAAAATAATTAGTATAAATAAAATTTATAATAATTATAATATTCAAAATTAAAATCCGAGAAAACAATTTAAATTACGAATTTTTAAAATTAATTAAAATCGTTTTCGAACTGAAAATTAAAAATTAAATTCAAAACGCATAAATCGGGTCAAGACGAGGCCATGGGCTTGCGCCCATGCCCCGTCGAGTCCACGAGGCAGCATCGCCCCTCACGAGTGATCGCACAGCAAGGCACGAGCAGCTGCCACACACAAACGCAGCAAGCCGAGCCACGCTTGCGCGCAGCATCGCTCTAGCGCAGCAGTTGCTTGGCGAGGCTGGGCGAGGCAGCGCTCGTGCTGCGAGGCACCCCTCGCTGCCCGCGCGCGCGCCTGCCTTACTCGCTCGCCTTGCTTCTTCGCCCATCCGCCCATGCATCATCGCAGCACTCGACGCAAGGCAGGGCTGCTGCCTTGTGCTCGCGTGCTACTCGCCTTGCTCGCTGCATTCGTACCGCATGGGCGACGAGCTCCCTTGCTCGTCGTCGCATGCCCGCACTATACAACACCCCTTAATGGTAACACGTATCGTCCATTGCTTTGTGCGTGCAAGTTTTATGAGCGAATCGCATAAAAATTAAAATTTTATTTCCAAAATTAATGACAAATTAATAAATCATATTAATTTCATAATTTTAGGGCGAAAAATCAAAAATTTATTAATAAATTAATTTCCGATTAACATGGATTCAAATCTAGGTCATAAAAATTTAAAATTTAACACAAATTAACAATTTTTATTGTGGTTTTTAATCATTGGTACCTAATTAAATTATTAATTAATTATGAAAATCAAATTAATTCTAAATTATTCGAAATTCAACAAATTAATCATAATTATAAATTAGGTTGTATAATTAACAAGCCTAGGCATTCAAACTTGTTAAACATATACTGTAGGTCAATCAAAAATTCAAGATTTATCAACAAGAATCGCAAATATTTAATTTAACATCTTAAATTTACAAACTTTTGCGTTCGAAAAACTAAAACCTCCAAAAAGTCATAGTTAGGCTTCGAAATTGGGAATTCTGGGTTTCGGCGAAAAAACCTATTTTTTTCAAAATTTTAGAATGCCTTTTACATGCGGAATTGACACAAAAATCACTCGATTTGATTGAGTAACGAACATTCTGCCGAAAAACTGTGTACAAATAATTAAATAAACGCAATTTGCAATTAATTAACAATTACGAAAATTAATCACCCTTTTTAATTCCTTGCAAATTTGTAAAATTTAACCATGTTTATGAAATTTAGATTATGAAAATAATAAGAGGCTCGTGATACCACTGTTAGGTTATGATTCATATGACAAAAATATAAATCATGCGGAAAAACCATAAAGCCAGGAAAGCATATTATTTACACATAATCATTTAGCATAGTTTAGATGCATAAACTTTGTTGCGTGCCCTCCCTAGCTGCGCCCGAACCGAACAAGAACAAGTCTTTAGGACTCCAAGTGTCATCCCTCCGTAGATAGTCCACAGCACTTCCGGATCCGCCTTAAGCTTGACCAACTAGAATCGCCCTTAAGGTTGCTTAGGAATTTCGGCTATTTTAGGTGCAAGTGTATGGCTGATTTTTTCTTCAAAATCTTACCTTTAGAATACTTCAATTATTTCTATAAATTATGACCCTAGGCTCCTATTTATAGAGGTATGGAAAAGGAATTATAATCTTACTAGGATTTGGATTTATTAATTAGAATCCAACTTGAACTCTAAATAATAAACTTAATCTATTAGGATTAGGATTTAATCAATACACGAATTCCGATAGGATTAGGATTCGTTTACGAACATGAGCATCGTATGGCCACGAGCATCGCACCACCCGCGCAGGCCTTGCGGCCCACACGAGCATCCGCTGCTCGCAGCCCAACAGCACGCCTAGCGTGCGCGCGCCAAGGCCTTGCTGGGCCTGGCGAGGCTGTGGAAGCTCCATGTTGGGCGCTCGGCTTGCTGGGCGCGGGCCTGCCTTCGTGCTGGGCCTTCGTCTAGCAAGCCTCGTCCGATGCTAATTCGTACGATGCGCTTCCGATTAAATTCCCGGTTCGGGAATTCATTTCCGATACGAACAATATTTAATATTTCCGATTCCGGAATTAATTTCCGTTTCGAACAAATATTTAATATTTCCGTTTCCGGAATTATTTTCCGATTCCGATAATATTTCCGATTCTGACAATATTTCTGTTCAGGCAATATTTCCGATTCCGGAAATATTTCCATTTCCGATAATATTTTCCGATACGTACCATGTTTCCGTTTCCGGCAACATCTACGACTTGGATAATATTTATATTTCCGATTCTATCCATATTTCCGTTTCCGGCAATATCATCGTTTCCGGAGTATTCATTTCTTGCTTGTGACGATCTCAGCTCCCACTGAAACCAAGATCCGTCGATTCCGAATATCCATAGATGGAGTATTTAATGCCTTTAAATACTTGATCTGTTTACGTACTATTTTTGTGACCCTACGGGTTCAGTCAAGAGTAAGCTGTGGATTAATATCATTAATTCCACTTGAAATGAAGCGGCCTCTAGCTAGGCATTCAGCTCACTTGATCTCACTGAATTATTAACTTGTTAATTAATACTGAACCGCATTTATTAGACTTAATATTATTTGCATACTTGATTGATGCAAGACTTGAAGGAAATAATGCCCTTGGCGACTGTACAATTAGTTGGAAATCAGGAACTGCAGTCGGTAAACTTGTATGAGGAAAAAAAATTATGAAACCAGCAACTGGGTTATCCAGTATAGTAGTTCAAATTCCATTATATATATGCATATTTTTTTTGACATAGGCTAAACATACATTGAAAATAAAAAGCTCAGAAAGTACAACAAAACATTACAAAAGCTTCGAGGCCATACAAAACCCTTACACATTCGAAGCTACTACAGTGAGATTTACTAGCTCTTACAAAGCCTTGCACAATACCCGGAACTGGAGATGTAGCCAACAGTTTAATTATTGGCCCTTGATTGCTTAAGCCACCTTGCACTCCCACATTTTCCATTCCACTTGTGATGAACCTTGGGCATAACCCGCTGAGGTGAATCCTTATTAACCTATGGAATATACTTAAAAGACAAAGAAAGAAACGAAAGGACGGTAAAATCTCGAAAAGGTTGAAACGATATTGTGAGCAGGGTGAAATGCCCACAACCAAAATGAACCACAAAAAATGACTCGGGTACTCCGAATTTCCCTCGGTTAGACAAGGGGAGACTCAAGTTAGTGAACATGCTATGAACCCCCAAATTGGGGAGCAGTCTTCATAAATGAGATTTTGAATGCAACAAGAATACAACTCATTGAAAACCTAAACTTAACAACCAGGTCTCGAGAAAATTAAGAACTCCTTCCACAGTCACCCTCACAACTTTCTTCCTCCATCCTAGACCCTAGTATACCACCCTCAACGACAGTATAAACAACACCACGACATAAATGAGCCCCCTAGGTCGGTTAACCCGAATTTAACATGACTCAGGATAACATTATAAACCCAAACCTACATCGTATACCTTCCACGAAAAGGACCAAACACACAATGGACATATAACCCACCACACTTGAGAAACCCACAAGGACATACTTGACTCAACAAACACAACCTGAAAACTTCCAAGTACAAGGCATAGTAACACACTTACGACAAACATCAAAAATAAAATAACTAAGCTTTTCCACCTAATCACCTAAACCACAAATGCTACACCAAAACAGGGAGAGACAAAAAACAACAAGCCACAACCACCGGAATTAATCTAAATCAATACCAAACCAGAAACCTTAACCTAATCTTTACCTTTACCATTAAGATTGGGGTTTTTCCGACACTACAAAACGGCTGCGACGAGGTTAGTCGTGGTATTAACAGACTCTAAAATTCCTGGACAAACAGAGGAAACAACCCAAAAAATCCAACTTCCTATACTAAAAAAGAACCCCTTACCCCAAATTTTACCTTTTACCGATGAGATTATCAACTCCTCCCCACTTCGAGCAAGGCAAAGGGGAAATTGCATGGACAAACTAAAAACAGAAATTACTCTTATCCGGCAAGAGAAAAGCGAACTAAGAGGTTGTGGAAGCTCCGATGAAAGAACTTGGTACCTCTTCTTCTTCGTCGCCGGAGAAGGACCCCAATAGCTATAAGCCTACGAATACACCTAAATTATACCACTACACTGTTGAGACGCAACCTCACCGACGGTCGTTAAGGCTGCGACCACCAGCGAGCAAGCGGTGGACGGTTAGGGTTTTTGGGTTTCCTTTGAGAAGAAGAAAGGTAGAGAGAGAAACTAATTGTTTTTGAGAGAAAGTTAAATCCCTGAACTCATTTTATGATTTACTCTGAAAAGCCAATTCCATTATAAGAAATCATAATTCAGTTTTCAACTCACTCTTATTGATAGATTTTGCATGTAAAGTCCATGAACCTGAAATACAAAGCCGCACAATCAGTTTCCGAGTTTCATCAATTCGAGTGCTTCAGTTAGACTTGGTAGTGCAGGGATGACACCCTTTTCGGTTGTGCATAGAGCACCACAACAAAATTAATCAATCATTCAATATGTATAAAGGACAATAATAATCTTAATAAAGTTAAGAGAATTGGAATATGTTATAATTGTGAGGGGGTCGAAAAAGCACGAGGCTAATGCGTGACCTCGTCCCTCGTGGGTGTGACGCTTCTTTTTGTCAAATCAAGTGTAATTGGATTTCCTGTGAGTTTACACCCAATTGACTAGTAACATAGGAGTCGCCATTCAGTTTTTAACGACAATGAGAAAAACTGACAAAACCCGGTTATCGTGACATAAAGGGAGTGCAATTATGTTTGACCACGACGGCCGTAGGTTCCCTTGTGATCCCTGGTGGTGGGGATCGCTCAACGTACACCCGCAGGGTAGAGATTGAGGGTTCGGGGGACTGTAACTACCGAGAGGAGTACTCGCTCTTCGATAACTCCAGAGGCAGGATATCCTTACTAGCTCAGCATAAACAATTGAAGGGACATGCGTTAACTATTAAACTAATCGGAGTTGATTTTATCAATATGCAACATATAGTACTAGATCGAACGCGATTATCTGATTTAGATTGTTTTAAGGGACCTAGCATGATAATCCAATTTCCCAAAAATATCATATTTATTAAGCGTGATCGAACAATCAGATTTTAGTTAGTTTAACAGTTCATAAAAGGGCGAGGAAAGCAATTAAACCATGGAAAAGGGACACATTACGACGCACCCTTGAGAGGTGCGTCACGGTTCTCAGAAAACTAACCACTTTGACTTTGCTATTTCTCCTTTTATTTAACGAATATCAAATTATGGGACGGGATACGTTCTGTTCGATCTATGGATCGATTGCGACAGAACGCGTGATCAGTTTTGCAGCGTGAGGCTTAGGCTTAGGGGTTTAGAGTCAATACTCAGAATATAATTGTGTGTTGTGTGTCCTTTTCACGTCGAACTTAAGGCCCTATTTATAGAAAAGAGTTCGTGGAAAGATAGAATTGCAGAACTCTAATCCACGAGGAATTAGGAAAAAACACGTACCAGGTATTTTCAGCGCCCAAGCCTGGGCGCCGAAGATTTCGGCGCCCTAAACCAGGCGTTGAAAATAGGATCTGGGCTCTTTTTCTTAGTCAGATTCGGATTCCTAGAATCCTGAGTATTTGAGATTTAATTGAGTCCTTTAGTGCATATTAACCTTGTGACGGGATGCGTCTGGGCCCGTTACGAACTCTAGGCTCGTTAGGATTTTAATTAATACGTGACTCTTACTTTCGAATCATATTAGAAATAGGATTCTCTCGCAATTTCTATCTCATTTAGGATTTATGTTGCAGTGCAACACCTAATTCTGACAGGTTTCTATCTTTTATGACTTGCCACTTTTAACAACTACCCATTACGGCAGTTACTATTTTTAGCATGTTTCCATAAATAGCAGGTTTCTATAAATAGCAGGTTTCGGGTGAAATGAAAAGGGGAATTGAGATTCTTTATTTTATAGGAGTATGCGTTGTCAAGTGGAGATTTACGTTTTCATCATCGAACCTTCCCTTTCGGGAATGGGGACAAAAGTAGGTGTCTACAGTTAGCCCCCACTTTGACTGAGTCTTGGAATAAGACGATGGTGAAAGTACTAGACGGAGTGCGCCAGACAAGCCATGGTGACCTGTTTTTGCGAGGGTCTCACGAGCCCCCGAGTGATAACATTTGACTTAAGGGTAATCACTTGGAGTGTCGACATATCCCTCACGTGTCATTGGGATTTGTCAACGGATAGTATAGAAACTTCCTCACTTTGTCATTGGAAGGATCTAAAGAAGTGTAGAAACTCCCTCACTTTGTCATTGGGAGTAGCTACAGATGTTTTCGAAATCAAAGCTATAAAGTGTAATTGGGCCTGGCCAAGCCCAACCACGAGGTAAAAATGTTTTTAAAGATTCTCATTTTCAAGGCTAGTTAAACGAGAAAACCCCCTTGTTTTTATGGGACGTAAAACGAAGGAAAATACAGCACATCGTTCTTTTTTTCAAAAACGGAAAACCAATCCTTTAATTTTTGGAAAAAAGGGAAAACCAATCACATCGTTCTTTTTTGGAAAAACGGAAAACCAATCCTTTAATTTTTGGAAAGAAGGGAAAACCAATCACCTCGTTCTTTTTTGGAAAAACGGAAAACCAATCCTTTAATTTTTGGAAAAAGGGAAAACCGATCCTTTAATTTTTGTAAAAAGGGAAAACCGATCCTTTAATTTTTGGAAAAAGGGAAAACCGATAATGGTTATCGCTGCAGCGACTAAGGACCTGCGCGGTTAGTGACGCAGACCCCGCCGGCTAAAGATGGCGAGCCTGTCCGCTAAGGGTGGACACCCCGTCCGATAGAAGTGGACGAATCTGTTTTTGAAATTTGAAGATAAGGACCTACGCGGTTTGTGACGTAGACCCCGCCGGCTAAAGATGGCGAGCCTATTTTGAATTTTGAAGACTTTATTTTTCGAAAACTGAGGACCTGCGCGGCTAGTGACGCAGACCCCGCCCGTTAAAGGTGGGCGAGCCCATTTTGAATTTCTTTCTTTCTTTTCATTTTGCCTATGTAGAAGGGCTTTTGTGATTACAGCCTGTTGATTGGTCGCAACATTTCCTGATTAGGTGTGTCCTATAAGTGGGCCCACACTGAGTATATTTCTGTTAGCGATATTTTTAAAATATCGTTTTTTTTTCTTTTCTTTTTTTGAGATTATCCAAACACGGGACTTGTGTATAGCGCAGCCTGGGAATGTGATTTTGATCGCGCGCTCTCTGTTGGAGTATACTTTTCGCGAGCCCCCAAGCACTCGGGCTTTGGTGGTCATTTTTCGTATACTTCATAACGTCTTTTAATCATGTTTGGGGTCGAGCTCGTATGTGCGAGCGACCTTTCATAGTGGTGTACTACTTTTGCGAAGTCATGGGGTGCGACTTCAGTCTTCGGGCGACAAGGTTTAATATCATTCGGTTTAGCTTGGCCCGATTTAATCCTTTGACAGACAGACATTTTTTTATTTGAGAAACCAACGACTTAACAACATTTTTTGGTGTTTCGAAGAATGACCTTGATATTTTTTGTTTTGAAAAGTGTACATATATGTTTCTTGAGACAAGTCTAAGTTTTGACCAAGTTTTACCATTCATTTTTGCTATTTGGGAGCTTAAAGGTGCTTTTGGGCTTGATCTTAATTGTACATAGGGCCTCGTGTCTAGCAACATGGTTTTAAGTCTTTTACTGCTCCGCGTTTTGTGAAATCTGTGCCTTGGGCTGCATTTTCGGTGCCCAAGGCTGGGCGTTAAATATTTCGGCTCCCAGCTTCGGGCGCTGAAAGTCCTTTCCTGGCGAATTTTGACTTTCGGATTTCTTAACGCGTTTTCGAATGGGATCAGGATGTCACTTGATGCGTTCAGCTATATATAGGGGCTAGATACGTCCCTATTTTCCATCACTCTCAATTTCCTTTTTTCTTTGCTGTGTTTTAATTACTCCTTGCTTTTGTCATGTCGATTCCCACTTTCTCACTGGCTACGGGCCCTTAATCCTACAGAAAAGGCTTTATTGAAAGAATACCACTTAGAGGCACTTTTAGGCTTACAACAAATTAACATTGACTATAATTTTCTGCACGCAGCCCTAAGCTTTTGGGACTCCGATCATCATGTTTTTGTCTTTCGGGGCAACGAAATATGTCCTTTGCCAGATGAATTTGACGCGATCCTTGGTTATCCTACTAATGCTACCCCTGCCACTCCTGGCACTATCGAAGAGAGTAAAACAACCATAGGGGCTTTCCTAGGACTAGATGCTAACATGCTTGCTGAAGTTGTTGTAGGTGATAAGGTTAAGTTGGAAAAACTTGTAAAACACCACTTTAGGCCTAGTAAGAATATGACCGAACAGAAATTGAATATTCGAGCCCTTGTATGTTGCTTGTTGAATCATTATTTGCTGTCGAATAACAATGGCGAGTTCGGTGACATAAGGTTGATCCCCTTGATTAGCCAGATGGAAAGTTGCTATTCTATTATGCCGTTGGTTATTGCCGAGACTTTGCTGAGTGCGGATGAGCTGAAGAAGGATGCCAAATCTGAACATTTTAAGGGAAGCCCCCTATTACTACAGGTAATCGATTTTTCTTGCGCACGTACACACATTTTTTTTTACATACACATTTTTTATTCGTCCTGCCTTGGGGCTGAGTTTCAGCGCCCAGGGCTGGGCGCTAGAATTTTCGGCGCCTGGTCCTGGGCGTTGAAACTGCGCCCCAGGAACCGTTTTCTTTTATTATTATTTTTTGATCGTACCCGTTTTTTGCAGATTTGGCTCGTGGAACGGCTTAGACTCTTGGAAGCTCCTGCCGATCCTAAACATTATCGCCCTATAGCCTTGGGTAACCGAAAATACTTGCACCAAGGCCAGGAAGAGGCCGAATGGGCCTCCTTTTTTACTTATGGCGTTTGTTCTATTAAGTGGGTGGTACCATGGTGGGGTTTGACTACTACGATGGGGGGTTCTGATGTATCGGTTTATGTTTCCTTGTTGGGGCTATCTCCACCCATTTATATTTTCCCTTACCGAGTCATGCGTCAATATGGTTTAAGGCAGACTATCCCCTTTTCTGATACGGTACCACCTAAGGTAGTGGCCTTTTCACAAGCACGGGTTCTAGCGTGGACTAAGTATTATTATGGTCTCTCGCGTTGGGTCGTAGCTACAAATGGCTTTGTGGGTCTTTCTGATAACTACAAGTTGTGGATGAGCTCCGATGATAAAGCTGTGAGGACCGAGGCTCGAAATGGGGAGCCGGCTGAGCTTTTGATACCTCGTATTCGTGTTAAGTATGAGGGTCCCGATTCTGCCAAACCTCGTACATATGGTATTAAGACTGTGAAAGCTCGTCCTGATCGAAAGCGAAAGGAAGTTCCTCCCCGTTCCAGTTTCAGACCTAAAAAGATGCCTAACATGAAGGGGCATGCTGTTGTTAAAACAAATGCAAGCTCTCGCGGAGATCGTCGCCGGAACAATGTATGGGTTAGGAAAGCTCAGCCGCCTGTAGAAACAGTGGCTAGTCTAGTTGACGATAATAATCCTTCTCCCACCATTGTCCGTGCCCTTGAGGCTGAGCGGGATATAACTGAGAATGTTTCTGAAGGCTTGGCATCTTTGGAAGTTAGTTTCCAGGAGCCGGTTCTTATGGAGATTGATATTGGGGCAGCGCAGAAGACTGTGGGGGTGGATCATGCGAACATTGCCCTATACAAGACTTTATTTGATGATCCGGAAGAACTACAGTAGTGTAGTTCTTGCTAGGGTGTAGGTGCCCTTTATTTATTTCAGTTGTGTTTGTTTTTTCATTTCTTAGCACTTTGTTTTCCTTCTTATTATTTTTCAATAAAGGCGTATTTTATTTTTATTTTCATTTCTTGTTTCTCCTTCTTTTTATATTTTTACATGTCTAACACTTTTTGCATAATTTATGTATGTTTGTTTTTTGATTGGACCGAATCCTTGGTAAGGATTGCCTACGTATCTTGTCAGAATCAGGTCGCGCGTAATTCTGGCTAGAATAAGTTCTAGGATGCCAGATTTTAATAGATATGCCCTGAGGTGGTAGCATATAACTTAATCGGTCAAATGAGTGAAGTATTATCATTATTTTCGTCTGCCGTTTTTTGTTTGCCGTAAGTTGCGTAAAAAAATGAAATTCGACTACTTTTTGTATGGCTATATTTTTTGGTGAGCCTATTTGGATACGTGCTGTACCCCCCAAGTGTTCGTTATTTTTCCTTTATGTGCTGATAAAATGACGAGCACTGAAAAAAAAATTTAGGCAGGCAGAGAGTTTCAACGCCCAGGCTGGGGCGTCAAAGATTTCGGCGCTCAGCCCTGGGCGCTGAAAATAACTTGGGCGGTCGTTTTTTACGCTTTTCTTCACGTGTTCTTGCATTTATTTCTTTTTTCTCTTTTTTTAGTGCTTTGATTTTGCTCGACTTTAAAATCAATTTTGAGGCTAATTCGGAGGCCTTTTGACTGTTAGCGTGAGATGCATTTTTGTCCGGATTAATTTTTTCTATCCTGTGACTCGAAACGGCTTTGAAAATGGGGTTAAGGTGTGGAAGATATGAAGATCTTTGTGTAGGCTTTTTGGGTGGATTGAGGTGCGCATTGTTAGTGAAGGGTATGATGGAATTTTGTTTTATGAATCTGTTTTTTTTGGTAACATTTGCATTGTTTTGGATTTTGATTTCCTTTGATTTCTCTGGGTTGCATGGATTGACTCTTTGTGATAACACTGGTTGACTTTTTAGGTTTTTGGGGATATGAATGGGATGGTGTGGTTTATTTTGTGGGTTTCGGGAACTGGTTCCCATGGCACTATTTCAAGACCGAGTGGGCCTCGTTTGTTGGACCTAGAGTGGGCCGCCTCTTTATTTTTGTATTTTTCAAGTACATTTGGTGTTCACTTAGTGTTAGAATAAAATTTTAGGAGAAATATTACGCCTTTATTAATTTGGAAAGTAAGGAAAACACACTGAAACAAACTTGACCTATATTCTAAGGGGTCTTAGGACCATCTAAAGTCTTTATTACTTTTCTTCCAATCTAAAGAACTACTAGGCGCTTTTTACTACGGTGCTCTATGTGGCTCAAGCCTTGGGTTTAGTCTCGTAAAACTTTGGTCCTTCACCGGTACTCATCTTGAATTCTATTCCTTTTGCATTGACCCACTGATATGTCTTCACCCATCCGTTCTCGATCTCTTCTAGTGTTGATGCAGGAGCGATTAACCGAGTTGGATCGAAACCTTCATCTTATAAAGCTAGGGTAGTCGTCACAGTCTCGTCCTCCATGGGCCTCGATTCGTTAAACAATGTCCATAGAGCCTGGTCGTCCAATATTTCAGTTGTTTTAGTCTTGGTGAGGTGGGGTGCCTCATCCAAGGTGTGGCAGTCATGGAAGATTTCAAATCCTGGTTTTAGCAAGCCATCCTGAATGCAGGGTTCAGGGAAATCACAGCATGGGTGTCCTTCTCCTTCCCGAACGAACATCCCGTTAAGGGTTCTTTGGTATGGGGGAAGGAGGGTGGTTTGTTTGGCCTTGTTAAGGCGTAGCCTAGACAGGCGGTCAGCAATATCTTCCTCCGTTGGTTCATAGCCTAAGCCAAAGGGAGTAGATTTGTTGGGTAAAGGATGGAATGTGCATCCCTTCTTCCTTATGCCCAATGGGGTTCCAGGGAAATAACCTTGAGCTAACAGCATTCTAGGGATGACTCGGGATGCATGCGGGTCTAGGAATGCTGTTTCTTCCATTTGAAACCCGTAAAGGTCGTCTGCAGTTTCGGCCGTTCCAACCATAGTACAACTGACGTCGAGAGGAGGGGCGCGGATTTCTAGTATTACCCCGTTATGGTTAAGTTTAACCATTTGGTGCAAGGTAGAAGACACACCTCCTAAGTCATGGAGCCAAGGTCGCCCCAAGAGGAGGTTGAAAGTGGGTTTGATGTCAATTATTTGAAACTCCGTGGTGCGTGCCACAGGCCCGGTTTGTATGGTGAGGTTAATTTTTCCCAACACAGGCCTTCGGGAGTTATCATAAGCTCGTACCCCTTGCGTGGAGGTTGGAAGTCATCATTTCCTAGCCCCAAGAAATGGGCGGTTCGTAATGGGAAAACATTGACCGCCGAACCGTTGCATCCAACCACTAGATAAAGGGCTTTGTTGTGAGCACCCCCCTCTCTGGGCAAGTCTTTGTCAGTGAAAACTATAGCCTTTTCTCCGGCATCTCTGGTGACATGGCTAACCAGTGAGTCAGGTGTGATATCTGTAGGTACTGAGATGAGGTCGAGTGAGCGAATAAGCTTTTCGCGATGTTCGTTTGAAGTACACATGAGATCCCAGATGGTAATTTCGGCTTTGGTTCTTTTTAGTTGTTTCAAGAGAGGATTTTCAATAACTTCCGCGACGGTGGTGTGCCGTCCATTCTCAGGAGTTTGCCTAACTGGGATATCGCACATAGGAGGTGGGTGAATATCCGGTTGGTATATCCTTCCGGATCGGGTGAGGTTGTCGACCTCGGGCTCCTGAGGGGTGGTGTCAATGAGAGCATACCCGGGCCAAGTTTCAGTAAAGAGGTCCTGGCCCGACGCTTGAGATAGGTAAATATCTTCAGCATCATCATCCCACACACCGCACACTTCTCTTTCGATTCGATCCATAGGGACCACAGCGGGTGGTGCACCTTGGGGCGTAATGTACACCGTAGGGTCGAAGTTCTCATTTTCTGGTTGGTCGAGAGAGATGTGACAAGAGCCGAGTTGGCTCTTGTTGTTGTTGGGTTTGCCAACGTTAGGGAGAGGTATCACTTCATCCTCTATCATGTCCTGGATCGTATGTTTTAGATTCCAGCAGTTTTCGGTGTCATGCCCATTTCCTTGATGGAATTTGCAGTAAGTACCTTCGACCCAATATTTGTTCGTGACAGGAGGGTCACGGGTGGGGCCTATAGGTCTCAACTTTCCTTGATTGGTTAGTCTTTCAAAGGCTTGTACCAAAGTCGACCCGAGTGGGGCAAACTTTCGGTCTCGGACCCATCTTGCAGGGCTTCTTCGGGCGGGAGTCTCCTCTACGGCATGGACTTCTTGGGCTTCGGATGTGTTGCCCCTGTTGTAGGTATTGCTTTTGTATGCGGGTTTACTTTGTATTGTTTTTGCGAGATCATCCTCGATCTTTATTCCCACATCATAAACTCTTTTGAATGTGTCAAGTCCCAGGTACCTAAGGTGCTGTCTGTAGGCCGGGTCCAGATTGTCAATGAATTTTTGGACCAATTCTGTTTCGGGAGGCCTATTGATTAGCTGGGCCGCCTGATCCCTCCATCTAGCAAAGTAGGTTGTGAAACCCTCATTTTTCTTTTGGAAGAGAACTTCCAGCTCGCGCATGGTGACTTGAAAATCCATGTTCGACGAGTATTGCTTGATGAAGACATTGAAAAAGTCTTCCTAAGTGGGGAAGAGCTTAGGGTCTTGGTGATAGTACCATTTGAGCGGCACAGGTTCCAAGGACAAAGGAAAGGAAGGTAAATACATGGACTTGTCCACGCCTTTCAAGTTCATGGCATTCACAAAGCTCAATAGATGATCACGGGGATTATCCGTGGCTTTAAACTTTGGTAAGTCCGATGAACTAAACTTTTCTTGTAGTTTGCCAGGAAAAGGTTCAGGATCGAGGGAGAAGTACTTTCTCCCCATGGTTTGCTATAGGACCATTTTTTCAATCCTCTTCTCGTTATCGAGGTCGTTTTTGGCTTGCGCAGCCGCTAAGGCTTCGTTTTCCATTTTCAGTTGGCCCATGAGTTGGGTCATTTGAGCCATCTGCTCTTGCAATTCTTCAATGGACATGTTTGAGGGTGCGAATCGAGGTTGGGGAAGCGGAGATCCTTGAAATGAGGGATGACGGACGGAGCTTGGAGTCACTAAACCTGGTGCTGGCGATGTATCTTCGAGGCGCACTAACCGTTGATTTCCTGATCGGCAGCAAGTGGCAGGACCAGTCCTATGCATAAGATAAGCTAAAGTTTAGGTCCCAAAGTTTCAAGTATTACCTAGTCTAGAATTCGACTCTCTCTATTGGTTTTTCACTCTTTCTTTTGTTGGTACACTTTTTAGTTTTTTCTTTTGGTCATTCTTTGGATTTTCGAAACACTTGCCCGTGTGACATTCATAATTATTAGCATGTTCGGTTTTTAGTGCCGAGCATTGTCGTCGTAGGAGGCCTAACAACGACGCAAAGAGTTATTAATTTTTTACGAGTCGCTTTTGAAATCGAGTGCTTTTCTTACACCTTCGTAGCAATTCTTTTTACGAACGTTTTTTTTTGTGCTACGTATTTTCCTTTTGCGCGGGCACCGAGGCTGCTGCGCCTGACCAGAAGGCCAAGCAGCAACTTCAGCGCCCAGATTAGGGCGTGAGAAATTTTGGCGCCCAGCCAGGGGCGTTGAAAATGCGTCCCTGGCTGGTTCTCGTTTTCTGTTTGTGTCTACTTTTGTTTACGCGACTTCGATTTTGCGTGCTTGCCTAATAACGTCCTTTACGCGTTGTGCAGCTTTTGTGGGATTCGTTACAGGCCATCCCGAGCGTCGCTTATTTTTGTGGCGATCGTTCGGGTTCGCGGAACACGTGTTTCGGTATAACTCTTTGGCAAATTGGTTTATGAATGTTTGGGCAATTTTTAAGGTCGTTGGTTTTTCTAGGACAGTTTGTCACACACAATCATATATTTCGCTACACATAACTAACATTCCATCATGAGGCAATAATAATATGTCATGTAGTTTACACTACTAGAAAATGCATGTTTAACGACAAATCGATTACATCATTATCAAAAATTTGTCGTTACGCTTAATTGCGCTGCCTTATAACGACTAGAGATATTGACTATCGTAATTGTTCAATTAAAAAAAAAATTAAAAAGTAAATTAAAATATGTTCGTCGTTGTTTCCACCTTCTGAGCGCTAGTTTTTATTTTTTTAAAGTCTGCTTAAATTTCATCTTTCTCTTCTCTCACTAAATGAAATTCAAAAACTAGGTTGCGGCTAATTAGGTTAGCACAATTCACAATTTTTTCACAAACTTCATCACATCTGTGTTAGAGTATGGGAGTATCTCCACCTCTCTCCGTTTCTTCTTCAGTTTTTGCAAGCACATGGAGCCTTGATTTCTCATATCTCCTTCTTAGGCCCAAGCAAGATCGCAATTCCATTGGTATTTCCCCTCTTTGTTTCTGAATTTCGATTTCTATTCCTCAACAAGGGATTTAGGGTTTGGTTTTGCTTTCTGGTTTAACTAATTAAATTTGTGTTCTTTTTCACCCAAAATACTCTTAAATCTAGGGTTTTTATATGGCTATGAATTATTTCGCATTATTATAAATTGCGACCTATTATATGGGTTGTTTACGGGTTTTCTAATGTAAATTTCAATTTCGATTTAACCAATTCTTTATTTGGGTAAAACAATTTTTGCTACAAATTATGAACCTATGCCCATTTGTGCCAGTTAGAACGAGATTATGTCTATTTATCTGAAATATAAGGCTGATTAACGAATTTCATGGTTCCTGTATGTTTCTTTGACTCTGTAATTGTAACTTTTAAGGTTCCTATAATCTATAATTTTTTTCATGAGATACTTTATCCTATTATAGCGAGGTATTGATTCACCTAAAGCCGCAGGCGTAGGAGCTTGAAAGCTCATCAACTTTTCGAGATCGGCATGGGAAGGATTATTTTACGTTTTGGTATGTTTATGACCTTAATTTGGAGTATTCAGTCTAAGGTTTTGGTTTACTGTATTTTTTTTATCATGTCTATTTGGAACTTCTACATTAAATTGAAGCTTATGTAAAGTTCTTATTATTTCATCATAGGATTTATTTATCGATTGTTGAAATCATTGATAGTGAGTATCCTCTTACATAATGTCTTTGTTCACATTATTGGTAGTCTTTTATTGTTCTATTGGATATACAAGTTCGGTTCTCTTTGACCAACCAAAGATTTGTCTGATGGAAATTATCAACATGTAACTCAGTTCTCATTACAACTATTGCTCCAAATGCTAATTGTTAGAGTTTTGTCTTTCACGTTCGGTTTTGCTCTCACCTAGCTCCATTGGAGTTTTTTGTGTCTATAAAGATGTTTTTCAGGGTGTCTCTCCAGCTTCTGTTTAGGTACCATCTCAGGAGTTTTTCCTCTTGAATGTAGAATTGTAGATGTATAGTCATGCTCTTTAATTCTGACCACTAATTAGTGTTGTTCTTTAGTTCTAGTATAAGATATGATAACATGTCTTAGGCTTGTGGTGCTATGGTTTCTGTTGATACACATGTACATAATTTTGTTTGTTGTTACTGCCCCCTGTCTCTAAGAAACTTTGTTTTGGCTCTCTCTCTGTGACGCATAAAGGTTCTGGGACAGTAGATCTTTAGAAAGATGTTGTGAAAGCCATTCAAGATTTCTATGATGTCATACATTATGACGTCGTTGTAGTGAATATGAGGTAAGTCTTCGGCTTCTAAATCGTGGGATTTAATGTATGCTTCTCTTTTTGTTGTCACACCTTCACAATTAGGTGATGTAAGAAAATATTTTTCTTTTAACTATCTGACAATATTTTCATGCACAAAGACCAAATGCAGGCATTGAATTATGTTGTTTCACAGGTAGAAGCTAGTCTATTTTCTAAGTTGAAGTTCCCTAAAGACCCATAATTGGTATGGTCAAATTTTCTTTGACTGCCTATCCATCCGCATCATAATTTGGATATATTGTCGCTTTTAATTAAGAACAATAATGTTAAATCTGCATTTTTTTGACCTTGGACTTTTTATGAATTGCTTATATCCTTTTCCAAATATGATATGTTATATCATAGTTAAGGAAAACCTGTGATATTTAGGCCGCTGAAGCAAGGGTCAAGTAATGTGATTTATCAGTATCAACAAGCCCAATGCTTTACATTCTTGGAAGGGCCACAAAGTCTCTTGTAAACTTCACAGCTAGACTTCTCTGCATAATTTCTTGCTTTACTCTACAAATTTACTTTTATTGTTATTAATGTGATTATTTTGTGCCATATATAGGTAGCACGGAAGATTTTCAAATCCAATCTCCAGATCGAGTTATAGATTTTAGAGGAGGAATAAAGTATAAAGATACAAAGACACAACAACCTAGCAGAGAAGAACTCTACCAGAACAAAGTTCTTGATATCACGTGGAGGAAGTGAAGAGAACATCAAAATGAAGGACATATTACTTTGGTTGAGTCTAAAATGAATATGTTTGAAGATATGTTGGTGTCACAATTTAATGTTGCAATTCCTACTTCACAAGATAGTTCAGAAATGTCCAAGTACTTATAGATGGGAAGTTATTACGCATCACATCGATTTAGAGTCTTTGATGTAGGTGTTTTTTGAAGTTTAAGAACATGGAATTGTTTAGATATTCCTCTAGTTTAGAACATGAAATTTGATATTTAGTGTGGATGTTTGGTTGTTTTGTTGAACCTGATCATAATTGATATTCATTTTTTTTTAACGAAAATTTGGTTTATTATATTTTTTAAATATTGAATAAAATAGCAGGTTTAGCCGATTGAAACGACGAACAATATTTTTTATATACATCAATCACGACAAAACATGTTTGTTGTTGTTGGACTACAATTCAAATTTGGTGCTAAATTGAATTTCTTTTTACGTCGATTTAGTTGGTCGTTGTTCTTTATTTGTTCGATGTTATTGAATGCACAATAACGACAATAGATTGAACCGTCGTAATAAATGAACGACGAACAAAGTATTTTGTCGTTAATAAGGAACAACAAACACATCATTTCGTCGTTTAAAATTCACGACGAACATTGTCGTTAAAACCAAGAACGTCGGAAACTGTTACGACAAAACCAACGACGAACTTTGTTCGTCGTTAAAGGTTTTAACGACAACTTTTTGGCCTTATAACGACGAAAAAGTTCGTCGTTATAAACCATTTTTCTAGTAGTGTTATGATAGGCTTCTATGGGTAGTTATTTGCACATGGCTTGGTACCGCTTCTATCGTAGATCCAACACATGCCCCGGTCGAGGTAGTTTCTTCAGCAGACGAATTTCGCTCAAGAGGCCAACCCGCAAGTG
This sequence comes from Spinacia oleracea, assembly GCF_020520425.1. Classification (NCBI taxonomy): domain Eukaryota; kingdom Viridiplantae; phylum Streptophyta; class Magnoliopsida; order Caryophyllales; family Amaranthaceae; genus Spinacia; species Spinacia oleracea. Next base: position 10,291,852 of record NC_079492.1, on the reverse strand, counting down.
CAAGCCAAGGGAGCATGCAGGCGAGAGGGACCTAATGGGCGAGCGATTGGGTTTGGGACGGGTGTACTACTAGCGAAAGTGCAGAGTGGACAACATTCGAAGCGTATGCACCCCCCGGTTGGCGATGGGTATCCTTAGTCCCAACTCCCAAGATGAAACACCAAGGGAGCCAAGATTCGTTATGCGGTTCTGTCCGTTCACATTAATATGCTGATTTTCAGGTCGTCCCAACTTGATTGGGAAATAAACGCGGGGTAGGATCGTTTCACCCTTCGGCTATTTTGATTACCTACAAGCACGAGTATTTCCTTCACTATCCCCAGTGGAGTCGCCACTGTGAGGGGGTCGAAAAAGCACGAGGCTAATGCGTGACCTCGTCCCTCGTGGGTGTGACGCTTCTTTTTGTCAAATCAAGTGTAATTGGATTTCCTGTGAGTTTACACCCAATTGACTAGTAACATAGGAGTCGCCATTCAGTTTTTAACGACAATGAGAAAAACTAACAAAACCCGGTTATCGTGACATAAAGGGAGTGCAATTATGTTCGACCACGACGGTCGTAGGTTCCCTTGTGATCCCTGGTGGTGGGGATCGCTCAACGTACACCCGCAGGGTAGAGATTGAGGGTTCGGGGGACTGTAACTACCGAGAGGAGTACTCGCTCTTCGATAACTCCAGAGGCAGGATATCCTTACTAGCTCAGCATAAATAATTGAAGGGACATGCGTTAACTATTAAACTAATCCGAGTTGATTTTATCAATATGCAACATATAGTACTAGATCGAACGCGATTATCTGATTTAGATTGTTTTAAGGGACCTTGCATGATAATCCAATTTCCCAAAAATATCATATTTATTAAGCGTGATCGAACAATCAGATTTTAGTTAGGTTAACAGTTCATAAAAGTGTGAGGAAAGCAATTAAACTATGAAAAAGGGACACATTACGACGCACCCTTGAGAGGTGCGTCACGGTTCTCAGAAAACTAACCACTTTCACTTTGCTATTTCTCATTTTATTTAACGAATCTCAAATTATGGGACGGGATACGTTCTTTTTGATTTATGGATCGATTGCGACAGAACGCGTGATCAGTTTTGCAGCATGAGGCTTAGGCTTAGGGGTTTAGAGTCAATACTCAGAATATAATTGTGTGTTGTGTGTCCTTTTCACGTCGAACTTCGGGCCCTATTTATAGAAAAGAGTTCGTGGAAAGATAGAATTGCAGAACTCTAATCCAAGAGGAATTAGGAAAAAACACGTACCAGGTATTTTCAGCGCCCAAGCCTGGGCGCCGAAGATTTCAGCGCCCAGAACCAGGCGTTGAAAATAGGATCTGGGCCGTTTTTCTTAGTCAGATTCGGATTCCTAGAATCCAGAGTATTTGAGATTTAATTGAGTCCTTTAGTGTATATTAACCTTGTGACGGGATGCGTCTTGGCCCGTTACGAACTCTAGGCTCGTTAGGATTTTAATTAATACGTGACTCTTACTTTCGAATCATATTAGGAATAGGATTCTCTCGCAATTTCTATCTCATTTAGGATTTATGTTGGAGTGCAACACCTAATTCTGACAGGTTTCTATCTTTTATGACTTGCCACTTTTAACAACTACCCATTAAGGCAGTTACTATTTTTAGCAGGTTTCCATAAATAGCAGGTTTCTATAAATAGCAGGTTTCCGGTGAAATGAAAAGGGGAATTGAGATTCGTTATTTTATAGGAGATGCGTTGTCAAGTGGAGATTTACGTTTTCATCATCGAACCTTCCCTTTCGGGAATGGGGACAAAAGTAGGTGTCTACAATAATTAATTACTTTTACTCCTCTATGTTAGAATTGGAAAGGTCGCCATTTACCATTCGCCAATCCCCATTGTTTCTCGCCCCCTTTACTCCTCACCAACTTGACTTTCCAACCATCAACTATTGAAGTTAATTTTTACCATAAACTTTAAACAATCGATTTCAAGATCCTTCAAAAATTTGAGAGGAAAGATATAGGAAGCAGTAGAAGTGAAAAATATACAAACCTCAAAGAAATCATCAATGAAATCATCCTTCTCCTGCTCAAGAACATCGTAATTCATTAATACCAAGAAAAAGATTGACAGGAATAAAAAACAAAAATTGAAACGAAATAAAATTAAAAATAATGACGGAAATAAATCGACATACGCCATTGACGAATCGAGTGACACGATCGAAGCAACGAGAGATCTAGAGAGTACAAAGGTTGGTGATGAAGATCAATGGAGGGAGATGAGAGGGAGAAGGGGAGGTAGATGAGAGAAAGAGGGTGGATGAGAGTTTGAGAGAGAGGGGGAGGCGGATGACAGAGAGAGGGGGAGGTCGAGTTATAGGCTTCTAAGGTTGTCATTTATGTTGGGTTGAATTTTTTGTTTTAGAAAAAATACCGACCGCAATATTTTATTTTTTTGTTTTAAAAAAATACCGACCACAATGTTGGTCGTAAAAAATTATTTTCAAATTATTTGAGATACTATAATTTTACGCCCTCCATTTTAGTCGGTAATTTGACAACATTCACACGGAATTTTTTTGGAAATTCTCTTTTTTTTGTCTTAATTTTACCGACTACTTATTTGGTCGGTATAGTGTAAAAGTAGTCGTTAATTTACCGACTACTTATTTTTGGTCGGTAATATTTTTATTTAACGACTAATATAAATAGTCGGTAAAATAAATTTTAACGACTATTATTTTAGCAGTTAGTAAATTTAATCGGAAATACTTCGTTTTCTTGTAGTGACTTTAAATCATTATAGTCTAGATTAATTAAATAAATAGAGTTCAAAAACAATACAAGAGAAAACAACTCGCTCAACCAATCCCCATGCTAGAAAACTTCTCTTGCAAGTCATCTCTACAAACCTCTTAATTATAACTCTACCCCCTAACAATGCAAATGGAAATGATGGATCATCATAGGGTCATTAAGGAAAAGGTTATGACCAAAACACAAAGAACGTAATCAGCGAAAGTTGAGTACAAACAAGCTAGAATGAAATCCTATATATATCATGCTTCATTCCAACGATAAATTAAATCACATGTGAAAGCCAACTCAGTAAGTAATTAATCATGAAGACAAGACTCGACTCCCGACACGACTCTTGACTCATAGATTAATTAGAATAAGTTTCTCACGGGACTGTAAAAGAAATGTCCATTGGACGGGTGTTAGGAGCCCACCAAACAGCAAAACAATAATAATAATAATAACCCAGTTGTCGGACCATACAGACGGAATTCCAGCGCACAAAAGAAATGAAACAACGTCTTGTATCATTCATAGGAGTATAAAACCCTTAATAGGGTACTCCCCCCATTGTTTATACTCAAGTTATATACGTTCCAAGAGTTTTGAAGCTTGTTCTGGTTGCACTTTACATTTATTAATATTTATTCACAAAGCCGACTCAAGACACAATCAAGCAAGGCATTTTATAAACGAACAACCAAACAATACTTGTTATTGGATCATTAGGACTTTTGATAAAACATTCAAGACTCAAGTGAAAATACTCTATTGTTCCTTATTAACATACGGTTGAGTCCACATCCATGCCCTGCACTAGGCACGAATAATTCCTAATTCAATTCACTTTTACTCATTCTACATATGCGGTGGCTTACGAGAGCATACCCTTCATATGTATTTATAGTAAACATGACTCAAAATTCTACCCTGAAGGAAATAATGCCCTTGGTCCAAGTATGCATTCAATGCTAAATTTAATAAATGCGGTTCAGTATTAATTAATTATGCAAGTTAATAATTCGGTGAGATCAAGTGAGTTGTATGCCTACCCAGAGGCCGCTTCAGTTCTAGTGGAATTAATAATAATTAATCCACAGCTTACTCTTGACTGAACCCGTAGGGTCACACAAATAGTACGTGAACGGATGAAGTATTTAAGTGAATTAAATACTCTATTTATGAATATTCAGAAACGACGGATCTCGGTTCCATTGGGAGCTGAAATCGTCAAAAGGCAAAATATGAATACTCCGGAAATGATGATATTGCCGGACACGGAAATATGGATCATAACGGAAATATAAATATTATCCATGTCGTAGATGTTGCCGGAAGCGAAAACATGGTACGTATCGGGAAATACTATCGGAATTAGAAATATTGCCGGAATCGGAAATATTGCAGGAAACGGAAATATTACCGGAATCGAAAATATTGTCGGAATCAGAAATAACAAATATTTGTTCGAATCGGAAATAAATTCCAGAATCGGAAATATTAAATATTGTTTGAATCGTAAAACGAATCGGAAGCGCGATGTACGAAACGATCGACGGACGAGCTTGCTAGACGCAAGGCCCAACACACGAAGCCAGGCCCAGCGCCCAACGAAGCCCGCGCGCACAAGCGAGCAGCCAGCGTAGCGAGCAAGGCAGGCCTAGCGAGCAGCGCCCAACGATGGGCCGCGTACTGCCAGCGCCCATGCCTTGGGCCGAGCCGAGCACCAGCGCCCCTTATGGGCTGCGTGGCTACGAGGCTTTGTACGACCAAGTCCTTGGTCGTTTAGGATTGCTTGCTTAACATCATTTTCCTAATTCTACTCGAATTGAATGTTTTTGTTAAATCTGAAACACTTAGGTGTTTGATTAAACATTAAATTCTAATGATTTAATTCAACTAGAATCCTAATGGATTAGTTATTGGAATCCTAGTAGAATTCTAATTCCGTTATTTTCACCCTATAAATACGTGATTCATAATCACAATTTACACAACATTCAATAAGTGTTCACACAGATTAAGTTCAAGTAAGAATTTAATAATTTGCCTAAATTAATAATTAAGCTTTCCGAATAAACATAATACCTTAGAGAATATCCTAATTGGTTGAATCTAAGGCATATCCGAACGTGCTGTGGACTATCTACGGAGGGGCGACATTTGGAGTCCTAAACTTGTTCTTGTTCGGTTCGGGAGAAGCTAGGGAAGGCACGCATCACATTGTATGTATCCTAATTATGTTAATTGACTATCTTCCACTGCAATAAATCCTTTTAGAAAGGTAACACTAAATTTCCTCGATTGGTAGTGAATCAAAGAACAATTCACGGAAATGAGAGAAAGTGAGCAATTTAAAATGTACGTTTCTTTTAGCGACTTTTATGGTTGTTTTCGAGTATCAAAGTCGAATGGAAAACCGATTGGTGCTTGTGAATTCAAAATACAATGTTGTTTTGAGATCATAAAGCATTGAGTTTGAACGATCAGCTTTACCAATGGTTAACAATCTAATATCTTTTATCCATTTAATCCTGGAATGAGTCTAATCCCTAGACATTCGAATACATCTATTCTTAGAGAACTTTAGAAGCTTCTGGTAATATCATCTAGTTGAAACAGAATATTCAACATAAATAAAATGGTAAGAAATTTGTTGGAGTGACATTGGACATGTCTAACCAAGTATTAAAGTCAACACTAGAGAAGTCAATTCTTAAGACTATAAGAAAGGGTACAAGAAATAGGAAAACAAGGAACAAATGAAAGGAATTTACGATTCCGTTTCTACCTATAAGTTTATGTTTAAATAGAAGTAACCTAGCAAACAAACTTCCTTGGTATCATATACCGCTTGAGGTTCATACTTCGGTAATAACTCAAACAATGGAAGCTAGGCTACACTGATGGCCTACAACGGGGAAATGAAGCATGTCAATGCTACATTAGTTGTAGGGTCATCTAGTTTGTTTTAAGTCCTTTCAAGGCTTGAACTTAATGGCTATTTTGTTCCATAATCAGCATAACTGAATTTCTGCTTCAAACACAGAAAGACTCACATTCAAGAAAAACAAAAACTATGTTTGTTTGTTTATTTGAATGAAATGGTCATTTACGGGTTGAGTCATGTGTGCTTGATTAAAACAAACAACTCTTTAACAATAAGAACTTTACTAGGTTCAAATCAACCCCTTCATTTGAGTTCCACTAATCTTTGGCATTGTTGCTTAGACCATATCAACAAGTTAACGTTCTAAAGCTCTATTTTGATGGACATTTGAAAGTTGATTGATTTCTAGATCATTCAAGACAAGCTAATCTTACTTGTTGAAAGTAACAAAAGATATGAACTATTGTTAGAATACCTAGACAATAGAGTTTAAAGCTAAAGAATGATTTTATGACTTTATTATTTCACCTGAATTAGAGGGAATATAGGTTTATTTACTCAATGTGATATAAATTTGAATTTGTTTGGCTAGTTCAAAGATTCATAAGTATAGAATCCACTTGACAAGAAATCATAAAGATCTAGGTTATATCATGACAATGATTACTTTAAGACAAAAAATGATCATCAATGACTGTGTGTTGTAATTTCATGATCTAGCTCCATAAGATATGGCATATCTACGTTGGAACGATCGAAGTCAATTAGTACTTGATTCGATCAATGATGAATCATAAAGATTTTTCCTCTAATTTCTAAACAAAATGCTCAACTACCAGCAAACTAAACCAAATTCGTCAAAGCTATTGAAAAGTAATTTCAGAATATCTTTTCAATAATATATATATCTAAAGAGTTGCTAAACGCAGTGGGAGCTTAGTGTTTGTTATTCAACAAACTAAGGACCAAGTGTAGAGATATGTTTCATTGTGATTTATTCAAATGAGACACAAGGGTATTGTTTCTACCACGAATTTTCAGAACATAATGTTTGTTTGCTCGAAATAATGTCCTTTTGGGGATTCGTTTCCAAAATGACAAGCGGGAAATAGACCTCGAAAGTCTTCGAGGCGAACAACAAACATAAACGAGCATTCCGGAGGCTTTTAAAAGTTCTTCAGAAAATCCAAACACTTATTCTTTAAGGACTTTAGAAGTGGCTTTAAAGAATATACATCTCTTAGAAGACTTTACAAGTGCTTCAAGGAGAACAGAATATTCAAAGGACTTTCAAGTGGCTATTGATATTCTATTGTTTGATGTTCTATACCCATGTAGGCATAGAGTTCAGGTCACTGAAACTATTAGATTCTTCTATTAGATAGTAAAGAAACCTACAACTTGCAGTCAAACTATTATCATGTAGATTAATGAGTTTACAACTTGTAAGACAGCTATGACGAAACCCTGATTCCCTGAAATGGTTAGAGACCATATATATAAGCAAATGTTTTAGATGGTTGAAGGCCATAAAACATAATCAATGTTTTGATGACAAAATTGAAATTTTTTTGATTTGCAAGAATAGATTAACACCTATTGGTTGCAAAATGGTTTTACGGATAAATACCATCAAACATGAAATTGTGTTCACACACAAAGCTAGATTAGTTGCTAAAGGTTACAAGCAAATTCATGGCGTGTCATAGGATTTGTGGTACATATGGCAATTGGATGACAAAACATCTTCCTCAATCAAATATTGGAATTGAAGAAACTATGTACATGGCATGTCATAGGATTTGTGGATCCAAATAAAATACTTGAAAAAGGAAAGCTAGCTTATGAAATCTAAGTACAGATTTAGGCAAGCAATTGGGAATTGGAACTGCATTTTAGTGAAGCTAATAAGTATTTTAGTTTCATAAAATGTACATAATTCTTATAGATATATAAGAAGTTTAGTGGGAGTACATAAAACTTAATTGGTCCTATGTGTATCACACACATATCTCTCTATTGTGAAATAATATTCAAATGCTAATGACTTAGATTTGAAAGTATTCATCAATGATGGACCAAGGCAAAACTTAGTGAATATTGGGTACTAAGATCTATTTACAAAGATCTTAGAATATTGTTTTGGATTAAGTAATTACATTTACTAAATCAAACACGAAGGACTCCATTGGAGAAAACTATATGAATAATCTAAGTAATAGATGTTTGAACTATGTATAAGCATTTACTAAGTTAAACATCAAAGAGTCAAAATGAGATTCTTAAACCTATATTATATGTCAACGAATCAAGCTGGATTTAGTATCTACTGAAACTAGATGAGCTAAAGTAACATGAATAGAATTCAATTGAGAATTATTCTGCAAAATAATTTATCATGTATGATATAATATGAGGATCGCCAAAAATGTATCGTATGGCTTTAGGCATAACGAACATATACCAGTTTCTGTTGTTCTAAGTAAAGATCAACTAGATTGAGATCAAGAAAAACTTATGGTACTTGAAAAGGTACATAGGAATAGTTCTTGATTCAAGGAAATAAAGATATGCTAAGTATTTATGCTACACGCATAAACAGTGGCAAAGGATCAAGCAAGATCCCTTTGGAGTTAACCATTGGCAAGAACGAGCTATATATGCATCGTGGTTTGAAATGGCAACAAGGATTGAAGACCATGAGTTGTTGCGTGGGAAATTAAATATTAATTTCTATGTTCTAAGATACGGCTGGAAAGTCTTCCACATATCTGTGAACTGCTTGGATAAGTAGAATCCAAACAAAGCATCACTAGAAACCTAAACAGTTGAAGTAAAAGTACTTATTGCCTAAGAAGCAATGGAACAGAGTTGTTTACGTAAAGAGTTCTTCAATGAACTTGGGTATATCACATGTTTGTTGACTTAATGTTTCTTCATTGCAAAATGCGTTGAACCACTATTGAAGTAAGAAAGACTAGATCACATAATAAACAAACTCAAAAGATCTTATCATCCTATCTCGAAAGACATTCGATGAAAGGGATATTAAGATTGGCAAAGAATGATAACTAAACCTATGCAACAAGTGAAATACAACACTCACATTGTGGCACTGGAAGTCAAACATAGTTTTGAATTTCATTAATTGTTTTAAAGATGGGTTTGAGGCCCATGGTTGTAAAACACTGGGGTTAAACATTTATCATATATGAAATGTATTTTCGTATTCCATTTAATCTTGGTTTAGTATTAAATGACGAGTCCTTTCAATTTCACGATATATTCAAGATAGACTGTCAGGACCAGACCTGTGACTAAGAAATTTCTATCAGGTGAACTTGAATGTCAAAAGTTGAAAAATGTCCCTGGTCGGAAGTTTTTTATAAAGGTGGACGCATAGAAAACGCTAGACGACTAGAATGCAAGATGACTAGTAGTTCTGTTTCTTGAACTATGTGGAAATGGCAATGTCGCAATCATTTGCTTAGATACTTACTTTGAGAAGACTATTATCAGACAGACCTATGAAACTTTACTGTAAGAGATGAAAATCTTGAAGGAAATAATGCCCTTGGTCCAAGTATGCATTTAATGCTAAGTCTAATAAATGCAGTTCAGTATTAATTATACAAGTTAATAATTCAGTGAGATCAAGTGAACTGTATGCCTAGCTAGAGGCCGCTTCAGTTCAAGTGGAATTAATAATATTAAATCCACAGCTTACTCTTGACTGAACCCGTAGGGTCACACAAATAGTACGTGAACGGATCAAGTATTTAAGTGAATTAAATACTCCATTTATGGATATTCGGAATCGACGGATATCGGTTCCAATGGGAGCTGAAATTGTCAAAAGGCAAATTATGAATACTCCGGAAACGATGATATTGCCGGAAACGGAAATATGGATCGTATCGGAAATATAAATATTATCCAGGTTGTAGATGTTGCCGGAAACGAAAACATGGTACGTATCGGAAAATATTATCGGAAATGGAAATATTGCTGGAATCGGAAATATTGCCGGAAACGGAAATATTGTCAAAATCAGAAATATTATCGGAATGGGAAAATAATTCCGGAATCGGAAATAAATATTTGTTCGAAACGGAAATTAATTCCGAAATCGGAAATATTAAATATTGTTCGAATCGGAAATGAATTCCGGAATCGGAAAATTAATCGGAAGCGCGTCGTACGAAATAAACATCGGAAGAGCTTGCTAGACGCAAGGCCCAGCACGAAGCCAGGCCCACGCCTAGCAAGCCCAGCGCGCAAGGCATAGCAGCAACAGCCAAAGGCACGCAAGGCCTAGCGCAAGGCCAGGCCCAGCGCGCCAATGGGTTGCGAGCACTCGTGGGCTGCGAGCCAAATCGTGGCCTTCTCAGCGCGCGCGCATGGCCTGCGCCCTTGTGGGTCGTGCGCGTGTGTGTGTTGAAGTTCGTGCATGCATCGAATCCTTTAGCAATTACAATTAGATTAAAAATGTTAATTTCCTAAAGTTACTAGTTTTAATTAAAATCTAATTCTAATAGAATTAGATTACTTGAAACCTAGTAGACTTCTAATTCCATTATTCCTACCCTATAAATATGTGATGGATTCACAATTTATGCACACATAATTTTCAAGTATTCACATAGTTTTAAGGATTAAAACTAACGTCAATATTGCCTCAAAATATTCGAATAAAACATAATACCTTAGGTGCAATTCTAGTTAATTAAATCTAAGGCGGATCTGAACGGGTTGTGGACTATCTACGGAGGGACGCAATTTGGAGTCCTAAACTTGTTCTTGTTTGGTTCGGGAGCATCTAGGGAGGGCACGCTACAAAGAGTATGCATCCTAAATTATGCTAATTGTCGGCAATTAATTTGGATTCCTGGCTTAATGGTTTTTCCGCATGAAATATATATGCTTTATATGTATCATAACCTAACAATGGTATCAGAGCCTCTAATTAATTACATAATAATTAGTTAACGTGGTTAAATTTTATAAATTTGTAATGAATTAAAAGGGGTGATTAATTTCGATTTTTTGTGATTAATTGCAAATTCGTGCGCTTATTTAATTATATGTTCGCAGAATTTTCGGCAGTTTAGTCAATAATCGTATAATTTTATAGTGAATTTCTCATGTAAACGGTGTTTTAAAATTTTGAATAAAATCAGAGACTTGATGCCGAACCCAGAATTCCCAAATTCGAAGCCTAAATATGACTTTTCGGAGGTTTTAGTTTTTCGAACGCAAAATTTGTAATTTTAAGATGTTAAATTGAATATTTGCGATTCTTGTTTGTAAATCTTGATTTTTTGATTGACCTACTGTATATGTTTAACAAATTTAAATGCCTAAGCTTGTTAATTATACAACCTAATTTGTAATTGTAATTAATTTGTTGAAATTCGAATAATTTAGAATTTGATTTGTTTTTCATAATTAATTGACAATTTAATTAGGTATCCATGATTAAAAACCATCATAAAAATTGTTAAATTTTGTAAATTTTAAATTTTTTTGACCTAGATTTGAATCCATGATAATCGGAAATTAATTTGAATAATAAATTTTCGATTTTTCGCCCTAAATTTATGAAATTAATATGATTTATTAATTTGTCTATAAATTTGAATTAAAAAGTTTTGATTTTTACTCATAAATCTTGCATGCACAAAGTAATGGACGCTACGTGTTACCCGTAAGGGTTGTTGTATAGTGCGGGCATGCGACGACGAGCAAGGGAGCTCGTCGCCCATGCGGCAAGAATGCAACGAGCAAAGGAGCGTGGCATGCGCGCAAGGCAGTGGGCATGCCTAGGCGCTGTGTGCTGCGAGCATGGGCGGATGGGGCGAAGGGGCAAGGCACAAGCGAGACGAGGCGCCTGAGCAGGGAGCAAGCGCTGCTCGCCCAGTGAGCAAGCCAGAACACAGCGAGCAAGCAGGCTGCGCGCATGCGTGGCTTGCTGGGTTGGCTGCGTGTGCGTGTGTCCTGCTCGTGCCTTGTTGTGCGATCAGTCGAGGGGCGCTGCTGCCTCGTGGACTCGACGGGGCATGGGCGCAAGCCCGTGGCCATGTCTTGACCCGATTAATACGCTTTGAATTTAATTTTGATTTTCAGTTTGAAAATGATTTTAATTAAATTTAAAATTCGTAATTAAATTTTTTCTCGTAATTTAATTTTGAATAATTTAATTATTATAAATTTTATTTATACTAATTATTTTACTAAAATTAAAACGTTGATTAAATTTGAAATTAATTATTTAATTTAACTGAAAATAACTTAAAGGATTCAAATAATAATTTATATGAGCTTTAAATTTTATTTAAATTTGTATGTTTCCGGTTAGACTAGGAAATACAATTTTATGTTTAAAATTAGTAAAGCATGTAAATTCATTGGTTTAAGTGGGAGCGTTTTTGTCATAAACTCTTGATTAGGTCTACATTCCTTTAAGGTTAAAACAACTTGATTAGAATTAATAAGGATTGAATAATTGGTAGATTATTGGAAGCCTTGATTAATTGCTGCAAAATTTATGTGATGCATAATATGTTCTGCTAACCAGCTATGTGGGCCATTCATTGATAAATGAATGGGTGAATGGTATATTGTAAATGTACTGTTTTGCAGGTTATGGAAAGTGACTAGTATGTCCCAAATAGGATAGAAAATATGGTCTGCGTACCATTAATTTGAATGTAATATTGGTCTAAAGTACCAAATTTTATTGCTTTAAAATGATCTGCGTACCATCAAATAGTTGTAATTAGTTTAAATTATAGCTTATCCTATTTGAAGAAAATGGCGCCTCCCATGGTGAAATTCAAGACGGAGTTTCCAATCCATTTTCAAGACGGAGTTTGAAGTTGAAGCTTCAAGATGAAGTCGGGCCATACTAGATCACATTTATATCTTATGCATGCTTTAAGTTATTTATTGCTTTAAATATGTCTTAATTATGCATGAGATTGTGGCTTGATTATGTTGCATGATTAAGGATTTTAGTTCACTTAAAATCTAACCAACATAGTAAGAGCCTTAAGTTCCAAACTTTAAAAATTGAGTTAAAAGGTGCCATGCCAAAATAACACTTACTTCGATAACCTTTACATCAATCTTAGTAATAGTTTTCCGCCTAAGCGAGGTGTTACTTATTGATCCTAAAGGGGTAAGGTACACAAATAATTGTGAGTACATGTTAGTTTTGGTGAAACTCAATGATATAAGTAAGGAGTCCTTTTATGTCGTGGAAAATGAGATAGGTTTACCTAATAAGTTCTTAGACGTACCTATCAACTAAGAGTAGTTTCTAGACTATTAGCAAAGGCATTTCTTACCTAAAATATTTTAGAATTGAGTCTAAATACATAATGTGCTTAATTCTTCTATGATTTAAGGATCTTGAAGTCATTTTATTCACACCTGCCGGAACACATAATTTGAATAAAATGCTTAATAAATGATAATTTATGCATGTATGCTAGAATTTAAGTTTATTAAGAGAAACAGTGAATGGTTATTTATTTGTTTATTCTTTTTCAATTGTAGTTTTTATTATGGCAAACAACAATCAAAACATCATCATGGGTTCTGAGCTTATGGTCAAGCTGAACCTAACAAATTTTCTTGAATGTGAAGCTAAGCTAATTGAAATAGTGAGACTGAATGGATTTGAGTATGTACTATTCCATCCCATGCCAAGCTACTATGCCAGAGACATGACCCCTGAAAGACATGCCGCCTGGGATGCATATCTCAAAAAGGTTATGAGTCTCATGCTGAACAACATCCCTGATGAATGGGCTAGAAGGTTTGTAGCTTACGAACCTTTTACGCTCATCAAGAATCTGAGGGATATCTGTCGAGAAAACACGGAGGACAGGGACCTAAATGTCCATGAGTGGATTGAATCAATGTCTGGCCTAAAGGTTAGTTCTCATAACAGATGTTTTAGGATGGAAGTCCAAGAAACACTTGTTCAGGTCCTTCGCACTAAACAAAGGGTGGGCGTTACACTAAGGTTCCATGTAGACCATATGATTTCATTGTTTGATCGATTAAGTCTGCTAGGAACACCAATAAGCGAAAGGATGGCAGTCTCTATCTTGCTCAATTCAATGCACAGTGGGTTTGGTCGCTTTAAGCAACTGTACCTAAGTGAACCAAGAGAAGAAACAGTTGCAGAGTTTGTTCACCTGGTCAAAAAGGCTGAGATAATACTCGACTGTGAAGCCAAGGATTTACTCAAGGCTAAAGGGAGACCCTTCAAGAAAGGTGGAAAGTCCAAGGGCAATGCTGAGTCAAGAAAGAAGACAAAGCAGGAAAAGTCCACATCAAGCTGGTTTATTGTGATGGAATTGGACATTACAAGAGAGAATGTCCAAAGCTTAAGGAAGATCAGAAGAACGGAACAGTCGTTCCATCTTCAAGTATTTTCGTTATAGACTGTATACTTGCTAATTCAACTTCTTAGGTATTAGATACAGGTTGTGGCTCACACTTATGTTCCAATTCGCAGGGATTAAGAAGAAGTAGAAGGTTAAGCAAGGGTGAAGTCGACCTACGAGTGGAAAATGGAGCACGGATTGCTGCATTAGCTGTAGGAACTTATTATTTGTCGTTGCCCTCTGGGCTAGTTTTGGAATTGGAAGATTGTTTCCATGTTCCGAGTCTTACTAAAAACATCATTTTTATTTCTTGCTTAGATGCTAAGGGATTTTCCTTTTTGATAAAAGACAATAGTTGCTCGTTTTATTTTAAAGAGATGTTTTATGGATCTGCTAGATTAGTCAATGGGCTTTATTTATTAGATCACGACAAACAAGTTTATAACATAAATACCAAAATGGCCAAAAAGAATGATTCAGATCTCACCTATCTGTGGCATTGTCGATTAGGCCATATAAACATAAAACGCATAGAAAGACTTCAAAAGGAAGGAATTCTAGAACCATTTGACTTAGAGGATTATGGTAAGTGCGAATCATGGTTACTTGGCAAAATGACAAAGAAACCTTTCTCTACAGTTGGAGAAAGAGCAACTGAACTATTGGGTTTAATCCATACAGATGTATGTGGACCAATGAGTACAAATGCTACAGGTGGTTTTCGCTGCTTTATCACTTTCACTGATGACTTCAGTAGATATGGTTATGTCTACCTGATGAAGCATAAATCTGAATCCTTTGACAAATTCAAGGAATTTCAGAGTGAAGTAGAGAATCAATTAGGCAAGAAGATTAAGGCACTGCGGTCTGATAAAGGCGGTGAATATCTGACCATCTGAAAGAATGTGGAATTCTATCAGAATTGACTCCTCCTGGAACACCTCAATGGAACGATGTGTCGGAACGGAGGAATAGAACCTTGCTAGATATGGTTAGATCAATGATGGGTCAAGCAGAACTTCCAATAGAATTTTGGGGACATGCATTAAATACAACTACACTCACTATAAATAGAGCTCCGTCTAAAGCTATTGAAAAGACTCCATATGAGTTATGGTTTGGAAAGCCTTCAACAATGTCTTTTCTTAAGATTTGGGGTTGTGAAGTATACGTCAAACGATTAATTTCATACAAACTTCAACCAAAATCTGACAAATGTATCCTTGTGGGCTATCCAAAGGAAACAAAGGGGTATTACTTCTACAATACATCTGAGAACAAGGTGTTTGTTGCTCGAGATGGTATCTTTTTGGAAAGAGATCACATTTTCAAAATGACAAGTGGGAGAAAAGTACACCTCAAAGAAATTCGAGCCGAACAACAAACTCTATAGAATACTCAAGATGACATTCAGGTTGAAACTCAGAGATCTTTAGAAGAATCTAGTGATAATCAAGGACCATCTAGAAATATAACCCCGCGTAAATCGCAGAGATATAGATCTCAACTGGAAAGGTACTTAGGTATTTTGACGAACGAGAGCTATGAAGTTATATTACTTGAAAGTGATGAACCTACGACTTACAAACAAGCTATGACGAGCTCTAGCTCCAAGCAATGGCAAGAAGCCATGCAATCTGAATTAGACTCCATGTCTGATAACCAAGTTTGGGATTTGGTCGATTTGCCAGATGGCTACCAAGCCATAGTAAGCAAATGGGTTTTCAAACTGAAAAAGGACAAGGATGGGAAACTAGAAGTTTTCAAAGCTATATTGGTTGCAAAAGGTTACAGGCAAGTCCACGGTGTGGATTACGATGAAACCTTTTCACCAGCTGCAATGCTAAAGTCTATTCGAATAATGTTAGCAATCGCTGCACATTACAATTACGAAATATGGCAGATGGATGTGAAAACCGCTTTCTTAAATGGCGTTTTAACGGAAACTGTGTTTATGACACAGCCTGAGGGTTTTGAGGATCCAAAGAATGCTAAAAAGGTATGCAAGCTTAAGAAATCAATCTACGGAATGAAGCAAGCATCAAGGAGCTGGAATATACGTTTTGATGAAGCAGTCAGTGACTTTGGTTTCATCAAGAACGCAGACGAATCTTGTGTATACAAGAAGGTCAGTGGGAGCAAAATTGCTTTTCTAGTATTATATTTCGACGACATATTACTTATCGGAAATGACATTCTTATGTTGAATTCTGTCAAGATTTGGCTTGGGAAATGTTTCTCGATGAAGGATCTAGGAGAAGCACAGTACCTACTGGGCATCAAGATTTACAGAGATAGATCTAAGAAGATGATTGGACTCAGTCAAAGCACTTATATCAATAAGGTGCTTAAAAGGTTCAACATGGAAGACTCCAAGCGAGGCTACCTACCCATGTCTCATGGAATGACTCTAAGCAAGACTCAATGCCCAGAAACACTGGATAAGCGTAGACGAATGAGTGGGATTCCATATGCATCATTGATTGGTTCAATAATGTATGCTATGATATGTACACGCCCAGATGTTTTGTACGCACTCAGTGCTACGAGCAGATACCAGTCAGACCCAGGAGAGGAACAATGGACTGCTGCCAAAAGTATTCTGAAGTACCTGAAAAGGCACCAAGATGATTTCCTGGTCTATGGTGGAGATGATGAATTAATTGTTAAAGGCTATACAGACGCAAGTTTCCAAACCGACAAAGATGATTACATAACACAGTCTGGGTTTGTCTGCTGCCTCAACGCGGGTGTACTAAGCTGGAAAAGTGCTAAGAAAAGCACCATTGCGGATTCTACAACTGAAGCGGAGTGCATTGCTGCGCATGAAGCAGCAAAGGAAGCGATTTGGCTAAGGAAGTTTATAAATGAGCTTGGTGTAGTCCCCTCCATTAAAGGACCAATAGCTCTGTATTGTGATAATAATGGAGCTATTGCACAGGCAAAGGAGCCTAGACACCACCAGAGAGTCAAGCATGTACTTCGTAGATTACACCTTCTACGAGAGTTCGTTGAAAGAAAAGAAGTAAAGATAAGCAAGATTGGAATTAAGGACAACATCTCAGATCCAGTAACTAAACCTCTGCCGCAAGCGAAGCACAACTCTCACACTACAGCTATGGGAATCAAGCATATTGGAGAATGGCTTTGATGTCCTTATTTAATGTTTTAAAGTTTTAGAGTTTAATATTTGCAAAACGTTATTGGTTAACCATTTACATTATTGAATAGAATTCATTTTTCCATTTAATTTGTGGTTTATTAAATGATGAGTCCCTTCAATTTGAGGATATATTCAAGATAGACTGTCAGGACCAGTCCTGTGACTATGAAATGTCTATCAAGTGAACTTGAAAGTCAAAATTTGAAAATGGTCCCTGGTCGGAGTTTTCTATAAAGATGGACTCATAGAAAACGTTAGACGACTGGAATGCAAGATGACTAGTAGTTCGGTTTCTTGAACTATGTGGACATGGCAATGTCGCAATCATTTGCATAGATACTTACTTTGGGAAGACTAGTATCGGATAGACCTATGAAACTTTACTGTAACAGATGAAAATCTGTCATAAGTAAATTTCATTAAAATTATTAGACATTATTCCTCAATACCTGAGTGATTTGAGATTACTTGTTTGAGAACTGGTTACTTTACGTTGGCAACGGTCACACCATAAAAGGAGGCTATAAAGGCAACGCTCAGGTAATCACCTATCAAACGAAGTCTAATCACAAGATCACAAGATTGGGATTGTCCTCCCATAAATCGGGATGAGATGCTGAAAGTTGTACAAGGCCACGCGGAGAGCTAGAAACTGTAAAATGCATGGTCGTGCTCAGATGAATCATAGGCTATGATTATCTGTTTATTTGATCTGTTGAACTCTGAAACCGAGAAACACCTCTGGACACAATAAGGATGACAACTCTTACCTTATGTTCAAGAGCAAGCATCAAGCGACGAAGGAATTAGGAAATGCACACTTGTTCCTAAGGACAAGTGGGAGACTGAAGGAAATAATGCCCTTGGTCCAAGTATGCATTTAATGCTAAGTCTAATAAATGCGGTTCAGTATTAATTATACAAGTTAATAATTCAGTGAGATCAAGTGAACTATATGCCTAACTAGAGGCCGCTTCAGTTCAAGTGGAATTAATAATATTAAATCCACAGCTTACTCTTGACTGAACCCGTAGGATCACACAAATAGCACATGAACGGATCAAGTATTTAACTGAATTAAATACTCCATTTATGGATATTCGGAATCGACGGATTTCGGTTCCAGTGGGAGCTGAAATCGTCAAAAGGAAAATTATGAATACTCCGGAAACGATGATATTGCGGGAAATGGAAATATGGATCGTATCGGAAATATAAATATTATCCAAGTCGTAGATGTTGCCGAAAACGGAAACATGGTGCGTATAGGAAAATATTATCGGAAATGGAAATATTGTCGGAATCGGAAATATTGCCGGAAACGGAAATATTGTCAGAATCGGAAATATTATCGGAATCGGAAAATAATTCTGCAATCGGAAATAAAGATTTGTTCGAAACGGAAATTAATTCCGGAATCGGAAATATTAAATATTGTTCGAATCGGAAATATTGCCGGAAACGGAAATATTGTCAGAATCGGAAATATTATCGGAATTGGAAAATAATTCCACAATCGGAAATATTGGTCCGAGCCGAGCACCAGCTCCCCTTGTGGGCTGCGTGGTGCGAGGCTTCGTACGACCAAGTCCTTGGTCGTTTAGGATTGCTTGCTTAATATCGTTTTCCTAATTCTACTCGAATTGAATTTTTTTGTTAAATCTGAAACACTTAGGTGTTTGATTAAACATTAAATTCTAATGATTTAATTCAACTAGAATCCTAATGGAATTAGTTATTGAAATCCTAGTAGAATTCTAATTCCGTTATTTCCACCCTATAAATACATGGTTCATAATCACAATTTTCACAATAATTCAATAAGTATTCACATAGATTAAGTTCAAGTAAGAATTTAATAATTTGCCTAAATTAATAATTAAGCTTTCTGAATAAACATAATACCTTAGAGAATATCCTAGTTGGTTGAATCTAAGGCGAATCCGAACGTGTTGTGGACTATCTACGGAGGGGCGACATTTGGAGTCCTAAACTTGTTCTTGTTCGGTTCGGGAGCAGCTAGGGAAGACACGCATTACATTGTATGTATCCTAATTATGCTAATTGACTATGTGGCAATTAATTTGGATTCCTGGCTTTTTGGTTTTTCCGCATGAAATATATTGTTTATATTTGTCATAACCTAACATACCTACACATACGGTGACTAACATGAGTATACCCTTCATATGTGGTTACTAAAATAGTGAAACAAGGTACAAATAAACTTGGCTCGTAACATGCTAGACTTTACGTATAATTGCATAAATAATTCCTTGCATGGGAATGAAACCATACATGCATAACATACGTGGACAACATGCTTTTTATTTAAATTCAACAAACATAACCAATTATAACATGCTTGTTCACTTCAATTCAACAAGCATAATTAATATCCAAAACATGCTTGCTCACACAATCAAACATGAATCCCTAATATTCCAAGTAACATGAATCACAATATAAAATCACCACATAAATTCACATGAAAATAAGGTGGTCACCCTAGACTCGTACGTACCTTGAATACCTAAGTACGGGGGCCACTTTGTGATTCTACCCATTAAATTCGAAATCTCCTCCTATCATTAAAACAATAAAACTTAATTATTATCCATGTTCATTAAGTTTTCATCGACTTTATTTAATTTTAAAACGCTTGAATTAATTAAAAACTAATCGTTAATCATTAAAATAATAATTCTAATTAATCTTTTAAAACCCTAGCATGAAATTTAATAATTTCATGATTTAATTAATTTCATGCTTAAAACCATTAAAAATTGACACTTAAATACTTTTAATGAATCTGAAAATTATAATTGTTACCATAATTATAATTGTCATTTAATTATGTTAATAAATTAATTAATCATAAGGTTTAAACCAAAACCCTAACCCTGAATCATCATAAATCATTAATACCCATAAAAATTAAAACTTTTCATAATAAATCAAATCTGAAAATTAATATCCTTCAAATAAAAATGGTCATCAACATTCTAATCATCAAAATCCTCAACTTTGGTCTTCATAACCAATCCCAGCATAATAATCAATCAAAATCCATTATTAATCATAATTTAAAACATAATTTAAAATAGAGAAGATTAGGAAGAAGAGGAATTATACCAAGCCGACCTAAAGCACGGCACGACCACGAAGAGTGTAACCGGGCACAAAAAGGAGACAAAAAGGGAAGGGGGTGCGCACGCACAGCAGCACGATACGGCTGTTGTTGTGTTATTCAGTGCATTTGGTGCGCGAGCAGGGGAAGCAACAACACGGTGCGCGCGAGCAGGGGAAGCAACAACACGGTGCGCACGAGCAGGGGAAGCAACAACGGGCGCCGGGCGCTGGCTCGCGTGAGTGTGTGGCGACGAGGGAGCAACACGCAGAGAAGGCGCTGACTATGCTTGCTAAGGCTGGTGCACGAAGGGAAGATTGAATAGGGAAGGGGGTGTCGTGGATAGGAAGAAAAAGAGAGGAGAGAGATTATGAAGGTTTGTAAAATAATCAAGTGGGGGTTTGTGAGGTATTAAGGGGTATTTATAAGTTTTGTATCCCCTTGATGGGTTAGGTTTTAGAAGACTCCTTTCGGGCTTCATCAGGTCAAGATCGGGCTTGCTTTAGTTTGTTTGGGCTAGAATTGAATATGTTATTGAATTATTCACTTGGGCACCTTATAGAAATTAGATCAGGCTTTAGAATAATTCAAATCGTTTTACTTTCAAAACCCAAATAAATTCCCAACTTGAAATTTAAATTCAATTCGGAAATAATTAAAATAATATATATTTCTAATTAATAAAATACATTTAAATAACTATTTAATTGTGATTTAAATTCACAAAATTATAAAAATGCTTTATAAATATAATAAAATATATTTATAATTACTTAAAAATACTGAGGTATTACCGTTACTCTAATGTTTCACTAGGGTTACTTTTGTATGTCAATAGTGTTACCTTTAATTAATAGACACAATATTACTTAGTTTTACTTCTATTTGTAATTATTCCTTCTACTTATATTTTTAATTCCTTTATAGTTTTAGAAGAGTTACTTTTAATCTAATTACTTAGCCACCTGTTAATGGGGTTAATTTTAAACAATAGATATGGTTACTACTAGTATTACTAAGGGTTACTTCTATTTGGAATTTCAATTAATTTTATAGTTTTAGAGGAATTACTTTTAATCAAGCTACTTATTCACTTAAAACATTACTCAGTAGATAGGATGGTACTTAAATATTTTACTAGGGTTACTTCTTGTATGTTAATGGTGTTACTTTTAAATATTACTAGATTAGGTCCCGTGCACGTACATATTTTGATCATTTTTTCACAAAATATTTAACTCGATATTTTCCAATCTACTGCGTAGTTATAACATTTTTAACATACTCGTTTAAATTTATTCATATAATACGCATATTTGAAATGCTAATATGGTAATCTGACCAAAATATTGAGTGATGTATTTTGCATTATTAATATAGCAATTTGACTAAAATATTATTACTTTAGAATAATTATTATTACGTCGTATCTATTATTGCCATAATTTATAAAATAAATTTTGTTTCCATGCATAAATACAGAGTAGTTTATAAAAAAGGTAGAGAATAAAATAGAATAAAACATATACACTTTTTTTGGGAAAGTGATTTTTGGCGGGAGCACCAGGAATTGACATGTGTCATTCCTGGTGTCTGTTTTAGTATATAGTAATCAATGCACAATTACTACTAATAGTAATAAGAGTTATATTTTGTATGTTAATGGTGTTACTTTAAATATTACCCACAATTATTACTAAGGGATATTTTTTTTGTATGTTAATGGTGTTACTTTAAATACTAGGAACAATTGTTATTAATATACTAAAGGTTATTTTTTTATTTTCATGGTTTGTTTTTTAAATATTAGGCATAAATAAAAATAAAAAGTATTTCTGGCCCAAATAAAAAAAAATTAAAAAGAAGAAAAAGAAGCAACATCAGGAATCAAATACACAGCCTACGATGGATTGAGAACTACATTTAAGCATTTGTACCATAAATCCTCCTTCTGTTTATGTGATCTAACACTTCACGTTTTTTATATAGCTTTTGTTAGTCTCGGGACGCGTGGTGTGTTGACTAATATGAACACGTTTATGTAAGACGAAAGAATTATTTTTATTGTAATTGCTTACTTCTATTTACAATTTCAGTTACAACTACTTATTCACTTTAAATGTTAGGATGTCGCTTTAATATTTTACAGGATTACATTTATATTTTATATGTTAATAGTGTTATTTTTAAACAACAAGCACAAACATTACTAATATTACTAAGGGTTATTAATTCATTTCAGTTACTATTATTGTTTTAGAGGAGTTACTCTTAATCAAGCTATTTATTTTACTAAAAAAAAAATATTTATTCACGTGGGAAAACAATAACAAAGGGAAAAAAATGTTCATGTCCATCATCAAACCCGCAAAATTCCATCCCATGCCCAATAGACCTCAGCAATCGATGGAACCACTGCTCCAACAAAAACTTGGTGTTGTTAATATTCCCAACTCGTGAAGATATCTTTGGTCCTGTTCCAGAAAACCCTAATCAGCATCTGAATCATAATTTGAAGTTCGGTTACTACGGATATATTTCGGAAGACTCAATTCCATTTTCAGAAATAGAGTCATGGTCTCAAGTGTGGGAAAATCTAAACATTTCTGATTCTCCAAAGTCGCCTCTCTTGTATCCTGAATCTCATTCCTTACTTCAATCAGGTTCTTCCAGTACTTACTATTCACCTCAAAGGGATATCCCAAGGGAGGAATTTGAAAATCTTAGGATATTCAATGCTATTATGGAAGATCAAATCCATGGGATTGAAGAAGTAAATAAAGAAGCTGATAGGGAGAGAGTTTCCAAGCTGAAGTTTGTTCAGGATTCAGTTCTGGGTGAAGAAATGCAAGGAAACAAAACAGGCAGGAGTAATGATGAAGGCAAGAAGAAAGTGCGTGAATACATGAAGTTGAAGAAGTATTTTCCAGAAGGGAGATTGAACCCAGCTGATTGGAAGGTAAGCCGTTCAATTCAAATTCGTGAGCCAGTTCAAGAGGACATTGTGGAAAAAGGGAAGATTGGCTGGCCAATAAAGAAGAGGCCAGCTGAAGAGTCTTCTAAATTTGCAAAGGTAAGTGTGGATTTAAAAAGGTGTAAGAGTAGTGTATCAACTGGAGTGGAAATTCCTTCATACGAACAAGTGATGAATGATTTTGTCAAGGCAGTATATGAAGG
The DNA here is from genome assembly GCF_020520425.1 of Spinacia oleracea. NCBI lineage: Eukaryota > Viridiplantae > Streptophyta > Magnoliopsida > Caryophyllales > Amaranthaceae > Spinacia > Spinacia oleracea. Next base: position 10,268,306 of record NC_079492.1, on the reverse strand, counting down.
GAATTTTGTGATAGACAGAGGTGATCGAGGTTCATCTATGAACAAAGGTTTAGGTTCCACTGAGAATGAGGTATCAGTTTCTGCTTCTTTGTCAATTAATGGCTTTGAGGTTGAGCCTGATCAACCTCAAAGGGCCCAATGAAGATAATGGCATGGAATTGTAGGGTTTGAACTCATCGGATGAACCTACAATTCCATTTTTGCTCTGGACCATCCGAAAATTTTCAGTTAATGTGGTTTTTCTGATGGAATCGAAGGCTAATAGTGAAGTTGTAAGTAAAGTTGCTAGAATGCTTAATTTCGGCAAATATGATTATGTAGAAGCACCTGATTATGTGGGTGGCTTAGCGATTTTTTGGTGCCCTTTTGTGAAGATGTCAGTAGTCAAAAGGACCACTAATTATATATTTTGTAAAGTGGCAGATGTAATGGGGAATATGTTATATGAATGGGAATTGCTTTTGGTTTATGGTTCTGTTAGGTTATGATACATATGATATTACATAAATCATGCGGAAACAACCATTAACCCAGGAATACATATTATTTACACATAATTATATAGCATAATTTAGATGCATACTCTTTGTTGCGTGCCCTCCCTAGCTGCGCCCGAACCGAACAAGAACAAGTCTTTAGGACTCCAAGTGTCGTCCCTCCGTAGATAGTCCACAGCACGTCCGGATCCGCCTTAAGATTGACCAACTAGAATCGCCCTTAAGGTACTAGAATTTTCGGCACTTTTGAGCAAGATGTGTGACTGAATTTTTCTCTCAAAAACTCACTTTGAATACTTTAAAACTCGTTATAAATTGTGAACCCAGGCCACATATTTATAGGGGTATGGAAAGAGAATTGGAATCCTATTAGGATACGAATTAATTAAACTTAGAATCCTACAAGAACTCTAATTAATTAATTTATCAAATAGAATTAGGAATTTAATCATTAACCGAACTCTGCACGTTTTAGGAATCGTGCATGAACACAAACACTTACGCACACACACACGGCAGCCACGATGGGCCGCCCATGCGCGTGCGTGCGAGCAGCAGCCCACGCAGCGAGGCCTACGCGAGCTACAAGCCCACGCAAGCACCTGCGCGCGCTGCGCGCGCTGTGCGCGCTGCCACGGCCTGTTGGGCCTGGCCTTGCGCTGGGCCTGGCGTGGCCTTGGCTGTTCGTGTGGCGCGCTTGGCTTGCTGGGCGATGGCCTGGCTTCGTGCTGGGCCCTCGTCCGGCAGGCCTCGTCCGATGCTTATTCGTACGATATGCTTCCGATTAAATTTCCGATTCCGGAATTCATTTCCGATACGAACAATATTTAACATTTCCGATTCCGGAATTAATTTCCGTTTCGAACAAATATTTAATATTTCCGTTTCCGGAATTATTTTCCGATTCTGATAATATTTCCGATTCTGACAATATTTCCGTTTCCGGCAATATTTCCGATTCTGGCAATATTTCCATTTCCGATAATATTTTCCGATACGTACCATGTTTCCGTTTCCGGCAACATCTACGACTTGGATAATATTTATATTTCCGATACGATCCATATTTCCGTTTCCGGCAATATCATCGTTTCCGGAGTATTCATTTCTTGCTTGTGACGATCTCAGCTCCCACTGAAACCAAGATCCGTCGATTCCGAATATTCATAGATGGAGTATTTAATGCTATTAAATACTTGATCCGTTTACGTACTATTTGTGTGACCCTACGGGTTCAGTCAAGAGTAAGCTGTGGATTAATATCATTAATTTCACTTGAACTGAAGCGGCCTCTAGCTAGGCTTTCAGCTCACTTGATCTCACTGAATTATTAACTTGTTAATTAATACTGAACCGCATTTATTAGACTTAACATAGAATGCATACTTGGACCAAGGGCATTATTTCCTTCAGGTTCGCCTTATATTAAAAATAGGGAGGAAGTTTGGAAGTCAGTAGATGAGCTATTGAATACATATTGGGGTAAAATGTTGCTAATAGGGGATTTTAATCAGGTGTAATATCATAACAAAAAACTGGGTGGGTCAAGGAGTATACCTAGAAAGGAAATGTTTATGTATTGGAGACAAAGATGGCAACTAGTTGATGTTCCATTCCATGGAGTAAATTATACCTGGTGTAATAACAGAATAGGGGAGGGGTGTATATATGAAAGGCTAGATAGAGGTTATGCTACGGATGAATGGTGTCAAATTTTCCCAGAAGCTAGTATTCTAAATTTGCCAATTTTAGTCTCAGATCACTCCCCTATTATCCTTGATATCATTAATGCAAGAAAGAAAAAGAGTAGAGTAAGAAAAATTGATAGTTGGTGCCTGGATATGGATCGCCTAAAAGAGATTGTGGCTTCTAGTTGGAAAAAAGAGATAGAAGGATCCCCTATGTACAAATGTTATAGAAAATTGTAGAAAATTAAATATGATATTTTTACATGGTGTAAGGAGTTTCAAATGGCTAATAACATAATATGGGATCATATAATGGACATTTGTGATAATATTCAAAAACAAATCAATGATCAAGACCAGCTTAACATCAATGAAGGCATAAAGCAAGAAAAAATGGTGAGAGAAGAATGTTTTGAGAAAGCTCTAGTTAAGCTGGCATATTGGAAACAAAGAGCTAAAGGAAAATGGGCTGCTCTAGGGATAGTAATACTGCCTTTTGTCTTTCGATGTGCAAAACAAAGAAAGATAATAAATGAAATCAGAATGATTCAAGATGATGATGGTAACTGGGTTTCAGAGTCAGAAGAGATCAAAAATGTTATTTGCAAGCATTTCAAATCTTTGTTTAAGCGGATGATATTTTGGTGAGCATTAGGGTTCTAGATGAGATAAGAAATTTGATTCCAAAACTAAATGAACAACAAATTATCAAGTTAAATGAAAATATTACTGAGTAGATGTTAGAACAGCAATATTTCAGATGGGGGGTATACCAACTATTTTTTATCAAAAATCATGGGAAATTGTTGGAAAGGAAATAACAGAAGCATTGTTACATTTTTTTCAGAACAGGTTACATACTCAGAGAATGGAATCAAACCTTAATAGATCTCATTCCAAAAATAGAGAGTCCGGAGAAAGCTTCTCAATTCCGTCCTATCAGCCTTTGCAATGTTATTTATAAGATAATTTCAAAATGCATTACAAATAGGTTGAAGGTTATTATGCAGGAAATTGTTGGACCCTTTCAAAATGCTTTTGTGCCTAAGAGGTATATGGGAGATAATTGTCTTCTTGCACATGAGATCATGACTTACATAAAAAGGAGAAGGAAAGGATTAGAGAGATTTGCGGTACTTAATATTGATATGAATCTCTATTATATAAACCAGCTCCTGAGGGCTTTTAAGTAAATTAACTTTTCGTGTCCACTTGCAAAAAGACAATAATACCCTCCCCCCGTTAAACAGTTAACAATTACAAAGCTGACTTATTTGGTAACATTCATAACATTCTGATTATCTATTATTTTTAAAAATCGATTAATTACTGATTTTAAAACTGAAAATCTATTTTGGGAAGGGAATATGTTTAAACGTCAATCAATCAGGAAATCAGGCAAGGAAGATAAAAAAAGAAAAGGAAAGAATCCTGTAATTCTGAAATCTTTCCCAATACAGAAAAGTCTGTGAATAAAGTCAAAATAAAAAGCAAATAAGGAAGTATCACCCATAAATCCAGCCACGAAAAATTGCTAAAACCCATAGCCAAGAAAATCACGCATAAACCCACAGCCAAGAAAACGCATATACCCACAGCTAAAAAAATAACGCATAAACCCAGCCAAGAACATAACACAAAACCCAGCCAAGAACATCACACAAAGACCCAGCTTTGAAAATCTTATTACAAATTATTACAATTGCCAAATTGAATCAAATTGACATTCGACTGAATTAAATCAAAATCAGTCTAAACCAAGAAAATTAAAACAAAAAATCTGCAGAAAATCAGTAATTCAGTATACGAGTTCCAAAAACTCCATCATTGTTCTTCAAGTCGCGCCGATACACGTAAGTAATATCTTCTCCTGATTCCTTGAAAGAAAATAAAAACAGAAACTTATTTCATAATAATTGTGATTTTTTATGCATAAACTGTTCTTTTTTAAAATTGTTGCTATGTAGATTGAATTTGTCTAACTTAAACAATGGCGTTTATTTGTTTTGCAGATTTCAAAATATTAAGGTATGCTCGACATCGTCTATAAAATATTCGTGAGTTTTTATTACGAGATCTTCAAATTCACATGTATGCAGGTTTAGAATTCATTTTAGGTTTTCCCTCAACCAACTATAAACTTTTAGCATAAGGTATGTTTTTGTTGAGTTTTATTCTTGGTTATATATTGAATTTTATAAGACATCTAAGATATAGTCTATTGTTTTTATTACATGTTGAGTTTTTATTACGAAAACAGCCTATTGTATCAACCTATTAAAGATGATTAATCGTAATATTGCATGTTTTATTCTTGGTTATGTATTGTTTTTTAAATGTCGTTAAAATAACAGTCCAAAATTGACTAAATTGGTTACTGAAAAAGGCTTACCCAGGCTGTGGAACATAAACAAGGCGACAGGTAAACCATAAATTTTGAGCCTGCAAAAGAACTCCAATGATTAAGAATCAAGCTTCAGACTTAAAAAATATAACAGAAGAAACATACAAGTACAATGGGGATTAGGAAATTTAACACATTCATCAATAACCATTAGAAGATAAAATCACAAAAGAAATCAAGAGCAAAAAATCACATTCATAACAGGAAAATAAAAAAAGGCATCGTTTAACATAGAAATGAAGAACAACTTTCAAAGATCGAAGGTTAGGTATTTATTAAGAACAAATCTCAACATTAGGTTATCACTATACAGAAATATGAAATCAGAACATTAAGATTCTCTGAATGCGATGCGTGCGAAATTACATAAACCTTAAAACAATTTTGTTACAACTAACATAAAGAGTGCAATGACCTAACAGAAATTTCACACTTCGTGTCTGGGTTGATAAAGAGTAGGATGATAATATCAACCCAGAAACTTCACAGTTTAAACTTTGCAGTTTAAAACTACTAATTGCATCATTAACTCACAATCCCAAATACTTCTACGCCAAATGCATGTATGGCTTACTGTCTCATTCAAGTAAAAGTTGTTAAAAAGAGATTGGTTAAATTGCAACTTAAAAGGTAAACGGTAACAAACTGATCTCGGTTCATGAGCAAATAACAAAGTTTGGCCAAATATGTGACCATTGAAAAGTTTGGACAAAACAAAATTTTTTCCACAAAAATCAAACCAAACATTAACCACATTGGGATTCACATCAGACTAACTACAAGCAGAACACCAACTTTCTTGCTCAAATTTGAACCACACACAAACCCCAGCAAAAAAAACAAAATTTCCACTAATAAACTCTTCAATTAGTGAAGCAACAATAAATTCTTGAACTAAACCCTAATATCCAAAAATTTCAACAAATTAAAACCAAAAAAGGTCTGGAAAAAAACCCAACATGCCAACATGCTTAACCTCACAAAATTAAAAATAAAGGTAATTAGATCATTCTGAAGCTAAATCGAGGTATGCATATACAAATCGACAAAGGTAAGGCAAACTTATTGGAGCAAAATCACTTGCTGAGCTGAGAAAAATCATATAAATCATGGAACAAAATGAATCATTGTACTATCAAAACCCGTACCATAAATAGAATTAAAGCAACAATCCAGAAGCAAAACCTACTGGATCATCCATTAAACACTGACTGAGCAAAACCATATGAATCATGGAAAATAGAATCATTTTAGAACCAAAAAATAGACATGAGCAAAATGAATACCATTTTAACGATTTCAGCAAAACCCGCAGCCTGCCCCCATAGCACTGCTTGCAGCAGCTGTCCCTCACTCCCCGCGCCTCGCCATTGCCTCGACTAGCGCCTCGCCCTTCGCCTCTGACCGTCTGACGCCCCGCCCAGCAAAACGTTTCAATGAGTTATCACATGCTAAACTTCACCAAACTCAAATCACACCAACAAGACAATAAATGAAAACCAAACAAAAAGATCGATTTGGAAATTTATAAGGAAATAAAACCATAAAATACAATATAATGAGCCAGAAATAAATTAAAAGTTGCAACTTAAACAAACTGAAACGAAAATGTTGCTCACCATTTCTGGGTAATCGGCGATTCAGCAAAGAGAATTTGGTTTTGACAAATTGTTGATTGTTGTTTAGTAATCGCCTAAACGCATCGCAAGCAAGACGCGAAAGAGGTGAGAGAGAGGAGGGAATAATCGACCATTTTAATTGCTCAGATATGAGGAAAGAGAAAGGAAATAAGAGGAGAGAGAAATGAGAGAGATGAACCAGAGAAACGGGAGGGGTTAATCGCCATTTTGAGTTCTAAGATCCGAGGAGAGAGAAAGGAAATACGAGGAGAGAGAAGTGAGAATGATGAACCAGAGAATGATTGAATGACAATACCCGTGAATCTTCTCTAAAAAACAATATTTTATCTTCCTTCAAAAAAAAAAATTAATATTTTATCTATTTTAAATTAATTACTTTCTTTTTAATCTATTAATCCATTTTAAATTAATACGAATTAATTTCTTTTTAATCTATTTAATCTATTAATACCAATTACTTTCTTTTTAGAGGAAAAGAAAAAAAAAACATTAAAGTAAAATAGTAAATCTATTTTAAATAAACACTTTTGTTTTAGCGGATAAGAAAAACAAAACCATCAAAATAAAATATTTAATCTATTTTAAATTAAAACTTTCGTTTTAGAGGCAAAAAAAGAACCATCAAAAAAAATATTTAATCTAATTTAAACTAAAACTTTCGTTTTAACGGAAAAGACAAAAAAAAGCATCAAAATAAAATATTTATTTTATTTTAAATTAAAACTTTCAATTTAGCGGAAAGAAAAACTCGATTTTAATCTAAGTAAAACCTTAAAATAATCTAATACTCTGACCACATAAATTTCTGAATTAATTAGCTCATGTTGTATTTAACATTAAAACATATTTTTCAACGTTCATGAAGCCTAATGGACGCACTCGGGTGATGGAAAAAGTATTAACTGTGCAATGCTTCGGAAAAAGTATTCATGGGTCATGGAAAAAATATTCTCATTCTTCGGAAACAAAGCTTTTCCTGGATGATACCTTCACCAACTGGAGATTTTAATCTAGAACTTTCTTATACTGTTACTCTGTTAGTTATGTGTTGCATATCGATTAGGTGGAGGAGTGCATATGGTTAAGCAAGTATATTGCGAGATACATATCTTTTTTTTTCATGTTTAATTACTTTATTTCAGTACGGAGATTTTATTTTTCATTGGGATATGTTAATTTGTAACAAAAATAATGTTAAATTTTTCAATAGCTTTAATTGGTCATACGATTTGATTTTTCGTCATGTAAGGCTACGAGTATTGTATGACCTCAATATCGCAAAATATGGACTTTGCGAATGATTTTTAGTGCCTAATATTTGTTAAATCCCGCACGCATCGCGTGCATAAAATACTAGTAAAGCATATGATAGGGTAAGTTGGGAATTTGTGGAATGGCTCTTGGATAGTATGCTTGTTCCTGCTAGATGTAGACACTGGATTATGCAGTGTATCACAACAGTTTCATACTCAATCATTATCAATGGTGAGCCAAGTGTGTCATTTAAGCCAAAGTGTGGTCTAAGACAAGGTGATCAAATTTCACCGTACTTATTCATTATAGTGATGGAGGTGCTGTAAAAGATGATGATAAAACTGGAAGAATCACAATGTGTTAAAGGGATCAAAATTTCAAGGTCAGCCCCTTCCATTTCTCATCTGTTTTTTGTTGATGCACTACAACAAAATAATCTTTTAATAGCGCTTTTTTCAATGAAAGACAGCACTTTTAAAACTCTGTTAATTAGCAGCGCTGTTAAAAGAATGACAGCACTTTTAAAAAGCGTTATTACTATTACATCATTTAGCAGCATTCAATATATAAGCGCTAATAAAGCTTCGGTATGGCGGAAAATTGTATAATTAATTTAATTTAAATTAATCAATAGCGTGTAACTATAAAGCGATGTTATTTAAGTGCAGTTTTTAATTTTTGTCGGGCTCTTTTTTAATCTTAATTATTAAATATGTGTAATAACATATAAAAACATTGTAGAGCCTACACAGGGTAATCAAATTGAATATATATAAGATCCTACTTCATTTCTATCATATCAAATAAAAGTCTCGATGTCTCATGCATAACTTAAAATCATATGTCCCTAAATACACAGTAGAATAAAAACACACTAGAAAAAAGAAAGAAGTATCCTTGTCATATAGTATTTCTTTTAATTTCAAACCAATAAAATAAAATTAAAACGTTCTAGAGAAATTCCAGTCGAAAAACATAATTAATCCACTACAATATTCACACGAGAAGAACATGACGCGTCCATTGAGCTCTGACTTCATCAATTTGTCCTTGATCATAATTTGAAACATTGCAATCATGAAAGTACTACAAAATGAGAAAATAACATAATTAGTGACAATGCACATAATAACTTCTAGGCTTAATTGATCAAAGAAAAATACATACATCTTCAAGTATTCGACTTTGCTTATGGTCGATGATCTCTTTCATGTATCTCATGACATAATATCCAGAATCCATGTCATTCTTTTACCAAGCACACTACACAAGCAAATTAAAATCAATTATTTATGAATACTTAGAAACAAATAAAAATTATAATAAACATAATCATAAGACATACTTGTATATGTATCCACTTAGTGCTCCCTTTTTTATATTCTTCAACAATCCTTTTTAACTTTGGAAACCAAAAAGTGCTCTGCAAAAAAAAAAAAAAAAATTTAAAAATAAAAATAAAAATTAAACACAGATAAGAAGCAGCTAAGCACATACTTGGTCAAGTCTCTCATAACAGAGAAAATGGAAAATTGTGTGCAGATTTGGCAAATACTGTAGTAAAATTTGAAATGCATAATGGAAAATGGAGGAATAATTACATAACTAGTGTCACTCATTCCATCTTTGCCAACGTGATATGTTCTGTGTATTATTTTAGAGCACATGTTACTCCTACTTAATTCAATTGTCTCTAAAACAAACATTCATGAATCACTGCTTAGCAAGAAGTTCCCCGGACGAGGAGAGGTGACTCACAAGGTCACAACTTAGTGAATATAGAATTTAACCTTACCTTTGAGAGCTAAGAGATGGAGTCCATAGATATAAAATTATACATAGCACTGCAAATGCCAGAATGTCCCAAAAGGAAGTGATAACTTAAGCACTCTGCTACCGCTCATTAAAAGGATATGTAGCCTTGAAATACACCTGTAGGAGGCAAATAAACCAGACTAAGTATACTCGGAGTAAGGCAATAGCCACCACCTAAAAAAGTGGCCTTTTTCTGCCCCGACTGTCTCCTAATAGGATCTGAAAGCTACTAGACCTTTTTTTACTTGGACCAACCAACAATCTATAGTTTTTAGCTTAATGGAATAAGGTAGAGCGAGAATAGAACTCACCAATAAAAATGAGTTACTAACTCAAACTTCTCCCGATGCTTGTTGGCCAAACTGCATGGCCAAAAGGACAAGTCAAAAAGAAATGTTAGCCAACACACGGGAAACACGGTAGTAAAAAGCATAGATATTTTTATCATAGATCACCCCTTCTATGACCCAAATTAAAATCTGATCAATGTTTCTCTATTTTTTTTCATGTGATAATTAAATAAAAAAGACATTCTAAATGACTCCTTTTAAGAGTATCAACTATTTTCTAGGAAAAACTCTAATTACTAAAGCTCCTGGCCATAAAAAATATCATTTCTCCTACAATGGCCATGTTTTACTCTTGACATCCCCCCGTGATTTCGTTTGAAGGCCCCTCTTCTTACGTGTATGCTGTACGAAATATGAAAACTAGTTAAGACTACTGCATCTTTCAAAGATTGCTCTACAACTTAAGTCTTTGTTCTCTTTCAAGTATTCTTCTTTTATTATTATCGTTTTGCTACTTGTAATCTTGTACTGCATCCAAGAAAGTATTACAAGGCTTAAAGTATTTTCTAGTACTATTATTAGTACGTATTCCACCTTTGGATTTCAATTTAGAAAAAACCATACCTCGCATACTATCCATGCAACTAAAGCAATCACTGAAACAACCAGTGCATTTGAGAACTTCCTGTAAATATCCAACTTTACAGAACTTCGGTTCACCTAAAAATAATATTTTAATCTAATAAGAAACCATAACATCTCAGCAAGGCTTTTGCTGACTTCTCTAGAAAAAGTAAGGCAAACAACCACAATATTAATAATCCCTCCGCTCCAAATATTTCCCTGTTGTGACTCACAAACTTCAAAGGTAGGCAAAACATTTTGAGGCAGAGGAGAATGTAGGTGGACAGGAACGAGCAGGATATGTTTGAAAATTACTAAACTTTAAGGTTTGGAATTAAATTAGTGTGCAAGTACCTTGACTGGCTATTCATATTAGTGCTTCCAGTAGCACCAGCAATGGACCCACGCTTCAAGTATGATGCCATCTCCTCTTTTGTAGCATTAGTCATCTATTCAAGAAAACCGAAAGGGAAAGGACATGGTTGCAGAATCAATAAGCTGGTAAAAGAACATACTATGTACCAAATTATAGTGACAGTGCTTGCTTCAGTTTCAGCTCCATAGATTCTGGCATTTCCAAAGTCTGAAATCTTAGGATTCAGGTCTGAAATTTGAATCCAACAGTTTTTGCTAGGCTTTAAGTATCGGTATCTGATTGTCAGTCGGGAATCCTTGTACAGATAAAGGACTCCATGAGCAATCCCATTGATGATGTCAAGTCGTTTTCTCCGGCTATGTCATCTGTGCACTGTTTAGTGGATCTGTAATCGCAACAGAAGAAGCAAATTAATCCCAAGCAACAATAATTAGATGGTTCATTCAAAAGACCATTCTCATTGTAGTACCATAAAGCCATGAATCTAAGCCGCCAGAAGACCTAAGTTCATAGATGATCAGCCTTTCAGCTCCCTCTACACAAAATCCCAATAGCCTGGCCAGATTCTTGTGTTAAAACCTCGTGATTAGAAGAATTTCATTTGTAAATTCATCCGTTCCTTGATTAGATGTATTAGAGAGCCGTTTGGAAGCAACTTTGGTTCCGTCTTGTAGGACACCCTATAAAGATTATACAGGTCAGTAATTAAGTTTCAAAGCTTTGGATTGTCAGATCATGAACATAAAGATTAACCTTAGATTTCTTTTAAATGCTTACCTTGAAGACAGGGTAAAAACCACCTTCTCCTAGCTTATGTTTCTCATAGAAGTTATAATTCTAGAAAAATCAAACAAGGGACCGTCCATTCGTCAAAAATCTGTAGTTTGCACATTATGAAGCTTCTATATAACCCGAATGAAGAAATATGTGGACAATAACCAAATCGATAATGTTACCTTGAAGGTTTCTTCTCAGTAAAAAGTAAAAAAAACACATGATCCTACAAGAACTTCTAGGACACAGGCTAACCCAATTGCAACAAATCGAGCTATCCACTGCTTCTTCCCTAGATCAGCAACAAAACAATCCCAGGAAAGAACAAATTATAGTTTCTTGATTATAGCCATGTAAAATTATACTTAGCTTTAAAAACACTTACCCTGACCTGCACGATCTTCTGATGTTTCCTTCAAATGAAGCGTAGAACTCGACAACTCGTACTAGGAAGCCTTCCACCTCGAAAAGTTGCTCAATCAACTTCCCTTGCCCAGTCCCCTTCTTCAGCGCCACCCTACTTCCCATCCTAAACCTAGGTGTTGCTACTAACACGATAGACTTAATGAATTTTCTAAAGACATAATACTAACAACAATATTTTCTCTTTCAATTGATAAAACCCAAATCCAATTCAACCCCTAAATAGAAAATTGTAAAACAAACCCAACAAAATCACAGAAGAAAAGGGGGAGATACCTGATAAAATTTATTGGAATCCTAAACCCATTTGAGCAAATCTTTGGCATATTTCAAGACGATTAAGAGTGATTCAAAGTCTTTGACTTGGTAATTCAACCACACGCAGCCGGGAAATATGTTCGCCAGATAATACGTCGCCGCGCAGAAATGTTCGCCGGAGAAGAATTGAAAATACGAAAAAAAAACTCTAGATTTGGATTGAAGGGAACTCTGTCATTTTGGATTTGGGAAAATGAACTCTTCAATCCTTAACTGTGGAAGTCGTGGTGGGAGAAGGAGGAAGATGGAGAACATGGGAAAGAAATTTGGGCGGTGCTGAACTGTTGATGGTTTTGGTTCTTTAACTTGGTTTTGCCTTTTTTTTTAACTTTTTTTTTTTGTAAGTTACTACAGCTACTATATTAATCACAACGTTTAAAGAAAAGCGCCATATTATAATATGGTGTAAATTAATATTGCTTCTTTAACAGCAATAAAAAATAAAGTGTTGTTATTTGATATAATTAATAGCGTTTTTTGATAAGCGCTATTAATTAGGCGCTATTAATTGATGTTTTTGTTGTATTGCTGATTCTCTATTTTGTTTTAAAGCAAACAAGACCTCGTGTGAAAAGATAAGGAGTACCATAGACTCTTTCTGTAGAATCTCGGGTGAAGCAATAAATTTTGATAAATCTAGTGTCATTTTCAGCCCAAACACACCAGATTCCGTAATACATGAGCTTAAACAAATCCTTGGTACTCCTTGTTCGTAAAAATTGGGAAAATACCTTGGGTGTGATGTGGAAATTGATGGAAGATCTTCGAAATCTTTTCAAACCCTAGTTGATAAAGTCCACAGGAAAACCCTATCGTGGAAGCATTTGAGTTTGTCTCAAGCAGGTACATTAATTCTTATCAATGGTATTCTGGCATCCCTTTCTTCAAATGTGTTAGCACTGTTTTATGTTCCAAAAAAGATAACTAATCAAATTAATTCAGCCCTAATGAGATATTGGTGGAAAGGCTCTGCTCATAATAAGAGTATTTTTTGGACAAAGCGTACTATGTTGGAACTCCCTAAGGGCTTAGGAGGGGTGGGTCTGCGTAATGTTGATACTTATAATAAAGCTTTCCTAGCTAAGCAAGATTTTAGAATTCATAATACCCCCATCATTATTAATCGCAAGGGTCATGAAAGCTGCTTATAAGAAATCTCCTGTTGAGTTGCATTAGATAAGGATATCCATTATAAAGCATCATGGGGTTTTAAAGGCTTATGAAAAAGTGTTCAAGAGATTAGTAAAGGTGTTGGAAGGGTTATACACAGGGGCAATGTAGATATTAGACATGAGAAGTGGCTCCCTTCAAGGAAAGTTTGCCTTAAGAATTAATGATGAAGTTGACAACAGATGTGGAATTGTCACGGTTAAAGATCTTTTTCATCCAAATGAAAGAAGGTGGAATTGTCATTTAATATGAATAACTTTTTCTCCTAATACAGCTAGAGAGATTCTGAGTATGCTGTTTCACAGGAGGATAAAGATGATCAATTTTGTTGGATGGCTAATAGAACGGGGCAACGTACTGTCAAATCCATGTATAACCAGCTGATCTTGGAGAAGAATTTAAATCAAAACATAGACAAAGAGGATAAGTTCTAAAAAAGATTATGGAAATGTGAAATGATTCCAAAGTGGAAAATGTTTGTTTGGAAGATTATGAATAGAGCCATCGCAATCAAAAGTAATTTATGTAAAAGAGGAATGATGATGGAAGCAAATTGTGTTTTATGCAAGGAGTCACAAGAGAATGATAACCACTTGTTTAGAGACTGCCCCATTTCTAGCCATACATGGAAAGCTTCCTCTTTGGGGATTAATGTTTATGCTAATCAGCATGTTGGTGTAAGAGAGTGGATTAAGAACTTTCTGAATCTTTTTTGGAAAGAAGACGGGTATAATAGCCCGCGTGTTATAATCTTTAAGGTTGTTTTATGGTCAATATGGTAACATAGAAATGAGATTGTCTTAAGAAATGTTGATCCTAATCCCAATGGTATTATGCATCTGATTTATAAGCATATAAAGCAAGCACGGGAGGTCGTTAAGATGAAACAATGGCCAGGAAGTAAATGGCATCGTCAAGAAGGAATGAATGTTATGTATGTAATCAAAGGCTCTCACAATCTGGGTTTTGCCAATCTTATTATTGCAGGATCATGGAAGAAAGTTAAGAAGAAGGATTACGGTGAAGCTACTATTGGGTGGAGCATTATGGAAAATAACAGATTGATTGTTCAAGATGGTTAGAAGTTGAAAGCTCTGGATGCTTGTCAAGCAGAAATGAAGGCTATTCTGATTGGAATTCAAAAGGCGATTCACCTACATATACAAAGTATAAATATTTACACAAGCTGCATAAATATCATCAACACGTACGTTTAAGTGCTATCCTGCCTGCATAATGGATTTAGTCACAATATGTGGTGATATTATAAGAACATCAAATGAGCTTGATGGCTGTGTTATAGAAAAATGTAATAAGGATAAAATTATGACTGTTTGTTCTAGGGTTTATTTTTCTTGGTTTGCTTGTTTTTTGTTTGTCTGTTTGCAGTTACTGCGAAAAAAAAAAACATATATCAAAATGCTATGGGTGCGCAAGACCATGTTACTTGATTATCAATGTGAACACGCCATACCATCGAGTTAATGGTGTGGCTTGCCACATATGAGACTTAAAGCTACCTTATTTACATATGTTCATTGTAAAAATATTGCATTGGTATTAATAATATTCTAATGATGCATACCCTACGTGGCGCTTATATGTACCAATTAAATTCCGACACGTAAGATTGCGACAACTAAATATTGTCGCAACTTGCGACCTTTATCATCACCCTATCAGAAATATAACCGTTACTTTGGCTCCCCAAATAACATTTCAATTATTTTTCCATTTTCATGTGGTAAATAATAAGTTTTTAATTTCTTTTAGGTGTTAAAATTCAAGTTTGAGTTTTTCAGGTGGTAAAACACAATTTTTTGATTTTTTTAGATGGTAAAAACAATTTGTCCAAATTATTACTCATTTCGTATTTTAAAAAGAGATACACTTTGACCGGCACGTTGTTTTAGGAGAGTGAATTGAATATACTCCCTCCGTCCCGGAATACTTGACCTGTTTTCCTTATCGGGCCGTCCCTTAATACTTGACCTGTTTCTAAAAATGGAAATATTCTAACAATATTATATTATTTCTCACTCCACCCCTATTAACCCACCTACCCCCTACTCCATACAAAAAATAATTAAAAATTCAATCCCTACTCTCCCCCAACCCCACCTCTTAACCCACATCCCACTAACTACATTAAAATAATACCACACTATCAACTACTACCTATTAAATTAAATAAGTCAATTCAAGTCTCTTAAACTCTGTGCCGGTCAAACCGGGTCGAGTATTCCGGGACGGAGGGAGTAATAAAATAAGAAGAAAGTGGGGGTAGTGGGTTTTATTATAGTAAAAATATGATGTGAGTAAGTGTAGAGACCACAAGAAATAGAGAAATACTAGTATAGTACCCGTGCGATGCTGGATTTATGATATGAATATTGAATTTGCATATCTAAACTTTTACTAAACTATAGCTATAGACAATTATCATCAAAATAGAGCTTATAGATAATCTTATTATTGAAAGTAATGATGGATAGATTTGTTACTGTCTCATTCCTTGTCTTATTTATTTTAACAAATTCAAAATAAAATAAAATAAGGGTACATAGATAAATTTACGTTCTTCCCCTTTCATAACCCATGTCAAACATAAATTTATTCTCATCCGTTCTTTACTTCGTTATCATACTCACTTAATACCCCCTTACCATCTACATCATTACCCGATCATTTAACACTCACCCCACTATATACCTTATTCATATAGAGATAACTTCGGAGCGGGGTGGGTTGGTCCCTGAACACCTATACCTGCCTAAAATTCTCATCCCCATGCTCGTCACCACGATAAGTATGATACTCATCTCCGTCCTAAGCCCTGCCTCGCGGAAGGAAAATAAAATTAACCCTGCTTCATCACCCGTATTTTTATCCAAGCCCGCCTCAAGCCAAGCCCTAGACAACTGAACTCAACATTATTTTTTGACAAGAGAGTTTTGACTTTTAAAACTTTAAGAGTATTTGACAATTTATTTGTCTGATTACATTATACTTTGGACACATATAAAGTATAAATATTTTTCTAATTAAAACTAATGATGGATAAATTTATTATTGCCTCATTCAGTGTCTTATTTATTAAAAACAGAAAACAAATAAAGTGACATAGACAAAGTTATTTTCATTCTCACTCATCATATGTGTTAAACCTATCCCTGGAAAGATGAACCCGTCATTATTTTCTGGTAAGAGATATTTTAATTTTAAAACTCTATTCTAGATTATTTGACAATTTGGTTGTCTGAATAGATTATGCTTTGGACACATATAGCTTAAAGATATTCTCCTAATCAAAACTAATGATGGATTAATTTGTTATTGCCCCATTTTGTATCTTGTTTATTAAAAATAGAAAAAAAAAATAAGGGTACATAGACAAAATTATTTTCATACCCATTCATCACATGTGTCAAACCTTTCCCTAGACGGCTGGACCTAGGGCTGAGAAAAATTATCTAAAAATCCGAATATCCAAAAATTCGATTCGTATCTGATCCGATTTTTTGGATATCTGATCCGAAAATTGAATTCGGATCAGATATCCGATCCGAAAATTCAAATACCAAATACCTATTTGGATATTGATTTTCATTATTTTGGATATCCGATATCCGAAAAATATCCAAAATAAAAATAAAATCTAATGCAATTTATTTTTAGTTTTTACAATGTGAACAATTTATGAAGTACTTCCTCCGTTCCGCAATAGATGCATCGTTTCTCTTTTGGACACTATTTATTAATTAATCTTGACAATTATTCTTTCACATTATGTAAAAAAAAACATAGTTAAGTGAGATCTTATTAAATTCGTATTAATGTGAGGATTCCAAATATCAATTTTTTATAATTTTTACTTACACGCAATTAAAGATATTAATGTTTAAATATACATGTTGGGATACTTGAAAAAAGAAATGATGCATCTATTGCGAAACTAAGGAACTATATGCTCCGTAACACGTTAAAACTAAGCAACACTAGGAGCTTGTTTAACACTACGGCACAATTAGTTGTTTGTTTGAGATCGTCGATTAATATAATTTTTTCGGAGATTTTAGCTCTTGTACTTGTCTTTTATACAAAGTAAGAATTCATGTATTCTTTAATTACATATCTCTATTTCATAATAAGGAACTTTATTTCTTTGTTTTGGATAGTGCACTGCGAGATTACAAGTAAAGTGAGAAATTGATGGAAAGCAAAGTAAAAAAAATTTAAAAAAATATTAAGAAATTGGATATCGGATATCCGGGATACCCGATCCGAAAATTTTCGGATATCCGAAACTTTTCGGATCAGATACAAATATCAAATTTCCCAATTTTCGGATTCGGATATCCAATCCGAAATCAGATTTCGGATGGGATATCCGATCCGTGCTCACCTAGACCCGACGTTATTTTTTGGTAAGTGAGTTTTTATTTTTAAATTCTTTTCATAATTTGATAATCTCTGATTACACTATACTTTGGACACATGTACCTAATGAATATCCCCACAATTAAAATTAATGGTGGATAAAATTTTTTATTACCCCATACGATGTCATATTTTGTAAAAAAAGGAAAAACAAATAAATGTACATAAACAAAATTATTCTCATCCACCTTTCACTTCGATAGTCACACCTATTTAATCATTTTATATTTACACCATTACTCGATCACTTAACACCTACTATACTATTTCCTTTATTCATCTAGTCATGACTTTGAGGTTGGTCGGTGCCTCCGCACTCGTACTTGTCTAAAATTATCATTCGTATCCCCCTGTCACTCGCAATGGGAAAGATACTCACCCTTACCAATCTCCTCATTAAAGGGTAAAAAATAAAACTCATCCTCGATCTATCACCGACCTGTTATCCACACTCGCCTCACACCCACCCCTGGACTAACATTTGTTTTTGGTAAGAGAGTTTTGAATTTTAAAATTCTACTATAGAGTATTCTACAATGCAAATGTCTTATTATAATAATTGAATAAATAAATAAAACATTATATTACGTACTCTCTCCGTCTAAATTTAATCGTTGCGCGCATAGTCTTTTCACGGAGTTTTATGCGATAAGTTATTGTAATCTTATATGTTATTAGTATATCTGAACTCAAAACATAAAGATTAAGGTTGGCGAATCATTAGCGTTGTTGAAGATCATAATTTTGAATAAATCATAATATATAATAAGAGTTTAGGGCAGATGTCCAATATCTACGGCTAGTAATACGTTAACAAATTATTCTCTCTTATTTGGATAATGAATTATACTGGTATGTTATTGTTTTTATTATTAAATTTTTGAATAAGAATTTTGAGTAATACTACGTATAAGATCGCTCTATACTTAGGTGTAAAAAAATAAAAATAAAATATTAGCAATCTTCGCATATGAAATTTATTGGGATGAGATTAAATACTTAGGCAATAGGGATACATATCATTTTTTAGTTAGTGTTCTAACAAAAAGTATGTACTTCGTATAATTTAATATATAAGTTAAAAAATTCTTTATGGATCATATTTTTGCGATGAGATTATATTATTTTCTATTTAAAATATACTAACTTAGTATATACTAACTTACTAAATTATATAACTTGTAAAACATCATTTTTTCGATGAGAATATTTTTTGCGATGAGATTCTTTTTTTCTTAGTATGTACTAACACTACTACAAAAAAGGGTATAGAGTACTGTTGAAATACACTTTATAGGACGCCTTAGAGGCGTTCACCAACTCAGCGCACTATAATGTTTATAAAACGGGTAAAATAAGCGTTTTATATACCTAGTTATAAGGTACAGTGATAAGAGATAAGCGTACTCTATGCCCTTCCTAAAATCAGAAAATGAAGAAGGAATATAGAACGGTTAACGTACATAACCGTCTCCTATACTCTATAATAAAGTGCGCCTTCCGTACATAACCGTCCTCTATTCTTCCTATTAAATATTGAGATACAGAACATCTTCCGTACATAGGCGTACTATATTCTACCCCTTTTTTTTTAATATTATTTAAAAACAGCACGTGCAATTTTTTTTTTAATATCATTTTAAAATAGGATATTACGATTCTAGTATGTAAACCAAATCTAAAACGATAAAATATAAATGATATCGACGCGATCTTTCCAAAAATCATTTCATTCAATAACAAAATAATATTATTCATTCATTCAATAACAAAATAAATGATCTGCACAAGGTACGGCAAAAAAAATCTACCCAAGGTACGGCAAAAATAGAAATCCAATATGTAAAAATAAAAAAAAATAAAAAAAAATTAAAATAAAAAACTGAACAGCAACAACGATCAAATTCTCCAGCAACAGCAGCCCCTGCAGCAGGTACAGCAAAGACTGCAGCAGGAACAACAGCGTAACAGCAGCTGGAACAGCAGCGTAACAGGACCGTAACAGCAGCAACAACATCGTCTGCAGCAGGAACAGAGTCTGCAACAACCATCTCAGCCAGCTTAAGTCACACTAGATCATGAGTATACAAGGTACGACAACAAAAATCAAAATTCTTTCCAATGTCAATAAAAAAAATAGATAGGTAACCATCTCCTTGAGCAGCCCAACTCACAATAGATCATCATTATCATCATCTTCGTTATTTGGTTGGTGATATTCGGTAACGTATTAGATCCACCTCTCCTGTAGCTCGTCAATCGTATTTTTAGAATACGTGGGTGCTTTGTTAAAAAACTACAAGACAAGTTAAAATGTAAGAGTCATAAATGTAACAGTAAATAATGGGAATATACACCAAATAAAAATGTTAATTAGTCAGGAATGAAGAAGAAGAGTTGCTACTTATAAATCCAAGGACAAGGGCCTTTAAGAAAGCGAATATGCAAAGGCTTGTCTAAGAAAGCGAAAGCAAGAAAATAGCCACATGACGCAATAAACAGTAAAATCCTATCAAACTCTCCGAGTTTACCTCCTCCATACATACTTGTGCTTGATAACACTTGAATATTTTCTACCTTAATTGTTGGATGTTTCACCTAGCAGTAAGCAAACATGTCCCTTAACCTGCACAAGGTTTGCATTTACAAAATAACCCTCAGATTCATAATCACCCGTATTTGTTAATACCATGCCTGATTCCTTGGCACAATGTATTAATTAGGAAGTATAAATCACACAACAAACCATGCATTAAAAAATTACCAGTATGGCAGTACCATATTATGTAGATTGATCATAGTTAAATACTCGAGACGAGAACAACTACATTGCTAGCCTTATTATTGTTCAATTCATTCACCCATACCATACACAGGTCGCTCAAAACTGAGGAATGATCTTACCTTGATTAAAACAAGGATTTTTTGTCATTTAACACCTTTAAAAAATTAGTTTTTGTAATTAAACACCTTACTTATTTTTTATTATATTTAAACACCTTAAACATTTATAAATCAACACCGCTTAACGATTTCCATAAGAAAAAAAACGTTGATTTTTAATCATGCTATAACTTCCAAAGCATAATTTAATAGTAGAAGGAGTTGTTTACCACCATATCATGCTTTTTCTAACATAAATTGTCAAGTGGTGTTGGTTTCTAAATTTTTTTGTTTTTTCAAGGTGTTTAAAAACAATAAAAAATAAGTAAGGTGTTAAATTACAAAAACTAGTTTTTTTAAGGTGTTAAATGACAAAAAATCCTTAAAACAAATCATTTCCAACTTATTTAGCCCTTAAATTTTACTTCCCCTTTATCTGAGGACTACTAGCAATAATCACAAAAAAGTACACTGCAGTTTCATACTAATGATCCTAGTTTGTTACAAAATCATACCACAAAATTCGCATAATCGTTTAATTGCTGATTTGAGCATCTACAATTTCCACAAATATCACGTTTAGTTCAAATTTTACCAAAATTGAGAGTTCTCGATTTTACATCACAACAAAACTTTTGCAGATTCATGTAAAAATTACTAATCCAAAGAAGAAACAAAAACTATTCAGAATGAATATAAACAGAGAGATAAAGTTGATATAATGAAATTAATCCGATCTTCAGTTATTGCAAACGAAATAATAGCAATCAAAAACAAAATTCAAGAGGTAGTCACAAACTTTTGTAGATTCGACTAAATAAATAAACAAAAAATTGAATTACAAATAGTTTACAATAAGAAATCCTCATTCATACTGTAACGCCCCGACTTTTCGGCTCCTTAATTATCGGTAATAAATTGTACTTAACTGATCACTGGCAGCGGAATTAGGCTTAATTAATCCTGGGACCTGTGGGTATGGGCCCAAAAATAAAATAATCCTCAAAAAAAAAACATTCCATAAATAATACAACTTTCCCAAAAATAAATATAAATCAATATTCTAATAACAA
The DNA here is from genome assembly GCF_020520425.1 of Spinacia oleracea. Classification (NCBI taxonomy): domain Eukaryota; kingdom Viridiplantae; phylum Streptophyta; class Magnoliopsida; order Caryophyllales; family Amaranthaceae; genus Spinacia; species Spinacia oleracea. The sequence continues at coordinate 10,246,637 of NC_079492.1, read as the reverse complement.
CCTCAATAACAGGATTTCCATAATAAATAATTTCTCATCTCGATATCTCCATAATAAATAACCAACTCCAGTAATAACTCTTCTTTAAGCAACTTGAGCTCCTTAATCGAACCTGTACATCATCATAAAAATAGAAAACAGGAAAAACACAGAAAAATGCCAAAAATGAGTGGAAAACTCAGTAATATTACTCCAGCCCGTCAAAACGGTTTTATTTTGAAAATCATTTGGCACATATCAATCATTAGCATTTATTGTTCGGAAATAACTAACTCAATCTCGTTATCTTGAAAACGTGTGTCGGCAAGGAATCATTTCCTTTACAGCTCATTGGCAAGTACAGGCTTTGGCGGGGCTTTTCTTACATCTTTTCAGGGGGGAACTGTTTCCCAAACTTTAACTTTAACATGGCCTCTACCTGTAACTTGCCCATTTACTAGTTCAGTTCACTTTTCCAGGCCGACAAAAGCAACATCGTATTTCTTTAAAATAACTTTATAAATATCGTCATTATTCCCGAACAAGGGCTTTAACATCATATAATAATAACATATTATCATAATCGTACTTTTAAACATTAAATCATACATCATGCCATTAGCACATAAATCACATAATAATCATATAATCATACATAACACACATACGGGCATATAAAGCTTAAATGCTGGACATAAAAATTATATAACATATACGGGCACATAAGATAAAATGCTAGACATAATAATTACCTCGATAGTGTACCACTTGGCTTAATCTTTATTATACGAACATGATAACAAAATCCCAATTGCATCATACTTCCTTCTCCATGATTCATCATAACAATCCCAAATTAGACATGAACTTTTCTTTTAAAATAATGGACCAAATTTAATAAAACAAAACACTTACTTAGTCTTTTAAAAGCCCATTACGTTAATAATAATAGCTGCTCCCTAACAGCTGGCCCACTTGAGCTAATAAATATCAACTCCCTTTTAACAATTGGATTATAATTTGTCATAAAAATGGAAAATCAAAGAGGCTACAACACGAAGCAACGGGAAACACTTTACCCAAAAAAAAACGAAGCAACGGGAAACAGAGGCCATAGCAGCCGCGGAAAAAGGGGAGCCAAGAACGTGGCTGGGTGGCGGCCAAAGAGGTTCGCCGGCACCAGTGGTGGTGCGGTTTTCAGGAGGGTGCCGCGGTGGTCGAAACAGAGGAGAGAGAAAATGGCCGAAAATTGTAAAATAATTTGGGTTTTTGGGTTCATAAATTTCTGATTAAATTGGTGTTCTTTGTGGGTATTGTTGGGCAAAATTAGAAGCTCAAATTAGCTGATTATGGAAGCCATAGCTCGCCAAATAGGGAAGAAGAAAAGCTCAATCTTTTTGAATTAAAACTCATAATTTGAGTTGGGTTTTGAGCTTGAAAATGACTGATATTTTAATTGCAATTTATAGATATTATGAGACAGGGTGAGTCATGAAAGAAGAGAGAAAAATTGGACATTTGGCAATCCAAGTGTCACGCATAAAAGAAGGAAGAAGAAAAATTTGATTAAGCTATGTACTTGGACTGAATTTGGAACAAATAAAAAGTCAAAAATTTTGGGTGAGTAGAGGAGAAATTTTGGCAATCCAAGTGTCAAAGTCATACGAAGAAGAAGAGGAGAAATTGGTCTTTGGTCTTTGAAGTTGACCAAGGTTAAAAATATAATTTCCCACCTAAGAATGGAATATCAGATTTGTTTTCAATATTTGGGCTTGAATATACTGGGCTTGAAGAAACGTGAAAGAATAAAAAGTGGCTTAAATAATTCGTATTATGTCACAATAAAAAGGTAGACATAATAAGATAATTAAAATAACATCGGAAAAATTGAGGACATAATTACGTTAATAATCGTAATTACAGAAAAATAAAACAGGCTTAAAAATACGGGGTATTACACATACATTATAATTTGATGATAACGGATAACAAGTCCTTCTTAAAAAAAATTAACCAAGCAGCTCAAAATTAACCAAGCAGCTCAAAACCTCTCTAGAAAAGAGAGTGAAATCATCCCTAGGCGATTAGGGTTTATCAAGTTTTCTTCAGCCTCGTGAGAATTCTTCTTTTTTAAATTAGAAATTCCTCTAACCTTCTACTTTTTTCTACTGATTTCTGTCGTTATTTTTGTTTCCTTTCTTTAATTTTTGTTTTTACACCTGTTTATCTTGTTTTAATTTTAGAACATCTGTCCTTCTTTTACCCTAGTTACTTGTTAATCCTTTATCAAAGAAAAGACTCCTCCTTTGTTTTTGAACATCTGTCGATCTAATTCTCTAGTTTCTTGTTAATCTTTTACCTAAGCTTAAACACCTGTCCTTTTCCAAATAAATTACAAAAACGTTTTAAATTTCTACTCTTTTTAAATCCTTTTGGATACTCTTCTCTGTCTGTTCCTCTTCTCTGTTTCTTTCAAGATACTCTTCTTTAATCTCTTCCTTGTTCTTAAACTATTCCTTCTTAAAGCTCTCGTTTTTATTATTTTTCTGGAAAATCTTTTATTGGCTACTTCATGAATCAAGTGCATCCTTGGAAAACCTATAGGATGGGTCTAAACATTATCGCCCTATAGCCTTGGGTAACCGAAAATACTTGCACCAAGGCCAGGAGGAGGCCGAATGGGCCTCCTTTTTTACTTATGGCATTTGTTCTATTAAGTGGGTGGTACCATGGTGGGATTTGACTACTATGACGGGGGTTCTGATGTATCGGTTTATGTTTCCTTGTTGGGGCTATCTCGACCCATTTATATTTTCCCTTACCGAGTCATGCGTCAATATGGTTTAAGGCAGACTATCCCCTTTTCTGATACGGTACCACCTAAGGTAGCGGCCTTTTCACAAGCACGGATTCTAGCGTGGACTAAGTATTATGATGGTCTCCCGCGTTGGGCCGTAGCTACAAATGGCTTTTTGGGTCTTTCTGAGAACTACAAGTTGTGGATGAGCTCCGATGATAAAGCTGTGAGGACCGAGGCTCGAAATGGGGAGCCGGCTGAGCTTTTGATACCTCGTATTCGTGTTAAGTTTGAGGGTCCTGATTCTGCCAAACCTCGTACCTATGGTATTAAGACTGTGAAAGCTCGTCCTGATCGAAAGCGAAAGGAAGTTCCTCCCCGTTCCAGTTTCAGACCTAAAAAGATGCCTAACATGAAGGGGCCTGCTGTTGTTAAAAGAAATGCAAGCTCTCGCGGAGATCGTCGCCGGAACAATGTATGGGTTAGGAAGGCTCAGCCGCCTGTAGAAACAGTGGCTAGTCTAGTTGATGATAATAATCCTTCTCCCACCATTGTCTATGCCCTTGAGGCTGAGCGGGCTATAACTGAGAATGTTTCTGAAGGCTTGGCATCTTTGGAAGTTAGTGTCCAGGAGCCGATTCTTATGGAGATTGATATTGGGGCAGCGCAGAACACTGTGGGGGTGGATCATGCGAACATTGCCCTCTACAAGACTTTATTTGATGATCCGGAAGAACTAGAGTAGTGTAATTCTTGCTAGGGTGTAGGTGCCCTTTATTTATTTCAGTTGTGTTTGTTTTTTCATTTCTTAGCACTTTGCTTTCCTTCTTATTATTTTTCAATAAAGGCGTATTTTATTTTTATTTTCATTTCTTGTTTCTCCTTCTTTTTATATTTTTACATGTCTAACACTTTTTGCACAATTTATGTATGTTTTTTTTATTGGACCGAATCCTTGGTAAGGATTGCCTACGTATCTTGTCAGAATCAGATCGCGCGTAGTTCTGGCTAGAATAAGTTCTAGGATGCCAGATTTTAATAGATATGCCCTGAGGTGGTAGCATATAACTTAATCGGTCAAATGAGTGAAGTATTATCATTATTTTCGTCTGCAATTTTTTGTTTGCCATAAGTCGTGTAAAAAATTGAAATTCGACTACTTTTTGTATGGCTATATTTTTTGGTGAGCCTATTTGGATACGTGCTGTACCCCCCAAGTGTTCGTTATTTTTCCGTTATGTGCGGATAAAATGACGAGCACTTAAAAAAAAAAATTAGGCAGGCAGAGAGTTTCAACGCCCAGGCTGAGGCGTCAAAGATTTCGGCGCCCAGCCCTGGGCGCTGAAAATGACTTGGGCGGCCGTTTTTGACGCTTTGCGTCACGTGCTCTTGCATTTATTTCTTTTTTCTCTTTTTTTAGTGCTTTGATTTTTCTCGTATTTAAAATCAATTTTGAGGCTAATTCGGAGGCCTTTTGACTGTTAGCGTGAGATGCATTTTTGTCTGGATTAATTTTTTCTATCCTGTGACTCGAAACGGCTTTGAAAATGGGGTTAAGGTGTGGAAGATATGAAGATCTTTGTGTAGGCTTTTTGGGTGGTTTGAGGTGCGCGTTGTTAGTGAAGGGTATGATGGAATTATGTTTTATGAATCTGTTTTTTTTTGTAACATTTGCATTGTTTTGGATTTTGATTTCCTTTGATTTCTTTGGGTTGCATGGATTGACTCTTTGTGATAACACTGGTTGACTTTTTAGGTTTTTGGGGATATGAATGGGATGGTGCGGTTTATTTTGTGGGTTTCGGGAACTGGTTCCGATGGCACTATTTCAAGACCGAGTGGGCCTCGTTTGTTGGACCTAGAGTGGGCCGCCTCTTTATTTTTGTATTTTGCAAGTACATTTGGTGTTCACTTAGTGTTAGAATAAAATTTTAGGAGAAATATTACGCCTTTATTAATTTGCAAAGTAAGGAAAACACACTGAAACAAACTTGACCTATATTCTAAGGGGTCTTAGGACCATCTAAAGTCTTTATTACTTTTCTACCAATCTAAAGAACTACTAGGCGCTTTTTACTACGGTGCTCTATGTGGCTCAAGCCTTGGGTTTAGTCTCGTAAAACTTTGGTCCTTCACCGGTACTCATCTTGAATTCTATTCCTTTTGCATTGACCCACTGATATGTCTTCACCCATCGGCTCTCGATCTCTTCTAGTGTTGATGCAGGAGCGATTAACCGGGTTGGATCGAAACCTTCATCTTGTAAAGCTAGGGTAGTCGTCACAGTCTCGTCCTCCATGGGCCTCGATTCGTTAAACAATGTCCATAGAGCCTGGTCGTCCAATATTTCAGTTGTTTTAGTCTTGGTGAGGTGGGGTGCCTCATCCAAGATGTGGCAGTCATGGAAGATTTCAAATCCTGGTTTTAGCAAGCCATCCTGAACGAAGGGTTCAGGGAAATCACAGCATGGGTGTCCTTCTCCTTCCCGAACGAACATCCCGTTAAGGGTTCTTTGATATGGGGGAAGGAGGGTGGTTTGTTTGGCCTTGTTAAGGCGTAGCCTAGACAGGCGGTCAGCAATATCTTCCTCCGTTGGTTCATAGCCTAAGCCAAAGGGAGTAGATTTGTTGGGTAAAGGATGGAATGTGCATCCCTTCTTCCTTATGCCCAATGGGGTTCCAGGGAAATAACCTTGAGCTAACAGCATTCTAGGGATGACTCGGGATGCATGCGGGTCTAGGAATGCTGGATCATAATCTTCGATGAACTGGATTGTTTCTTCCATTTGAAACCCGTAAAGGTCGTCTGCAGTTTCGGCCGTTCCAACCATAGTACAACTGACGTCGAGAGGAGGGGCGCGGATTTCTAGTATTACCCCGTTATGGTTAAGTTTAACCATTTGGTGCAAGGTAGAAGCCACACCTCCTAAGTCATGGAGCCAATGTCGCCCCAAGAGGAGGTTGAAAGTGGGTTTGATGTCAATTATTTGAAACTCCGTGGTGCGTGCCACAGGCCCGGTTTGTATGGTGAGGTTGATTTTTCCCAACACGGGCCTCCGGGAGTTATCATAAGCTCGTACCCCTTGCGTGGAGGTTTGGAAGTCATCATTTCCTAGCCCCAAGCAATGGGCGGTTCGTAATGGGCAAACATTGACCGCCTAACCGTTATCTACGAGCGCTAGGGGGATGTTTTGTCCTTTGCATCCAACCACTAGATAAAGGGCTTTGTTGTGAGCACCCCCCTCTTTGGGCAAGTCTTTGTCAGTGAAAACTATGGCCTTTTCTCCGGCATCTCTCGTGACATGGCTAACCAGTGAGTCAGGTGTGATATCTGTAGGAACTGAGATGAGGTCGAGTGAGCGAATAAGCTTTTCGCGATGTTCCTTTGAAGTACACATGAGATCCCAGATGGTAATTTCGGCTTTGGTTCTTTTTAGTTGTTTCAAGAGAGGATTTTGAATAACTTCCGCGACGGTGGTGTGCCGTCTATTCTCAGGAGTTTGCCTAACTGGGATATCGCCCATAGGAGGTGGGTGAATATCCGGTTGGTATATCCTTCCGGATCGGGTGAGGTTTTCGACCTCGGGCTCCTGAGGGGTGGTGTCAATGAGAGCATACCCGGGCCAAGTTTCAGTACATAGGTCCTGGCCCGACGCTTGAGATAGGTAAATATCTTCAGCATCATCATCCCACACACCGCACACTTCTCTCTCGATTCGATCCATAGGGACCACAGCGGGTGGTGCACCTTGGGGCGTAATGTACACCGTAGGGTCGAAGTTCTCATTTTCTGGTTGGTCGAGAGAGATGTGACAAGAGCCGAGTGGGATCTTGTTGTTGTTGGGTTTGCCAACGTTAGGGAGAGGTATCACTTCATCCTCTATCATGTCCTGGATCGTATGTTTTAGATTTCCAGCAGTTTTCGGTGTAATGCCCATTTCCTTGATGGAATTTGCAGTAAGTACCTTCGACCCAATATTTGTTCTTGACAGGAGGGTCACGGGTGGGGCCTATAGGTCTCAACTTTCCTTGATTGGTTAGTGTTTCAAAGGCTTGTACCAAAGTCGACCCGAGTGGGGCAAACTTTCAGTCTCGGACCCATCTTCCAGGGCTTCTTCGGGCGGGAGTCTCCTCTACGGCATGGACTTCTTGGGCTTGGGATATGTTGCACCTGTTGTAGGTATTGCTTTTGTATGCGGGTTTACTTTGTATTGTTTTTGCGAGATCATCCTCGATCTTTATTCCCACATCATAAACTCTTTTGAAAGTGTCATGTCCCAGGTACCTAAGGTGCTGTCTGTAGGCCGGGTCCAGATTGTCAATGAATTTTTGGACCAATTCTGTTTCGGGAGGCCTAATGATTAGCTGGGCCGCCTGATCCCTCCATCTAGCAAAGTAGGCTGTGAAACCCTCATTTTTCTTTTGGAAGAGAACTTCCAGCTCGCGCATGGTGACTTGAAAATCCATGTTCGACGAGTATTGCTTGATGAAGACATTGACAAAGTCTTCCCAAGTGGGGAAGAGCTTAGGGTCCTGGTGATAGTACCATTTGAGCGGCACAGGTTCCAAGGACAAAGGAAAGGCAGGTAAATACATGGACTTGTCCACGCCTTTCAAGTTCATGGCATTCACAAAGCTCAATAGATGATCACGGGGATTATCCGTGGCTTTAAACTTTGGTAAGTCCGATGAACTAAACTTTTCTGGTAGTTTGCCAGGAAAAGGTTCAGGATCGAGGGAAAAGTACTTGCTCCCCATGGTTTGTTGTAGGACCATTTTTTCAATCCTCTTCTCGTTATCGAGGTCGTTTTTGGCTTGCGCAGCCGCTAAGGCTTTGTTTTCCATTTTCAGTTGGCCCATGAGTTGGGTCATTTGAGCCATCTGCTCTTGCAATTCTTCAATGGACATGTTTGAGGGTGCGAATCGAGGTTGGGGAAGCGGAGATCCTTGAAATGAGGGATGACGGACGGAGCTTGGAGTCACTAAACCTGGTGCTGGCGATGTATCTTCGAGGCGCACTAACCGTTGATTTCCTGATCGGCACCAAGTGGCAGGACCAGTCCTATGCATAAGATAAGCTAAAGTTTAGGTCCCAAAGTTTCAAGTATTACCTAGTCTAGACTTCGACTCTCTCTATTGGTTTTTCACTCTTTCTTTTGTTGGTACACTTTTTAGTTTTTTCTTTTGGTCATTCTTTGGATTTTCAAAACACTTGCCCGTGTGACATTCATAATTATTAGCATGTTCGGTTTTTAGTGCCGAGCATTGTCGTCGTAGGAGGCCTAACAACGACGCAAAGAGTTATTAATTTTTTACGAGTCGCTTTTGAAATCGAGTGCTTTTCTTACGACCTCGTAGAAATTCTTTTTACTAACGTTTTTTTTGTGCTACGTATTTTCCTTTTGCGCGGGCACCGAGGCTGCTGCGCCTGACCAGAAAGCCAAGCAGCAACTTCAGCGCCCAGATTAGGGCGTGAGAAATTCAGGCGCCCAGCCAGGGGCGTTGAAAATGCGTCCCTGGCTGGTTCTCGTTTTCTGTTTGCATCTACTTTTGTTTACGCGACTTCGATTTTGCGTGCTTGCCTAATAACGTCCTTTACGCGTTGTCCAGCGTTTGTGGGATTCGTTACAGGCCATCCCTAGCGTCGCTTATTTTTGTGGCGATCGTTCGGGTTTGCGGAACACGTGTTTCGGTATAACTCTTTGGCAAATTGGTTTATGAATGTTTGGGCAATTTTTAAGGTCGTTGGTATTTCTAGGACAGTTTGTCACACACAATCATATATTTCGCTACACTTAACTAACATTCCATCATGAGGCAATTATAATATGTCATGTAGTTTACTCTACTAGAAAATGCATGTTTAACGACAAATCGATTACGTCATTATCAAAAATTTGTCGTTAAACGCTTTATTGCGCTGCCTTATAACGACTAGGGATATTGACTCTCGTAATTGTTCAATTAAAAAAAATAATAAAAAGTAAATTAAAATATGTTCGTCGTTGTTTCCACCTTCTGAGCGCTAGTTTTTATTTTTTTTAAAGTCTGCTTAAATTTCATCTTTCTCTTCTCTCACTAAATGAAATTCAAAAACTAGGTTGCGGCTAATTAGGTTAGCACAATTCACAATTTTTTCACAAACTTCATCACATCTGTGTTAGAGTATGGGAGTATCTCCACCTCTCTCCGTTTCTTCTTCAGTTTTTGCAAGCACATGGAGCCTTGATTTCTCATATCTCCTTCTTAGGCCCAAGCAACTTTCAGATCGCAATTCCATTGGTATTTCCCCTCTTTGTTTCTGAATTTCGATTTCTATTCCTCAACAAGGGATTTAGGGTTTGGTTTTGCTTTCTGGTTTAACTAATTAAATTTGTGTTCTTTTTCACCCAAAATACTCTTAAATCTAGGGTTTTTATATGGCTATAAATTATTTCGCATTATTATAAATTGCTACCTATTATATGGGTTGTTTACGGGTTTTCTAATGTAAATTTCAATTTTGATATAACCAATTCTTTATTTGGGTAAAACAATTTTTGCTACAAATTATGAACCTATGCCCATTTGTGCCAGTTAGAACGAGATTATGTCTATTTATCTGAAATATAAGGCTGATTAACGAATTTCATGGTTCCTGTAATTGTAACTTTTAAGGTTCCTATAATCTATAATTTTTTTCCTGAGATACTTTATCCTATTATAGTGAGGTATTGATTCACCTAAAGCCGCAGGCGTAGGAGCTTGAAAGCTCATCAACTTTTCGAGATCGGCATGGGAAGAATTATTTTACGTTTTGGTGTGTTTATGACCTTAATTTGGAGTATTCGGTCTAAGGTTTTGGTTTACTCTATTTTTTTTATCATGTCTATTTGGAACTTCTACATTAAATTGAAGCTTATGTAAAGTTCTTATTATTTCATCATAGGATTTATTTATCGATTGTTGAAATCATTGATAGTGAGTATCCTCTTACATAATGTCTTTGTTCACATTATTGGTAGTCTTTTATTGTTCTATTGGATATACAAGTTCGGTTCTCTTTGACCAACCAAAGATTTGTCTGATGGAAATTATCAACATGTAACTCAGTTCTCATTACAACTATTGCTCCAAATGCTAATTGTTAGAGTTTTGTCTTTCACGTTCGGTTTTGCTCTCACCTAGCTCCATTGGAGTTTTTTGTGTCTATAAAGATGTTTTTCAGGGTGTCTCTCCAGCTTCTGTTTAGCTACCATCTCTGGAGTTTTTCCTCTTGAATGTAGAATTGTAGATGTATAGTCATGCTCTTTAATTCTGACCACTAATTAGTGTTGTTCTTTAGTTCTAGTATAAGATATGATAACATGTCTTAGGCTTGTGGTGCTATGGTTTCTGTTGATACACATGTACATAATTTTGTTTGTTGTTACTGCCCCCTGTCTCTAAGAAACTTTGTTTTGGCTCTCTCTCTGTGACGCATAAAGGTTCTGGGACAGTAGATCTTTAGAAAGATGTTGTGAAAGCCATTCAAGATTTCTATGATGTCATACATTATGACGTCGTTGTAGTGAATATGAGGTAAGTCTTCGGCTTCTAAATCGTGGGATTTAATGTATGCTTCTCTTTTTGTTGTCACACCTTCACAATTAGGTGATGTAAGCAAATATTTTTCTTTTAACTATCTGACAATATTTTCATGCACAAAGACCAAATGCAGGCATTGAATTATGTTGTTTCACAGGTAGAAGCTAGTCTATTTTCTAAGTTGAAGTTCCCTAAAGACCCATAATTGGTATGGTCAAATTTTCTTTGACTGCCTATCCATCCGCATCATAATTTGGATATATTGTCGCTTTTAATTAAGAACAATAATGTTAAATCTGCATTTTTTTGACCTTGGACTTTTTATGAATTGCTTATATCCTTTTCCAAATATGATATGTTATATCATAGTTAAGGAAAACCTGTGATATTTAGGCCGCTGAAGCAAGCGTCAAGTAATGTGATTTATCAGTATCAACAAGCCCAATGCTTTACATTCTTGGAAGGGCCACAAAGTCTCTTGTAAACTTCACAGCTAGACTTCTCTGCACAATTTCTTGCTTTACTCTACAAATTTACTTTTATTGTTATTAATGTGATTATTTTGTGCCATATATAGGTAGCACGGAAGATTTTCAAATCCAATCTCCAGATCGAGTTATAGATTTTAGAGGAGGAATAAAGTATAAAGATACAAAGACACAACAACCTAGCAGAGAAGAACTCTACCAGAACAAAGTTCTTGATATCACGTGGAGGAAGTGAAGAGAACATCAAAATGAAGGACATATTACTTTGGTTGAGTCTAAAATGAATATGTTTGAAGATATGTTGGTGTCACAATTTAATGTTGCAATTCTTACTTCACAAGATAGTTCAGAAATGTCCAAGTACTTAAAGATGGGAAGTTATTACGCATCACATCGATTTAGAGTCTTTGATGTAGGTGTTTTTTGAAGTTTAAGAACATGGAATTGTTTAGATATTCCTCTAGTTTAGAACATGAAATTTGATATTTAGTGTGGATGTTTGGTTGTTTTGTTGAACCTGATCATAATTGATATTCATTTTTTTTAACGAAAATTTGGTTTATTATATATTTTTTAAATATTGAATAAAATAGCAGGTTTAGCCGATTGAAACGACGAACAATATTTTTTATATACATCAATCACGACAAAACATGTTTGTTGTTGTTGGACTACAATTCAAATTTGGTGCTAAATTGAATTTCTTTTTACGTCGATTTAGTTGGTCGTTGTTCTTTATGTGTTCGATGTTATTGAATGCACAATAACGACAATAGATTGAACCATTGTGATAAGGAACGACAAACACATCATTTCGTCGTTTAAAATTCACGACGAACATTGTCGTTAAAACCAAGAACGTCGGAACCTGTTACGACAAAACCAACGACGAACTTTGTTCGTCGTTAAAGGTTTTAACGACAACTTTTTGGCCTTATAACGACAAAAAAGTTCGTCGTTATAAACCATTTTTCTAGTAGTGTTATGATAGGCTTCTATGGGTAGTTATTTGCGCCTGGCTTGGTACCGCTTCTATCGTAGATCCAACACATGCCCCGGTCGAGGTAGTGTCTTCAGCAGACAAATTTCGCTCAAGAGGCCAACCCGCAAGTGCAAGCCAAGGGGGCATGCAGGCGAGAGGGACCTAATGGGCGAGCGATTGGGTTTGGGACGGGTGTACTACTAGGGAAAGTGCAGAGTAGACAACATTCGAAGTGTATGCACCCCCGGTTGGCGATGGGTATCCTTAGTCCCAACTCCCAAGATGAAACACCAAGGGAGCCAAGATTCGTTATGCGGTTCTGTCCGTTCACATTAATATGCTGATTTTTAGGTCGTCCCAACTTGATTGGGAAATAAACGCGGGGTAGGATCGTTTCACCCTTCGGCTATTTTGATTACCTACAAGCACGAGTATTTCCTTCACTATCCCCAGTGGAGTCGCCTGTGAGGGGGTCGAAAAAGCACGAGGCTAATGTGTGACCTCGTCCCTCGTAGGTGTGACGCTTCTTTTTGTCAAATCAAGTGTAATTGGATTTCCTGTGAGTTTACAACCCAATTGACTAGTAACATAGGAGTCGCCATTCAGTTTTTAACGACAATGAGAAAAATTGAGAAAACCCGGTTATCGTGACATAAAGGGAGTGCAATTATGTTTTACCACGACGGCCGTAGGTTCCCTTGTGATCCCTGGTGGTGGGGATCGCTCAACGTACACCCGCAGGGTAGAGATTGAGGGTTCGGGGGACTGTAACTACTGAGAGGAGTACTCGCTCTTCGATAACTCCAGAGGCAGGATATCCTTACTAGCTCAGCATAAATAATTGAAGGGACATGCGTTAACTATTAAACTAATCTGAGTTGATTTTATCAATATGCAACATATAGTACTAGATCGAACGCGATTATCTGATTTAGATTGTTTTAAGGGACCTAGCATGATAATCCAATTTCCCAAAAATATCATATTTATTAAGCGTGATCGAACAATCAGATTTTAGTTAGTTTAACAGTTTATAAAAGGGCGAGGAAAGCAATTAAACCATGGAAAAGGGACACATTACGACGCACCCTTGAGAGGTGCGTCACGGTTCTCAGAAAACTAACCACTTTGACTTTGCTATTTCTCCTTTTATTTAACGAATCTCAAATTATGGGACGAGATACATTCTGTTCGATTTATGGATCGATTGCGACAGAACGCGTGATCAGTTTTGCAGCATGAGGCTTAGGCTTAGGGGTTTAGAGTCAATACTCAGAGTATAATTGTGTGTTGTGTGTCCTTTTCACGTCGAACTTAAGGCCCTATTTATAGAAAAGAGTTCGTGGAAAGATAGAATTGCAGAACTCTATTCCACGAGAAATTAGGAAAAAACACGTACTAGGTATTTTCAGCGCCCAAGCCTGGGCGCCGAAGATTTCGGCGCCCAGAACCAGGCGTTGAAAATAGGATCTGGGCCGTTTTTCTTAATCATATTCGGATTCCTAGAATCCGGAGTATTTGAGATTTAATTGAGTCCTTTAGTGCATATTAACCTTGTGACGGGATGCGTCTAGCCCGTTACGAACTCTAGGCTCGTTAGGATTTTAATTAATACGTGACTCTTACTTTCGAATCATATTAGGAATAGGATTCTCTCGCAATTTCTATCTCATTTAGGATTTATGTTGGAGTGCAACACCTAATTCTGACAGGTTTCTATCTTTTATGACTTGCCACTTTTAACAACTACCCATTACGGCAGTTATTATTTTTAGCAGGTTTCCATAAATAGCAGGTTTCTATAAATAGCAGGTTTCGGGTGATATGAAAAGGGGAATTGAGATTCGTTATTTTATAGGAGATGCGTTGTCAAGTGGAGATTTACGTTTTCATCATCGAACCTTCCCTTTCGGTAATGGGGACAAAAGTAGGTGTCTACAATAATTAATTACTTTTACTCTTCTATGTTAGAATTGGAAAGGTCGCCATTTACCATTCGCCAATCCCCATTGTTGCTCGCCCCCTTTACTCCTCACCAACTTGACTTTCCAACCATCAACTATTGAAGTTAATTTTTACCATAAACTTTAAAGAATCGATTTCAAGATCCTTCAAAAATTTGAGAGGAAAGATATAGGAAGTAGTAGAAGTGAAAAATATACAAACCTCAAAGAAATCATCAATGAAATCATCCTTCTCCTGCTCAAGAACATCGTAATTCATTAATACCAAGAAAAAAATTGACAGGAATAAAAAACAAAAATTGAAACGAAATAAAATTAAAAAAATGACGGAAATAAATCGACATACGCCATTGACGAATCGAGTGACACGATCGAAGCAACGAGAGATCTAGAGAGTACAAAGGTTGGTGATGAAGATCAATGGAGGGAGATGAGAGGGAGAAGGGGAGGTAGATGAGAGAAAGAGGGTGGATGAGAGTTTGAGAGAGAGGGGGAGGCGGATGACAGAGAGAGGGGGAGGTCGAGTTATAGGCTTCTAGGGTTGCCATTTATGTTGGGTTGAATTTTTTGTTTTAGAAAAAATACCGACCGCAATTTTTTATTTTTTTGTTTTTAAAAAATACTGACCACAATAGGTCGTAAAAACTTATTTTCAAATTATTTGAGATACTATAATTTTACGCCGTCCATTTTAGTCGGTAATTTGACAACATTCACTCGGAATTTTTTTGGAAATTCTTTTTTTTTTTTGTCGTAATTTTACCGACTACTTATTTGGTCGGTATAGTGTAAAAGTAGTCGTTAAATTACCGACTACTTATTTTTGGTCGGTAATATTTTTATTTAACGACTAATATAAATAGTCGGTAAAATAAATTTTAACGACTATTATTTTAGCAGTTAGTAAATTTAGTCGGAAATACTTCGTTTTCTTGTAGTGACTTTAAATCATTATAGTCTAGATTAATTAAATAAATAGAGTTCAAAAACAATACAAGAGAAAACAACTCGCTCAACCAATCCCCATGCTAGAAAACTTCTCTTGCAAGTCATCTCTACAAACCTCTTAATTATAATTCTACCCCCTAACAATGCAAATGGAAATGATGGATCATCATAGGGTCATTAAAGAAAAGGTTATGACCAAAACACAAAGCACTTAATCAGCGAAAGTTGAGTACAAACAAGCTAGAATGAAATCCTATATATATCATGCTTCATTCCAACGATAAATTAAATCACATGTG
Source organism: Spinacia oleracea (assembly GCF_020520425.1). Classification (NCBI taxonomy): domain Eukaryota; kingdom Viridiplantae; phylum Streptophyta; class Magnoliopsida; order Caryophyllales; family Amaranthaceae; genus Spinacia; species Spinacia oleracea. Next base: position 10,231,615 of record NC_079492.1, on the reverse strand, counting down.
AAAGCCAACTCAGTAAGTAATTAATCATGAAGACAAGACTCGACTCCCGACACGACTCTTGACTCATAGATTAATTAGAATAAGTTTCTCACGGGACTATAAAAGAAATGTTCATTGGACGGGTGTTAGGAGCCCACCAAACTATTAGGTTATGATACATATGATATTACATAAATCATGCGGAAACAACCATTAACCCAGGAATACATATTATTTACACATAATCATATAGCATAATTTAGATGCATACTCTTTGTTGCGTGCCCTCCCTAGCTGCGCCCGAACCGAACAAGAACAAGTCTTTAGGACTCCAAGTGTCGTCCCTCCGTAGATAGTCCACAGCACGTCCGGATCCGCCTTAAGATTGACCAACTAGAATCGCCCTTAAGGTACTAGAATTTTCGGCACTTTTGAGCAAGATGTGTGACTGAATTTTTCTCTCAAAAACTCACTTTGAATACTTTAAAACTCGTTATAAATTGTGAACCCAGGCCACATATTTATAGGGGTATGGAAAGAGAATTGGAATCCTATTAGGATACGAATTAATTAAACTTAGAATCCTACAAGAACTCTAATTAATTAATTTATCAAATAGAATTAGGAATTTAATCATTAACCGAACTCTGCACGTTTTAGGAATCATGCATGAACACAAACACTTACGCACACACACACGGCAGCCACGATGGGCCGCCCATGCGCGTGCTTGCGAGCAGCAGCCCACGCAGCGAGGCCTACGCGAGCTACAAGCCCACGCAAGCACCTGCGCGCGCTGCGCGCGCTGTGCGCGCTGCCACGGCCTGCTGGGCCTGGCCTTGCGCTGGGCCTGGCGTGGCCTTGGCTGTTCGTGTGGCGCGCTTGGCTTGCTGGGCGATGGCCTGGCTTCGTGCTGGGCCCTCGTCCGGCAGGCCTCGTCCGATGCTTATTCGTACGATACGCTTCCGATTAAATTTCCGATTCCGGAATTCATTTCCGATACGAACAATATTTAACATTTCCGATTCCGGAATTAATTTCCGTTTCGAACAAATATTTAATATTTCCGTTTCCGGAATTATTTTCCGATTCCGATAATATTTCCGATTCTGACAATATTTCCGTTTCCGGCAATATTTCCGATTCTGGCAATATTTCCATTTCCGATAATATTTTCCGATACGTACCATGTTTCCGTTTCCGGCAACATCTACGACTTGGATAATATTTATATTTCCGATACGATCCATATTTCCGTTTCCGGCAATATCATCGTTTCCGGAGTATTCATTTCTTGCTTGTGACGATCTCAGCTCCCACTGAAACCAAGATCCGTCGATTCCGAATATTCATAGATGGAGTATTTAATGCCATTAAATACTTGATCCGTTTACGTACTATTTGTGTGACCCTACGGGTTCAGTCAAGAGTAAGCTGTGGATTAATATCATTAATTCCACTTGAACTGAAGCGGCCTCTAGCTAGGCATTCAGCTCACTTGATCTCACTGAATTTATTAACTTGTTAATTAATACTGAACCGCATTTATTAGACTTAACATAGAATGCATACTTGGACCAAGGGCATTATTTCCTTCAGTCTCCCACTTGTCCTTAGGGACAAGTGTGCATTTCCTAATTCCTTTGTCGCTCGATGCTTGCTCTTGAACATAAGGTAAGAGTTGTCATCCTTATTATGTCCAGAGGTGTTCCTCGGTTTCAGAGTTCAACTGATCAAATAAACAGATAATCATAGCCTATGATTCATCCGAGCACGGCCATGCATTTCACAGTTTCTAGCTCTCCGAGTGGCCTTGTACAACTTTTAAGCATCTCATCCCGATTTATGGGAGGACAATCCCAATCATGCGATCTTGAGATTAGACTTCGTTTGATAGGTGATTACCTGAGCGTTGCCTTTATAGCCTCCTTTTACGGTGCGACGGTTGGTCAACGTCAAAGCAACCAGTTCTCAAACAAGTAATCTCAAATCACTCAGGTATTGAGGATTTAGTGTCTAATAATTTAATGAAATTTACTTATGACAGATTTTCATCTCTTACAGTAAAGTTTCATAGGTCTTGTCCGATACTAATCTTCCCAAAGTAAGTATCTATGCAAATGATTATGACATTGCCATGTCCACATAGTTCAAGAAACAGAACTACTAGTCATCTTGCATTCTAATCGTCTAACGTTTTCTATGCGTCCAATTTTATAGAAAACTCCGACTAGGGACCATTTTCAACCTTTGACATTCAAGTTCACTTGATAGACATTTCTTAGTCACAGGACTGGTCCTGACAGTCTATCTTGAATATATCGTCAAATGGAAAAATGAATTCTTTTCATTTATTGTGAATGATTAACCAATAATGTTTTACAAAGATTTAAAATCTAAAACTTTAAAACATGTTTTTGGGCACTGAGTCTTGCTTAGAGTCATTCCATGAGACATGGGTAGGTAGCCTCGCTTGGAGTCCGCCATCTTGAACCTATCAAGCACCTTATTGATATAAGTGCTTTGACTAAGTCCAATCATCCTTTTAGATCTATCTCTGTAAATCTTGATGCCCAATATGTATTGTGCTTCTCCTAGATCCTTCATCGAAAAACATTTCCCAAGCCAAATCTTGACAGAGTTCAACATAGGAATGTCATTTCCGATAAGTAATATGTCGTCGACATATAATACTAGGAAAGCAATTTTGCTCCCACTGACCTTCTTGTATACACAAGATTCGTCTGCGTTCTTGATGAAACCAAAGTCACTGACTGCTTCATCAAAACGTATATTCCAGCTCCTGGATGCCTGCTTCAATCCGTAGATTGATTTCTTTAGCTTGCATACCTTTTTAGCATTCTTTGGATCCTCAAAACCTTCAGCTGTGTCCTGAACACAGTTTCTGTTAAAACGCCGTTTAAGAAAGCAGTTTTGACATCCATCTGCCATATTTCGTAATCGTAATATGCAGCGATTGCTAACATTATCCGAATAGACTTTAGCATTGCAACTGGTGAAAAGGTTTCATCGTAATCCACACCGTGGACTTGCCTGTAACCTTTTGCAACCAATCTAGCTTTGAAAACTTCAAGTTTCCCATCCTTGTCCTTTTTCAGTTTGAAAACCCATTTGCTTCCAATGGCTTGATAGCCATCTGGCAAATCGACCAAATCCCATACTTGGTTTTCAGACATGGAGTCCAATTCAGATTGCATGGCTTCTTGCCATTGCTTGGAGCTAGGGCTCGTCATAGCTTGTTTGTAAGTCGCAGGTTCATCACTTTCAAGTAATAGAACGTCATAGCTCTCGTTCGTCAAAATACCTAAGTACCTTTCCGGTTGAGATCTATATCTTTGCGATCTACGCGGGGTAACATTTCTAGATTGACCATGATTCTCACCAGATTCTTCTAAAGATCTCTGAGTTTCATCCTGAATGTCATCTTGAGCATTCTCTAGAGTTTGTTGTTCGACTCGAATTTCTTCGAGGTCTACTTTTCTCCCACTTGTCATTTTGGAAATGTGATCTTTCTCCAAAAAGACACCATCTCGAGCAACAAACACCTTGTTCTCAGATGTATTGTAGAAGTAATACCCCTTTGTTTCCTTTGGATAGCCCACAAGGATACCTTTGTCAGATTTTGGATGAAGTTTGTCTGAAATTAATCGTTTGACGTATACTTCACATCCCCAAATCTTAAGAAAAGACACATTTGGAGGTTTTCCAAACCATAATTCGTATGGAGTCTTTTCGACAGCTTTAGACGGAGCTCTATTTATAGTGAGTGCAGCTGTATTTAGTGCATGTCCCCAAAATTCTAATGGAAGTTCGGCCTGACCCATCATTGACCTGACCATGTCTAGCAAGGTTCTGTTCCTCCGTTCCGACACACCATTCCATTGTGGTGTTCCAGGAGGAGTCAATTCTGATAGAATTCCACATTCTTTCAGATGGTCATCAAATTCATAGCTCAGATATTCACCGCCTCTATCACACCGCAGTGCCTTAATCTTCTTGCCTAATTGATTCTCTACTTCACTCTGAAATTGCTTGAATTTGTCAAAGGATTCAGACTTATGCTTCATTAGGTAGACATAACCATACCTACTAAAGTCATCAGTGAAAGTGATAAAGTAGCTGAAACCACCTCTAGCATTTGTACTCATTGGTCCACATACATCTGTATGGATTAAACCCAATAGTTCATTTGCTCTTTCTCCAACTTTAGAGAAAGGTTGCTTTGTCATTTTGCCAAGTAAACATGATTCGCATTTACCATAATCCTCTAAGTCAAATGGTTCTAGAATTCCTTCCTTTTGAAGTCTTTCTAAGCGTTTCAAGTTTATATGGCCTAATCGACAATGCCACAGATAGGTGAGATCTGAATCATCCTTTTTGGCCTTTTTGGTATTTATGTTATATACTTGTTTGTCGTGATCTAATAAATAAAGTCCATTGACTAATCTAGCAGATCCATAAAACATCTCTTTAAAATAAAACGAACAACTATTGTCTTTTATTAAAAAGGAAAATCCCTTAGCATCTAAGCAAGAAACTGAAATGATGTTTTTAGTAAGACTTGGAACATGGAAGCATTCTTCCAGTTCCAAAACTAGCCCGGAGGGCAACGACAAATAGTAAGTTCCTACAGCTAATGCAGCAATCTGTGCTCCATTTCCCACTCGTAGGTCGACTTCACCCTTGCTTAACTTTCTACTTCTTCTTAGTCCCTGTGGATAGGAACATAAGTGTGAGCCACAACCTGTATCTAATACCCAAGAAGTTGAATTAGCAAGTATACAGTCTATAACGAAAATACCTGAAGATGGAACGACTGTTCCGTTCTTCTGATCTTCCTTTAGCTTCAAGCAATCTCTCTTCCAATGCCCCTTCTTCTTGCAGTAGAAGCATTCGGATTCAGAAGTGGGTTGACTGACCTTCCTCTTTACAGATTTGGTGCCAGTTTGCTTAGTTGGGCTGGCCTTGTTGCCACCTTTCTTAGCATTCCTCTTCTTTCCAGATTTCTTGAACTTGCCCCCACGCACCATAAGCACATCCTGCTTATCACTTTTGAGCGTCTTTTCAGCGGTCTTCAGCATACCGTGAAGCTCAGTGAGCGTTTTGTCCAGACTATTCATACTGTAGTTCAGTTTGAACTGATCATACCCGCTATGAAGAGAATGGAGGATGGTGTCTATAGCCATTTCCTGAGAAAATTGCTGATCCAGCCGACTCATATTCTCAATGAGTCCAATCATTTTGAGAACATGTGGACTTACGGGCTCGCCTTTCTTAAGCTTGGTCTCAAGAATTTGCCTATGAGTCTCGAATCTTTCGACTCGAGCCAGATCTTGGAACATGTTCTTCAACTCACTGATGATTGTGAAAGCATCTGAGTTGATGAACGTTTTCTGCAGATCCGCACTCATGGTGGCGAGCATTAGATATTTCACATCCTTGTTGGCATCAATCCAACGATTGAGGGCTGCCTGAGTGACCCCGTCGCCTGCAGCTTCGGGCATCGCCTCATCTAGGACATACTCCTTTTCTTCCTGCATAAGAACTATTTGCAAGTTCCTTTGCCAGTCAAGGAAGTTTTTCCCGTTCAACTTCTCCTTTTCGAGAATTGATCGAATGTTGAATGAATTGTTGTTTGCCATATTAAAAACTACAATTGAAAAGAATAAACAAATAAATAACCATTCACAGTTTCTCTTAATAAACTTAAATTCTAGCATACATGCATGATTCAATGTTTATTAAGCATTTTATTCAAGTTATGTGTTCCGGCAGGTGTGAATAAAATGATTCCAAGATCCTAAAATCATTGAAGAACTAAGCACAGTTTGTCGACTTAATCCTAGAACATCTTAGGTAAGCAAAAGCCTTTTGCTAATAGTCTAGAAACTATTCTTGGTTGATAGGTACGTCTAAGAACTTATTAGGTAAACCTATCGATTTTGCCACGACATAAAAGGACTCCTTACTTATATCATTGAGTTTCACCAAAACTAACATGTAATCACAATTGTTTGTGTACCTTGCCCCTTTAGGACCAATAAGTAACACCTCGCTGAGCGAAAACTATTACTAGATTGATGTAAAGGATATCCAAGCAAGTGTATATTTTGGCATGGCACCTTTTAACTCAATTTTTTTAAGTTTGGAACTTAAGGCTCTTACTATGTTGGTTAGATTTTAAGTGAACTAAAATCCTTAATCATGCAACATAATCAAGCTTTTGATCTCATGCATTTTAAGACATATTTAAAAGCAATAAATAACTTAAAACATGCATAAGATTAAATGTGATCTAGTATGGCCCGACTTCATCTTGAAGCTTTGACTTCAAAGTCCGTCTTGAAAATCTCCGTGGGAGGCACCATTTTCTTCAAATAGGATAAGCTATAACTAATTACAACTATTTGATGGTTCGCAGACCATATTTGAATTGAAAAATAACTTTGGTACTTTAGACCAATTACATTCAAATTAATGGTACGCAGACCATATTTTCTATCCTATTTGGGCCATACTAGTCACTTCATAACCTGCAAAACAGTACATATACAATATATACCATTCACCCATTCATTATCATGAATGACCCACATAGCTGGTTAGTAAAACACATTATGCATCACGTAAACATTTGCAGCAATTAATCAAGGGCACCAATAATCTACCAATTATTCAGTCCTTATTAATTCTAATAAAGCTGTTTTAACCTTAAGGATTTGTAGACCTAATCAAGAGTTTATGACTAAAAAGCGCTCCCACTTAAACCAATAAATTCATATGCTTTACTAATTTTAAACATAAAAATGTATTTCTAGTCTAACCGGAAACATACAAATTTAATTAAAATTTAAAGCTCATATAAATTTATAATTGAATCCAAAAAGTGTAATTTAATTTCAGTCGTTATTTAAATTAATTCATGATTTTAATTTTAGTAAAATAATTAGAATAAATAAAATTTATTATAATTACAATATTCAAAATTAAAATCCAAGAAAATAATTTAAATTATTAATTTTAAAATTAATTAAAATTACGTGAACTGAAATTTTCAAATTAAACATTCAAAACGATCTAATCGTAACGCAAACACCCTACGCATTGCACGCCCATGGGCCGCACGCACACAGCCATTGCTGGCCATGTGCGCGCAGCCCATGCGCTCGTCGCATAGCTGCTGCATCTCCATCGCAAGCCATCGCACGCTGTGGTGCTTGCTGCGCGCGCGCCAGCGCTGGACGCACGCGAGCCATCGCTCGCTGTGCGCGCTCGCCATCGCTCGCTGTGCGCGCTCGCCATCGCTCGCTGTGCGCGCTCGCCATCGCTCGCTGTGCGCGCTCGCCAGCGCACGCTGCGCGCGCTCCATCGCTCGCTGTTCGCGCGAGCCATTGCTAGCTGTGCGCGCGAGCCATCGCTCGCTGTGGCGCGAGCCATCGCTCGATGTGCGCGCGAGCCATCGCTCGCTGTGCGCGCGAGCCATCGCTCGATGTGCGCGCGAGCCATCGCTCGCTGTGCGCGCTCGCAACGCTGGGCGCAGCGCTCGTGGCACGCGAGCTTGCGCTCGCTGCGCGCGAGGCTGCGCGCTATTGCGCGAGGCAGTGCGCGTTGTGGCGCAGCTCGCTTGCTGCCCACACGCGACTGCCTTGGCTTGCGTTTCGCCCATGCCCATTTGTTCATAGCTCGTGGACCACGACACAAGGCAGGGCTGCTGCCTTGTGCTCGTGTACCACGCCCTTGCTCATTGCATTCGTGCCGCACGGGCGACGAGCTCCCTTGCTCGTCGTCGCATGCCCGCACTATATAACACCCCTTAAGGGTAACACGAAGCGTCCATTGCTTTGTGCGTGCAAGTTATATGAACGAATCGCATAAAAATTTAAAATTTATATTTAAAATTAATGACAAATTAATAAATAATATTAATTTCATAATTTTAGGGCGAAAAAATCGAAAATTTATTATTCAATTGATTTCCGATTTACATGGATTCAAGTCTAGGTCATAAAAATTTAAAATTTATCATAAATTTACAATTTTTATGGTGGTTTTTAATCATAGGTTTCTAATTAAATTATAATTAATTATGAAAATCAAATTAATTCTAAATTATTCTAATTTTCAACAAATTAATCATAATTACAAATTAGATTGCATAATTAACAAGGCTAGGCATTCAAACTTGTTAAACATATACAGTAGGTCAATCAAAAATTCAAGATTTATCAACAAGAATCGCAAATATTTAATTTAACATCTTAAATTTACGAAATTTTGCATTCGAAAAACTAAAACCTTCGAAAAGTCATAGTTAGGCTTCGAATTTGAGAATTCTGGGTTCGGGAGAAAAATATTTTTTTTGTCAAAATTTTAGAATGCCTTTTACATACGGAGTTGACACAAAAATCACTCGATTTGGATGAGTAACGAAGAAACTGCCGAAAAACTGCGTACGTATAATTAAATAAACGCAATTTGCAATTAATTAACAATTACGAAAATTAATCACCCCTTTTAATTATTGCAAATTTGTAATATTTAACCATGTTCATGCAAATTAGATTATGAAAATAATAAGGGGCTCGTGATACCACTGTTAGGTTATGATACATATGATATTACATAAATCATGCGGAAACAACCATTAACCCAGGAATACATATTATTTACACATAATCATATAGCATAATTTAGATGCATACTCTTTGTTGCGTGCCCTCCCTAGCTGCGCCCGAACCGAACAAGAACAAGTCTTTAGGACTCCAAGTGTCGTCCCTCCGTAGATAGTCCACAGCACGTCCGGATCCGCCTTAAGATTGACCAACTAGAATCGCCCTTAAGGTACTAGAATTTTCGGCACTTTTGAGCAAGATGTGTGACTGAATATTTCTCTCAAAAACTCACTTTGAATACTTTAAAACTCGTTATAAATTGTGAACCCAGGCCACATATTTATAGGGGTATGGAAAGAGAATTTGAATCCTATTAGGATACGAATTAATTAAACTTAGAATCCTACAAGAACTCTAATTAATTAATTTATCAAATAGAATTAGGAATTTAATCATTAACCGAACTCTGCACGTTTTAGGAATCGTGCATGAACACAAACACTTACGCACACACACACGGCAGCCACGATGGGCCGCCCATGCGCGTGCGTGCGAGCAGCAGCCCACGCAGCGAGGCCTACGCGAGCTACAAGCCCACGCAAGCACCTGCGCGCGCTGCGCGCGCTGCCACGGCCTGCTGGGCCTGGCCTTGCGCTGGGCCTGGCGTGGCCTTGGCTGTTCGTGTGGCGCGCTTGGCTTGCTGGGCGATGGCCTGGCTTCGTGCTGGGCCCTCGTCCGGCAGGCCTCGTCCGATGCTTATTCGTACGATACGCTTCCGATTAAATTTCCGATTCCGGAATTCATTTCCGATACGAACAATATTTAACATTTCCGATTCCGGAATTAATTTCCGTTTCGAACAAATATTTAATATTTCCGTTTCCGGAATTATTTTCCGATTCCGATAATATTTCCGATTCTGACAATATTTCCGTTTCCGGCAATATTTCCGATTCTGGCAATATTTCCATTTCCGATAATATTTTCCGATACGTACCATGTTTCCGTTTCCGGCAACATCTACGACTTGGATAATATTTATATTTCCGATACGATCCATATTTCCGTTTCCGGCAATATCATCGTTTCCGGAGTATTCATTTCTTGCTTGTGACGATCTCAGCTCCCACTGAAACCAAGATCCGTCGATTCCGAATATTCATAGATGGAGTATTTAATGCCATTAAATACTTGATCCGTTTACGTACTATTTGTGTGACCCTACGGGTTCAGTCAAGAGTAAGCTGTGGATTAATATCATTAATTCCACTTGAACTGAAGCGGCCTCTAGCTAGGCATTCAGCTCACTTGATCTCACTGAATTTATTAACTTGTTAATTAATACTGAACCGCATTTATTAGACTTAACATAGAATGCATACTTGGACCAAGGGCATTATTTCCTTCACAAACAGCAAAACAATAATAATAATAATAATAACCTAGTTGTCAGACCATACGGACGGAATTCCAGCGCATAAAAGAAATAAAACAACGTCTTGTATCATTCATAGGAGTATAAAACCCTTAATAAGATACTCCCCCCATTGTTTATACGCAAGTTATATACGTTCCAAGAGTTTTGAAGCTTGTTCTGGTTGCACTTTACATTTATTAATATTTATTCACAAAGCCGACTCAAGACACAATCAAGCAAGGCATTTTATAAACGAACAACCAAACAATACTTGTTATTGGATCATTAGGACTTTTGATAAAACATTCAAGACTCAAGTGAAAATACTCTATTGTTCCTTATTAACATACGGTTGACTACACATCCATGCCCTGCACTAGGCACGAATAATTCCTAATTCAATTCACTTTTACTCATTCTACATATGCGGTGGCTTACGAGAGCATACCCTTCATATGTAACTTAGTAAACATGACTCAAAATTCTACCCTGAAGGAAATAATGCCCTTGGTCCAAGTATGCATTCAATGCTAAGTTTAATAAATGCGGTTGAGTATTAATTAATTATGCAAGTTAATAATTCGGTGAGATCAAGTGAGTTGTATGCCTACCCAGAGGCCGCTTCAGTTCGAGTGGAATTAACAATAATTAATCCACAGCTTACTCTTGACTGAACCCGTAGGGTCACACAAATAGTACGTGAACGGATCAAGTATTTAAGTGAATTGAATACTCTATTTATGAATATTCAGAAACGACGGATCTCGGTTCCATTGGGAGCTGAAATCGTCAAAAGGCAAAATATGAATACTCCTGAAATGATGATATTGCCGGACACGGAAATATGGATCATAACGGAAATATAAATATTATCCATGCCGTAGATGTTGCCGGAAGCAAAAACATGGTACGTATCGGGAAATACTATCGGAAATAGAAATATTGCCGGAATCGGAAATATTGCAGGAAACGGTAATATTACCGGAATCGGAAATATTGTCGGAATCGGAAATAAATTCCGGAATCGGAAATAACAAATATTTGTTCGAATCGGAAATAAATTCCGGAATCGGAAATATTAAATATTGTTCGAATCGGAAAACGAATCGGAAGCGCGATGTACGAAACGATCGACGGACGAGCTTGCTAGACGCAAGGCCCAACACACGAAGCCAGGCCCAGCGCCCAGCGAAGCCCACGCGCACAAGCGAGCAGCCAGCGTAGCGAGCAAGGCAGGCCTAGCGAGCAGCGCCCAACGATGGGCCGCGTACTGCCAGCGCCCATGCCTTGGGCCGAGCCGAGCACCAGCGCCCCTTGTGGGCTGCGTGGCAACGAGGCTTCGTACGAACAAGTCCTTGGTCGTTTAGGATTGCTTGCTTAATATCATTTTCCTAATTCTGCTCGAATTGAATGTTTTTGTTAAATCTGAAACACTTAGGTGTTTGATTAAACATTAAATTCTAATGATTAAATTCAACTAGAATCCTAATGAATTAGTTATTGGAATCCTAGTAGAATTCTAATTCCGTTATTACCACCCTATAAATACGTGATTCATAATCACAATTTACACAACAATTCAATAAGTATTCACACAGATTAAGTTCAAGTAAGAATTTAATAATTTGCCTAAATTAATAATTAAGCTTTCCGAATAAACATAATACCTTAGAGAATATCCTAATTGGTTGAATCTAAGGCGTATCCGAACGTGTTGTGGACTATCTACGGAGGGGCGACATTTGGAGTCCTAACCTTGTTCTTGTTCGGTTCGGGAGAAGCTAGGGAAGGCACGCATCACATTGTATGTATCCTAATTATGCTAATTGACTATCTTCCACTGCAATAAATCCTTTTAGAAAGGTAATACTAAATTTCCTCGATTGGTAATGAATCAAAGAACAATTCACGGAAATGAGAGAAAGTGAGCAATTTAAAATGTACGTTTCTTGTAGCGACTTTTATGGTTGTTTTCGAGTATCAAAGTCGAATGGAAAACCGATTGATGCTTGTGAATTCAAAATACAATGTTGTTTTGAGATCATAAAGCATTGAGTTTGAACGCTCAACTTTACCAATGGTTAAAAATCTAATATCTTTTATCCATTTAATCCTCGAATGAGTCTAATCCCTAGACATTCGAATACATCTATTCTTAGAGAACTTTAGAAGCTTCTGGTAATATCATCTAGTTGAAACAGAATATTCAACATAATTAAAATGGTAAGAAATTTGTTGGAGTGACATTGGACATGTCTAACCAAGTATAAAAGTCAACACTAGAGAAGTCAATTCTTAAGACTATAAGAAAGGGTACAGGAAATAGGAAAAAAAGGAACAAATGAAAGGAATTTACGATTCCGTTTCTACCTATAAGTTTATGTTTAAAGAGAAGTAACCTAGCAAACAAACTTCCTTGGTATCATATACCGCTTGAGGTTCATACTTCGGTAATAACTCAAACAATGGAAGCTAGGCTACACTGATGGCCTACAACAGGGAAATGAAGCATGTCAATGCTACATTAGTTGTAGGGTCATCTAGTTTGTTTTAAGTCCCTTCAAGGCTGGAACTTAATGGCTATTTTGTTCCATAATCAGCATACTTGAATTTCTGCTTCAAACACAGAAAGACTCACATTCAAGAAAAACAAAAACTATGTTTATTTGTTTATTTGAATGAAATGGTCATTTACGGGTTGAGTCATGTGTGCTTGATTAAAACAAACAACTCTTTAACAATAAGAACTTTACTAGGTTCAAATCAACCCCTTCATTTGAGTTCCACTAATCTTTGGCATTGTTGCTTAGACCATATCAACAAGTTAACGTTCTAAAGCTCTATTTTGATGGACATTTAAAAGTTGATTGATTTCTAGATCATTCAAGACAAGCTAATCTTACTTGTTGAAAGTAACAAAAGATATGAACTATTGTTAGAATACCTAGACAATAGAGTTTCACCTGAATTAGAGTGAATATAGGTTTATTTACTCAATGTGATATAAATTTGAATCTGTTTAGCTAGTTCAAAGATTCATAAGTATAGAATCCACTTGACAAGAAATCATAAAGATCTAGGTTAGATCATGACAATGATTACTTTAAGACCAAAAATGATCATCAATGACTGTGTGTTGTAATTTCACGATCTAGCTCCATAAGATATGGCATATCTACGTTGGAATGATCGAAGTCAATTAGTACTTGATTCGATCAATGATGAATCATAAGGATTTTTCCTATAATTTCTAAACAAAATGCTCAACTACCAGCAAACTTAACCAAATTCGTAAAAGCTATTGAAAAGTAATTTCAGAATATCTTTTCAATAATATATATATCTAAAGAGTTGCTAAACTCAGTGGGAGCTTAGTGTTTGTTATTCAACAAACTAAGGACCAAGTGTAGATATATGTTTCATTGTGATTTATTCAAATGAGACACAAGGGTATTGTTTCTACCACGAATTTTCAGAACATAATGTTTGTTTGCTCGAAATAATGTCCTTTTGGGGATTCGTGTCCAAAATGACAAGCGGGAAATAGACCTCGAAAGTCTTCGAGGCAAACAACAAAAATAAATGAGCATTCCGGAGGCTTTTAAAAGTTCTTCAGAAAATCCGAACACTTATTCTTTAAGGACTTTAGAAGTGGCTTTAAAGAATATACATCTCTTAGAAGACTTTACAAGTGCTTCAAGGAGAACAGAATATTCAAAGGACTTTCAAGTGGCTATTGATATTCTATTGTTTGATGTTCTATACCCATGTAGGCATAGAGTTCAGGTCACTGAAACTATGAGATTCTTCTATTAGATAGTGAAGAAACCTACAACTTGCAGTCAAACTATTATCATGTAGATTAATGAGTTTACGACTTGTAAGAAAGAAATGACGAAACCTTGATTCCCTGAAATGGTTAGAGACCATATATAGAATCAAATGTTTTAGATGGTTGAAGGCCATAAAACATAATCAATGTTTTGATGACAAAATTGAATTTTTTTTTTGATTTGCAAGAATAGATTAACACTTATTGGTTGCCAATTGGTTTTAAGGATAAATACCATCAAACATGAAATTGTGTTCACACAAAAAGCTAGATTAGTTGCTAAAGGTTACAAGCAAATTCATGGCGTGTCATAGGATTTGTGGTACATATGGCAATTGGATGACAAAACATCTTCCTTGATCAAATGGTGGAATTGAAGAAACTATGTACATGGCATGTCATAGGATTTGTGGATCCAAATATAATACTTGAAAAAGGAAAGCTAGCTTATGAAATCTAAGTACAGATTTAGGCAAACAATTGGGAATTGGAACTGCATTTTAGTGAAGCTAATAAGTATTTTAGTTTCATAAAATGTACATAATTCTTATAGATGTATAAGAAGTTTAGTGGGAGTACATAAAACTTAATTGGTCCTATGTGTATCATACACATATCTCTCTATTGTGAAATAATATTCAAATGCTAATGACTTAGATTTGAAAGTATTCATCAATGATGGACCAAGGCAAAACTTAGTGAATATTGGGTACTAAGATCTATTTACAAAGATCTTAGAATATTGTTTTGGATTAAGTAATGACATTTACTAAATCAAACACGAAAGACTCCATTGGAGAAAACTATATGAATAAATCTAAGTAATAGATGTTTGAACTATGTATAAGCATTTACTAAGTTAAACATCAAAGAGTCAAAATGAGATTCTTAAACCTATATTATATGTCAAAGAATCTAGCTGGATTTAGTATCTACTGAAACTAGATGAGCTAAAGTAACATGAATAGAATTCATTTGAGAATTATTCTGCAAAAGAATTTATCATGTATGATATAATATGAGGATCGCCAAATATGTATCGTATGGCTTTAGGCATAACGAACATATACCAGTCTCTTTTGTTCTAAGTAAAGATCAACTAGATTGAGATCAAGAAAAACTTATGGTACTTGAAAAGGTACATAAGAATAGTTCTTGATTCAAGGAAATAAAGATATGCTAAGTATTTATGCTACACGCATAAACAGTGGCAAAGGATCAAGCAAGATCCCTTTGGAGTTAACCATTGGCAAGAACGAGCTATATGCATCGTGGTTTGAAATGGCAACAAGGATTGAAGACCATGAGTTGTTGCGTGGGAAATTAAATATTAATTTCTATGTTCTAAGATACGGCTGGAAAGTCTTCCACATATCTGTGAACTGCTTGGATAAGTAAAATCCAAACAAAGCATCACTAGAAACCTGAACAGTTGAAGTAAAAGTACTTATTGCCTAAGAAGCAATGAAACAGAGTTGTTTACGTAAAGAGTTCTTCAATGAACTTGGGTAGATCACATGTTTGTTGACTTAATGTTTCTTCATTGCAAAATGCGTTGAACCACTATTGAAGTAAGAAAGACTAGATCACATAATAAACAAACTCAAAAGATCTTATCATCCTATCTCGAAAGACATTCGATGAAAGGGATATTAAGATTGGCAAAGAATGATAACTAAACCTATGCAACAAGTGAAATACAACACTCACATTGTGGCACTGGAAGTCAAACATAGTTTTGAATTTCATTAATTGTTTTAAAGATGGGTTTGAGGCCCATGGTTGTAAAACACTGGGGTTAAACATTTATCATATATGAAATGTATTTTCGTATTCCATCTAATCTTGGTTTAGTATTAAATGACGAGTCCTTTCAATTTCACGATATATTCAAGATAGACTGTCAGGACCAGTCTTGTGACTAAGAAATTTCTATCAGGTGAACTTAAATGTCAAAAGTTGAAAAAGGTCCCTGGTCGGAAGTTTTTTTATAAAGGTGGACGCATAGAAAACGCTAGACGACTAGAATGCAAGATGACTAGTAGTTCTGTTTCTTGAACTATGTGGAAATGGCAATGTCGCAATCATTTACGTAGATACTTACTTTGAGAAGACTATTATCAGACAGACCTATGAAACTTTACTGTAAGAGATGAAAATCTTGAAGGAAATAATTCCCTTGGTCCAAGTATGCATTTAATGCTAAGTCTAATAAATGCAGTTCAGTATTAATTATACAAGTTAATAATTCAGTGAGATCAAGTGAACTGTATGCCTAGCCAGAGGCCGCTTCAGTTCAAGTGGAATTAATAATATTAAATCCACAGCTTACTCTTGACTGAACCCGTAGGGTCACACAAATAGTACGTAAACGGATCAAGTATTTAAGTGAATTAAATACTCCATTTATGGATATTCGGAATCGACGGATCTCGGTTCCAGTGGGAGCTGAAATTGTCAAAAGGCAAATTATGAATACTCCGGAAACGATGATATTGCCGGAAACGGAAATATGGATCGTATCCGAAATATAAATATTATCCAGGTCGTAGATGTTGCCGGAAACGAAAACATGGTACGTATCGGAAAATGTTATCGGAAATGGAAATATTGCCGGAATCGGAAATATTGCCGGAAATGGAAATATTGTCAGAATCAGAAATATTATCGGAATGGGAAAATAATTCCGGAATCGGAAATAAATATTTGTTCGAAACGAAAATTAATTCCGAAATCGGAAATATTAAATATTTTTCGAATCAAAAATGAATTCCGGAATCAGAAAATTAATCGGAAGCGCGTCGTACGAAATAAACATCGGAAGAGCTTGCTAGACGCAAGGCCCAGCACGAAGCCAGGCCCACGCCGAGCAAGCCCAGCGCGCAAGGCATAGCAGCAACAGCCAAAGGCACGCAAGGCCTAGCGCAAGGCCAGGCCCAACGCGCCCATGGGTTGCGAGCACTCGTGGGCTGCGAGCCAAGTCGTGGCCTTCTCAGCGCGCGCGCATGGCCTGCGCCCTTGTGGGTCGTGCGCGTGTGTGTGTTGAAGTTCGTGCATGCATCGAATCCTAAAGCAATTATAATTAGATTAAAAAGGTTAATTTCCTAAAGTTACTAGTTTTATTAAAATCTAATTCTAATAGAATTAGATTACTTGACACCTAGTAGACTTCTAATTCCATTATTCCTACCCTATAAATATGTGATGGATTCACAATTTATGGACACATAATTTTCAAGTATTCACATTGTTTTAAGGATTAAAACTAACGTTAATATTGCCTCAAAATATTCGAATAAAACATAATACCTTAGGTGCAATTCTAGTTAATTAAATCTAAGGCGGATCCGAACGGGTTGTGGACTATCTACGGAGGGACGCAATTTGGAGTCCTAAACTTGTTCTTGTTCGGTTCGGGAGCATCTAGGGAGGCCACGCTACAAAGAGTATGCATCCTAAATTATGCTAATTGTCGGCAATTAATTTGGATTTCTGGCTTTATGGTTTTTCCGCATGAAATATATATGTTTTATTTGTATCATAACCTAACAGTGGTATCAGAGCCTCTAATTAATTACGTAATAATTAGTTAGCGTGGTTAAATTTTATAAATTTATATTGAAATAAAAGGGGTGATTAATTTCGATTTTTTGTAATTAATTGCAAATTCGTGCGCTTATTTAATTATATGTTCGCAGAATTTTCGGCAGTTTAGTCAATTATCGTATAATTTTATAGTCAATTTCTCATGTAAACGGTGTCTTAAAATTTTGACTAAAATCAGAGACTTGATGCAGAACCCAGAATTCCCAAATTCGAAACCTAAATATGACTTTTCGGAGGTTTTAGTTTTTCGAACGCAAAATTTGTAATTTTAAGATGTTAAATTGAATATTTGCGATTCTTGTTTGTAAATCTTGATTTTTTGATTGACCTACTGTATATGTTTAACAAATTTAAATGCCTAAGCTTGTTAATTATACAACCTAATTTGTAATTGTAATTAATTTGTTGAAATTCGAATAATTTAGAATTTGATTTGTTTTTCATAATTAATTGACAATTTAATTAGGTATATATGATTAAAAACCATCATAAAAATTGTTAAATTTTGTAAATTTTAAATTTTTATGACCTAGATTTGAATCCATAATAATCGAAAATTAATTTGAATAATAAATTTTCGATTTTTCGCCCTAAATTTATGAAAATAATATGATTTATTAATTTGTCTATAAATTTGAATTAAAAAGTTTTGATTTTTATATAATCCGCTCATAAATCTTGCATGCACAAAGTAATGGACGCTACGTGTTACCCGTAAGGGTTGTTGTATAGTGCGGGCATGCGACGACGAGCAAGGGAGCTCGTCGCCCATGCGGCAAGAATGCAACGAGCAAAGGAGTGTGGCATGCGCGCAAGGCAGTGGGCATGCCTAGGCGCTGTGTGCTGCGAGCATGGGCGGATGGGGCGAAGGGGCAAGGCACAAGCGAGACCAGGCGCCCGAGCAGGGAGCAAGCGCTGCTCGCCCAGCGAGCAAGCCAAAACACAGCGAGCAAGCAGGCTGCGCGCATGCGTGGCTTGCTGGGCTGGCTGCGTGTGCTTGTGGCCTCCTCGTGCCTTGTTGTGCGATCAGTCGAGGGGCGCTGTTGCCTCGTGGACTCGACAGGGCATGGGCGCAAGCCCGTGGCCATGTCTTGACCTGATTAATACGCTTTGAATTTAATTTTGATTTTCAGTTTGAAAATGATTTTAATTAAATTTAAAATTCGTAATTTAATTTTTTCTCGTAATTTAATTTTGAATAATTTAATTATTATAAATTTTATTTATATTAATTATTTTACTAAAATTAAAACCTTGATTAAATTTAAAATAATTATTTAATTCAACTGAAAATAGCTTAAAGGATTCAAATAATAATTTATATGAGCTTTAAATTTTAATTAAATTTGTATGTTTCCGGTTAGATTAGGAAATACAATTTTATGTTTAAAATTAGTAAAGCATGTAAATTCATTGGTTTAAGTGGGAGCGTTTTAGTCATAAACTCTTGATTAGGTCTACATTCCTTTAAGGTTAAAACAACTTGATTAGAATTAATAAGGATTGAATAATTGGTAGATTACTGGAAGCCTTGATTAATTGCTGCAAATATTTATGTGATGCATAATATGTTCTACTAACCATCTATCTGGGCCATTCATTGATAAATGAATGGGTGAATGGTATATTGTAAATGTACTGTTTTCCAGGTTATGGAAAGTGACTAGTATGGCCCAAATAGGATAGAAAATATGGTGTGCGTACCATTAATTTGAATGTAATATTGGTCTAAAGTACCAAATTTTATTGCTTTAAAATGATCTGCGTACCATCAAATAGTTGTAATTAGTTTAAATTATAACTTATCCTATTTGAAGAAAATGGCGCCTCCCATGGTGAAATTCAAGACGGAGTTTCCAATCCATTTTCAAGACGGAGTTTGAAGTTGAAGCTTCAAGATGAAGTCGGGCCATACTAGATCACATTTATATATTATGCATGCTTTAAGTTATTTATTGCTTTAAATATGTCTTAATTATGCATGAGATTGTGGCTTGATTATGTTGCATGATTAAGGATTTTAGTTCACTTAAAATCTAACCAACATAGTAAGAGCCTTAAGTTCCAAACTTTAAAAATTGAGTTAAAAGGTGCCATGCCAAAATAACACTTACTTGGATAACCTTTACATCAATCTTAGTAATAGTTTTCCGCCTAAGCGAGGTGTTACTTATTGATCCTAAAGGGGTAAGGTACACAAATAATTGTGAGTACATGTTAGTTTTGGTGAAACTCAACGATATAAGTAAGGAGTCCTTTTATGTCGTGGAAAATGAGATAGGTTTACCTAATAAGTTCTTAGACGTACCTATCAACCAAGAGTAGTTTCTAGACTATTAGGAAAGGCATTTCTTACCTAAAATATTTCAGAATTGAGTCTAAATACATAATGTGCTTAATTCTTCAATGATTTAAGGATCTTGGAATCATTTTATTCACACCTGCCGGAACACATAATTTGAATAAAATGCTTAATAAATGATAATTTATGCATGTATGCTAGAATTTAAGTTTATTAAGAGAAACAGTGAATGGTTATTTATTTGTTTATTCTTTTTCAATTGTTGTTTTTATTATGGTAAACAACAATCAAAACATCATCATGGGTTCTGAGCTTATGGCCAAGCTGAACCTAACAAATTTTCTTGAATGTGAAGCTAAGCTAATTGAAATAGTGAGACTCAATGGATTTGAGTATGTACTGTTCCATCCCATGCCAAGCTACTATGCCAGAGACATGACCCCTGAAAGACATGCCGCCTGGGATGCAGATCTCAAAAAGGTTATGAGTCTCATGCTGAACAACATCCCTGATGAATGGGCTAGAAGGTTTGTAGCTTACGAACCTTTTACGCTCATCAAGAATCTGAGGGATATCTGTCGTGAAAACACGGAGGACAGGGACCTAAATGTCCATGAGTTGATTGAATCAATGTCTGGCCTAAAGGTTAGTTCTCATAACAGATGTTTTAGGATGGAAGTCCAAGAAACACTTGTTCAGGTCCTTCGCACTAAACAAAGGGTGGGCGTTACACTAAGGTTCCATGTAGACCATATGATTTCATTGTTTGATCGATTAAGTCTGCTAGGAACACCAATAAGCGAAAGGATGGCAGTCTCTATCTTGCTCAATTCACTGCACAGTGGGTTTGGTCGCTTTAAGCAACAGTACGTAAGTGAACCAAGAGAAGAACAGTTGCAGAGTTTGTTCACCTGGTCAAAAAGGCTGAGATAATACTTGACTGTGAAGCCAAGGATTTACTCAAGGCTAAAGGGAGACCCTTCAAGAAAGGTGGAAAGTCCAAGGGCAATGCTGAGTCAAGAAAGAAGACAAAGCAAGACAAGTCCACATCAAGCTGGCTTTATTGTGATGGAATTGGACATTACAAGAGAGAATGTCCAAAGCTTAACGAAGATCAGAAGAACGGAACAGTCGTTCCATCTTCAGGTATTTTCGTTATAGACTGTATACTTGCTAATTCAACTTCTTGGGTATTAGATACAGGTTGTGGCTCACACTTATGTTCCAATTCGCAGGGACTAAGAAGAAGTAGAAGGTTAAGCAAGGGTGAAGTCGACCTACGAGTGGGAAATGGAGCACGGATTGCTGCATTAGCTGTAGGAACTTATTATTTGTCGTTGCCCTCTGGGCTAGTTTTGGAATTGGAAGATTGTTTCCATGTTCCAAGTCTTACTAAAAACATCATTTCTATTTCTTGCTTAGATGCTAAGGGATTTTCCTTTTTAATAAAAGACAATAGTTTCTCGTTTTATTTTAAAGAGATGTTTTATGGATCTGCTAGATTAGTCAATGGGCTTTATTTATTAGATCACGACAAACAAGTTTATAACATAAATACCAAAAAGGCCAAAAAGAATGATTCAGATCTCACCTATCTGTGGCATTGTCGATTAGGCCATATAAACATAAAACGCATAGAAAGACTTCAAAAGGAAGGAATTCTAGAACCATTTGACTTAGAGGATTATGGTAAGTGCGAATCATGGTTACTTGGCAAAATGACAAAGAAACCTTTCTCTACAGTTGGAGAAAGAGCAACTGAACTATTGGGTTTAATCCATACAGATGTATGTGGACCAATGAGTACAAATGCTACAGGTGGTTTCCGCTACTTTATCACTTTCACTGATGACTTCAGTAGATATGGTTATGTCTACCTGATGAAGCATAAATCTGAATCCTTTGACAAATTCAAGGAATTTTAGAGTGAAGTAGAGAATCAATTAGGCAAGAAGATTAAGGCACTGCGGTCTGATAGAGGCGGTAAATATCTGACCATCTGAAAGAATGTGGAATTCTATCAGAATTGACTCCTCCTGGAACACCTCAATGGAACGATGTGTCGGAACGGAGGAATAGAACCTTGCTAGACATGGTTAGATCAATGATGGGTCAAGCCAAACTTCCAATAGAATTTTGGGGACATGCATTAAATACAGCTGCACTCACTATAAATAGAGCTCCGTCTAAAGCTATTGAAAAGACTCCATATGAGTTATGGTTTGGAAAGCCTCCAACAATGTCTTTTCTTAAGATTTGGGGTTGTGAAGTATACGTCAAACGATTAATTTCAGACAAACTTCAACCAAAATCTGACAAATGTATCCTTGTGGGCTATCCAAAGGAAACAAAGGGGTATTACTTCTACAATACATCTGAGAACAAGGTGTTTGTTGCTCGAGATTGGTATCTTTTTGGAAAGAGATCACATTTTCAAAATGACAAGTGGGAGAAAAGTATACCTCAAAGAAATTCGAGTCGAACAACAAACTCTATAGAATACTCAAGATGACATTCAGGTTGAAACTCAGAGATCTTTAGAAGAATTTGGTGAGAATCAAGGACCATCTAGAAATATAACCCCGCGTAAATCGCAGAGATATAGATCTCAACCTGAAAGTTACTTAGGTATTTTGACGAACGAGAGCTATGAAGTTCTATTACTTGAAAGTGATGAACCTACGACTTACAAACAAGCTATGACGAGCCCTAGCTCCAAGCAATGGCAAGAAGCCATGCAATCTGAATTAGACTCCATGTCTGAAAACCAAGTTTGGGATTTGGTCGATTTGCCAGATGGCTACCAAGCCATAGGAAGCAAATGGGTTTTCAAACTGAAAAAGGACAAGGATGGGAAACTGGAAGTTTTCAAAGCTATATTGGTTGCAAAAGGTTACAGGCAAGTCCACGGTGTGGATTACGATGAAACCTTTTCACCAGTTGCAATGCTAAAGTCTATTCGAATAATGTTAGCAATCGCTGCATATTACAATTACAAAATATGGCAGATGGATGTCAAAACCGCTTTCTTAAATGGCGTTTTAATGGAAACTGTGTTTATGACACAGCCTGAGGGTTTTTAGGATCCAAAGAATGCTAAAAAGGTATGCAAGCTTAAGAAATCAATCTAAGGATTGAAGCAAGCATCAAGGAGCTGGAATATACGTTTTGATGAAGCAGTCAGTGACTTTGGTTTCATCAAGAACGCAGACGAATCTTGTGTATACAAGAAGGTCAGTGGGAGCAAAATTGCTTTTCTAGTATTATATTTCGACGACATATTACTTATCGGAAATGACATTCTTATGTTGAATTCTGTCAAGATTTGGCTTGGGAAATGTTTTTCGATGAGGGATCTAGGAGAAGCACAGTACCTACTGGGCATCAAGATTTACAGAAATAGATCTAAGAAGATGATTGGACTCAGTCAAAGCACTTATATCAATAACGTGCTTAAAAGGTTCAATATGGCAGACTCCAAGCGAGGCTACCTACCCATGTCTCATGGAATGACTCTAAGCAAGACTCAATGCCCAAAAACACTGGATAAGCGTAGACGAATGAGTGGGATTCCATATGCATCATTGATTGGTTCAATAATGTATGCTATGATATGTACACGCCCAGATGTTGTGTACGCACTCAGTAGAGGCACATTGGACTGCTGCCAAAAGTATTTTGAAGTACCTGAAAAGGCACCAAGATGATTTCCTGGTCTATGGTGGAGATGATGAATTAATTGTTAAAGGCTATACAGACGCAAGTTTCCAAACCGACAAAGATGATTACATATCACAGTCTGGGTTTGTCTGCTGCCTCAACGGGGGTGTAGTAAGCTGGAAAAGTGCTAAGAAAAGCACCATTGCGGATTCTACAAGTGAAGCGGAGTGCATTGCTGCGCATGAAGCAGCAAAGGAAGCGATTTCGCTAAGAAAGTTTATAAATGAGCTTGGTGTAGTCCCCTCCATTAAAGGACCAATAGCTCTGTATTGGGATAATAATGGAGCTATTGCACAGGCAAAGGAGCCTAGACACCATCAGAGAGTCAAGCATGTACTTCGTAGATTTCACCTTCTACGAGAGTTCGTTGAAAGAAAAGAAGTAGAGATAAGAAAGATTGGAACTGAGGACAACATCTCAGATCCATTAACTAAACCTCTGCCGCAAGCGAAGCACAACTCTCACACTGCAGCTATGGGAATCAAGCATATTGGAGAATGGCTTTGATGTCCTTATTTAATGTTTTAAAGTTTTAGAGTTTAATACTTTGTAAAACGTTATTGGTTAACCATTTACATTAATGAATAGAATTCATTTTTCCGTTTAATTTGTGGTTTATTAAATGATGAGTCCCTTCAATTTGACGATATATTCAAGATAGACTGTTAGGACCAGTCCTGTGACTATGAAATGTCTATCAAGTGAACTTGAAAGT
The DNA here is from genome assembly GCF_020520425.1 of Spinacia oleracea. NCBI lineage: Eukaryota > Viridiplantae > Streptophyta > Magnoliopsida > Caryophyllales > Amaranthaceae > Spinacia > Spinacia oleracea. The sequence continues at coordinate 10,207,411 of NC_079492.1, read as the reverse complement.
CAAAAGTTGAAAATGGTCCCTGGTCGGAGTTTTCTATAAAGATGGACGCATAGAAAACGTTAGACGACTGGAATGCAAGATGACTAGTAGTTCTGTTTCTTGAACTATGTGGACATAGCAATGTCGCAATCATTTGCATAGATACTTACTTTAGGAAGACTAGTATCGGATAGACCTATGAAACTTTACTGTAACAGATGAAAATCTGTCATCATAAGTAAATTTCATTAAAATTATTAGACATTATTCCTCAATACCTGAGTGATTTGAGATTACTTGTTTGAGAACTGGTTACTTTACGTTGTCAACGGTCACACCATAAAAGAAGGCTATAAAGGCAACGCTCAGGTAATCACCTATCAAACGAAGTCTAATCACAAGATCACAAGATTGGGATTGTCCTCCCATAAATCGGGATGAGATGCTGAAAGTTGTACAAGGCAACTCGGAGAGCTAGAAACTGTAAAATGCATGGTCGTGCTAAGATGAATCATAGGCTATGATTATCTATTTATTTGATCTGTTGAACTCTGAAACCGAGAAACACATCTGGACACAATAAGGATGACAACTCTTACCTTATGTTCAAGAGCAAGCATCAAGCGACGAAGGAATTAGGAAATGCACACTTGTTCCTAAGGACAAGTGGGAGACTGAAGGAAATAATGCCCTTGGTCCAAGTATGCATTTAATACTAAGTCTAATAAATGCGGTTCAGTATTAATTATACAAGTTAATAATTCAGTGAGATCAAGTGAACTATATGCCTAGCTAGAGGCCGCTTCCGTTCAAGTGGAATTAATAATATTAAATCCACAACTTACTCTTGACTGAACCCATAGGATCACACAAATAGCACATGAACAGATCAAGTATTTAAGTGAATTAAATACTCCATTTATGGACTTTCGGAATCAACGGATTTCGGTTCCAATGGGAGCTGAAATCGTCAAAAGGCAAATTATGAATACTCCGGAAACGATGGTATTGCGGGAAACGGAAATATGGATCGTATCAGAAATATAAATATTATCCAAGTCGTAGATGTTTTCGGAAACGGAAACATGGTACGTATCGGAAAATATTATCGGAAATGGAAATATTGCCGGAATCGGAAATATTGCCGGAATCGGAAATATTGCCGAAAACGGAAATATTGTCAGAATCGGAAATATTATCGGAATCGGAAAATAATTCCGCAATCGGAAATAAATATTTGTTCGAAACGGAAATTAATTCTGGAATCGGAAATATTAAATATTGTTCGAATCGGAAATATTGTCGCAAACGGAAATACTCGCTCGAATCGGAAATATTATCGGAATTGGAAAATAATTTCACAATCGGAAATATTGGGCCGAGCCGAGCACCAGCTCCCCTTGTGGGCTGCGTGGTGCGAGGCTTCGTACGACCAAGTCCTTGGTCGTTTAGGATTGCTTGCTTAATATCGTTTTCCTAATTCTACTCGAATTGAATTTTTTTGTTAAATCTGAAACACTTAGGTGTTTGATTAAACATTAAATTCTAATGATTTAATTCAACTAGAATCCTAATGGAATTAGTTATTGGAATCCTAGTAGAATTCTAATTCCGTTATTTCCACCCTATAAATACATGGTTCATAATCACAATTTTCACAATAATTCAATAAGTATTCACATAGATTAAGTTTAAGTAAGAATTTAATAATTTGCCTAAATTAATAATTAAGCTTTCCGAATAAACATAATACCTTAGAGAATATCCTAGTTGGTTGAATCTAAGGCGAATCCGAACGTGTTGTGGACTATCTACGGAGGGGCGACATTTGGAGTCCTAAACTTGTTCTTGTTCGGTTCGGGAGCAGCTAGGGAAGGCACGCATTACATTGTATGTATCCTAATTATGCTAATTGACTATGTGGCCATTAATTTGGATTCCTGGATTTTTGGTTTTTCCGCATGAAATATATTGTTTATATTTGTCATAACCTAACATACCTACACATACGGTGACTAACATGAGTATACCCTTCATATGTGGTTACTAAAATAGTGAAACAAGGCACAAATAAACTTGGCTCATAACATGCTAGACTTTACGTATAATTGCATAAATAATTCCTTGCATGGGAATGAAACCATACATGCATAACATACGTGGACAACATGCTTGTTATTTAAATTCAACAAACATAACCAATTATAACATGCTTGTTCACTTCAATTCAACAAGCATAATTAATATCCAAAACATGCTTGCTCACACAATCAAACATGAATCCCTAATATTCCAAGTAACATGAATCACAATATAAAATCACCACATAAATTCACATGAAAATAAGGTTTAGACTCGTACGTACCTTGAATACCTAAGTATGGGGGCCACTTTGTGATTCTACCCATTAAATTCGAAATCTCCTCCTATCATTAAAACAATAAAACTTAATTATTATCCATGTTCATTAAGTTTTCATCGACTTTATTTAATTTTAAAACGCTTGAATTAATTAAAAACTAATCGTTAATCATTAAAATAATAATTCTAATTAATCTTTTAAAACCCTAGCATGAAATTTAATAATTTCATGATTTAATTAATTTCATGCTTAAAACCATTAAAAATTGACACTTAAATACTTTTAATGAATCTGAAAATTATAATTGTTACCATAATTATAATTGTCATTTAATTATGTTAATAAATTAATTTATCATAAGGTTTAAACCAAAACCCTAACCCTGAATCATCATAAATCATTAATTCCCATAAAAATTAAAACTTTTCATAATAAATCAAATCTGAAAATTAATATCCTTCAAATAAAAATGGTCATTAACATTCTAATCATCAAAATCCTCAACTTTGGTCTTCATAACCAATCCCAGCATAATAATCAATCAAAATCCATTATTAATCATAATTTAAAATATAATTTAAAATAGAGAAGATTAGGAAGAAGAGGAATTATACCAAGCCAACCTAAAGCACGGCACGACCACGAAGAGTGTAACCGGGCACAAAAGAGAGACAAAAGGGGAAGGGGGTGCGCACGCACAGCAGCACGATGCGGCTGTTGTTGTGTTATTCAGTGCATTGGGTGCGCGAGCAGGGGAAGCAACAACACGGTGCGCGCGAGCAGGGGAAGCAACAACACGGTGCGCACGAGCAGGGGAAGCAACAACGGGCGCCGGGCGCTGGCTCGCGTGAGTGTGTGGCGACGAGGGAGCAACACGCAGAGAAGGCGCTGACTATGCTTGCTAAGGCTGGCGCACGAAGGGAAGATTGAAGAGGGAAGGGGGTGTCGTGGATAGGAAGAAAAAGAGAGGAGAGAGATTATGAGGGTTTGTAAAATAATCAAGTGGGGGTTTGTGAGGTATTAAGGGGTATTTATAAGTTTTGTATCCCCTTGATGGGTTAGGTTTTAGAAGACTCCTTTCGGGCTTCATCAGGTCAAGATCGGGCTTGCTTTAGTTTGTTTGGGATAGAATTGAATATGTTATTGAATTATTCACTTTGGCACCTTATAGAAATTAGATCAGGCTTTAGAATAATTCAAATCGTTTTACTTTCAAAACCCAAATAAATTCTCAACTTGAAATTTAAATTCAATTCGAAAATAATTAAAATAATATATATTTCTAATTAATAAAATACATTTAAATAACTATTTAATTGTGATTTAAATTCACAAAATTATAAAAATGCTTTATAAATATAATAAAATATATTTATAATTACTTAAAAATACGAGGTATTACAGTTACTCTAATGTTTCACTAGGGTTACTTTTGTATGTCAATAGTGTTACCTTTAATTAATAGACACAATATTACTTAGTTCTACTTCTATTTGTAATTATTACTTCTACTTATATTTTTAATTCCTTTATAGTTTTAGAAGAGTTACTTTTAATCTAATTACTTAGCCACCTGTTAATGGGGTTAATTTTAAACAATAGACATGGTTACTACTAGTATTACTAAGGGTTACTTCTATTTGGAATTTCAATTAATTTTATAGTTTTAGAGGAATTACTTTTAATCAAGCTACTTATTCACTTAAAACATTACTCAGTAGATAGGATGGTACTTAAATATTTTACTAGGGTTACTTCTTGTATGTTAATGGTGTTACTTTTAAATATTACTAGATTAGGTCCCGTGCACGCACATATTTTGATCATTTTTTCACAAAATATTTAACTCGATATTTTCCAATCTACTGCGTAGTTATAACATTTTTAACATACTCGTTTAAATTTATTCATATAATACGCATATTTGAAATGCTAATATGGTAATCTGACTAAAATATCGAGTGATGTATTTTGCATTATTAATATAGCGATTTGACTAAAATATTATTACTTTAGAATAATTATTATTACGTCGTATCTATTATTGCCATAATTTATAAAATAAATTTTTTTTCCATGCATAAATACAGAGTAGTTTATAAAAAAGGTAGAGAATAAAATAAAATAAAACATATACACTTTTTTTGGGAAAGTGATTTTTGGCGGGAGCACCAGGAATTGACATGTGTCATTCCTGGTGTCTCTTTTAGTATATAGTAATCGATGCACAATTACTACTAATAGTAATAAGAGTTATATTTTGTTTGTTAATGGTGTTACTTTAAATATTACCCACAATTATTACTAAGGGATATTTTTTTTGTATGTTAATGGTGTTACTTTAAATACTAGGAACAATTGTTATTAATATACTAAAGGTTATTTTTTTATTTTCATGGTTTGTTTTTTAAATATTAGGCATAAATAAAAATAAAAAGTATTTCTGGCCCAAATAAAAAAAATTAAAAAGAAGAAAAAGAAGCAACATCAGGAATCAAATACACAGCCTACGATGGATTGAGAACTACATTTAAGCATTTGTACCATAAATCCTCCTTCTGTTTATGTGATCTAACACTTCACGTTTTTTATATAGCTTTTGTTAGTCTCGGGACGCGTGGTGGGTTGACTAATATGAACACGTTTATATAAGACGAAAGAATTATTTTTATTGTAATTGCTTACTTCTATTTACAATTTCAGTTACAACTACTTATTCACTTTAAATGTTAGGATGTTGCTTTAATATTTTACAGGATTACATTTATATTTTATATGTTAGTAGTGTTATTTTTAAACAACAAGCACAAACATTACTAATATTACTAAGGGTTATTAATTCATTTCTGTTACTATTATTGTTTTAGAGGAGTTACTCTTAATCAAGCTATTTATTTTACTAAAAAAAATATATTTATTCACGTGGGAAAACAATAACAAAGGGAAAAAAATGTTCATGTCCATCATCAAACCCGCAAAATTCCATCCCATGCCCAATAGAACTCAGCAATCGATGGAACCACTGCTCCAACAAAAACTTGGTGTTGTTAATATTCCCAACTCGTGAAGATATCTTTGGTCCTGTTCCAGAAAACCCTAATCAGCATCTGAATCATAATTTGAAGTTCGGTTACTAGGGATATATTTCGGAAGACTCAATTCCATTTTCAGAAATAGAGTCATGGTCTCAAGTGTGGGAAAATCTAAACATTTCTGATTCTCCAAAGTCGCCTCTCTTGTATCCTGAATCTCATTCCTTACTTCAATCAGGTTCTTCCAGTACTTACTATTCACCTCAAAGGGATATCCCAAGGGAGGAATTTGAAAATCTTAGGATATTCAATGCTATTATGGAAGATCAAATCCATGGGATTAAAGAAGTAAATAAAGAAGCTGATAGGGAGAGAGTTTCCAAGCTGAAGTTTGTTCAGGATTCAGTTCTGGGTGAAGAAATGCAAGGAAACAAAACAGGCAGGAGTAATCATGAAGGCAAGAAGAAAGTGCGTGAATACAGGAAGTTGAAGAAGTATTTTCCAGAAGGGAGATTGAACCCAGCTGATTGGAAGGTAAGCCGTTCAATTCAAATTCGCGAGCCAGTTCAAGAGGACATTGTGGAAAAAGGGAAGATTGGCTGGCCAATAAAGAAGAGGCCAGCTGAAGAGTCTTCTAAATTTGCAAAGGGAAGTGTGGATTTAAAAAGGTGTAAGAGTAGTGTATCAACTGGAGTGGAGATTCCTTCATACGAACAAGTGATGAATGATTTTGTCAAGGCAGTATATGAAGGGAATTTTGTGATAGACAGAGGTGATCGAGGTTCATCTATGAACAAAGGTTTAGGTTCCACTGAGAATGAGGTATCAGTTTCTGCTTCTTTGTCAATTAATGGCTTTAAGGTTGAGCCTGATCAACCTCAAAGGGCCCAATGAAGATAATGGCATGGAATTGTATGGGGTTGAACTCATCGAATGAACCTACAATTCCATTTTTGCTCTGGACCATCCGAAAATTTTCAGTTAATGTGGTTTTTCTGATGGAATCGAAGGCTAATAGTGAAGTTGTAAGTAAAGTTGCTTGAATGCTTAATTTCGGAAAATATGATTATGTAGAAGCACCTGATTATGTGGGTGGCTTAGCAATTTTTTGGTGCCCTTTTGTGAAGATGTCAGTAGTCAAAAGGACCACTAATTATATATTTTGTAAAGTGGCATATGTAATGGGGAATATATTATATGAATGGGAATTGCTTTTGGTTTATGGTTCGCCTTATATTAAAAATAGGGAGGAAGTTTGGAAGTCAGTAGATGAGCTATTGAATACATATTGGGGTAAAATGTTGCTAATAGGGGATTTTTAATCAGGTGGAATATCATAATAAAAAACTGGGTGGGTCAAGGAGTATACCTGGAAAGGAAATGTTTATGTATTGGAGAAAAAGATGGCAACTAGTTGATGTTCCATTCCATGGAGTAAATTATACCTGGTGTAATAACAGAAGAGGGGAGGGGTGTATATATGAAAGGCTAGATAGAGGTTATGCTACGGATGAATGGTGTCAAATTTTCCCAGAAGCTAGTATTCTAAATTTGCCAATTTTAGTCTCAGATCACTCCCCTATTATCCTTGATATCATTAATGCAAGAAAGAAAAAGAGTAGAGTAAGAAAAATTGATAGTTGGTGCCTGGATATGGATCGCCTAAAAGAGATTGTGGCTTCTAGTTGGAAAAAAGAGATAGAAGGATCCCCTATGTACAAATGTTATAGAAAATTATAGAAAATTAAATATGATCTTTTTACATGGTGTAAGGAGTTTCAAATGGCTAATAACATAATATGGGATCATATAATGGACATTTGTGATAATATTCAAAAACAAATCAATGATCAAGACCAGCTTAACATCAATGAAGGCATAAAGCAAGAAAAAATGGTGAAAGAAGAATGTTTTGAGAAAGCTCTAGTTAAGCTGGCATATTGGAAACAAAGAGCTAAAGGAAAATGGGTTGCTCTAGGGATAGTAATACTGCCTTTTGTCTTTCGATGTGCAAAACAAAGAAAGATAATAAATGAAATCAGAATGATTCAAGATGATGATGGTAACTGGGTTTCGGAGTCAGAAGAGATCAAAAATGTTATTTGCAAGCATTTCAAATCTTTGTTTAAGCGGATGATATTTTGGAGAGCATTAGGGTTCTAGATGAGATAAGAAATTTGATTCCAAAACTAAATGAACAACAAATTATCAAGTTAAATGAAAATATTACAGAGTAGATGTTAGAACAGCAATATTTCAGATGGGGGGTATACCAACTATTTTTTATCAAAAATCATGGGAAATTGTTGGAAAGGAAATAACAGAAGCATTGTTACATTTTTTTCAGAACAGGTTACATACTCAGAGAATGGAATCAAACCTTAATAGATCTCATTCCAAAAATAGAGAGTCCGGAGAAAGCTTCTCAATTCCGTCCTATCAGCCTTTGCAATGTTATTTATAAGATAATTTCAAAGTGCATTACAAATAGGTTGAAGGTTATTATGCAGGAAATTGTTGGACCCTTTCAAAATGCTTTTGTGCCTAAGAGGTATATGGGAGATAATTGTCTTCTTGCACATGAGATCATGACTTACATAAAAAGGAGAAGGAAAGGATTAGAGAGATTTGCGGTACTTAAGATTGATATGAGTCTCTATTATATAAGCCAGCTCCTGAGGGCTTTTAAGTAAATTAACTTTTCGTGTCCACTTGCAAAAAGACAATAATACCCTCCCCCCGTTAAACAGTAACAATTACAAAGCTGACTTATTTGGTAACATTCATAACATTCTGATTATCTATTATTTTTAAAAATCGATTAATTACGGATTTTAAAACTGAAAATCTATTTTGGGAAGGGAATATGTTTAAACGTCAATCAATCAGGAAATCTGGCAAGGAAGATAAAAAAAGAAAAGGAAAGAATCCTGTAATTCTGAAATCTTTCCCAATACAGAAAGTCTGTGAATAAAGTCAAAATAAAAAGCAAATAAGGAAGTATCACCCATAAATCCAGCCACGAAAAATTGCTAAAACCCATAGCCAAGAAAATCACGCATAAACCCACAGCCAAGAAAACGCATATGCCCACAGCTAAAAAAATAACGCATAAACCCAGCCACGAACATAACACAAAACCCAGCCAAGAACATCACACAAAGACCCAGCTGTGAAAATCTTATTACAAATTATTACAATTGCCAAATTAAATCAAATTGACATTCGACTGAATTAAATCAAAATCAGTCTAAACCAAGAAAATTAAAACAAAAAATCTGCAGAAAATCAGTAATTCAGTATACGAGTTCCAAAAACTCCATCATTGCTCTTCAAGTCGCGCCGATACACGTAAGTAATATCTTCTCCCGATTCCTTGAAAGAAAATAAAAACAGAAACTTATTTTATAATAATTGTGATTTTTTATGCATAAACTGTTCTTTTTTAAAATTGTTGCTATGTAGATTGAATTTGTCTAACTTAAACAATGGCGTTTATTTGTTTTGCAGATTTCAAAATATTAAGGTATGCTCGACATCGTCTATAAAATATTCGTGAGTTTTTATTACGAGATCTTCTAATTCACATGTATGCAGGTTTAGAATTCATTTTAGGTTTTCCCTCAACCAACTATAAACTTTTAGCATAAGGTATGTTTTTGTTGAGTTTTATTCTTGGTTATATATTGAATTTTATATGACATCTAAGATATAGTCTATTGTTTTTATTACATGTTGAGTTTTTATTACGAAAACAGCCTATTGTATCAACCTATTAAAGATGATTTAATCGTAATATTGCATGTTTTATTCTTGGTTATGTATTGTTTTTTAAATGTCGTTAAAATAACAGTCCAAAATTGACTAAATTGGTTACTGATAAAGGCTTACCCAGGCTCTGGAACATAAACAAGGCGACAGGTAAACCATAAATTTTGAGCCTGCAAAAGAACTTCAATGATTAAGAATCAAGCTTCAGACTTAAAAAATATAATAGAAGAAACATACAAGTACAATGGGGATTAGGAAATTTAACACATTCATCAATAACCATTAGAAGATAAAATCACAAAAGAAATCAAGAGCAAAAAATCACATTCATAACAGGAAAATTAAAAAAGGCATCGTTTAACATAGAAATGAAGAACAACTTTCAAAGATCGAAGGTTAGGTATTTATTAAGAACAAATCTCAACATTAGGTTATCACTATACAGAAATATGAAATCAGAACATTAAGATTCTCTGAATGCGATGCGTACGAAATTACATAAACCTTAAAACAATTTTGTTACAACTAACATAAAGAGTGCGATGACCTAACAGAAATTTCACAGTTCGTGTCTGGGTTGATAAAGAGTACGATGATAATATCATCCCAGAAACTTCACAGTTTAAACTTTGTAGTTTAAAACTACTAATTGCATCATTAACTCACAATCCCAAATACTTCTACGCCAAATGCATGTATGGCTTACTGTCTCATTCAAGTAAAAGTTGTTAAAAAGATATTGGTTAAATTGCAACTTAAAAGGTAAACGGTAACAAACTGATCTCGGTTCATGAGCAAATAACAAAGTTTGGCCAAATATGTGACCATTGAAAAGTTTGGACAAAACAAAATTTTTTCCACAAAAATCAAACCAAACATTAACCACATTGGGATTCACATCAGACTAACTACAAGCAGAACACCAACTTTCTTGCTCAAATTTGAACCACACACAAACCCCAGCAAAAAAAACAAAATTTCCACTAATAAACTCTTCAATTAGTGAAGCAACAATAAATCCTTGAACTAAACCCTAAATATCCAAAAATTTCCACAAATTAAAACCAAAAAAGGTCTGGAAAAAAACCCAACATGCCAACATGCTTAACCTCACAAAATTAAAAATAAAGGTAATTAGATCATTCTGAAGCTAAATCGAGATATGCATATACAAATCGACAAAGGTAAGGCAAACTTATTGGAGCAAAATCACTTGCTGAGCTGAGAAAAATCATATAAATCATGGAACAAAATGAATCATTGTACTATCAAAACCCGTACCAAAAATAGAATTAAAGCAACAATCCAGAAGCAAAACCTACTGGAGCATCCATTAAACACTGACTGAGCAAAACCATATGAATCATGGAAAATAGAATCATTTTAGAACCAAAAAATAGACATGAGCAAAATGAATACCATTTTAACGATTTCAGCAAAACCCGCAGCCTGCCCCCATAGCACTGCTTGCAGCAGCTGTCCCTCACTCCCCGCGCCTCACCATTGCCTCGACTAGCGCCTCGCCCGTCGCCTCTGACCGTCTGACGCCCCGCCCAGCAAAACGTTTCAATGAGTTATCACATGCTAAACTTCACCAAACTCAAATCACACCAACAAGACAATAAATGAAAACCAAACAAAAAGATCGATTTGGAAATTTATAAGGAAATAAAACCATAAAATACAATATAATGAGCCAGAAATAAATTAAAAGTTGCAACTTAAACAAACTGAAACGAAAATGTTGCTCACCATTTCTAGGTAATCGGCGATTCAGCAAAGAGAATTTGGTTTTGACAAATTGTTGATTGTTGTTTAGTAATCTCCTAAACGCATCGCAAGCAAGACGGGAAAGAGGTGAGAGAGAGGAGGGAATAATCGACCATTTTAATTGCTCAGATATGAGGAAAGAGAAAGGAAATAAGAGGAGAGAGAAATGAGAGAGATGAACCAGAGAAACGAGAGGGGTTAATCGCCATTTTGAGTTCTAAGATCCGAGGAGAGAGAAAGGAAATACGAGGAGAGAGAAGTGAGAATGATGAACCAGAGAATGATTGAATGACAATACCCGTGAATCTTCTCTAAAAAACAATATTTTATCTTCCTTCAAAAAAAAAATTAATATTTTATCTATTTTAAATTAATTACTTTCTTTTTAATCTATTAATCCATTTTAAATTAATACGAATTAATTTCTTTTTAATCTATTTAATCTATTAATACCAATTACTTTCTTTTTAGAGGAAAAGAAAAAAAAACATTAAATTAAAATAGTAAATCTATTTTAAATAAACACTTTTGTTTTAGCGGATAAGAAAAACAAAACCATCAAAATAAAATATTTAATCTATTTTAAATTAAAACTTTCGTTTTAGAGGCAAAAAAAGAACCATCAAAAAAAAATTTAATCTAATTTAAACTAAAACTTTCGTTTTAACGGAAAAGACAAAAAAAAGCATCAAAATAAAATATTTATTTTATTTTAAATTAAAACTTTCAATTTAGCGGAAAGAAAAACTCGATTTTAATCTAAGTAAAACCTTAAAATAATCTAATACTCTGACCACATAAATTTCTGAATTAATTAGCTCATGTTGTATTTAACATTAAAACATATTTTTCAACGTTCATGAAGCCTAATGGACGCACTCGGGTGATGGAAAAATTATTAACTGTCCAATGCTTCGGAAAAAGTATTCATGGGTCATGGAAAAAATATTCTCATTCTTCGGAAACAAAGCTTTTCCTGGATGATACCTTCACCAACTGGAGATTTTAATCTAGAACTTTCTTATATTGTTACTCTGTTAGTTATGTGTTGCATATCGATTAGGTGGAGGAGTGCATATGGTTAAGCAAGTATATTGCGAGATACATATCTTTTTTTTTATGTTTATTTACTTTATTTCAGTACGGAGATTTTATTTTTCATTGGGATATGTTAATTTGTAACAAAAATAATGTTAAATTTTTCAATAGCTTTAATTGGTCATACGATTCGATTTTTCGTCATGTAAGGCTACGAGTATTGTATGACCTCAATATCGCAAAATATGGACTTTGCGAATGATTTTTAGTGCCTAATATTTGTTAAATCCCGCATGCATCGCGTGCATAAAATACTAGTAAAGCATATGATAGGGTAAGTTGGGAATTTGTGGAATGGCTCTTGGATAGTATGCTTGTTCCTGCTAGATGTAGACACTGGATTATGCAGTGTATCACAAGTGTTTCATACTCAATCATTATCAATGGTGAGCCAAGTGTGTCATTTAAGCCAAAGTGTGGTCTAAGACAAAGTGATCAAATTTCACCGTACTTATTCATTATAGTGATGGAGGTGCTGTAAAAGATGATGATAAAACTGGAAGAATCACAATGTGTTAAAGGGATCAAAATTTCAAGGTCAGCCCCTTCCATTTGTCATCTGTTTTTTGTTGATGCACTACAACAAAATAATCTTTTAATAGCGCTTTTTTCAATGAAAGACAGCACTTTTAAAACGCTGTTAATTAGCAGCGCTGTTAAAAGAATGACAGCACTTTTAAAAAGCGTTATTACTATTACATCATTTAGCAGCATTCAATATATAAGCGCTAATAAAGCTTCGGTATGGCGGAAAATTGTATGATTAATTTAATTTAAATTAATCAATAGCGTGTAACTATAAAGCGATGTTATTTAAGTGCAGTTTTTAATTTTTGTCGGGCTCTTTTTTAATCTTAATTATTAAATATGTGTAATAACATATAAAAACATTGTAGAGCCTACACAGGGTAATCAAATTGAATATATATAAGATCCTACTTCATTTCTATCATATCAAATAAACGTCTCGATGTCTCATGCATAACTTAAAATCATATGTCCCTAAATACACAGTAGAATAAAAACACACTAGAAAAAAGAAAGAAGTATCCTTGTCATATAGTATTTCTTTTCATTTCAAACCAATAAAATAAAATTAAAACGTTCTAGAGAAATTCCAGTCGAAAAACATAATTAATCCACTACAATATTCACACGAGAAGAACATGACGCGTCCATTGAGCTCTGACTTCATCAATTTGTCCTTGATCATAATTTGAAACATTGCAATCATGAAAGTACTACAAAATGAGAAAATAACATAATTAGTGACAATGCACATAATAACTTCTAGGCTTAATTGAACAAAGAAAAATACATACATCTTCAAGTATTCGACTTTGCTTATGGTCGATGATCTCTTTCATGTATCTCATGACATAATATCCAGAATCCATGTCATTCTTTTGCCAAGCACACTACACAAGCAAAGTAAAATCAATTATTTATGAATACTTAGAAACAAATAAAAATTATAATAAACATAATCATAAGACATACTTGTATATGTATCCACTTAGTGCTCCCTTTTTGATATTCTTCAACAATCCTTTTTCACTTTGGAAACCAAAAAGTGCTCTGCAAAAAAAAAAAATTTCAAAATAAAAATAAAAATTGAACACAGATAAGAAGCAGCTAAGCACATACTTGGTCAAGTCTCTCATAACAGAGAAAATGGAAAACTGTGTGCAGATTTGGCATATACTGTAGTAAAATTTGAAATGCATAATGGAAAATGGAGGAATAATTACATAACTAGTGTCACTCATTCCATCTTTGCCAACGTGATATGTTCTGTGTATTATTTTAGAGCACATGTTACTCCTACTTAATTCAATTGTCTCTAAAACAAACATTCATGAATCACTGCTTAGCAAGAAGTTCCGCGGACGAGGAGAGGTGACTCACAAGGTCACAACTTAGTGAATATAGACTTTAACCTTACCTTTGAGAGCTAAGAGATGGAGTCCATAGATATAAAATTATACATAGCACTGCAAATGCCAGAATGTCCCAAAAGGAAGTGATAACCTAAGCACTCTGCTACCGCTCATTAAAAGGATATGTAGCCTTGAAATACACCTGTAGGAGGCAAATAAACCAGACTAAGTATACTCGGAGTAAGGCAATAGCCACCACCTAAAAAAGTGGCCTTTTTCTGCCCCCGACTGTCTCCTAATAGGATCTGAAAGCTACTGGACCTTTTTTTACTTGGACCAACCAACAATCTATAGTTTTTAGCTTAATGAAATAAGGTACAGCGAGAATAGAACTCACCAATAAAAATGAGTTACTAACTCAAACTTCGCCCGATGCTTGTTGGCCAAACTGCATGGCCAAAAGGACAAGCCAAAAAGAAATGTTAGCCAACACACGGGAAACACGGTAGTAAAAAGCATAGATATTTTTATCATAGATCACCCCTTCTATGACCCAAATTAAAATCTGATCAATGTTTCTCTATTTTTTTCATGTGATAATTAAATAAAAAAGACATTCTAAATGACTCCTTTTAAGTGTATCAACTATTTTCTAGGAAAAACTCTAATTACTAAAGCTCCAGGCCATAAAAAATATCATTTCTCCTACAATGGCCATGTTTTACTCTTGACATCCCCCCATGATTTCGTTTGAAGGCCCCTCTTCTTACGTGTATGCTGTACGAAATATGAAAACTAGTTAAGACTACTGCATCTTTCAAAGATTTCTCTACAACTTAAGTCTTTGTTCTCTTTCAAGTATTCTTCTTTTATTATTATCGTTTTGCTACTTGTAATCTTGTACTGCATCCAAGAAAGTATTACAAGGCTTAAAGTATTTTCTAGTACTATTATTAGTACGTATTCCACCTTTGGATTTCAATTTAGAAAAAACCATACCTCGCATACTATCCATGCAACTAAAGCAATCACTGAAACAACCAGTGCATTTGAGAACTTCCTGTAAATATCCAACTTTACAGAACTTCGGTTCACCTAAAAATAATATTTTAATCTAATAAGAAACCATAACATCTCAGCAAGGCTTTTGCTGACTTCTCTAGAAAAAGTAAGGCAAACAACCACAATATTAATAATCCCTCCGCTCCAAATATTTCCCTGTTGTGACTCACAAACTTCAAAGGTAGGCAAAACATTTTGAGGCAGAGGAGAATGTAGGTGGACAGGAACGAGCAGGATATGTTTGAAAATTACTAAACTTTAAGGTTTGGAATTAAATTAGTGTGCAAGTACCTTGACTGGCTATTCGTATTAGTGCTTCCAGTAGCACCAGCAATGGACCCACGCTTCAAGTATGATGCCATCTCCTCTTTTGTAGCATTAGTCATCTATTCAAGAAAACCGAAAGGGAAAGGACATGGTTGCAGAATCAATAAGCAGGTAAAAGAACATACTATGTACCAAATTATAGTGACAGTGCTTGCTTCAGTTTCAGCTCCATAGATTCTGGCATTTCCAAAGTCTGAAATCTTAGGATTCAGGTCTGAAATTTGAATCCAACAGTTTTTGCTAGGCTTTAAGTATCGGTATCTGATTGTCAGTCGGGAATCCTTGTACAGATAAAGGACTCCATGAGCAATCCCATTGATGATGTCAAGTCGTTTTCTCCGGCTATGTCATCTGTGCACTGTTTAGTGGATCTGTAATCGCAACAGAAGAAGCAAATTAATCCCAAGCAACAATAATTAGATGGTTCATTCAAAAGACCATTCTCATTGTAGTACCATAAAGCCATGAATCTAAGCCGCCAGAAGACCTAAGTTCATAGATGATCAGCCTTTCAGCTCCCTCTACACAAAATCCCAATAGCCTGGCCAGATTCTTGTGTTAAAACCTCGTGATTAGAAGAATTTCATTTGTAAATTCATCCGTTCCTTGATTAGATGTATTAGAGAGCCGTTTGGAAGCAACTTTGGTTCCGTCTTGTAGGACACCCTATAAAGATTATACGGGTCAGTAATTCAGTTTCAAAGCTTTGGATTGTCAGATCATGAACATAAAGATTAACCTTAGATTTCTTTTAAATGCTTACCTTGAAGACAGGGTAAAAACCACCTTCTCCTAGCTTATGTTTCTCATAGAAGTTATAATTCTAGAAAAATCAAACAAGGGACTGTCCATTCCTCAAAAATCTGTAGTTTGCACATTATGAAGCTTCTATATAACCCGAATGAAGAAATATGTGGACAATAACCAAATCGATAATGTTACCTTGAAGGTTTCTTCTCAGTAAAAAGTAAAAAAACACATGATCCTACAAGAACTTCTAGGACACAGGCTAACCAAATTGCAACAAATCGAGATATCCACTGCTTCTTCCCTAGATCAGCAACAAAACAATCCCAGGAAAGAACAAATTATAGTTTCTTGATTATAGCCATGTAAAATTGTACTCAACTTTAAAAACACTTACCCTGACCTGCAGGATCTTCTGATGTTTCCTTCAAATGAAGCGTAGAACTTGACAACTCGTACTAGGAAGCCTTCCACCTCGAAAAGTTGCTCAATCAACTTCCCTTGCCCAGTCCCCTTCTTCAGCGCCACCCTGCTTCCCATCCTAAACCTAGGTGTTGCTACTAACACGATAGACTTAATGAATTTTCTAAAGACATAATACTAACAACAATATTTTCTCTTTCAATATATAAAACCCAAATCCAATTCAACCCCTAAATAGAAAATTGTAAAACAAACCCAACAAAATCACAGAAGAAAAAGGGGAGATACCTGATAAAATTTATTGGAATCCTAAACCCATTTGAGCAAATCTTTGGCATATTTCAAGACGATTAAGAGTGATTAAAAGTCTTTGACTTGGTAATTCAACCACACGCAGCCGGGAAATATGTTCGCCAGATAATACGTCGCCGCGCAGAAATGTTCGCCGGAGAAGAATTGAAAATACGAAAAAAAAACTCTAGATTTGGATTCAAGGGAACTCTGTCATTTTGGATTTGGGAAAATGAACTCTTCAATCCTTAACTGTGGAAGTCGTGGTGGGAGAAGGAGGAAGATGGAGAACATGGGAAAGAAATTTGGGCGGTGCTGAACTGTTGATGGTTTTGGTTCTTTAACTTGGTTTTGCCTTTTTTTTTTACTTTTTTTTGTAAGTTACTACAGCTACTATATTAGTCACAACGTTTAAAGAAAAGCGCCATATTATAATATGGTGTAAATTAATATTGCTTCTTTAACAGCAATAAAAAATAAAGTGTTGTTATTTGATATAATTAATAGCGTTTTTTGATAAGCGCTATTAATTAGGCGCTATTAATTGATGTTTTTGTTGTAGTGCTGATTCTCTATTTTGTTTTAAAGCAAACAAGACCTCGTGTGAAAAGATAAGGAGTACCATAGACTCTTTCTGTAGAATCTCGGGTGAAGCAATAAATTTTGATAAATCTAGTATCATTTTCAGCCCAAACACACCAGATTCCGTAATACA
The DNA here is from genome assembly GCF_020520425.1 of Spinacia oleracea. Lineage (NCBI taxonomy): Eukaryota > Viridiplantae > Streptophyta > Magnoliopsida > Caryophyllales > Amaranthaceae > Spinacia > Spinacia oleracea. Next base: position 10,189,954 of record NC_079492.1, on the reverse strand, counting down.
TGAGCTTAAACAAATCCTTGGTACTCCTTGTTCGTAAAAATTGGGAAAATACCTTGGGTGTGATGTGGAAATTGATGGAAGATCTTCGAAATCTTTTCAAACCCTAGTTGATAAAGTCCACAGGAAAACCCTATCGTGGAAGCATTTGAGTTTGTCTCAAGCAGGTATATTAATTCTTATCAATGGTATTCTGGCATCCCTTTCTTCAAATGTGTTAGCACTGTTTTATGTTCCATAAAAGATTACTGATCAAATTAATTCAGCCCTAATGAGATATTGGTGGAAAGGCTCTGCTCATAATAAGAGTATTTGTTGGACAAAGCGTACTATGTTGGAACTCCCTAAGGGCTTAGGAGGGGTTGGTCTGCGTAATGTTGATACTTATAATAAATCTTTCCTAGCTAAGCAAGCTTTTAGAATTCATAATACCCCCATCATTATTAATCGCAAGGGTCATGAAAGCTGCTTATAAGAAATCTCCTGTTGAAGTTGCATTAGATAAGGATATCCATTATAAAGCATCATGGGGTTTTAAAGGCTTATGAAAAAGTGTTCAAGAGATTAGTAAAGGTGTTGGAAGGGTAATACACAGGGGCAATGTAGATATTAGAAATGAGATGTGGCTCCCTTCAAGGAAAGTTTGCCTTAAGAATTAATGATGAAGTTGACAACAGATGTGGAATTGTCACAGTTAAAGATCTTTTTCATCCAAATGAAAGAAGGTGGAATTCTCATTTAATATGAACAACTTTTGCTCCTAATACAGCTAGAGAGATTCTGAGTATGCTGTTTCACAGGAGGATAAAGATGATCAATTTTGTTGGATGGCTAATAGAACGGGGCAACGTACTGTCAAATCCATGTATAACCAGCTGATCTTGGAGAAGAATTTAAATCAAAACATAGACAAAGACAAAGAGGATAAGTTCTAAAAAAGATTATGGAAATGTGAAATGATTCCAAAGTGGAAAATGTTTGTTTGGAAGATTATGAATAGAGCCATCGCAATCAAAAGTAATTTATGTAAAAGAGGAATGATGATGGAAGCAAATTGTGTTTTATGCAAGGAGTCACAAGAGAATGATAACCACTTGTTCAGAGACTGCCCCATTTCTAGCCATACATGGAAAGCTTCCTCTTTGGGGATTAATGTTTATGCTAATCAGCATGTTGGTGTAAGAGAGTGGATTAAGAACTTTCTGAATCTTTTTTGGAAAGAAGACGGGTATAATAGCCCGCGTGTTATAATCTTTAAGGTTGTTTTGTGGTCAATATGGTAACATAGAAATGAGATTGTCTTAAGAAATGTTGATCCTAATCCCAATGGTATTATGCATCTGATTTATAAGCATATAAAGCAAGCACGGGAGGTCGTTAAGATGAAACAATGGCCAAGAAGTAAATGGCATCGTCAAGAAGGAATGAATGTTATGTATGTAATCAAAGGCTCTCACAATCTGGGTTTTGCCAATCTTATTATTGCAGGATCATGGAAGAAAGTTAAGAAGAAGGATTATGGTGAAGCTGCTATTGGGTGGAGCATTATGGAAAATAATAGATTGATTGTTCAAGATGGTCAGAAGTTGAAAGCTCTGGATGCTTATCAAGCAGAAATGAAGGCTATTCTGATTGGAATTCAAAAGGCGATTCACCTACATATACAAAGTATAAATATTTACACAAGCTGCATAGATATCATCAACACGTTTAAGTGCTATCCTGCCTGCATAATGGATTTGGTCACAATATGTGGTGATATTATAAGAACATCAAATGAGCTTGATGGCTGTGTTATAGAAAAATGTAATAAGGATAAAATTATGACTGTTAAGAAAATAGCTTTAGAATATAGGAAGCTTAGGTAGATGTTTGTTCTAGGGTTTATTTTTCTTGGTTTGCTTGTTTTTTGTTTGTCTGTTTGCAGTTACTGCGAAAAAAAAAACATATATCAAAATGCTATGGGTGCGCAAGACCATGTTACTTGATTATCAATGTGAACACGCCATACCATCGAGTTAATGGTGTGGCTTGCCACATATGAGACTTAAAGCTACCTTATTTACATATGTTCATTGTAAAAATATTGCATTGGTATTAATAATATTCTAATGATGCATACCCTACGTGGCGCTTATATGTACCAATTAAATTCCGACACGTAAGATTGCGACAACTAAATATTGTCGCAACTTGCGTCCTTTATCATCACCCTATCAGAAATATAACCGTTACTTTGGCTCCCCAAATAACATTTCAATTATTTTTCCATTTTCATGTGGTAAATAATAAGTTTTTAATTTCTTTTAGGTGTTAAAATTCAAGTTTTAGTTTTTCAGGTGGTAAAACACAATTTTTTGATTTTTTTAGATGGTAAAAACAATTTGTCCAAATTATTACTCATTTCGTATTTTAAAAAGAGATACACTTTGACCGGCACGTTGTTTTAGGAGAGTGAATTGAATTTAATAAAGTAAGAAGAAAGTGGGGGTAGTGGGTTTTATTATAGTAAAAATATGATGTGAGTAAGTGTAGAGACCACAAGAAATAGAGAAATACTAGTATAGTACCCGTGCGATGCTCGATTTATGATATGAATATTAAATTTGCATATCTAAACTTTTACTAAACTATAGCTATAGACAATTATCATCAAAATAGAGCTTATAGATAATCTTATTATTGAAAGTAATGATGGATAGATTTGTTACTGTCTCATTCCTTGTCTTATTTATTTAACAAATTCAAAATAAAATAAAATAAGGGTATATAGCTAAATTTACGTTCTTCCCCTTTCATAACCCATGTCAAACATAAATTTATTCTCATCCGTTCTTTACTTCGTTATCATACTCACTTAATACCCCCTTACCATCTACATCATTACCCGATCATTTAACACTCACCCCACTATATACCTTATTCATCTAGAGATAACTTCGAAGCGGGGTGGGTTGGTCCCTGAACACCTATACCTGCCTAAAATTCTCATCCCCATGCTCGTCACCACGATAAGTATGATACTCATCTCCGTCCTAAGCCCTGCCTCGCGGAAGGAAAATAAAATTAACCCTGCTTCATCACCCGTATTTTTATCCAAGCCCGCCTCAAGCCAAGCCCTAGACAACTGAAATCAACATTATTTTTTGACAAGAGAGTTTTGACTTTTAAAACTTTAAGAGTATTTGACAATTTATTTGTCTGATTACATTATACTTTGGACACATATAAAGTATAAATATTTTTCTAATTAAAACTAATGATGGATAAATTTATTATTGCCTCATTCAGTGTCTTATTTATTAAAAACAGAAAACAAATAAAGTGACATAGACAAAGTTATTTTCATTCTCACTCATCATATGTGTTAAACCTATCCCTAGAAAGATGAACCCGTCATTATTTTCTGGTAAGAGATATTTTAATTTTAAAACTCTATTCTAGATTATTTGACAATTTGGTTGTCTGAATAGATTATGCTTTGGACACATATAGCTTAAAGATATTCTCCTAATTAAAACTAATGATGGATTAATTTGTTATTGCCCCATTTTGTGTCTTGTTTATTAAAAATAGAAAAAAAAATAAGGGTACATAGACAAAATTATTTTCATAACCATTCATCACATGTGTCAAACCTTTCCCTAGACGGCTGGACCTACGGCTGAGCAAAATTATCTAAAAATCCGAATATCCGAAAATTCGATTCGTATCTGATCCGATTTTTTGTATATCTGATCCGAAAATTGAATTCGGATCAGATATCCGATCCGAAAATTCAAATACCAAATACCTATTTGGATATTGATTTTCATTATTTTGGATATCCGATATCCGAAAAATATCCAAAATAAAAATAAAATCTAATGCAATTTATTTTTAATTTTTACAATGTGAACAATTTATGAAGTACTTCCTCCGTTCCGCAATAGATGCATCGTTTCTCTTTTGGACACTATTTATTAATTAATCTTGACAATTATTCTTTCACATTATGTAAAAACAAACATAGTTAAGTGAGATCTTGTAAAATTCGTATTAATGTGAGGATTCCAAATATCAATTTTTTATAATTTTTACTTACACGCAATTAAAGATATTAATGTTTAAATATACATGTTGGGATACTTGAAAAAAGAAATGATGCATCTATTGCGAAACTAAGGAACTATATGCTCCGTAACACGTTAAAAGTAAGCAACACTAGGAGCTTGTTTAACACTACGGCACAATTAGTTGTTTGTTTGATATCGTCGATTAATATAATTTTTTCGGAGATTTTAGCTCTTGTACTTGTCTTTCATACGAAGTAAGAATTCATGTATTCTTTAATTACATATCTCTATTTCATAATAAGGAACTTTATTTCTTTGTTTTGGATAGTGCACTGTGAGATTACAAGTAAAGTGAGAAATTGATGGAAAGCAAAGTAAAAAAATTTTAAAAAAACATTAAGAAATTGGATATCGGATATCCGGGATACCCGATCCGAAAATTTTCGGGTATCGAATATTGGATATCCTAAACTTTTCGGATCAGATACAAATATCAAATTTCCCAATTTTCGGATTCGGATATCCAATCCGAAATCAGATTTCGGATCGGAAATCCGATCCGTGCTCACCTAGACCCGACGTTATTTTTTGGTAAGTGAGTTTTTAATTTTAAAATTCTTTTCATAATTTGATAATCTCTGATTACACTATACTTTGGACACATGTACCTAATGAATATCTCCACAATTAAAATTAATGGTGGATAAATTTTTTTATTACCCCATACGATGTCATATTTTGTAAAAAAAGGAAAAACAAATAAATGTACATAAACAAAATTATTCTCATCCACCTTTCACTTTGATAGTCACACCTATTTAATCATTTTATATTTACACCATTATTCATCTAGTCATGACTTTGAGGTTGGTCGGTGCCTCCGCACTCGTACTCATCTAAAATTAGCATTCGTATCCCCCTGTCACTCGCAATGGGAAAGATACTCACCCTTACCAATCTCCTAATTAAAGGGTAAAAAATAAAACTCATCCTCGATCTATCACCGACCTGTTATCCACACTCGCCTCACACCCACCCCTGGACTAACATTTGTTTTCACTACTACAAAATAGGGAATAGAAAACGCTGAATAAAGAACGATTAAGTTTGTTAAGCGTTGTCTAGGAGTATAGAGAACGCATTTCTCTTATAACGGTTATATGAGAAAATGAATAGAGGACGGTTACCTTACCTAACCGTCTTATATTCTTTACCATAATAAAAAAAAAATATTAAATTTAAAATATGTAATAAAATATACAGCTGTATTCTAGATACCCGCTTTGTATTCTTTTACAAATTTATTTTACAATAAAAAAATAAACTTTAATTTAAAAATCGGCTGACGTTTATTTTTTTTCCAAAATCAATATCTCACTTAACAAAATCAAACAATCATTTTTAAGAGAAAAAAATTACCAAAACAAGATTTTATTAGGCGGCATATCCCAGAATCCCTCAAGATCGAAAACCCTGGTGAGTTTTTTTACTTCTTCTTCTCAAACTAAATCTGATTGTATTTTTATGTTTTGGGGGTTTCATGCTTTTGATTCTTGCGCCTGGGATTTCTTTGGTTTTTGTTTGAATTGAATTGGTGTGGATTGTCCTAGGGTATTCTTTCTTCAATTGGACTGTGGGAAAAATCCTATTTTTAGGTCTCAATAATGCCGAAAAACTCACCTTGCTTCATATGAGGTTCCAAATTCAACTTTTTGCTCTCAATTTTAATTCGTGATTTTGTAGTGAGATTTTGATTTACTTTGTTGGAGTAATTTTTAATTAGTGTTTCTGGCAAATTTTCGATATAATTCTGATTTATATTACTGTATTACATTGAGCATTTAACAAAGTTTTTATAATGCCTGAATTGCATCGGGTTTGTTGGGAGCTTGGCTTGCTTCTGCTAGGCTAAGTGTAGGTTGTAGCTTTGCATTTGTTTGCTGGTTTCAGGCTGAGTTCAATTCTGGTTGTATCTGGATAGGGTGCTATGTTCTGTTTTTGATGTTTGCAGGGGCTGTTTTCTTTTGTTCTTACAGTCTGGTTGAAGGTCTTATCTGTTGGGGTCTACTCCTTTCTGTATGTTGCAGCTTCTTTTCTTTGTTGGCTGGCAGTTCCAGTGTTTCTGCTGCTCTGTTATATCGTGCTGTGCTGTTGTTGCTGTGGAGAGTACTTGCTAGCTGCAGATCTTCTTTATGCAGGTGCTTGTTCGTGTTGAGCCACTTACTGCAGCTTGGGTGTTGTTGTGTTTGTTCGGGTGCGGGCTGTGCACCCTTTCCTGTTGTCTTGTTTCTTTGTTTGAATTTTGATTGTTTCTACCTTTTGGTAAATGTGTTAATGGATTGAAATGTTCGACCTTTTGTAAGTCTGTAAGTTCTGCTCAACCTGCTAAGAAAATGAGACAAGGAAAATGAATGGATGTTAAAGAAACTCGTATGTGACTGTCTTATAATAGGCTTAAATTTTGCAGAATGGTCACTGAATATGAACATAACCTGGTTCTTGTTTTTGTGGTCTCTAACTTTTGTTATATGCTTATTTCAGCATTATATGCTAGTTTTTTAGTGGGGAACTTTGTGGAACAACTATGGAATTTTGCTTGGCCAGCTGCTATTGCAATGATCCATCCAAGCCTTCTTCCTGTTGCAGTCATGAGCTTTTTTTACTAAGGTGGCTTTGTCCTCTAAAACTAGTTGAGCATGCAACGTTGTGATAAAATGTAGTTCTAACCCCTAATTTATTTAAATTGTGGACAGCTTGCAGTTATTCTTGGAGGGCCATTAGTTCGAAAACTTATGGATCATTACCCCAGAGTACATGCATTTAATTTTCTAAGCTTTATCCAGGTAATCCTCTTATAATCTTATTTCATTCAATAATCAATATGCTATTTTGTATCACTTTCTCATCTTTCTAAGATTCACTTCATATGGTAGGCAATTTCCCAGCTGATGTCTGTGGCAATGATTATTCATGCTCATCAAGTTCGGTCTGCTGCTGTGTCATCTGTTCTACTTCGCCCGTGGTTTATTATTCTTGTTTTTGCGAGTGCAATTGAGCGAATGTGGGTTAGCTTTGGGCGTAGCCATGGAGCGTGACTGGCTTGTACTGGTAATGTTGTTTTATGTTCCATCCTGGATTCTCTTGCTTTCATTTTCCCCCTAGGAATTTAGTGTCTAATGTAGGCATCATGTCATGCGCAGCTAGCTGGGACCAATCGACCTATTGCACTTGCTTATGCTAATGCTGGTATCAATCGAATTGATCTTCTGTGTGAGGTAATAAATTGTGCTTCTTGTGTACTTAGCTTTGCTTTTTTGTGGTGTTCACCCAACCATGTTGTTTAAGCAGCTGATTTTCCAGCCTGAATTTGTATTTGGGTGTGTACCTATCTACATTTTGCTATTAGCTTCTGCTACAATTCACCCACATGTAAATATCACAAACATAAAACATCTTTCCGGATTTTACAGCCTTATTTATATATTTGCAAATTGCAGGAGCATCACTATTCGGTATTCTTTTGTCTAAATATGACCCTGTGACCTGTTTGAAATACGCGGCTGGTTTATGGGGTTTACCGCTTGCAGTAAGTTATCCATTCCTCTGCAATCTGTGTATTTTTTAGTTGTTTAACGACATGCGTTGACCGCTGCTCTCTCTGTATGTGCGCTTATTTTTGTTTAGGTTGCTCTCACTTGGTTAACCAACAGGGTTTCCACTGGTGTTCTTGACCGTGCTAAGTGTCAACAGACCTGTTCTGAAAGTCCTGCTCGATTAACCCAGGAAGATAATAAGAATATAGCTTGTCTGTCATTTCTTACAGGTTTGTCACCGTCTCTTACATGCCCAATAACCAAAACATTTAGTTACACTATACTTATAAAAAAAACCCTTCTAGTAAGTGACATTATATCTACATTAAGCACCCAGGGGAAAGCAGAGTGCTAGTATTTCCTCAGATCTCAAGCTAAAGACCAAGGCTAGGAAACTGCTTCCACTCTTCCCCTAAGGAAAGTGTGCAGAAACTGCTAGTAAATCTACAAATCAATGAATGTGGAAACTAAATAGTCAGCTAGATTACTTAAGGTTCCCCATACAAAGGTCTTCTAGACTCGTGAGAATCCAACTACGGAGTACTGCACCACCTTCGTTTTCAGTTATTGCCTTATTGCCTTATTGGTACTTACCAGAATTCCAAACGCCTAGCCTGTCTGTCTGCACGCACCTCCCTGCAAGTCTGTTGCTGTTGTTGTTTGTCTGGACTTGTGCCTTCTCCTGTAAACCATTTGGACAGGTGGACCATAAGTACGATCCATTACAATCCCACTGCACACTTATGACATTAGGATCTATGTTATTCTTCCTCTAATTTTTATTTTGGTATATATACCCATTATTTAGTGTTAAACTTATTACTCTTAATTACATTTTAACTTGTCTTGTAGTATTTTAACAAAGCTCTTAAGCTAGCTCAAGGGGATGGTCGGTTACCTCAGTTCACTCCTGCAGACGAACTGCCCTGTTACCTCAGTTTACTCCTGCAGACGAACTGCCTTGTTGCGGCAGAAGCTCCAGTTGTTGTTGCTGCAGAAGCTCCGGTTGCTGCCGCTGCAGAGTCACCTGTTGCTGCCGCTACAGAAGATCTTTGATTTTTTTTTATTTTTTTTATTATTGACATCGGAATGGTATTTTTTTTTGCTGTACCTTGTATAGGATTTTGTTATTGTATGAACAATAGTATTTTGTTATTGAAGGAAATTATTTTTGGAAAGATTGTGTGGATATCATTTTTATTTTATCCATTTAGATTTGGTTTACGGAGCTAGGATCGTAATATCCTATTTTAGGGATGTGTGAACTGCTATTTTTGAATAATATATTTTTTAAAAAAGGGGTAGAATATTGTGTAAGGAAATTGCTTTCTATTTTAATATTAAACAGGAAGTATATAGTACGCCTACGTACGAAAGGTGTTCTGTATCTCAATATTTAGCAGGAAGAATAGAGGACGGTTATGTACGGAAGACGCGCTTTATTATAGAGTATAAGAGACGGTTATGTACGTTAACCGTTTTATATTCCTTCTTCATTTTCTGATTTTAGGAAGGGAATAGAGGACGCTTATCTCTTATCACTGTACTTTATGACTAGGTATATAAAACGCTTCTTTTACCCGTTTTATAAGCTTTATAGTGCGCTGAGTTGGAGAACGCCTCTAAGGCGTCCTATAAAGTATATTTCAACAGTACTCTATGCCCTTTTTTGTAGTAGTGTTTTGGTAAGAGAGTTTTGAATTTTAAAATTCTACTATAGAGTATTCTACAATGCAAATGTCTTATTATAATAATTGAATAAATAAATAAAACATTATATTACGTACTCTCTCCGTCTAAATTTAATCGTTGCGCGCATAGTCTTTTCTCGGAGTTTTATGCGATAAGTTATTGTAATCTTATATGTTATTAGTATATCTGAACTCAAAACATAAAGATTAAGGTTGGCGAATCATTAGCGTTGTTGAAGATCATAATTTTGAATAAATCATAATATATAATAAGAGTTTAGGGCAGATGTCCAATATCTACGGCTAGTAATACTTTAACAAATTATTCTCTCTTATTTGGATAATGAATTATACTGGTATGTTATTGTTTTTATTATTAAATTTTTGAATAAGAATTTTGAGTAATACTACGTATAAGATCGCTCTATACTTAGGTGTAAAAAAATAAAAATAAAATATTAGCAATCTTCGCATATGAAATTTATTGGGATGAGATTAAATACTTAGGCAATAGGGATACATATCATTTTTTAGTTAGTGTTCTAACAAAAAGTATGTACTTCAAATAATTTAATATATAAGTTAAAAAATTCTTTATGGATCATATTTTTGCGATGAGATTATATTATTTTCTGTTTAAAATATACTAACTTAGTATATACTAACTTACTAAATTATATAACTTGTAAAACATCACTTTTTCGATGAGAATATTTTTTGCAATGAGATTCTTTTTTTCTTAGTATGTACTAATTAACTTACTAAATTATATAACTTAGTTTAATTTTCTAACTTACGTAGTACATACTAAATTGTATATAGATATACTAATTTCCTAAATTATATAATTCTTTATGTAAAATTTTCTATACAAGATAGTACAAATATTGATGCATGAATCTTTAATTCTTTATGGATTTTTCCATATTAGTAATTGCTACCATAAAATTCATTAAGCTAAATATGACAAAATATTATCTACTCAATTAATTTTATATTAAAAGAGAGGCGAATCAATGAGTGACATTTGCCATCACCACAATGATTTTGATAGTTCAGTAGGAACACTTGACAAGAGGGGGGGGTGAATTGTTTCTTGGGAACTTGGGTAAGTTTCTTGCGGAATTTAAACAATAAAGAGACTGAGAACAATGAGCGAAGAAAGATATGAAACTGAGGAACCTTCTTGATCCTAATCAAGAAGATCCTTACAACTCTTTTGTATTAATGCAATAACTCTATTACAAATACACTATTTAACTCGAGTTCCTCTCGAACACGAGTTCCCCACAGCAATCCCCTTCGATTACTGTGCTCCTCTTTCTCACTCAGACTTAACTCTAAGTCGCTATTTTTCTCTTTGACTTAACTCTAAGTCACTCAAGGATCACACAACCCTTAAACCCAAAATACAATATGATAGATAACTCTAGTATGTAATAAAGCTTATAGCAATAAGGAACTCAAGGGACACTCTATTTTGTAAATTGATTCTTTTAAAACGTTTAAGCTCATTAAGATATATTTTGCAGAGATCAGTTGTGTTTTGAAAAGCAAAAACTCTTTTCCTTTTATAGAGGAGTTATACCTAAGGTTGGATACCCATGTTCCCCTCAACTACCCACTAATTGTTACTGCTAAGTAACATGGGCATAGTTGGAGAGACCTAGGGGAGACCAAATCAAAACACTACTTGCACGTTTAAACAGAAATACGTGGGAGAGTTTTAAGGATCATGGAAAATCTTTTTCTTGAGAAACAAGGAGAATGAAAACAGAATCCTATGTTTATGTTTATTAATTAAATTCATTTTATTTATTAAACAAAGATTTTCTAATTGAAAACTCTTTTATAATTACAGTTAATATATTTCAATTAAAACGTACCAAAATACTTATGTCCCTTTCGTTCCAAATTACGTATAAACATTATTAAATACTTACATAAATCCTAAACAAATCTCATATGTTGTAGTCTTCATGTTGCACCTTTAGAAGCTTCACTCGAAGTCTTCATAGTTTGTTCCTTCTCTGGAACATCGAGGATCCACATAATATATGAGGATCTCGCCTTAGGAACTCGCCTAAGGATCTCGCATTTGTAAACTTGCTTAATGATTATTTCTTCAATGTAGTGTCTGACGTGGATCAAATATTTTCTTATATTCCACGTTGCTTAGTTTATCCAACTCAGGATCTCCTTAACTTAGCATTATCCCTCTAAGGATCTCGGAACCTAATATGCAACATAACTTAACCAATAGTCAGGAGTTTGCTTTGTCATCATCAAAACTTTAGGGTCAACAATATTCTCCCTTTTTGGTGATGACAACAAAAGAAAACTTTCACTAAATGTAACTATAATCAATTAGCATAAATATAAAGCAATAAAATAAATAAAGTAGTTTTATAAAAATTAATCTAAACTTCCGAAATGAATTTAAGGAAAATTAAAATTAATTTTAATAAACAAAATTAAGTTAAAAACGAGAATTTTTTTTTAAAAAAACTTACATCGAGAAGAGAGTAGTGAGACGGACTCAAGTGATCAATTTAAGTTATGTTTGCATTAATTTTCCCCTGTTGGCATTAACAAAAAGTAGATAAACACAATACTAATATATACCGATTAGAGCGCCGTCCGATCAACGGTTGGCAAACTAAATTAGCCTCAAAGTTAAGTTCCAACGTACTAAATTTGAATAGAAAACATAATAAGTAACTAGCCATGATTTTAGAGATACAATTATGTAGGAGTTCCACTAAAAATAAAGAAAAGAAAATTCATAATGTAGCCCAAAGAGGAATATAAACCAAAAAAAATAAAGAAAAAGTTCCAAAATAAATAAAAAGCGTAATGTAGCACACACACACAAAAAAAAAAACTTGGATCTGGGAAGATGGTATGGGATGGAACAGGTTTAGAATTCGGCAATGAGATCCTCAAACATGTGAAGGACCTTAATCCATAGGCTGAAGCCCAGAAAATAATGCTTTCACTTGATCCTGCAGTTTTAGTATCTGAGCATTTGTGGATTCTTGAAGAAGTATCATTTTGTCCATATCCTTTCTCAATTGTAGAACTTGTTCCTTGAGTTCCTCCTTGGGGGGATCATGAGATCCTAAGGAACTCGAAGAACCAAAAGCGGCAAACCCACCAAAGCCAGTAAAGGAGGAAGGAACAGTGGGAGTGGGAGGAACAGGGATGTACCTTGGTTGAGGAACAGGGTTATCCACCTTTGGTGTAGGAACAGGGGTGGATATTTTTTCAAGTATAGCAGGTTCCTTCTCCTCCTTCTCAATTTCAAAAGTTTCCTCCAACTCTTCCACTTTCTTATCATCATCCTCATTGTCACATGATATATCAAAAAATACCAGAGGATCATGGACCTTAGGAACTCTAGTAGCGACCCTTATGCTCCTACGTTTACCACGAGGAACACCCTTAGACACCTTAAGAACCACCTTTGTAGCCTTTTCTACCTTCTTATCCTTAAAAACTTCTTTTTCCCCCTTACTTTAATTCTCCTTCACATTAGCCGTGGACCAACACAATCTCCCATTTACTACTGCTAGGTTCATGCTTCTCAATAGATCACTTTGAACAATTTTTTGACTAGTGACAGGCAACTCTCCATAGTCACGTAAATCCACAGAAAAACTTTGAAATACCAAAGTCAACAACGAAGCATAACCAACTTTATAATCAGATGGAACACAGTGGGACAAGTGTTTAATCATTACAGGTGGAAAGTTGATTGGAATTTTGTGTTCTAGGCAGTACATTAAGGAAGCATCATAAAGATTGGCCAAGGTCCTCTTTTAAGTACGAGGAACAATCCCTCTACGAACAAGGTTGAAAAGTAGTTTTTGAAGAGGGGTGGGGAACAATCTTTGGTTAGTTAAAGAGCATTTGGAAAGATCACCACCTATTGCTTCCACAAGTTGTTCATTAGTAAACACACCAATTTTAATTTGAGCAGTTGCCCTTTTAACATACAAATCAAATCCCTCATTAGGAACACCTAACAACTTTGCAATATAATTAGCATTAAACTCAAACGAAGTTCCATTCACACAACTAAAGCATACACCATCCACACACCTAAAATTTTCATGAAATTCATTCATGGCATCCGAAAATATTGAGGTTTTTGAATGGTCACAAAAAAGGCTTTACCCATTCTTGATGTTTAAGAATCTCCATAAATTCCTCTATATTAGTCTCACACCAAGTCTGATATATCGCGAACCCTTTAACCAAATTTGCCTCATCCGCCGAAAGAACCCGGGTTGGAGTAATTTCCCCCTTAGAACAATCCGCCTTTTTTCGGGTTTTATCAAGAGCCCCACCACCCGACCGCCGCTGCCTCTTAGCGGGTCGGTGGTCGGCTGCCTCATCTTTTTCGGCCAACTGAACAGAAGGAGAGGGGGAGGGGGAATGGGGTGGCGAGTTTGGGATGGGTGGGCGAGGGGCTGACGGGTCGGGTCGTTGATGTGGTGGTGCGAAGGTGGGTGGGGGATTTTCGGAGGGGGTTAGGATTTTTGGGATGTTCGCGGTCACCGGTGGGATGGGAACAAGGGTTGACGGTGACGGATGGTCGGTCACCGATGGGTGTGGGTGGACGGTGTCGAGAACGGAGTTGGACGGCACAAGAGGGACAAGGGCGGAAAGGGGTTTTGGGTTTTGCAAATTTGGTGGTTCGTGGCTGATGTTGGGTGCGGGCTCCGACACGGTGGTGCTCGGTCAGTTGGTCGGGTTGTCGCCGGGCACCGAGCCGAGTCCACCTGTGGTTGTGGCTCGTTGAGTCCGGCTGCCGGTGGTGGTGGTTAGGGTTTCAGATTGGGGGTTTTTAATTTCTAGGGTTCTTGGTGTTGGATTTTGGGGATTTTTGAGTTGTAGAGTTTGTTGTGGAATTGGTGAGATATCCATGGGAGTAGGTGATGGAGATTTTCTTTCCTTTTCAGATTTGTATTCATGCTTGTTCTCACCATTGTTGGAGATGTTGGAGAAGATGAAGGAAGGTGGAGAGGAGGTGTATAGATTATTAGGGCTTGTTCCTTTGGTGTATGACGTATTTGAGGTGGACTTGGGTATGATAGATCCATAGGTATAGGTGTGTGATCCATTAGCTTTAGAATTTGGAAAAGATAAAATTTGATGGAATAAAAAAATTATGGATATATTTATAAAGGGAAAAAAATAAAAAAATTTGTGGAAAAATAAAATAAATAGAAGAAAAAAAATTGTAACATAAAATATATCCATGATCCTCCTATTTTAGTGGAACTTTTGAATCACATATCTCATATTACTGACTAATTAAGTACATATTTTAATTCTAAATTTTTGGTTGTTCCTTAGAAATGGTAAACTTCAGTTATGATTTACGCACTGTCCTTGTGAGGAACTAATAGTAGTTATGCGTAAATCTATTAAAGTAATACCTCGTGAGGAACTGTCCTGCTTACTATCTTATCTTGATCATCCCGAGTTCCAATCTCATTTTCTCGTGCTTCTCTCTGCTTAAAGGTTTAGTCATAATATCTGCAATTTGATTCTCAGTTTGACAAAAGTCCAAATTGATTAAACCTTTTTCAACAATATCCTTAAGAAAGTGATGCCTAATATGGATATGCTTAACCCGGGAATGATGTACCGGATCCTTAGAAATGCAGATTGCACTAGTGTTATCACAATAAATCGGAACACAATCATATATGATGCCAAAATCCCGTAACTGATGCTTTATCCACAGTATTTGAGAGCAACATGCAGCAGCTGCGACATATTCAGCTTCCGTTGTGGATAAGGCAACGGTATTCTGTTTCTTGGAACCCCAGGAAACCATGCAAGATCCTAGGAATTGAACCATACCTGATGTGCTCTTGCAGTTTACTAAATCACCTGCATAATCTGCATCCGCATACCCTTTTAAATCGAAAGTTCCACTTCTTGGATAAAATAGACATAGATCGTTTGTTCCTTTGAGGTATCTGAATATCCTCTTTACAGCAGTCATGTGGGGCTCCTTTGGGTTTGATTGAAATCTTGTACACAACCCTACATTGAATGATATGTCTGGTCTTCTTGTAGTTAGGTATAGCAATGATCCAATCATTCCTCTGTACGTCGTTTGATTCACACTTATTCCCTTGGGATCCTCGTCTAGTCTCGTTGTTGTTCCCATGGGAGTGTGATTTGTCTTTGCTGAATCTAGCTCGTACTTTTTAAGGAGTTCCTTCACATACTTTTGTTGATGGATCATAATTCCTTCCTTAGTTTGTTTGATTTGCAAACCAAGAAAGAAATTGAGTTCCCCCATCATGCTCATTTCAAACTCACTACACATTAGATTAGCAAAATCCTTTTCGTTAGTAGCACCAAATTATATATCATCAACATAAATTTGTACAACTAATAAGTCGGATCCTTTTGATTTTAAAAATTGAGTTTTATTAATTCTTCCTCGTTTAAAATAATTTTGTAAAAGAAACATTGATAATCTCTCGTACCACGATCTAGGAGCCTGCTTTAACCCATAAAGAGCTTTGTCAAGCTTATAGATGTGGTTCGGAAATTTGGGATTCTCAAAACCAGGGGGTTGTTCCACATAGACGTCTTCTTCAAGAAAACCATTTAAGAAATCACATTTGACGTCCATGTGATACAACTTAAATCCCATAAAGGCTGCAAAAGCAATTAGAATACGAATAGCTTCTAATCTAGCAACAGGAGCAAAAGTTTCTTCGAAATCAATACCTTCCTGTTGATTGTAGCCTTTGATTACTAACCTTGCCTTGTTCCTGATGATCGTTGTATGTTCGCCGAGCTTGTTCCTGAACACCCACTTCAATCCTATGACCTTCTGATTCTTTGGTTTGGGTTCCAGATGCCATACCTTGTTCCTTTGGAACTCATTTAACTCATCTTGCATGGCAGTGATCCAATCAACATCTTCCAATGCTTCAGTGTGGTTCCTTGGCTCGATTGTGGAGAGGAACGCATGAAAAGCACAGAAGTTCCTCAGTTGAGACCTTGTTTGAGTTCCTTTCCCAATGATACTGATGATTAGATCCATTGGGTGAGAACTTTGATGTTTCCAGGGCTTAGGTTGAAATTGTGCCACTAGAACATCTAAGGTCTCCTCAGTTCCTTCTGTTTCCTGAGATCCTTGTTCCTGTTGGACTGGAACTTCTAATAGGTCCTCTGCATCAGAAGTTTCTTGATCTTCTTCTGGTTCCTAAGGATCAGCAGTTTCTGGTTCCTCAGGAACTCTTGGATTTCTTGTTACAGGAATTTCTTGGTTAGTAGCAGCTTCTTGTGTTTGTGGATCTGCTATTCCATTTTGCTGTCTTCCATGAGAGATTTCCTCATCATTATCTGTAAAACGAATTAAGCCAATTTCGAAATCTTTGTGTTCCTGAATTTCATCAACATTGTTAGCTTCATCAAAAATTATATGTAAACTTTCTTCAATACACATCGAATTCTTATTGTAAACTCTGTATGCTTTACTGTTTAAGGCGTATCCTAGGAACACAGCCTCATCACTTCTTTCATCGAATTTCCCTAAGTTCTTTTTGCCATTGTTGTGAACAAAACACTTACAACCAAAGGCTCTAAAATAAGAGATATTAGGTTTGATTCCTTTTAATAGCTCATAGGGAGTCTTGTTTAAAATGGCCCTGATCATTACTCTATTAATAATATAACAAGCTGTGTTTACTGCTTTAGCCCAGAAGTTCCTTGGTAAGGAACTGGCAATTAACATGGTTCTAGCCATGTTTTCCAAGGTTCTATTTTTTCTTTCAACGACTCCATTTTGTTGTGGAGTCCTAGGTGCAGAAAAGTTGTGATCCATACCTTGTTCCTTGCAGTATTCATCAAACTTGTGATTCTCAACTTCAGTTCCACTTCTACTTAAAATTCTCATAGGTCCACACAAATCCATATGGATGAGTTCTAATGGTTTGGTTGTTGTAGACACCTAATTTGTGTCTCCCCTTTGGGATGATTACGATACCATTATCCTTATTAGGTGATTGTAATAACTCCATGCGGAAATCCCAATTGCAAAGAATACTTCCAAAATTCAAGATCCAAAATCCAACCCCCGAGACCGTTCCCCTTTCGGATTCTCGGTACAAAATACAACTTTCCAAATCAAATTTCAAAATCCAAGTACAATCTCATCTAGTAGACCATCCCATTGGTTTTACTAGGCCTTTTCCACTCAAAATCATATAAGGCAAGTCAAATTCGGGCGCCGACCCACAAAACCGAGCGTGCCGGGCCCCGTCCCGTAAAACCGAAATTCAAAACCCGAGAAAGGCTTGTTTTTAGACGCTAAATGATGCCTTAACCTCCAAGCAAATACAAAACGCCAAACCTAATACTATTCGTACAACAGGTACAACACTACAAGACGAAACAAGGACGGAGCCCGCGTCCTTGCTTTGGCAGCATTCAAGCCACGTCAGCAGCGCACTGCGCTGGTCCAGCACCCTGCGCTGGCGTGTGCTGCCTCCTTGCAGCCATTCCCCCTATAAATACCCCTCATTTTCAGCATAATGGGGAGGAGAACAACAATACAACGTCGTAATTTTGACATTACGCCTCAAAATACAACTCAAAATCTCCTCAAAAACACATACAAAATTCCTAAATTCAAAAGCAATTGGGAGCTTTTGCCTAAACCTAACTAGGTAAATCCGACTCCCATTCTAATCAACCATGTTGCTTTGATGTCTAAATGATTAGCAAGTTGGTGTTTTTTTTAATCATTAAAAACACCACTTGCAACAATCTTACATGTTTTCCGAAAATACAAACGTTTTCAAAATACAAAATGCAAACTTTCAAGATTCAAGGATGTCCAAGTTGTTTACAATCACCTCTTGGACTAGAATCACCTTCAAACATGGAGCAATCAAAGATGACACCTTTTAACACTTAAAGGTTTAGTCTTTTGAGATTCAAATCTCCATTTTTTCAATATACAAGTTCAATTAAGTTTTTAATTTTCAAGATCCCACCATGTTTAAGGTTGTTCAGGTTACTTCCCTAAACTAGGATCCTTTCAAGTTCAAATTTCAAATTATTTCAAGTTCAAAACTTAAATATTCAAGCTTTCAAGTTCAAGTTTAACATGCAAAATCTAGGATATTTGGGTTGAGCAACCTCTCCCAAGTTGAGATTTTTGGCTTTGAATTCGTGTCGGGCACACTTATTTTTAAGGAGCCGCTTGGCGTTCGAATCTCATGTGCCCAAGTACAAATTTCAATTATGCACCTTTCAATATTGCAATTTCAATATCGCACCTTTCAATCCCGCAATTTCAATATCGCACTTTCAATACCGCAATTTCAATACCGCAATTGCAATACCGCAATTTCAATTCCGCACTTTCAATTTTGCATCTTTACTTGCCTAGTCCATTTCTAGGCAATGTGGACCTACTCCCTAGTCCTTTTCTAGGGGGTCTTGTATTTACTAATTCCGCACTTTATTTAGTATTGTATGTTGCTTTATTTTCTTTATTGCTTTCATCACCGCACATGCTAAATACAACAAAGTACAAAGGTTACATCACGCTTAACAAAGATAACTTTTTGGACAAACCGGCCTTAGGTTCCTTAAATCAATATTTAAAGCAAAGTGACCACCATACAATTAGAGATTCTATTTGCTCTAAATTCAAACCCACATAATCTAATCTAGGGTATATTTCTAAAGCTCGCGGAATAAGCATTTTTGTTCCCGTGCCCGGATCTCACCCATCCGTTTCGAGGATTCAAAGCCTTATCCAAAATAGAGTCACTTGCGGTCTTTCCAAACAAGACTTTAAATAATGTTTGGTGGCGACTCCTTCGAGGTACAAAAATTCTATGGTTTTCTAAAGAACCGCCATTCTTGTAGAACGGGAAACAAGTTTTGCACAAAAAAACCCCCTACAATTCTGGCGACTCCACTAGGGACTTGTCTAATATCAATTCGAAAATGCGGGCAGATTTCGAGCAACAAGCCACTGATCTGCTTAAGTACTGGATGCCAGCACTGGCGCCAGGCGCAACCCCTGCGCCCAACGCCACTGCCTGCATCCAAGACAGTGGCTCACAGTGGCTCGTCGCCCACATTTGCTCAACTTTTCGTGTTGGGAGTTAGTCTATTTTTGAATCTGGAAGGACGCTCCCAAACCTCGTGAACAAGTGCCGAAAAACGAGCTTTACAAATACAAATTCAAGTACGATTTCAATTTCAATTTCTAGGCATTTCATGCATTTTTCGAAAACCATATTGTGCAAAATGAATTTCTACCTTTGCCTAAACGGATGTGTTCTACATTCGGGCTAGCCCGGGGGCAACGAAATGGTGACTCTCCATACGGTTCCGGACCAAAGTGTGTGACCATTTCCACGCCTACCAAAACTTGGCATTTACTTGACATTCCCGATGTTAAGTATGGAGGCCGTCTGCCGACACACACTTCCCTTAGGCGGATGTGAAAGCTTGTCGCCGGATCCGTCTCTTAGCCGAGTACCTTTTGACACCCAAAGCCGACCACTTGCATCATACAAAACTTAGACCGACCTTAGGTTGAGAACTTTGCATGTCGCATTCATATTCATGACTAGTGTGACAACGTGCTACTTGTGCATTGTGTGGGCGTCTTTGCACGCGTGAATGGCTAACCTCGAGTTCTAGCTTGCCGAAACTGAAGGAAATAATGCCCTTGGTCCAAGTATGCATTCTATGTTAAGTCTAATAAGTGCGGTTCAGTATTAATTAACAAGTTAATAATTCAGTGAGATCAAGTGAGCTGAATGCCTAGCTAGAGGCCGCTTCAGTTCAAGTGGAATTAATAATATTAATCCACAGCTTACTCTTGACTGAACCCGTAGGGTCACACAAATAGTACGTAAACGGATCAAGTATTTAATGGCATTAAATACTCAATCTATGGATATTCGGAATCGACGGATCTTGGTTTCAGTGGGAGCTGAGATCGTCACAGGCAAGAAATGAATGCTCCGGAAACGATGATATTGCCGGAAACGGAAATATGGATCGTATCGGAAATATAAATATTATCCAAGTCGTAGATGTTGCCGGAAACGGAAACATGGTACGTATCGGAAAATATTATCGGAAATGGAAATATTGCCGGAATCGGAAATATTGCCGGAAACGGAAATATTGTCAGAATCGGAAATATTATCGGAATCGGAAAATAATTCCGGAAACGAAAATATTAAATATTTGTTCGAAACGGAAATTAATTCCAGAATCGGAAATATTAAATATTGTTCGTATCGGAAATGAATTCTGGAATCGGGAAATTAATCGGAAGTGTATCGTACGAATTAGCATCGGACGAGGCCTGCCAGACGAAGGCCCAGCACGAAGCCGGGCCATCGCCAGCAAGCCAGCGCGCCACAAACGCACCAGCCAAGGCTGCGCCAGGCCCACCGCAAGGCAGGCCCAGCGCGCGCCAAGGCTGCGGCAGCGTGTGGGCTCGTGGCAATGGGCTGCGAGCTCGCGGGCTGCGCGCGCGCGCATGGCGCCCCTCGTGGGCTGCTGTGCGTACGTGTGTGTTTGTGTGCTATACGAATCCTAAAGCAATCAGGTTTCGACATATGATTAAATTCCTAAACCTAAAAGGATGAATTAATTAAATAAGAATTCTATTAGGATTCTAGTTTAATTAATTCGTATCCTAATAGGATTACAATTCCCTTTCCATACCTCTATAAATAAAGGCCTAGGGTCATTATTTTACATAGAGAATTCAAGTATTCAAAGTGATTTTTGAGAGCAAAAATTCAGTCATACAATTGCCTATACTAGCCGAAAATTCTAAGTACCTTAAGGGCGATCCTAGTTGGTCAAGCTTAAGGCGGATCCGGACGTGCTGTGGACTATCTACGGAGGGACGACACTTGGAGTCCTAAAGACTTGTTCTTGTTCGGTTCGGGCGCAGCTAGGGAAGGCACGCAGCAAAGTGTATGCATCTAAACTATGCTAAATGATTATGTGTAAATAATATGTTTTCCTGGCTTTATGGTTTTTCCGCATGATTTATGTATTGTCATATGTATCATAACCTAACAGTGGTATCACGAGCCTCTTATTATTTTCATAATCTAAATTGCATGAACATGGTTAAATATTACAAATTTGCAAGAATTAAAAGGGGTGATTAATTTTTGTAATTGTTAATTAATTGCAAATTGCGTTTATTTAATTATACGTACGCAGTTTTTCGGCAGTTTCTTCGTTACTCATCCAAATCGAGTGATTTTTGTGTCAATTCCGCATGTAAAAGGCATTCTAAAATTTTGACAAAAAAAAATTTTTTTTGGCCGAACCCAGAATTCTCAAATTCGAAGCCTAACTATGACTTTTCGGAGGTTTTAGTTTTTCGAATGCAAAATTTTGTAAATTTAAGATGTTAAATTAAATATTTGCAATTCTTGTTGATAAATCTTGAATTTTTGATTGACCTACTGTATATGTTTAACAAGTTTGAATGCTTAGCCTTGTTAATTATGCAATCTAATTTGTAATTATGATTAATTTGTTGAAAATTGGAATAATTTAGAATTAATTTGATTTTCATAATTAGTTATAATTTAATTAGAAACCTATGATTAAAAACCACCATAAAAATTGTAAATTTATGTTAAATTTTAAATTTTTATGACCTAGACTTGAATCCATGTTAATCGGAAATCAATTAAATAATAAATTTTCGATTTTTCGCCCTAAAATTATGAAATTAATATTATTTATTAATTTGTCATTAATTTTGAATATAAATTTTAAATTTTTTATGCGATTCGCTCATATAACTTGCACGCACAAAGCAATGGACGCTACGTGTTACCCTTTAGGGGTGTTGTATAGTGCGGGCATGTGACGACGAGCAAGGGAGCTCGTCGCCCATGCGGTACGAATGCAAAGAGCAAGGCCATGGTGCACGAGCACAAGGCAGCAGCCCTGCCTTGTGTCGTGGGCTGTGTGCGATGGGCGAATGGGCGAGGGCGAGAGCAAGGCACGAGTAGTCGCGTGTGGGCAGCAAGCGAGCTGCGCCACAGCGCGCACTGCCTCGCGCGCAGCGAGCCCAAGCTCGCGTGCCACGAGTGCTACGCCCAGCATCGATCGCTCGCGCGCAGCGAGCGCTATTGTGCGTGCGACGAGCGCTGCGCCCAGCGATGGCGTGCAGCGTGCTTGTTGCGACGTGCGACGAGCGCTGCGCCCAGCGATGGCAAGCAGCTTGCTTGTTGCGACGTGCGACGAGCGCTGCGCCCAGCGATGGGCTGCGGCAGCATGCTTGTTGCGTCGAGCGCTGGCGCGCGCAGCGAGCACCAGCTCGCGTGATGCCTTGCGATGGTGAGCAGCAGCGATGCGACGCAGCGCATGGGCTGCGCGCACATGGCCAGCGATGGCTGTGTGTGTGTGGCCCATGGGCGTGCGTTGCGTGGGATTGTTGCGTTGCGATTAGATCGTTTTGAAATTTTAATTTGAAATTTTCAGTTTACGTAATTTTAATTAATTTTAAAAATTGAAAATTTAAATTATTTTCTTGGATTTTAATTTTGAATATTGTAATTATAATAAATTTTATTTATTCTAATTATTTTACTAAAATTAAAATCATGAATTAATTTAAATACGATTGAAATTAAATTAAACTTTTTGGATTCAATTATAAATTTATATGAGCTTTAAATTTTAATTAAATTTGTATGTTTCCGGTTAGACTAGAAATACATTTTTATGTTTAAAATTAGTAAAGCATATGAATTTATTGGTTTAAGTGGGAGCCCTTTTTAGTCATATACTCTTGATTAGGTCTACAAATCCTTAAGGTTAAAACAACTTTATTAGAATTAATAATGACTGAATAATTGGTAGATTATTGGTGCCTTGATTAATTGCAGCAAATGTTTACGTGATGCATAATGTGTTTTACTAACCAGCTATGTGGGCCATTCATGTTAATGAATGGGTGAATGGTATATATTGTATATGTACTGTTTTGCAGGTTATGAAGTGACTAGTATGGCCCAAATAGGATAGAAAATATGGTCTGTGTACCATTAATTTGAATGTAATTGGTCTAAAGTACCAAAGTTGTTTTTCAATTCAAATATGGTCTGCGTACCATCAAATAGTTGTAATTAGTTTTAATTATAGCTTATCCTATTTGAAGAAAATGGTGCCTCCCACGGAGATTTTCAAGACGGACTTTGAAGTTAAAGCTTCAAGATGAAGTCGGGCCATACTAGATCACATTTATCTTATGCATGTTTTAAGTTATTTATTGTTTTTAAATATGTCTTAAAATGCATGAGATCAAAGCTTGATTATGTTGCATGATTAAGGATTTAAGTTCACTTAAAATCTAACCTACATAGTAAGAGCCTTAAGTTCCAAACTTAAAAATTGAGTTAAAAGGTGCCATGCCAAAATATACACTTGCTTGGATATCCTTTACATCAATCTAGTAATAGTTTTCGCTCAGCGAGGTGTTACTTATTGGTCCTAAAGGGGCAAGGTACACAAATAATTGTGAGCACATGTTAGTTTTGGTGAAACTCAACGATATAAGTAAGGAGTCCTTTTATGTCGTGGCAAAACCGATAGGTTTACCTAATAAGTTCTTAGACGTACCTATCAACCAAGAATAGTTTCTAGACTATTAGCAAAAGGCTTTTGCTTACCTAAGATGTTTTAGGATTAAGTCGACAAACTGTGCTTAGTTCTTCAATGATTTTAGGATCTTGGAATCATTTTATTCACACCTGCCGGAACACATAACTTGAATAAAATGCTTGATGAACATTGAATTATGCATGTATGCTAGAATTTAAGTTTATCAAGAGAAACTGTGAATGGTTATTTATTTGTTTATTCTTTTCAATTGTAGTTTTAAATATGGCAAACAACAATTCATTCAACATTCGATCAATTCTTGAAAAGGAGAAGTTGAACGGGAAAAACTTCCTTGACTGGCAAAGGAACTTGCAAATAGTTCTTATGCAGGAAGAAAAGGAGTATGTTCTAGAAGAGGCGATGCCCGAAGCCGCAGGCGACGGGGTCACTCAGGCAGCCCTCAATCGTTGGATTGATGCCAACAAGGATGTGAAATTTCTAATGCTCGCCACCATGAGTGCAGATCTGCAGAAAACGTTCATCAACTCAGATGCTTTCACAATCATCAGTGAGTTGAAGAACATGTTCCAAGATCTGGCTCGAGTCGAAAGATTCGAGACTCATAGGCAAATTCTTGAGACCAAGCTTAAGAAAGGCGAGCTCGTAAGTCCACATGTTCTCAAAATGATTGGACTCATTGAGAATATGAGTCGGCTGGATCAACAATTTTCTCAGGAAATGGCTATAGACACCATCATCCATTCTCTTCAGAGCGGGTATGATCAGTTCAAACTGAACTACAGTATGAATAGTCTGGACAAAACGCTCACTGAGCTTCACGGTATGCTGAAGACCGCTGAAAAGACGCTCAAAAGTGATAAGCAGGATGTGCTTATGGTGCGTGGGGGCAAGTTCAAGAAATCTATAAAGAAGAGGAATGCTAAGAAAGGTGGCAACAAGGCCAGCCCAACTAAGCAAACTGGCGCCAAATCTGTAAAGAGGAAGGTCAGTCAACCCACTTCTGAATCCGAATGCTTCTACTGCAAGAAGAAGGGGCATTGGAAGAGAGATTGCTTGAAGCTAAAGGAAGATCAGAAGAACGGAACAGTCGTTCCATCTTCAGGTATTTTCGTTATAGACTATATACTTGCTAATTCAACTTCTTGGGTATTAGATACAGGTTGTGGCTCACACTTATGTTCCAATCCACAGGGACTAAGAAGAAGTAGAAAGTTAAGCAAGTGAGAAGTCGACCTACGAGTAGGAAATGGAGCACGGATTGCTGCATTAGCTGTAGGAACTTATTATTTGTCGTTGCCCTCCGGGCTAGTTTTGGAACTGGAAGAGTGTTTCCATGTTCCAAGTCTCACTAAAAACATCATTTTAGTTTCTTGCTTAGATGCTAAGGGATTTTCCTTTTTAATAAAAGACAATAGTTGTTCGTTTTATTTTAAAGAGATGTTTTATGGATCTGCTAGATTAGTCAATGGACTTTATTTATTCGATCACGACAAACAAGTATATAACATAAATACCAAAAAGACCAAAAAGGATGATTCAGATCTCACCTATTTGTGGCATTGTCGATTAGGCCATATAAACTTGAAACGCTTAGAAAGACTTCAAAAGGAAGGAATTCTAGAACCATTTGACTTAGAGGATTATGGTAAATGCGAATCATGTTTACTTGGCAAAATGACAAAGCAACCTTTCTCTAAAGTTGGAGAAAGAGCAAATGAACTATTGGGTTTAATCCATACAGATGTATGTGGACCAATGAGTATAAATGCTAGAGGTGGTTTCAGCTACTTTATCACTTTCACTGATGACTTCAGATGATATGGTTATGTCTACCTAATGAAGCATAAGTCTGAATCCTTTGACAAATTCAAGGAATTTCAGAGTGAAGTAGAGAATCAATTAGGCAAGAAGATTAAGGCATTGCGGTCTGACAGAGGTGGTGAATATCTGAGCTATGAATTTGATGACCATCTGAAAGAATGTGGAATTCTATCAGAATTGACTCCTCCTGGAACACCACAATGGAACGGTGTATCGGAACGAAGGAACAGAACCTTGCTAGACATGGTCAGGTCAATGATGGGTCACGCCAAACTTGCATTAGAATTTTGGGGACATGCACTATATACAGCTGCACTCACTATAAATAGAGCTCCGTCTAAAGCTGTCGAAAAGACTCCATATGAATTATGGTTTGGAAAGCCTCCAAATGTGTCTTTTCTTAAGATTTGGGGATGTGAAGTATACGTCAAACGATTAATTTCAGACAAAGTTCATCCAAAATCTGACAAATGTATCCTTGTGGGCTATCCAAAGGAAACAAAGGGGTATTACTTCTACAATACATCTGAGAACAAGGTGTTTGTTGCTCGAGATGGTGTCTTTTTGGAGAAAGATCACATTTCCAAAATGACATGTGGGAGAAAAGTAGACCTCGAAGAAATTCGAGTCGAACAACAAACTCTAGAGAATGCTCAAGATGACATTCAGGATGAAACTCAGAGATCTTTAGAAGAATCTGGTGAGAATCATGGTCAATCTAGAAATATTACCCCGCGTAGATCGCAAAGATATAGATCTCAACCGGAAAGGTACTTAGGTATTTTGACGAACGAGAGCTATGACGTTCTATTACTTGAAAGTGATGAACCTGCGACTTACAAACAAGGTATGACAAGCCCTAGCTCCAAGCAATGGCAAGAAGCCATGCAATCTGAATTAGAATCGATGTCTGAAAACCAAGTATCGGATTTGGTCGATTTGCCAGATGGGTACCAAGCCATTGGAAGCAAATGGGTTTTCAAACTGAAAAAGGACAAGGATGGGAAACTTGAAGTTTTCAAAGCTAGATTGGTTGCAAAAGGTTACAGGCAAGTCCATGGTGTGGATTACGATGAAACCTTTTCACCAGTTGCAATGCTAAAGTCTATTCGGATAATGTTAGCAATCGCTGCATATTACGATTACGAAATATGGCAGATGGATGTCAAAACTGCTTTCTTAAACGGCGTTTTAACTGAAACTGTGTTTATGACACAGCCTGAAGGTTTTGAGGATCCAAAGAATGCAAAAAAGTTATGCAAGCTAAAGAAATCAATCTACGGATTGAAGCAGGCATCAAGGAGCTGGAATATACGTTTTGATGAAGCAGTCAGTGACTTTGGTTTCATCAAGAACGCAGACGAATCTTGTGTATACAAGAAGGTCAGTGGGAGCAAAATTGCTTTCCTAGTATTATATGTCGACGACATATTACTTATCGGAAATGACATTCCTATGTTGAACTCTGTCAAGATTTGGCTTGGGAAATGTTTTTCGATGAAAGATCTAGGAGAAGCACAGTACATATTGGGCATCAAGATTTACAGAGATAGATCTAAAAAGATGATTGGACTTAGTCAAAGCACTTATATCAATAAAGTGCTTGATAGGTTCAAGATGGCAGACTCCAAGCGAGGCTACCTACCCATGTCTCATGGAATAACTCTAAGCAAGACTCAGTGCCCAAAAACACTTGATGAGCGTAGACGAATGAATGGGATTCCATATGCATCATTGATTGGTTCAATAATGTATGCTATGATATGTACACGCCCGAATGTTGCGTACGTACTTAGTGCTACGAGAAGATACCAGTCAGACCCTGGAGAGGCGCATTGGACTGCTGCCAAGAATACTCTGAAGTACCTGAAAAGGCACAAAGATGACTTCCTGGTCTATGGTGGAGATGATGAATTAATTGTTAAAGGCTATACGGACGCAAGTTTCCAAACCGACAAAGATGATTTTAGATCACAGTCTGGGTTTGTCTTCTGCCTCAACAGAGGTGCAGTAAGCTGGAAAAGTGCTAAGCAAAGCACCATTGCGGATTCTACAACTGAAGCGGAGTACATTGCTGCACATGAAGCAGCAAAGGAAGCTATATGGCTATGGAAGTTCATAGGTGAACTTGGTGTAGTCCCCTCCATTAAAGGACCAATAGCCCTGTATTGTGATAATAACGGAGCTATTGCACAGGCAAAGAAGCCTAGACACCACCAGAGAGTCAAGCATGTACTTCGTAGATTTCACCTTCTACGAGAGTTCGTTGAAAGAAAAAAAGTCGAGATAAAAAAGATTGGAACTGATGACAACATATCAGATCCATTGACTAAACCTCTGCCGCAGGCGAAGCACAACTCGCACACTGCAACTATGGGAATCAAGCATATTGGAGAATGGCTTTGATATCCCTGTTTAATGTTTTAAAGTTTTAGAGTTTAAATCTTTGTAAAACATTATTGGTTAATCATTCACAATAAATGAAAAGAATTCATTTTTCCATTTAATTGGTGGTTTATTAAATGATGAGTCCCTTCAATTTGACGATATATTCAAGATAGACTGTCAGGACCAGTCCTGTGACTAAGAAATGTCTATCAAGTGAACTTGAATGTCAAAGGTTGAAAATGGTCCCTAGTCGGAGTTTTCTATAAAATTGGACGCATAGAAAACGTTAGACGATTAGAATGCAAGATGACTAGTAGTTCTGTTTCTTGAACTATGTGGACATGGCAATGTCATAATCATTTGCATAGATACTTACTTTGGGAAGACTAGTATCGGACAAGCCCTATGAAACTTTACTGTAAGAGATGAAAATCTGTCATAAGTAAATTTCATTAAAATTATTAGACACTAAATCCTCAATGAAGGAAATAATGCCCTTGGTCCAAGTATGCATTCTATGTTAAGTCTAATAAATGCGGTTCAGTATTAATTAACAAGTTAATAATTCAGTGAGATCAAGTGAGCTGAATGCCTAGCTAGAGGCCGCTTCAGTTCAAGTGGAATTAATGATATTAATCCACAGCTTACTCTTGACTGAACCCGTAGGGTCACACAAATAGTACGTAAACGGATCAAGTATTTAATGGCATTAAATACTCCATCTATGAATATTCGGAACCGACGGATCTTGGTTTCAGTGGGAGCTAAGATCGTCACAGGCAAGAAATGAATACTCCAGAAACGATGATATTGCCGGAAACGGAAATATGGATCGTATCGGAAATATGAATATTATCCAAGTCGTAGATGTTGCCGGAAACGGAAACATGGTACGTATCGGAAAATATTATTGGAAATGGAAATATTACCAGAATCGGAAATATTGCCGGAAACGGAAATATTGTCAGAATCGGAAATATTACCGGAATCGGAAAATAATTCCGGAAACGGAAATATTAAATATTTGTTCGAAACGGAAATTAATTCCGGAATCGGAAATATTAAATATTGTTCGTATCGGAAATAAATTCCGGAACTGGAAATTTAATCGGAAGCGTATCGTACGAATTAGCATCGGACGAGGCCTGCCGGACGAAGGCCCAGCACGAAGCCGGGCCATCACCCAGCAAGCACGCGCGCCACAAGCCCAGCCAAGGCAGCGCCCAGGCCTACCGCAAGGCAGGCCCAGCGCGCGCCAAGGCCACGGATGCGTGGGCCGCGCTGCGTGGGCTGCTGCTCGCACGCGCATGGGCAGCCCTTGTGGCTGCCGTGTGTGTGTGAGTTTGTGCTCATGCGTGATTCCTAAATCTACAAGAGTTAGTGTATGATTAAATTCCTATTCCTAATTGGATAAATTAATTAAATAGAATTCATGTAGGATTCTAATTTCAATTAATTCGTATCCTACTAGGATTACGATTCCTTTTCCATAACTCTATAAATAAAGGCCTAGGGGTCATTATTTATACACAAGTTTTAAGTATTCAAAACTAAGATTTTTAAGCAGAAAAATCAGCCAATATTCTTGCCTACCTAACCGAAAATATTAGAACCTTAAGGGCGATTCTAGTTGGTCAATCTTAAGGCGGATCCGGACGTGCTGTGGACTATCTACGGAGGGACGACACTTGGAGTCCTAAAGACTTGTTCTTGTTCGGTTCGGGCGCAGCTAGGGAAGGCACGCAACAAAGAGTATGCATCTAAACTATGCTAAATGATTATGTGTAAATAATATGTTTCCTGGCTTTATGGTTTTTCCGCATGATTTATGAACTGTCATATGAATCATAACCTAACAGTGGTATCAGAGCCCCTTATTATTTTCATAATCTAAATTGCATGAACATGGTTAAATATTACAAATTTGCAAGAATTAAAAGGGGTGATTAATTTTCGTAATTGTTAATTAATTGCAAATTGCGTTTATTTAATTATACGTACGCAGTTTTTCGGCAGTTTCTTCGTTACTCATCCAAATCGAGTGATTTTTGTGTCAATTCCGCATGTAAAAGGCATTCTAAAATTTTGACAAAAGTAGTATTTTTCTGCCGAACCCAGAATTCTCAAATTCGAAGCCTAACTATGACTTTTCGAAGGTTTTAGTTTTTCGAATGCAAAATTTCGTAAATTTAAGATGTTAAATTAAATATTTGCGATTCTTGTTGATAAATCTTGAATTTTTGATTGACCTACTGCATATGTTTAACAAGTTTGAATGCCTAGTCTTGTTAATTATGCAATCTAATTTGTAATTATGATTAATTTGTTGAAAATTAGAATAATTTAGAATTAATTTGATTTTCATAATTAATTGTAATTTAATTAGAAACCTATGATTAAAAACCACCATAAAAATTGTAAATTTACGATAAATTTTAAATTTTTATGACCTAGACTTGAATCCATAACAATCGGAAATCAATTGGATAATAAATTTTCGATTTTTCGCCCTAAAATTATGAAATTAATATTATTTATTAATTTGTCATTATTTTAAATATAAATTTTAAATTTTTATGCGATTCGTTCATAAAACTTGCACGCACGAAGCAATGGACGCTTCGTGTTACCCTAAAGGGGTGTTGTATAATGCGGGCATGCGACGACGAGCAAGGGAGCTCGTCGCCCGTGCGGCACGAATGCAATGAGCAAGGGCGTAGTGCACGAGCACAAGGCAGCAGCCCTGCCTTGTGTCGTGTGCCACGAGCAATGAACGAATGGGCATGGGCGAAGGGCGAGCCAAGGCAGTCGCGTGTGGGCAGCAAGCGAGCTGCGCCACAACGCGCGCTGCCTCGCACAAGAGCGCGCAGCCTCGCGCGCAGCGAGCGCAAGCTCGCGTGCCACGAGCGCTGCGCCCAGCATTACTCGCGCGCACAGCGCGCGATGTCGCGCGCCCAGCGAGCGATGGCTCACGCGCACAGCGAGCGATGTCGCGCGCCCAGCGAGCGATGTCGCGCGCGCGCACTGCGAGCGATAGCTCGCGTGCGATGAGCGCTGGCGCGCGCAGCGAGCACCAATGCGTGCGGAGGCTTGCGATAGGGAAGCAGCAGCTATGCGACGAGCGCATGGGCTGCGCGCACATGGCCAGCAATGGCTGTGTGCGTACGGCCCATGGGCGTGCAACGCGTAGGGTGTTTGCGTTACGATTAGATCGTTTTGAATGGTTAATTTAAAAATTTTCAGTTCACGTAATTTTAATTAATTTTAAAATTAATAATTTAAATTATTTTCTTGGATTTTAATTTTGAATATTATAATTATAATAAATGTTATTTATTCTAATTATTTTACTAAAATTAAAATCATGAATTAATTTAAATGCGACTGAAATTAAATTAAATTTTTGGATTCAATTATAAATTGATATGAGCTTTAAATTTTAATTAAATTTGTATGTTTCCGGTTAGACTAGAAATACATTTTTATGTTTAAAATTGGTAAAGCATATGAATTTATTGGTTTAAGTGGGAGCGCTTTTTAGTCATAAACTCTTGATTAGGTCTACAAATCCTTAAGGTTAAAACAACTTGATTAGAATTAATAAGGACTGAATAATTGGTAGATTATTGGTGCCCTTGATTAATTGCTGCAAATGTTTACGTGATGCATAATGTGTTTTACTAACCAGCTATGTGGGCCATTCATGATAATGAATGGGTGAATGGTATATATTGTATATGTACTGTTTTGCAGGTTATGAAGTGACTAGTATGGCCCAAATAGGATAGAAAATATGGTCTGCGTACCATTAATTTGAATGTAATTGGTCTAAAGTACCAAAGTTATTTTTCAATTCAAATATGGTCTACGAACCATCAAATAGTTGTAATTAGTTATAGCTTATCCTATTTGAAGAAAATGGTGCCTCCCACGGAGATTTTCAAGACGGACTTTGAAGTCAAAGCTTCAAGATGAAGTCGGGCCATACTAGATCACAAATATCTTATGCATGTTTTAAGTTATTTATTGCTTTAAATATGTCTTAAAATGCATGAGATCAAAAGCTTGATTATGTTGCATGATTAAGGATTTTAGTTCACTTAAAATCTAACCAACATAGTAAGAGCCTTAAGTTCCAAACTTAAAAATTGAGTTAAAAGGTGCCATGCCAAAATATACACTTGCTTGGATATCCTTTACATCAATCTAGTAATAGTTTTCGCTCAGCGAGGTGTTACTTATTGGTCCTAAAGGGGCAAGGTACACAAATAATTGTGAGTACATGTTAGTTTTGGTGAAACTCAACGATATAAGTAAGGAGTCCTTTTATGTCGTGGCAAATTCGATAGGTTTACCTAATAAGTTCTTAGACGTACCTATCAACCAAGAATAGTTTCTAGACTATTAGCAAAAGGCTTTTGCTTACCTAAGATGTTCTAGGATTAAGTCGACAAACTGTGCTTAGTTCTTCAATGATTTTAGGATCTTGGAATCATTTTATTCACACCTGCCGGAACACATAATTTGAATAAAATGCTTAATAAACACTGAATTATGCATGTATGCTAGAATTTAAGTTTATTAAGAGAAACTGTGAATGGTTATTTATTTGTTTATTCTTTTCAATTGTAGTTTTTAATATGGCAAACAACAATCAAAACATCATCATGGGTTCTGAGCTTATGGTCAAGCTGAACCTGACAAATTTTCTTGAATGGGAAGCTAAGCTAGTTGAAATAGTCAAACTCAATGGACTTGAGTATGTACTGTCACATCCCATGCCAAGCTACTATGCCAGAGACATGACCCCTGAGAGATTTTACGCCTGGGATGCGGATCTCAAAAAGGTTATGAGTCTCATGCTGAACAATATCCCTGATGATTGGGCTAGAAGGTTTGTAGCCTATGAACCTTTTACGCTCATCAAGAATCTGAGGGATATCTGTCGTGGAAGTACGGAGGACAGGGACCTGAACGTCCATGAGTTGATTGAATCAATGTCTGGTCTAAAGGTTAGTTCTCCCAACAGGTGTTATAGGATGGAGGTCCAAGAAACACATGTTCAGCTCCTTCGCACTAAACAGAGGGTAGGCGTCCCACTGAGGTTCCATGTGGATCTTATGTGTTCATATTTTGATCGCCTAAGTCTACTAGGAACACCAATAAGCGAAAGGATGGCAGTCTCTGTCTTGCTCAATTCACTACACAGTGGGTTTGGTCGCTTCAAGCAACTATACCTAAGTGAACCAAGAGAAGAAACAGTTGCAGAATTTATTCACCTTGTCAGAAAGGCTGAAATAGTACTGGACTGTGAAGCCAAAGATTTACTCAAGGCTAGAAAGAGACCATTCAAGAAAGGTGGAAAGTCCAAGGGCAATGCTAAATCAAAGCAGGACAAGTCCACATCAAGCTGTCTTTATTGTGATGGAATAGGCCATTACAAAAGAGAATGTCCAAAGCTAAAGGAAGATCAGAAGAACGGAACAGTCGTTCCATCTTCAGGTATTTTCGTTATAGACTGTATACTTGCTAATTCAACTTCTTGGGTATTAGATACAGGTTGTGGCTCACACTTATGTTCCAATCCACAGGGACTAAGAAGAAGTAGAAAGTTAAGCAAGGGTGAAGTCGACCTACGAGTGGGAAATGGAGCACGGATTGCTGCATTAGCTGTAGGAACTTACTATTTGTCGTTGCCCTCCGGGCTAGTTTTGGAACTGGAAGAATGTTTCCATGTTCCAAGTCTTACTAAAAACATCATTTCAGTTTCTTGCTTAGATGCTAAGGGATTTTCCTTTATAATAAAAGACAATAGTTGTTCGTTTTATTTTAAAGAGATGTTTTATGGATCTGCTAGATTAGTCAATGGACTTTATTTATTAGATCACGACAAACAAGTATATAACATAAATACCAAAAAGGCCAAAAAGGATGATTCAGATCTCACCTATCTGTGGCATTGTCGATTAGGCCATATAAACTTGAAACGCTTAGAAAGACTTCAAAGGGAAGAAATTCTAGAACCATTTGACTTAGAGGATTATGGTAAATGCGAATCATGTTTACTTGGCAAAATGACAAAGCAACCTTTCTCTAAAGTTGGAGAAAGAGCAAATGAACTATTGGGTTTAATCCATACAGATGTATGTGGACCAATGAGTACAAATGCTAGAGGTGGTTTCAGCTACTTTATCACTTTCACTGATGACTTCAGTAGGTATGGTTATGTCTACCTAATGAAGCATAAGTCTGAATCCTTTGACAAATTCAAGGAATTTCAGAGTGAAGTAGAGAATCAATTAGGCAAGAAGATCAAGGCACTGCGGTCTGATAGAGGCGGTGAATATCTGAGCTATGAATTTGATGACCATCTGAAAGAATGTGGAATTCTATCAGAATTGACTCCTCCTGGAACACCACAATGGAACGGTGTGTCAGAACGGAGGAACAGAACCTTGCTAGACATGGTCAGGTCAATGATGGGTCAGGCCGAACTTCCATTAGAATTTTGGGGACATGCACTAAATACAGCTGCACTCACTATAAATAGAGCTCCGTCTAAAGCTGTCGAAAAGACTCCATACGAATTATGGTTTGGAAAGCCTCCAAATGTGTCTTTTCTTAAGATTTGGGGATGTGAAGTATACGTCAAACGATTAATTTCAGACAAACTTCATCCAAAATCTGACAAATGTATCCTTGTGGGCTATCCAAAGGAAACAAAGGGGTATTACTTCTACAATACATCTGAGAACAAAGTGTTTGTTGCTCGAGATGGTGTCTTTTTGGAGAAGGATCACATTTCCAAAATGACAAGTGGGAGAAAAGTAGACCTCGAAGAAATTCGAGTCGAACAACAAACTCTAGAGAATGCTCAAGATGACATTCAGGATGAAACTCAGAGATCTTTAGAAGAATCTGGTGAGAATCATGGTCAATCTAGAAATGTTACCCCGCGTAGATCGCAAAGATATAGATCTCAACCGGAAAGGTACTTGGGTATTTTGACGAACGAGAGCTATGACGTTCTATTACTTGAAAGTGATGAACCTGCGACTTACAAGCAAGCTATGACGAGCCCTAGCTCCAAGCAATGGCAAGAAGCCATGCAATCTGAATTAGACTCCATGTCTGAAAACCAAGTATGGGATTTGGTCGATTTGCCAGATGGCTACCAAGCCATTGGAAGCAAATGGGTTTTCAAACTGAAAAAGGACAAGGATGGGAAACTTGAAGTTTTCAAAGCTAGATTGGTTGCAAAAGGTTACAGGCAAGTCCACGGTATGGATTACGATGAAACCTTTTCACCAGTTGCAATGCTAAAGTCTATTCGAATAATGTTAGCAATCGCTGCATATTACGATTACGAAATATGGCAGATGGATGTCAAAACTGCTTTCTTAAACGGCGTTTTAACAGAAACTGTGTTTATGACACAGGCTGAAGGTTTTGAGGATCCAAAGAATGCTAAAAAGGTATGCAAGCTAAAGAAGTCAATCTACGGATTGAAGCAGGCATCCAGGAGCTGGAATATACGTTTTGATGAAGCAGTCAGTGACTTTGGTTTCATCAAGAACGCGGACGAATCTTGTGTATACAAGAAGGTCAGTGGGAGCAAAATTGCTTTCCTAGTATTATATGTCGACGACATATTGCTTATCGGAAATGACATTCCTATGTTGAACTCTGTCAAGATTTGGCTTGGGAAATGTTTTTCGATGAAGGATCTAGGAGAAGCACAGTACATATTGGGCATCAAGATTTACAGAGATAGATCTAAAAAGATGATTGGACTTAGTCAAAGCACTTATATCAATAAGGTGCTTGATAGGTTCAAGATGGCGGACTCCAAGCGAGGCTACCTACCCATGTCTCATGGAATGACTCTAAGCAAGACTCAGTGCCCAAAAACACTTGATGAGCGTAGACGAATGAATGGGATTCCATATGCATCATTGATTGGTTCAATAATGTATGCTATGATATGTACACGCCCGGATGTTGCGTACGCACTCAGTGCTACGAGCAGATACCAGTCAGACCCAGGAGAGGCGCATTGGACTGCTGCCAAGAACATTCTGAAGTACCTGAAAAGGCACAAAGATGACTTCCTGGTCTATGGTGGAGATGATGAATTAATTGTTAAAGGCTATACGGACGCAAGTTTCCAAACCGACAAAGATGATTTCAGATCACAGTCTGGGTTTGTCTTCTGCCTCAACGGAGGAGCAGTAAGCTGGAAAAGTGCTAAGCAAAGCACCATTGCGGATTCTACAACTGAAGCGGAGTACATTGCTGCACATGAAGCAGCAAAGGAAGCTATATGGCTAAGGAAGTTCATAGGAGAACTTGGTGTAGTCCCCTTCATTAAAGGACCAATAGCCCTGTATTGTGATAATAACGGAGCTATTGCACAGGCAAAAGAGCCTAGACACCACCAGAGAGTCAAGCATGTACTTCGTAGATTTCACCTTCTACGAGAGTTCGTTGAAAGAAAAGAAGTCGAGATAAGCAAAATTGGAACTGATGACAACATATCAGATCCATTAACTAAACCTCTGCCGCAAGCGAAGCACAACTCGCACACTGCAGCTATGGGAATCAAGCATATTGGAGAATGGCTTTGATGTCTCTGTTTAATGTTTTAAAGTTTTAGAGTTTAAATCTTTGTAAAACATTATTGGTTAATCATTCACAATAAATGAAAGGAATTCATTTTTCCATTTAATTTGTGGTTTATTAAATGATGAGTCCCTTCAACTTGACGATATATTCAAGATAGACTGTCAGGACCAGTCCTGTGACTAAGAAATGTCTATCAAGTGAACTTGAATGTCAAAGGTTGAAAATGGTCCCTAATCGGAGTTTTCTATAAAATTGGACGCATTGAAAACGTTAGACGATTAGAATGCAAGATGACTAGTAGTTCTGTTTCTTGAACTATGTGGACATGGCAATGTCATAATCATTTGCATAGATACTTACTTTGGGAAGACTAGTATCGGACAAGACCTATGAAACTTTACTGTAAGAGATGAAAGTCTGTCATAAGTAAATTTCATTAAATTATTAGACACTAAATCCTCAATACCTGAGTGATTTGAGATTACTTGTTTGAGAACTGGTTTCTTTGACGTTGACCAACCGTCGCACCGTAAAAGGAGGCTATAAAGGCAACGCTCAGGTAATCACCTATCAAACGAAGTCTAATCTCAAGATCGCAAGATTGGGATTGTCCTCCCATAAATCGGGATGAGATGCTTAAAAGTTGTACAAGGCCACTCGGAGAGCTAGAAACTGTGAAATGCATGGCCGTGCTCGGATGAATCATAGGCTATGATTATCTGTTTATTTGATCAGTTGAACTCTGAAACCGAGGAACACCTCTGGACATAATAAGGATGACAACTCTTACCTTATGTTCAAGAGCAAGCATCGAGCGACAAAGGAATTAGGAAATGCACACTTGTCCCTAAGGACAAGTGGGAGACTGAAGGAAATAATGCCCTTGGTCCAAGTATGCATTCAATGTTAAGTCTAATAAATGCGGTTCAGTATTAATTAACAAGTTAATAATTCAGTGAGATCAAGTGAGCTGAATGCCTAGCTAGAGGCCGCTTCAGTTCAAGTGGAATTAATGATATTAATCCACAGCTTACTCTTGACTGAACCCGTAGGGTCACACAAATAGTACGTAAACGGATCAAGTATTTAATGGCATTAAATACTCCATCTATGAATATTCGGAACCGACGGATCTTGGTTTCAGTGGGAGCTAAGATCGTCACAGGCAAGAAATGAATACTCCAGAAACGATGATATTGCCGGAAACGGAAATATGGATCGTATCGGAAATATGAATATTATCCAAGTCGTAGATGTTGCCGGAAACGGAAACATGGTACGTATCGGAAAATATTATTGGAAATGGAAATATTACCAGAATCGGAAATATTGCCGGAAACGGAAATATTGTCAGAATCGGAAATATTACCGGAATCGGAAAATAATTCCGGAAACGGAAATATTAAATATTTGTTCGAAACGGAAATTAATTCCGGAATCGGAAATATTAAATATTGTTCGTATCGGAAATAAATTCCGGAACTGGAAATTTAATCGGAAGCGTATCGTACGAATTAGCATCGGACGAGGCCTGCCGGACGAAGGCCCAGCACGAAGCCGGGCCATCACCCAGCAAGCACGCGCGCCACAAGCCCAGCCAAGGCAGCGCCCAGGCCTACCGCAAGGCAGGCCCAGCGCGCGCCAAGGCCACGGATGCGTGGGCCGCGCTGCGTGGGCTGCTGCTCGCACGCGCATGGGCAGCCCTTGTGGCTGCCGTGTGTGTGTGAGTTTGTGCTCATGCGTGATTCCTAAATCTACAAGAGTTAGTGTATGATTAAATTCCTATTCCTAATTGGATAAATTAATTAAATAGAATTCATGTAGGATTCTAATTTCAATTAATTCGTATCCTACTAGGATTACGATTCCTTTTCCATAACTCTATAAATAAAGGCCTAGGGGTCATTATTTATACACAAGTTTTAAGTATTCAAAACTAAGATTTTTAAGCAGAAAAATCAGCCAATATTCTTGCCTACCTAACCGAAAATATTAGAACCTTAAGGGCGATTCTAGTTGGTCAATCTTAAGGCGGATCCGGACGTGCTGTGGACTATCTACGGAGGGACGACACTTGGAGTCCTAAAGACTTGTTCTTGTTCGGTTCGGGCGCAGCTAGGGAAGGCACGCAACAAAGAGTATGCATCTAAACTATGCTAAATGATTATGTGTAAATAATATGTTTCCTGGCTTTATGGTTTTTCCGCATGATTTATGAACTGTCATATGAATCATAACCTAACACTCAATACCTGAGTGATTTGAGATTACTTGTTTGAGAACTGGTTGCTTTGACGTTGACCAACCGTCGCACCGTAAAAGGAGGCTATAAAGGCAACGCTCAGGTAATCACCTATCAAACGAAGTCTAATCTCAAGATCGCAAGATTGGGATTGTCCTCCCATAAATCGGGATGAGATGCTTAAAAGTTGTACAAGGCCACTCGGAGAGCTAGAAACTGTGAAATGCATGGCCGTGCTCGGATGAATCATAGGCTATGATTATCTGTCTATTTGATCAGTTGAACTCTGAAACCGAGGAACACCTCTGGACATAATAAGGATGACGACTCTTACCTTATGTTCAAGAGCAAGCATCGAGCGACATAGGAATTAGGAAATGCACACTTGTCCCTAAGGACAAGTGGGAGACTGAAGGAAATAATGCCCTTGGTCCAAGTATGCATTCTATGTTAAGTCTAATAAGTGCGGTTCAGTATTAATTAACAAGTTAATAATTCAGTGAGATCAAGTGAACTGAATGCCTAGTTAGAGGCCGCTTCAGTTCAAGTGGAATTAATGATATTAATCCACAGCTTACTCTTGACTGAACCCGTAGGGTCACACAAATAGTACGTAAACGGATCAAGTATTTAATGGCATTAAATACTCTATCTATGGATATTCGGAATCGACGGATCTTGGTTTCAGTGGGAGCTGAGATCGTCACAAGCAAGAAATGAATACTCCGGAAACGATGATATTGCCGGAAACGGAAATATGGATCGTATCGGAAATATAAATATTATCCAAGTCGTAGATGTTGCCGGAAACGGAAACATGGTACGTGTCGGAAAATATTACCGGAAATGGAAATATTGCCGGAATCGGAAATATTGCCGGAAACGGAAATATTGTCAGAATCGGAAATATTATCGGAATCGGAAAATAATTCCGGAAACGGAAATATTAAATATTTGTTCGAAACGGAAATTAATAGTCGAGGGGAGAACTTTAGACATTAATAGTCCTAATATCTTTGTCCATTTAATTCTCGAATGAGTCTAGTCCCTAGACATTCGAATAGATTGATGCTTAGAGAACTTTAGAAGCTTCTGGTAAGATCATCTAGTTGAAACAGAATATTCAACATAAATAAAATGGGAAGAACTCTGTTGGAATGACATCGGATATGTCTAACAAAGTATAAAAGTCAACACTATAGAATTCAATTCTTAAAGACTATAAGAAAGGGTACAAGAAATAGGAAAACAAGGAACAAATGAAAGGAATTTACGATTCCGTTTCTACCTATAAGTTTATGTTTTAGGAGAAGTGACCTAGCAATCAAACTTCCTTGGTATCATATGCCGCTTGAGGTTCTTACTTCGGTAATAACTCAAACAATGGAAGCTAGGCTACACTAATGATCTACAAGTGGGAAATGAAGCATGGCAATGCTACATTAGTTGTAGGGTCATCTAGTTTGTTTTAAGTCCTTTCAAGGCTGGAACTTAATGGCTATTTTGTTCCATAATCAGCATACCTAAATTTCTGCTTCAAACACAGAAAGACTCACATTCAGAAGAACAAAAACAATGCTTGTTTGTTTGTTTATTTGAATAAAATGGTCATTTACGAGTTGAGTCAATATGCTTGATTAAAACAAACAACTCTTTACTAGGTTCAAATCAACCCCTTTATTTGAGTTCCACTAATCTTTGGCATTGTTGCTTAGACCATATCAATAAGTTAACATTCAAAAGCTCTATTTTGATGGACTTTTGAAAGTTCATTGATTTCTAAATCAATTTAAGACAACTAGTCTTACTTGTTGAAAGTAACAAAAGATATGAACTATTGTTAGAACGCCTAGACAATAGAGTTCAAAGCTAAAGAAAGATTTTATAACTTTGTTATTTCACTCAAATGTGATATAAGTTGAATCTTTTTGGCTAGCTCAAAGATTCAGAAGTATAAATCCCACTTGGTAAGAAATCATAAAGATCTAGGTTAGATCATGTTGATGATTACTTAAATCAAGAATGATCATTAATGATTGTGTAGTAAAATTCACAATCTAGCTCCATAAGATATGGCATATCTAAGTTGGAATGATCGAAGTCGATTAGTACTTGATTCGATCAATGATGGATCATAAAGACTTTTCCTATAATTTCTAAAACAAAATGCTCAACTACCACCAAACTAAACCAAATTCGTCAAAGCTATTGAAAAGTAATTTCAGAATATCTTTTCATACTATATCTAAAGAGTTCCTAAACTCAGTGGGAGCTTAGTGTTTGTTATTCAACAAAATAAGGCTCAAGTATAGATATATGTTTCATTGTGATTTATTCAAATGAGACACAAGGGTATTGTTTCTACCACGAATTTTTGAGAACATAATGTTTGTTTGCTCGAAATAATGTCCTTTTGGAGATTCGTTTCCAAAATGACAAGTGGGAGAAAATAGACCTCGAAAGTCTTCGAGGCGAACAACAAACATAAACGGACATTCCAGAGGCTTTTTGAAGTGCTTCAGAAAATCCGAACTTATTCTTTAAGGACTTTAGAAGTGGCTTTAAAAATAGACATCTCTTAGAAGACTTTACAAGTGCTTCAAGGAGAACAGAATATTCAAAGGACTTTCAAGTGTCTGTTGATATTCTATTGTTTGATGTTCTATACCCAAGTAGGCCTGGAGTTCAAGTAACTGAAACTATGAGATTCTTCTATTAGATAGTGAAGAAACATAGAGTTCAGGTCAATGAAGCTATGAGATTCTTCTATTAGATAGTGAAGAAACCTACAACTTGTAGTCAAACTATTATGTAGATTAATGAGTTTGTGACTTGTAAGAAAGCTATGACGAAACCCAGATTCCCTAAAATGGTTAGAGGCCATGTATAGACTCAAATGTTTTAAATGGCTAGAGGCCATAAAACATACTCAATGTTTTGATGACAAAATTAAAATTTTGTTGATTTGCAAGAATAGTTTCACACCCATTTGTTGCAAGTTTTTTTTAAGGATAAAAACCATCAAACATGGAATTGTGTTCACACACAAAGCTAGATTACTTTCTAAAGGTTACAAGCAAATTCATGGCATGGATTGTGTTGAAACCTCATGCATAATCATAATGCTCGAGTCTATAAATCAAGCAATGATTGCATATTGGTACATATGGAAATTGGATGACAAAACATCTTCCTCAAATCAAATGTTGGAAGAAACTATGTACATGGTATGTCATAGGATTTGTGGATCCAAATAAATACTTGAAAAGGAAAGCTAGCTTATGAAATCTAAGTACAGATTTAAGCAAGCATTTGGGAATTGTAACTGTATTTTAGTGAAGCTAATAAGTATTTTAGTTTCATAAAATGTACATAATTCTTATAGATATATAAGAAGTTTAGTGGGAGTACATAAAACTTAATTGGTCCTATGTGTATCACACACATATCTCTCTATTGTGAAATAACATTCAAATGCTAATGACTTAGATTTGAAATTGTTCATCAATGACGGACCAAGGCGAAACTTAGTACATGATGGGTATTAAGATCTATTTTCAAAGATCTTATAATATTGTTTTTGATTAGTAATGGCATTTACTAAATCAAACACGAAAGACTCCATTGGAGATATTCGACCCATGTGAATAAATCTAAGTAAAGAATGTTTGAACTATGTATAAGCATTTACTAAGTTAAACATCAAAGGATCTAAGTAAGATTCTTAACCTATATTATATGTCAAAGAATTTAGCTGGATTTAGTATCTACTGAAACTAGATGAGCTAAAGTTATATGAATAGAATTCAATTGGGAATTATTCTGCAAAAGAATTTATCATGTATAATATAATATGAGGATCGCCAAAAACGTATCGTATGACTTTAGGCATGACGAACATGTACCAATCTCTATTGATCTAAGTGAAGATCAACTAGATTGAGATCAAGAAAAACTTATGGTACTTGAAAAAGTACATAGGATTAGTTCTTGATTCAAGGAAATAAATATATGCTAAATATTGATGCTACACGCATAAACACTGGCAAAGGATCAAGCAAAATCCCTTTGGAGTTAACCTTTGGCAAGGACGAGCTATGGAGCATCGTGTTTTGAAATGGCAACATGGAATGGAGACCATGAGTTGTTGCGTGGGAAATTAAATATTAATTTCTATGTTCTAAGATACAGCTGGAAAGACTTCCACATATCTATGAACTGCTTGGATAAGTAAATCCAAACAAAGCATGACTAGCAACCTAAACAATTGAAGTAAAAGTACTTATTGCCTAAGAAGCAATAAAATAGGGTTGTTTATGTTAAAAGGTTCTTCATTGAACTTGGGAAGATCACATGTCTGCTAACTTAATAGTTCTTCATTGCAAAATGCGTAGAACCACTATTGAAGCAAGAAAAGACTAGATCACATAATAAACATACTCAAAAGATCTTATCATCTATCTCGAAGAACATTCGATGAAAGGGATATTACGATTGGAAAAGCATGATAACTAAACCTATGCAACAGGTGAGAAGCAACACTCACATTGTAGCACTGGAAATCAAGCATAGCTTTGAGTTCCATTAATTGTTTTAAAGATGGGTTCGAGGCCCATGGTTGTAAAACATTGGGGTTGAACATTTATAAAATGTATTTTCATATTCCATTTAATCTTGGTTTAGTATTAAATTATGAGTCCCTTCAATTTGATGATATATTCAAGATAGACTGTCAGGACCAGTCCTATGACTAAGAAATGTCTATCAAGTGAACTTGAATGTCAAAAGTTGAAAATGGTCCCTGGTCGGAGTTTTCTATAAAAATTGGACGCATAGAAAACGTTAGACGACTAGAATGCAAGATGACTAGTAGTTCTGTTTCTTGAACTATGTGGACATGGCAATGTCATAATCATTTGCATAGATACTTACTTTGGGAATAATAGTATCGGACAGACCTATGAAACTTTACTGTAAGAGATGAAAATCTGTCATAAGTAAATTTCATTAAAATTATTAGACACTAAATCCTCAATACCTGAGTGATTTGAGATTACTTGTTTGAGAACTGGTTGCTTTGACGTTGACCAACCGTCGCACCGTAAAAGGAGGCTATAAAGGCAACGCTCAGGTAATCACCTATCAAACGAAGTCTAATCTCAAGATCGCAAGATTGGGATTATCCTCCCATAAATCGGGATGA
Organism: Spinacia oleracea; assembly: GCF_020520425.1. Taxonomy (NCBI): domain Eukaryota; kingdom Viridiplantae; phylum Streptophyta; class Magnoliopsida; order Caryophyllales; family Amaranthaceae; genus Spinacia; species Spinacia oleracea. Next base: position 10,145,657 of record NC_079492.1, on the reverse strand, counting down.
GATGCTTAAACGTTGTACAAGGCCACTCGGAGAGCTAGAAACTGTAAAATGCATGGCCGTGCTCGGATAAATCATAGGCTATGATTATCTGTTTATTTGATCAGTTGAACTCTGAAACCGAGAAACACCTCTGGACATAATAAGGATGACAACTCTTACCTTATGTTCAAGAGCAAGCATCGAGCGACAAAGGAATTAGGAAATGCACACTTGTCCCTAAGGACAAGTGGGAGACTGAAGGAAATAATGCCCTTGGTCCAAGTATGCATTCAATGTTAAGTCTAATAAATGCGGTTCAGTATTAATTAACAAGTTAATAATTCAGTGAGATCAAGTGAGCTGAATGCCTAGCTAGAGGCCGCTTCAGTTCAAGTGGAATTAATGATATTAATCCACAACTTACTCTTGACTGAACCCGTAGGGTCACACAAATATTACATAAACGGATCAAGTATTTAATGGCAATAAATACTCCATCTATGGATATTCGGAATCGACGGATCTTGGTTTCAGTGGGAGGGACGACATTTGGAGTCCTAAAGACTTGTTCTTATTCGGTTCGGGCGCAGGTAGGGAAGGCACGCTACAACATGTATGCATCAATTCTATGCTAAATGATTATGTGTAAATAATATGTTTTCCTGGCTTTATGGTTTTTCCGCATGATTTATGAATTGTCATATGTATCATAACCTAACATCATGCATCTAAATCGCTGATTTTAGGGTCTTTAGGAGTGTCACTCCATTTGATTCAAAACCCTTAAACACGCCTCATGCACAAATGCCAAATTCAAAATTCAATCCAACGGCGTCATAATGCCGGATTTTCAAGTCCAAACCTCAAGTTTCCAAGTTCAAAGTTCAAATCCAACGGCGTCATAATGCCGGATTTTCAAGTCCAAACCTCAAGTTTCCAAGTCAAAGTTCAAATCCAACGGCGTCATAATGCCGGATTTTCTAGTCCAAATTTCGAGTTTCAAATTCAAATCCGAATTTTCTAGTCCAAAACCTCAATTTTCAAATCAAAATCCAACGGCGCCATAATGACGGACTTTCTAATTCAAATTCCGAGTTTCAAGTTTCAAGTTTCAAGTCAAGACTCAATCCAACGGCACCATAATGCCGGATCTTCTAGTCAAAATTTCCATTTCCAAACTCAAACCTCAAATCCAACGGCGCCATAATGCCGGATTTTCTAGTTCAAATTCTGAGTTTCAAGTGAAGGAAATAATGCCCTTGGTCCAAGTATGCATTCTATGATAAGTCTAATAAATGCGGTTCAGTATTAATTAACAAGTTAATAATTCAGTGAGATCAAGTGAGCTGAATGCCTAGCTAGAGGCCGCTTCAGTTCAAGTGGAATTAATGATATTAATCCACAGCTTACTCTTGACTGAACCCGTAGGGTCACACAAATAGTACGTAAACGGATCAAGGATTTAATGGCATTAAATACTCCATTTATGAATATTCGGAATCGACGGATCTTGGTTTCAGTGGGAGCTGAGATCGTCACAGGCAAGAAATGAATACTCCGGAAACGATGATATTGCCGGAAACGGAAATATGGATCGTATCGGAAATATAAATATTATCCAAGTCGTAGATGTTGCCGGAAACGGAAACATGGTACGTATCGGAAAATATTATCGGAAATGGAAATATTGCCAGAATCGGAAATATTGCCGGAAACGGAAATATTGTCAGAATCGGAAATATTATCGGAATCGGAAAATAATTCCGGAAACGGAAATATTAAATATTTGTTCGAAACGGAAATTAATTCCGGAATCGAAAATATTAAATATTGTTCATATCGGAAATGAATTCCGGAATCGGAAATTTAATCGGAAGCGTATCGTACGAATAAGCATCGGACGAGGCCTGCCGGACGAGGGCCCAGCACGAAGCCTGGCCATCGCCCAGCAAGCCAAGCGCGCCACACGAACAGCCAAGCCCACGCCAGGCCCAGCGCAAGGCCAGGCCCAGCAGGCCGTGGCAGCGCGCACAGCGCGCGCAGCGCGCGCAGGTGCTTGCGTGGGCTTGTAGCTCGCGTAGGCCTCGCTGCGTGGGCTGCTGCTCGCACGCACGCGCAGGGGCGGCCCATCGTGGCTGTCGTGTGTGTGTGCGTAAGTGTTTCTGTTCATGCACGATTCCTAAAACGTGTAGAGTTCGGTTAATGATTAAATTCCTAATTCTATTTGATAAATTAATTAATTAGAGTTCTTGTAGGATTCTAAGTTTAATTAATTCGTATCCTAATAGGATTCCAATTCTCTTTCCATACCCCTATAAATATGTGGCCTGGGTTCACAATTTATAACGAGTTTCAAGTATTCAAAGTGAGTTTTTGAGAGAAAAATTCAATCACACATCTTGCTCAAAAGTGCCGAAAATTCTAGTACCTTAACGGCGATTCTAGTTGGTCAATCTTAAGGCGGATCCGGACGTGCTGTGGACTATCTACGGAGGGACGACACTTGGAGTCCTAAAGACTTGTTCTTGTTTGGTTCGGGCGCAGCTAGGGAGGGCACGCAATAAAGAGTATGCATCTAAATTATGCTATATGATTATATGTAAATAATATGTAATCCTGGGTTAATGGTTGTTTCCGCATGATTTATGTAATATCATATGTATCATAACCTAACAGTGGTATCACGAGCCCCTTATTATTTTGATAATCTAATTTGCATGAACATGGTTAAATATTACAAATTTGCAAGAATTAAAAGGGGTGATTAATTTTCGTAATTGTTAATTAATTGCAAATTGCGTTTATTTAATTATACGTACGCAGTTTTTCGGCAGTTTCTTCGTTACTCATCCAAATCGAGTGATTTTTGTGTCAATTCCGCATGTAAAAGGCATTCTAAAATTTTGACAAAAATAGTGTTTTTCTGCCGAACCCAGAATTCTCAAATTCGAAGCCTAACTATGACTTTTCGAAGGTTTTAGTTTTTCGAATGCAAAATTTCGTAAATTTAAGATGTTAAATTAAATATTTGCGATTCTTGTTGATAAATCTTGATTTTTTGATTGACCTACTGTATATGTTTAACAAGTTTGAATGCCTAGCCTTGTTAATTATGCAATCTAATTTGTAATTATGATTAATTTGTTGAAAATTAGAATAATTTAGAATTAATTTGATTTTCATAATTAATTATAATTTAATTAGAAACCTATGATTTAAAACCACCATAAAAATTGTAAATTTATGATAAATTTTAAATTTTTATGACCTAGACTTGAATCCATAACAATCGGAAATCAATTGAATAATAAATTTTCGATTTTTCGCCCTAAAATTATGAAATTAATATTATTTATTAACTTGTCATTAATTTTAAATATAAATTTTAAATTTTTATGCGATTCGTTCATATCTTGCACGCACAAAGCAATGGACGCTTCGTGTTACCCTTAAGGGGTGTTGTATAGTGCGGGCATGCGACGACGAGCAAGGGAGCTCGTCGCCCGTGCGGCACCAATGCAATGAGCAAGGCATGGTGCACGAGCACAAGGCAGCAGCCCTGCCTTGTGTCGTGGGCCACGAGCTATGAACAAATGGGCATGGGCGAAAGGCAAGCCAAGGCAGTCGCGTGTGGGCAGCAAGCGAGCTGCGCCACAACGCGCACTGCCTCGCGCAAGAGCGCGCAGCGAGCGCAAGCTCGCGTGCCACGAGCGCTGCGCCCAACGTTGCTCGCGCGCATAGCGAGCGATGTCGCGTGCCCAGCGAGCGATGTCGCGCGCACAGCGAGCGATGGCTCGCGCGCACAGCGAGCAATGGCTCGCGCGCACAGCGAGCTATGGAGCGCGCGCAGCGAGCGCTGGCGAGCGCGCACTGCGAGCGATGGCTCGCGTGCGAAGAGCGCTGGCGCGCGCGCAGCGAGCACCACAACGTGCATGGCTTGCGATGGGAGATGCAGCAGCTATGCGACGAGCGCATGGGCTGCGCGCACATGGCCAGCAATGGCTGTGTGCGTGCGGCCCATGGGCGTGCAATGCGTAGGGTGTTTGCGTTACGATTAGATCGTTTTGAATGTTTAATTTGAAAATTTCAGTTCACGTAATTTTATTTATTCTAATTATTTTACTAAAATTAAAATCATGAATTAATTTAAATAGCGACTGAAATTAAATTAAACTTTTTGGATTCAATTATAAATTTATATGAGCTTTAAATTTTAATTAAATTTGTATGTTTCCGGTTAGACTAGAAATACATTTTTATGTTTAAAATTAGTAAAGCATATGAATTTATTGGTTTAAGTGGGAGCGCTTTTTAGTCATAAACTCTTGATTAGGTCTACAAATCCTTAAGGTTAAAACAACTTGATTAGAATTAATAAGGACTGAATAATTGGTAGATTATTGGTGCCCTTGATTAATTGCTGCAAATGTTTACGTGATGCATAATGTGTTTTACTAACCAGCTATGTGGGCCATTCATGATAATGAATGGGTGAATGGTATATATTGTATATGTACTGTTTTGCAGGTTATGAAGTGACTAGTATGGCCCAAATAGGATAGAAAATATGGTCTGCGTACCATTAATTTGAATGTAATTGGTCAAAAGCACCAAAGTTATTTTTCAATTCAAATATGGTATGCGAACCATCAAATAGTTGTAATTAGTTATAGCTTATCCTATTTGAAGAAAATGGTGCCTCCCACAGAGATTTTCAAGACGGACTTTGAAGTCAAAGCTTCAAGATGAAGTCGGGCCATACTAGATCACATTTAAACTTATGCATGTTTTAAGTTATTTATTGCTTTTAAATATGTCTTAAAATGCATGAGATCAAAAGCTTGATTATGTTGCATGATTAAGGATTTTAGTTCACTTAAAATCTAACCAACATAGTAAGAGCCTTAAGTTCCAAACTTAAAAATTGAGTTAAAAGGTGCCATGCCAAAATATACACTTGCTTGGATATCCTTTACATCAATCTAGTAATAGTTTTCGCTCAGCGAGGTGTTACTTATTGGTCCTAAAGGGGCAAGGTACACAAATAATTGTGAGTACATGTTAGTTTTGGTGAAACTCAACGATATAAGTAAGGAGTCCTTTTATGTCGTGGCAAAATCGATAGGTTTACCTAATACGTTCTTAGACGTACCTATCAACCAAGAATAGTTTCTAGACTATTAGCAAAAGGCTTTTGCTTACCTAAGATGTTATAGGATTAAGTCGACAAACTGTGCTTAGTTCTTCAATGATTTTAGGATCTTGGAATCATTTTATTCACACCTGCCGGAACAAATAACTTGAATAAAATGCTTAATAAACATTGAATTATGCATGTATGCTAGAATTTAAGTTTATTAAGAGAAACTGTGAATGGTTATTTATTTGTTTATTCTTTTCAATTGTAGTTTTAATATGGCAAACAACAATCAAAACATCATCATGGGTTCTGAGCTTATGGTCAAGCTGAACTTGAAAAATTTTCTTGAATGGGAAGCTAAGCTAGTTGAAATAGTCAAACTCAATGGACTTGAGTATGTACTCTCACATCCCATGCCAAGCTACTATGCCAGAGACATGACCCCTGAGAGATTTTACGCCAGGGATGCGGATCTCAAAAAGGTTATGAGTCTCATGCTGAACAATATCCCTGATGATTGGGCTAAAAGGTTTGTAGCCTATGAACCTTTTACGCTCATCAAGAATCTGAGGGATATCTGTCGTGGAAGTACGGAGGACAGGGACCTGAACGTCCATGAGTTGATTGAATCAATGTCTGGTCTAAAGGTTAGTTCTCCCAACAGGTGTTATAGGATGGAGGTCCAAGAAACACATGTTCAGCTCCTTCGCACTAAACAGAGGGTAGGCGTCCCACTGAGGTTCCATGTGGATCTTATGTGTTCATACTTTGATCGCCTAAGTCTACTAGGAACACCAATAAGCGAAAGGATGGCAGTCTCTGTCTTGCTCAATTCACTACACAGTGGGTTTGGTCGCTTCAAGCAACTATACCTAAGTGAACCAAGAGAAGAAACAGTTGCAGAATTTGTTCACCTTGTCAGAAAGGCTGAAATAATACTGGACTGTGAAGCCAAAGATTTACTCAAGGCTAGAAAGAGACCGTTCAAGAAAGGTGGAAAGTCCAAGGGCAATGCTAAATCAAAGCAGGACAAGTCCACATCAAGCTGTCTTTATTGTGATGGAATAGGCCATTACAAAAGAGAATGTCCAAAGCTAAAGGAAGATCAGAAGAACGGAACAGTCGTTCCATCTTCAGGTATTTTCATTATAGACTGTATACTTGCTAATTCAACTTCTTGGGTATTAGATACAGGTTGTGGCTCACACTTATGTTCCAATCCACAGGGACTAAGAAGAAGTAGAAAGTTAAGCAAGGGTGAAGTCGACCTACGAGTGGGAAATGGAGCACGGATTGCTGCATTAGCTGTAGGAACTTACTATTTGTCGTTGCCCTCCGGGCTAGTTTTGGAACTGGAAGATTGTTTCCATGTTCCAAGTCTTACTAAAAACATCATTTCAGTTTCTTGCTTAGATGCTAAGGGATTTTCCTTTTTTAATAAAAGACAATAGTTGTTCGTTTTATTTTAAAGAGATGTTTTATGGATCTGCTAGATTAGTCAATGGACTTTATTTATTAGATCACGACAAACAAGTATATAACATAAATACCAAAAGGGCCAAAAAGGATGATTCAGATCTCACCTATCTGTGGCATTGTCGATTAGGCCATATAAACTTGAAACGCTTAGAAAGACTTCAAAAGGAAGGAATTCTAGAACCATTTGACTTAGAGGATTATGGTAAATGCGAATCATGTTTACTTGGCAAAATGACAAAGCAACCTTTCTCTAAAGTTGGAGAAAGAGCAAATGAACTATTGGGTTTAATCCATACAGATGTATGTGGACCAATGAGTACAAATGCTAGAGGTGGTTTCAGCTACTTTATCACTTTCACTGATGACTTCAGTAGGTATGGTTATGTCTATCTAATGAAGCATAAGTCTGAATCCTTTGACAAATTCAAGGAATTTCAGAGTGAAGTAGAGAATCAATTAGGCAAGAAGATTAAGGCATTGCGGTCTGATAGAGGCGGTGAATATCTGAGCTATGAATTTGATGACCATCTGAAAGAATGTGGAATTCTATCAGAATTGACTCCTCCTGGAACACCACAATGGAATGGTGTGTCGGAACGGAGGAACAGAACCTTGCTAGACATGGTCAGGTCAATGATGGGTCAGGCCGAACTTCCATTAGAATTTTGGGGACATGCACTAAATACAGCTGCACTCACTATAAATAGAGCTCCGTCTAAAGCTGTCGAAAAGACTCCATACGAATTATGGTTTGGAAAGCCTCCAAATGTGTCTTTTCTTAAGATTTGGGGATGTGAAGTATACGTCAAACGATTAATTTCAGACAAACTTCATCCAAAATCTGACAAATGTATCCTTGTGGGCTATCCAAAGGAAACAAAGGGGTATTACTTCTACAATACATCTGAGAACAAAGTGTTTGTTGCTCGAGATGGTGTCTTTTTGGAGAAAGATCACATTTCCAAAATGACAAGTGGGAGAAAAGTAGACCTCGAAGAAATTCGAGTCGAACAACAAACTCTAGAGAATGCTCAAGATGACATTCAGGATGAAACTCAGAGATCTTTAGAAGAATCTGGTGAGAATCATGGTCAATCTAGAAATGTTACCCCGCGTAGATCGCAAAGATATAGATCTCAACCGGAAAGGTACTTAGGTATTTTGACGAACGAGAGCTATGACGTTCTATTACTTGAAAGTGATGAACCTGCGACTTACAAACAAGCTATGACGAGCCCTAGCTCCAAGCAATGGCAAGAAGCCATGCAATCTGAATTGGACTCCATGTCTGAAAACCAAGTATGGGATTTGGTCGATTTGCCAGATGGCTATCAAGCCATTGGAAGCAAATGGGTTTTCAAACTGAAAAAGGACAAGGATGGGAAACTTGAAGTTTTCAAAGCTAGATTGGTTGCAAAAGGTTACAGGAAAGTCCACGGTGTGGATTACGATGAAACCTTTTCACCAGTTGCAATGCTAAAGTCTATTCGGATAATGTTAGCAATCGCTGCATATTACGATTACGAAATATGGCAGATGGATGTCAAAACTGCTTTCTTAAACGGCGTTTTAACAGAAACTGTGTTTATGACACAGCCTGAAGGTTTTGAGGATCCAAAGAATGCTAAAAAGGTATGCAAGCTAAAGAAGTCAATCTACGGATTGAAGCAGGCATCCAGGAGCTGGAATATACGTTTTGATGAAGCAGTCAGTGACTTTGGTTTCATCAAGAACGTAGACGAATCTTGTGTATACAAGAAGGTCAGTGGGAGCAAAATTGCTTTCCTAGTATTATATGTCGATGACATATTACTTATCGGAAATGACATTCCTATGTTGAACTCTGTCAAGATTTGGCTAGGGAAATGTTTTTCGATGAAGGATCTAGGAGAAGCACAGTACATATTGGGCATCAAGATTTACAGAGATAGATCTAAAAGGATGATTGGACTTAGTCAAAACACTTATATCAATAAGGTGCTTGATAGGTTCAAGATGGCAGACTCCAAGCGAGGCTACCTACCCATGTCTCATGGAATGACTCTAAGCAAGACTCAGTGCCCAAAAACACTTGATGAGCGTAGACGAATGAATGGGATTCCATATGCATCATTAATTGGTTCAATAATGTATGCTATGATATGTACACGCCCGGATGTTGCGTACGCACTCAGTGCTACGAGCAGATACCAGTCAGACCCAGGAGAGGCGCATTGGACTGCTGCCAAGAACATTCTGAAGTACCTGAAAAGGCACAAAGATGACTTCCTGGTCTATGGTGGAGATGATGAATTAATTGTTAAAAGCTATACGGACGCAAGTTTCCAAGCCGACAAAGATGATTTCAGATCACAGTCTGGGTTTGTCTTCTGCCTCAACGGAGGAGCAGTAAGCTGGAAAAGTGCTAAGCAAAGCACCATTGCGGATTCTACAACTGAAGCGGAGTACATTGCTGCACATGAAGCAGCAAAGGAAGCTATATTGCTAAGGAAGTTCATAGGTGAACTTGGTGTAGTCCCCTCCATTAAAGGACCAATAGCCCTGTATTGTGACAATAACGGAGCTATTGCACAGGCAAAAGAGCCTAGACACCACCAGAGAGTCAAGCATGTACTTCGTAGATTTCACCTTCTACGAGAGTTCGTTGAAAGAAAAGAAGTCGAGATAAGCAAGATTGGAACTGATGACAACATATCAGATCCATTAACTAAACCTCTGCCGCAAGCGAAGCACAACTCGCACGCTGCAGCTATGGGAATCAAGCATATTGGAGAATGGCTTTGATGTCTCTATTTAATGTTTTAAAGTTTTAGATTTTAAATCTTTGTAAAACATTATTGGTTAATCATTCACAATAAATGAAAAGAATTCATTTTTCCATTTGACGATATATTCAAGATAGACTGTCAGGACCAGTCCTGTGACTAAGAAATGTCTATCAAGTGAACTTGAATGTCAAAGGTTGAAAATGGTCCCTAGTCGGAGTTTTCTATAAAATTGGACGCATAGAAAACGTTAGACGATTAGAATGCAAGATGACTAGTAGTTCTGTTTCTTGAACTATGTGGACATGGCAATGTCATAATCATTTGCATAGATACTTACTTTGGGAAGATTAGTATCGGACAAGACCTATGAAACTTTACTGTAAGAGATGAAAATCTGTCATAAGTAAATTTCATTAAATTATTAGACACTAAATCCTCAATACCTGAGTGATTTGAGATTACTTGTTTGAGAACTGGTTGCTTTGACGTTGACCAACCGTCGCACCGTAAAAGGAGGCTATAAAGGCAACGCTCAGGTAATCACCTATCAAACGAAGTCTAATCTCAAGATCGCAAGATTGGGATTGTCCTCCCATAAATCGGGATGAGATGCTTAAAAGTTGTACAAGGCCACTCGAAGAGCTAGAAACTGTGAAATGCATGGCCGTGCTCGGATGAATCATAGGCTATGATTATCTGTTTATTTGATCAGTTGAACTCTGAAACCGAGGAACACCTCTGGACATAATAAGGATGACAACTCTTACCTTATGTTCAAGAGCAAGCATCGAGCGACAAAGGAATTAGGAAATGCACACTTGTCCCTAAGGACAAGTGGGAGACTGAAGGAAATAATGCCCTTGGTCCAAGTATGCATTCTATGATAAGTCTAATAAATGCGGTTCAGTATTAATTAACAAGTTAATAATTCAGTGAGATCAAGTGAGCTGAATGCCTAGCTAGAGGCCGCTTCAGTTCAAGTGGAATTAATGATATTAATCCACAGCTTACTCTTGACTGAACCCGTAGGGTCACACAAATAGTACGTAAACGGATCAAGTATTTAATGGCATTAAATACTCCATCTATGAATATTCGGAATCGACGGATCTTGGTTTCAGTGGGAGCTGAGATCGTCACAGGCAAGAAATGAATACTCCGGAAATGATCATATTGCCGGAAACGGAAATATGGATCGTATCGGAAATATAAATAATGTTGCCGGAAACGGAAACATGGTACGTATCGGAAAATATTATCGGAAATGGAAATATTGCCAGAATCGGAAATATTGCCGGAAACGGAAATATTGTCAGAATCGGAAATATTATCGGAATCGGAAAATAATACCGGAAACGGAAATATTAAATATTTGTTCGAAACGGAAATTAATTCCGGAATCGAAAATATTAAATATTGTTCATATCGGAAATGAATTCCGGAATCGGAAATTTAATCGGAAGCGTATCGTACGAATAAGCATCGGACGAGGCCTGCCGGACGAGGGCCCAGCACGAAGCCAGGCCATCGCCCAGCAAGCCAAGCGCGCCACACGAACAGCCAAGGCCACGCCAGGCCCAGCAGGCCGTGGCAGCGCGCACAGCGCGCGCAGGTGCTTGCGTGGGCTTGTAGCTCGCGTAGGCCTCGCTGCGTGGGCTGCTGCTCGCACGCACGCGCATGGGCGGCCCATCGTGGCTGCCGTGTGTGTGTGCGTAAGTGTTGGTGTTCATGCACGATTCCTAAAACGTGCAGAGTTCGGTTAATGATTAAATTCCTAATTCTATTTGATAAATTTATTAATTAGAGTTCTTGTAGGATTCTAAGTTTAATTAATTCGTATCCTAATAGGATTCCAATTCTCTTTCCATACCCCTATAAATATGTGGCCTGGGTTCACAATTTATAACGAGTTTCAAGTATTCAAAGTGAGTTTTTGAGAGAAAAATTCAATCACACATCTTGCTCAAAAGTGCCGAAAATTCTAGTACCTTAAGGGCGATTCTAGTTGGTCAATCTTAAGGCGGATCCGGACGTGCTGTGGACTATCTACGGAGGGACGACACTTGGAGTCCTAAAGACTTGTTCTTGTTCGTTTCGGGCGCATCTAGGGAGGGCACGCAACAAAGAGTATGCATCTAAATTATGCTATATGATTATGTGTAAATAATATGTAATCCTGGGTTAATGGTTGTTTCCGCATGATTTATGTAATATCATATGTATCATAACCTAACATCAAGTTGCAAGTTCAAAACCCAAATCCAACGGCGTCATGCCGGATTTCCTATTTCAAACATTCAAGTCTTCAAACCACAAACTCAAGTTGCCAATTCCAATCTCAAAGTCTCAAGTTCAAATATCCGAGCCCACACCGGCATAATGCCAACTTTCCAACTCGACCTTTCAAAATTTCAAGCTTCAAGGATCAAATTCCAAATTCATGCCGTCGTAATGCCGACTTTTCTATTCTATATTTCAAACCTCAAGTCATATACTTCAAGATTCCAAGTCCACGGCGGCATAATGCCGGACTTTCAAGTTCCTAAATTCAATGTTTCAAATCCACGGCGGCATAATGCCGGATTTTCCAAATACAAAGCCTCATGTTCTACATACAAAAGTGCGTCCTTTCCATTTCAAAGTTCAAACTTCAAGCCAAATTCAAATTCCAAATTCATCTTCAAGCTACAAAGAAATCTTGCTTTCTATCGCTCCCCAATACAAAATTCAAAACATTTCCAACGGGTTGAAACTCCCCAGAAATAATACAAGTTCAAGATTCCATCAACGGGTTGAAACTCCCCTAAATTAATACAAGTCCAATCTTCCAACGAGTTGAAACTCCCCTAAAATAATACAAGTCCAATCTTCCAACGGGTTAAAACTCCCCTAAAATAATACAAGTCCAATCTTCTAACGGGTTGAAAATCCCCTGAAATAATACAAATTCCAATTCTCCCGCGGGTTGGAATTCCCTTCAAATACTCCAGATCCGATGGGTTGAAACTCCCCTAAAATATGGACGGGTTGAAATTCCCTTGAAATAATACAAAGTCAATTCCCTTTTCAATCGGGTTGAAACTCCCTTCAAATACTCCAAGTCCAATGGGTTGAAATCCCCCTAACATATTGATGGGTTGAAATTCCCTTGAAATAATACAAAATTCAATTTCCTAGTACAGTGCATTTCCAAATTCTTGAGCGGGTTGAAATTCCCTTCAAATAAGTCCAATTTCCAATAGGTCGAAATATTCTTTTTTCGACATTCCAAGTTCTAGTACAAAGAGTCAACTTTCACAAAAGAATAAACGCTCCTCTCAAACATTTCCAACGGGTTGCAAATCCCAAATACAAGTACAAAATCCAAAATCCCGAATCTTCGGAGTGGCACTTAGGGTCAAGTCTAGGTCTCATTCATTGCATGCATATCATACCATGTGTCGGGAAGTTCAACTTCTAAAGTTCAAAATCATGTCCTAACTAGGTGCTCAGACTCCTCCTCTCAAAATCCTATTCAAGATGACTTCACTAGCAGCAGTTGTAGCAGAGCTCTATGAACGTGTTGAGGAAGCGGAGGTTCGCATAAGGGCTCTCGAAGACAATCAAGAAACTTATTTCCATGTTGTGGGCCCTTTCGAGGTAGAGGAAATATTTCATAACCAAGGGTTTGTGCCACACCTGGTGTAGCCAAGTGAAAACTTAGAATCTGGGCTACCTCAAGGAGACATTTGTGGGATCTGGGCCAGCGATGATGAAGACACATATCAGGACCCTCCTATTGAAAACATCTCTGACGATGAAAGCCGAGAAATCGTGAGCGCCGACTGGTACCTAGACCCTAAGGCAGAAAACAGTGTTCAAGTCATGACTAGGTCTGGTCGAATTCAAGAGCCAGCCAACAGAACGACACCGACAACTAATGTTCCTCTACCCACCGAGGAGAACCCTCTAATCAAGCAATTGAAGCGCACTAAGGCAGAGGTTAATATTTGGCAACTAATGGCTTCCTCTGTAGAGCACCGCACTACTCTTATCAATGCTTTGGTCAAATTGAATGTCACCCCAGAAGTCACTCCTGACGAATTGATCGGGTTGCTTACAAATCTTGAAGAAGGAATCACCTTTACTAATGAAGACCTCCCACCAGAGGGGGCAGGCTATCACAAGGCTCTCTCTCTGACTGTCGAATACAAAGACAAGATCATCCCCATGACTCTAGTGGACAATGGATCAGCCATCAATGTGTGTCCTCTCCGCACTGCTGAAAATCTGGGTTTCACCCCTAGTGACTTTTCTAGTTCCTCCCAAGGTGTTTGTGCCTATGACAACACTCGCCGGGAAGCAATAGGAACTCTTACTCTACTACTCCGCACAGGGCCAATCGAGCGGAAAGTGAGCTTTCAAGTGCTCAACATCAAAGCCAGTTTCAATCTCCTATTGGGAAGACCTTGGATCCATGACCTCAAGGCAGTGCCATCCTCACTCCACCAGAAAGTTCGAATGGAGGTCCAAGGAAACGTGATTACCTTACATGCGTCCCATACAAGGACCAAAATAGCCGACAAGGCTCTGATATTAATTGAGTATGATGACAACGACGAAGACCTTTGGGGATTCAGTGCTGAAGTTGGAGCCATCGAATCCAGAATGAATCCCATGGCAAAGCGCATGATGATCAAGCGTGGGCACTTCTTGGGCACTACTCTGCCACCGCCCACCGAATCTCCTTTCAAGGCCCAAGGACAGACTAACTGTTGGGGACTGTGACACAAGCCGACTAAGTTCGATGACAAGCAGCAAAAGGCTAAGCTAAAGGCCCGTCAAGCTGGCAATGATCAATTCAAAATACCTCCTCATCAACTCACACTCAATGGGAAATTCGTGAAAGAAGGAGAGGATGACTTATACTTTGACTTCCCAAAACCTTTCTATGACTCTTCAAAAGGGATCATTTACCCTGGATTCGAGATCTTTCAAGACTGTCACTTTCTAGAGGATGCTCCTCCAATACAAGACAAGGCTTCCCCTGAATGCCTTGACTCATCAGCTTTTGGTCTGCTATTTGGCCAGGAAATAACCCCAATCATTTTCAAAAACGCCATGGTTCAAATGATCACTCAAATCGAAGGTTTCGACCCATCTAAGCTAATTACTCCAAGCGAGAAGATGGTCAATGGATGGAGAAAGTCTCTCAAGATAACTGCTCCAAATGGCAAAATGTTCAAGATTACTGTGGGCGAAGGATCTATGATGAGCGAGTCCGAGTCTGAGGATGAGTCTGGATCTGAGTCTAGCAATGAGTCTAAGTGTCTAGAACTAGAGTCTTGCATCAATCATGAGCCTCTAAAGGACGAGCTTCAAGTCAAAACAGTCGATGTAATGATTGTTGATTTCAATAACACTTCAATTTCTACTTACTCTTCGAGTCCTAATTCAAAACAGAATCCTAATCCAAACAACTTTGCTTTACAAGAAACTGACTTTGAATTTCTAAAAGCTATCGAAAATCACGAAAACAGGACGCCCATTATTGAGGAAACAGAAAAGATCAACCTTTCTAACAATGGTGACTCACAACTAGTTCAGATTGGTTTAACTCTTTCTCAAGCAGAGCGGGACGATCTTATCAAGCTACTTTCAGAGTATGTAGACGTCTTCGCATGGTCCTATCATGATATGCCAGGGGTTGATCCAAGCATCGGTCAACATAAAATTCCCCTTATTCCAGGTTCAAAGCCCATCAAGGAGAAACTTCGTCGCATGAAACCGGATGTTTCCCTCAAAATCAAGAAGAGGTCTCCAAGCAGCTAGAGGCCGGGTTTATTCGAGAAGAAAAATATCCAGAATGGATCGCAAATGTCGTCCCAGTTCCAAAGAAAGATGGAAAAGTATGAATGCATGTGGACTACAGGGATCTTAACAGGGCCAGCCCTAAAGACGGTTTTCCATTGCCTCACATCGACATCTTGGTCGACAACACCGCAAATCACGCCTTACTCTCTTTTATGGACGGGTACGCAGGCTACAATCAGATTCACATGGCAGAGGAAGACATGGAGAAGACAACCTTCATCACTCAGTGGGGTACATATTGCTATACAGTTATGCCGTTCGGACTAAAGAACGCAGGAGAAACTTATCAAAGAACAGCCACAACCATCATGAGCGATATGATTCACAGGGAAATTGAGGTATATGTCGACGACATGATTGTCAAATCCAAAGAACGGCACGAGCATACCTTGGTACTTCGAAAGTTTTTCAACAGGCTCAGACAATGCAACATGAGGCTCAATCCTCAAAAGTGCGCATTCGGGGTAACATCAGGCAAGTTACTCGGATATGTTATCAGCTCTCGAGGCATAGAGGCTGATCCTTCAAAAATCAAAGCAATTCTCGAGATGCAACCACCAACGAATGAAAAGGAAATTCAGGGTTTTCTCGGCATACTACAATATATCAGCAGGTTCATTTCAAGACTCACAATGATCTGTGAACCAGTATTTCGAAAGCTCCGAAAAAGCGAGCCCAAAGTGTGGGATGACGACTGTCAGCATGCATTCGAAACAATCAAGAGCTACCTTTCCAACCCACCAGTACTAAAGCCAGCCATGCTAGGGATTCCCCTCAGGCTCTACCTCACAACAACCGATTCAGCGGTGGGGGCTATGCTTGCCCAGGAAATTGAAGGCAAGGAGAACGCCGTATACTACATAAGCAAAAAGCTGATCGAGTAAGAGACCAAATACACTCAGCTCGAGAAACTCAGCATCACCTTGGTTTGGGCCACAAAGAAACTACGGCACTACATGCTCTCACATACAATACATGTGATCAACAAAGCGGATCCTCTCAAGTATCTATTCAAAAAACCAGCACTCAACGGGCGGTTGTCCAGATGGTTGGTCATGCTAGCAGAATTCGACCTCAAATACATTCCACATAAGTCTATCAAGGGTTCAGCAGTCCCAGATTTCTAGCCGACTGTCCTGTCGAGGCAGAAGAGGAAGATTACGACTTGCCCGACGAGCAACTCTTAATGACCAGTGATGACATTTGGTCAATGCATTTTGGCGGTGCTTCCAACCAGAACGGATGTGGTGTTGGAGTAATCCTAGTAGCTCCAGGCGGCACGCACATTCCGATATCAGCAAAACTACAATTCAACGTCACAAACAATGCGGCAGAATATGAAGCATGCATCATGGGCCTGGAAGCCGCCTTAGCACTTAGCGTCCAGAAACTTCGAGTGTACGGGGATTCCTCCCTAATCATCAATCAAATTCCCGGCAAATGGAAAGTAAGAAGCGAGAGCTTAGCTCCATACCAGTCCTACCTCGAACAGTTGTCTGAACAAATAAAAGAGCTTCGCTATACATACCTCCCGAGAGAGGAGAATCAATTCGCCGATGCACTTGCAAAGCTGGCCTCAATGATCAACATGCCATTTTTACCTGCATTTTAGTCGAGAACTTTTCCTCTGGTCATCTTGATTTCACATTGTTCTGTTTGTTTTACTCTGTGCACAACAATTATAATGTACAGATCCTGAATTTCAAGGACTACTTGACTGGGCTACGCGCTACAAAATTATAGAGGGCATAGCTCGAGGGATGCTTTATCTACATCATGATTCTCAACTAAGAATTATACATCGAGATCTTAAGGAAAGTAATGTCTTGTTGGATGCTGATATGAATGCTAAAATTTCAGACTTTGGCATGGCAAAGCTCTTTGTAGTGGATCAAAGCCAAGGAAACACAAGTAGGGTTGTTGGAACATAGTGAGTATAATTCCAGCATTTGACTTAGTATTATTTCTGTTTTATAATGATTTTTATAGTTACTATTTGCACAAATAGTACAAATAACGATATAAAGACCATGTTGAGCATGCAAGAGATTTAATGTAAACAAGTGAGTGAGAGTGTAAGAAAAAAATGATCAAGTAAGAGAAAGTGTCTGGAATTAAAGATGTAAATTTTGTTGGATAAAGGTATAAGATGGTCTATTTTCATATCTCAAAATAGTACAAATCACGGTATAAAGAGTATTATGAAACGGACCAAAATAATTTTAAAGATCATTATGAAATGAAGGTAGTATTTGTTAGTATGTTCATTAAATGGTTGAAAGTTTTGCTAAATAGATATTGTTTCTCTTGCAGTGGTTACATGTCTCCTGAGTATGCAATGCATGGTCAATTCTCTAACAAATCGGATGTTTATAGTTTCGGAGTCTTAGTCTTGGAAATTATTTGTGGACAAAGAAACAGTACATTTTATCAATCAGGGGAAGCAGAGGACCTTTTATGCTATGTAAGTATTACTGGTCTCAATATTTTCTTGCCTGGTCGAGGGACAAGAAAGAAGGGTTATCTATATTTGATTAGGTTTTTTACAAGAATACTTGAACTTAATTTGCAGGCGTAGAAACAGTGGAGAGATGGCACGCCTTTAGAATTCGTTGATCCAATGATAAGAGACTCGTGTTCAATGGATGAAGTTATGAGATGCATACATATAGGCTTGCTATGTGTTCAAGAATCTGCTGATGAAAGACCGACTATGGCGACAGTAGTGCTCACATTAGACAGCTACTCGGTTACTCTTTCAGTGCCAGAAGCTCTGGGTTTCTTCATAAAGAGTAAAGCTTCTAATAAGGAGGTTGGTTCTGATCAATCATCAGGCAAGGCAGCATTTTGGTCGGTAAATGACGTCTCAATCACTGAACCGGAACCTAGGTAGAAAAAAAAAATCAAAGAAAGAAATGATCCTCAAGGATATTAATCGATCATTGTCATTCAAAGAAAAATTATGCTTGTCGTATTATTTTTGTTTGTACTTAGTGTCATGGCTACGATAACATCATGACTATGGGACGCTGTTGAATTTCTCAAAACGAGGCTCAATTCATTATGTAAATCAAATACCAAATTTTTACTAAATAAAAAACTTCATCACAATAACTTGGGGAGATGAAAGTTTTTGGAAATTGAAACCTTATATAGGAGTTGAACCTAAGACCATGCGAATAAAAGAACACGTTTTAACCACTACTCGATCCAGCTCTTTTTTTTTTGGGTATGCAAGTAAGAATAATATTAAACCACCAACCAAATTACAACCTAATCAACTCAAATGAGACGAACCAACTAGGTTGGCCCCCCTCAACAAGAGCTGAAACAGGACACAACATCTAGTAAGCTCACACCCTCACAAGGCTACAAACCATATATGGTCTTTCCTATTAACTTTCTTAGGCATAACTACCAAAATTGTACTCCTCACAATTTGTTTTAAGCTAGCTAATACATTCTGAAAAAGTGGGAACCGATTAATTCCAATAACTACTATTTCTACTTCTCCAAATCAAATAGACTAGAGCTGCCACCCTTGCATAGTAAACCAACCTTCTGAATTTAGTGCACCTTCTATGACCGATACTACTGATGATAGCTTGTAGAGTAGAGCTATGCATCTGAATCCCAAGCCAACTTTTAAGCTCAATAAGACACTTTCTGTTGTAGCGACAATTGAAAAAGAGATGATCATGCTCTTCATTTGCCTGATCACACATCAAACAAGAAGAAGAAGCCCTTATACCAATTCTTGCTAGAGTAGCAGTAGTTTGCAATCTTCTTTGAACAGCTATAACCAACAAATAAAGCGATGTTTAGGAGTACTAAGTTTGTTCCATACCAATGTATCCCAGTGAACTGCAGGCTTGCTACCTGCAAGTTTATGATAGACGTGTTTGACAGAATAAAACATCATATTACACAGCTCAGCTTGAGAATAAACCTATTTCGACAGCTCCTTAGTAACACAAATCCTCCTCCTGTACCAACTAGCAGAAGCTTTAGGTTGATACTCCCACCAATACTCATTCTGTATATACACATAATAACCCACTTAATCCACACATTGTCTTATTTAGTAGCAATAGCCCACACATACTTACCTATATTGGCAATATTCCATAAGATCACATCCATAAAGCCTAAACCTCCAGCATGTTTATCACAACACATGCACCTTCTCCTAAGCAATATTACTTGGCATATTACTATAGGCTAAACCACTCCACAAAAAATCTCTACAGATTTTGATTATGTCATGCAACACACTTTTAGGAAGAATGCAGATTTGACACCAGTACATATGTAAGATGAGTAACACAGAGTTGATCAACTGCATTCTAGCAGTATAGGAGAGATTTCTAGTACTCCAATCCTTGATCCTGGCTGTCATTTTATCAACAAACACATGCACCACATCGAGATGTTATAATCATCTTGGAACATATAGGAACTCCAAGATATTTGAAAGGCAAAGCACTCCTAGCAAAACCAGAAGCTTCAACCACTCTACCTACACCAGTGTCACTCATGCCATGACAGTATATTGAAGACTTCTTTTTTTAAGCCACCAAACCAAAAGAATCAGATAACAATTTAAAAGCTTGCAACAGTAGGTAAATTGAAGGATGCTCTCCTTTACAACATAAGATCAAATCATCTGTAAAACACAGATGAGTAAGCTTGATCTCCTTACACCTTGGGTGAAAGTTAAACTGGTCTATAGTTCTCATTCTATGAAGGATTCTAGAAAGATATTCCATGCAAACAACAAACAACAGAGGAGACATTGGGTCTCTTTGCCTCAACCCCCTGCTAGACTTGAAAAACCCATGAATTTAGCCATTGATCATCAAGGAAAACATAGGAGTGGTAACACACTCCATTATCAGATGCACAAACTTTTGAGGAAAACCCAACAACATCGACATTTCCTAAAGGAAACTCCAATTCACAGTATCATAAGCTTTCTGCAGATGCACTTTCAATAAGCAACTAGGCTTTGCACTTTTCCTCCCATAATGCTTCACCGGATCTTAGATTACCGTAATGTTATGGGCAATGTATTTGCAATGAACAAAGCCCCATTGATTCCCTAAAATTAAATCAGGCAGAATTAACCTTAATCTCCCACAAATCACCTTAGTAATACACTTGTATAATGTATTACAACAAGATATGGGTCTGAAATCACTCACATTCTGTGGACATTTAGTCTTAGGAATCAGAGTAATGACAGTATGATTAAGATCTTTTAAAAACTTACCATGATTTAAAACATCTAACACAACATCCACTACATCATTCTCCACAATATGCCAAGCATCTCTATTGGAAAAAGAGCCAACGTCATCAGGTTCATGAGCTTTAACCCCGGGAATAGAAAAAAGAGCTTGTTTCACCTCATCTCTAGTATATGGTGAATTTTAAGATTACTTTGTGTTGATTTGTAACCATAGGGCCATCTTGAACAACCTCCTTCACCGTTGGTGACATGTAATCCCGAGTCTTTCCCAAAAGATCAACATAGTATTCCGAAAAAGCATCTGACACAGAAGCAAGGGTATCTCCCCAAACACCATCCATACCATGAATACTATACACTTGATTGTGAACTTTTCTACTCTTAATGCTCTAATGAAACAAAGCAGCGTTCTCATCTCCAGCTTTAATCTAATCAACCTTAGCTTTCTGTTTCAAAAAGTCCAAGTAAGCTTGATGTTGCACTCTGGAAACCTAAATAGATTGGAAGGATCTAGATGCATGGCTTCTTGAGCAGAAACCATGACCTGATTTTCTTTTAAGTCTGCTTCTTGAACATCTGAAAACCCCTTCTTGTTAATCGCTTTCAAAGTTATTTTAACTTTCTTCAACCTGGTGACTAAACATAATATCTTACTTCCATGAACCTGCTGATTCCACTGCTGTTGAACAATCTCTATAAAACTTGAGGAAGACTTCCACATAGTGAAATATTTGAAAGGCTTCCTCCCTCATGTATGTCTTGTATACACATAAATCAAACCAGGTGAGTGATCAAATTCACCCCCAGTCAGAAAACAAACTTCTGCAGAGAAGTAAGCACCTTGCCAAGTTGGATTAGTCAGAACTCTATCTAATTTAGAAAAAACTCTAGTTGCCCCATTTTGCTTGTTATTCCAAGTGTACAAATTCCCTACACTCTTGATGTTGTGGGAAAAATTACCGTGCCATCTTGTACCAATAAAGATACGACACGTGGCATGAATTATGCCTCGTAAGCAATCTTTAGTATCGAGAATCTATGTACTTCTCCATATGAACGAAGAGTATACGTATTCGTATCCATATACGAATAAACATACGTATTCATATCCATATATAAAAAGCATACTGGTAAATACGTTCTGACGGCACAAAAGCCCAAAATCCCATTTATGTCCTTAAAGAGTCATGACTGCTAAAGGAAGAAGGACACTTGTCATCTTCTCCTAACTCAGCCAATCATATGAAGGAATATTAGGTCATTCCCTCTAAACCTAGTACTATATAAAGCCTCAAATCCCAAGGACAAGGTTTACAATCACATCAACCACAAATATTAATTGCTCTGCCTTCTCTCTACTTTCTCTCTCTATAAACACATACTTACTTAAGCATCGGAGGGAATATTCCGAGAGGAATATTCTTGTTTTGAAAGTCGGAGAGGAGATCTCGTTGCAGGCTACCCCACAACATTTGGCGCCGTCTGTGGGGAGGTACGGTAGTATGGAGGACCAACGGCAGGAAAATGATACTGGATGGCCTATTCGAGTGGAGCGGCCACCCCTGGAAAGGGAAACGCCGACTGAGCATCAACAGACGCCGGCTCCAAGGATCACAGGGGATACCGCCCGGAGTTTTGTAGCAGGACACACGCCTTGTCATGCCGCCGAGGTGGAAGTTCTCAGTGAGGAGGATGAGCAGGCAAACCACACACCCCCCAGGGGACACCTGGATCCTCAAGCAGATACAGTAATGGAAGAGAACCCTGACATGCCCATGTCTGTGGGCACCCTACGAGCTATCTTGGCCGACTTCCAAGCAGACATGGGCAAGACAGCCAACGCTGAAGTACAGAAGAACATGCTAATTTACACTACCAGGGCAACCACCAATCAGGAGAGGTCGCCCGATAATAGACCATCACTTTCTCTGCGTCCCCCGAATGTCTGGACCAGGAAGACAGGGGAGGACGTTAGGAGGCGGTTGCCAGAGAACCAAGCCAATCAGACCCTGTCTTACCTGCCACGCCGACTGCCCCAACGACTGGTCGGAGAAACGTCTCGAGGACGTGAGCAGCCACAAGCAGAGCTGGTACCTAATTCTGAATCGAAACTTTCTGATACAGGGTCAACCCCCGTCATGCCGGATAGACCTCTACCTTACCCAACTTACACGCACTTGAGTCAAGCGCACCCACGAGCCACCCGACCAAGTCTTCAAACTAGCCGTCGTGAGTCCTCTCGACGGGAGCCGTACTCAAGGTACCAGGATCCTGTGTATCACATTCAAGAGGGAGTGTCCAACTTGGCCCTAGGACATTACACTCCTTTTGCAGATAACATCATGAGAGCACCAAAGGAACCTAAGGTTAAGCCGCCCAACATTGACGCCTATGATGGAACTACAGATCTAGACATGCATCTCCTAGTTTACCGGCACCATATGTATGTTCAAGGAACAACCGACTCAACCTGGTGTAAGTATTTTCCAGGTACACTAAAAGGAGTAGTGTCTAAGTGGTTTGAGAGGCTCCCTGCTGGAACCATTCGCTCTTTTTCTGAGCTTGAGCTGTTGTTTTCCACTCGGTTCATGGCTCACAAGGAAGAAAAGAAGACGAGCATGCATTTGAGTCGAATCCAGCAAGGGAAAGATGAGTCTCTAAGGAGTTATGTGAAAAGATTCAACTTAGAAGCAGGGCAAATCCCATATTTTCCGGATGGGGTTGCGTTTGATAACTTTATTAGGGGGCTTAAGAAAGGCTCATTCAAGTTTGACTTGGTAAAGAAAAGTGTGCCAACCATGGCAGAGGTGCTAGATGAGGCAGAGACCTTTATCCATGCAACAGAAATTTGCAGTGTCCCAAAAGAACCTCGGGGAAGTGATTTCGCTGAGCCGGCAGCTAAAAAGAAAAATTTGAAAAGAAGAGTCGGCCTAATGGGACTTGGGCTATTACAAAGGAGTTAGACAGAGCTCCCGGGGCGGGTGGTCAGAAGAGGTCCAGAACTTATGACCGGGAGAAATTTGAATATAACACAGATATGTACACAATTCTGATGGACGTTGGGTCCAAGTATGAGATTGACCGGCCGTTTCCTATGAAGTCGCCGCCAGAAAGTAGGGACCCCAGGCTCTATTGTCACCTTCATAGTGACATTGGACATGACACCAAAGAATGTAAGAGCCTGAAAAGGGCACTGGATGGTCTAGCCACTAAGGGATTCCTAAAGAGTTATATCAGCAGAAACACTGGAGGTTCTGGGAAACCGTTTTACAAAAAGAACAAATCACCCCCCTCGGAAGAGGATGGAAACCGTACTGATCCAGAGTGTGTGGCCGTCATATCAGGAGGGTTGGCCGCCGGAGGGCCAACCATGAGAGGTCAGAAAGACTATGCCAGGCGGCTGGGGCAAGTGATTTTGTCAGGAAAGGCCACCTCCGACCCGTTCCCAAAAGTATAAATCGGCGAGGCCGGCCGTGGAAAGATAGCGACGCCACATGACGACCTCCTAGTAATCGAGGTGCAAATTGCCAATCTGAGGGTTAGGCGCATCCTGGTTGATACAGGAAGTTCGTCAGATATAATTAGCTTGGAGTGCCTAAACCGACTACAGCATGATCCTTCAAAAATAGAGAAAATTCACTATCCCATTATAGGCTTTGGGGGTAGTATCATCCATCAAGTCGGCATCATTTCTCTCCCTCTGCGGATGGGAAATAAAAAAGAATTTCGTCAAATGGACGTCCGATTCCTCATAGTGAAAGATCTGACTGCTTACAATGTCATTTTGGGGCGTCCTACTTTGAACAGCGCAAAAGCTTTCATAGTTACTCATCTAATGCTCCTAATGTTTGTTTGTGATGATGGGAGCGTCAGCACCATACACGGTGATCAGCAGCAAGCTAGAGACTGCTATTTAACCACTTTGAGCCCAGAAGCATGGGGGTCAGGTGAGGAGAAAGAAGTGTTGGCAACAAGCGAAAGTGTAGCGGCACGTAGCCCAAATCTTTGAAAGAAACACTAACTATATCAACGGCGTACATGGAAGAACGACGACCAGAGCCTGTGGGCGCTCATTACAATGTGGTGTTGAATACGGACAAACCAGACAGAGTAGTGCCCATTGGAATTTCTCCTGACGACCCACTAGCAGCAGACTTGGTCCACTTATTGAGAGAATTTGAAGACATCTTCGCTTTTACTGTTGAAGAGATGCCCGGCATTGACCATGCTGTTGCCGTCCATAAGCTGAATGTGGACCCAAACTTTAAACCGGTGCGTCAGAAGAAAAGGAACCATGGGGAAGATGGAAACCAGGCAGCAGCGGCAAAAGTAAAAAAGCTGATGGATGCAGGGTTTGTTCGGCCTAGCCAATATCCGGATTGGGTTGCTAATGTGGTCCTCGTCCCAAAACCAAATGGCACCTGGAGGATGTGTGTTGACTACACCAACCTCAACAAGGCATGTCCCAAACACAGCTTCCCATTTCCAAAGATCGACCGGCTTGTCGACTCCACAGCGGGGCATGCCATGATGAGCTTCATGGATGCATACTCGGGATTTCATCATATTCCTCTGTGGCCTGACGACCAGGAGAAGATGTCATTTGTTACAGAACAAGGTCTATATTGCTACAAAGTAATGCCGTTTGGGTTAAAGAACGCGCCAGCCACCTTTCAGCGTCTCATTAACACTGTGTTCAATAAACAGCTCGGTAGAAACATTGAGGCTTATATTGATGATATGATAGTAAAAAGTAAGCAGCAGGCGGCACATATAGCTGATTTGAGGGAAACATTTGAGACTATTCGAACTTACAACATGAGGTTGAATCCTAAGAAGTGTATGTTTGGGGTAACGTCGGGCAAGTTCCTAGGTTTCTTGATTGACGAAAGAGGAATTGAAGCCAACCCAGACAAGATTCAGGCAGTAATTGATATGAGCTCACCAAAGACGGCAAAAGAAGTCTAGCGGCTTACAGTTTGTTTGGCCGCCCTGGGAAGGTTCCTTTCCAGAGCCGGGGATAAATTCACTACTTTTTTAAAGCAGTCAGAAAGAAGGCCAAGTTTGAATGGTCGGATGAGGCAGAGGCGGCACTGGTAAAATTAAAAGATCATTTGCACACATTACCACGTCTTGTTAGCCCTTTGCAGGGAGAGACTTTATACATGTATCTTGCGCTATCTGAACACTCGGGTTGAGTGCCGTTCTGATGACAGAAAGGAAAGGAATACAGATGCCAGTGTACTTTGTGAGTCATGTACTTCAAAACGCTGAAATTAGATACCCAACAGTGGAAATTTTGGTCTAGCCTTGTTCATGGCCAATAAAAAGCTCCGTCCTTATTTCCTAGCCCACAAATTAGTGGTTTACACTGACCAACCACTTAAACTGCATTTCACGAAGCTAGAGGCGTCAGGCCGAATGTTGAATTGGGCTATTGAACTGAATGCCTTCAACATCACTTATGAACCCAGGAAAGCCGTCAAGGCGCAAGCTTGTGCAGATTTTATTGTTGAAATGACGAGGCATGTCTTTGCCGAGAATACCAAGACGGTGTGGACACGATATGTGGACGGTTCGTCCACACAGAACAGATGTGAAGCCGGGATAATCTCTCAATCGCCAGAAGGGGATACTTTTGAGTATGCTATGCGGTTTAACTTTCATGCGTCCAACAATGAGGCCGAGTATGAGGCCCTGCTCTGTGGAATTAAAATGTGTAAAGCGGCTGGCGCCGAGGAGATCTTAGCCCTATCTGACTCTCAACTGATTGTGAGCCAAGTCAATGGAACTTACGAGGCTAGGGATCCGACGATGATTAAGTATATGCAGGCCGTCCACCAAGAGGTGGAGCAACTGAAAAGCTTTGAAGTAAGGCAAGTCCCTCGCTCTGAAAACAATCATGCCGATGCATTGCCAAAATTGGCCAGTTCGGCATCCTGTGATACTCCTCGTCACGTGTTCTGGGAAGTAAAGGAGCAGAAAAGCATTGAGCAAGTGGAAGTAGCAACTCTAGACAGAACCTCCACATATATGGATGACATAATTAACTTCAAAATGAATGGAGTCTTGCCAGATGACTCAAGGCAAGCGGCGAAACTTCAGAAAAAATGCACCTGGTTTGAAATGTGGAACGACACACTTTACAAAAAGGCCTACTCCCGCCCTTTGTTGAGATCTGTGACGCCTGAGAAGGGGCAGGAAATTCTAGAAGACCTTCATCAGGGACTATGTAGCTCGCATATTGGGGGAAGAGCCTTGGCAGAAAAGGCACTTCGAACTGGCTATTACTGGCCGACCCTTAAGGATGATACAATCTCATTGGTCAAGAATTGTGACAAATGCCAACGCTTTGCTCACCTGCAACATCGACCAGCTCGAGTTCTGACACCCATCACGAGTCCAATACCTTTTTCTAAGTGGGGAATGAATCTCCTAGGCCCGTACAATGCTGCTCCCGGAGGGAGCCGTTATGTCATTGTTGCTGTAGACTACTTCACCAAGTGGGTGGAAAGTAGAATCACTCAAGAATATAAGAACTAGTGATGTAAGGGCATTTATTTGGAAAAATATCATGACTCGTTTCGGAATACCACAGGCTATCGTCTTTGATAATGGGCCTCAGTTTGAGACGCCTAAGCTGAAAGAATGGTTAGCAGATCATGGCATACACAGCTGTTTTGCCTCTGTCGGACGACCCCAAGCCAAGGGCCAGGTTGAGGCGTTCAACAAAATAATCTCTGAAGGGATTAAAAAGAAGCTGGACGAAGCCAAGGGTCTGTGGGCTGATGAGCTGCCAAATATCTTATGGTCAATCCGTACCACGGCTAAGAACTCCACTGGCGAAACCCCCTTTTACTAGCTTATGGTTCCGAGGCCGTCCTGCCCATAGAGATGTGTGAACCTACCCTGAGGGTCATGCTATATGACGAGCATGCTAATTGGGAAATGATGAAAGTGGCCTTGGACTTCCTGCCTGAGGTTAGAGGAAATGCGGCACTAAGACAACAACTGTACAAGATAAGGATGGCGAAGGAATACAACAAGAAAGTCTCCAAGAGAGCGCTCAAAGTGGGAGATTTCGTTCTCCGAAAAATGGAAACAACAGGGCGAGCCAATGAACAGGGTAAGTTGACGCCTACCTGGGTAGGACCTTATGAGCTTTATGATGAAGTCAGGGATGGAACTTTCCGTATTCAAGACATGCAAGGCTGACCCATTCTGCGCACTTGGAATGCAAACAATCTCAAGAAATATATCTTCTAGATGAGTGCTAGCTTCGTCTTACATAGAAGGATCTGTTGCTTAAGAAACGACCTCTGATTGTCCTGATAGGGTAGTAATCTCTCTTGTAATCAGCTAAAATTGCCTTGCAAAGTTATAAATATAATAATACTACTCTACCTGTTTTATATTATTTATTACTCGCACGTCAAATACAAAGTTATTCAACATATGCATACCAAAGCCTAATTGAATGAAGGCCCGAGAAGTGGCCCAGATTAGCACCTATTCATAACAAGACTAATTGTTTAAAGCCTAAGAAGTGGCCTAGATTAGCGCAAAGTTGTAGGCTGATCACCTATCCAAATTTGACCTCAGCGGCACAACATGCCGCTGACGAATCTAAACTAAAAATCAAGGTTTTACTCTGCTAAACCGCCTCGCGGCATACTAGCACTAATAATCGGTCGCTATTCTCTTACGGCATAATTAGATGCCTGCGGCAAGAAAGACCTTGGAACAAAGGTTGTTTGCCCAAAAGTTCGGCGGCGAGAAAGACCTTGGAACAAAGGTTGTTTGCCCAAAAGGCCTGCGGCAAGAAAGACCTTGGAACAAAGGTTGTTTTCCCAAAAGCCCTGAGGTAAGAAATACCTTGGAACAAAGGTTGTTTGCCCAAAAGCTCTGCGGCAAGAAGGATCTTGGAACAAAGGTTGTTTGTGTCCACTCTTTGGTCGTCCACTTCATCTGACGAGCCTGTCTAGCGGCAATCATACCTATTGATTGACTTGCGTCAATCAATTCCATTTTTAGACACGCTCGTTAAAGAACGTGACGACCATAAAATTGCCTTGCGGCATAATTTAATGCCTGCGGCAGCATTTCATGCCGTCCATTCTTTGGTCGACAACTTCATCTAACGAGCCTGTCTAACGACAATTACACCCATTGATTGACTTGCGTCAACCAATTCCATTTTAGACATGTTCGTCAGAAAAAGTGACGCTCATACCTATTGATTGGAAGCACCATTGATAAGAAAAACCAAAGTGCGAAAAACAGTTAAACACGAGATAAAGAAGCAACAAGCAACCGTATTCATAAAACAACGCCCATAGTTAGGCGTGCAAAAGTAGCAAAAAATAACATTGTTGTGTGCTCAGCAGGCACAAAAGTACACACACCAGCGGCGCAAAACACAGAAATAGAAATAGTTTTTGCCCTCAGGCATAAGAACACTAAAATAGAAGAACTGTTTATAAAGGCAGGAGGCAAAAAATCAGGGGGCGGCAGCATCATCCTCCTCATCAGAAGGCACAAACTCAGGAGGCGGCAACCCGAGACGCTCAACAGCCAACACAGCAGCACTGTGCTCTAAACGCCGCTGAAACCACGCGAGGTCAAACTCCTCCATGTGGTTCTCCCAGGCATGCTTGACGGCATCCTTCACAGCCTCCTCCCCTTGATCATAGGACTCATGGAGACGCTCCCTCAAAGTGCGAACCTGCGACCTAGCCGTCTCCAGTTCCCCTTGAAGTCGCTCGGCTTGGCCGGCTGCTTCCTTGATCTGAGGATACTCTTGAAGTTGGGCTTGGAGCGTCAATATTTCCGCTGCGGCCCTCTTGCCTTCCTCCACCATCTCCACTATGTCTGTGTCCTGCTTCAAGACTTTTTTCAGCAATTCTGCCTTATCGGATCTTAACGACGCAACCTCCTTCGCCTAAAGATCTATGGTCGTCTGCATTTCCAAGCGAACTTCCTCAATTGACTTGAAAGCATAATCACCATGATGAACGGACTCAGCCACCAGAGCATTGAGCTCCTCAGCCGTGTGGGTCTTCCAACTTTTGCAAAGTTCCATGCGGAAGAACAACTATAAAAAGATTTATATGTTAGTAAGCAGACCAAAAAACATATACATATATATAAATCAATCGACATGCACAAACACACGTCAAGCAAGCTGGCTTAATTGGCACCAAATTGAGCGTCTGTCCGACCAGGAACAGAAGCGACATATTCTTTTGGGACGGCCTTAAAAACCTTGCGGCATATAGCCACCCTCTCCCTTGATGAATAGTGAGGAGTGGCGGGGATACGCTCGTCCTCCGCTAGAGCTTCTCCCTTCCCTTTGTCTTCTTTAGCTATAGGAAAAACAATGGCCTTAGGATGACGCGGAGAGTAAGAAGAACTGCCAGATGAGGCTCGATACGTCTATACGACGTTCGAGTAAAACTTACCACCCGATGACCTAGCTCGGCGGGCCACCTCCGCGGGGATTTGTGAACGGACGTTAGCCGGAATTCCAGCTAAAGGATCCGCCGGCTCAGCTTGGTGCCCACCCGACTTCGATTTGGACACCAAGTCCACAACCGAGGAAGGTTTGTCCACTGCTTGCGCATCCTAAACAGGGTGACCGCCCTCAGCAGCCTGTGATTCCTCCTTCTTTGTTGGACGACGGGGTCTGGGCCGAGGCTTCTTAAAGTTGCTCGGGGTCTCCGAGTCAGCCGGCACCGACCTCTTCTTCAACTGCGAAAGAGTGGTCCCTTTCGCCCTCGGCGCCGCCTTGGCCGCATCCTTTGCTTGCTAACAAAGAATACAAAGCAAAGTCAGAAATTTAGTAGATCACGAAACAGGGACACTCGTCCAAAATTAATGACGAGGTGTACGTTAGTGATCACAAGCCACTCTCAAAGTAGTGGCTCGTCACTAAAAAGGGACGCTCGTCCAGAATGGTGAAGTACACCTTTGTGATCCCAAGCCACTCTCAAAGTAGTGGCTCGTCACTAAAAAGGGACGCTCGTCCAAAATGGTGAAGTATACCTTTGTGAACACAAGCCACTCTCAAAGTAGTGGCTCGTCACCAAAAAGGGATGCTCGTCCAAAATTAATGACGAGGCGTACCTTAGTGATCACAAGCCACTCTCAAAGTAGTAGCTCGTCACCTAAAAGGGACGCTCGTCCAAAATTAATGACGAGGCGTACCTTAGTGATTACAAGCCACTCTCAAAGTAGTAGTTCGTCACCAAAAAGGGACGCTCGTCCAAAATTAATGATGAGGCGTACCTTAGTGATCACAAGCCACTATCAAAGTAGTGGCTCGTCACCAAAAAAGGGACGCACGTCCACAAACAAATGACGAGGCGTACCTTAGTGATCACAAGCCACTCTCCAAGTAGTAGCTCGTCACCAAAAAAGGGACCCTCGTCCACAAACAAATGACGAGGCGTTCCTTAGTGATCACAAGCCACTCTCAAAGTAGTGGCTCGTCACCAAAAAGGGACGCTCGTCGAAGATTAATGACGAGGCGTACCTTAGTGATCACAAGCCACTCTCAAAGTAGTGGCTCGTCACCAAAAAGGGACGCTCATCCAAAATTAATGAAGAGGCGCACCTTAGTGATCACAAGCCATAATTTACCATAAGTGGCTCGTCCACCCAAAAGACACTGGTACTTTATTCTAATCTTATGAAAAGGGAAAAATGGAAAGAGATCAAAAAGTTTGTTTCTCACCTTCTCCTCCAACTCGGCCTTGGCTTTCTTCATTTTGGCCTCGTAGATATCGGCCATCCAGTCCGTCACATCACCTTTGCCTTTATCTGCTTCAGACAGCTTACTCATTCCTTCCTCTGCACACAAAAAGGGGTAATGGTTAGAGAAAGAATGGAACAAAGTCAGATGGCACATAACCTAACATTCAACCTTGGGACATAGAATACCCTAAAACCACAGCAGCTAAAAACGCTTGATCCCGTAATTGGCCTATGTGAGGCAACCACTCCGCCGGCACATGGAAAGTCTTATCAGCAGTCAGATGATAGGTATTGGCCTTAAACAACACCATTATATGATCCCACTCGTCTGCGGTAAGGGGCAGGAGAGCCTCGTCATGCTCCATATAATAATCCGTGCGACTACAGCGGCTCATTCTATCGTACATCTCCTGGTCGTCCGTATGAAACACGACCCATCTCTTTCTCCACTTGTGCCACCTGTTGAGCTTACCCACCACAGTTTGGTATGTGCTTCGGCTTCTCGGATTAAACCACCCCTCGGCGGCATTAGGGGAACGAGAGATAGAAACCAGATGTAAGAATGCATTGAAGGACGGCTGCACGTTGTTCAGCGCGCATTTGGCAATGTAGCCGAATACGCCCACCCATGAATTTGGAGTCAGTTGAGCCACCCCAATGTTGAACCCATCCAGAACCTCCACAACAAAAGGATGTGGAGGGAACCTCATGCCAAGCTTAATGGCGGAACCATAAACGGGAAACTCTCCCTCGGTCAATAGGCTGACCGTCGAGTCCAAGCCAGCCGGCACCCGCATCTGATACCCCTCACCGACACAGAGGCCGTCTCTCATATTAGCCCCATTCTTCTCCAGCCATCTCATTTAGCCAATATCTGGATGAATCTCCGAAGGAAGAAGTTGAGCTTCTTCCCGGCCCCTTGGCCTAACAAGCGATGGGGCAGCCTCCTGCTCCTCGGCAACCAAAGGCAATGGAGCTACGCTCGACTCCCCGACTTCCCGGCTCGCTGTACGCTCAGATGTGCTCACTGTTTGCTCCTCCTCTGCCTCGGCATATTCATCAATCTCCTGAAAAAGATCGGCACATTCCTCGTCTACTGCCGGGTCAGTGGAAGAATATCTCTCCATAGGAGGTGTAGCCGCCCCCTCTCGCAAACGCAGGCGAGTAGGATCCGCCGTCTGCTTAGTTCTTGTCATGCCTTCTGCATAGTGAGCAGAGCACGTCTTAGGGGTGACTAGTAATGAAGAAAAAGACGTGATTGGGCGTCTGCCCAGACAAAATATGGGCGGGTTAAACGACTCATTAACCCAGCGAACACTTATCTAATACTAAGGTGCCGCCCATTTACCAAATGAAAAATGACGACCATATGACACAAAAACATGTAAAAGAGGTAAAGAAATAACCTTAAAAGATCTGAGAAGAGATTAGTGAAGAATCGAATGAGTTTGGCGAAGAACAGGTTGAGTCTGGTAAAGAACAGATTGAGTTTTGTGGTGGCCGGACATCGCCTGCTGGTGGTTGATCTTCGCCGGAAATCGCCTGTCTCGAACTTTGTAAAAATGAAATGGAAAGTGAAAATGAAAATTTAACCCCATATATATAGGCAAGGGCAAAACTGAGAAAAGTGACACTTGTCACCATCTCGCCACATGTCCCAAATTGTCGTCTGAATATCAAGAGTCAAGAAGCAATATCCGAAAGATCGTTTCCAGAAATACCCTTCTTGAGGGGCAAATGTTGTGGGAAAAATTACTGTGCCAGCCTGTACCAATAAAGATAAGACACGTGGCACGAATTATGCCTCGAAAGCAATCTTTAGTATCGAGAATCTATGTACTTCTCCGTATGAACGAAGAGTATACGTATTCGTATCCATATACGAATAAACATACGTATTCATATCCATATATAAAAGGCATACTGGTAAATACGTTCTGAAGGCATAAAAGCCAAAAAGCCCATTTATGTCGTTAAAGAGTCATGACTGCTAAAGGAAGAAGGACACTTGTCATCTTCTCCTAACTCAGCCAATCATATGAAGGAATATTAGGTCATTCCCTCTAAACCTAGTACTATATAAAGCCTCAAATCCCAAGGACAAGGTTTACAATCACATCAACCACAAATATTAATTGCTCTGCCTTCTCTCTACTTTTTCTCTCTATAAACACATACTTACTTAAGCATCGGAGGGAATATTCTTGTTTTGCAGGTCGGAGCGGAGATCGCGTTGCAGGCTACCGAAAACCTCCCAGTCACCAACTGATCGGAAAAACCCCACAACACTTGATATCCTCTATACTATACCCATGCATACAAGCATTAATATCAACAATTTCAGCATGTCTTACAGGTGCTCTAATTATTTCATCAACTACCATAACACAGTTGAAATCCCCACACATGATCCAAGGGTCCTGATCTCCATAATTCTTTCCTTTGATGACTATCATTAAAAGCATACATAAAAAGGTGCAATAAAATCTAGTCTTGCCACTAATTGGGATAACATGACGATGAATGTGTTGACTTATTACAGTAACAATACTCACAGTGAAGTAACCAGGCTTCCAAGCTACCACTAATATTCCACCAATATGAAAACTATAATTACTAGTAAAACACCAATTGAAAAAAACTGTTTGATAAATCTTACCAAGGTTAGAAATCTTCACCTAGTGTTCCAGGAGCCCAACCAACCCCACCTCAGGCTTATGAATGAACCTTCTCACTTCATTCTGCTTTTGAGTGAAGTTGATTCCCCTGACATTACAACATAGAACTCTATCAATTAGGGTGTGAAGGGTCCCCCCTTCCAGATGATCCACCCATGTTCCCCCTACTATACCCTGGCCCACTCCAGCACCATTTTCCCAGGTTCCTGTTGTGTTACATCCAGTAACTGGAAAGGATTAGCTACATGAGTTGGTTGAACATTAGAGGTTCTAACTCTAATTGGCCTAAGAGCTCTCTGAAAACCCTCCTGATTCACCACTGGTTCAGTTGCAACAAGTGGCATAGCTAGTTATTTCTGAACCCATACCCTCTTAGGCTTACCCTTGATCAGGAAGTAACTAGTCCATGGGAACTTCCACCATCACCTTAGTGAACTGAAACTTATCTCTACAAGTTGTATCATAATCCCTCTTAAGAGGCTTCCCAATCTGATTCACAATTTTAAACAAAGATTTCTCCCTGCAGCAATTAAAATCCAACTTCAGTTGTACCTAGATAGGCACAACTTTCACCTCTTACTTCTCCATATCCATATCCACACTCCACGGTTTCATAATCAATGGTTTACTATCGAAAAAATAACGCCCGCAGGCACTTTATCCCTCGAATCCATTGTAGTAAACCTAACCAGATAGAATCCCTTCTTCACGATAGCCACCTTGTCTACCTTCAAATTCCTCCAAATCCTTCGAATAAAACCCTCCATCACATTAATTGGGGGATTCGCACCAACAATATAACACACAACAGAGGAATTCCATAAATTTTCCTCCTCCTGTATATCATCTAATTCAATCTGAACAGGACTCAAATTAATCAACTCATGCTCAGAAATTAAATCAGGAACAGTCGCATCATCATGATCACTCATGGCTACCTCTTCAAACTGCTGTAAATTGGGTACAGAAATCGTACGTATTTCCATGTTAGAGGGATCATTCAAATGAGTAGTTGATCCACTTATCACCTGCATAAATTCATTAAATGAATGCCGCATTTCAGATCGTATTTGAAGCTGTTGCAACCCCGTTTTTGGCGTGAACACTTCATTTTCCAATCCAAAATCTAGGGCCTCCACTCCCAAAACTTCATCAATAGAACGAATTCGAAGTGCTTGAGAATCCGATGATGGTCCTCTAGGCTTCCCTTTCCCATTGCCTTGCTTGCTCCCCTGAGATTTCGACCCAGGTTTTCGTGCCATGACTATGGTGCACGTTAGTCTAGCATGCACCGAGAGAAAACTTGGAGAGAAAGTCTCTAAGGTTAAAAAAAAATTTGCTCGATCCAGTATGATTTTTCTTTACATATAAAAAATTAGGGGTCATGTTACGTCGCTCATGTCGAGCATGTCCAGAACAAGTGACGAAGCTACGTTGGGGCTCTGGTCCCAGGTCAAAAACAAAAAGATCATTTGTTATGAATAATTAATCTCCAAGTCTTATATGAGACAAGCCACACCATTAACTTGATGGTGTGGTGTGTTCCACTTATAAATTAGCTTAATATGTTGGTTAACGGAACCTTATAGTAACACCAACATAGATAATAAAGTAACACCAGATTATACAAGGAACTTCTAACATGAAATTCAAGAACCTGCAATAAAACAAGAAAAGTAACAACAAATACAATGTATAAGTAACACCATCATAGAAAGTCAAGTAACACCAGTCTATACATGGAACCTCGAACATGAAATTGAAGAAACTGCAATAAAACAAGAAAAGTAACAGCGGATACAATGTAAGTAACAACAGCATAGAAAGTCAAGTAACACCAGTATATTCAAGGAATCTCTAACATGAAACTGCAATAAAACAAGAAAAGTAACAGCGAATGCAATGTATAACACCAGCAGAGAAAGTCAAGCAACACTAGTCCTTACAAGCAACCTCTAATATTAAATTGAATAAACTACAATAAAACAAGAAAAGTATCAGTGAATACAATGTATAAGTAACACTAACATGTAGAAAATCAAGTAACATCGGTCTATACAAGGAACCTCAAACATGAAACTTCAATAAAAACAAAAAAAAGTAATAGAGAATACAATGTATAAGTAACACCAGCATAGAAAGTTAAGTAACACCAGTCTATAACCTCTAACATGAAACATCGATAAAACAAGAGAAATAACAGCAAATACAATACATAAATAACACTGGAATAGAAAGTCAAGTGACACCAGGCCCGACTATGGCCCTGTGCATTCTGGTCCTCAGCACAGGGCCCCCGGAATTCTTAGGGCCCAATTTTGTTAAAGCCTAATGTATATTCTTTTGTTTTTTTTTCATTCTTTGCGTAACTTTCTCTGCCATTACTGCTGTACTGCATATTTGGAGTTCCAACTTCCAATTTCCAGTGCTTTTTTATCACCTTCACTATGGTAATTGAATCACATTGATTTCGGTAATTAATTGATTAATTATCTAACTCTTCACTATCTCCTCTCATGCTCCATATACATCTCTGTTTCATAATTAAGCTACCTATTTACTACCCCTGAATTCAATTCATCTATGGTTCTCTCATAATCTCCCAATCTCATCCCTTGTTTTTTTATAGAATTCTTGATTTCAAAATATGAAAATAAAAACTTAAATCAGATGATTTATTTGTTAAGGATGAAGACATCCAATTGCTAAGTTGAAATCTTCAAGGATAGAGCCGCTATGGTGGTATGCGTCTTGTGGTCCACTTTTCTTGACGTCGGTTCGTTGCTCACCTCTTCCTCTCCCTTCTTACTCCATAATATTTACCATTTTTCATTCACTTTCTCTTACTTTATTCATTTTTTTTACACACACCCACATTTTTACACATTTCTCTGAAAGAAATGTGTCCTTCAACCAAGGTGCATTAGTCTAATATCAAAGTTCAGATTGATTACGGGATAACTAATTCAGTAATATCAAGTGATCGAAACAGTTAGCTAAAGAAATGTATCCGGTCAGTGACTTCTAATCCTTATTAGGCTCAAAGCTTACTCTTGACTGAACCTACAAGGTCACACCAATGACATAAAACAGATCGTCAGATTAAATGAAATATATGAATAATTATTTTATTTAATCAAGTTGATGAATGATTATCTACAAATTCCATTCTTATTCATTAATATGTAAATTGAAATTGTTATTTCAAGCTTTGTCGTATAGTAGTTATGCAATATAATTGGACTTATTACGCATTTGTAATGCCACTACTTGAATCGATATTCATGCAAACACAGCTATAATAACTAAAAGATTAACATCTCGTTTATAAAAATACGTACTCCGTAATACGAAAGAGAAAACTATCAAACATATTAATTAATAACAATACATGCACGTGCTTTCCTGTTAAAGGGTTGCAGATGAAAATCGAGAAACTGGGAATGGATGAAAGATAAGGAAGGGTATCAGTGTATAAGGATAAAATATATCATTATACTATTTTTAAGAAAAATTAATTGGGGTTTTAAGAGAATGATTTAAGGGGTAATGCAGTAAATGCACTATTTCAAATGGAAACTTCTTCCTTTTAGAAGGATTTATGAGGTACAGCTATGTCATTAATCTATATATGCCATAAATCAATTATTTATCACCCAACTTAAGGGTTGACAAGGCAAATAACGTATCATAATCACGATTGGCTTCCTTGTACACAAGAACTCATTCTTAAATGGATCTAATCCATACTAAATTTCTTGCAAACCATGCCTAGGGTTAACAACTTAATTCTAATTTAATGATGTAGATAGTCATACAAAGCTAATTATGTTAAACATTATTACTCCCTTCGTCCCAGATTAGTTGTTACACTTACTTTTGCACAAAGTTTTAGGTGATAAGTGATTGTTTGGTTATCAATTGTTATTTTATTGAAAAATTAGATGTGATATGAGTTAGTGGGTATTTTTTTAATTGAATGAGAAAATGTGTGGGGACAAAAAAATAATTTAGTGGGAAGAGAGAGACAATATAATAATTATGGGGTCATTCCTAATTTAGAAATGTAACAACTAATTTGGGACGGACGAAAAAGGAAAGTGTAACGACTAATCTGGAACGGGGGGAGTAGGTTGTATTTCACAAATTTTCCTTAATACAAACTAAAATGTAATATAACAACTTCAGAGAAAATGAATATTCCAGATACCCACTTGTGCAAAATACCTTATTTGTTAACATCAACTTAAGTTGAACGATGACCTATAATCACAAACCAATTTTACTGTTGTTAGGAAATAAACACAACTTAGTTAAGTTGACAAAATACGAAACGGACTTGTTTGATTTAATATATTGTTTCCTAGTTTAATTAGAATTGTAATTAGGAAAGTAGATATATTTTGGTATGTAACAATCTCTAGAATTATTTAGACTTGGGGAGCAAGTATAATTCTAGTAGACGTGGGTTTCTAGTTTAGCCTATAAAAGAGGGTTTAGGCCTATCTAGAAAATAAGAGGGGAAAATACATTGGTGAGAGGAATCATCAATTGAGGGGTTATTGTGTTATTTTGTAGGAACTTAATAATACGATAATATTTGAGGGAAGGAAATCTAAATTTCCTCATAAACACTTGTGTCTTTTATTATTGTTTTTGCCATTTGTTCTATATTGTATTTGTAGGGTTTGTTCCCAATCGTTTGTGGAACGCGTTTGGTTATAACAAACTGGTATCAGAGCTGGGTTTAGTCATGGATGATTTCGGGAACAAGTACAAGGTAGAACTTTTTAATGGGAAGACGAATTTCTCATTATGGCAAAGTACAATTAAGGATATTTTTATACATCAAGGTCTTCACAAGACTTTGTAGGATAAGAAATCTGATTCGGTGGACAAGGACAAGTGGAAGGATATGCAACTACGGGCTACTAGTACGATCAGATTGGCTCTTGCACCGGAGATCAAGTACAACGTCTTAGAGGATAATAATCCAAAAGAGTTGTGGGATAAATTGATTAAGATGTACGCATCTAAGTCATTGGCTAACAAGTTGTTCTTGAAGAAAGACCTTTATTCACTCGAGATGGAGGAAGACAACCACTACAAGATCATCTGAATAAGTTTAATGGCTTGATCACCCAATGGGCGAGTTTAGATGTGAAAACCGAGGAGGAGGACAAAGAAATTTTATTGTTGACATCTCTCCCTAAAAGGTATAACTCTGTGATAACTAGTTTACTTGTAGGGAAGACAACAATTGCTTTGGACGATACTGTTGTGGCGTTATTCGAGGCGGAGAGGTTCATGAAGAAAGGGGGATCATCATCAATCCATGGAGGAGCAGGATTGGTAGCGAAGGGTAGTAGGAATAACTGGAAAGGCAAGAAGAAGGCGAGCAATACAAACCCTAATATCAAGTGTTGGTACTGTGACGAGGTAGGACATATACAATCAAAGTATCCTAGGTACAAGGAAGACTTGATGGCGTTGAGGAACGGAAGGGTTAGAGGTGCTGCTACTATTTCTATTGATGAGGATATGGCTCTAATGGTGGAGGAGTGTAAAGATCCAAAAGTGGGTTGGATTTTAGATTCGGGATGCTCACAACATATTTGTTGTAGGAAGGAGTGGTTTACTTCTTATAAACAAAGTGATGGATTGTGTGTTATCTTGCCTAATGGGGAAGAGGCTAAGGTTGAGGGTATAGATGAGGTTGAGATCAAGACACATGATGGAAATACTCGAAAATTACGAGAGGTGAGGTACATTTCGAGACTTGATCGCAATCTTATATCTTTGGGTCGTTTGGATGGCTTGAGTTATGCTATTCATATTGAGGGAGGTCGTTTAGAGGTCACCAAGGCTAGGAGTGTGATCTTAAATGGACGACGTAACAAACAAAATCTCTTCATACTTGAAGGAGGTAATGAGGGACAAATTTTGGCTCAAGGGAAGGCAAGCTCCGAAAGTTGTTCGTTAGTTCGCGAAGAGACTAAGTTGAGTTTAAGGGAAGGTTTGTTAGGAAATAAACACAACTTAGTTAAGTTGACAAAAATACGAAACGGACTTGTTTGATTTAATATATTGTTTCCTAGTTTAATTAGAATTGTAATTAGGAAAGTAGATATATTTTGGTATGTAACAATCTCTAGAATTATTTGGACTTGGGGAGCAAGTATAATTCTAGTAGACGTGAGTTTCTAGTTTAGCCTATAAAAGGGGGTTTAGGCCTAGCTAGAAAATAAGAGGGGAAAATACATTGTTGAGAGGAATCATCAATTAGGGGTTATTGTGTTATTTTGTAGGAACTTAATAATACGATAATATTTGAGGGAAGGAAATCTAAATTTCCTCATAAACACTTGTGTCTTTTATTATTGTTTTTGCCATTTGTTCTATATTGTATTTGTAGGGTTTGTTCCCAATCGTTTGTGACACGCGTTTGGTTATAACAACTGTCTTAACAAGCAACATATGAAAAAGTTTCTCTCTAATTCAGAGTCATGAGTCATAATTTCTTTCATCGAGTAACCTCCATAAGTAGAGCCAACCAAACTTATAAAATTTACAAAACGAAGCCACTATGTTCAGGCGATAATGGAGCTCAAAAGGCTCATATTAAAGCAAAAGCTCTCGTTAAAACTTATTTGCTCCGATTTCTTTGTATATGTAGAACCTAAACATTCCTCTTAGATGAATCATTATTAATCATTTGATTTTCTTACTTTAAAATAGTATGAACTGATGAAAAAAGAAAAGTCAGGCGAGTTAAAATATGTTAGAAGCCATGACATCTTGATTGAAGCGCTTGGGAATGCAGAGCATGGTGGCCATGTTAAGGGAGTTGGAAGGAGAGAAACTATTACTTCAATTTTTGAAATGAATAAGCAAAGTTATCAAAATGAAGGAGTATTTACATATGTGCAAGTGGAAACATTTGCTCGTCTTATCACAGAACAAGTAAGGGACCAAATAAGAGCTGAAATGAGAGTTGTTGCCATTGACATACTCAAATCTTGCGGTGTAAAAGTTCCTACTGATGTTGAGGTGGATATTCCCCTAAATAACCTTAGTGGTTGCCAGTCAGTCGATGATATTTGTCAGCTACACTACTACATTTTGGAGCTTAAGCAATGCTCAAATCCGTTGCAATAGGGCTAAAATACCATTGAATAAGACCTATGGCAACGGCTGGCTACCGTTGCATCCGCTGGCGTTGCAAAAGGTCTAATGCAACGACTTTTGGCCCTATTGCAACGGTTTCTTATAATTTACTAGTGCCGTTGTATTAGTGTCACATCTAATGCAACAGTCTATCCTGGAAAGTTAATCAATAGGTATTGCAACACTTGTACTCTATTGCAACGGTATATTATATACGGTTAGTAATTAATAAAGCTTGAATCCCCTAATGCAACGACATATACACATTTGAATGGATTATATAATAAATGCAAATAGAACTTCACTGATATAACATCTGTAATACAATATTTTGTTTCCCAAAGGATATAATACAAAATACTAAAATTAGCAAGTACATGTTCGTAACTAGATATAATTAAAAAGCTTAACATTGTTGAAACCATCTAAAGCTAGCAGACATTAGCTAAAGGAAAGTTTCCACGGAGTCCTTGTTTATATCATTTGATAAATAGCTATATTTCTTCTCCACTTAGTTCACCTTGCACCTGCAAGTAAAAAATATTTATTAGGGTGAGTAAGTGTTAGGGTGAGTTTTATTTTTTATAACTAGTTTAATAGCAAAAGTACACTATTGTGAATATTATATCCACGACGTACATTTTCCATTTTCCATTTTCATCATTCATCAGAAAATCAATGAACATTGTTTCCCTAATCACATAATAAACCAGATATAAACACATGAAAATCATGAACTGACATCCATATGACATGAAATTTAGTATCATGTGTACTTTTTAGCAACGTATGGACTGGCTTTCATATAAAGTTCATTATATATTAATTAGATTATATACTTTCAAACCAGTAATTATCAACAACTAACAACAAACCAGTAATAACTACTAAAACAGCTAATAGCTACCAAAAACAACAAACCATTAACGGCAACTAGAGATCTAGAATAGCTAGCTTAGCTGAACAAGGCAAAAGTGTTGAACTCCCAAAACATGTGAGAGTATACTATTTTGACTTGATCCTACGCCTTAATCTTCCATAATCATATGTCAAAACAAAACTGCAAGGGTAGCTGTGACAATGCAATAATTATCCTTCTATAACCACAGTGGTAGATTTTCACCAAATGGGCTATGCCTCCAGTTAACACTATACAAGCTTAAACTATTATACACAATTCATATATTTGAAACCCAATCCAATTCTTATAATTCCCAATGCAAGATAAACAATATATGGTCATTTAGCCGATTCATTTCTAGGAAGAATGAAGAGCTTAACACTAGCATGCTATATTAACAACCATTACTGCTCTACTTACCTCTTTCTCACCATAGAAGTAAACAAGTTAGACAAAAAGAGTGACAAATGACAATAAAACGAAGGCAAAATTAATTAAAAATTAACTGAAGTTGGTGCAACCTTGCTAGTTTCATTTATCACAAATTGCGTTACTCTAATCACAGCTCTAAAATTGCCTAAAATCGCCTACAAGCCTCCTAAAAGATATTGCCACTATATTTCAGGATATTTTATATTTGCAATCTAGCTTTGGTTATTGTAAAAAGGTATGTGATTTCTAGTGTTAGAGGCCCATAATATTGTCACTGCAGCAAGGGTGTAGGTTTGGCTTCTTTGTATGTTTGTTGCCAAAAAAACTCTTCACAACCTTCTGATCGTAACTATATCAGTCCCTTTTGATCCTAGAAACAAATCCATAATGAAAATCTTCTATGCCTAAGATCATACAGCCCTAGTGCTCCCAGTTAGCATGTTAATATGACTCCCCACATTAATGATCTCAAAAACACATCATAGCGCACCCATGAATCAAAATTTCAAAGTATACTTCAGCTATTGGTGATTGTTACAACTCGAGAAGTCAACATAAATGCTCTTGAGCTACAGACTGAGTCTCACAGTTACAACTTTATTGTGTTTATAGAAAGAAATATATTGAAGCTGTGCAAAACTGGATTGGTTTTAGGTACAATTTCAGGAACCTCGGTGGTCTGATCAGAGACATGAAGAGAGTTAAGTGGTCAAAATTCAGGAAAGACGTCTTTAAAGCTTGTTTCAAAATTCAGGAAGGATGTCTTTAAAGCTTGTTTCATAGCTGGGATTTAATTATCAGCTATCGAATACTAAGAATATTGTTCTTTGGGATCAACATTTGATGGCGTAGATAACTTTGTAAAGAATGTAAAGCAGGATATTAGATATAGAATTACTGTTGAAA
Organism: Spinacia oleracea; assembly: GCF_020520425.1. Lineage (NCBI taxonomy): Eukaryota > Viridiplantae > Streptophyta > Magnoliopsida > Caryophyllales > Amaranthaceae > Spinacia > Spinacia oleracea. The sequence goes on along the minus strand of NC_079492.1, from coordinate 10,102,348 downwards.
AATTCTAGGATTAGTGCTCAAGATAAAACATGGTTTGACAACATTTGTCACTAAGGCTCCCAAATAACTTGAATGAAACCATAAAAATACTATGGCAAATTGACACAAGTTATGATACTACTAATTATTCAATAAGACACTACTAATCATTTCATAATAAAAAATTAGCTAAAGAAACAAAATAAAATTTAGTACCTGACTAACTGTCGCTCCAGATTTAGTAGATAGTCCATTTTGCTCAATGACATGATGCGGTGCACTAGACGCATCCCTAGGAGTCGATGGAGTCAAAGATTCTGGAATCACAATATTCATTCCGGGATTAGCTTCTTGAAGCTGAGATAGAATTGCAGTAGCCAAACTCGGTAAAAGTTGCTTCACCAAAACATCTTTCATCTCCTCTGGAAATATGAGACTTGACCCCTTGTCTCTTTTTTTGAAATCATTCTTTGTTACACCACTTCCAACAAGTCTTACACGACTTTTGCGCTTAGGCTCTGGAATCACTTGAGAGTAAGGATCCTTTGAGTTATCACCTTCTCCATGTTGTGCAGACTCCAACGCACTCCAAGGCAGACTCCATGTTGAATATCTGAGTCACGCAGTTTGCATCGCGTTTCATGGTATGGAATGTATAACAATTAACAGAGTACCCCGTATACTTTTTAGCAACGTAAGAAGGCCCTTTCGAAAGCCATTTGATATTGTCTGGGATAATGTCTTGACCTTCTCGAAGCTTCAAATCAATTTGATCTCTAAACCATTCCATGAAATCCTTGCTATGATCCTGAGCACTATTCCATTTTCTTTTCCGTTGGGTGCTAACAGAAATCTGGTGCTCACTGTAATCATAAACAGAATGTTATACTAACATAATAAGGTGCTATAATAGACAAAAAATACTACGGGGGGGGGGGGGGGGATACTACATTAAGTTAGTTATCTTAGTTGATGTATTTCTCAACTTCTTCACAATCACAATTAAATAAGACATATCGATGCTCTTGAGCCAATACGGTACGATCAATCATAAAAAGAGGATGCTTCTTTTTCTTGGAGGTTCGTCCTTTTCCCTTGATAGGACGTCCTACCTTAGGGAAAAATGACTTTGATTTGCTATGAGTATCAACTCTATGTGTAGGATTGTTTGCCTTTTTTAAATATCTAGCAATGAAGGCAATACATTCTTTAGCTCTGTATCCCTCTGCCATTGAGCCTTCCGGATGACCCTTATTTCGAACACCCTGTTTTAACTCCCAAAGACACCTCTCAATTCCATACATACACCTATTTCCAACAGGACCACCTAGCTTAATTTGTTCCACCAAATGTACAGGTAAATGAACCATTATATCAAAAAAGGCAGGTGGGAGAATACCTTCTAACAGACAAAGAGTTTCGACTATCTCAGAATGGAGTTTGTTAAGATGTCGAGGATCTACGGCTTTACTCCAAATTCCCTTAAAAAATGTACTAAGTCTTATCAAAGGAGCTGCAACATCTTTTGGTAATGTTGTCTTAACAGCAATAGGGAGCAGACAATTCATCATAAAATGAGCATCATGGCTCTTGTAGCCTGTGATTTTTCTTTCTCCAACTTGCACACACCGAGAAATATTAGAAGCATACCCTTGAGGTAACTTAACATTTTTAATAACCTGGCAGAACTTGCGTTTTTGTTCCACTGACATCCAGAATCTAGACCTTGGAAATTCTTCGTTGCCGTCATCATATACTATAGGTTGGAGCTCTGGCATCACTTTAAGTTCTAACAAATCTCGACGAGCATTTTTATGATCCCTATTCTTTCCGGGGATGTCTAACAATGTCCCAATAACATTATAAAACACATTTTTTTTCTATATGCATTACGTCAAGATTATGTCGATTAGAGCAATGCTTCCAATATGGCAACTTGAATAATATGGATATCTTTCTCCATGGGTTTGGATCTTCTTCATCACGCCTCTGTCTCACTCCCTTCTTTCCAAAATTATTTGGAAAATCACGCAACAGAATCACAATATCAGTTCCCTTCAAAGGAACAGGTTCATTTCTTTCCTTGATCTTTCCATCAAAATCCCTCATGTTTTGACGCCAAGGGTGAGTCGATTCCAAAAATCTACGAAAATGCTTGGCCTCATCATTTGGTCCCTCTCTGAAAGCATCTTGTGCATCATGCAACTTTCCTGCTACATCATCATTCAAATCATTCGTATTCGATTGTTCTTCATGATCAAATATCGTTCCTTCAGTTTTGATGTTAATCCCTAACTCTGACAACCTGTCCATCCTTGGCACAAAACCATTACAAACTAGGTGATCTCTCACATCATTCTCATAGCGCCAATAACGATAATGACAACTGTCACACGAACAACAAATTTGGTTCCCTTGAGACTTGGTAGCAAAAACCTTTTCAGTGTATTGATCTACTCCTTTCTCATATTCATTACTCCATTTGGGAAACAACCACCACTCCTTCATTATATCACCCCTTTCCGAAAGGAAGAATCAAGATAGTTAATCTAATCAAAAGCTACAACAAAAAGAATTTCAGTCACATGGGAATTATAAACGATCATTAGTGCATTTATATCACTCTATGTAGTAGTTATACTACTATACTACATGACAAAGAAAGGTAAAGTATAAAATGCACACATACACCAAAAAAAAACCCAATAAAACCATCCTACCAAAACCAGAAAACACAAACATGACCTACAAAAGTAGTCAAACAGCATCTCATTTATTTTTTCTTTTTTCTTTTTTCTTTTTTAATAGAAGGCCAACACGACAAAAAAGCAGCCAATAATTTCCGGAGGAAACCAACACAAGATGATAAAATGTATATACCCACACTATAAGATAGAAACTTATATCTCCTCAAACTAAGAACCAGCTCTGGGAAAAATGACACTCTAGCTACCCCAACAATAGCCTACAAATTTAAGATGCAGTAACATGTTGTCAGATTTAGAAATGGAGAAAAGTAATATATAATACACCTAAGTAAGTACTGTGCAGGTTAAACAAAGCCTCTAATCATAAGATAATCTACATTAAAAGTCCGTGTCACATTCTTTGAAGTAGCCTTAAAACAAGTACTCAAAATAAAAAAAAATATTACATTGCATCACAGGTTGCATAAAACAAATCAAATATATATATATATATATATATATATATATATATATATATATATATATATATATATATATATATATATACATACAATGGCGGAGCCACGTTGTGATATCCTAGGTCACGTGAGCCACCATTAAAAAAAAATGTTTTTTTTTAATTACTGTCGCTTTTATTATTTGATATATAATATTCTGTGCATTTATATTGCACAAATAAGCCACTGCTGCAGTGGTATTTGTGATTATACAAGTAATCGGGACAGGAAAATGTCCCACGTTCGATTCCCAACGAATGTCTTTTACATCTTTTCTTATTCTTATGCATCTAATTTGTCTTCCCTATAACAAAATTTGCTCAAGGACTAACGTGTAACAATATATATATATATATATATATATATATATATATATATATATATATATATATATATATATATATATATATATATTTTAAATTTAATCTTTAATCTATTGTTATTTTTTTATTATTTAATTGTTAATTGTATGTTTTTACATTATACAATTAAATAGGTAAATATTGGAGAATTTAATTTCCTGATATTTTCATACTATTTGGTAGTAATACGAAGAAAAAAAATATTATGACATGTATAATATGAATATTTATAACAATTGGGATAATAATATAAAATTTGTTAAAGTTGAAAAATTTTAAAATTTTATGACCTAGATTTGAATCCATATAATCGGAAATTAATTTGAATAAAAAAATTTCGAATTTTCTACCTAAATTTAAGAAATTAATAAAAAAAATTAATTCGTCTATAAATTTAAATAATAAAGTTTTGATTTTTATAAAATCCGTTCACGAATCTTGCACGTACGAAGCAATGGACGCTAAGTGTTACCCTTAAGGGGTGTTGTATAGTGCGGGCATGCGACGACGAGCAAGGGAGTTCGTCGCCCATGCGGTACGAATGCAGCGAGCAAGGGCGTGGCACGAGAGCGCAAGGCAGCAGCCCTGCCTAGCGTCGAGTGCTGCGACTAGTGGGCGGGTGGGGCGAGAAGCAAGGAAGCAAGTAAGACGAGGCCGCGCGCGCGGACAACTAGAGCTGGCTCGACCAGCGAGCACTGCTCCGCACCAGGGAGCGCTGCCTCGCCACAGCTAGCGAGCTGCTGCGCGTAGGCGTGGCTGCTCGGCTTGCTGCGTCTACGCGTGGCTGCTCGTGCCTTGCAATACGATCAGTCGAGTGGCATGGGCTGCTGCTATTTGGACTCGACGAGGCATGGGCGCGAGCCCATGGCCTCGTCTTGACCTAATTGGTTCGTTTTAATTTTAATTTTGATTTTCAGTTGGAAAAACGATTTTATTTAAATTTAAAATTCGTAATTTAATTTTTTTCTCGGAATTTAATTTTGAATAATTTAATTATTATAAATTGTATTTATATTAATTATTTTACTAAAATTAAAACCTTGATTAAATTTAAATGAATTAATTTAATAAACTGAAAATAAATTAAAGGATTTAAATAATAATTTATATGAGCTTTAAATTTTAATTAAATTTATGTTTCCGGTTGGACTAGGAAATACAATTTTATGTTTAAAATTCGTAAAGCATGTAAAATCTTGGTTTAAGTGGGAGAGTTTTAGTCATAAACTCTTGATTAGGTCTACATTCCTTTAAGGTTAAAACAACTCGATTAGAATTAATAAGGATTGAATAATTTGTAGATTATTGGAATCCTTGATTAATTGCTGCAAATATTTATGTGATGCATAATATGTTCTACTAACCAGCTATGTGGGCCATTTATTGATAAATGAATGGGTGAATGGTATAAATGTACTGTTTTGCAAGTTATGGAAAGTGACTAGTATGGCCCAAATAGGATAGAAAATATGGTCTCCGTACCATTAATTTGAATGTAAAGTTGGTCTAATGCACCAAAGTTTTTAATTTAAATATGGTATGCGTACCATCAAATAGTTGTAATTAGATTAAATTATAGCTTATCCTATTTGAAGAAAATGGCGTCTCCCATGGTGAAATTCAAGACGGAGTTTCCAATCCATTTTCAAGACGGAGTTTGAAGGTGAAGCTTCAAGATGAAGTCGGGCCATACTAGATCACATTTATATCTTATGCATGCTTTAAGTTATTTATTGCTTTAAATATGTCTTAATTATGCATGATATTGTGGCTTGATTATGTTTCATGATTAAGGATTTTAGTTCACTTAAAATCTAACCAACATAGTAAGAGCCTTAAGTTCCAAACTTTAAAAATTGAGTTAAAAGGTGCCATGCCAAAATAACACTTACTTGGATAACCTTTACGTCAATCTTAGTAATAGTTTCCCGCCATAGCGAGGTGTTACTTATTGATCCTAAAGGGGTAAGGTACACAAATAATTGTGAGTACATGTTAGTTTTGGTGAAACTCAACGATATAAGTAGGGAGTCCTTTTATGTCGTGGCAAATGAGATAGGTTTACCTAATAAGTTCTTAGACGTACCTATCAACCAAGAGTAGTTTCTAGACTATTAGCAAAGGCTTTTCTTACCAAAAATATTTTAGAATTGAGTCTAAATACATAATGTGCTTAATTCTTCAAGTATGTAAGGATCTTGGAATCATTTTATTCACACCTGTCGGAACACATAACTTGAATAAAATGCTTAATAAATAATAAATTATGCATGTATGCTAGAATTTAAGTTTATTAAGAAAAACTGTGAATGGTTATTTATTTGTTTATTCTTTTTCAATTGTAGTTTTTGTGAGGTTATGATACATATGACAATTCATAAATCATACGGAAAAACCATTAAGCCATGAATACATATTATTTACACATAATCATTTAGCATAGTTTAGATGCATACTCTTTGTTGCGTGCCTTCCCTAGCTGCGCCCGAACCGAACAAGAACAAGTCTTTAGGACTCCAAGTGTCGTCCCTCCGTAGATAGTCCTCAGCACGTCCGGATCCGCCTTAAGATTGACCAACTAGGATCGCCCTTAAGGTACTATTATTTTCGGCACTATATAGGCAAATGTGTGACTGAATTTTTCTCTCAAAAACTCACTTTGAATACTTGAATACTCGATGTAAATATGTGACCCCAGGCACTTATTTATAGAGTTTATGGAAAGGAATTATAATCCTATTAGAATACAAATCTATTTAATTATAATCCTACTAGGCCTCTAATTAAACAAAATATATCTATTAGGATTAGATTTAATCATATTACGAATCCCGGTAGCCTTAGGATTCCGAGTAACACACACGAGTGGCGCACAAGCACCGCACGCCCGCACGCAGGCCTTGCGGCCCACGCCGAGCGCACAGCGCAATGCCCGCTGTCGCAACCTTGTCCGCGCGCGCGCCCAAGCTTCGGCTGGGCCTGGTCGTATGCTTGGCGTGTGGTTGTTGCGCTTGGCTTGCTGGGCGATGCCCCGGCTTCGTGTTGGGCCTTCGTCTGGCAGGCCTCGTCCGATGCTTATTCGTACGATACGCTTCCTGATTAAATTCCCGGTTCCGGAATTCATTTCCGATACGAACAATATTTAATATTTCCGATTCCGGAATTAATTTCCGTTTCAAACAAATATTTAATATTTCCGTTTCCGGAACTATTTTCCGATTCCGATAATATTTCCGATTCTGACAATATTTCCGTTTCCGGCAATATTTCCGATTCCGGCAATATTTCCATTTCCGATAATATTTTCCGATACGTATCATGTTTCCGTTTCGGGCAACATCTACGACTTGGATAATATTTATATTTCCGATACGATCCATATTTCCGTTTCCGGCAATATCATCGTTTCCGGAGTATTCATTTCTTGCCTGTGACGATCTCAGCTCCCACTGAAACCAAGATCCGTCGATTCCGAATATCCATAGATGGAGTATTTAATGCCATTAAATACTTGATCCGTTTACGTACTATTTGTGTGACCCTACGGGTTCAGTCAAGAGTAAGCTGTGGATTAATATCATTAATTCCACTTGAACTGAAGCGGCCTCTAGCTAGGCATTCAGCTCACTTGATCTCACTGAATTATTAACTTGTTAATTAATACTGAACCGCATTTATTAGACTTAACATTGAATGCATACTTGGACCAAGGACATTATTTCCTTCAGTCTCCCACTTGTCCTTAGGGACAAGTGTGCATTTCCTAATTCCTTTGTCGCTCGATGCTTGCTCTTGAACATAAGGTAAGAGTTGTCATCCTTATTATGTCCTGAGGTGTATCTCGGTTTCAGAGTTCAACTGATCAAATAAACAGATAATCATAGCCTATGATTCATCCGAGCACGGCCATGCATTTCACAGTTTATAGCTCTCCGAGTGGCCTTGTACAACTTTTAAGCATCTCATCCCGATTTATGGGAGGACAATCCCAATCTTGCGATCTTGAGATTAGACTTCGTTTGATAGGTGATTACCTTAGCGTTGCCTTTATAGCCTCCTTTTACGGTGCGACGGTTGGTCAACGTCAAAGCAACCAGTTCTCAAACAAGTAATCTCAAATCACTCAGGTATTGAGGATTTAGTGTCTAATAATTTTAATGAAATTTACTTATGACAGATTTTCATCTCTTACAGTAAAGTTTCATAGGTCTTGTCCGATACTAGTCTTCCCAAAGTAAGTATCTGTTAGGTTATGATACATATGACAATTCATAAATCATGCGGAAACAACCATTAAGCCAGGAATACATATTATTTACACATAATCATTTAGCATAGTTTAGATGCATACTCTTTGTTGCGTGCCTTCCCTAGCTGCGCCCGAACCGAACAAGAACAAGTCTTTAGGACTCCAAGTGTCGTCCCTCCGTAGATAGTCCACAGCACGTCCGGATCCGCCTTAAGATTGACCAACTAGATTCGCCCCTAAGGTACTATAAATTTTCGGCACTTTTGAGCAAGATGTGTGACTGAATTTTTCTCTTAAAAACTCACTTTGAATACTTAAATAACTCGTTATAAATTGTGAACCCAGGCCACATATTTATAGGGGTATGGAAAGAGAATTGGAATCCTATTAGGATACGAATTAATTCAATTAGAATTATAATAAAACTCTTATTTAATTAATTTATCAAATAGAATTAGGAATTTAATCATTAAACGAATTCTGCACGTTTTAGGTTTCGTATGCGAACACAAACACTTACAAGAGCATGACCCGCAAGCGTGCAGGCCATGCCCGCGCACAGCCCACACGGCCGCACGGCCCACGCGAGCTACAAGCCCATGCGAGCTGCAGCAATGCTCGCAGCCCACTGCTCGCAGCTGCGCGCGCTGCGCGCGCTGTGCGCACTGCCACGGCCTGGCCTTGCGCTGGGCCTGGCGTGGCCTTGGCTGTTCGTGTGGCGCGCTTGGCTTGCTGGGCGATGGCCTGGCTTCGTGCTGGGCCCTCGTCCGGCAGGCCTCGTCCGATGCTTATTCGTACGATACGCTTCCGATTAAATTCCCGATTCCGGAATTTATTTCCGATACGAACAATAATTAATATTTTCGATTCCGGAATTAATTTCCCTTTCGAACAAATATTTAATATTTCCGTTTCCGGAATTATTTTCCGATTCCGATAATATTTCCGATTCAGACGATATTTCCGTTTCCGGCAATATTTCCGATTCCGGCAATATTTCTATTTCCGATAATATTTTCCGATACGTATCATGTTTCCGTTTCCGGCAACATCTACGACTTGGATAATATTTATATTTCCGATACGATACATATTTCCGTTTCCGGCAATATCATCGTTTCCGGAGTATTCATTTCTTGCCTGTGACGATCTCAGCTCCCACTGAAACCAAGATCCGTCGATTCCGAATATCCATAGTTGGAGTATTTAATGCCATTAAATACTTGATCCGTTTACGTACTCTTTGTGTGACCCTACGGGTTCAGTCAAGAGTAAGCTGTGGATTAATATCATTAATTCCACTTGAACTGAAGCGGCCTCTAGCTAGGCATTCAGCTCACTTGATCTCACTGAATTATTAACTTGTTAATTAATACTGAACCACATTTATTAGACTTATCATTGAATGCATACTTGGACCAAGGGCATTATTTCCTTCAGTCTCCCACTTGTCCTTAGGGACAAGTGTGCATTTCCTAATTCCTTTGTCGCTTGATGCTTGCTCTTGAACATAAGGTAAGAGTTGTCATCCTTATTATGTCCAGAGGTGTTCCTCGGTTTCAGAGTTCAACTGATCAAATAAAAAGATAATCATAGCCTATGATTCATCCGAGCACGGCCATGCATTTCACAGTTTCTAGCTCTCCGAGTGGCCTTGTACAACTTTTAAGCATCTCATCCCGATTTATGGGAGGACAATCCCAATCTTGTGATCTTGAGATTAGACTTCGTTTGATAGGTGATTACCTGAGCGTTGCCTTTATAGCCTCCTTTTACGGTGCGACGGTTGGTCAACGTCAAAGCAACCAGTTCTCAAACAAGTAATCTCAAATCACTCAGGTATTGAGGATTTAGTGTCTAATAATTTTATTGAAATTTACTTATGACATATTTTCATCTCTTACAGTAAAGTTTCATAGGTCTTGTCCGATACTAGTCTTCCCAAAGTAAGTATCTATGCAAATGATTATGACATTGCCATGTCCACATAGTTCAAGAAACAGAACTACTAGTCATCTTGCATTCTAGTCGTCTAACGTTTTCTATTCGTCCAATTTTATAGAAAACTCCGACTAGGGACCATTTTCAACCTTTGACATTCAAGTTCACTTGATAGACATTTCTTAGTCACAGGACTGGTCCTAACAGTCTATCTTGAATATTTCGTCAAATTTGAAGGGACTCATCATTTAATACTAAACCAAGATTAAATGGAATATGAAAATACATTTCATATATGATAAATGTTCAACCCCAATGTTTTACAACCATGGGCCTCTAACCCATCTTTAAAACATTTCATGGAATTCAAAGCTATGCTTGATTTCCAGTGCTACAACGTGAGTGTTGCTTCTCACTTGTTGCATAGGTTTAGTTATCATTCTTTGCCAATCTTAACATCCTTTTCATCGAATGTTCTTTGAGATATGATGATAAGATCTTTTCGAGTTTGTTTATTATGTGATCTAGTCTTTCTTACTTCGATGGTGGTTTTACTCATTTTGCAATGAAGAACCATCAAGTTAGCAGACGTTTTTCTTGCTTCAAGAGTGGTTCTACGTATTTTTCAATGAAGAACCATCAAGCCAGCAGATAGGTGATCTACCCAAGTTCAGTGAAGAACTTTAAACAACCCTGTTTTATTGCTTCTTAGGCAATAATTACTTTTACTTCAACTGTATAGGTTACTAGTGATGCTTTGTTTGGATTTACCTATCCAAGCAGTTCATAGATATGTGGAAGACTCTCCAACTATATCTTAGAACATAGAAATTATTATTTTAATTTCCCACGCAACAACTCATGGTCTCCAATCCATGTTGCCATTTCAAAACACGATGCTCTATAGCTCGTCCTTATCAATGGTTAACTCCAAAGGGTCTTGCTTGATCCTTTGCCAGTGTTTATGCGTGTAGCATCAATATTTAGCATATCTTTATTTCCTTGAATCAAGAACTATTCCTATGTACCATTTCAAGTACCATAAGTATTCTTGATCTCAATCTAGTTGATCTTCACTTAGATCAATAGAGATTGGTATATGTTCGTCATGCCTAAAGTCATACGATACGTTTTTGGCGATCCTCATATTATATCATACATGATAAATTCTTTTGCAGAATATTTCCCAATTGAATTCTATTCATGTAACTTTAGCTTATCTAGTTTCAGTAGATACTAAATTCAGCTAAATTCTTTGACATATAATATAGGTTCAGAATCTTATTTAGATCCTTTGATGTTTAACTTAGTAAATGCTTATACATAGTTCAAACATCCTTTACTTAGATTTATTCACATGGGTCGGATATCTCCTATGGAGACTTTCGTGTTTGATTTAGTAAATGCCATTACTTAATCCAAAACAATATCATAAGATCTTTGTAAATAGATCTTAATACCCAGTATGTACTAAGTTTCGCCATGGTCCATCATTGATGAATAATTTCAAATCTAAGTCATTAGCATTTGAATGTTATTTCACAATAGAGAGATATGTGTGTAATACACATAGGACCAATTAAGTTTTAAGTACTCCCACTAAACTTCTTATATATCTATAAGAATCATGTATACTAAAATGCTTATTAGCTTCACTTAAAATACAGTTCCAATTCCCAATTGCTTGCTTAAATCTGTACTTAGATTTTATAAGCTAGCTTTCCTTTTCAAGCATTTATTTGGATCCACAAATTCTATGACATACCAGGTACATATTATATTCCAACATTTGATTGAGTAATACGTTTTGTCATCCAATTGCCATATGTACCAATATGCAATCATTGCTTGAATTATAGACTTAAGCATTACGATTTTGCATGAGGTTTCAACACAATCCATGCCATGAATTTGCTTGTAACCTTTAGCAACTAATCTAGCTTTGTGTGTGAATACAATTCCATGTTTGATGTTTTTATCCTTAAAACAAACTTGCAACCAATAGGTGTGAAACTATTCTTGCAAATCAACAAAATTTCAATTTTGTCATCAAAACATTGAGTATGTTTTATGGCCTTTAACCAATTAAACATATAGTCTATATATGGCCTCTAACCATTTTAGGGAATCTGGGTTTCGTCATAGCTTTCTTACAAGTCACTTCTTTTAGTTTGACTGCAAGTTGTAGGTTTCTTTACTATCTAATAGAAGAATTGCATAGTTTCAGTGACCTGAACTCCATGTTTCTTCACTATCTAATAGAAGAATCTCATAGTTCCAGTGACTTGAACTCTATGCCTACTAGGGTATAGAACATCAAACAATAGAATATCAATAGCCACTTGAAAGTCCTTTGAATATTCTGTTCTCCTTGAAGCACTTGTAAAGTCTTCTAAGAGATGTCTATTCTTTAAAGCCACTTCTAAAGTCCTTAAAGAATACGTGTTCGGATTTCCTAAAGAACTTCGAAAAGCCTCCGGAATGTCCGTTTATGTTTGTTGTTCGCCTCGAAGACTTTCGAGGTCTATTTTCTCCCACTTGTCATTTTGGAAACGAATCTCCAAAAGGACATCATTTCGAGCAAACAAACATTATGTTCTCAAAAATTCATGGTAGAAACAATACCGTTGTGTCTCATTTGAATAAATCACAATGAAACATATATCTATACTTGGGCCTTAGTTTGTTGAATAACAAACACTAAGCTCCCACTGAGTTTAGCAACTCTCTAGATATATATTATCGAAAAGATATTCTGAAATTTCTTTTCTATAGCTTTGACGAATTCAGTTTAGTTTGGTGGTAGTTGAGCATTTTGTTTTAGAAATTAAAGGAAAAGTCTTTATGATTCATCATTGATCGAATCAAGTACTAATTGACTTCGATCATTCCAACGTAGATATGCCATATCTTATGGAGCTAGATTGTGAAATTACAACACACAATCATTGATGATCATATTTGGTCGCAAGTAATCATCAACATGATCTAACCTAGATCTTTATGATTTCTTGCTAAGTGGATTTTATACTTCTGAATCTTTGAACTAGCCAAACAGATTCAACTTATGTCACATTTGAGTAAATAGACCTATATTCACTCAAATCCATGTGAAATAATAAAGTCATAAAATCTTTCTTTAGCTTTGAACTCTATTGTCTAGGCGCTCTAACAATAGTTCATATCTTTTGTTACTTTCAACAAGTAAGACTAGTCGTCTTAAATTGATCTAGAAATCAATGAACTTTCAAAAGTCCATCAAAATAGAGCTTTTGAAGTTTAACTTATTGATATGGTCTAAGCAACAATGCCAAAGATTAGTGGAACTCAAATCAAGGGGTTGATTTGAACCTAGTAAAGTTCTTTAAAGAGTTGTTTGTTTTAATCAAGCATATTGACTCAACCTGTAATTGACCATTTCATTCAAATAAACAAACAAACATTGTTTTTGTTTTTCTTGAATGTGAGTCTTTCTGTGTTTGAAGCAGAAATTTAGGTATGCTGATTATGGAACAAAATAGCCATTAAGTTCCAGCCTTTGAAAGGACTTAAAACAAACTTAGATGACCCTACAATTAATGTAGCAATGCAATGCTTCATTTCCCACTTGTAGGTCATTAGTGTATCCTAGCTTCCATTGTTTGAGTTATTACCGTAGTAAGAACCTCAAGCGGTATATGATACCAAGGAAGTTTGATTTCTAGGTCACTTCTCTTTAAACATAAACTTATAGGTAGAAACGGAATCGTAAATTCCTTTCATTTGTTCCTCGTTTTCCTATTTCTTGTACCCTTTCTTATAGTCTTAAGAATTGAATTCTTTAGTGTTGACTTTTATACTTTGTTAGTCATGTCCAATGTCACCCCAACAAGGTTCTTACCATTTAATTTATGTTGAATATTAAGTTTCAACTAGATGATCTTACCAGAAGCTTCTAAAGTTCTCTAAGCATCGATCTATTCGAATGTCTAGGGACTAGACTCATTCGAGAATTAAATGGACAAAGATATTAGGTTGTTAACCATTGGTAAAGCTGAGCGTATTAAACTCAATGCTTTATGATCTCAAAACTACAGTGTATTTTGAATTCACAAGCACCAATTGGTTTGCCATTCGACTTTGATATTCGAAAACAACCATAAAAGTCGCTAAAAGAAACGTACATTTTAAATTGCTCATTTTCTCTCATTTCCGTGAATCGTTCTTGGATTCACTACCAATCGAGGAAATTTACTGTTACCTTTCTAAAAGGATTTATTGCAGTCCAAGATATTTAATTATAAACAATAATTAAAACATACATTGAATCATGCAAAGTCTAAACATTTATCATGAATAATAACTTGAAAATGAAAGCAATCATGCAATTTAAACAAGTTATTAGCATTTTATTCGAATTTATTGTTCCGGAAGGTGTGAATAAAATGATTCCAAGATCCTAAAAATAAGCACAATTTGTCGACTTAATCCTAAAACATCTTAGGTAAGCAAAAGCCTTTTGCTAATAGTCTAGAAACTATTCTTGGTCATAGGTACGTCTAAGAACTTATTAGGTAAACCAATCGATTTTGCCACGACATAAAAGGACTCCTTACTTATATCGTTGAGTTTCACCAAAACTAACATGTACTCACAATTATTTGTGTACCTTGCCCCTTTAGGACCAATAAGTAACACCTCGCTGAGCGAAAACTATTACTAGATTGATGTAAAGGATATCCAAGCAAGTGTATATTTTGGCATGGCACCTTTTAACTCAATTTTTAAGTTTGGAACTTAAGGCTCTTACTATGTTGGTTAGATTTTAAGTGAACTAAAATCCTTAATCATGCAACATAATCAAGCTTTTGATCTCATGCATTTTAAGACATATTTAATGGAGGGGACTACACCAAGTTCACCTATGAACTTCCTTAGCCATATAGCTTCCTTTGCTGCTTCATGTGCAGCAATGTACTCCGCTTCAGTTGTAGAATCCGCAATGGTGCTTTGCTTAGCACTTTTCCAGCTTACTGCACCTCCGTTGAGGCAGAAGAAAAACCCAGACTGTGATCTGAAATCATCTTTGTCGGTTTGGAAACTTGCGTCCGTATAGCCTTTAACAATTAATTCATCATCTCCACCATAGACCAGGAAGTCATCTTTGTGCCTTTTCAGGTACTTCAGAATATTCTTGGCAGCAGTTCAATGCGCCTCTCCTGGGTCTGACTGGTATCTGCTCGTAGCACTGAGTGCGTACGCAACATCCGGGCGCGTACATATCATGGCATACATTATTGAACCAATCAATGATGCATATGGAATCCTATTCATTCGTCTACGCTCATCAAGTGTTTTTGGGCACTGATTCTTGCTTAGAGTCATTCCATGAGACATGGGTAGGTAGCCTCGCTTGGAGTCCGCCATCTTGAACCTATCAAGCACCTTATTGATATAAGTGCTTTGACTAAGTCCAATCATCGTTTTAGATCTATCTTTGTAAATCTTGATGCCCAATATGTACTGTGCTTCTCCTAGATCTTTCATCGAAAAACATTTCCCAAGCCAAACCTTGATAGAGTTCAACATAGGAATGTCATTTCCGATAAGTAATATGTCGTCGACATATAATACTAGGAAAGCAATTTTTCTCCCACTGACCTTCTTGTATACACAAGATTCGTCTGCGTTCTTGATGAAACCAAAGTCACTGACTGCTTCATCAAAATGTATATTCCAGCTCCTGGATGCCTGCTTCAATCCGTAGATTGACTTCTTTAGCTTGCATACCTTTTTAGCATTCTTTGGATCCTCAAAACCTTCAGGCTGTGTCATAAACACAGTTTCTGTTAAAACGCCGTTTAAGAAAGCAGTTTTGACATCCATCTGCCATATTTCGTAATCGTAATATGCAGCGATTGCTAACATTATCCGAATAGACTTTAGCATTGCAACTGGTGAAAAGGTTTCATCGTAATCCACACCGTGGACTTGCCTGTAACCTTTTGCAACCAATCTAGCTTTGAAAACTTCAAGTTTCCCATCCTTGTCCTTTTTCAGTTTGAAAACCCATTTGCTTCCAATGGCTTGGTAGCCATCTGGCAAATCGACCAAATCCCATACTTGGCTTTCAGACATGGAGTCTAATTCAGATTGCATGGCTTCTTGCCATTGCTTGGAGCTAGGGCTCGTCATAGCTTGTTTGTAAGTCGCAGGTTCATCACTTTCAAGTAATAGAACGTCATAGCTCTCGTTCGTCAAAATACCTAAGTACCTTTCCGGTTGAGATCTATATCTTGGCGATCTACGCGGGGTAACATTTCTAGTTTGACCATGATTCTCACCAGATTCTTCTAAAGATCTCTGAGTTTCATCCTGAATGTCATCTTGAGCATTCTCTAGAGTTTGTTGTTCGACTCGAATTTCTTCGAGGTCTACTTTTCTCCCACTTGTCATTTTGGAAATGTGATCTTTCTCCAAAAAGACACCATCTCGAGCAACAAACACCTTGTTCTCAGATGTATTGTAGAAGTAATACCCCTTTGTTTCCTTTGGATAGCCCACAAGGATACATTTGTCCGATTTTGGATGAAGTTTGTCTGAAATTAATCGTTTGACGTATACTTCACATCCCCAAATCTTTAGAAAAGACACATTTGGAGGCTTTCCAAACCATAACTCATATGGAGTCTTTTCGACAGCTTTAGACGGAGCTCTATTTATAGTGAGTGCAGCTGTATTTAGTGCATGTCCCCAAAATTCTAATGGAAGTTTGGCCTGACCCATCATTGACCTGACCATGTCTAGCAAGGTTCTGTTCTTCCGTTCTGACACACCGTTCCATTCTGGTGTTCCAGGAGGAGTCAATTCTGATAGAATTCCACATTCTTTCAGATGGTCATCAAATTCATAGCTCAGATATTCACCGCCTCTATCAGATCGCAGTGCCTTAATCTTCTTGCCTAATTGATTCTCTACTTCACTCTGAAATTCCTTGAATTTGTCAAAGGATTCACACTTATGCTTCATTAGGTAGACATAACCATATCTACTGAAGTCATCAGTGAAAGTGATAAAGTAGCTGAAACCACCTCTAGCATATGTACTCATTGGTCCACATACATCTGTATGGATTAAACCCAATAGTTCATTTGCTCTTTCTCCAACTTTAGAGAAAGGTTGCTTTGTCATTTTGCCAAGTAAACATGATTCGCATTTACCATAATCCTCTAAGTCAAATGGTTCTAGAATTCCTTCCTTTTGAAGTCTTTCTAAGCGTTTCAAGTTTATATGGCCTAATCGACAATGCCACAGATAGGTGAGATCTGAATCATCCTTTTTGGCCTTTTTGTATTTATGTTATATACTTGTTTGTCGTGATCTAATAAATAAAGTCCATTGACTAATCTAGCAGATCCATAAAACATCTCTTTAAAATAAAACGAACAACTATTGTCTTTTATTAAAAAGGAAAATCCCTTAGCATCTAAGCAAGAAACTGAAATGATGTTTTTAGTAAGACTTGGAACATGGAAACATTCTTCCAGTTCCAAAACTAGCCCGGAGGGCAACGACAAATAGTAAGTTCCTACAGCTAATGCAGCAATCCGTGCTCCATTTCCCACTCGTAGGTCGACTTCACTCTTGCTTAACTTTCTACTTCTTCTTAGTCCCTATGGATTGGAACATAAGTGTGAGCCACAACCTGTATCTAATACCCAAGAAGTTGAATTAGCAAGTATACAGTCTATAACGAAAATACCTAAAGATGGAACGACTGTTCCGTTCTTCTGATCTTCCTTTAGCTTCAAGCAATCTCTCTTCTAATGCTCTTTCTTCTTGCAGTAGAAGCATTCGGATTCAGAAGTGGGTTGACTAACCTTCCTCTTTACAGATTTGGCGCCAGTTTGCTTAGTTGGGCTGGCCTTGTTGCCACCTTTCTTAGCATTCCTCTTCTTTCCAGATTTCTTGAACTTGCCCCCACGCACCATAAGCACATCCTGCTTATCACTTTTGAGCGTCTTTTCAGCGGTCTTCAGCATACCGTGAAGCTCAGTGAGCGTTTTGCCCAGACTATTCATACTGTAGTTCAGTTTGAACTGATCATACCCGCTATGAAGAGAATGGAGGATGGTGTCTATAGCCATTTCCTGAGAAAATTGCTGATCCAGCCGACTCATATTCTCAATGAGTCCAATCATTTTGAGAACATGTGGACTTACGGGCTCGCCTTTCTTAAGCTTGGTCTCAAGAATTTGCCTATGAGTCTCGAATCTTTCGACTCGAGCCAGATCTTGGAACATGTTCTTCAACTCACTGATGATTGTGAAAGCATCTGAGTTGATGAACGTTTTCTGCAGATCCGCACTCATGGTGGCGAGCATTAGACATTTCACATCCTTGTTGGCATCAATCCAACGATTGAGGGCTGCCTGAGTGACCCCGTCGCCTGCGCCTTCGGGCATCGCCTCTTCTAGGACATACTCCTTTTCTTCCTGCATAAGAACTATTTGCAAGTTCCTTTGCCAGTCAAGGAAGTTCTTCCCGTTCAACTTCTCCTTTTCGAGAATTGATCGAATGTTGAATGAATTGTTGTTTGCCATATTTAAAACTACAATTGAAAAAAATAAACAAATAAATAACCATTCACAGTTTCTCTTAATAAACTTAAATTCTAGCATACATGCATAATTCAATGTTTATTAAGCATTTTATTCAAGTTATGTGTTCCGGCAGGTGTGAATAAAATGATTCCAAGATCCTAAAATCATTGAAGAACTAAGCACAGTTTGTCGACTTAATCCTAAAACATCTTAGGTAAGCAAAAGCCTTTTGCTAATAGTCTAGAAACTATTCTTGGTTGATAGGTACGTCTAAGAACTTATTAGGTAAACCTATCGATTTTGCCACGACATAAAAGGGCTCCTTACTTATATCGTTGAGTTTCACCAAAACTAACATGTACTCACAATTATTTGTGTACCTTGCCCCTTTAGGACCAATAAGTAACACCTCGCTGAGCGAAAACTATTACTAGATTGATGTAAAGGATATCCAAGCAAGTGTATATTTTGGCATGGCACCTTTTAACTCAATTTTTAAGTTTGGAACTTTAAGGCTCTTACTATGTTGGTTAGATTTTAAGTGAACTAAAATCCTTAATCATGCAACATAATCAAGCTTTTGATCTCATGCATTTTAAGACATATTTAAAAGCAATAAATAACTTAAAATATGCATAAGATAAATGTGATCTAGTATGGCCCGACTTCATCTTGAAGGTTTAACTTCAAAGTCCGTCTTGAAAATCTCCGTGGGAGGCACCATTTTCTTCAAATAGGATAAGCTATAATTAAAACTAATTACAACTATTTGATGGTACGCAGACCATATTTGAATTGAAAAACAACTTTGGTACTTTAGACCAATTACATTCAAATTAATGGTACGCAGACCATATTTTCTATCATATTTGGGCCATACTAGTCACTTCATTATCTGCAAAACAGTACATATACAATATATACCATTCACCCATTCATTATCATGAATGACCCACTTAGCTGGTTAGTAAAACACATTATGCATCACGTAAACATTTGCAGCAATTAATCAAGGGCACCAATAATCTACCAATTATTCAGTCCTTATTAATTCTAATCAAGTTGTTTTAACCTTAAGGATTTGTAGACCTAATCAAGAGTTTATGACTAAAAGGGCTCCCACTTAAACCAATAAATTCATATGCTTTACTAATTTTAAACATAAAAATGTATTTCTAGTCTAACCGGAAACATACAAATTTAATTAAAATTTAAAGCTCATATAAATTTATAATTGAATCCAAAAAGTTTAATTTAATTTCAGTCGTATTTAAATTAATTCATGATTTTAATTTTAGTAAAATAATTAGAATAAATAAAATTTATTATAATTACAATATTCAAAATTAAAATCCAAGAAAATAATTTAAATTATTAATTTTAAAATTAATTAAAATTACGTAAACTGAAAATTTCAAATTAAAATTTCAAAACGATCTAATCGCAACGCAACAACCCCACGCAACGTACGCCCATGGGCCACACGCACACAGCCATCGCTGGCCATGTGCGCGCAGCCCATGTGATGCGTCGCATCGCTGCTGCTGCTCTCCTTCGCAAGACATCACGCGAGCTGGTGCTCGCTGCGCGCGCGCCAGCGCTCGATGCACGCGAGCCATCGCTCGCTGCGTTCGCTCGCCAGCGCTCGCTTCATGAGAGCCAGCGCTCGCTGCGCGCGCTCGCCAGCGCTCGCTTTATGCGAGCCAGCGCTCGCTGCGCGCGCTTGCCAGCGCTCGATCTTGCAAGCCATCGCTCGCTGCGCGAGGCATCGACGCTGGGCGTAGCACTCGTGGCACGCGAGCTTGCTCTCGCTGCGCGCGAGGCTTCGCACACTTGAACGAGGCAGTGCGCGCTGTGGCGCAGCTCGCTTGCTGCCCACACGCGACTGTTGTGCCTTGCTTTCGCCCTTGCCCATTCGTCCATTGCTCACAGCCCACGACACAAGGCAGGGCTGCTGCCTTGTGCTCGTGCACCATGGCCTTGCTCATTGCATTCGTGCCGCATGGGCGACGAGCTCCCTTGCTCGTCGTCACATGCCCGCACTATACAACACCCCTTAAGGGTAACACGTAGCGTCCATTGCTTTGTGCGTGCAAGTTATATGAACGAATCGCATAAAATTTAAAAATTTATATTTAAAATTAATCACAAATTAATAAATAATATTAATTTCATAATTTTAGGGCGAAAAATCGAAAATTTATTATTCAATTGATTTCCGATTAACATGGATTCAAGCCTAGGTCATAAAAATTTAAAATTTATCATAAATTTACAATTTTTATGGTGGTTTTTAATCATAGGTATCTAATTAAATTATAATTAATTATGAAAATCAAATTAATTCTAAATTATTCTAATTTTCAACAAATTAATCATAATTACAAATTAGATTGCATAATTAACAAGGCTAGGCATTCAAACTTGTTAAACATATACAGTGGTCAATCAAAAATTCAAGATTTATCAACAAGAATCGCAAATATTTAATTTAACATCTTAAATTTACGAAATTTTGCATTCGAAAAACTAAAACCTCTGAAAAGTCATAGTTAGGCTTCGAATTTGAGAATTCTGGGTTCGGCAGAAAAGTACTACTTTTGTCAAAATTTTAGAATGCCTTTTACATGCGGAATTGACACAAAAATCACTCGATTTGGATTAGTAACGAAGAAACTGCCGAAAAACTGCGTACGTATAATTAAATAAACGCAATTTGCAATTATTTAACAATTACGAAAATTAATCACCCCTTTTAATTCTTGCAAATTTGTAATATTTAACCATGTTCATGCAATTTAGATTATGAAAATAATAAGAGGCTCTGATACCACTGTGAGGTTATGATACATATGACAATTCATAAATCATGCGGAAAAACCATTAAGCCAGGAATACATATTATTTACACATAATCATTTAGCATAGTTTAGATGCATACTCTTTGTTGCGTGCCTTCCCTAGCTGCGCCCGAACCGAACAAGAACAAGTCTTTAGGACTCCAAGTGTCGTCCCTCCGTAGATAGTCCACAGCACGTCCGGATCCGCCTTAAGATTGACCAACTAGGATCGCACGCAAGAGTAAGTTGTGGATTAATATCATTAATCCACTTGAACTAAAGCGACCTCTAGCTAGGCATAAATTTCACTTGATCTCACTGAATTATTAACTTGTATAATTAATACTGAACCGCATTTATTAGACTTACCATTAAATGCATACTTGGACCAAGGGCATTATTTCCTTCAGTCTCCCACTTGTCCTTAGGGACAAGTGTGCATTTCCTAATTCCTTTGTCGCTCGATGCTTGCTCTTGAACATAAGGTAAGAGTTGTCATCCTTATTATGTCCAGAGGTGTTTCTCGATTTCAGAGTTCAACTGATCAAATAAACAGATAATCATAGCCTATGATTCATCTGAGCACGGCCATGCATTTTACAGTTTCTAGCTCTCCGAGAGGCCTTGTACAACTTTCAGCATCTCATCCCGATTTCTGGGAGGACAATCCAAATCTTGCGATCTTGAGCTTAGACTTCGTTTTATAGGTGATTACCCGAGTGTTGCTGAAGGAAATATGTCCTTCACCCAAGGTGCATTAAGTCTAATACCAAGGTTCAGATTAATTGCGAACAATTAATTCAGCGAGATCAAGTGATCGGATTAGCTAGTTGGAGCAATGCTTCTGATCAGTGAGTTCTAATGGATATTGAACTCACAACTTACTCTTGACTGAACCTACAAGGTCACACCAATGACACGTAACAGATCACCGGATTAAATGAATCGGAAATACATTTAATAGCTTTTCGGGAATTAGTTGGAAACGTATTATACGATACGACCTTTGTCGAAATCGTATATCGTATCTTGAATATTCGTAAGCTGGGCGACACGAATAAATCGTATCATACGACGGTGATTCGTCGTATACGAAATAATAAATAATATATCGTAAATATATTAAATCGCGAATACAAAGGGCATCGGAGTTGCCGGCCCGTCGAGCCAAGCACGTAAGCGTGCAAGGCCCAACGAGCCAGCAAGCTCGCGAGCAAGCAAGGCAAGCCCATTGGGCGCGAGCACGCAGCAGCAAGCAATAGCGCAACAGCAGCGACGAGCGAGCAAGGCCCACGGCCCAGCTGCTCGGCGCGCGCGCTGTGGGCTTCGGCCTGCAGTGTGTCGCTGGGCACGCGGGCGTGTGTCCGTTGCTTGGCTCGCACGGCTTGCTAGCCGGCCTTGCTTCTTGCTTGGTCGGTTAGTAAGGTTAATGATATAACCTTACAACCTAGTTTCCAACACACACACAATTCATACACTCAAACCCTAGAGACACAGAGAACCCTAATTCTCTCTGTGCCTCCAAAGTGAGTTCTTCCCAAAAGCAAAGTATCTTGATCAATTGTCTAAGCTACGATTATCAAGACGGATCTGGTCGTGTCGGTGAACCAAGTAGAGGAACGACAAGTGGAGTTCTTTGTTCGTGTTCGTTGACAGATTATTGTGGAAAACACGCTTCGAATGTAAGTTTGCTTAATTTGTGCTTTATACATGTTTCCTGGCTTTGGGGATTGTTCCGCACATGTTATTATGTTTAACTGTATTCCCCTACAGTTGCCTTTATAGCCTCCTTTTACGGTGCGACGTTTGACAACGTCAAAGTAAGCAGTTCTCAAACAAGTAATCTCAAATCACTCATGTATTGAGGATTAGTGTCTAATAATTTTAATGAAATTTACTTATGACAGATTTTCATCTCTTACAGTAAAGATTCATAGGTCTGTCCGATACTAGTCTTCCCAAAGTAAGTATCCATGCAAATGATTGCGACATTGCCATGTCCACATAGTTCAAGAAATAGAACTACTAGTCATCTTGCATTCTAGTCGTCTAACGTTTTCTATGCGTCCATCTTTATAGAAAACTCGGACCAGGGACCATTTTCAACTTTTGACATTCAAGTTCACGTGATAGACATTTTTTAGTCACAGGACTGGTGCTGACAGTCTATCTTGAATATATTGTCAAATTGAAGGGACTCATCATTTAATAAACCACAAATTAAATGGAAAAATGAATTCTATTCATTAATGTGAATGATTAACCAATAATGTTTTACAAAGTATTAAACTCTAAAACATTAAACATTAAATAAGGACATCAAAGCCATTCTCCAACATGCTTGATTCCCATAGCTGCAGTGTGCGAGTTGTGCTTCGCCTGCGGCAGAGGTTTATTCAATGGATCTGAGATGTTGTCATCAGTTCCAATCTTGCTTATCTCGACTTCTTTTCTTTCAACGAACTCTCGTAGAAGGTGAAATCTACAAAGTACATGCTTGACTCTCTGTTGGTGTCTAGGCTCCTTTGCCTGTGTAATAGCTCCGTTATTATCACAATATAAATCTATTGGTCCTTTAATGCAGGGGACTACATCAAGTTCACCTATGAAGTTCCTTAGCCATATAGCTTCCTTTGTTGCTTCTTGTGCAGCAATATACTCTGCTTCAGTTGTAGAATCCGCAATGGTGCTTTGCTTAGCACTTTTCCAGCTTACTGCACCTCCGTTGAGGCAGAAGACAAACCCAGACTATGATCTGAAATCATCTTTGTCGGTTTGGAAACTTGCGTCCGTATAGCCTTTAACAATTAATTCATCATCTCCACCATAGACCGGGAAATCATCTTTGTGCCTTTTCAGGTACTTCAGAATGTTCTTGGCAGCAGTCCAATGTGCCTCTCCTGGGTCTGACTGGTATCTGTTCGTAGCACTGAGTGCGTACGCAATATCCGGGCGTGTACATATCGCATCATACATTATTTAACCAATCAATGATGCATATGGAATCCCATTCATTCGTCTACACTAATCTAGTGTTTTTGGGCACTAAGTCTTGCTTAGAGTCATTCCATGAGACATGGGTAGGTAGCCTCGCTTGGAGTCTGCCATATTGAACCTTTCAAGCACCTTATTGATATAAGTGCTTTGACTGAGTCCAATCATCGTTTTAGATCTATCTCTGTAAATCTTAATCCTTAGTATGTACTGTGCTTCTCCTAGATCCTTCATCGAAAAACATTTCCCAAGCCAAATCTTGACAGAGTTCAACATAGGAATGTCATTTCCGAAAAGTAATATGTCGTCGACATATAATACTAGAAAAGCAATTTTGCTCCCACTAACCTTCTTGTATACACAAGATTCGTCTGCGTTCTTGATGAAACCAAAGTCACTGACTGCTTCATCAAAATGTATATTCCAGCTCCTTGAAGCTTGCTTCAATCCGTAGATTGATTTCTTAAGCTTGCATACCTTTTTAGCATTTTTTATCCTCAAAACCCTCAGGCTGTGTCATAAACACAGTTTCTGTTAAAACGCCGTTTAAGAAAGCGATTTTGACATCCATTTGCCATATTTCGTAATCTTAATATGCAACGATTGCTAACATTATCCGAATAGACTTTAGCATTGCAACTGGTGAAAAGGTTTCATCGTAATCCACACCGTGGACTTGCCTGTAACCTTTTGCAACCAATCTAGCTTTGAAAACTTCAAGTTTCCCATCCTTGTCCTTTTTCAGTTTGAAAACCCATTTGCTTCCAATGGCTTGGTAGCAATCTGGCAAATCTACCAAATCCCAAACTTGATTTTCAGACATTGCATGGCTTCTTGCCATTGCTTGGAGCTAGGGCTCGTCATTGCTTGTTTGTAAGTCGCAGGTTCATCACTTTCAAGTAATAGAAATTTATAGCTCTCGTTCGTCAAAATACCTAAGTACCTTCCCCGTTGAGATCTATATCTCTGCGATCTACGCGGGGTTACATTTCTAGATGGTCCTTGATTCTCACCAGATACTTCCAAAGATCTCTGAGTTTCATCCTGAATGTTATCTTGAGCATTCTCTAGAGTTTGTTGTTCGACTCGAATTTCTTCGAGGTCTACTTGTCTCCCACTTGTCATTTTGGAAATGTGATCTCTTTCCAAAAAGATACCATCTCGAGCAACAAACACCTTGTTCTGAGATGTATTGTAGAAGTAATACCCCTTTGTTTCCTTTGGATAGCCCACAAGGATACATTTGTCAGATTTTGGATGAAGTTTGTGTGAAATTAATAGTTTGACCTATACTTCACATCCCCAAATCTTAAGAAAAGACACTTTTGGAGGCTTTCCAAACCATAACTCATATGGAGTATTTTCAACAGCTTTAGACGGAGCTCTATTGATAGTGAGTGCAGCTGTATTTAGTGCATGTCCCCAAAATTCTATTGGAAGTTCGGTCTGACCCATCATTAATCTAACCATGTCTAGCAAGGTTCTATTCCTCCGTTCCGACACACCGTTCCATAGTGGTGTTCCAGGAGGAGTCCATTCTGATAGAATTCCACATTCTTTCAGATGGTCATCAAATTCATAGCTCAGATATTCACCGCCTCTGTCAGACCGCAGTGCCTTAATCTTCTTGCCTAATTGATTCTCTACTTTACTCTGAAATTCCTTGAATTTGTCAAAGGATTCAGACTTATGCTTCATTAGGTAGACATAACCATATCTACTGAAGTCATCAGTGAAAGTGATAAAGTAGCTGAAACCACCTCTAGCATTTGTACTCATTGGTCCACATACATCTGTATGGATTAAACCCAATAGTTCAGTTGCTCTTTCTCCAACTTTAGATAAAGATTGCTTAATCATTTTTCCAAGTAAACATGATTCACATTTACCATAATCCTAAAAGTCAAATGGTTCTAGAATTCCTTCCTGTTGAAGTCTTTCTATGCGTTTCAAGTTAATATGGCCTAATCGACAATGCCACAGATAGGTGAAATCTGAATCATTCTTTTTGGCCTTTTTGGTATTTATGTTATAAACTTGTTTGTCGTGATCTAATAAATAAAGTCCATTGACTAATCTAGCAGATCCATAAAACATCTCTTTAAAATAAAACGAACAACTATTGTCTTTTAATAAAAAGGAAAATCCCTTAGCATCTAAGCAAGAAACAAAAATGATGTTTTTAGTAAGACTTGGAACATGGAAACAATTTTTCAGTTCCAAAACTAGCCCAGAGGGAAACAACAAATAATAAGTTCCTACAGCTAATGCAGCAATCCGTGCTCCATTTCCCACTCGTAGGTCGACTTCACCCTTTCTTAACCTTCTACTTCTTCTTAGTCCCTGTGAATTGGAACATAAGTGTGAGCCACAACCTGTATCTAATACCCAAGAAGTTGAATTAGCAAGTATACAATCTATAACGAAAATACCGGAAGATGGAACGACTGTTCCGTTCTTCTGATCTTCCTTAACCTTCAAGCAATCTCTCTTCCAATGCCCCTTCTTCTTGCAGTAGAAGCATTCAGATTCAGAAGTGGGTTGGCTCACCTTCTTCTTTTCAGACTTGGTGTCGC
The DNA here is from genome assembly GCF_020520425.1 of Spinacia oleracea. NCBI lineage: Eukaryota > Viridiplantae > Streptophyta > Magnoliopsida > Caryophyllales > Amaranthaceae > Spinacia > Spinacia oleracea. Next base: position 10,075,620 of record NC_079492.1, on the reverse strand, counting down.
CGGTTTGCTTAGTCGGGCTGGCCTTCTTGCCACCTTTCTTACCATTCCTCTTCTTGCCAGATTTCTTGAACTTGCCCCCACGCACCCTAAGCACATCTTGCTTATCACTTTTGAGCGTCTTTTCAGCGGTCTTCAGCATACCGTGAAGCTCAGTGAGCGTCTTGTCCAGACTATTCATACTGTAGTTCAGTTTGAACTGATCATACCTGCTATGAAGAGAATGGAGGATGGTGTCTACAGCCATTTCCTGAGAGAATTGTTGATCCAGCCGACTCATATTCTCAATGAGTCCAATCATTTTGAGAACATGTGGACTTACGGGCTCGCCTTTCTTAAGCTTGCTCTTAAGAATTTGCCTATGAGTCTAGAATCTTTCGACTCGATCCAGATCTTGGAACATATTCTTTAACTCACTGATGATCATGAAAGCATCTGAGTTGATAAACGTTTTCTGTAGATCTGCACTCATGGTTGCAAGCATTAGTGTAACACCCCGACCTCTAATTCAATTATTTAATCATAATTAGCAGCGGAATTAACCTAATTCGGTCGGGACATTACCTGCCATAACTCCCTCTTGGGAATTACAAGGCAACTATCAATCATAAGCTATTAAACTCCAAAATTAACATAATCATCCTTCTTAATTCCTTAATAAAAGTACGTAACTTAATCAAGAATCTTTACTTAAACTTGTTACAACTTAACACTATCTTAGGTGAACTTTGTAATAGTGAAATCCTCGCCACTACTCGTTTCCGTGGTCCCCAGCAGTACCTAAAACGAAAAACAAAACGGTGAGCTGAAGACTCAGTAACGAGTTACCCTAGCATCGTAACATCATTTCAATTCATTTTATTTAATAAACAGGGAGAATAGAATATAGTAAAACATTTAATAAATCAATATTTCAGAAGCATCATTTCAAAAACATCATTTCAGGAACATTAATTTCAGGAACGTCATTTCATTAATCTTTTTCCTTTTAACAGTATTATTCTGGTCGTCAGGACTTTACAGGAAAACATGGTAGGACGTCTCCTACGAACAGGGGAAGCCAGTGCTTCATAACAGGGGGAGTAAATGCTTCATAACAGGGGAAGCCAGTGCTTCTTTTCAGGGGGAACCTTGGTTCCATATCAGGGGAAGCCAGTGCTTCTTATCAGGGGGAACCTTGGTTCCATATCAGGGGAAGCCAGTGCTTCTTATCAGGGGGAACCTTGGTTCCATATCAGGGGAAGCCAGTGCTTCTTATCAGGGGGAGTCTGGGCTCCATATCAGGGGAACTTGACCAGTTCTTTAAACTTTCATTTATCATGTTTACATTTCTTTTAGTTGAACATTAATCAGGAAAATCTCAATCATTCAGGGTGGTTCAATAAACCATTAAATCTCGTTATTTCATAAAATCGTTTCTTTCAGGAATTATAATCCATTAAATCAATACTTTGCATAAAGCTGCATTATCGTAAAACAATTCAATCAAATCATACTTGTAATCCCGCAATTCATAAAACATCATTATAAAATATCAATCATTCATAACATCATTCATAAATACATTTCGAAGGGAATGCGGGTACTAGCAATAACCGTTACCTCAACCGTAGTTTTTATACTTCCTGTCTGATGGATCGTCCTTCCTGAGCCCCGAGTCCAATTTCTTTCAAAATATCGAATTATTGAATTAGTATTAAATTGACAAATAATCTAAAATTGATATTTTATAAATATAAGTTTATAAATAATGAATTCATAAATAGAAATATAATTTCATAATTTAATGAAAATATTATTAATTGACATTTTATTCAAATATATATATATTTCATAAATCGATTTACATTATTTAAATTTTATAAATTAACGAAAATATTATTTACATCAAAATTTCCGTCAAAATATTTTTTTTTTAAAATCATCATTTAAAAATCCATTTTATTTAATTTCAATGCTTAAGTAATCATTTATTTTCATAAAACATCATCATTAGTGAGTAAAGCAACCAAATAAATTCAATTGATATTGGGCCAAATGAGATGTGGGCTTACTTTGAGTAATACAAGGAACAAAGTTCCAATACTGGAACTCGTTCCTTTGGGAAACAGGGGCACGAAGCAGGGGAAACATGGGAAGGGCACGAGGGAGGAGAGGGGAAGGAAGAAGGAGGTTGGGTGGCGGCCGGATTTATGGGCGGCGCATCAGCGCGGAACCGCGCCGGTGAGGCGGCGGTGGGGGTGGGTGGTTCACGGCGGAGAAACAACGAGGAAGGGGGTGAGGTTGCGCAAAACACGGGAATTACAAGGGAGTATTTATGTTTGGTTCTTGGCGGCGGCGCGATGGTTATTGGGGACGGAGGTAGGTTCACATAGTGGAGAGGATGGCTGGGAGTGCTGGTGCGACGCTGGTGGTTGCGGGTGTGGTACAGCGAAGAGAAAACGGGGAGAGGCAGGGGAGTTGCGAGAGAGAGGGGAAGCAGGGGATGGTGGTGCGTGCGGTGTTGGGTGGTCGGGAATGGGGCTGCGTGGTTGGGTGGTTGCAGCACGGTGGTGCCGTGAAAGGAAGAAGGAGGGAAGCTTTGGTGGTGGTCGTTCGAACAAAGCAGGGAAGCAAATGGGAGGTGTTAATCGGTTTTGATAACTGATTTTGATTTTTGAGAAAATTGAAAGAAATTAGCTGATTATAATGATAGGTAGAGTGAGTGAGAAGTTGAATTTTCTTGGGGCTCAAGGTTGAATGTAGACCGAATTGAGGGAAAGAGAGAAAGGAAGGAATTTCTTCCTTCTTCCTGGTACACGTGAAGAGCAAGAAAAGGGAAAAAAAATGAAGTTTTTGTTTTGTTGTTTTTTTTTTTTTAAAGCATTTTGTTGTTTTGTCATTTCACTTTAGTTAGGCAAAAATTCAGAAAATTGATTTCTATTTTTAGGAAATTAATTTGAATAGAAATGTTTAAATAAAAATTAAGTTTTAGATAATCCTTTATATAAATATCGTTAACGAAAAATGAATTTAGTTTCCGAATAAATAAGAACGTTTTGAAATTATTAAAAATCCGAAATCAATTACGAAATAATTAATATTTTAAAAAGTAGCTTAAACTCGTAAATTTGAAATTAAATCATAGAATCTGAAAATTAACAAATAGTGTAACAATATTTAAAAATTCAAGCGAAATAAAACTTTGTTATTTAAAAATAAAGTTCGAATTTTAGGATTTAAAACGATTTTAAGCTAAATAAAAATAATTAAGCATAATTAATCGAGTTTTAAGAATTCAGGGTATTACGTTCTTACCCCCTTAGAAAAAGTTTCGTCCTCGAAACTTGAAAATTAGATTTATAAAATATTTGTTGGAAATTGAAAAGACTCAAATAAAAGTACGATGTTTTGTATTAAAACCAAGATCTCACAATTTCATTCCAATTCTGACAATGTCTAGCTTTCATTCTGCCATCTTCTTTGATGACTCCGCTTCAACTCGAGACCTATAGCTGAAGAGTAAAGAATGCAAAAGGGGCAAAATTATATATTGATCTTTAATCGTCATTAAGGTCAATTACTTTCCGCCATCGTCTTTCGTATCTCCACTTTACTTCATAAAATAGGATCGAGGAGCAAAGAACATAAAAAGGGAAAATTGGTTAGCTTAGACTAAGCTCCTATATTTACTTTGTGAGATCCCGTTTGAAAATATTTTTCACCAAAATAGTAATTTTTAATGCAAAATTATAATTCTGAAAACATATGTATATATGTAATGAAAATAATTATTTATCTACCAATTGCAATACTCAAATAATTTGTAAAAGTCATTTATTTTATCAATCTCGTACTCTGAGCTCAGGAGAACTTCCATCGGAGGCGGCATCCATGAATAACAATTAGATTACCAGTACAATCATGTCAGCATAAACATAATCCATATCATAGAGACATGATTCATATGAAAATTCAAGTTAAGCATAACATTCATAATCATTTGATCTAACACACGAGCATGGTTGACCATAACATAATCATTCATAGGAAACATAGTCATTCGTACATCATATCGTTCGTGGAAGAATAATTAGAGATATTTCGCTTTCATTCTCTATTGGTCTCTTGTTGCTGGAATCTTGTCGTTGAATTGACTTCCGTTATTCGATTCGTTTCGATTTCGATTTCCGATCTTTTCTTCTACGTCACACAACTTTGTTGACTACGTTCGTTCCAGGGATTCGAGTCCATTCACGTGACGGGAAATACATCGTAAATATACGACTTCGCTATATCCTTAGTATTTTAAGTCGACAAACACTTGGGCTTTGGCGGATAATTCTAAGCCATCATACGTGCCTTTATCAGAAACAATCTAGATTCCAGAAACTTAGTTCATACTACCTGGTTTTACAGACATTATGTCATTTCGTCGATTTCTTTTCTTAACTCCATTGCATTCCTCAGTCATTCATAATTCTTTTTGAACTTCATAACATTCATTGATATTATCAACCTCATAGACAGACTAACTTATTTTGGTAAGATCCTTGAAACTTATATGCAAAACTCAATCTCATGCTTTCACCATAAATCATATTTTTCCACATAACATTTTTGCAAACCTTACATTTCCTCGCTTAGCTTTCTTTTTGGAGATTATCAAGCATTCTTTCAAAAACAATCCTATAAATGATGCGGAAAGGTATACTAAAAACACCATCAACCTTACTGACAGACTAATTCCTGATAACTTCCTTTGGTATAATCCTCATAACTCTATGTGTGACCTAAATTTCATATTTTCACCATCAATCATGTTTGGTCTCGATCACATAATATTTTTGCATAACTTTTTAAGATTTCTAGCTTAGCTTCCTTAACATATCTGAAAATACACTTAGGTGCTTATAACCACAAAACAATCATTATGAAAGGTGCAGGGAAAATAACCCATAAAATCAACCTTAACCATAACTTAAACGCTTTGAACCCTGAATAACTTTGATTTAAGTGATGATTCACCTTTTATGAAATACAAACTCACACTCTTCTTGTACTCTATCATTCATCCTTAAATACAAACTCATGCTCTTTCAGTACTCTAAAAATCAACCTTAAATAATTCATAAACATAAAAGTTCCTTAAAACAATTCATATCCACAAAATCATGCTTTTATTAATTCTTTCATAAACTTCCTTGAGGACATTAATGATCTTTAAACATTTCATAACATGTCCTTGACAAGAGATCTATAACATGCATGATTCAAATCTAAAACAGGAAACTTAGGTTCAAACGTACATAAGAACTAAATTGAAATAGTATCAGCATTGGCGTCATCTTCTTCTTCCTTGTCAGCTCTCATCATGTAAGCCTTTCCAGATATTGGTGGTCGTGGTGGATCATGATCAACCCTAGCATTATTGTTGTTTCGGTCATGATTGGTCGAGGTTGCTCTTCCAGTATCTGTGGGAGGTGGTTTAGGGCAGTCTCTGACAAAATGATCTTTTCCTCCACATCGATAACACGTCTTCGTTCCTGCACGACATTCACTTTCAGTATGGTTTCTCTTTCCACACTTAGCACACTGTACACTACGAGCTGCTCTATCATTATGACCTTGGTCTCTTCTATAATTATGGTTTCCTTGGTTTGGCGTTTTAGCTCCTCCATGGTTTTGATTATCATTTTTCCTTTTATCACCAACATTTTGTGCTTCTCGAAGTAATACGACTCGTTCAACATTAAGTGCAATATCAACCATATCTTGATAGGAAGTAAACCTTTGAGTTGCCAACCTATCTTGGTATTTCAAATGAAGACCTCGCTCAAAACGGTTCATCCTAGATTGTTCTGTCGATACCAGCTCCAGTGCAAATCTTGACAATTCCATGAACTTGTTTGCATATTCCATAACACTCATTGTTCCTTGTTGCAAGTGCAAAAACTTGTCTTCCTTTTGTTTCCTCAGGGATGGTGGATAAAACTTATCTCTTAATAACTTTTGCAGTTCGGTCCAACCAAATCTAGGCTCATTCTTCCTTTCCTTATTAACTTTCCACCATAAACTTGCTTGACCCGTTAAGTAAAACACGGCGAAATCGACTCTCCATTCCTTAGGACATTGCAAGGTTTCAAACAACTGATATATGCGATTAATCCAATCCTCGAATTCTACAGGGTCGGGCTTGCCATTGTAAGATGGTGGGTTTAGGGATGAAAACTTCTTGAACATTGATGCATTTTCGTTCGCATTCGTCGATTTCTGTTTTTGAGAATCTTTGATTAATTCAGCTAACATCGTGCTAACGGTTTCTAATCGTTCCATCCTTTCTTTGTGATCTTCGATAGGTTGATCGTCATAGGGATCATCATGGGCAACATCCTCGTAGATAGTGTCATCGTTGACATAGACGTTGTGCTCGTTGTGCGCTCCACCGTTAATATCGTTAGTCACCTCGATAGTCGACATTCTGCATAACGTGCTCAATCAGGAAAACATACATAATAGGAAAATAATCCCTTTTCGGTCCGTTCCTACACTCACAATCATTTCATTTTAACATGATTCTAACATATTCTTTTAAACTTATTCTTTAAAACTCTTTGCTTAAAGCCTATTGAATTCTACAACGCGCAAAACCCGTAAGGTTTAGCACTTATGGTCCAGAAACCTGGCTCTGAATACCAAACTGTAACACCCCGACCTCTAATTCAATTATTTAATCATAATTAGCAGCGGAATTAACCTAATTCGGTCGGGACATTACCTGCCGTAACTCCCTCTTGGGAATTACAAGGCAACTATCAATCATAAGCTATTAAACTCCAAAATAAACATAATCATCCTTCTTAATTCCTTAATAAAAGTACGTAACTTAATCAAGAATCTTTGCTTAAACTTGTTACAACTTAACATTATCTTAGGTGAACTTTGTAATAGTGAAATCCTCGCCACTACTCGTTTTCGTGGTCCCCAGCAGTACCTAAAACGGAAAACAAAACGGTGAACCGAAGACTCAATAACGAGTTACCCTAGCATCGTAACATCATTTAAATACATTTTATTTAATAAACAGGGAGAATAGAATATAGTAAAACATTTAATAAATCAATATTTCAGAAGCATCATTTCAAAAACATCATTTCAGGAACATTAATTTCAGGAACGTCATTTCATTAATCTTTTTCCGTTTAACAGTATTATTCTGGTCGTCAGGACTTTACAGGAAAACATGGTAGGACGACGTCTCCTACGAACAGGGGAAGCCAGTGCTTCATAACAGGGGGAGTAAATGCTCCATAACAGGGGAAGCCAGTGCTTCTTTTCAGGGGGAACCTTGGTTCCATATCAGGGGAAGCCAGTGCTTCTTATCAGGGGGAACCTTGGTTCCATATCAGGGGAAGCCAGTGCTTCTTATCAGGAGGAACCTTGGTTCCATATCAGGGGAAGCCAGTGCTTCTTATCAGGGGGGGCCTGGGCTCCATATCAGGGGAACTTGACCAGTTCTTTAAACTTTCATTTATCATGTTTACGTTTCTTTTAGTTGAACATTAATCAGGAAACTCTCAATCATTCAGGGTGGTTCAATAAACCATTAAATCTCGTTATTTCATAAAATCGTTTCTTTCAGGAATATAATCCATTAAATCAATACTTTGCATAAAGTTGCATTATCGTAAAACAATTCAATCAAATCAAACTTGTAATCCCGCAATTCATAAAACATCATTATAAAACATCAATCATTCATAACATCATTCATAAATACATTTCGAAGGGAATGCGGGTACTAGCAATAACCGTTACCTCAACCGTAGTTTTTATACTTCCTGTCTGATGGATCGTCCTTCCTGAGCCCCGAGTCCAATTTCTTTCAAAATATCGAATTATTGAATTAGTATTAAATTGACAAATAATCTAAAATCGATATTTTATAAATATAAGTTTATAAATAATGAATTCATAAATAGAAATATAATTTCATAATTTAATGAAAATATTATTAATCGACATTTTAATCAAATATATATATATATATTTCATAAATCGATTTACATTATTTAAATTTCATAAATTAACGAAAATATTATTTACATCAAAATTTCCGTCAAAATATTTTTTTTTTAAAATCATCATTTAAAAATCCATTTTATTTAATTTCAATGCTTAAGTAATCATTTATTTTCATAAAACATCATCATTAGTGAGTAAAGCAACCAAATAAATTCAATTGATATTGGGCCAAATGAGATGTGGGCTTACTTTGAGTAATAAAAGGAACAAAGTTCCAATACTGGAACTCGTTCCTTTGGGAAACAGGGGCACGAAGCAGGGGAAACAGGGGAGGGGCATGAGGGAGGAGAGGGGAAGGAAGAAGGAGGTTGGGTGGCGGCCGGATTTATGGGCGGCGCATCAGCGCGGAACCGCGCCGGTGAGGCGGCGGTGGGGGTGGGTGGTTCACGACGGAGAAACAACGAGAAAGGGGGTGAGGTTGCGCAAAACACGGGAATTACAGGGGAGTATTTATGTTTGGTTCTGGGCGGTGGTGCGACGGTTATTGGGGACGGAGGTGGGTTCACATAGTGGAGAGGATGGCTGGGAGTGGTGTTGCGACGCTGGTGGTTGCGGGTGTGGTACAGCGAAGAGAAAAGAGGGAGAGGCAGGGGAGTTGCGAGAGAGAGGGGAAGCAGGGGACGGTGGTACGTGCAGTGTTGGGTGGTCGGGAATGGGGCTGCGTGGTTGGGTGGTTGCAGCACGGTGGTGCTGTGAAAGGAAGAAGGAGGGAAGCTTTGGTGGTGGTCGTTCGAACAAAGCAGGGAAGCAAATGGGAGGTGTTAATCGGTTTTGATAACTGATTTTGATTTTTGAGAAAATTGAAAGAAATTGGCTGATTATAATGATAGGTAGAGTGAGTGAGAAGTTGAATTTGCTTGGGGCTTAAGGTTGAATGTAGACCGAATTGAGGGAAAGAGAGGAAGGAAGGAATTGCTTCCTTCTTCCTGGTACACGTGAAGAGCAAGAAAAGGGAAAAAAAATGAAGTTTTTGTTTTGTTTTTTTTTTTTTTTTTTTTTTTTTAAGCATTTTGTTGTTTTGTCATTTCACTTTAGTTAGGCAAAAATTCAGAAAATTGATTTCTATTTTTAGGAAATTAATTTGAATAGAAATGTTTAAATAAAAATTAAGTTTTAGATAATCCTTTATATAAATATCGTTAACGAAAAATGAATTTAGTTTCCGAATAAATAAGAACGTTTTGAAATTATTAAAAATCCGAAATCAATTACGAAATAACTAATATTTTAAAAAGTAGCTTAAACTCGTAAATTTGAAATTAAATCATAGAATCTGAAAATTAACAAATAGTGTAACAATATTTAAAAATTCAAGCGAAATAAAACTTCGTTATTTAAAAATAAAGTTCGAATTTTAGGATTTAAAACGATTTTAAGCTAAATAAAAATAATTAAGCATAATTAATCGAGTTTTAAGAATTCAGGGTATTACAATTAGACATTTCACATCCTAGTTGGCATCAATCCAACGATTGAGGGCTGCCTGAGTGACCCCTTCACCCGCGGCTTCGGGCATCGCCTCTTCCAGGACATACTCCTTTTCTTCCTGCATAAGAACTATTTGCAAGTTCCTTTGCCAGTAAAGGAAGTTTTTCCCGTTCAACTTCTCCTTATCGAGAATTGATCAGATGTTGAATGAATTGTTGTTTGTCATAGTTAAAACTACAATTGGAAAAGAATAAACAAATGAATAACCATTCACAGTTTCTCTTAATAAATTTAAATTCTAGCATACATGCATAATTTATTATTTATTAAGCATTTTATTCAAGTTATGTGTTCCGGCAGGTGTGAATAAAATGATTCCAAGATCCTTAAATCATTGAAGAATTAAGCACATTATGTATTTAGACTCAATTCTAAAATATTTTAGGTAAGCAAAGCCTTTGCTAATAGTCTAGAAACTACTCTTGGTTGATAGGTACGTCTAAGAACTTATTAGATAAACCTATCGATTTTGCCACGACATAAAAGGACTCCTTACTTATATCGTTGAGTTTCACCAAAACTAACTTGTACTCACAATTATTTGTGTACCTTACCCCTTTAGAATCAATAAGTAACACCCTGCTATGGCGGAAAACTATTAGTAAGATTGATGTAAAGGTTATCCAAGTAAGTGTTATTTTGGCATGGCACCTTTTAACTCAATTTTAAAGTTTGGAACTTAAGGCTCTTACTATGTTGGTTAGATTTTAAGTGAAATAAAATCCTTAATCATGCAACATAATCAAGCCATAATCTCATGCATAATTAAGACATATTTAAAGCAATAAATAACTTAAAACATGCATAAGATATAAATGTGATCTAGTATGGCCCGACTTCATCTTGAAGCTTCAACTTCAAAGTCCGTCTTCAAAATGGATTGGAAACTCCGTCTTGAATTTCACCATGGGAGGCGCCATTTCCTTCAAATAGGATAAGCTATAATTAAACTAATTACAACTATTTGATGGTACGCAGACCATATTTAAATTGAAAAAACTTTGGTGCATTAGACCAATATTACATTCAAATTAATGGTACGCAGACCATATTTACTATCCTATTTGGGCCATACTAGTCACTTTCAATAACCTGCGAAACAGTACATATACAATATATACCATTCACCCACATAGCTGGTTAGTAAAACATATTATGCATCACATAAACATTTGCAGCAATTAATCAAGGGTTCCAATAATCTACCAATTATTTGATCCTTATTAATTCTAATCAAGTTGTTTTAACCTTAAAGGAATGTAGACCTAATCAAGAGTTTATGACTAAAACGCTCCCACTTAAACCAATAAATTTACATGCTTTACTAATTTTAAATATAAAAATGTATTTCCTAGTCTAACCGGAAACATACAAATTTAATTAAAATTTAAAGCTCATATAAATTTATAATTGAATCCTTTTAATTTATTTTCAGTTGAATTAATTAAATGAATTTAAATTTATTCAAGGTTTTAATTTTAGTAAAATAATTAGTATAAATTAGAATTTATAATAATTAGATTATTCAAAATTAAATTCCGAGAAAACAATTTAAATTATGAATTTTAAAATTAATTAAAATCGTTTTCGAACTGAAAATTCAAAATTAAAACGAACCAATCGGGTCAAGTCAAGGCCATGGGCTTGCGCCCATGCCTCGTCAAGTCCAACTAGCAACAAACCCCTTGTCACTCGATTGATCGTCCCGCAAAGCCCAAGCACCAACGCACCAATGCAGCAGGCCCAGCGAGCCACGCTTGCGCGCAGCCCACTCGCCCATCGCATTGGCACGCTGCTGGGCAACGCTGCTGGACAGGTCAGCCAACGCTGCCCGCGTGCACGTTGTGCTGTGCTTGTTGTTGCCTTGGCTGCTTGCCTTGGCGTGCTTGCTGGGCGAGGCAACGCACGTTGTGGCGCTACATCCATCGCTGCCCACGCGTGCTTGCCTTGCTCGCTGCACATGCCTTGCCCCTCGCCCCATCGCCCATCGAGCCACACACGACCAGCTCCCTTTATTTGCGTGCGTGCCCTTTGCTTGTTGCTCGTTGCATTCGTACCGCACGGGCGACGAGCTCCTTTGCTCGTCGTCGCGTGCCCGCACTATACAACACCCCTTAAGGGTAACACGTAGCGTCCTTTGCTTTGTGCGTGAAACAATCATGAGCGTATTTAATAAAAATTAAAACTTTTTAATTCAAAATTAATGACAAATTAATAAATCATATTAATTTCATAATTTTAGGGCAAAAAATCGAAAATTTATTAATCAATTAATTTCCGATTATCATGGATTCAAATCTAGTCTTAAAAATTTAAAATTTATCATAAATTAACAATTTTTATGGTGGTTTTTAATCATGGATACCTAATTAAATCGTTAATTAATTATGAAAATCAAATCAATTCTAAATTATTCGAATTTCAACAAATTAATTACAATTACAAATTAGGTTGTATATTGAACAAGCTTAGGAATTCAAATTTGTTAAACATATACAGTAGGTCAATCAAAAATTCAAGATTTAACAACAAGAATCGCAAATATTTAAAATTAACATCTTAAAATTACAAACTTTGCATTCAAAAAACTAAAACCTCCGAAAAGTCATAGTTAGGCTTCGGATTTGGGAATTCTGGGTTCGGCCGAAAATTAATATTTTTGTCAAAATTTTAGAATGCCTTTTACATGTGGAATTGACACAAAAATCACTCGATTTCATTGAGTAACGAAGAAACTGCCGAAAAACTGCGTACATATAATTAAATAAATGCAAATTTGCAATTAATTACAATTACGAAAATTAATCACCCCTTTTAATTCCTTGCAAATTTATAAAATTTAACCATGTTAAGAAATTATTATGGAATTAATTAGAGGCTCTGATACCACTGTTAAGTTATGATACATATAACTTAATATAAATCATGTGGAAAAACCATTAAAACCAGGAATCCAAATTAATTGCCACATAACAATTAGCATAATTAGGATGCATACTCTTTGTAGCGTGTCCTCCCTTGCTGCGCCCGAACCGAACAAGAACAAGTCTTTAGGACTCCAAGTGTCATCCCTCCGTAGAAAGTCCACATCACGTCCGGATCCGCCTTAAGTTTGACTAACTAAAATCGCCCTTAAGGTACTATTATTTTCGGCAATATGGGGAAAATAGATGACTGAAGTTTTCCTTAAAATTCTCTCTTTTTGAATACTTAAAACTCGTTATAAATTGTGAGCATTAACCTCATATTTATAGGCTATGGAAAAAGTAATCGAGTCCTACTAGGAAACAAATTAATTAAATAGAATCTAATTAAAACTATATTAATTAATTTATCCATTTGGAATAGGAATTTAATCATTAAACGAATCCTACACGATTTAGGTTTCGTACGGAAGCACAAACACTACACGAGCATGACCCGCATGCGCGCATGCCATGCCCGCGCACAGCCCACGCAGCCGCTCAGCCCACGCGAGCTACGCAGCCCACTGCTCGCAGCCTGCTCGCAGCCACGGCCTGCTGGGCCTGGCCTTGTGCTGGGCCTGGCGTGGCCTTGGCTGTATGTGTGGTGCGTGGGCTTGCTGGACGGGGGCCTGGCTTCGTGCTGGGCCTTCGTCTAGCAAGCTCGTCCGATGCTAATTCGTACGATGCGCTTCCGATTAATTTCCCGATTCCGGAATTCATTTCCGATACGAACAATATTTAATATTTTCGATTCCGGAATTAATTTCCGTTTCGAACGAATATTTAATATTTCCGTTTCCGGAATTATTTTCCGATTCAGATAATATTTCCGATTCCGACAATATTTCCATTTCCGATAATATTTTTCGATACGTACCATGTTTCCGTTTCCGGCAACATCTACGACTTGGATAATATTTATATTTCCCATACGATCCATATTTCCGTTTCCGGCAATATCATCGTTCCCGGAGTAATCATTTATTTGCCTTTGACGATCTCAGCTCCCACTGAAACCAAGATCCGTCGATTCCGAATATTCATATATGGAGTATTTAATGCCATTAAATACTTGATCCGTTTACGTACTATTTGTGTGACCCTACGGGTTCAGTCAAGAGTAAGCTGTGGATTAATATCATTAATCCACTTGAACTGAAGCGGCCTCTAGCTAGGCATACAGTTCACTTGATCTCACTGAATTATTAACTTGTATAATTAATACTGAACCGCATTTATTAGACTTACCATTAAATGCATATTTGGACCAATGGCATTATTTTTTTCAGTGACTTCCTGTTTATATAGCTCGAGCCCAACGGATAGGTTGATTGAAAGAATCCTTAAGAAGTAGGGAGCCGTTAGACACCAACATTCCCACGTCTCTTGCCCATCTCCAACGGTCCACTTATTCTCTGGTTGTCTCCATGACTAGATCAACCTTCTTAGCGGCGCTGGATCTTGGGCCTTGGGCTCTGATTTAACCTAATTCTGGGTTGCTTATCCTCCATCGTTCGTCGCCTACACATCATCGTCTATTGCTTGGGCTCACGTCCGACATGTTAATCCAACATGTCATAACCTAAAGACACGACAGTACCTGGCGACATGACATGATTAAATGTCAAAACAGTTATGTCCTTAGTACAAAAAGTGGGATAAACGAAACGCCTTCGAAGTCTATGGATCCAACATTGAAAGATTCATACTCAATCGATGATGTCTTAAGAAGCATTCACTTACACTATGATCCAATGCACCTCTCAAAGTCAACCAATATGCTAAAAGATTCTATTCCACTAATTTCAGCTACAGACTCATAAAATGGGTCATCGCCGCAAGTCAACAACGACTAACCCAAATTGCACTCTAAAGAGCAAAGTTGAAAATTATTACATATGTTCACATATCCGTGGGACCAAACTCACGAACTGAAAGTGATTGTTGCGACTATATTACTCGTTCGCGATTTTTTGTGGTTAAAGACTTAAAGTTGATTATCTGCGTACCATTTATAGAATTATAGGTCATATTTTTAGAATTACTTTCTGTTCATAATTATTTTGTATTGTCCTTGAAGCACCGTTCACACATACTAAAGAAGGAAAAAAATAATGTTAAAGTTATCACCTTGCTGATATGAAGTGTTTGACTCGTCACTATGCATCAAAAAAAAACCCCTTAATTAATACGTACTATATTTATGATATTTTATATCTTTGTTATTTAGTATCCAAAGTTTTTTTTTGATAAGCAAGTGTAACATATACACGCTTTTTTTTTGATATCCAAGCTATTTGATCTCAAACTTTTAAAACAAAAAATGAGTATAGAAATGAGAAGGACAACCAATAGACATTACAATTCCCTTAGATATACCGGGATGCACATAACAATTTTGAAAATTATTTTTAGCGACCCCAAAACGCTCTATTATTATTATTATTATCAGATTTTCCTTCAATTATTTCGCAGTGTAGACTAATCACAAGTCAGTAAGCCAAAAAGTCAGGCACGCTAATATATTTTCTTTGTAGGACAAGAAACATATCATTGTAATGATATTGCTTTCATTTGCTCTTAAGAAATGTTTGACCCGTTTCTTTACACCAACCGAAAAACTTATAGTTTAAGAACCAATCTTGGTTTTTTTATCTCAAACTTGGAGAAAGATTGAAAATGGTTAAAGAAATAAGCTGGTTTTCGGTGTTCTTCTCAATTTATTTGCCAATCATGTTGTTGTTGATTTCCAGATCGACAAACGCACAAACTAGCTATCACTGCTCGAACACGACTATGTTCACAAACAATAGCCAATACCAAGCCAATCTCAACACCGTCTTCCGTTATCTCGCCTCCAACGCCACCAACCCCAACGGCTACCATCAAGCCGTTTCACGTACCGGCCACGCAAATAGCGAGGCCGTCTATGGCCACTTCCTCTGCCGCGGGGATCAGAATATTACCTCTTGCAGAAACTGTGTTGTCAATGCCACCACCATTGACCTCCCTAGGACGCATTGTCGTAATCGAAAAGTCGCTATTATGTGGTATGACAATTGTATGGTAAGGTACTCAAACCAGTCATTTTTTGGTCAAATGGACTCGTCCCCTGTAGTGTCCTTGGTGAACTCGTATATTACAATCGGGAGTGTTAGTTTTACAGAGTTCCTCAAGAGGGGGGTGAATTGATATTTTACGTATTTATAAAAATTAAACTACTAGGAACAGAAATAGTAAAATATGCAAGCAAGATTTAGTGTGGAAAACTCTCAAGGCCCAATAGAGAGGAAAAACCACGGCCCCTTTGGGGACTTAAACACTTTCACTAATTAGGCAAAACAACTCAGTTTCTTTACAAACCTAATCTACTCGGGCCACAATCTGCCAATCGCCTCTGATTACAGATGACTAGGAACAACCCTCTTTGTTCCTTCCCTTATGGAAACAGTCCCTCAACTGTTCCTACTCACTGATCTCTCGTGAGATCTTCTATCTTGCTCAAGTAAGCCTGACTCAGGCTTATCATACAATAACTCAACACTTTAATCAAACGAATAAGAATTAATTAACTACTAACAGACGATATAAGACCAAGTAACAAATACTGCTCTATATGGGAACAGGAACAGACTTCTTTAAAGATTAAGACTTTAAGGGTGATACCTGAAAGCTTCCGGTTGATGTAAATAAGTCTGATGAAAAACTTTCGCAAAGTACATAGGTTGTATTTATAAGAATCTAAGAGTTTACCCTAGATTCAAATCCAACACATTTTAGGACTCTTTTAAATAGATAGATTTTCGCAAATACTACTTCAAACGCGTTTAGGTAAAATCAATCTTTTCGTATTTTGAGAGTTATATGATAACTCAAATTCAAGAGTATAACTTCAAACAGAATTGTAAAATCAGTTTAAAAACTTTGACGTTTATCTTTTTGTAAAATCAAAACTGATTTATTTTGTTTCATGATATAACTAGGACTCTACAAAATACTCTGTTCCCATACTAAGCTTGTACTAAATTACGCTGGTCTTATACCTTTCGACACTTATAGAATTTGCTTGTCTTGATCCTTGATTTTATCTTGCCACGCACTTTGAACTGGATCTCCTTAAAGCTCCCTAGCTTGCTTCGGTTTTGCAATTGTTTTTCTTAGGTATTAACCTGTTCCTGACATTCTTCAAAACGAACCATTAGTAGAAGGTAAGCTTGTCATCATCAAAACCAGGAATCAACAATTTCCCCCTTTTTGATGATGACAACCTTACAACTTGATAGGAGTAAATAACTAAGGAATGAGATCTTTAACCTGACAATCCAGAGCTAAAAACTTAACCAGGAACAGATGTGTCGCGTAGGTGGTAAACCCAAGTACAAAAACAAATATAATTGAACACAAGTTGTCCTCTCAATATCTTCCCCCTTTGGAATTATCAAAAAGGGAGCAGGGAAAAACGTTTTACCCAAAAGAGAAGAAGGAGGATATGGGAATAATATTACCCTAGAAAGCAGATAGTCATCATGCAGCTCAAGTCGGTCAACGAGTTTGACCGCACCCCTGCAAGCAGAACAAGGTAAACGCAGCATATAGCACAACACAAGCAAAAATTCTACAAGTCAGAGTGGGGCAACTATCAGAACGTAGGAAAAGCGCACTAATGAGCATTAGTCATAAACTTGGGGCATCCAAAAACCAACAAAAAATAAAATTGTTCAAAGAGCTAGCAAAAAAAATGTTTGATAGACAGCAGATTATATGGGGTAGGGTAAGCAAATTTTGTGTAGCAGGGTCAGGTTTGGGGAGATCCAGGAGCAGCATCCTCAACATGTGTCACCTCCTCGACGATCATGTCATTCAGGCGCTACGTCATATCATTGAAGAACTCAGCCTGATCTTGGCTCACCTTGTTGATCAACTCCTGCAAAGATGAAACAGCAGACAACAGAACTGCATTGTCCAGCTGCAATTGATCCACTTTGGCTATCAGGAGCTTGACAAAATCATCTGGTGAGGGTGCAGCAGACTAGGTTTCTCCATCCTTATCTGATTTAGAGTCTTCAACCCTGTATACTGGAGGCATTTCCTTAGATGAACTGGCAAGACGACTACTGCGACGAATGGGCTGAGTAGACAGAGGAGAGAGATGTGGCTTCTTGATAGGTGAAGTGGCTGGCATTGAGCATTTCTCTTTTGGGCATGCAGAGTGTGACATTTCCTCTGACTGGCCCTCCTCTTCCTGACAGGGAAAGGCCGCCTCACCTGCGTCTTCTGAAAACTCCGCCTCATCATCTACATCCTCCTCTCCCTCATCTTCCTGTGGGGTGGCTTCTTCAACACTCGACTTCCCAACACAGACCACCCCATCCACCACACTTAGACTGATCCCATTTAGGAAAGCTTTGTTAAGAATGTGGGCTGGTGTATGTGGCTTAGCAGTGTAACGGGTAAGGTCCACTCCTACCTTTCGTATAATGAAAGTAAGAAGAGAACCATACCCGATCATGTTGTTTTGGGAGATGGAGTGAGAGAGATGGGAGATAAAAACAACAAGAAAGTTAATTTGGCGTTGGGATTCTAGGAGAAAGATGTAGATGAGATCTAACCTGCTAGCCAAAGCTCGCTTGTCATGACGCGGAACCAGACCCCGTCGAACAACATTGAAAAGGACCTTTTGAAACGGAGTCAGGACAGACTGATTGAGAGCTTTTGGGTGTTTCCCTTGTCCCCCGAAATAGGAATAAACCTCCTTCATAGCACCCCCAAGCTCAATTTGGCCCTTACCCTTGTGATAGACCTCCTCACCCAAGACTGGGACCTTGAATCAGGACCCCAACTTTTCAGCATCAAAGCTAAATTGTTTCCCATTAACTTCAGAATGACAAACCCCCTTTTTATTTACGAAATTACAGCAAAATTCCCCCATTGCTTCTGGATACATACTAGCTTTTGAACAGACCTCAAAAAGATGAGTCCATCCCTGAGATTCTATTGTCTCCATCAACTCGACGAACCCGACTTCACGACACCACACAAAATCAATACTGAGACCAGGGAGCATACGATCGGGGGGAAAATAGAAGAATTTGGTGGGTTCAAGTTTGACCTTCTTCTCCATCGGAAGGTGAGGTTCCCCCTGAGTTAGTGCGGCAACTTCCTTTTTCATTACCAGCTTCCTTTTGGTGGTGACCTTTGCAGTGGATTTCACAGCGGATGGTTTGGGAGTTGGTTGTTTGGGAGGCATTGTTTGAAGCGGTATGACGGTGATAATTGGTGTGGAAGGAGAAGAGGGATCGGTAGGGTTTGGGAATTGGAGTTTGTAGAGTGTCATGATTTTATAGGGGTGAGTGTTGCGATTTACTAGGAGAGTTAAGATGGGATTTCAAAATTTAAATTTGGGGATTTGACGAGAAGTAAGGGATGTTCCGTGAGTTTTTATAGACGGAATGATTTGGAAGTTGAAGGGTTTTGTATGGGGAATCAGAGTGCGGGAAGCGTGTTTGAGTGTAGAAAATGGAATAGTAATGCATGTACCGAGTTTTGTAAGATTTGATGAATCAAATTAAATGCTTTCCATTCATTTTTAGTATTCCCACTTAGACCTCGAATTGAATGCAAGTGTTGGGAAAAAGTGTGATTACCTTAATAATGTGCAGACGTGGCTGTGGTAATGCACAGCTGGATTTTGCAATCGGAACCTGATTGTTAGTCCATTCAGAAAATATGGTGCATAACAAAAACGAAAAAGATAATTAAAATATATATATATATATATATATATATATGTATATTTTTTTTATTTTTTTTTTAATATTTACCAGTGAGGTTAGAAAATTGTTAAGGACAACAGGTATCAATGTATTCGTATCATACCGAGTTCTAACCTGAGCTTGTCGTGTCTGTCCCTGTTAAGTGGTTTGGTCAAGATGTCAGGTACTTGATCTTCTGTGGGACAGAATTCAAGTTTGACCAGTTCCTTTTCCACATAGTCTTTTAAAAAGTGATGTCGAATGTGAATGTGTTTGACCCTTGAGTGGTGCACTGGGTCTTTTGATATGCAGATGGCACTTGTGTTGTCGCATAGGATAGGAACACACTTTAATTTCATACCAAAATCTCTAAGTTGTTGCTTGATCCATAGCATTTGGGAACAGCATGAAGCAGCAGTTACATATTCAGCTTCTGTTGTGGATAATGCCACTGTGTTTTGTTTCTTTGAAGCCCAGGAGACTGCACATGCTCCTAGGAATTGAACCATTCCTGATGTGCTCTTTTTTTTTACTAGGTCACCTGCATAGTCAGCATCTGTATATCCTTTGAGATCAAAGTGATCATAGTTAGGGTACCATAGGCACAAATCGTCTATTCCTTTTAGATATCTTAGAATTCTTTTGACAGCTGTGAGGTGAGATTCTTTTGGATTAGATTGGAAGCGGGCGCAGACACCTACACTGAATGCGATGTCTGATCTGCTTGCTGTAAGATAAAGTAAGGAGCCTATCATACCTCTGTACCTTCTTTGGTCTACACTTTTACCTTCTTGATCCTCATCCAGTCTCGTGGTTGTTCCCATTGGAGTGTGGTTGCTCTTAGCAGACTCCATTCCATATTTCTTGATGAGGTCTTTTATGTATTTCTGTTGATGTATCATGATCCCTTGTTCCGTTTGCTTGATTTGGAGACCTAGGAAGAAGTTGAGTTCTCCCATCATGCTCATTTGAAATTCTTGCTGCATTAGGTCAGAGAATTCCTTGCAAAGATCTTCGTTAGTTGCTCCAAATATAATATCATCAACTTAGATTTGAACAATTAGTATGTCTGTATTTCTTGACTTAAGGAACAGAGTTCTATCAACCTTACCTCGATTGAACTTATTGTCTAGTAAAAAGTGTGAGAGACGTTCATACCAGGCTCTTGGTGCTTGTTTCAGTCCATACAGTGCCTTATCTAGTTTGTAGACATGTGCATGATATTCTGGATCCTCAAATCCTGGAGGTTGTTCCACATAGACTTCTTCCTTGAGAATACTGTTTAGGAAGGCACATTTTACATCCATTTGATAGAGTTTGAATCCCATATATGATGCAAATGCTATTAGTATGCGTATTGCTTCCATTCTGGCAACTGGAGCAAATGTCTCTTCAAAGTCTATTCCTTCTTGTTGGTTGTATCCCTTGACAACTAATCTGGCCTTGTTCCTGGTAATCGTAGCATGTTCATCTAGTTTATTTCGAAATACCC
The DNA here is from genome assembly GCF_020520425.1 of Spinacia oleracea. Lineage (NCBI taxonomy): Eukaryota > Viridiplantae > Streptophyta > Magnoliopsida > Caryophyllales > Amaranthaceae > Spinacia > Spinacia oleracea. Next base: position 10,054,861 of record NC_079492.1, on the reverse strand, counting down.
ACTTGAGACCTATTACTCGATTGTTCAATGGTATAGGCTCAAGATGCCATACTTTATTTCTTTCGAATTCATTAAGCTCCTCCTGCATGGCAATGATCCAATAAGAATCAGTTAGTGCTTCTTTGTAATTTTTAGGTTCAATCATGGATAAATAAGCATAGAAAGCACAAAAGTTTTTGAGTTGGGATCTGGTCGTAGTTCCACGTCCAAGATCACTGATTATTTGGTCAAGGGGATGTGAGCTTTGATGTTTCCAAGGTCTGGGTTGGAAAGGTGTAGTTGTTTCTACAACAGACTGTTCAACTTGCTCATTTGTCTCTGCATGATCTTCGGCCTGTACTGGTTCCTCTTCAACTATGTTATCTTTAGATGTTTCTTCGACTTGAGTTTGTTCTTCTGATTGGGAATTTTTCCTTATCTCTTCATCTTCTGTTTCTCTAGTGAGTCCTAGTTTGAAGTTTCCATCAGAAGTTGTACCTGCAACATAGTTTTGGGAGTCAGTTTCATCAAATATAATATGTATGCTTTCTTCCATCCACATGGTCCTTTTGTTGAATACTCTATATGCTTTACTGTTTGAGGCATATCCTAGGAATATTGCTTCATCACTTCGTGCATCAAATTTTCCCAGTTGATCCTTTCCATTGTTGTGAACGAAACACTTGCAACCAAAGATTCTAAGATGAGTTATAGAGGGTTTTCTTCCTTTGTACAGTTCATATGGAGTTTTGTTTTTTATTGCTCTAATTAGCACTCTATTGAGCACATAGCATGCTGTATTTAGAGCTTCGGCCCAGAAACTTTTTGGAAGTCCACTAGCAATCAACATAGTCCTTGTCATGTCTTCAAGAGTTCGATTCTTTCTTTCTACAACAGCGTTTTGTTGAGGTGTTCTGGGAGCAGAGAAGTTGTGATCTATTCCTGAACCTTTACATAGATCATCAAATCTTTTATTTTGAAATTCTGTCCCATGATCTGATCTGATGTGGACCAGTTTATGACTGCTTTGTCGTTGAACCTTCGTGGCGAAAGCCAAGAATTCTTCAAACGTCTCTTCCTTGTTGGATAGGAAGATCACCCATGTGTATCTTGAGAAATCGTCTACAATTACGAGTACGTACTTCTTTCCACTTCTGCTCTGAGTCCTCATTAGTCCACACAGATCCATGTGGATCAGCTCCAGTGGTCTTGTTGTACTGATTACCCCCTTTGATTTAAAGGACGTTCTTACTTGCTTTCCTTTGATACAGGCATCACAGACTGATTGTTTTGCAAACTTTGTATTTGGAAGACCTGTGACTAAATTTTTCAATTTTAATTTGTTCATTAGAGAAAAGCTAGCATGACCAAATCTTTTGTGCCATAACAAAGGATCATCTTCAATAACACTGAGACAGGTTAGATTGGAGTGAGGAACCGAGTTGAGGTTAACCACATATGTGTTCCCTTTCCTCTGTCCCTCTAAGATCACTGTCTCTGTGTTACTATTGATGATTATACATTTGTTTGAGAAGAATTTTGCATAATTACCTTTGTCACATAATTGAGAAATGCTTAATAAACTGTGACCTAGTCCTTCAACTAAAAACACATTATCGATGGAGTGAGACTTTGACTTACCGACCTTACCAATGCCAATGATGTTACCTTTCTTATTATCGCCAAAAGTCACAGTTCCACCTTCGTAGGTCGTAAGTGAGAGAAATCTATTTCTGTCTCCCGTCATGTGCTTGGAACAACCGCTGTCTAGGTACCATGTGTTGTTCCCCCTCACTTCGACCTGCATGAAGTTTTTAGTTAGAGTTTTTAGGAACCCAGCATAGCTTGGGTTCCTTACTTGGAACCAAATCACTTTTCTTTACCCATTTAGTTTTGGTGAATTCGATGTTCTTTTCCAAGTACCTTTGGTTTTTAGGGCAGGATACTCTATAATGACCGATTTGACCACAGAAGGTGCATACTATGTCACTGTATAGATCTACTCTGGTTTTTCTAGGATGATGCTTTTTGTGGTTAAAACCTAAACCTTCTGTGCGTTTGGTTCTAGCTTCTTCTATCCATTTTGGTGTTACCTCTATTCTGTGTCTGGTCTTTTTAGCCAATTCACTTTCTAGATGGGTCTTTTCTTGGTGAGTTTTTACTAGTTCTAACTGAGCTTTTTCTAGTTCTGCTTTATAGAGGTTCTTGGTTTTGGCTATTTCTAGGTCAATCAGATCTTGTTTTAGCCAGGAGTTTTCATTGCGTAAGGCTTCACACATTTCTTTTATATGAAGGTTCTGATCGAAGAGTTTAAAGAAACGATTGTCAATATCTAAGTTTGAGTTTCTGGTCCATTCTAACTCCTCTGTGAGTTTATTGACATTGTCTTGGTGTTTTCTGTCTGAGTCTAGTTTTTCTTTTAGGAGATCCTCATAGTCACTAGTGAGACAAGAAAGTAAGTCAAACAATTCTACTTTAGACATGGATTCAAGCCTACTTTTAATATGAACAAGATTTGCCTGGAATTTGTCAGATTCTGAGTCTGATTCGTCTTCTTCATGTTCAGCTACAAGACACAGGTGAGCAATTTCTTCGTTGGGCTGTTCCTGTTCCTCATCAGAAGAAGTATCTCCCCATGCAGCAATCATGGCTTTTCTTACCTCAGTTTTGGAAAAGGAGTTTCTGTTGTCTTTGAATCTGTCTTTTGCTGTTTTCTTTCCTTTTCCTCGTTCTTGATCCCATAGGGGACATTCCCTAATGCGATGTTCCAAGTTTCCACACTTATGGCATCCAGTGTCGGTTTTAGAGAACTTTCGATTTGGTTTACTTCTGTGTTCCACATATTTGTAGTTCCTAAACATTCCTCTGAACCTCCTAGCAAACAGAGCTGTCTCTTCATCTTCTTCAGAGTTTTCATCATTTTCGGTTTTTAGAGCAAGAGCCCTATTTTTGGTATTCTCTAAAGGTCGTGCGTTCAATTGCAGTTCATGAGTTAGGAGAGATCCAGCCAGTTGTTCCAGGTTAAACTTGGTGAAGTCTTTAGTTTCCTGGAGGGCTGTGACTTTAGCCATCCAGGGATCTTGTTGTAGACTTCTTAGGACCTTCCTGACTTGTTCCTCAGGAGTTATGATTTTGCCAAGAGAATTTAGTTCATTGATAATGTTTGTGAAGCGAGTGATCATGTCTTGAATCGTTTTAGATGGCTTCATGGTGAACAGCTCGTATTGGTGCATTAAGAGATCAATCTTCGATCTCTTAACTTCGTTTGTTCCTTCATGAGTAATCTGAAGCAGATCCCAAATCTGCTTCGTGTTCTTGCAGCCCATTACTCTGTTGTGTTCATTTGGACCTAGTCCACAATGAAGGATTTTGACAGCCATGGCATTGAGTTCAAGCTTTTCATAGTCGGCTTTCTCAAATTCAGCAACAGGTTTGGGAACAGTTTCCCCAGAGGTATTCAGCTTAGTGACTTGGAAGTCTCCTACTTCAATCACTCTCCATTCTTGATAGTTTTCAGCCTTAATGAAAATCTCCATCCTGTTTCTCCAGTAGGAATAGTATTTGCCACTAAACATTGGAGGTCGTTGTGTTGAGTATCCCTCTTCTAGTTTCTCCGTAGTGTTCATAGCTTCAGAATCGTTTTTCCCGTCAGCGTTAACTGCAGTTTAAAGGGTTCTGGCTCTGATACCAATGGTTAGTTTTACAGAGTTCCTCAAGAGGGGGGGTGAATTGATATTTTACGTATTTATAAAAATTAAACTACTAGGAACAGAAATAGTAAAATATGCAAGCAAGATTTAACGTGGAAAACTCTCTAGGCCCAATAGAGAGGAAAAACCACGGCCCCTTTGGGGACTTAAACACTTTCACTAATTAGGCAAAACAACTCAGTTTCTTTACAAACCTAATCTACTCGGGCCACAATCTGCCAATCGCCTCTGATTGCAGATGACTAGGAACAACCCTATTTGTTCCTTCCCTTATGGAAACAGTCCCTCAACTGTTCCTACTCACTGATCTCTCGTGAGATCTTCTCTCTTGCTCAAGTAAGCCTGACTCAGGCTTATCATACAATAACTAAACACTTTAATCAAACGAATAAGAATTAATTAACTACTAACAGACGATATAAGACCAAGTAACAAATACTGCTCTATATGGGAACAGGAACAGACTTCTTTAAAGATTATGACTTTAAGGGTGATACCTGAAAGCTTCCGGTTGATGTAAATAAGTCTGATGAAAAACTTTCGCAAAGTACATAGGTTGTATTTATAAGAATCTAAGAGTTTGCCCTAGATTCAAATCCAACACATTTTAGGACTCTTTTAAATAGATAGATTTTCGCAAATACTACTTCAAACGCGTTTAGGTAAAATCAATCTTTTTGTATTTTGAGAGTTATATGATAACTCAAATTCAAGAGTATAACTTCAAACAGAATTGTAATATCAGTTTAAAAACTTTGACGTTTATCTTTTTGTAAAATCAAAACTGATTTATTTTGTTTCATGATATAACTAGGACTCTACAAAATACTCTGTTCCCATACTAAGCTTGTACTAAATTACGCTGGTCTTATACCTTTCGACACTTATAGAATTTGCTTGTCTTGATCCTTGATTTTATCTTGCCACGCACTTTGAACTGGATCTCTTCATAGCTCCCTAGCTTGCTTCGGTTTTGCAATTGTTTTTCTTAGGTATTAACCTGTTCCTGACATTCTTCAAAACGAACCATTAGTAGAAGGTAAGCTTGTCATCATCAAAACCAGCAATCAACAATTTCCCCCTTTTTGATGATGACAACCTTACAACTTGATAGGAGTAAATAACTAAGGAATGAGATCTTTAACCTGACAATCCAGAGCTAAAAACTTAACCAGGAACAGATGTGTCGCGTAGGTGGTAAACTCAAGTACAAAAACAAATATAATTGAACACAAGTTGTCCTCTCAATATCTTCCCCCTTTGGAATTATCAAAAAGGGAGCAGGGAAAAACGTTTTACCCAAAAGAGAAGAAGGAGGATATGGGAATAATATTACCCTAGCAAGCAGATAGTCATCATGCAGCTCAAGTCGGTCAACGAGTTTGACCGCACCCCTGCAAGCAGAACAAGGTAAACGCAGCATATAGCACAACACAAACAAAAATTCTACAAGTCAGAGTGGGGCAACTATCAGAACGTAGGAAAAGCACACTAATGAGCATTAGTCATAAACTTGGCGCATCCAAAAACCAACAAAAAATAAAATTGTTCAAAGAGCTAGCAAAAAAAATGTTTGATAGACAGCAGATTATATGGGGTAGGGTAAGCAAATTTTGTGTAGCAGGGTCAGGTTTGGGGAGATCCAGGAGCAGCATCCTCAGCATGTGTCACCTCCTCGACGATCATGTCATTCAGGCGCTCCGTCATATCATTGAAGAACTCAGCTTGATCTTGGCTCACCTTGTTGATCAACTCCTGCAAAGATGAAACAGCAGACAACAGAACCGCATTGTCCAGCTGCAATTGATCCACTTTGGCTATTAGGAGCTTGACAAAATCATCTGGTGAGGGTGCAGCAGACTAGGTTTCTCCATCCTTTTCTGATTCAGAGTCTTCAACCCTGTATACTGGAGGCATTTCCTTAGATGAACTGGCAAGACGACTCCTGCGACGAATGGGCTGAGTAGACACAGGAGAGAGATGTGGCTTCTTGATAGGTGAAGTGGCTGGCATTGAGCATTTCTCTTTTGGGCATGCAGAGTGTGACATTTCCTCTGACTGGCCCTCCTCTTCCTGACAGGGAAAGGTCGCCTCACATGCGTCTTCTGAAAACTCCGCCTCATCATCTACATCCTCCTCTCCCTCATCTTCCTGTAGGGTGGCTTCTTCATTTTTCGACTGATGATCACAAGATTAGGTGCTACTGTTCTTTAACTATTTTTCTAATTTGTGTTTGTACTTTGTAGTACTTGATTTTTAATTTTTAGTGTTTTCTTTGCTTCTAATATGTTATTACGGAGTAATTTTTATTAGAACTTTTGATGAATTGCTCTATAAAAAGTTCTATTTCGATTTTTGAACGGAAAAATTGTCAATAGTTATAATTTTTATACCTTATCTATTAACTAGGGCCCCAATTTTTTATATCGCCCATAGGCCACCAAAACTCTAGGGACGGGCCTGGTTGACCGGAGAACCTCGTTGTGCTTTCACTGGTTGTTGCTCAACCTAAACGATTCAACATGCCCCACTGATTTCAGGGTGATTAATAGGGATATGACTATGATAATCGGGTGTAGAAACCCGTGTTATGTGTCTCAAGAATGTTGCAAAGGGGAATTATGGGCACGCTTATGGGCACTTACCGGAGTAAAAGTTAAGCTTATGGTCACGCTTGGATTGGGTGTAATGGGTTATGGGGGTAATAAAAGTCAAACCACCATAATAAAAGGACAATGGAGGTGAATTGAGGTGGTTGCAAGGAGGGTGGTGTGGTGGTATTGTGATGAGAAGTTGTGGTAGTGGTGGTGTTGTGAGGAGAAGGGAGGAAAGGGGGAAGTTATTGCCCCCCAAATGAGGGTAATAATCACCCTAGTGGGATGGTGGGTAACTATTTCCCCCATGATGAGGGTATTTGTTCCCCCTTCCCTTTTATTTTCTTCTTGTCAACACTAGCTTGTTCCCTTTGCCACCACTTCATCCCCTCATCATCACCTTCAATTACCTCAGTTTGACCTTTATTACCCCTTTAATACATTACCCTCAATCCAAGCATGCCCTTATAAATAAGAATTTGTGGGGTACTCAATAGAAGGGTGAAGAAACCATTATAGATTTGCCTTAATATCGTTCATATAAGTACACACCTTAAAAGATAAAAGATTATGCTCCCTTCTCTAGATAATTTGTTCTTCTTTTTCAGTTTGTTCTCAAGACCATTACAACCAACACAACAGTCGTCGATGCCCCCATCATCAACAGCGTCAACATTTGCTCGATCATTGTCCAGTAAGTATATATAATATTCTTGCTTTTGGATCTTTTATTAAACTAGCTACTTTTATAATTTTATATACCAAAACGACTCTTAAACTTATTTCTCAAACTAGCTAAAATTTATTTACGACCAAAATGACTCTTTTTACTTTGTAGCAAAAACCATTAAACCGATTTGATTTGGTTCTTTTTTTATATAATGAACCATTTTTTTTATTAACTTTATAATTTTATCTACCTTATCTCCGAATTGATTTTTCTTTTGAAATTGCCGACAAATATTTTAAAATCTTGCTTCTGGTTTTATAATTTCAATACAAAAACCATAATAATAATTTGATTTTGTTTACTATATTCATTATTAATATTTTAATCATGTTTACTTTTTGGCAACCTGAAGTCTAACTGTAGGTTAATTCATATTATACCTTGTTACGACACATCATCTTCTCAAGCTATACCTTTGCTAGCTATTTTTTTGCTCCATTGATAAGATAATTGTTAATTAATTTTTATTCAATTCATAGTTAATAATGAGAAATTAAAGTAATTTTAAAAAAATACAAATGGCCATAGTGGTCAAAGTTGCAAGGATAAAAGACGCAAAAAATTGCATTACTTGGCGCCTTTATTGATCGCCCGCTCCTTGTAAGGCAATGTACAATATAATTCATGCGGAAAAACCATAAAAGTCAGGAATCCGAATTAATTGCCACATAGTCAATTAGCATAATTTAGTATACATTATATGTGATGCGTGCCTTCCCTAGCTGCTCCGGAACCGAACAAGAACAAGTAAAGGACTCCAAGTTCGTCCCTCCATAGCAAGTCCACAGCATGTCCGGATCCGCCTTATATTCAACCGACTAGAATTGTGATAGGAAAATGTTAAACTCTCCCTTGAATTTAATGTATTACATGTTATCAATAAATTGTGATCATGAACCACATATTTATAGGGTGGGAAATAGATAATTGTGATCATACTAGGAATCAAATAACTAAACCTATTAGGATTCTAGTTTTACCTATTTCTATTAGAATTCTAGGAATAATTAAATACCTAGAAGTCCAATTATTGTAAGAATAGAAAAACGAACAACTATGAAAAGGTGTCAAGCCAAGTTGTATGATGAAAATTGATCTTCATAAGGCTTATGATACTGTGGATTGGGGTTTTCTTAAGGGAATGTTGGAACACTTGGGGTTTCCTAGGGATTTTGTGGCTCTTATAATGGAATGTGTGACCACTCCAAAGCTCTCCCTGATGCTCAATGGGACAATGCATGGTTTTTAATTTTAAGTCACAAAGGGGTTTAAGACAGGGGGACCCCATGTCTTCTCTCCTGTTTGTTCTCTACATTGAGTATCTCTCCAGAATTCTTCATAGAATGAGTAAGTTTCCTCTGTTTTAGTTTCACCCTAGGTGTGAAGAACTCAAGCTCACAAACCTTTGATTTGATGATGACTTAATCTTGCGTACATAGTAAAAGTGAGTTCCCATCCGTGTATCTTTTACTTCAAGCTTTTATGCTCTTTTCAGACTCTTCTGGTTTGTTGGACAATAAGCAAAAGTCTGATATCTACTACTGTGGTATGCCTGAAAATAACATTATTAGGGTGGTGAATGTCTCTGGTTTTAACCTCCCTTTTAAGTATCTAGGGGTCCCCATTTGTGCTAAAAGAATTTCAGCAGCTTAGTGTGATGCTTTGGTGGATAAGATGATGTCTACGATCAAAGTGTGGAGTTCTAGGAACTTGTCATACACGGCAAGAATAGAGCATATTAATTTTTTCCTCCTCAGTTTGCATATGTATTGGTCTCAAGTTTTTATTCTCCGTAAAAAGGTTCTGCAGGATGTTACTAAGGTTTGTAGAGATTTTCTTTGGAGTGGTCAGGCTTATAGTCATAAACCTAGCAATATTTCATGGGAGAGCTCCTGTTGTGATAAGAAACATGGTGGTCTTGGCTTCAAAGATGTGTTCACTTGGAACACTGCAAACATGGAAAAGTATGTTTGGGCCATTTCTTCCAAACAAGACAATGTGTGGATTAAATGGGTCAATGTTGTTTATGTTAAAGATGGGAATTGGTGGTATTATCAGCCTTCAGCTTCTGCTACCTGGTATTGGAAGACGATTTGTGCTACAAAGGAGCTGATTAAGTTGGTGTACACTCAGGCTGAATTTATTGCTATGCCTCAATATTATGTGAAGTCAGTTTATGAGAAGATTATTGGTTCAAAACCTTTGATTTATTGGGATAGTATGGTATGGAATAGGCTAAACACCCCCCAAGCATAGATTCATATGCTTGCTGGCGGTGCAAGATAGGCTCCAAACCATTGCAAAATTGGCAAAAATAGGTGTCTATAATTTTGCAGCTTGTTTGTTGTGTGGTCAGTTTGATGAAGACCATGCTCACCTATTCTTTAATTGTCCTTACAGTAGCAGATGCATCACTGATCTTAAGGATTGGTGAGGTATATCTTCTACCTCTTGTAATCTGCAGAAACTCATGAGAGTGATAGGCCATAGTAGACTGTCTAAATTCAGAAAGCAAGTGGGGTATGTAGTCTTAGCAGCTGCAGTGTACTTCATATGGAAAAGCAGGAATGACAATTTTTGGGATGCTTCAGTTTCAAATGTGCAGCATGTGGTGTCTAGGATTATTCAAATTGTTAGAGAACGAATCTTGTTTGTTATGCCTAAGAAAGTGAGAAGGAGAGATAGCTTATGTTTTTCTACCTTATAAGCTTTGTTTTAATGTGTTTTTCCTAGCTCTTTGGTGAAGGGGTCCAACCTAGCTAGTTGGTTCGTTTCCCTTTGAGTTAGTTTAGGTTGTAATTTGGTTTGAGCCTTATAATATTATTCTCACTTAATTTCTTTCTTAGCAAATAAATAAATAAAAAACCTTAGGACCCAAGTAACTTGGCGCCTAAGTCATGCATGTGGGGCATCAAACCTTGGTGCGTAAATCTTGCTTACCGCCCACGAAGCCTTGCATGCCACGCTTGGCTGGCGCGCGCTGCAGGCCTTGGTCGCTAGCCCATTGCATTGTCGTCGACCGCTTAGCTGCCTTGCTGCCTACGCCAGACGCTGGGCCTATGTAACGCCCCGACTTCTAGACACCTTTAATTAGATTAATTATCTTTAAGTAGCAGTGAAAACCCTAGCTTAGTGGGAGCGTCACATGTCGTATCTCCCTCGCGGGAAATGCAAGGCGACAAAATACTTCTTAATTTCCTAAATCATGTTAACTAATAGTAAAAAAAATCCCTTAACCGTAATATTATAATCTAACTAAATTCTTGAAATTAAACTGGATTTTAATTAATACATCTGTTATTACTAGTGAGATACTTATTCTTACTATATGTCAAACATTGACTTGACTGTCACATCCTCACACTAAGGCATCTCGTAGTCTTCATTGTACCTAAAACATAAAATGCAACATCGTGAGCCGAGGCCCAGTAACATACTACACTAACAACGTAAATTCATTTCAATTCATTTTATTTAATTTACAAACAGGGAGAATAGAATATAGTAAAACATTGTAATAAACTCATTGTTATAAAACAACACTCATATCTTGAAACTTTAATAGTTCCCATATCTTTCAGAAAACCTTCATTTTACTTGGTAACTGACAAGTTAGCCTTACGAGACATCTCCCATTTTACGATAGTCCTCAAGGAGCACCCTCCCTTTTTGGACATACGCTCGTACCCATGTAATTTCTTTTTAGCTTAACCCTCAAGGAGCACTCTCTCTTGTTGGGTGTCCCGCGGTACGATGGTACGTGCACGGCCTAGAAATAGTAACCCCACTAACTGCCAGGACCTGTTACACTTTCATTTATCATGTTGTGTATCCTATTCATAACTCATAAAGTAACATTCATATCAAATCATTCATAAACATATTTGAATATCATCATGCATAAAACACACTTTATAAATACATTTCATATCGCACAATCCAATAAAGGCATATTATTATAACATATTGTAGGGGAATACAGTTAAACATACATAACATGTGCGAAACATCCCCAAAGCCAAGAAACATAAGCATACTTACATTCGAAGCGTGTTTTCCCGAGTATTGTATCAACGAACACGAACAAAGAACTCCACTTGTCGTTCCTCTATTTGGTTCACCAACACGTTCAAATCCGTCTTGATTATTGTAGCTTGGACAACGCACAAGGGGATGAACAGTTTTTGAGCAGAGAGAAAAACTGAAGAACGTAATTTAGGAATTTGGTTTAGGTTAACTTGGAAAACTGATTATTGGAGTGTGTGGAAAATATAATAACCTAATTATTATATTAGTGTAACCAGCCAAGACCAAGGGCCTTGACCAGCCACACTCACACACTCACACAAACTCGCGCCCAACCATCACACTGCAGGCCGAAGCCCACAACGCTCGCAGCAGAGCAGCATGGTCCGTGGGCCTTGCGTGCTCGCTGCTGTGTTGGTGTGCGGTTATGCGCGTTGCCACGCCCCGGGCTGGCTTGCTTGATGCGTTGCGAGCTCGCTGGCTCGTTGGGCCGTGCGCGCATGCGCGCTTGGCTCGTCGGGCCGGCTGCTCCGATGCGGCACATATTCGCGACGAACGCCTTACGGCTATTATTTATCGTATCATATACGACGAATCACCGTCGTACGATACGATTATTCTTTTCGCCCAGCTTACGAATATTCGCGATACAATATACGATTCCGATGCAAGATCGTATCGTATAATACGTTTTCCATACTAATTCTCGAAAAGCTATTAAATGAATTTCCGATTCATTTAATCCGGTGATCTGTTACATTCAATTGGTGTGACCTTATAGGTTCAGTCAAGAGTAAGTTGTGAGCCTAATATAGATTAGAACTCACTGATCGGAAGCATTGCTCCAGCTAGCTGTTCCGATCACTTGATCTCACTGAATTAATTGTTCGCAATTAATCTGAACCTTGGTATAAGACTTAATGCACCTTGGGTGAAGGACATATTTCCTTCAGCCACCCACTTGTCATTCAGACAAGTGTGCATTCACATTCCTTTGTCGCTTAGTGTTACTTGCTGAACATAAGGTAAGATCCAAGTCATCCTTATTAAGTCCAGAAATGTTTCTCGGATTACAGAGCTCAACTTTTAAACTTTTTACAGAAGGTTAAGCCTTAACCATTCTGAGCACGGCCATGCAAATTCACAGTATCTAACTCTCCGAGAGGCCTTGTTACACAATAACACCATATCCTATCAAAGATAGGAGGACAATCCATTCTTGCAATCTATGAACACTCACTTTGATTCATAGTATGCCCAATAACAGCTTTTGTAGCCTCCTTTTACGGTGCAACGTTTAGCTAGTATCAAAGCTAACTAATTCTCAAACGAGCAGTCATAATCACTCATGTTCTGAGGAATGGTTCTAATCACCATTAATGAGAACTACTTATGACATGACTTTAATCTCTTAAAGTGTTCTCATGGTCAATCCGATACAAGATCCAATAATTATCTATGTAAAAGATTCTGACATCCAGTCAATCTAGTTCAAGAAACCGAACTACAAATCTACTTGCAATCTAATCTTCATTAGTCATTGGTCATCCACCTTTCAATGACCTGGATTAGGGATCCTATGTGACTTCAATATTCAAGTTCACTTGTGTGTGTTTCTTTGTCGAAGAATCCATCTTGACATCCCATTTGAATATTTTGAATCACATGAACCTATCATTTAATACTAAAGCAAAATTAAATGAATATAAAATAATAAATTTCATAAATATGAAATGGTTAAACGAATTATTTTAAACATATATCTAACAGATGTTCTAAAACAAAACTCAGAAAATCAAAGCCATCCTCCAATATACTTGATTCCCATGGTTGCTACATGTGTGTTATGCTTCGCTTGTGGCAACGGTTTAGTCAATGGATCCGCGACATTGTCGTCAGTTCCAACCTTGCAAATCTCGATTTCTTTCCTTTCAACGATTTCTCGAAGTATATGAAATCGCCGCAGTACGTGCTTGGACTTCTGGTGGCTCTTAGGTTCCTTTGCCTGGACAATGGCTCCGCTATTGTCGCAATACAAATCCATTGGTCCTTTAATGGAGGGGACAACCCCAAGTTCTTCGATGAACTTCCGAATCCAAACAGCTTCCTTTGCTGCTTCTGAGGCAGCAATGTACTCGGCTTCAGTTGTAGAATCCGCAACAGTGCTTTGCTTAGCACTTTTCCAGCTTACTGCTCCGCCATTAAGGCATAACACAAACCCAGACTGTGATCTGAAATCCTCTTTGTCGGTTTGAAAGCTTCCGTCCATATAGCCCTTAACAATTAAATCATCTGTACCACCAGAAACTGATCTTTAGTCCTTTTCAAGTACTTTAGGATATTCTTGGCAGCAGTCCAATGTGCCTCGCCTTGTTCTGATTGGTACCTGCTCGTTGCACTGAGTGCAAACGAAACATCCGGCCTTGTACAAATCATAGCATACATGACGAAACCAATAGCCGAAGCGTATGGAATTCCACTCATATTTCTACGTTCATCAGATATCTTGGGACATTGAGTCTGGAATGTGACATTGGTAGATGGCCTCTCCTGGCTTCCATCATATTGAACCTAGCTAGCACTTTGTCAATGTAAGTGCTCTAGCTTAGTCCAATCATCCTCTTAGATCTATCCCTATAGATCTTGATGCCCAATATGTAATGTGCCTCTCCTAAGTCTTTCATCGGGAAACACTTAGTGGAGGTTGGGCTCGTCATAGCTTGCTGGGTTTCTCGCACAAGAGAGTAACACAACGGCAATGAGTGAGCTAGCCGAAGCTTGTTGATGCATCAAAAATTCGGAATTAACTTATCTTGCACCTACACATCCTAAAAACAAAATCACACACCACTATACTCAAAAATTAAATCGTTAGTAAAAATTAAACACACAAAAATAAATAAATACGATTAACGCAAACTAATCTAAAAATAAAATAAAATTATGAATTCAAGTGAACTCAAAGAAAAAAAAAATAGTTAGTAAAATTAAACGCAAAATAAATAAATAAATAAATAAATACGATTAACGAAAACTAATCTAAAAATAAAATAAAATTATGAATTCAAGTGAACTCAAAGGAAAATATTTTTGTGCTTTTGTTGTTTTTTTTTCCAATAAATTAAGCAAATAGAAATAAAATACTAAATTAAAATGGAAATAAATGAAGAAAATTGAAATGAGGGAAAGTTAGGAATCGGGTTGCCTCCCGATAAGCGCTCCTTTTAAGTCATTAGCTTGACTCCACCCAAATTGTTAATCAGAAGAATCCAACGCCTTGAGTAATTTATCAAATGCCCCTGCAAACATGTCATTGAGCACTACGTATAGCTTGAGTAAAACCAAATTCATCCTCGCAAATAGGTGATAAATAAACAGAAAAAATAAAACCAAAAGAAAAAGAATCAGAAGTAGAGGAAAAATCAAAAGAAAAAGGAAAAGGAGAATATTTACAACTTCCCTCTATTGCTCCTCGGGCAATGTAGACGTTTTTGAATGAGCATCAAGGTCGACAATAAGGTCAAATGTATCATGGAATGGAGACCTATTGATAAAGTGCGAAAGGCTTAACATGGGGGATGAAGGAACAAGATCAAGCCTCCGCGAGAACGGGACATAGGCGGGAGGAGATATAGGGTCAGTAATGCTTTTACCTACAATTCCACCCTCGTGAATAAACTTGTCACTAAAATCTTCAACCAAAAGTTTCGCAACCAACGGTTTCTCAACCATCGATTCTACAACCATTAGTGATTCTTCATCCTTCAAAGTCTCCGTTATATCCAACTTTTCCTCTTCAGTACCAAAAGTCCAATGATAACCTTCCTCTAATGAACTAACATTCTCAACAAATCCACCACCACCATCATCATCATCATCATCATCATCATCATTATAAATGATTTTCATGTCACAATAAGATGGTTCGAGTTGGAAATTTTGCATATCAAATCGAAGGAAAGGGTTGATAGTACTAACATATGACTCGTTATAGGGACAAAGAGAAGCATCATGGTCATGACAATGACAATGACAATAAGAACAATAATATGGGGGAGGGGTGTGAGTTTGAGGAATAGGAAAAGAGAAATTTTGCAGAGTAGGTTCAACAAACATTGTCATCTTCCACTCATATGTATCCCTAGCTAATTGCTCAATCAAATACCAACACTCTTCTGGAGTCTTCTCCACAAATATATAACTACTCATGGAATCCAACACCAATCTTGTATCTTCGTTCAATTCTTCATAAATCACCATACATAGTTCCCATTGTTCAAAAAGATGATTTGGACCAAGAAAATCTCCGAGCCTATAATAATACCTCCAAAACACTTCATTTTCGAATTGAGGAAAACAAATAGAAGCCATGTATATAAAAAAAGGGAAATTTTATACACAAACGAAAAAATATATACAATGTAATCTCATCAAAAATAAAAGCTAAAAAGAAAATAAAACCGTCTCCCCGGCAACGGCGCCAAAATTTGATAGGCTATCATACACCCGTCAAAAATAAAATCCTAACGAAACCTCCTAACAATGTAGTAGGGTAAGCAGGGTCGAACCCACATAGAGATGGCTATTTAAATCTAGCTTTCAAGGTATGGCGAAACTAACAATGTCACGAATTTTAGGATTCAATGTTTAAAATAAAATAAATAGAAAAATAAACTAAAAAAATTTAAGGCAATGGTTCACCATGTTCATAGTTCAAAATCAATCAAAACATCATCCACAATTCAAATATTCAAATTATCTAGAGCACAAGTTAATCCTACGGTCGGGTCTTAACACTCTCAATTCAACATATGCAGTACGATCGCTAACATAATGAGAATTGCTAATTGTAGGTAAGCCTCTAAAATTCGATCTTTCAATTCTAAACCTTATTAGCATGATTTAATCAAACAATTGATCAGATTGCAAAGATTAATAATATAAACCTAATCAACTAGAAATATCAATGAATAATCAAACCATCACCAATAATAATAAAGATTCATAATATAAACATGGATTCCCAAACCCTAGAAAGCGAACCACTCAATCATGAAACGAACAATGAAAATCAAATCTAAGAATGAAAAAATAATTAAAAGCAATAAATAAAATAAAAGGAAAATCAATAATACCTCAAAGAATTACATTAATGGAGTTTGTAGAAAAACTATGGTTCATGAAAAAAGAAAAGAGAGAAAAAGAACGTGAATTAGAAATCTAGGAGAATTGAAACCTAAAGGAAATAAAAGCATAAGGGATAAAAGCATTCCCTTGAAGTATTTATATGCTTCCTAAATTCTAAACAAAATAGGAAAAATAACAATTACATAAGCTAAGATTTAATTGGACAATCACGAAGACGAAAGCATGCGCGAAAATCACTTGGGCGCAGAAACCAGCGGGCCCGCTGGTTGGTCGTTGGTTTTCGCGCCCAAGAAGGAGAGTTGGGCCTGCGTTTTCGGCCGTGGGCGAATCGGATAGTCGAGCCATCTTGTTTATGTCATAACTCTTGTTCTACAATGCCTATAAGGATGTGTGACCTATCGTCGGAAAGCTCTTGAAGTCTACTTTCTAGCCCAATAAAAATCGTCTCATTCCGACATGTAGAACTTGAGATATCATCAAAAGAGTGAACGCTTGTCCGTTTTGATGCTTAGAAAAATAGCGTTTAGCCTTGTTGTTGACTCAAAATTATCCCTAGAGACATGCAATGATCCTCGAGTCAACATTCCATCCGTTCATCATCCAAATCAAATCATAACACTCCGAAAGCATCCAAATGACCGTAAAATCACCTAAAACATTAAGAAAACACAAACGGGGCGTAATAGAGTACGACAACAATAACTTATGCAAATGTGATCCTAAATGCAACTAAAATGATATAAATGCCTAATAATGCAACCTAAATGCGCCTAAAATATCCTATACAAATATGACTTATCACTAAGCCAGGAAACATGTATACAACACAGTTTAAGCATACTTACATTCGAAGCGTGTTTTCCGGAGTATTGTATCAACGAACACGAACAAAGAACTCCACGTTTCGTTCCTCTATTTGGTTCACCGACACATTCAGATCCGTCTTGATTATTGTAGCTTAGACAACGCACAAGATTTTGGCTTTTCGGGATGAACAGTTTTTGAGCAGAGAGAAAAACCGAAGAACGTAATTTAGGAAAAGGTTTAGGTTAACTTGGAAAACTGATTATTGGAGTGTGTGGAAAAATATAATAACCTAATTATTATATTAGTGTAACCGGCCAAGACCAAGGGCCTTGACCGACCACACTCAAACACGAGCACAAACCCGCACCCAACCAACACACTGCAGGCCGAAGTCCACAGCGTGCGCAGCCGAGCAGCATGGTCCGTGGGCCTTGCGTGCTCGCTGCTGTGTTGATGTGCGGTTATGCACGCTGCCACGCCCCGAGCTGGCTTTCTTGCTGCGTTGCGAGCTCGCTGGCTCGTTGGGCCTTGAGCGCATGCGCGCTTGGCTCGACGGGCCGACAGCTCCGATGCGGCTCGTATTCGCGACGAACGCCTTACGGCTATTATTTACCGTATCGTATATGACGAATCACCGTCATACGATACAATTATTCGTTTCGACCAACTTATGAATATTCGCGATACGATATACGATTACGACGCCAGGTCGTATCGTATAATACGTTTTCCAAACTAATTCCCGAAAAGCTATTACATGCCATTGGTGATCTGTTACATGCCATTGGTGTGACCTTATAGGTTTAGTCAAGAGTAAGTTGTGAGCCTAATATAGATTAGAATTCACTGATCGGAAGCATTGCTCCCGCTAGCTGTTCTGATCACTTGATCTCACTGAATTAATTGTTCGCAATTAATCTGAACCTTGGTATTATACTTAATGCACCTTGGGTGAAGGACATATTTCCTTCACATATTTCATAATCTAATAAAACACGGTTCATAAGGGCATTATGGGTGTTAACAATAGATGTTACCTCAACCGTAGTTTATACGTCCCGTTTGATGGAACGTTCTTCCTGAGCTATGAGTCCGATTTCTTTCAAAATATTAAATCATTGGATTAGTTACTAAAACGATAAATAATCTAAAATCAATATTTTATAAATAATAAATTTTATTAGTAATGAATTTATAAATAACGAATTTTAATAAAAAAAAATATAATTTCATAATTTATTGAAAATATTATTAAACGAAATATATATATATATATATATATATATATATATATATATATATATATATATATATATATATATATATATATATATATATATCGATTTATACGAATATTATTTAAATTCTGTTTTTGTTAATTAAAGCTAGTAATTTATTTTAGTAAAATCAAAATTAACAATTTATTAAGCATGAAAATTAATAATTTAGAAAATCTGAAAATAACAATTCAGTTTCTAACTCATCCAAAAGCCCAAATGAAAATGCCCCAACTTAAATATGGGTTTGAGGAGAATAAATCAAGTTTTCCTTGAAACTGATTTTGGATTTCTGGAAAAAAAAAAAAAAGAGAAGCACGAGACAAGGCAGGGGGCACGAAGGAGCAGGGCACGAAGAGGAGCAGGGGAGGAAGAAGGTGGCGACTAGCTAGGCTCGGCGGTTCGGCGCAACGCCGGAGATGCAACGGTGATAGTGGTGGTTGACAGTGGTGGCGGAACAAGGAGAAAAAGGGAGGGGGTACGAACAGGGGTAAGATAACAGGAAATTGGTGGTGTTTCTTGGTCGATTCTGGGATGAGGAAAGGAGGTTCGCCGGAGATATAGGGGCGGAGGTTGATTCGCAGTGTTGTGATGGTAGTCGGGTGTGGTGGTGTGTGGCGTTGTTGGTACAGCGAGGCAAGGAAAAAGAAAAGGACAGGGGAGGGGCAGGGGCAGGGAGTTCGAGGGAGGTGGAGGAGAGACGGTGTGGTACGCAATGGTGCTGGAGGGGGGGCGTGTCGGTGCTGGGTGGTTGAAGGGGGTGTTGGACAGTGGTGGTAGTGGTGGTGGAAGACGGTGGTTGTCACGGTGGTGGTTGGTTCGAATCAGAGAGAGCAAAAGGGGAGGGGAATTGAAATTTAATTTGGTTTTTGAGATTGAAATTGAAATTCAATTCTGAAAATGAAATTGAATTTGTAAACTGTTAGAGTAAAGGAGAAGCAATGAACATGGACTGAATTGGGGGTGGGGAGGAATGAAGAAATTTCTTCATTCTTGTAAGTGAAGAGAAGGAAGAGAAGAGAAATGGAAATTGTGTTTCTTAGGGGTATTTTAGTAATTTCACATAGTTAGGCAAAAGTTCAGGAATTTGTTGCAAATTTTCAGCAACTTATAAAAATAGAAATGTGTAACTAAAATAATTCTTTGTAAAATATCGTTAACAAAAATTAAATAAATTTTCGTTTATAAATTTATCGTTTATAATAAATCGTAAAAACGTCTAAAATGACGAAATTCGATTATTCGTGATTATTTAAAACGAAATCAAGTTAATAAATATTTTTAATTTTAATAAATCAAGTTTAAAAATTTCGTGACACCACTGTAATGTTATGAATAATATAATTCTTGCGGAAAAACCATAAAAGCCAGGAATCTAAATTCACATATTCAATTAGCTTAATTTAGTATACATACTATGTGATGCGTGCCTTCTCTAGCTGCTCCAGATAGAACAAGAACAAGTAAAGGACTTCAAGCGTCATCCCTCCGTAACAAGTCCACAACACGTCCGTATCCGCCTTAGATTCAACCGACTAGAATATTCTCTAAGGTTTTTATGCACTCGGGAAACTCACAAATGTGATAGGAAAATATTAAACTCTCCCTTGAATTTAACACTACAAGAAAGCGCGTTATTACCAACCGTTTTTACCGACCGCCAAAAAAACAGTCAGTAAAAATAAATTTATCGACCGCAAATTACGCAGTCGCTAAATTTACCGACCGAATAAAGAGCGGTTGGTAAATTTAAAATTTACCAACCGTCTTTAAAACGGTCATAAATTTAGCGACCGCTCTAGCTCCATTATGACTAATTAGCAGTCGGTAAATACCCGACTATTATCAAAATAAATTTTAAATTTTAATAACCGTTTATTTAATATCTCCGACCAATAAGCGGTCGCTAAAATAAAAACATAAAAAAAAAAACTAACTACTCAACACAATTACTGACCACTCTTTCCTCCTTCAAGATATTCGACCATTCAAAAAAAAATAAAAACGCGCACAACTCAACCACCTGAGAGGTCTCAACCTCACGTCGCAGCCACGACCACGCACAACTCAACCACCTGAGATCTGGCCGCCACCCACCGCGCACAACTCAACCAAATCTCCGACGCAAGGCGCCCCCCCCCCCCCCCCAATTTTAGCGGTTGGTAATTAATCAATTTCTTGTAGTGTAATGTATTGTATGTTATCAATAAATTGTGATCATGAACCACATATTTATAGGGTGCGAAATAGAGAATTGTAATCCTACTAGGAATCAAATAACTAAAACCTATTAGGATTCTTGTTACCTATTTCTATTAGAATTATAAGAATAATTAAATACTAGGAGTCCAATTAATGTAGGATTAGGAAAACGAACAACTTACGGCCCAAGTAACTTGGAGCCTAAGTCATGCATGTGGGGGCTTCGGGCCTTGGCGCGATAGGCTTGCTTGCCGCCCACAAAGCCTTGCAGGCCACGCTTGGTTGGCGCGCGCTGCAGGCCTTGGTCGCTGGCCCATTGCCTTGTCGTCGACCCCTTTGCTGCCTTGCTGCCTACCTTAGGCGTTGGGATTCGTGCTCGGTGCTGGCGTTGGGCTTTGTGTCTGGCACTGGCTCGTCGAGCTCGCGAGCCTTATGGGCGGGCTCGCTTGTCGGCTTGTCGCTCGTCGTGCTTCTGATTTGTTTGCCGATTCCGGAATTTATTTCCAATTCGAACAATATTTACGTTTCCGTTAATATTTTCGATTCCGATAATATTTTTCGATTTCGACAATATTTCCGTTTTCGACAATATTTTCGATTCCGGCAATATTTCAATTTCCGATAATATTTTCCGATACGAACCATATTTCCGTTTCCGGCAATATTTTCAACTTGGATAATATTTATATTTCCGTCATGAACCATATTTCCGTTACCGATAATATCTTCATTTCCGGTAATACCATTTTTTTGCCTTGTGATGATTTTAGCTCCCACTAGAATCAAGATCCATCATTTCCGAATGACCATAAATAAAGTACTTAATGAACATATATTCACTTAAATACTTGATCTGTTTACGCATTATTTGTGTGACCCTACGGGTTCAATCAAGAGTAAGCTGTGGATTAATATTATTAATTCCACTTGAACTGAAGCGACCTCTAGCCAGACATTCAGATCAATTGATCTCACTGAATTATTAAATTGTTAATAAATACTGAACCGCATTTATCCTCCCCTTCACGTCATTTTCATGCACCCATTATTGGTTGATTTTCCAAGAAAATTCACTTAATAAATCAAATTCACTTATTTAAGAGAATTAACAATACCCGCAACAATAGTTTAATTAATTGCTTTATATTTTTAATATTTGCGAGCAAGACCCTATAAGTAACCATTGGAGTTGAAAAGAGGCTAGGAGTTAAGCAAACCGGATTACAATTAAAAAAATTAAGCGGATCACTATTCATGAAATTAAAACTTGTTCACTATTAAAAAAAACTCAAATTGGTTCATTGGTTTTACTTTAAAGTCAAAATAGTAGCTAGTTTGAAAAATACAATTTTAAATTAACCACGTTGGTAAATAAAATTTAAAAAAATACTCCCTCCGTATTTTAAAGAGAAATAAATTTTGACCGACACGTAGTTTTAGAAGATGGAGTTGAATTTATTAAAATAAGATGATGTATCACTACAAAATAATCATTTTATAGAGATAAGGAATTTTGTCTCCACATAGTCCAAATCCGTCTCAAAATGATGCTTAGGGACTGATTTGAGACGGAAATATGGCGTCTTTATAGAGGGCGTCTCAAAAAAAGTGAGACGAAATTTTTGCAAATCCATTACAAATTTGAGATGGAATTTTTGAAACTCCATATACAATTCCATCTCAATTTTAATTTAGAGACAAAATTTTAGTAATCCGTCTCAAGTTTGAGACGTTAATTGTATCCGTCTCAAAATCCATCTCTAATTGATGCATAAATTTGTAGTGCATAGTAAAAAGATGATGTGACACTACAATAATTTGTATCTTTAACGACAACCTAATTACGACGGGGTCAAAAATCCCGTCACAAAAGTCTTTTGCGACGGGACTAACAACCAAACAAAGACGGGAACAACTGTCGTAAATGTCTTTTATGACGGATTAACGGCGGGATTTTCCATTAACGACGGCCCCTTTTTATGACGGGTTCGCGACAGAAAATCCCGTCATTAATCAACGATTGTTGGCCTTTAGCGACATGATTTTTCCCGTCGTTAATGGTACAATTTTTTGTAGTGTGAGTAAGTGTGGGGACCATAAGAAAGAGAGAAATATTAATATAATTGAAATTGGAGAACGAGACATATCAAAATAGAAACGTATACATCTTTTTAAAATTCGGCAATTTAAGAAAAGTGTATCTCTTTTTAATATACGAAGGCAGTAGCTCGTTTAGTAAAAAATACCTTGTTTTCGGATAATAACAAATCTTTCAAATGACTAAAGTTTCTTGCCTTTGCAGGACAAAACAAAACAACTATGATGAAAGTAGTAGTTGCAATCGTTGTGCCAGTAGCGACCTTAGCGTTGCTAATTGCGATGGGCACGTATCACTTTTGTAGGAAGGCCAAGAAGTCATTCTCTCTAGACATTAGAAATGGTAAACATCGATTCATCTCTTTGCTAGTCCTCAACTAATATTACTTGTTTTCTCTTGGAGGGCGGAGATGCCAATATCTGATACTCCCCCGTTTCAAAATTATATTCCTGTTTTTCAAATCGGGCGTCTCATAATTATAGTGTTGTTTCCTTATTTGAACATGAAATATTTCCCATGTTATCCTCACTTGGGACCACAAAACAAAAAGAAAATGTACTTTATTCCTTTTTACATGTACTATTTTCTCTTTCTCATGTACATTATTCCTTTATATATGTACTATATTCTACTTTTTCAGGATACTACTACATGCACACCTAGTGTACAAGGCATATTGTACACCATGATTTTCTATTGGTTGAAATGTCATATTTATTGTCCTTCATTCTCATTTTTTAGTGGGTTTGATGATGTGTGAACAGATTAATGGTGTTGTACAAGATAATCTTGTACATTATGTGTACATGTAGCATTTTCAACATCAATGTACTATATTTTTTATTTTCCACACACTATATTCCACTTTTCTTAAAATCCGTGTTTTTAGTTAAACATGACTATAATTTTGGGACGGAGGGAATATGTATTTTAAGATACATATCACTCCACTAAACGACAAAATAGAGATAAGAAAAAAATGAATGCAGGTGCCATTTTTCAAAGAACTGATGTCATTTTGGAAAAATGGATGTCATTTTTCAAAAACCAATGTCATTTTCCAAAAACGGATGACATTTTCAAACAAAATTGATTTTGTCTTTTAGCGTTTATCTTATCTCTATTTTGTCGTTTAGTGGGTGATATGTATTTGTGAAATAGATATCGAATATTGATTTATAATTTCTCCTCTCTCTTGTTCTTTGTTAGTCCTCAACTAATATTGCTTGTTTTCTCTTGTTTTATAGGCTGGTAATTAATTACTATATCAATTTTAAAATGATATTTACCATTTGTTACTATTTGCACAAATTGTTAAAAAAAAAATGAAGAATATGTAAAAAGATGGATGAATATAATAAATTATGGATAACATGATATAGATGAATAAAAAGTGGTTGGGTGTAAAAAAATAAAGAATTAATTAAGATAAATTGAGTAAAAGTTGTAAATGTTACGGGGTAAAAAGGGTAAGATAACAATTTTTCATGTCAAAAAAAAGTATAAAGTACAATGTAAAAAGGGTGATAATAAAGGTCGCAAGTTGCGACAACATTTAGTTGTCGCAATCTTACGTGTCACAGTTTAATTAGTACATATAGACGCCACGTAGGTTATGCGTTATCAGAACATTTTTACTATCAATGCAATATTTTTACTATGAAAATATATAAATAAGTTAGTCAATATAAATAAGGAAACAAATTAGAATATTAAGATTTTTCTAACTTTATTTGAAACATGTATAATAGATTATATAAGTTAAATATTTTATTTTCCAATTTAAATCATGACACATAAACATGCTATGTCATCATTGTGACACGGCTTAAAGGTCGCATGTTGCGATCTTTATCATTTTCGATGTAAAAATAGTTATGAAACAAAATAAAACGAAAAAGTATAAATATCATTTTGAAACGGAGGTAGTATGTTGAAATCTAATTTCTTGTGTTATGATGCTCTAGTCCTTGAGGATTTCACAACTGTCGAGTCCTTGATGTTCGATCTAGAAACACTTCAAGCTGCCACTAACTTCTTTTCGCACTACTACATAAACGATCAAATGCAACGCACGAAAACCGTTGCAAAAGGGCCAAAAACAGTTGCAAAAGACATATTGCAACGGTTCATCAACCGTTGCTGTTGCGGCCATTGCACTAGGCCTAATGCAACGGTTATAAAGGATAATGCAACGGTAGTCCGACTCCCCCATTAAACCGTTGCAATAGGTTCTATTGCAACGGCCTAACAGATCTAATGCAACAGTCTTTGCTACTAACCAAGAACCGTTGCACTAGGTCTAATGAAACGGCCATTTATACCTAATGCAACAATCTATAGCCATTATTAGCAACCGTTGCATTAGATAAAGCATTGACTCTTTTGTGAGAATGCAACGGGTATATAGTCATCCGTGCATTTTTAATCTAGTGTTTATTAAAATTAGCTAAAATGATAACCAAAATAAATAATGAAAATTTCATTTAAAAGAACCACAAATATTTACATAGTTGTATAACTGTTTCAATATACAAAGTACGGAGTAGTATAGCAATTACACATATGAGACCCACCACCAAAAGTGATATTTCTTCTTTGTCTAATCCCCGCTAGTTCTTCAATAACCTGTAATTTGAAATTTAGAAAATTAAAGAATTAGATACTATCTCCAAAAGATAAAAATGAAAATATTTTCTAAAGAGGAATTATTTTCATACGATAAGTTACAACCCCAACAAACAATAGGGTAATCTGAAGGAAATAATGCCCTTGGTCCAAGTATGCATTCTATGTTAAGTCTAATAAGTGCGGTTCAGTATTAATTAACAAGTTAATAATTCAGTGAGATCAAGTGAGCTGAATGCCTAGCTAGAGGCCGCTTCAGTTCAAGTGGAATTAATGATATTAATCCACAGCTTACTCTTGACTGAACCCGTAGGGTCACACAAATAGTACGTAAACGGATCAAGTATTTAATGGCATTAAATACTTCATCTATGGATATTCGGAATCGACGGATCTTGGTTTCAGTGGGAGCTGAGATCGTCACAGGCAAGAAATGAATGCTCCGGAAACGATGATATTGCCGGAAACGGAAATATGGATCGTATCGGAAATATAAATATTATCCAAGTCGTAGATGTTGCCGGAAACGGAAACATGGTACGTATCGGAAAATATTATCGAAAATGGAAATATTGCCGGAATCGGAAATATTGCCGGAAACGGAAATATTGTCAGAATCGGAAATATTGCCGGAATCGGAAAATAATTCCGGAAACGGAAATATTAAATATTTGTTCGAAACGGAAATTAATTCAGGAATCGGAAATATTAAATATTGTTCGTATCGGAAATGAATTCCGGAATCGGGAAATTAATCGGAAGCGTATCGTACGAATTAGCATCGGACGAGGCCTGCCAGACGAAGGCCCAGCACGAAGCCGGGCCATCGCCCAGCAAGCCAGCGCGCCACAACGCACCAGCCAAGGCTGCGCCAGGCCCACCGCAAGGCAGGCCCAGCGCGCGCCAAGGCTGCGGCAGCGTGTGGGCCTCGCAGCAATGGGCTGCGAGCTCGCGGGCTGCGCGCGCGCGCATGGCGCCCCTCGTGGGCTGCTGTGCGTGCGTGTGTGTTGGTGTGCTATACGAATCCTAAAGCTATCAGGTTTCGACTAATGATTAAATTCCTAAAACTAAAAGGATGAATTAATTAAATAAGAGTTCTATTAGGATTCTAGTTTAATTAATTCGTATCCTAATAGGATTACGATTCCCTTTCCATGCCTCTATAAATAAAGGCCTAGGGTCATTATTTTGTATAGAGATTTCAAGTATTAAAAGTGATTTTTGAGAGCAAAAATTCAGTCACACAATTGCCTATATGTGCCGAAAATTCTAAGTACCTTAAGGGCGATCCTAGTTGATCAAGCTTAAGGCGGATCCGGACGTGCTGTGGACTATCTACGGAGGGGCGACACTTGGTGTCCTAAAGACTTGTTCTTGTTCGGTTCGGGCGCAGCTAGGGAAGGCACGCAACAAAGAGTATAAATCTAAACTATGCTAAATGATTATGTGTAAATAATATGCTTTCGTGGTTTTATGGTTTTTCCGCATGATTTATGAATTGTCATATGTATCATAACCTAACAGTGGTATCACGAGCCTCTTATTATTTTCATAATCTAAATTGCATGAACATGGTTAAATATTACAAATTTGCAAGAATTAAAAGGGGTGATTAATTTTCGTAATTGTTAATTAATTGCAAATTGCGTTTATTTAATTATACGTACGCAGTTTTTCGGCAGTTTCTTCGTTACTCATCCAAATCGAGTGATTTTTGTATCAATTTCGCATGTAAAAGGCATTCTAAAATTTTGACAAAAATTACACTTTTCGGCCGAACCCAGAATTCTCATATTCGAAGCCTAACTATGAGTTTTCGGAGGTTTTAGTTTTTCGAATGCAAAATTTCGTAAATTTAAGATGTTAAATTAAATATTTGCGATTCTTGTTGATAAATCTTGAATTTTTGATTGACCTACTGTATATGTTTAACAAGTTTGAATGCCTAGCCTTGTTAATTATGCAATCTAATTTGTAATTATGATTAATTTGTTGAAAATTGGAATAATTTAGAATTAATTTGATTTTCATAATTAATTATAATTTAATTAGACACCTATGATTAAAAACCACCATAAAAATTGTAAATTTATGTTAAATTTTAAATTTTTATGACCTAGACTTGAATCCATTTAATCGGAAATCAATTAAATAATAAATTTTCGATTTTTCGCCCTAAAATTATGAAATTAATATTATTTATTAATTTGTCATTAATTTCGAATATAAATATTAAATTTTTATGCGATTCGCTCATATAACTTGCACGCACAAAGCAATGGACGCTACGTGTTACCCTTAAGGGGTGTTGTATAGTGCGGGCATGTGACGACGAGCAAGGGAGCTCGTCGCCCATGCGGTACGAATGCAATGAGCAAGGTCATGGTGCACGAGCACAAGGCAGCAGCCCTGCCTTGTGTCGTGGGCTGTGTGCAATGGGCGAATGGGCGAGGGCGAGAGCAAGGCACGAGCAGTCGCGTGTGGGCAGCAAGCGAGCTGCGCCATAGCGCGCACTGCCTCGCGCAAGCGTGCGGAGCCTCGCTCGCAGCGAGCGCAAGCTCGCGTGCCACGAGTGCTACGCGCAGCATCGATCGCTCGCGCGCAGCGAGCGCCATTGTGCGTGCGACGAGCGCTGCGCCCAGCGATGGCGTGCAGCGTGCTTGTTGCGACGTGCGACGAGCGCTGCGCCCAACGATGGCAAGCAGCTTGCTTGTTGCGACGTGCGACGAGTGCTGCGCCCAGCGATGGGCTGCGGCAGCATGCTCGTGCGTCAAGCGCTGGCGCGCGCAGCGATCACCAGCTCGCGTGATGCCTTGCGATGGTGAGCAGCAGCGATGCGACGCAGCGCATGGGCTGCGCGCACATGGCCAGCGATGGCTGTGTGCGTGTGGCCCATGGGCGTGCGTTGCGTGCGTTGCGTGGGATTGTTGCGTTGCGATTAGATCGTTTTGAAATTTTAATTTGAAATTTTCAGTTTACGTAATTTTAATTAATTTTAAAATTAATAATTTAAATTATTTTCTTGGATTTTAATTTTGAATATTGTAATTATAATAAATTTTATTTATTCTAATTATTTTACTAAAATTAAAATCATGAATTAATTTAAATACGACTGAAATTAAATTAAACTTTTTGGATTCAATTATAAATTTATATGAGCTTTAAATTTTAATTAAATTTGTATGTTTCCGGTTAGACTAGAAATACATTTTTATGTTTAAAATTAGTAAAGCATATGAATTTATTGGTTTAAGTAGGAGCCCCTTTTTAGTCATAAACTTTTGATTAGGTCTACAAATCCTTAAGGTTAAAACAACTTGATTAGAATTAACGGATTTTTCATGAAATACCCCCGAATTTTGGCGTAATTCACCAAATGCCCCTCGACTTTCAGAAATTCACCAAATGCCCCTCACAAATGACTTAATACCCAAAATACCCTTACTAATGACGCGCTGTTAGTCCTCCGTTAGCTTAATTTTTAAATTCACCAAATACCCCTATTTTATTACTTATTTCACATAATACCCCTATTCTGAAACTTAATTCACCAACTACCCATAACTTAAAATTACCCATTTTGATGCTCAACGGCTAGTTTTTATGTTTAAAAATTAGTCGTTGCATATTTTTTGCTTATAATTTGTAGATTATTGGTGCCCTTGATTAATTGCTACAAATGTTTATGTGATGCATAATGTGTTTTACTAACCAGCTATGTGGGCCATTCATGATAATGAATGGGTGAATGGTATATATTGTATATGTACTGTTTTGCAGGTTATGAAGTGACTAGTATGGCCCAAATAGGATAGAAAATATGGTCTGCGTACCATTAATTTGAATGTAATTGGTCTAAAGTACCAAAGTTGTTTTTCAATTCAAATATGGTTTGCGTACCATCAAATAGTTGTAATTAGTTTTAATTATAGCTTATTCTATTTGAAGAAAATGGTGCCTCCCACGGAGATTTTCAAGACGGACTTTGAAGTTAAAGCTTCAAGATGAAGTCGGGCCATACTAGATCACATTTATCGTATGCATGTTTTAAGTTATTTATTGCTTTTAAATATGTCTTAAAATGCATGAGATCAAAAGCTTGATTATGTTGCATGATTAAGGATTTTAGTTCACTTAAAATCTAACCAACATAGTAAGAGCCTTAAGTTCCAAACATAAAAATTGAGTTAAAAGGTGCCATGCCAAAATATACACTTGCTTGGATATCCTTTACATCAATCTAGTAATAGTTTTCGCTCAGCGAGGTGTTACTTATTGGTCCTAAAGGGGCAAGGTACACAAATAATTGTGAGTACATGTTAGTTTTTGTGAAACTCAACGATATAAGTAAGGAGTCCTTTTATGTCGTGGCAAAATCGATAGGTTTACCTAATAAGTTCTTAGACGTACCTATCAACCAAGAATAGTTTCTAGACTATTAGCAAAAGGCTTTTGCTTACCTAAGATGTTTTAGGATTAATTCGACAGAATGTGCTTAGTTCTTCAATGATTTTAGGATCTTGGAATCATTTTATTCACACCTGCCGGAACACATAAATTGAATAAAATGCTTAATAAACATTGAATTATGCATGTATGCTAGAATTTAAGTTTATTAAGAGAAACTGTGAATGGTTATTTATTTGTTTATTCTTTTCAATTGTAGTTTTAAATATGGCAAACAACAATTCATTCAACATTCGATCAATTCTCGAAAAGGAGAAGTTGAACGGGAAAAACTTCCTTGACTGGCAAAGGAACTTGCAAATAGTTCTTATGCAGGAAGAAAAGGAGTATGTCCTAGAAGAGGCGATGCCCGAAGCCGCAGGCGACGGGGTCACTCAGGCAGCCCTCAATCGTTGGATTAATGCCAACAAGGATGTGAAATGTCTAATGCTCGCCACCATGAGTGCAGATCTGCAGAAAACGTTCATCAACTTAGATGCTTTCACAATCATCAGTGAGTTGAAGAACATGTTCCAAGATCTGGCTCGAGTCGAAAGATTCGAGACTCATAGGCAAATTCTTGAGACCAAGCTTAAGAAAGGCGAGCCCGTAAGTCCACATGTTCTCAAAATGATTGGACTCATTGAGAATATGAGTCGGCTCGATCAGCAATTTTCTCAGGAAATGGCTATAGACACCATCCTCCATTCTCTTCATAGCGGGTATGATCAGTTCAAACTGAACTACAGTATGAATAGTCTGGACAAAACGCTCACTGAGCTTCACGGTATGCTGAAGACCGCTGAAAAGACGCTCAAAAGTGATAAGCAGGATGTGCTTATGGTGCGTGGGGGCAAGTTCAAGAAATCTGGAAAGAAGAGGAATGCTAAGAAAGGTGGCAACAAGGCCAGCCCAACTAAGCAAACTGGCGCCAAATCTGTAAAGAGGAAGGTCAGTCAACCCATTTCTGAATCCGAATGCTTCTACTGCAAGAAGAAGGGGCATTGGAAGAGAGATTGCTTGAAGCTAAAGGAAGATCAGAAGAACGGAACAGTCGTTCCATCTTCAGGTATTTTTGTTATAGACTGTATACTTGCTAATTCAACTTCTTGGGTATTAGATACAGGTTGTGGCTCACACTTATGTTCCAATCCACAGGGACTAAGAAGAATTAGAAAGTTAAGCAAGGGTGAAGTCGACCTACGAGTGGGAAATGGAGCACGGATTGCTGCATTAGCTGTAGGAACTTATTATTTGTCGTTGCCCTCCGGGCTAGTTTTGGAACTGGAAGAGTGTTTCCATGTTCCAAGTCTTACTAAAAACATCATTTCAGTTTCTTGCTTAGATGCTAAGGGATATTCCTTTTTAATAAAAGACAATAGTTGTTCGTTTTATTTTAAAGAGATGTTTTATGGATCTGCTAGATTAGTCAATGGACTTTATTTATTAGATCACGACAAACAAGTATATAACATAAATACCAAAAAGGCCAAAAAGGATGATTCAGATCTCACCTATCTGTGGCATTGTCGATTAGACCATATAAACTTGAAACGCTTAGAAAGACTTCAAAAGGAAGGAATTCTAGAACCATTTGACTTAGAGGATTATGGTAAATGCGAATCATGTTTACTTGGCAAAATGACAAAGCGACCTTTCTCTAAAGTTGGAGAAAGAGAAAATGAACTATTGGGTTTAATCCATACAGATGTATGTGGACCAATGAGTACAAATGCTAGAGGTGGTTTCAGCTACTTTATCACTTTCACTGATGACTTCAGTAGATATGGTTATGTCTACCTAATGAAGCATAAGTCTGAATCCTTTGACAAATTCAAGGAATTTCAGAGTGAAGTAGAGAATCAATTAGGCAAGAAGATTAAGGCACTGCGGTCTGACAGAGGCGGTGAATATCTGAGCTATGAATTTGATGACCATTTGAAAGAATGTGGAATTCTATCAGAATTGACTCCTCCTGGAACACCACAATGGAACGGTGTGTCGGAACGGAGGAACAGAACCTTGCTAGACATGGTCAGGTCAATGATGGGTCAGGCCAAACTTCCATTAGAATTTTGGGGACATGCACTAAATACAGCTGCACTCACTATAAATAGAGCTCCGTCTAAAGCTGTCGAAAAGACTCCATATGAATTATGGTTTGGAAAGCCTCCAAATGTGTCTTTTCTGAAGATTTAGGGATGTGAAGTATACGTCAAACGATTAATTTCAGACAAACTTCATCCAAAATCTGACAAATGTATCCTTGTGGGCTATCCAAAGGAAACAAAGGGGTATTACTTCTACAATACATCTGAGAACAAGGTGTTTGTTGCTCGAGATGGTGTCTTTTTGGAGAAAGATCACATTTCCAAAATGACAAGTGGGAGAAAAGTAGACCTCGAAGAAATTCGAGTCGAACAACAAACTCTAGAGAATGCTCAAGATGACATTCAGGATGAAACTCAGAGATCTTTAGAAGAATCTGGTGAGAATCATGGTCAATCTAGAAATGTTACCCCGCGTAGATCGCAAAGATATAGATCTCAACCGGAAAGGTACTTAGGTATTTTGACGAACGAGAGCTATGACGTTCTATTACTTGAAAGTGATGAACCTGCGACTTACAAACAAGCTATGACGAGCCCTAGCTCCAAGCAATGGCAAGAAGCCATGCAATCTGAATTAGACTCCATGTCTGAAAACCAAGTATGGGATTTGGTCGATTTGCCAGATGGCTACCAAGCCATTGGAAGCAAATGGGTTTTCAAACTGAAAAAGGACAAGGATGGGAAACTTGAAGTTTTCAAAGCTAGATTGGTTGCAAAAGGTTACAGGCAAGTCCACGGTGTGGATTACGATGAAACCTTTTCACCATTTGCAATGCTAAAGTCTATTCGGATAATGTTAGCAATCGCTGCATATTACGATTACGAAATATGGCAGATGGATGTCAAAACTGCTTTCTTAAACGGCGTTTTAACAGAAACTGTGTTTATGACATAGCCTGAAGGTTTTGAGGATCCAAAGAATGCTAAAAAGGTATGCAAGCTAAAGAAGTCAATCTACGGATTGAAGCAGGCATCCAGGAGCTGGAATATACGTTTTGATGAAGCAGTCAGTGACTTTGGTTTCATCAAGAACGCAGACGAATCTTGTGTATACAAGAAGGTCAGTGGGAGCAAAATTGCTTTCCTAGTATTATATGTCGACGACATATTACTTATCGGAAATGACATTCCTATGTTGAACTCTGTCAAGATTTGGCTTGGGAAATGTTTTTCGATGAAAGATCTAGGAGAAGCACAGTACATATTGGGCATCAAGATTTACAGAGATAGATCTAAAAGGATGATTGGACTTAGTCAAAGCACTTATATCAAAAAGGTGCTTGATAGGTTCAAGATGGCGGACTCCAAGCGAGGCTACCTACCCATGTCTCATGGAATAACTCTAAGCAAGACTCAGTGCCCAAAAACACTTGATGAGCGTAGACAAATGAATGGGATTCCATATGCATCATTGATTGGTTCAATAATGTATGCTATGATATGTACACGCCCGGATGTTGCGTACGCACTCAGTGCTACGAGCAGATACCAGTCAGACCCAGGAGAGGCGCATTGGACTGCTGCCTAGAATTTTCTGAAGTACCTGAAAAGGCACAAAGATGACTTCCTGGTCTATGGTGGAGATGATGAATTAATTGTTAAAGGTTATACGGACGCAAGTTTCCAAACCGACAAAGATGATTTCAGATCACAGTCTGGGTTTGTCTTCTGCCTCAACGGGGGTGCAGTAAGCTGGAAAAGTGCTAAGCAAAGCACCATTGCGGATTCTACAACTGAAGCGGAGTACATTGTTGCACATGAAGCAGCAAAGGAAGCTATATGGCTAAGGAAGTTCATAGGTGAACTTGGTGTAGTCCCCTCCATTAAAGGACCAATAGCCCTGTATTGTGATAATAACGGAGCTATTGCACAGGCAAAGGAGCCTAGACACCACCAGAGAGTCAAGCATGTACTTCGTAGATTTCACCTTCTACAAGAGTTCGTTGAAAGAAAAGAAGTCGAGATAAACAAGATTGGAACTGATGACAACATATCAGATCCATTAACTAAACCTCTGCCGCAGGCGAAGCACAACTCGCACACTGCAGCTATGGGAATCAAGCATATTGGAGAATGGCTTTGATGTCCCTGTTTAATGTTTTAAAGTTTTAGAGTTTAAATCTTTGTAAAACATTATTGGTTAATCATTCACAACAAATGAAAAGAATTCATTTTTCCATTTAATTTGTGGTTTATTAAATGATGAGTCCCTTCAATTTGACGATATATTCAAGATAGACTGTCAGGACCAGTCCTGTGACTAAGAAATGTCTATCAAGTGAACTTGAATGTCAAAAGGTTGAAAATGGTCCCTAGTCGGAGTTTTCTATAAAATTAGACGCATAGAAAACGTTAGACGATTAGAATGCAAGATAACTAGTAGTTCTGTTTCTTGAACTATGTGGACATGGCAATGTCATAATCATTTGCATAGATACTTACTTTGGGAAGACTAGTATCGGAAAAGACCTATGAAACTTTACTGTAAGAGATGAAAATCTGTCATAAGTAAATTTCATTAAAATTATTAGACACTAAATCCTCAATACCTGAGTGATTTGAGATTACTTGTTTGGGAACTGGTTGCTTTGACGTTGACCAACCGTCGCACCGTAATAGGAGGCTATAAAGGCAACGCTCAGGTAATCACCTATCAAACGAAGTCTAATCTCAAGATCGCAAGATTGGGATTGTCCTCCCATAAATCGGGATGAGATGCTTAAAAAGTTGTACAAGGCCACTCGGAGAGCTAGAAACTGTGAAATGCATGGCCGTGCTCGGATGAATCATAGGCTATGATTATCTGTTTATTTGATCAGTTGAACTCGGAAACCGAGAAACACCTCTGGACATAATAAGGATGACAACTCTTACCTTATGTTCAAGAGCAAGCATCAAGCGACAAAGGAATTAGGAAATGCACACTTGTCCCTAAGGACAAGTGGGAGACTGAAGGAAATAATGCCCTTGGTCCAAGTATGCATTCTATGTTAAGTCTAATAAGTGCGGTTCAGTATTAATTAACAAGTTAATAATTCAGTGAGATCAAGTGAGCTGAATGCCTAGCTAGAGGCCGCTTCAGTTCAAGTGGAATTAATGTTATTAATCCACAGCTTACTCTTGACTGAACCCGTAGGGTCACACAAATAGTACGTAAACGGATCAAGTATTTAATGGCATTAAATACTCCATCTATGGATATTCGGAATCGACGGATCTTGGTTTCAGTGGGAGCTGAGATCGTCACAGGCAAGAAATGAATGCTCCAGAAACGATGAAATTTCCGGAAACGGAAATATGGATCGTATCGGAAATATAAATATTATCCAAGTCGTAGATGTTGCCGGAAACGGAAACAGGTACGTATCGGAAAATATTATCGGAAATGGAAATATTGCCGGAATCGGAAATATTGCCGGAAACGGAAATATTGTCAGAATCGGAAATATTGCCGGAATCGGAAAATAATTCCGGAAACGGAAATATTAAATATTTGTTCGAAACGGAAATTAATTCCGGAATCGGAAATATTAAATATTGTTCGTATCGGAAATGAATTCCGGAATCGGGAAATTAATCGGAAGCGTATCGTAGGAATTAGCATCGAACGAGGCCTGCCAGACGAAGGCCCAGCACGAAGCCGGGCCATCGCCCAGCAAGCCAGCGCGCCACAACGCACCAGCCAAGGCTGCGCCAGGCCCACCGCAAGGCAGGCCCAACGCGCGCCAAGGCTGCGGCAACGTGTGGGCCTCGCAGCAATGGGCTGCGCGCGCGCGCATGGCGCCCCTCGTGGGCTGCTGTGCGTGCGTGTGTGTTGGTGTGCTATACGAATCCTAAAGCTATCAGGTTTCGACTAATGATTAAATTCCTAAAACTAAAAGGATGAATTAATTAAATAAGAATTCTATTAGGATTCTAGTTTAATTAATTCGTATCCTAATAGGATTACGATTCCCTTTCCATGCCTCTATAAATAAAGGCCTAGGGTCATTATTTTGTATAGAGATTTCAAGTATTAAAAGTGATTTTTGAGAGAAAAAATTCAGTCACACAATTGCCTATATGTGCCGAAAATTCTAAGTACCTTAAGGGCGATCCTAGTTGGTCAAGCTTAAGACGGATCCGGACGTGCTTTGGACTATCTACGGAGGGACGACACTTGGAGTCCTAAAGACTTGTTCTTGTTCGGTTCGGGCGCAGCTAGGGAAGGCACGCAACAAAGAGTATGCATCTAAACTATGCTAAATGATTATGTGTAAATAATATGCTTTCCTGGCTTTATGGTTTTTCCGCATGATTTATGAATTTTCATATGTATCATAACCTAACATAATCCACAAGTTAAGCCCTCAAGAATGAAATTTACTCATTCGATCTACTCATGTCTCAACACGGATATTTCCTTTGTTAGAGGAAAATTTGCTCGTAATGACTGCAAGAATATCTAATTCCCATGAGTTAGTTTAAATACTAAACATCACATTTTGAAAGCTTCGGCTGAGTACCACATATCCACAATAACATGATCAAAAGTTCAAAACCTAGGTACATAAATCATGGAATTTAAAACAAGAAGGAAGAAATATCTACAGTAACATCAATAACCTAGAAAAGGTGTCATTTCATGCATACATATATCTACATTCCCCGTGATGGCGCATATTTTGTTTCTTCTTCGATAAAATCTTTCAAATTAGGTACGTGTTGGAATAAGAAACCAACCCATAGCCTATCAATTTTACATATATCTATTCAGGTTAATTCATCACCATGAATGTTCTATGAACTGTGACTATGTATCGAGGACGTGTTCCACACTAGACTACTTATTTTAGAGTAAAAGCCATCCAAGCCTTACACAGACTAGCCAGTTCTTGTCCCAAAGAAACCAGCCAAAGCCATTCATGTACCAATCAACCACTGCCACTAATAAAAATAAACTTTGCCCATAAAATCCTAACAAATCAAACAAAAAAGGGAGGTAAAAAATCACAAGCATGAATCTTTGCAATGAGTAAAAAATGACAAACAAAAATCTGAATAGTCGAAAAAAGAAAATATGAAATATGACACTTATTTACAATAAGTTAGTAAATAGATAGGAATAACTTACTAATAATTTGGAAATTCCACTCCAATACTAGTACGTGCATCTCAATACTAGAAACTAATTCAATTTCTTTCGACCTCGTTTTCTTAGGCTATAAAATTTCTTTTGGTTGAACTTCTTTATCGGACTTGAAATAACTGTGCACGCGAATTGAAAAACTATCAGTGAATAACCATCTAACAAGTAACCCAGACACAAAGACAAACTCATACTTTAGGAAAGAAAAGTTACAATAAAAGTACAAAATTTAGTTATAAGAGCTAGCAAAACCTTACACCTGGATGTTTTTGTTAGGTTATGATACATATGACATTACATAGATCATGCGGAAACAACCATTAACCCAGGACAACATATTATTTACACATAATCATATAGCATAATTTAGATGCATACTCTTTGTTGCGTGCCCTCCCTAGCTGCGCCCGAACCGAACAAGAACAAGTCTTTTAGGACTCCAAGTGTCGTCCCTCCGTAGATAGTCCACAGCACGTCCGGATCCGCCTTAAGATTGACCAACTAGAATCGCCCTTAAGGTACTAGAAAATTTCGGCACTTTTGAGCAAGATGTGTGTTTGATTTTCTCTCAAAAAACTCACTTTTGAATACTTTGAAACTTGTGTATAAATTATGACCCCTAGGCCTTTATTTATAGAGTTATGGAAAAGGAATCGTAATCCTAGTAGGATGCGAATTAATTGGAATTAGAATTCTACATGAATTCTATTTAATTAATTTATCCAATTAGGAATAGAAATTTAATCATACACTGACTCTTGTAGATTCAGGAATCACGCATGAGCACAAACTCACACACACACGGCAGCCACAAGGGCTGCCCATGCGCGTGCGAGCAGCAGCCCGCGCAGCACGGCCCACGCAGCCGTGGCCCTTGGCGCGCGCTGGGCCTGCCTTGCGGTAGGCCTGGCCGCTGCCTTGGCTGGGCTTGTGGCGCGCATGCTTGCTGGGCGATGGCCCCGGCTTCGTGCTGGGCCTTCGTCCGGCAAGCCTCGTCCGATGCTAATTCGTACGATATGCTTCCGATTAAATTTCCATTTCCGGAATCTATTTCCGATACGAACAATATTTAATATTTCCGATTCCGGAATTAATTTCCGTTTCGAACAAATATTTAATATTTCCGTTTCCGGAATTATTTTCCGATTCCGGCAATATTTCCGATTCTGACAATATTTCCGTTTCCGGTAATATTTCTGTTATTCCAGTAGGAACACGCACAAGAGGGGGGGGGTGAATTGTAATTAGAACTTTGATAAAGTTTCTTGCGGAACTTAAGAAACAATCAAGAAACTGAGAATAGAGAAGACAATAACAACAATTGTGAAAACTTCTTGATACTAATCAAGAAGAGAATTCTTTTATTATGGTAATGCCTCGATTACAATAATCTCTCCAACACAAGTTCCTCTCAAACTCGTGTTCCTCACAGTAATCTACTTCGATTACAACTCCTTAACTTCTCTCTCTCAGACTTAAACTCTAAGTCTAAACAGGATAACTCTATCCTTACTAATACAAAATATAATTCGTGTTTGGATAACTCTAGATATTAATAATGCTTTTGTGTGGATATAAGGAACTTAGGAACTTTGAATTAACTAGGACACAAACTGTTTTAGAAAATCTTAGACAAAACGTTTTTAGGAAAGCAAGAACTCTCAGAATGTTTGTGTACTTTAAACCAAAAACGATTTCCCTTTTATAGTGTTTATCCTTAGGGTTAGTTCCCTTCAAAACCTCAACTGCTAACTGCCAGCACTTTGGTCTCCACGTCCCTTGACTTGAGGAACAAGGGGAAGACCACTTCCCACGTTCAGCCATAAAGCAGTTAGTGATTTGACTCAATCAAACCCTAAAATATTTCTCTAAAACAGATTTTATTTATCTACAAAAACTTAGGAGAATTTTTAGGAAAATAAGTTTTGTTTAAATAAAATAAAACGTAAATCTATTTTATATTAAATATGCAAAACTTGTTTTTATTTATGAAAATGTTTTCCATAAAAATCGCTTCCAATAAAATAAATGACCTAATTAAATCATAAGTTCCTTGCGTACTCTATATACCATTAGCATAATTAATATTTACATAAAATTCTAAGTACAGTGGACTACCTAGACTTTATGTCTTCCCTTTGTCTGGAACTTGCAACTCAGAAGCTTCAGACGTTCCAGTCAAGGAACATTGATGAGTTCCTCTCTAGCTAACACAGGAACTCTTGGCTATGAGTCTGTAATAGTTCTTGTGGATATTCGGAACTCTTGATATGTAACTGTGTTGCTCCTCTTGTGACTTCAAACTGGAACAGATACAACTTCCAGCTCTGAAACTCCATTGACTGTTCCAAGTGTACCTCAGGAACTTCACCAGTTTATTCAAGTTCCTATCCTAATAGAAACTTGGGCATATGCCTGTTCAAAGTCATTTAGCAACCATAATCAGGAAGTTTGCAATATGTGTGTGTCATCAACCAAAACTTAGGAACAACAATATTCCCCCTTTTTGGTGATGACAACACTTGCAAACTTTTTACAAAGAGAGTAAGTACAAACAAACAAGAACTTATACAGACTATTGTGAAACAGAACATAAAAATTGAAAAACAAAAGAGAAAGATTAGAGAGAAGAAAGAGGAGCACCCTTGGCTTACAGAGAGATTCAGAGAGATTGATTCAGGAACTGGATTGAGTGTGCCTTGGAAGTTTGCACCCATGACTTCCCCCTGTTGACATCAACAAAAAGCATAGCACGAAATATAGCCATTCCAAACACAGTGCCCCACGATCAACGTTTGGCAAGTTAAGCTAGCCTCAAAGTATTAAACTAACTCATACAATAAATTGAAAGCAAGCAGTAATGATCAAGACTAGAAAGCATAGATATGTGTAACCAAGCAAGTCAAAATAAGATGGAACAAATACCCAAGTTTAAAAATTATACAAACCGAAAGCAAATTAAAAAGATTGTTCCATGGCAAAAGATAAAAGAAACATGGGATAGGGTGATTTAGGCTTGGGATGGGGAACCAGAACCAGCAGTTTCTTCTATCACAGTCTCCTCAAAAGATTCCAGATTGTTGATCTTGGTGAGGATTGTGGCACGAGTTGCATTGGCTTGTTCTGAGTAGTGGTGAAGATCGTTTTGGAGAGTCTTGACACTTGTAACCAATGCACCTATGTGGGCCTGCATTGAGCTAATCCTGTGATCTGTTCCCTCCTGTAGTTCCACCAGACGAGCAACTGTTGCCTTTAGCTCCAATATCTGATCATCCTTTGTGTTCCAGGCACCCCCATGATCTTGAACATGTTCCTGTTCAGATGGAACACGACGAGCTTTGGACTTTTTGGAGGATCTGGGTGTCCTTTTTCTTGGCCTAACAGTTTCAGGCAGTTCCTCTTGATTCAGTGGAACAGCATCCTCCTCTA
This sequence comes from Spinacia oleracea, assembly GCF_020520425.1. Classification (NCBI taxonomy): domain Eukaryota; kingdom Viridiplantae; phylum Streptophyta; class Magnoliopsida; order Caryophyllales; family Amaranthaceae; genus Spinacia; species Spinacia oleracea. Next base: position 10,014,545 of record NC_079492.1, on the reverse strand, counting down.
TGGGCATCTCCTTGACATCCCCTTCCTCATTTATTTCCATGAAGACAGGCCCTCTTTTCTTGTTCTCCTTCATTGCTACCCTCATGCTCTTTCTTTTTCCTACACTCTTCCTGTTCCCTCGAGGTAAAGGGACCTCTATTTGTTCGAGTTCCTCCTCCTCCTCCACTTCTTCTTTAACTGCAATTCCTTCCTGATCTTCCTCATCTTGTTTCTCTTCCTTTCCAGCCCTAATGACTTTACCCTGAACCACTTTAAGATTTAATAGATGGAGCATTTCAAGTTGAAGGATTTGGGTGGATTTTAAGGGAATCACAAAGTATGGGCTAAGGTCAACTGAGAAGCTTTTGAAGATTTCTGTAAGAAGGGAGGAGTATGGAATTTTGAATTTGGGGATACAGGTGGATAAGTGTTTGATCATGATTGCAGGAAAGTTTATGGGAATTTTCCTTTCAAGACAATACATGAGACATGCATCAAACAGACTTGCTATGTTCCTTTTCTGAGTTCGAGGAACTACACCTCTCCACACAATATTAAACAGTAATTTTTGAAGAGGTGAAAAGCAGTTGTGTGAGGTGGAGGTGGATACTTTAGAATCTCCTCCAATGGAACCAACTATATCTTTCTCATCTACATTATCTATGGTCACTGTGATTTGACCTTTGAGCCACATATCAAAACCCCTATTGGGTGTACCAAACAGCTGTTCCAGATAAGAGGCATCAAATTCGATGCGAGTTCCATTCACTTTACTTGAACATACATTATCAACACATGCAAAGTTCTTGCAGAATTCTTTCATAGCTTCAGGAATTAAGGGGGATTTGGCATAGGTACTCAACAGACTTACCCACTTTTGTTGTTCAAGGATTTCCATCAACTCTTTAAATTTCGTGGCTTCACACCATGTTGAGTTGATTGCGAACCCCTCGACCAGATTGTTTTCCTTTGCAGTGAGTTTCTTGGACCCTTTTGCTTCCCCCTGAGTTTGAGCATTCTCCTCTGTTTCCTCGATGTTTTCACCAGAAGCTTCCACTCGTCGTTTTTTGGATTTTCTTGTGGAGGATCTAGGGTTTGAGATTGGGGATTTCATTTCGATGTCAGTGTTGGTTTGTTCCCCCTGAGTGATTGCGAGCATTGGATTGTGGGATCGAAGAGGAATTGGCGATTGAATGGGTGAGGTATCCATGGGAACAGGAGATGAAGGGTTTCTCTTTCGTTTGAGGGATGTGAGATCAGTGTTGTTGCTTGTGAGAACCATGGTGGAGGTTTTTATAGGTGGAAGGAGAGGTGATGTCAGTGGAGAAGGCGTGTGAGAGAGAGAAAGGGGGTTGCATGGATTGATTGTGGAAAGTGAAGAGTTTCTCCTATTTATTGCCAATGGAACCGTTCCAAACATTCTTTGAATATGGGTATTCGGTTTTTAATTAAAAAAATAAATAGATAAAAATAAAAGGAAAATAAAAAAAATTGTGTTTGACTTTGACTTGCTTAATTTCGTATCTCTGACTTAACTAGTTTGAAAGGAACTGCTTACCTTGCTCATTTGAAGTGTGAGTGAATTTGCCACGATGGTAAGCTTCAACTATGTTTGCACACAAGATTTTGTGTTTGTAATAGTCTATATGTACCATGATTTTTGCTTTTGCCTTAGAGGAACTCCAATTTGGCAATTACCTTAGCTTGATCATTCCGAGTTCCATTCTCATTTTCTCATGTTTCTCTCTGTTCAAAGGCTTAGTTAAAATATCAGCAATTTGGTGATCAGTTTGGCAAAAATCTAATTTGATCAAACCTTTCTCAACATTATCTTTAAGGAAATGGTGTCTGATGTGGATGTGTTTGACTCGGGAATGATGAACCGGATCTTTTGAAATACAAATAGCACTAGTGTTATCACAATAGATAGGAACACAATCATAGATAATACCAAAATCTCTTAGCTGTTGTTTTATCCATAGAATTTGTGAGCAACAAGCTGCAGCAGCTACATACTCAGCTTCAGCTGTGGATAGAGCAACAGTATTCTGTTTCTTGGAACCCCAAGAAACCATGCATGGACCTAGGAACTGTACCATACCTGATGTGCTTTTTCTATTCACTAAGTCACCTGCATAATCAGCATCTGCATATCCTCTTAGCTCGAAGGATCCACTTCTTGGATAGTAAAGGCATAGGTCATCAGTTCCTTTGAGATATCTTAGTATTCTTTTCACCGCAGTTAGATGGGACTCTTTTGGATTTGATTGAAATCTTGCACATAGTCCTACACTAAAAGAAATGTCAGGTCTACTGGCTGTTAAATATAATAGAGATCCAATCATACCTCTGTATTTTGTTTGATTCACACTTTTCCCATTTGGATCAGTGTCTAATCTGGTAGCAGTTCCCATGGGAGTGTGATTTACTTTGGCTGATTCTAGCTCATATTTCTTTAGGAGTTCCTTCACATACTTTTGTTGGTGTATCATGATTCCCTCCTCGGTTTGCTTGATTTGTAAACCAAGGAAGAAGTTGAGTTCCCCCATCATACTCATTTCAAATTCACTGCTCATCAAGCTTGCAAAATCCTTGCACAAATTTTCATTAGTTGCTCCAAATAATATATCATCAACATAAATTTGAACTACTAACAAGTCAGTTCCTCTAGATTTTAAGAATAAGGTTTTGTCTATTCTACCTCTTTTAAAATCATTTTGAAGGAGGAACTTTGATAATCTCTCGTACCAAGATCTAGGGGCTTGTTTTAGTCCATAGAGAGCCTTATCTAATTTGTAGATGTGATTTGGAAATTCGGGATTTTCAAATTCAGGGGGCTGTTCCACATAAACATCTTCCTCTAAGAAACCGTTTAAGAAAGCACATTTAACATCCATTTGATAAAGTTTAAAACCCATGAAAGCAGCAAAAGCAATTAAGATTCTAATGGCTTCTAATCTAGCAACAGGTGCAAATGTTTCTTCAAAGTCAATGCCTTCCTGTTGATTATAACCTTTGACCACTAACCTTGCTTTGTTCCTTATGATTGTTGCATGTTCATCTTTCTTGTTCCGGAACACCCATTTTAGCCCTATCACCTTCTGGTGCTTTGGTTTGGGTTCCAAGTGCCATACCTTGTTTCTTTTGAATTCATTTAATTCTTCTTGCATGGCAATGATCCAGTCAGCATCTTCCAGAGCCTCAGTGTGATTTCTTGGCTCAAATATGGAGAGGAACGCGTGGAATGCGCAAAAGTTCCTTAGTTGTGACCTTGTCTGAGTTCCTTTTCTGATGTCACTCACAATGAGTTCCATTGGGTGGGACTTTAGATGCTTCCAAGGTTTAGGTTGAAATTGAGCTACTGGTGTTGTGGCATTTTCGTCAGTTCCTTCTATGACCTGAGTTCCCTGTTGGGGTTCCTCTGGTGTTGTTTCTGGATCTTCTTGGTTTTCTGCTTGTTCTCTAGTACGGGAACTTCTTGATTTTGTTGAGCAGTTCCTCTTGCTGTGTGTTTGCTTATTTGGAACTCCTCATCATTTTCTGCAGCACGAGATAAACCAATCTCGAAAAATTCTTGTTCCTGTACTATGTCAGTTTTGTTAGATTCATCAAATATTATATGTACACTTTCCTCAACACACATAGATCTTTTGTTATAAACTCTATAAGCCTTGCTATTTAAGGCATATCCTAGGAACACTGCCTCGTCGCTTCTTTCATCAAACTTCCCCAAGTTCCTTTTTCCATTGTTGTGGACAAAACATTTGCTCCCAAAGGCTCTAAAGTAAGAGATGTTGGGTTTTATATCTTTTAGTAGCTCATAGGGGGTTTTGTTTAGGATTGCTCGAATCATAACTCTATTTATAATGTAACAAGCAGTATTGACTGCTTCAGCCCAGAAGTTCCTAGGCAAGGAACTGGCTATTAGCATGGTTCTTGCCATGTCCTCTAGGGTTCTATTTTTCCTCTCAACAACTCCATTTTGTTGTGGAGTTCTGGGAGCTGAGAAATTGTGGTCCATACCTTGTTCCTTGCAGTATTCATCGAATTTGTAGTTTTCAAATTCTGTTCCATGATCTGATCTTATATGGATCAGTTGGTGACCTGTGGTTTTCTGGATTTTCTTTGAAAATGTAACAAACTCATCAAACGTTTCATCCTTGCTTGTTAGAAATATGACCCAAGTAAAGCGAGAGTAATCATCAACAATAACTAATACATATTTTTTCCCACTTCTGCTTTGAATTCTCATTGGTCCACATAAGTCCATATGGATGAGTTCCAATGGTTTTGTGGTGCTTACCAATTTCTTAGATTTAAAGGAACTTCGGACATGCTTGCCTTTTGCACATGCATCACACACTTTATCAGTTAGGAACTTGATTGAGGGGAGTCCTCGAACCAGTTCCTTTGATCTTAGTTTGTCAAGCAGCGAGAAACTAGCATGTCCGAACCTCCTGTGCCATAGTAGGGAATTTTCTTCAAGGGCACTGAGGCAGGTTAGATTGTTCCTGGGAACTGTATTGAGATCCACAGAATATGTGTTCCCTTTACGAGCTCCTTCCAAAATAACCTTCCCAGTGTTATTGTTTATGATTTGACAGTTTTCAGAAGTAAAACTTACAGAGTTTCCTTTGTCACAGAATTGAGAGATGCTTAGTAGACTGTGCATCAAACCCTCGACTAAAAATACATTTTCAATGGCGTAGGAACTTGACCTTCCAACTTTTCCAATTCCAATAATTTCTCCTTTCATGTTGTCTCCAAAGGTCACAGTTCCTCCATTGTAGGCTTCTAGTGAGAGGAATTTAGATTTGTCTCCTGTCATGTGTTTGGAACACCCGCTGTCGAGATACCACGAGCTGTTCCCCTTCACTAGAATCTGTAAAGAGATCAAAGGTTAGTTACAGGAACTCGGGTTTCCTCGAGTTCCTTTTCAACTATAACTTCAGACTTCTTAACCCATTTTTGCTTTACATAATTTATGTTTCTTTGATCCTGTTCCTTCATCTTGGAACACTCAGTACTTATGTGACTTCCACTTCCACATGAGAAGCAGACTTTTACACTAGGAAGATCCACATACTTCTTCTTATGACTATTTTTATGGTTAAAGCCCAATCCTTCTGTTCTCTTAGATTGAGCATTCTCAATCCATTTGGGAGGAACTTTAGGTGGTTGTCTCTGAGCCCTGGCCATGGATAGTTCCCTTTCCAGTTTCTCTTTTTGTTCCTTTGTGGTGATCAGATCTTTGTTTAAATTTTCTAAGTCGATGTTAAAAATTCCCATGTTGATTTCCAAGGATTTTGTAGGATCTAAACTTAAATTAAACATCTTATATTGACTGAGTTGAACTTGTAGAAGGATGTTTTCATTTCTAATTTTTTCGAATGACTCATTAATAGAGGTATTTCTATCTAGTAATTCAAAGAACCTGCCTTGGACATCAGATCTAATATTGTTCAGATAATTTATGTGGTCTTTACTGAGTTCCAAGGCTCTATCACTTTGTGCTTTTAATATACTTAGCTTTTTGTAATCATCTAGAGTTTCTAGCAACAGTTCAATTAGTTTTGACTTTGAGAGACACTGAAGAGTGGAGGAACTTACTTCTTCTGATGGAACTTGATCAGTTCCTTCTGTTCTAGCCATAAGGCAGAGATTTGCAGTTTCTTCATTTGGTTGTTCCTCATCGTCTTCTGAGTCTGTTGCTTCGCCCCATGCAGCTATCATGGCCTTCTTGAAGTTTGGTCTGTTGAAGGTAGACTTGTTAAAGCGATCTTTGACCTGTTCCTTCCCTTTTCCTCTGGTCTTGTCGTTCTCCCACAGAGGGCATTCACGAATTTGATGATCAGTTTCTCCACATTTGAAGCAACCTTGCTCAGTTTTGGAACTAGTGATTTTCTTGGCAAAGTTCCTTCCTTTCTGGTTTCCTGGTTTGAAGTTCCTATAGAGCTTTCTCATTCTTCTGACCAGCATGGCAGCCTCTTCTTCATCTGGTTCAGATTCATCGAGTTCCTCAGCCTTTAGAGCAAGTCCTCGACTTCTTGAGCTCTCGGGAACAGCAGCTCCAAGATGCAGTTCGTGTGTCATCAAGGAACCAGCAAGTTGTTCAATGTTGAACTTGGTGAAGTCCTTGGTCTCAAACAGTGCAGTGACCTTTGTTCTCCAGCGATCATCTTGTGGCATGCTTCTTAGTATTTTTCTTACCTGTTCATCTGTGGGAATGATTCTACCAAGAGAAACTAATTCATTGGTTATGTTAGTAAATCTAGTGAACATTTCTTGAATAGTTTCTTTTGGAAGCATCTCAAATCTTTCATATTTAGACATCAAAAGGTCAATTTTGGAACGCTTAACTTCATTAGTTCCTTCGTGGGTTACTTGAAGTAGTTCCCAAATCTGTTTTGCGTTCTTGCACCCCATGACTCTGTTGTGTTCATGAGGTCCAAGCCCGCAATGCAAGATTTTGACAGCCATGGCATTCATCTCATATTTATCAAAGTCTTCTTTAGAAAATTCAGACATTGGTTTAGGAACTACCTCGTTTTCAGCATTGGTCTTTGTTACCTCGAAGTCTCCAACTTCAATTACACGCCAAACTTGGTAATTTTCAGCTTTGATGAATATCTCCATTCTATTCTTCCAGTATGAGTAGAACTTGCCATTGAACATAGGTGGCCTTTGTGTCGAGTAACCTTCTTCCAGTTTCTCTTGTGAGTTCATACTTTCAGGAACTTGACTCAAACAGGGTTTCCTGTGTTTTAGTGAGTACTGGCTCTGATACCAACTGTTATTCCAGTAGGAACACGCACAAGAGGGGGGGGGTGAATTGTAATTAGAACTTTGATAAAGTTTCTTGCGGAACTTAAGAAACAATCAAGAAACTGAGAATAGAGAAGACAATAACAACAATTGTGAAAACTTCTTGATACTAATCAAGAAGAGAATTCTTTTATTATGGTAATGCCTCGATTACAATAATCTCTCCAACACAAGTTCCTCTCAAACTCGTGTTCCTCACAGTAATCTACTTCGATTACAACTCCTTAACTTCTCTCTCTCAGACTTAAACTCTAAGTCTAAACAGGATAACTCTATCCTTACTAATACAAAATATAATTCGTGTTTGGATAACTCTAGATATTAATAATGCTTTTGTGTGGATATAAGGAACTTAGGAACTTTGAATTAACTAGGACACAAACTGTTTTAGAAAATCTTAGACAAAACGTTTTTAGGAAAGCAAGAACTCTCAGAATGTTTGTGTACTTTAAACCAAAAACGATTTCCCTTTTATAGTGTTTATCCTTAGGGTTAGTTCCCTTCAAAACCTCAACTGCTAACTGCCAGCACTTTGGTCTCCACGTCCCTTGACTTGAGGAACAAGGGGAAGACCACTTCCCACGTTCAGCCATAAAGCAGTTAGTGATTTGACTCAATCAAACCCTAAAATATTTCTCTAAAACAGATTTTATTTATCTACAAAAACTTAGGAGAATTTTTAGGAAAATAAGTTTTGTTTAAATAAAATAAAACGTAAATCTATTTTATATTAAATATGCAAAACTTGTTTTTATTTATGAAAATGTTTTCCATAAAAATCGCTTCCAATAAAATAAATGACCTAATTAAATCATAAGTTCCTTGGGTACTCTATATACCATTAGCATAATTAATATTTACATAAAATTCTAAGTACAGTGGACTACCTAGACTTTATGTCTTCCCTTTGTCTGGAACTTGCAACTCAGAAGCTTTAGACGTTCCAGTCAAGGAACATTGATGAGTTCCTCTCTAGCTAACACAGGAACTCTTGGCTATGAGTCTGTAATAGTTCTTGTGGATATTCGGAACTCTTGATATGTAACTGTGTTGCTCCTCTTGTGACTTCAAACTGGAACAGATACAACTTCCAGCTCTGAAACTCCATTGACTGTTCCAAGTGTACCTCAGGAACTTCACCAGTTTATTCAAATTCCTATCCTAATAGAAACTTGGGCATATGCCTGTTCAAAGTCATTTAGCAACCATAATCAGGAAGTTTGCAATATGTGTGTGTCATCAACCAAAACTTAGGAACAACAATTTCCGATTCTGGTAATATTTCCATTTCCAATAATATTTTCCGATACGTACCATGTTTCCGTTTCCGGCAACATCTACGACTTGGATAATATTCATATTTCCGATACGATCCATATTTCCGTTTCCGGCAATATCATCGTTTCCGGAGTATTCATTTCTTGCCTGTGACGATCTTAGCTCCCACTGAAACCAAGATCCGTCGGTTCCGAATATTCATAGATGGAGTATTTAATGCCATTAAATACTTGATCCGTTTACGTACTATTTGTGTGACCCTACGGGTTCAGTCAAGAGTAAGCTGTGGATTAATATCATTAATTCCACTTGAACTGAAGCGGCCTCTAGCTAGGCATTCAGCTCACTTGATCTCACTGAATTATTAACTTGTTAATTAATACTGAACCGCATTTATTAGACTTAACATAGAATGCATACTTGGACCAAGGGCATTATTTCCTTCAGTCTCCCACTTGTCCTTAGGGACAAGTGTGCATTTCCTAATTCCTTTGTCGCTCGATGCTTGCTCTTGAACATAAGGTAAGAGTTGTCATCCTTATTATGTCCAGAGGTGTTCCTCGGTTTCAGAGTTCAACTGATCAAATAAACAGATAATCATAGCCTATGATTCATCCGAGCACGGCCATGCATTTCACAGTTTCTAGCTCTCCGAGTGGCCTTGTACAACTTTTAAGCATCTCATCCCGATTTATGGGAGGACAATCCCAATCTTGCGATCTTGAGATTAGACTTCGTTTGATAGGTGATTACCTGAGCGTTGCCTTTATAGCCTCCTTGTACGGTGCGACGGTTGGTCAACGTCAAAGCAACCAGTTCTCAAACAAGTAATCTCAAATCACTCAGGTATTGAGGATGTAGTGTCTAATAATTTAATGAAATTTACTTATGACAGACTTTCATCTCTTACAGTAAAGTTTCATAGGTCTTGTCCGATACTAGTCTTCCCAAAGTAAGTATCTATGCAAATGATTATGACATTGCCATGTCCACATAGTTCAAGAAACAGAACTACTAGTCATCTTGCATTCTAATCGTCTAACGTTTTCTATGCGTCCAATTTTATAGAAAACTCCAATTAGGGACCATTTTCAACCTTTGACATTCAAGTTCACTTGATAGACATTTCTTAGTCACAGGACTGGTCCTGACAGTCTATCTTGAATATATCGTCAAGTTGAAGGGACTCATCATTTAATAAACCACAAATTAAATGGAAAAATGAATTTCTTTCATTTATTGTGAATGATTAACCAATAATGTTTTACAAAGATTTAAACTCTAAAACTTTAAAACATTAAACAGAGACATCAAAGCCATTCTCCAATATGCTTGATTCCCATAGCTGCAGTGTGCGAGTTGTGCTTCGCTTGCGGCAGAGGTTTAGTTAATGGATCTGATATGTTGTCATCAGTTCCAATTTTGCTTATCTCGACTTCTTTTCTTTCAACGAACTCTCGTAGAAGGTGAAATCTACGAAGTACATGCTTGACTCTCTGGTGGTGTCTAGGCTCTTTTGCCTGTGCAATAGCTCCGTTATTATCACAATACAGGGCTATTGGTCCTTTAATGGAGGGGACTACACCAAGTTCTCCTATGAACTTCCTTAGCCATATAGCTTCCTTTGCTGCTTCATGTGCAGCAATGTACTCCGCTTCAGTTGTAGAATCCGCAATGGTGCTTTGCTTAGCACTTTTCCAGCTTACTGCTCCTCCGTTGAGGCAGAAGACAAACCCAGACTGTGATCTGAAATCATCTTTGTCGGTTTGGAAACTTGCGTCCGTATAGCCTTTAACAATTAATTCATCATCTCCACCATAGACCAGGAAGTCATCTTTGTGCCTTTTCAGGTACTTCAGAATGTTCTTGGCAGCAGTCCAATGCGCCTCTCCTGGGTCTGACTGGTATCTGCTCGTAGCACTGAGTGCGTACGCAACATCCGGGCGTGTACATATCATAGCATACATTATTGAACCAATCAATGATGCATATGGAATCCCATTCATTCGTCTACGCTCATCAAGTGTTTTTGGGCACTGAGTCTTGCTTAGAGTCATTCCATGAGACATGGGTAGGTAGCCTCGCTTGGAGTCCGCCATCTTGAACCTATCAAGCACCTTATTGATATAAGTGCTTTGACTAAGTCCAATCATCCTTTTAGATCTATCTCTGTAAATCTTGATGCCCAATATGTACTGTGCTTCTCCTAGATCCTTCATCGAAAAACATTTCCCAAGCCAAATCTTGACAGAGTTCAACATAGGAATGTCATTTCCGATAAGCAATATGTCGTCGACATATAATACTAGGAAAGCAATTTTGCTCCCACTGACCTTCTTGTATACACAAGATTCGTCTGCGTTCTTGATGAAACCAAAGTCACTGACTGCCTCATCAAAACGTATATTCCAGCTCCTGGATGCCTGCTTCAATCCGTAGATTGACTTCTTTAGCTTGCATACCTTTTTAGCATTCTTTGGATCCTCAAAACCTTCAGGCTGTGTCATAAACACAGTTTCTGTTAAAACGTCGTTTAAGAAAGCAGTTTTGACATCCATCTGCCATATTTCGTAATCGTAATATGCAGCGATTGCTAACATTATTCGAATAGACTTTAGCATTGCAACTGGTGAAAAGGTTTCATCGTAATCCACACCGTGGACTTGCCTGTAACCTTTTGCGACCAATCTAGCTTTGAAAACTTCAAGTTTCCCATCCTTGTCCTTTTTCAGTTTGAAAACCCATTTGCTTCCAATGGCTTGGTAGCCATCTGGCAAATCGACCAAATCCCATACTTGGTTTTCAGACATGGAGTCTAATTCAGATTGCATGGCTTCTTGCCACTGCTTGGAGCTAGGGCTCGTCATAGCTTGCTTGTAAGTCGCAGGTTCATCACTTTCAAGTAATAGAACGTCATAGCTCTCGTTCGTCAAAATACCTAAGTACCTCTCCGGTTGAGATCTATATCTTTGCGATCTACGCGGGGTAACATTTCTAGATTGACCATGATTCTCACCAGATTCTTCTAAAGATCTCTGAGTTTCATCCTGAATGTCATCTTGAGCATTCTCTAGAGTTTGTTGTTCGACTCGAATTTCTTCGAGGTCTACTTTTCTCCCACTTGTCATTTTGGAAATGTGATCCTTCTCCAAAAAGACACCATCTCGAGCAACAAACACTTTGTTCTCAGATGTATTGTAGAAGTAATACCCCTTTGTTTCCTTTGGATAGCCCACAAGGATACATTTGTCAGATTTTGGATGAAGTTTGTCTGAAATTAATCGTTTGACGTATACTTCACATCCCCAAATCTTAAGAAAAGACACATTTGGAGGTTTTCCAAACCATAATTCGTATGGAGTCTTTTCGACAGCTTTAGACGGAGCTCTATTTATAGTGAGTGCAGCTGTATTTAGTGCATGTCCCCAAAATTCTAATGGAAGTTCGGCCTGACCCATCATTGACCTGACCATGTCTAGCAAGGTTCTGTTCCTCCGTTCTGACACACCGTTCCATTGTGGTGTTCCAGGAGGAGTCAATTCTGATAGAATTCCACATTCTTTCAGATGGTCATCAAATTCATAGCTCAGATATTCACCGCCTCTATCAGACCGCAGTGCCTTAATCTTCTTGCCTAATTGATTCTCTACTTCACTCTGAAATTCCTTGAATTTGTCAAAGGATTCAGACTTATGCTTCATTAGGTAGACATAACCATACCTACTGAAGTCATCAGTGAAAGTGATAAAGTAGCTGAAACCACCTCTAGCATTTGTACTCATTGGTCCACATACATCTGTATGGATTAAACCCAATAGTTCATTTGCTCTTTCTCCAACTTTAGAGAAAGGTTGCTTTGTCATTTTGCCAAGTAAACATGATTCGCATTTACCATAATCCTCTAAGTCAAATGGTTCTAGAATTCCTTCCCTTTGAAGTCTTTCTAAGCGTTTCAAGTTTATATGGCCTAATCGACAATGCCACAGATAGGTGAGATCTGAATCATCCTTTTTTGGCCTTTTTGGTATTTATGTTATATACTTGTTTGTCGTGATCTAATAAATAAAGTCCATTGACTAATCTAGCAGATCCATAAAACATCTCTTTAAAATAAAACGAACAACTATTGTCTTTTATTATAAAGGAAAATCCCTTAGCATCTAAGCAAGAAACTGAAATGATGTTTTTAGTAAGACTTGGAACATGGAAACATTCTTCCAGTTCCAAAACTAGCCCGGAGGGCAACGACAAATAGTAAGTTCCTACGGCTAATGCAGCAATCCGTGCTCCATTTCCCACTCGTAGGTCGACTTCTCCCTTGCTTAACTTTCTACTTCTTCTTAGTCCCTGTGGATTGGAACATAAGTGTGAGCCACAACCAGTATCTAATACCAAAGAAGTTGAATTAGCAAGTATACAGTCTATAACGAAAATACCTGAAGATGGAACGACTGTTCCGTTCTTCTGATCTTCCTTTAGCTTTGGACATTCTCTTTTGTAATGGCCTATTCCATCACAATAAAGACAGCTTGATGTGGACTTGTCCTGCTTTGATTTAGCATTGCCCTTGGACTTTCCACCTTTCTTGAATGGTCTCTTTCTAGCCTTGAGTAAATCTTTGGCTTCACAGTCCAGTACTATTTCAGCCTTTCTGACAAGGTGAATAAATTCTGCAACTGTTTCTTCTCTTGGTTCACTAAGGTATTGTTGCTTGAAGCGACCAAACCCACTGTGTAGTGAATTGAGCAAGACAGAGACTGCCATCCTTTCGCTTATTGGTGTTCCTAGTAGACTTAGGCGATCAAAATATGAACACATAAGATCCACATGGAACCTCAGTGGGACGCCTACCCTCTGTTTAGTGCGAAGGAGCTGAACATGTGTTTCTTGGACCTCCATCCTATAACACCTGTTGGGAGAACTAACCTTTAGCCCAGACATTGATTCAATCAACTCATGGACGTTCAGGTCCCTGTCCTCCGTACTTCCACGACAGATATCCCTCAGATTCTTGATGAGCGTAAAAGGTTCATAGGCTACAAACCTTCTAGCCCAATCATCAGGGATATTGTTCAGCATGAGACTCATAACCTTTTTGAGATCCGCATCCCAGGCGTAAAATCTCTCAGGGGTCATGTCTCTGGCATAGTAGCTTGGCATGGGATGTGATAGTACATACTCAAGTCCATTGAGTTTGACTATTTCAACTAGCTTAGCTTCCCATTCAAGAAAATTTGTCAGGTTCAGCTTGACCATAAGCTCAGAACCCATGATGATGTTTTGATTGTTGTTTGCCATATTAAAACTACAATTGAAAAGAATAAACAAATAAATAACCATTCACAGTTTCTCTTAATAAACTTAAATTCTAGCATACATGCATAATTCAATGTTTATTAAGCATTTTATTCAAGTTATGTGTTCCGGCAGGTGTGAATAAAATGATTCCAAGATCCTAAAATCATTGAAGAACTAAGCACAGTTTGTCGACTTAATCCTAGAACATCTTAGGTAAGCAAAAGCCTTTTGCTAATAGTCTAGAAACTATTCTTGGTTGATAGGTACGTCTAAGAACTTATTAGGTAAACCTATCGAATTTGCCACGACATAAAAGGACTCCTTACTTATATCGTTGAGTTTCACCAAAACTAACATGTACTCACAATTATTTGTGTACCTTGCCCCTTTAGGACCAATAAGTAACACCTCGCTGAGCGAAAACTATTACTAGATTGATGTAAAGGATATCCAAGCAAGTGTATATTTTGGCATGGCACCTTTTAACTCAATTTTTAAGTTTGGAACTTAAGGCTCTTACTATGTTGGTTAGATTTTAAGTGAACTAAAATCCTTAATCATGCAACATAATCAAGCTTTTGATCTCATGCATTTTAAGACATATTTAAAGCAATAAATAACTTAAAACATGCATAAGATATTTGTGATCTAGTATGGCCCGACTTCATCTTGAAGCTTTGACTTCAAAGTCCGTCTTGAAAATCTCCATGGGAGGCACCATTTTCTTCAAATAGGATAAGCTATAACTAATTACAACTATTTGATGGTTCGCAGACCATATTTGAATTGAAAAATAACTTTGGTACTTTAGACCAATTACATTCAAATTAATGGTACGCAGACCATATTTTCTATCCTATTTGGGCCATACTAGTCACTTCATAACCTGCAAAACAGTACATATACAATATATACCATTCACCCATTCATTATCATGAATGGCCCATATAGCTGGTTAGTAAAACACATTATGCATCACGTAAACATTTGCAGCAATTAATCAAGGGCACCAATAATCTACCAATTATTCAGTCCTTATTAATTCTAATCGAGTTGTTTTAACCTTAAGGATTTGTAGACCTAATCAAGAGTTTATGACTAAAAAGCGCTCCCACTCAAACCAATAAATTCATATGCTTTACTAATTTTAAACATAAAATTGTATTTCTAGTCTAACCGGAAACATACAAATTTAATTAAAATTTAAAGCTCATATAAATTTATAATTGAATCCAAAAATTTAATTTAATTTCAGTCGCATTTAAATTAATTCATGATTTTAATTTTAGTAAAATAATTAGAATAAATTCCATTTATTATAATTATAATATTCAAAATTAAAATCCAAGAAATTAATTCAAATTATTAATTTTAAAATTAATTAAAATTACGTGAACTGAAATTTTCAAATTAAACATTCAAAACGATCTAATCGTCACGCAAACACCCTACGCGTTGCACGCCCATGGGCCGTACGCACACAGCCATTGCTGGCCATGTGCGCGCAGCCCATGCGCTCGTCGCATAGCTGCTGCTGTCCTATCGCAAGCCTCCGCACAGCGCCCAATCGCACGCGAGCTATCGCTCGCAGTGCGCGCGCGAGATCGCTCGCTGGGCGCGCTGGCTCGCTCGCTGTGCGCGCGAGCCATCGCTCGCTGGGGCGCGACATCGCTCGCTGGGCGAGCGACATCGCGCGCTGCGCGCGCGAGCCATCGCTCGCTGGCGCGAGCCATCGCTCGCTGGTGCGCGACATCGCTCGCTGGGCGAGCGACATCGCGCGCTGCGCGCGCGAGCAGTGCTGGGCGCAGCGCTCGTGGCACGCGAGCTTGCGCTCGCTGCGCGCGAGGCTGCGCGCACTTGTGCGAGGCAGCGCGCGTTGTGGCGCAGCTCGCTTGCTGCCCACACGCGACTGCCTTGGCTCGCCCTTCGCCCATGTCTATTCGTTCATTGCTCGTGGCACACGACACAAGGCAGGGCTGCTGCCTTGTGCTCGTGCACTACGCCCTTGCTCATTGCATTCGTGCCGCACGGGCGACGAGCTCCCTTGCTCGTCGTCGCATGCCCGCATTATACAACACCCCTTAAGGGTAACACGAAGCGTCCATTGCTTCGTGCGTGCAAGTTATTTGAACGAATCGCATAAAAATTTAAAATTTATATTTAAAATTAATGACAAATTAATAAATATTATTAATTTCATAATTTTAGGGCGAAAAATCGAAAATTTATTATCCAATTGATTTCCGATTGATATGGATTCAAGTCTAGGTCATAAAAATTTAAAATTTATCGTAAATTTACAACTTTTATGGTGGTTTTTAATCATAGGTTTCTAATTAAATTACAATTAATTATGAAAATCAAATTAATTCTAAATTATTCTAATTTTCAACAAATTAATCATAATTACAAATTAGATTGCATAATTAACAAGACTAGGCATTCAAACTTGTTAAACATATGCAGTAGGTCAATCAAAAATTCAAGATTTATCAACAGGAATCGCAAATATTTAATTTAACATCTTAAATTTACGAAATTTTGCATTCGAAAAACTAAAACCTTCGAAAAGTCATAGTTAGGCTTCGAATTTGAGAATTCTGGGTTCGGCAGAAAAATACTATTTTTGTCAAAATTTTAGAATGCCTTTTACATGCGGAATTGACACAAAAATCACTCAATTCGGATGAGTAATGAAGAAACTGCCGAAAAACTGCGTACATATAATTAAATAAACGCAATTTGCAATTAATTAACAATTACGAAAATTAATCACCCCTTTTAATTCTTGCAAATTTGTAATATTTAACCATGTTCATGCAATTTAGATTATGAAAATAATAAGGGGCTCGTGATACCACTGTTAGGTTATGATACATATGACATTACATAGATCATGCGGAAACAACCATTAACCCAGGACAACATATTATTTACACATAATCATATAGCATAATTTAGATGCATACTCTTTGTTGCGTGCCCTCCCTAGCTGCGCCCGAACCGAACAAGAACAAGTCTTTTAGGACTCCAAGTGTCGTCCCTCCGTAGATAGTCCACAGCACGTCCGGATCCGCCTTAAGATTGACCAACTAGAATCGCCCTTAAGGTACTAGAAAATTTCGGCACTTTTGAGCAAGATGTGTGTTTGATTTTCTCTCAAAAAACTCACTTTTGAATACTTTGAAACTTGTGTATAAATTATGACCCCTAGGCCTTTATTTATAGAGTTATGGAAAAGGAATCGTAATCCTAGTAGGATGCGAATTAATTGGAATTAGAATTCTACATGAATTCTATTTAATTAATTTATCCAATTAGGAATAGAAATTTAATCATACACTGACTCTTGTAGATTCAGGAATCACGCATGAGCACAAACTCACACACACACGGCAGCCACAAGGGCTGCCCATGCGCGTGCGAGCAGCAGCCCGCGCAGCACGGCCCACGCAGCCGTGGCCCTTGGCGCGCGCTGGGCCTGCCTTGCGGTAGGCCTGGCCGCTGCCTTGGCTGGGCTTGTGGCGCGCATGCTTGCTGGGCGATGGCCCCGGCTTCGTGCTGGGCCTTCGTCCGGCAAGCCTCGTCCGATGCTAATTCGTACGATATGCTTCCGATTAAATTTCCATTTCCGGAATCTATTTCCGATACGAACAATATTTAATATTTCCGATTCCGGAATTAATTTCCGTTTCGAACAAATATTTAATATTTCCGTTTCCGGAATTATTTTCCGATTCCGGCAATATTTCCGATTCTGACAATATTTCCGTTTCCGGTAATATTTCCGATTCTGGTAATATTTCCATTTCCAATAATATTTTCCGATACGTACCATGTTTCCGTTTCCGGCAACATCTACGACTTGGATAATATTCATATTTCCGATACGATCCATATTTCCGTTTCCGGCAATATCATCGTTTCCGGAGTATTCATTTCTTGCCTGTGACGATCTTAGCTCCCACTGAAACCAAGATCCGTCGGTTCCGAATATTCATAGATGGAGTATTTAATGCCATTAAATACTTGATCCGTTTACGTACTATTTGTGTGACCCTACGGGTTCAGTCAAGAGTAAGCTGTGGATTAATATCATTAATTCCACTTGAACTGAAGCGGCCTCTAGCTAGGCATTCAGCTCACTTGATCTCACTGAATTATTAACTTGTTAATTAATACTGAACCGCATTTATTAGACTTAACATAGAATGCATACTTGGACCAAGGGCATTATTTCCTTCAGTTTTATAGAACATAATAAAACTATAATGAGTCACCTTCTACTATTTTCCAATCACGGATGCTCAATAGTATCATTTCAGTATTGCATTTTAGATGAGTCGCTACTTGTCCAACATTTTAAGGCACATGTTCTATAGATGGTTACTCATGTGAAAAGTATTCCAATTTTTCATTGTGTTCAGTAGCAGCTAGCAGAAATTTTCTTGAACCATGTTACCATTCACGTGTGAAAATGATAACTTCAATTCTAACGGCTAGTATAATTTTGAAGTTAAGGTGCTTTCTTTTTCTAATACATGCCTAGAAATTAGTGTTTAATAAGGAGAGTCAGAGTTTAATCCAGAAGTTTGTGTTTCAAAGAGATCATTTTTAGTAACAAAAATATCAACCATGACACTAGTGACATGCTTAAGCTAGTCACAATTCCCTAAACAAAACAAAGACAAACCTAAAAAAAATAGGACTAAAAATAACCCCACAATATCACTAAGAACCTAAAGTGAGAATTAAGGTCCACCCAACTCACCAAGAGATATGAACGCTCAAGAACGTTCTAGGAAGAGGTCAATAAAATATCATTCAAGCAAGTTTACCTAATCATCTTCTTTTGTTTGTCGAAAAAATATAGTACTTTGTAGTCTATACAGTAGAACTTATTCTTAGAATTTAACAACTTCTCGTCATTCTTTACCTTTTATATCCACACTGCAGTAACGAGAATTACACAAATATCACACACATCTACATTTAATACTCGGAAATTATGTTCAACCACTTACTATAAAATACCAAAATCACAATCTAACGCCCCATGAAGGTAGCGAGAATTCAATTCCCTTTTTAATCATGCAAATTCCATGTTTAACTTCATTTGCTTGCTAATGAACAGAAAGTGGGACTGCACTAATTGGCTCCACTTCTCTAGCTAACTGGGCTGAGGTAAAACCTATCAATTACTCCAATAAATTCAAGTTGTCATACAAAATTTCTTAAGGAACTAAATAGCCAACAAGCATGCCACCATTGTTTACTAACAGTTTCAACTCATTGTTATCTTTATTAATGTCCTGCAATTTGAATGGAAAAACAAAACCATGACGTCCAAAAAGACACTTAACTGAGAAGTGGCAGGAGTGGATACATCCTCCACAAAAAAGGAACCAGGCTTCTATTTTATAACATCTAGGATATAGAATCCATTATGTTGTTGAGAAGTTCTCCACTACAATTTTCTGAGGCACTTACACTGTAATTTAAGACAACCATACATTTATCCAAACACTGACTTATAATCTATACGGATGTTTGTTGGATTATTGCCTTACATTTCACTAGTAAAAATTAGTTAATATTTCAACGCATTTCAGACAACTAAATAAACAAATTTAGTACTTCCCTAAAACTGTATGAACTAGTGTCCACTCAATCAATTAAAATACGCACTATATGTTTCCTACATGAAATAACGAGGGTTTCAATTTTGAGGAAAATTGGGAAATGGGCAAAATAGAACTAATGCAACGGGAAGCAAAACCGTTATAATAGCCAAAATATCCGTTGCATTTGACTGCCTGATGCAACGGTTAAATAGAACCATTGTATAACGCCGTTACAATATATTAAACCGTTGGGGTTATCGTTGCATTAGCCATAACCGTTGCAACATACCGTTACATTAGCTTTAACCGTTGCATAAAACCGTTGCGTTTGCTCGTTTATGTAGTAGTGTCGGATGATCTGAAGCTTGGCGGAGGAGGATTTGGCGCTGTCTATAAGGTAACCATTTAAATATGGGGTGACTCGATCGAGTGAGAAATACGCCTTCAATAGTTTCAGTAAAAGTTTTTGTTTCTTCGTGTCTCAGGGAACCCTTCCGAATGGAAATGATATAGCAGTTAAAAGGCTATCTAGGATCTCTGATCAAGGGATAGAATCGTTTAAGAACGAGGCTATATTGATAGCCTAGCTTCAACACAAAAATCTGGTTAGACTTTTGGGATTTTGTTTAACAAGAGAAGAAAAACTTCTTGTGTACGAATATGTTCCTAACAAAAGCCTCAACTACTTTCTATTTGGTATGTTAAGTACTTTGAGATACTGTTGAAGATTACTGTTTGTTAGTTTTACAGAGTTCCTCAAGAGGGGGGGTGAATTGATATTTTACGTATTTATAAAAATTAAACTACAAGGAACAGAAATAGTAAAATATGCAAGCAAGATTTAGCGTGGAAAACTCTCTAGGCCCAATAGAGAGGAAAAAACCACGGCCCCTTTGGGGACTTAAACACTTTTACTAATTAGGCAAAACAACTCAGTTTCTTTACAAACCTAATCTACTCGGGCCACAATCTGCCAATCGCCTCTGATTGCAGATGACTAGGAACAACCCTCTTTGTTCCTTCCCTTATGGAAACAGTCCCTCAACTGTTCCTACTCACTGATCTCTCATGAGATCTTCTCTCTTGCTCAAGTAAGCCTGACTCAGGCTTAACATACAATAACTCAACACTTTAATCAAACGTATAAGAATTAATTAACTACTAACATACGATATAAGACTAAGTAACAAATACTGCTCTATATGGGAACAGGAACAGACTTCATTAAAGATTAAGACTTTAAGGGTGATACCTGAAAGCTTCCGGTTGATGTAAATAAGTCTGATAAAAAGTTTCGCAAAGAACAAAGGTTGTATTTATACGAATCCAAGTGTTTACCCTAGATTCAAATCCAACCCAGTTTAGGACTCTTTTTAATAGATAGATTTTCGCAAATCTTACTTCAAACGCGTTTAGGTAAAATCAATCTTTTCGTATTTTGAGAGTTATATGTTAACTCAAATTCAAGAGTATAACTTCAAACAGTTTTGTAAAATCAGTTTAAAAACTTTGACGTTTATCTTTTTGTAAAAGTAAAACTGATTTATTTCGTTTCACGATATAACTAGGACTCTTCAAAATACTCTGTTCCCATACTAAGCATGTACTAAATTACATTGGTCATACCTTTCGCCCCTTATAGAATTTGCTTGACTTGATCCTTGATTTAATCTTGCCACGTACTTTGAACTTAATTACTTCATAGCTCCCTAGCTTGCTTCGGTTGTTGCATTTGTTCTTCTTTAAATATTAACCTGTTCCTGACATTCTCCAAAACGAACTATTAGTAGAAGGTAATCTTGTCATCATCAAAACCAGGAATCAACAATTTCCCCCTTTTTGATGATGACAACCTTACAACTTGATAGGAGTAAATAACTTAAGGAATGAGATATGTAACCTGACAATCCAGAGTCAAAAACTTAACCAGGAACAGATGAGTCGCGTAGGTGGTAAACCCAAGTATAAAACAAATATAATGGAACACAAGTTGTCCTCTCAATATCTTCCCCCTTTGGAATTATCAAAAAGGGAGTAGGGAAAAACGCCGAACCAAAGGAGAAGGAGAAGAAGGAGGATATGGGAATCATATTACCCTAGCAAGCAGATAGTCATCATGCAGCTCAAGTCGGTCAACGAGTTTGACCGCACCCCTGCAAGCAGAACAAGATAAACGCAACATATAGCACAACACAAGCAAAAATTCTACAAGTCAGAGTGGGGCAACTATCAGAACGTAGGAAAAGCGCACTAATGAGCATTAGTCATAAACTTGGCGCATCCAAAAACCAACACCAAAAAAAATTGTTTAAAGAGCCAGCAAAATAAAATAAAATGTTTGATGGACAGCAGATTATATGGGGTAGGATAAGCAAAGATTGTGTAGCAGGGTCAGGTTTGGGGAGATCCAGGAGCAGCATCCTCAGCATGTGTCACCTCCTCGACGATCATGTCATTCAGGCGTTCTATCATATCATTGAAGAACTCAGCCTGATCTTGGCGCACCTTGACGATCAACTCCTGCAAAGAAGAAACAGCTGACAACAGAACTGCATTGTCCAGCTGCAATTGATCCACTTTGGCTATCAGGAGCTTGACAGAATTATCTGGGGAGGGTGCAGCGGACTGGGTTTCTCCATCCTTTTCTGATTCAGAGTCTTCAACCCTGTATACTGGAGGCATTTCCTTAGAAGAGCTGGCAAGACGGCTGCTGCGACGAATGGGCTGAGTAGACACAGGAGAGGGATGTGGTTTGTTGATAGGTGAGGTGGCTGGCATTGAGCATTTCTCCTTTGGGCATGCAGAGTGCGACATCTCCTCTGACGGGCCCTCCTCTTCCTCACAGGGAAAGGCTGCCTCACCTACATCTTCTGAAAACTCCTCTTCATCATCTACATCCTCCTCTCCCTCATCTTCCTGTGGCGTGGCTTCTTCAGCACTCGACTTCCCAACACAGACCACCCCATCCACCACACTTAGACTGATCCCATTAAGGCAGGCTTTGTTAAGAATGTGGGCTGGTGTATGTGGCTCAGCAGTGTAACGGGTGAGGTCCACTCCTACCTTTCGCATAATGAAAGTAAGAAGAGAACCATACCCGATCATGTTGTTTTGGGAGATGGAGTGAGAGAGATGGGAGATAAAAACAACAGGGAAGTTAATTTGGCGTTGGGATTCTAGGAGAAAGATGTAGATGAGATCTAACCTGCTAGCCAAAGCGCGCTCGTCATGACGCGGAACCAGACCCCTTCGAACAACATTGAAAAGAACCTTTTGAAACGGAGTCAGGACAGACTGATTGAGAGCTTTTGGGTGTTTCCCTTGTCCCCCAAAATAGGAATAAACCTCCTTCATAGTCGCTCCCCCAAGCTCAATTTGGCCCTTCCCCTTGTGATAGACCTCCTCACCCAAGAAGGGGACCTTGAACCAGGAGCCCAACTTTTCAGCATCAAAACTAAATTGTTTCCCATTAACTTCAGAACGACAAACCCCATTTGTATTTACGAAATTAGAACAAAATTCCCCCATTGCTTCTGGATACATACTAGCTTTTGAACAGACCTCAAAAAGATGAGTCCATCCCTGAGATTCGATGGTCTCCATTAACTCGACGAACCCTACTTCTCGACACCACACAAAATCAATACTGAGACAAGGGAGCATACGATCGCGGGGAAAATAGAAGAATTTTGTGGGTTCAAGCTTGACCTTCTTCTCCATCGGAGGGTGAGGTTCCCCCTGAGTTAGTGCGGCAACTTCCTTTTTCATGACCAGCTTCCTTTTGGTGGTGACCCTTGCGGTGGATTTCACACCGGATGGTTTGGGAGTTGGTTGTTTGGGAGGCATTGTT
The DNA here is from genome assembly GCF_020520425.1 of Spinacia oleracea. NCBI lineage: Eukaryota > Viridiplantae > Streptophyta > Magnoliopsida > Caryophyllales > Amaranthaceae > Spinacia > Spinacia oleracea. Next base: position 9,991,691 of record NC_079492.1, on the reverse strand, counting down.
TGAAGCGGTAAGACAGTGATAATTGGTGTGGAGGGAGAAGAGGGATCGTTAGGGTTTTGGAATCGGAGTCTGAAGAGAGTCATGATTTTATAGGGTTGAGTGTCGCGATTTACTAGGAGAGTTGAGATGGGATTTCAAAATTTAAATTGTTTGGGGAATTGACGAGGAGGAAGGGATGTTCCGTGAGTTTTTATAGAGGAATGATTTGGAAGGTGAAGGGTTTTTATTGGGAATCGGTGTGTGGGAAGCGTGTTTGAGTGTAGAAAATGGAGTGGTAATGCATGTACCGAGTTTTGTAAGATTCGATGAATCAAATTAATTGCTTTCCATTCATTTTTAGTATTCCCACTTAGACCTCAAATTGAATGCAAGTATTGGGAAAAAGTGCGATTACCTTAATAGTGTGCAGACGTGGCTGTGGTAATGCACAGCTGGTTTTTGCAATCCGAACCTGGTTGTTAGTCCATTCAGAAAATATGGTGCATACGAAAAAAATAATTAAAAACACAATTTTTTTTTTTTTTTTTGATATTTTCCAGTGAGGTTAGAAAATTGTTAAGGACAACCTGGTATTATTGTATTCGTATCATACCGAGTTCTAACCTGAGCTTGTCGTGTCTGTCCCTGTTAAGTGGTTTGGTCAAGATGTCAGCTACTTGATCTTCTGTGGGACAGAATTCAAGTTTGACTAGTTCCTTTTCCACATAATCTTTTAAAAAGTGATGTCGAATGTGAATGTGTTTGACCCTTGAGTGGTGCACTGGGTCTTTTGATATGCAGATTGCACTTGTGTTCTCGCATAGGATAGGAACACATTTTAATTTCATACCAAAATCTCTAAGTTGTTGTTTGATCCATAGCATTTGGGAACAGCATGAAGCCGCAGCTACATATTCAGCTTCTGTTGTGGATAATGCCACTGTGTTTTGTTTCTTTGAAGCCCAGGAGACTGCACTGTTAGGTTATGATACATATGACAATTCATAAATCATGCGGAAAAACCATAAACCCAGGAAAACATATTATTTACACATAATCATTTAGCATAGATTAGATGCATACTCTTTGTTGCGTGCCTTCCCTAGCTGCGCCCGAACCGAACAAGAACAAGTCTTTAGGACTCCAAGTGTCGTCCCTCCGTAGATAGTCCATAGCACGTCCGGATCCGCCTTAAGATTGACCAACTAGAATCGCCCTTAAGGTACTATTATTTTCGGCACTTTATAGGCAAATGTGTGACTGAATTTTTCTCTCAAAACTCACTTTGAATACTTTGAAACTTGTGTTATAAATTGTGAGCCCTAGCCTCATATTTATAGCGGTATGGAAAGGGAATCGAAATCCTATTCAGATACAAATTAATTAAACCTAGAATTCTACAAGAACTCTAATTTAATTAATTTATCAAATAGAATTAGGAATTTAATCATTAACCGAACTCTGCATGTTTTAGGAAACGTGCACGAACACAAACACTTGCACACACACGCACGGCAGCCACGATGGGCCCCATGCGTGCGCGCGAGCAGCAGCCCACTCAGCGCCCGCGCGCGCTGCGCGCTGCGCGTGCTGTGCGCGCTGCGCGCTGTGCGTGCTGTGCGCGCTGTGCTCGCTGCGCGCTGCGCGCAGCCTGCTGGGCCTGGCCTTGCGCTGGGCCTGGCATGGCTGTTTGTGCGGCGCGCTTGGCTTGCTGGGCGATGGCCTGGCTTCGTGCTGGGCCTCGTCCGGCAGGCCTCGTCCGATGCTTATTCGTACGATGCGCTTCCGATTAAATTTTCCGATTCCGGAATTCATTTCCGATACGAACAATATTTAATATTTCCGATTCCGGAATTAATTTCCGTTTCGAACAAATATTTAATATTTCCGTTTCCGGAATTATTTTCCGATTCCGGTAATATTTCCGATTCTGACAATATTTCCGTTTCCGGCAATATTTCCGATTCTGGCAATATTTCCATTTCCGATAATATTTTCCGATACGTACCATGTTTCCGTTTCCGGCAACATCTACGACTTGGATAATATTTATATTTCCGATACGATCCATATTTCCGTTTCCGGCAATATCATCGTTTCCGGAGTATTCATTCCTTGCCTGTGACGATCTTAGCTCCCACTGAAACCAAGATCCGTCGGTTCCGAATATTCATAGATGGAGTATTTAATGCCATTAAATACTTGATCCGTTTACGTACTATTTGTGTGACCCTACGGGTTCAGTCAAGAGTAAGCTGTGGATTAATATCATTAATTCCACTTGAACTGAAGCGGCCTCTAGCTAGGCATTCAGCTCACTTGATCTCACTGAATTATTAACTTGTTAATTAATACTGAACCGCATTTATTAGACTTAATATAGAATGCATACTTGGACCAAGGGCATTATTTCCTTCATGCACATGCTCCTAGGAATTGAACCATTCCTGATGTGCATACTAGGTCACCTGCATAGTCAGCATCTGTATATCCTTTGAGATCAAAGTGATCATAGTTAGGGTACCATAGGCACAAATCGTCTGTTCCTTTTAGATATCTTAGAATTCTTTTGACAGCTGTAAGGTGAGATTCTTTTGGATTTGATTGGAAGCGGGCACAGAAACCTACACTGAATGCGATGTTTGGTCTGCTTGCTGTAAGATAAAGTTGTCATCCTTATTATGTCCAGAGGTGTTCCTCGGTTTCAGAGTTCAACTGATCAAATAAACAGATAATCATAGCCTATGATTCATCCGAGCACGGCCATGCATTTCACAGTTTCTAGCTCTCCGAGTGGCCTTGTACAACTTTTAAGCATCTCATCCCGATTTATGGGAGGACAATCCCAATCTTGCGAACTTGAGATTAGACTTCGTTTGATAGGTGATTACCTGAGCGTTGCCTTTATAGCCTCCTTTTACGGTGCGACGGTTGGTCAACGTCAAAGCAACCAGTTCTCAAACAAGTAATCTCAAATCACTCAGGTATTGAGGATTTAGTGTCTAATAATTTAATGAAATTTACTTATGACAGACTTTCATCTCTTACAGTAAAGTTTCATAGGTCTTGTCCGATACTAGTCTTCCCAAAGTAAGTATCTATGCAAATGATTATGACATTGCCATGTCCACATAGTTCAAGAAACAGAACTACTAGTCATCTTGCATTCTAATCGTCTAACGTTTTCTATGCGTCCAATTTTATAGAAAACTCCGATTAGGGACCATTTTCAACCTTTGACATTCAAGTTCACTTGATAGACATTTCTTAGTCACAGGACTGGTCCTGACAGTCTATCTTGAATATATCGTCAAATTGAAGGGACTCATCATTTAATAAACCACAAATTAAATGGAAAAATGAATTCCTTTCATTTATTGCGAATGATTAACCAATAATGTTTTACAAAGATTTAAACTCTAAAACTTTAAAACATTAAACAGAGACATCAAAGCCATTCTCCAATATGCTTGATTCCCATAGCTGCAGTGTGCGAGTTGTGCTTCGCCTGCGGCAGAGGTTTAGTTAATGGATCTGATATGTTGTCATCAGTTCCAATTTTGCTTATCTCGACTTCTTTTCTTTCAACGAACTCTCGTAGAAGGTGAAATCTACGAAGTACATGCTTGACTCTCTGGTGGTGTCTAGGCTCTTTTGCCTGTGCAATAGCTCCGTTATTATCACAATACAGGGCTATTGGTCCTTTAATGGAGGGGACTACACCAAGTTCTCCTATGAACTTCCTTAGCCATATAGCTTCCTTTGCTGCTTCATGTGCAGCAATGTACTCCGCTTCAGTTGTAGAATCCGCAATGGTGCTTTGCTTAGCACTTTTCCAGCTTACTGCTCCTCCGTTGAGGCAGAAGACAAACCCAGACTGTGATCTGAAATCATCTTTGTCGGTTTGGAAACTTGCGTCCGTATAGCCTTTAACAATTAATTCATCATCTCCACCATAGACCAGGAAGTCATCTTTGTGCCTTTTCAGGTACTTCAGAATGTTCTTGGCAGCAGTCCAATGCGCCTCTCCTGGGTCTGACTGGTATCTGCTCGTAGCACTGAGTGCGTACGCAACATCCGGGCGTGTACATATCATAGCATACATTATTGAACCAATCAATGATGCATATGGAATCCCATTCATTCGTCTACGCTCATCAAGTGTTTTTGGGCACTGAGTCTTGCTTAGAGTCATTCCATGAGACATGGGTAGGTAGCCTCGCTTGGAGTCCGCCATCTTGAACCTATCAAGCACCTTATTGATATAAGTGCTTTGACTAAGTCCAATCATCCTTTTAGATCTATCTCTGTAAATCTTGATGCCCAATATGTACTGTGCTTCTCCTAGATCCTTCATCGAAAAACATTTCCCAAGCCAAATCTTGACAGAGTTCAACATAGGAATGTCATTTCCGATAAGCAATATGTCGTCGACATATAATACTAGGAAAGCAATTTTGCTCCCACTGACCTTCTTGTATACACAAGATTCGTCCGCGTTCTTGATGAAACCAAAGTCACTGACTGCTTCATCAAAACGTATATTCCAGCTCCTGGATGCCTGCTTCAATCCGTAGATTGACTTCTTTAGCTTGCATACCTTTTTAGCATTCTTTGGATCCTCAAAACCTCCAGGCTGTGTCATAAACACAGTTTCTGTTAAAACGCCGTTTAAGAAAGCAGTTTTGACATCCATCTGCCATATTTCATAATCGTAATATGCAGCGATTGCTAACATTATTCGAATAGACTTTAGCATTGCAACTGGTGAAAAGGTTTCATCGTAATCCACACCGTGGACTTGCCTATAACCTTTTGCAACCAATCTAGCTTTGAAAACTTCAAGTTTCCCATCCTTGTCCTTTTTCAGTTTGAAAACCCATTTGCTTCCAATGGCTTGGTAGCCATCTGGCAAATCGACCAAATCCCATACTTGGTTTTCAGACATGGAGTCTAATTCAGATTGCATGGCTTCTTGCCACTGCTTGGAGCTAGGGCTCGTCATAGCTTGCTTGTAAGTCGCAGGTTCATCACTTTCAAGTAATAGAACGTCATAGCTCTCGTTCGTCAAAATACCTAAGTACCTTTCCGGTTGAGATCTATATCTTTGCGATCTACGCGGGGTAACATTTCTAGATTGACCATGATTCTCACCAGATTCTTCTAAAGATCTCTGAGTTTCATCCTGAATGTCATCTTGAGCATTCTGTAGAGTTTGTTGTTCGACTCGAATTTCTTCGAGGTCTACTTTTCTCCCACTTGTCATTTTGGAAATGTGATCCTTCTCCAAAAAGACACCATCTCGAGCAACAAACACTTTGTTCTCAGATGTATTGTAGAAGTAATACCCCTTTGTTTCCTTTGGATAGCCCACAAGGATACATTTGTCAGATTTTGGATGAAGTTTGTCTGAAATTAATCGTTTGACGTATACTTCACATCCCCAAATCTTAAGAAAAGACACATTTGGAGGCTTTCCAAACCATAATTCGTATGGAGTCTTTTCGACAGCTTTAGACGGAGCTCTATTTATAGTGAGTGCAGCTGTATTTAGTGCATGTCCCCAAAATTCTAATGGAAGTTCGGCCTGACCCATCATTGACCTGACCATGTCTAGCAAGGTTCTGTTCCTCCGTTCCGACACACCGTTCCATTGTGGTGTTCCAGGAGGAGTCAATTCTGATAGAATTCCACATTCTTTCAGATGGTCATCAAATTCATAGCTCAGATATTCACCGCCTCTATCAGACCGCAGTGCCTTAATCTTCTTACCTAATTGATTCTCTACTTCACTCTGAAATTCCTTGAATTTGTCAAAGGATTCAGACTTATGCTTCATTAGGTAGACATAACCATACCTACTGAAGTCATCAGTGAAAGTGATAAAGTAGCTGAAACCACCTCTAGCATTTGTACTCATTGGTCCACATACATCTGTATGGATTAAACCCAATAGTTCATTTGCTCTTTCTCCAACTTTAGAGAAAGGTTGCTTCGTCATTTTGCCAAGTAAACATGACTCGCATTTACCATAATCCTCTAAGTCAAATGGTTCTAGAATTCCTTCCTTTTGAAGTCTTTCTAAGCGTTTCAAGTTTATATGGCCTAATCGACAATGCCACAGATAGGTGAGATCTGAATCATCCTTTTTGGCCTTTTTGGTATTTATGTTATATACTTGTTTGTCGTGATCTAATAAATAAAGTCCATTGACTAATCTAGCAGATCCATAAAACATCTCTTTAAAATAAAACGAACAACTATTGTCTTTTATTATAAAGGAAAATCCCTTAGCATCTAAGCAAGAAACTGAAATGATGTTTTTAGTAAGACTTGGAACATGGAAACATTCTTCCAGTTCCAAAACTAGCCCGGAGGGCAACGACAAATAGTAAGTTCCTACGGCTAATGCAGCAATCCGTGCTCCATTTCCCACTCGTAGGTCGACTTCACCCTTGCTTAACTTTCTACTTCTTCTTAGTCCCTGTGGATTGGAACATAAGTGTGAGCCACAACCTGTATCTAATACCCAAGAAGTTGAATTAGCAAGTATACAGTCTATAACGAAAATACCTGAAGATGGAACGACTGTTCCATTCTTCTGATCTTCCTTTAGCTTCAAGCAATCTCTCTTCCAATGCCCCTTCTTCTTGCAGTAGAAGCATTCGGATTCAGAAGTGGGTTGACTGACCTTTCTCTTTGCAGATTTGGCGCCAGTTTGCTTAGTTGGGCTGGCTTTGTTGCCACCTTTCTTAGCATTCCTCTTCTTTCCAGATTTCTTGAACTTGCCCCCACGCACCATAAGCACATCCTGCTTATCACTTTTGAGCGTCTTTTCAGCGGTCTTCAGCATACCGTGAAGCTCAGTGAGCGTTTTGTCCAGACTATTCATACTGTAGTTCAGTTTGAACTGATCATACCCGCTATGAAGAGAATGGAGGATGGTGTCTATAGCCATTTCCTGAGAAAATTGCTGATCCAGCCGATTCATATTCTCAATGAGTCCAATCATTTTGAGAACATGTGGACTTACGGGCTCGCCTTTCTTAAGCTTGGTCTCAAGAATTTGCCTATGAGTCTCGAATCTTTCGACTCGAGCCAGATCTTGGAACATGTTCTTCAACTCACTGATGATTGTGAAAGCATCTGAGTTGATGAACGTTTTCTGCAGATCCGCACTCATGGTGGCGAGCATTAGACATTTCACATCCTTGTTGGCATCAATCCAACGATTGAGGGCTGCCTGAGTGACCCCGTCGCCTGCAGCTTCGGGCATCGCCTCATCTAGGACATACTCCTTTTCTTCCTGCATAAGAACTATTTGCAAGTTCCTTTGCCAGTCAAGGAAGTTTTTCCCGTTCAACTTCTCCTTTTCGAGAATTGATCGAATGTTGAATGAATTGTTGTTTGCCATATTAAAAACTACAATTGAAAAGAATAAACAAATAAATAACCATTCACAGTTTCTCTTAATAAACTTAAATTCTAGCATACATGCATAATTCAATGTTTATTAAGCATTTTATTCAATTTATGTGTTCCGGCAGGTGTGAATAAAATGATTCCAAGATCCTAAAATCATTGAAGAACTAAGCACAGTTTGTCGACTTAATCCTAGAACATCTTAGGTAAGCAAAAGCCTTTTGCTAATAGTCTAGAAACTATTCTTGGTTGATAGGTACGTCTAAGAACTTATTAGGTAAACCTATCGAATTTGCCACGACATAAAAGGACTCCTTACTTGTATTGTTGAGTTTCACCAAAACTAACATGTACTCACAATTATTTGTGTACCTTGCCCCTTTAGGACCAATAAGTAACACCTCGCTGAGCGAAAACTATTACTAGATTGATGTAAAGGATATCCAAGCAAGTGTATATTTTGGCATGGCACCTTTTAACTCAATTTTAAGTTTGGAACTTAAGGCTCTTACTATGTTGGTTAGATTTTAAGTGAACTAAAATCCTTAATCATGCAACATAATCAAGCTTTTGATCTCATGCATTTTAAGACATATTTAAAACAATAAATAACTTAAAACATGCATAAGATATTTGTGATCTAGTATGGCCCGACTTCATCTTGAAGCTTTGACTTCAAAGTCCGTCTTGAAAATCTCCGTGGGAGGCACCATTTTCTTCAAATAGGATAAGCTATAACTAATTACAACTATTTGATGGTTCGCAGACCATATTTGAATTGAAAAATAACTTTGGTACTTTAGACCAATTACATTCAAATTAATGGTACGCAGACCATATTTTCTATCCTATTTGGGCCATACTAGTCACTTCATAACCTGCAAAACAGTACATATACAATATATACCATTCACCCATTCATTATCATGAATGGCCCACATAGCTGGTTAGTAAAACACATTATGCATCACGTAAACATTTGCAGCAATTAATCAAGGGCACCAATAATCTACCAATTATTCAGTCCTTATTAATTCTAATCAAGTTGTTTTAACCTTAACGATTTGTAGACCTAATCAAGATTTTATGACTAAAAAGCGCTCCCACTTAAACCAATAAATTTATATGCTTTACTAATTTTAAACATAAAAATGTATTTCTAGTCCAACCGGAAACATACAAATTTAATTAAAATTTAAAGCTCATATCAATTTATAATTGAATCCAAAAATTTAATTTAATTTCAGTCGTATTTAAATTAATTCATGATTTTAATTTTAGTAAAATAATTAGAATAAATAACTTTTATTATAATTATAATATTCAAAATTAAAATCCAAGAAAATAATTTAAATTATTAATTTTAAAATTAATTAAAATTACGTGAACTGAAATTTTCAAATTAAACATTCAAAACGATCTAATCGTAACGCAAACACCCTACGCGTTGCACGCCCATGGGCCGCACGCACACAGCCATTGCTGGCCATGTGCGCGCAGCCCATGCGCTCGTCGCATAGCTGCTGCTTCCCTATCGCAAGCCTCCGCACGCATTGGTGCTCGCTGCGCGCGCCAGCGTTCATCGCACGCGAGCTATCGCTCGCAGTGCGCGCGCGACATCGCTCGCTGGGCGCGCGACATCGCTCGCTGGGCGCGCGACATCGCTCGCTGGGCGCGCGACATCGCTCGCTGGGCGCGCGACATCGCTCGCTGGGCGCGCGACATCGCTCGCTGTGCGCGCGAGCCATCGCTCGCTGGACGCGCGACATCGCTCGCTGGGCGGGCGACATCGCTCGCTGTGCGTGCGAGCAATGCTAGGCGCAGCGCTCGTGGCACGCGAGCTTGCGCTCGCTGCGCGCGAGGCTGCGCGCTCTTGTGCGAGGCAGCGCGCGTTGTGGCGCAGCTCGCTTGCTGCCCACACGCGACTGCCTTGGCTCGCCCTACGCCCATGCCCATTCGTCCATTGGTCGTGGCACACGACACAAGGCAGGGCTGCTGCCTTGTGCTCGTGCACTACGCCCTTGCTCATTGCATTCGTGCCGCATGGGCGACGAGCTCCCTTGCTCGTCGTCGCATGCCCGCATTATGAAACACCCCTTAAGGGTAACATGAAGCGTCCATTGCTTTGTGCGTGCAAGTTATATGAACGAATCGCATAAAATTTTAAATTTATATTTAAAATTAATGACAAATTAATAAATAATATTAATTTCATAATTTTAGGGCGAAAAATCGAAAATTTATTATCCAATTGATTTCCGATTGATATGGATTCAAGTCTAGGTCATAAAAATTTAAAATTTATCGTAAATTTACAATTTTTATGGTGGTTTTTAATCATAGGTTTCTAATTAAATTACAATTAATTATGAAAATCAAATTAATTCTAAATTATTCTAATTTTCAACAAATTAATCATAATTACAAATTAGATTGCATAATTAACAAGACTAGGCATTCAAACTTGTTAAACATATGCAGTAGGTCAATCAAAAATTCAAGATTTATCAACAAGAATCGCAAATATTTAATTTAACATCTTAAATTTACGAAATTTTGCATTCGAAAAACTAAAACCTTCGAAAAGTCATAGTTAGGCTTCGAATTTGAGAATTCTGGGTTCGGCAGAAAATTACTATTTTTGTCAAAATTTTAGAATGCCTTTTACATGCGGAATTGACACAAAAATCACTCAATTCGGATGAGTAACGAAGAAACTGCCGAAAAACTGCGTACGTATAATTAAATAAACGCAATTTGCAATTAATTAACAATTACGAAAATTAATCACCCCTTTTAATTCTTGCAAATTTGTAATATTTAACCATGTTCATGCAATTTAGATTATGAAAATAATAAGGGGCTCGTGATACCACTGTTAGGTTATGATACATATGACAATTCATAAATCATGCGGAAAAACCATAAACCCAGGAAAACATATTATTTACACATAATCATTTAGCATAGATTAGATGCATACTCTTTGTTGCGTGCCTTCCCTAGCTGCGCCCGAACCGAACAAGAACAAGTCTTTAGGACTCCAAGTGTCGTCCCTCCGTAGATAGTCCACAGCACGTCCGGATCCGCCTTAAGATTGACCAACTAGAATCGCCCTTAAGGTACTATTATTTTCGGCACTTTATAGGCAAATGTGTGACTGAATTTTTCTCTCAAAACTCACTTTGAATACTTTGAAACTTGTGTTATAAATTGTGAGCCCTAGCCTCATATTTATAGCGGTATGGAAAGGGAATCGAAATCCTATTCAGATACAAATTAATTAAACCTAGAATTCTACAAGAACTCTAATTTAATTAATTTATCAAATAGAATTAGGAATTTAATCATTAACCGAACTCTGCATGTTTTAGGAAACGTGCACGAACACAAACACTTGCACACACACGCACGGCAGCCACGATGGGCCCCATGCGTGCGCGCGAGCAGCAGCCCACTCAGCGCCCGGGCGCGCTGCGCGTGCTGTGCGCGCTGTGCGCGCTGCGCGCTGTGCGTGCTGTGCGCGCTGTGCTCGCTGCGCGCTGTGCGTGCTGTGCGCGCTGTGCTCGCTGCGCGCTGCGCGCAGCCTGCTGGGCCTGGCCTTGCGCTGGGCCTGGCATGGCTGTTTGTGCGGCGCGCTTGGCTTGCTGGGCGATGGCCTGGCTTCGTGCTGGGCCTCGTCCGGCAGGCCTCGTCCGATGCTTATTCGTACGATGCGCTTCCGATTAAATTTTCCGATTCCGGAATTCATTTCCGATACGAACAATATTTAATATTTCCGATTCCGGAATTAATTTCCGTTTCGAACAAATATTTAATATTTCCGTTTCCGGAATTATTTTCCGGTTCCGGTAATATTTCCGATTCTGACAATATTTCCGTTTCCGGCAATATTTCCGATTCTGGCAATATTTCCATTTCCGATAATATTTTCCGATACGTACCATGTTTCCGTTTCCGGCAACATCTACGACTTGGATAATATTTATATTTCCGATACGATCCATATTTCCGTTTCCGGCAATATCATCGTTTCCGGAGTATTCATTCCTTGCCTGTGACGATCTTAGCTCCCACTGAAACCAAGATCCGTCGGTTCCGAATATTCATAGATGGAGTATTTAATGCCATTAAATACTTGATCCGTTTACGTACTATTTGTGTGACCCTACGGGTTCAGTCAAGAGTAAGCTGTGGATTAATATCATTAATTCCACTTGAACTGAAGCGGCCTCTAGCTAGGCATTCAGCTCACTTGATCTCACTGAATTATTAACTTGTTAATTAATACTGAACCGCATTTATTAGACTTAATATAGAATGCATACTTGGACCAAGGGCATTATTTCCTTCATGCACATGCTCCTAGGAATTGAACCATTCCTGATGTGCTCTTTCTGTTTACTAGGTCACCTGCATAGTCAGCATCTGTATATCCTTTGAGATCAAAGTGATCATAGTTAGGGTACCATAGGCACAAATCGTCTGTTCCTTTTAGATATCTTAGAATTCTTTTGACAGCTGTAAGGTGAGATTCTTTTGGATTTGATTGGAAGCGGGCACAGACACCTACACTGAATGCGATGTTTGGTCTGCTTGCTGTAAGATAAAGTAGGGAGCCTATCATACCTCTGTACCTTGTTTGGTCTACACTCTTACCTTCTTGATCCTCATCCAGTCTCGTGGTTGTTCCCATTGGAGTGTGGTTTCTCTTAGCGGACTCCATTCCATATTTCTTGATGAGATCTTTTATGTATTTCTGTTGATGTATCATGATCCCTTGTTCCGTTTGCTTGATTTGGAGACCTAGGAAGAAGTTGAGTTCTCCCATCATGCTCATTTGAAATTCTTGCTGCATTAGGTCAGAGAATTCCTTGCATAGATCTTCGTTAGTTGCTCCAAATATAATATCATCAACATAGATTTGAACAATTAATATGTCTGTATTTCTTGACTTAAGGAACAGAGTTCTATCAACCTTACCTCGATTGAACTTATTGTCTAGCAAAAAGTGTGAGAGACGTTCATACCAGGCTCTTGGTGCTTGTTTCAGTCCATACAGTGCCTTATCTAGTTTGTAGACATGTGTGGGATATTCTGGATCTTCAAAGCCTGGAGGCTGTTCCACATAGACTTCTTCCTTGAGAATGCCGTTTAGGAAGGCACATTTTACATCCATTTGATAGAGTTTGAATCCCATATATGATGCAAATGCTATTAGTATGCGTATTGCCTCCATTCTGGCAACTGGAGCAAATGTTTCTTCAAAGTCTATTCCTTCTTGTTGGTTGTATCCCTTGACAACTAGTCTGGCCTTGTTCCTGGTAATCGTAGCATGCTCATCTTGTTTATTTCGAAATACCCACTTGAGACCTATTACTCGATTGTTCAATGGTATAGGCTCAAGATGCCATACTTTATTTCTTTCGAATTCATTAAGCTCCTCCTGCATAGCAATGATCCAATCAGAATCAGTTAGTGCTTCTTTGTAATTTTTAGGTTCAATCATGGATAAATAAGCATAGAAAGCACAAAAGTTTTTGAGTTGGGATCTGGTTGTGGTTCCACGTCCAAGATCACTGATTATTTGGTCAAGGGGATGTGAGCTTTGATGTTTCCAAGTTCTGGGTTGGAAAGGTGTGTTTGTTTCCACAACAGACTGTTCAACTTGCTCATTTGTTTCTGCATGATCTTCGGCCTGTGCTGGTTCCTCTTCAACTATGTTATCTTCAGATGTTTCTTCGACTTGGGTTTGTTCTTCTGTTTGGGAACTTTTCCTTATCTCTTCGTCTTCTGTTTCTCTAGTGAGTCCTAGTTCGAAGTTTCCATCAGAAGTTGTACCTGCAACATAGTTTTGGGAGTCAGTTTCATCAAATATAATATGTATGCTTTCTTCCATGCACATGGTCCTTTTGTTGAATACTCTATACGCTTTGCTGTTTGAGGCATATCCTAGGAATATTGCTTCATCACTTCGTGCATCAAATTTTCCCAGTTGATCCTTTCCATTGTTGTGAACGAAACACTTGCAACCAAAGATTCTAAGATGGGTTATAGAGGGTTTTCTTCCTTTGTACAGTTCATATGGAGTTTTGTTTTTGATAGCTCTAATTAGCACTCGATTGAGCACATAGCATGCCGTATTTAGAGCTTCGGCCCAGAAACTTTTTGGAAGTCCACTAGCAATCAACATAGTCCTTGTCATGTCTTCAAGAGTTCGGTTCTTTCTTTCTACAACACCGTTTTGTTGAGGTGTTCTGGGAGCAGAGAAGTTGTGATCTATTCCTGAACCTTACATAGATCATCAAATCTTTTATTTTGAAATTCTGTACCATGATCTGATCTGATGTGGACCAGCTTATGACTGCTTTGTCGTTGAACCTTTGTGGCGAAAGCCAGGAATTCTTCAAACGTCTCTTCCTTGTTGGATAGGAAGATCACCCATGTGTATCTTGAGAAATCGTCTACAATTACGAGTACGTACTTCTTTCCACTTCTGCTCTGTGTCCTCATTGGTCCACACAGATCCATGTGGATCAGCTCCAGTGGTCTTGTTGTACTGATTACCCCCTTTGATTTAAAGGACGTTCTTACTTGCTTTCCTTTGATACAGGCATCACAGACTGATTGTTTTGCAAACTTTGTATTTGGGAGACCTGTGACTAAATTTTTCAATTTTAATTTGTTCATTAGAGAAAAGCTAGCATGACCAAATCTTTTGTGCCATAACAAAGGATCATCTTCAATAACACTGAGACAGGTTAGATTGGAGTGAGGGACCGAGTTGAGGTTAACCACATATGTGTTCCCTTTCCTCTGTCCCTCTAAGATCACTGTCTCTGTGTTACTATTGATGATTAGACATTTATTTGAGAAGAATTTTGCATAATTGCCTTTGTCACAGAATTGAGAAATGCTTAATAAACTATGACCTAGTCCCTCAACTAAAAACACATTATCGATGGAGTGAGACTTTGACTTACCAACCTTACCAATGCCAATGATGTTACCTTTCTTATTATCGCCAAAAGTCACAGTTCCACCTTCGTAGGTCGTGAGTGAGAGAAATCTATTTCTGTCTCCCGTCATGTGCTTGGAACAACCACTGTCTAGGTACCATGTGTTGTTCCCCCTCACTTCGACCTGTATGAAGTTTTTAGTTAGAGTTTTTAGGAACCCAGCATAGCTTGGGTTCCTTACTTTGAATCAAATCACTTTTCTTTACCCATTTAGTTTTGGTGAATTCGATGTTCTTTTCCAAGTACCTTTGGTTTTTAGGGCAAGAAACTCTATAGTGACCGATTTGACCACAGAAGGTGCATACTATGTCACTGTATAAATCTACTCTGGTTTTTCTAGGATGATGCTTTTTGTGGTTAAAACCTAAACCTTCTGTGCGTTTGGTTCTAGCTTCTTCTATCCATTTTGGTGTTACCTCTATTTTGTGTCTGGTCCTTTTAGCCAATTCACTTTCTAGATGGGTCTTTTCTTGGTGAATTTTCACTAGTTCTAACTGAGCTTTTTCTAGTTCTTCTTTATAGAGGTTCTTGGTTTTGGCTATTTTTAGGTCAATCAGATCTTGTTTTAGCCAGGAGTTTTCATTGCGTAAGGCTTCACACATTTCTTTTATATGAAGGTTCTGATCAAAGAGTTTAAAGAAACGATTGTCAATATCTAAGTTTGAGTTTCTGGTCCATTCCAACTCCTCTGTGAGTTTATTGACAATGTCTTGGTGTTTTCTGTCTGAGTCTAGTTTTTCTTTTAGGAGATCCTCATAATCACTAGTGAGACAAGAAAGTAAGTCAAACAATTCTACTTTAGACATGGATTCAAGCCTACTTTTAATATGAACAAGACTTGCTTGGAATTTATCAGATTCTGAGTCTGATTCTTCATCTTCATGTTCAGCTACAAGACACAGGTGAGCAATTTCTTCGTTGGGTTGTTCCTGTTCCTCATCAGAAGAAGTATCTCCCCATGCAGCAATCATGGCTTTTCTTACCTCAGTTTTGGAAAAGGAGTTTCTGTTGTCTTTGAATCTATCTTTTGTTGTTTCCTTTCCTTTTCCTCGTTCTTGATCCCATAGAGGACATTCCCTAATGCGATGTTCCAAGTTTCCACACTTATGGCATCCAGTGTCAGTTTTAGGGAACTTTCGATTTGGTTTGCTTCTGTGTTCCACATCTTTGTTGTTCCTAAACATTCTTCTGAACCTCCTAGCAAACAGAGCTGTCTCTTCATCTTCTTCAGAGTTTTCATCATTTTCGGTTTTTAGAGCAAGAGCTCTATTTTTGGTATTCTCTGAAGGTCGCGCATTTAATTGCAGTTCATGAGTTAGGAGAGATCCAGCCAGTTGTTCCAGGTTAAATTTGGTGAAGTCTTTAGTTTCCTGGAGGGCTGTGACTTTAGCCATCCAGGGATCTTGTGGTAGACTTCTTAGGACCTTCCTGACTTGTTCCTCAGGAGTTATGATTTTGCCAAGAGAATTTAGTTCTTTGATAATGTTTGTGAAGCGAGTAATCATGTCTTGAATCGTTTCAGCTGTCTTCATGGTGAACAGCTCGTATTGGTGCATTAAGAGATCAATCTTCGATCTCTTAACTTCGTTTGTTCCTTCATGAGTAACCTGGAGCAGATCCCAAATCTGCTTTGCGTTCTTGCAGCCCATTACTCTGTTGTGTTCATTTGGACCTAGTCCACAATGAAGGATTTTGACGGCCATGGCATTGAGTTCAAGCTTTTCATAGTCGGCTTTGTCAAATTTATCAACAGGTTTGGGAACAGTTTCTCCAGAGGTGTTCAGCTTAGTGACTTGGAAGTCTCCAACTTCAATCACTCTCCATGCTTGATAGTTTTCAGCCTTAATGAAAATCTCCATCCTGTTTCTCCAGTAGGAATAGTATTTGCCACTAAACATTGGAGGTCGTTGTGTTGAGTATCCCTCTTCTAGTTTCTCCGTAGTGTTCATAGCTTCAGAATCGTTTTTCCCGTCAGCATTACCTGCAGTTTAAAGGGTTCTGGCTCTGATACCAATTGTTAGTTTTACAGAGTTCCTCAAGAGGGGGGGGGGGTGAATTGATATTTTACGTATTTATAAAAATTAAACTACAAGGAACATAAATAGTAAAATATGCAAGCAAGATTTAGCGTGGAAAACTCTCTAGGCCCAATAGAGAGGAAAAAACCACGGCCCCTTTGGGGACTTAAACACTTTTACTAATTAGGCAAAACAACTCAGTTTCTTTACAAACCTAATCTACTCGGGCCACAATCTGCCAATCGCCTCTGATTGCAGATGACTAGGAACAACCCTCTTTGTTCCTTCCCTTATGGAAACAGTCCCTCAACTGTTCCTACTCACTGATCTCTCGTGAGATCTTCTCTCTTGCTCAAGTAAGCCTGACTCAGGCTTAACATACAATAACTCAACACTTTAATCAAACGTATAAGAATTAATTAACTACTAACATACGATATAAGACTAAGTAACAAATACTGCTCTATATGGGAACAGGAACAGACTTCTTTAAAGATTAAGACTTTAAGGGTGATACCTGAAAGCTTCCGGTTGATGTAAATAAGTCTGATAAAAAGTTTCGCAAAGAACAAAGGTTGTATTTATACGAATCCAAGTGTTTACCCTAGATTCAAATCCAACCCAGTTTAGGACTCTTTTTAATAGATAGATTTTCGCAAATCTTACTTCAAACGCGTTTAGGTAAAATCAATCTTTTCGTATTTTGAGAGTTATATGTTAACTCAAATTCAAGAGTATAACTTCAAACAGTTTTGTAAAATCAGTTTAAAAACTTTGACGTTTATCTTTTTGTAAAAGTAAAACTGATTTATTTCGTTTCACGATATAACTAGGACTCTTCAAAATACTCTGTTCCCATACTAAGCATGTACTAAATTACATTGGTCTTATACCTTTCGCCCCTTATAGAATTTGCTTGACTTGATCCTTGATTTAATCTTGCCACGTACTTTGAACTTAATTACTTCATAGCTCCCTAGCTTGCTTCGGTTGTTGCATTTGTTCTTCTTTAAATATTAACCTGTTCCTGACATTCTCCAAAACGAACTATTAGTAGAAGGTAATCTTGTCATCATCAAAACCAGGAATCAACACTGTTGAAGCCTTATTTATGTAACTGACCGTTATATGTGCCTCGTAGATCCTAGAAAACAAGGAGAATTGGATTGGCCTCGCGCTACAATATTATCACAGGCATTGCTCGAGGATTACTTTATCTCCATGAAGACTCTCGGCCTAGGATCATCCATCGAGACCTAAAAGCAGCCAATATCTTGCTTGAAGCTGATATGAACCCTAAAATTGCAGACTTTGGTTTGGCTAGGATCTTCAAAGTTGAACAGACAGAGGATGACACACGCATAATAGCGGGAACATAGTAAGTACTGATTTTAGTCCTAGTTAATTTGTTTCCCATCATTGGCTCTATGTATCAAGTTGCTTATTTTCTTTCAATTTTCTAGCGGTTACATGTCTCCAGAATATGCAATGCATGGTCAATTATCCATAAAGTCGGATGTATACAGTTTTGGCGTGCTATTATTAGAGATTGTAAGCGGGAAAAGAATCAATAGCAGATTCTACCCCTCAGGTGCCGGAGATCTCTTGACCTATGTGAGTACAACAAACATTTTTTTTTTTTCATTTTTTAATGATTTTTACAGTTATTATTACAAAATTATTAAGGCAAATGAGAGAAAGTGTATGAAAAAGTTAATAATTACAATAAAATATGGGTAAAATAAGAGAGATAATGTAAAAAGGTGGGTGATCGGGTGTAAAAAAAAAATGAATAAAGTAATTGAAAGTGGCCAGAGAAATGTATATTTTGTGGGGGGTAAGGGGGATAATATGATGCATTTCTATGTCCTAGAATAGATAAAGTACAATATAAAAACTTTATGAAACGGGGTAAAGACCTTACTACCTCCGCTTCAAAAAGATCTTTACGCTTTCCGTTTAAGTTTGTTTTAAAAAAATCTGTTTACGCTTTCACTTTACTCCATTTTTGACAATGTATTTTTACAATTGTATCCTCATTTGGTCTCCACAAATTACCCACTTCGGATATTATATTTACTTTTTTGGCCCACTTGCACAATGGGATGGATTAAAGACCAAATTAATATTCCCACCCACCCCTTAATCATGTATGACACATTTTGTTGGGGAAAAGAACCCTCCCAATTTCCCTCCTTTTGTTAATCAGATGGTTTGGTTGATAATCTAGTATTTTAATCTTACTGTCACTTTTATCCACTTGCAACAAATTGGCCCACATGCACATATTCTCTCCTTTGCTTTAATTCTTGTGAAAACAGTAAGTGTAAACTTCTTTCTGAAATGGAGGGAGTATGAAATAGACGGTAGTAAATTTTAAGAATGTGAAAAATATATTTACTCTTGTATCCCATCAATACATCTCCTAGGCATGGAGAAGCTTGGAAGAAGAAACACCTTTGAAATTTATGGATTCGACACTGAGATAGTCATACTCGACTAATGACGTCTTAAGAAGTATTCATTTAGGCTTATTATGCGTACAAGAGAACGCACATGAGAGGCCGACCATGTCAACAATCGTCTCCATGCTCAATACTGACACTACTACTGGTACACTTCCGACTCCTCAACGTCCTCAATTCTATTACAATAATAGCAGTTCAGAATCATCTCAGGCGACATGGTCTAATCAACATCCAGCAGCGACATTGACCGATTGTAACTCAATGCCAACAATAAGTGAGATGAATCCCAGTTAGATGGCCGGTTCACATTAACTAAAAGACGCTACCTCCATTTTAAAATAATCTTTATCCTTTTTATTTTAATCTGTTACATAATGTTTTTTACATTGAGTTTTCGGAAATGATAAAGGTCGCAATTTGCTACCTTTAAGTCGTGTCACAATTATGACATGACATGACATGTTTATGTGTCATTATTTAAACTAGAAACTAAAATATATAACTTATATAACATATTATACATGTTATAAAAAAGGTAAAAAAATCTTAATATTCTAATTTACAAATTGAATAAAGTAATTTTTTACTTCAAAGAAATAGTTATGATTTGTATAGGAAATACTTGTTTCTTTCTTTAATTATATCGACTACCTTATTTACATATTTCCATAGTAAAAATATTGCATTGATAATAAAAATATTTTAATGACGCATGGCCTACGTGGCACCCATATGTACCATTTAGAATCCGACACGTTGGATTGCGCGCGCAACTAAATATTGTCGCAACTTGCTACATTTATCATCACCCTTGTGTTTTATTCTATTTTTGACATGAAATTTTTACTATCTTACCCCTTTTAGCCCATTTATAACTTTCCACTCACTTTCTCTTACCTTCAATCTTACTTTTTCCATATTTTATTATATTAATCTACCTTGCTACATATTTTTTCTATTTTGTCTTAATATTTGTGGAAACAGTAATCTGAAAGATAATTTTGAAACGGAGGTATTTGTACATTATTTGAATTTATTTGATGAGAAAATGCTAAGAATACATGTTCAATGCATGCAGCTCATTAGTCACAAGCTTAACAAAAAGCAAGTAAAGTTGACAGAGGAACTAAGGTGTCCTCTGTTGCAACTGATTGTTCTTTGAATCAAGGAAAATTTGTCAGAAATGACCTTTTAAAACCCAAAAATTGTGACAAATGACCTTTTAAAAAAAAGTTGTGACATAGGACCCAATTAATTTTTTTTGTGAATAAGGACCAAAGCCTATTTTTCGATGGTCAACATCAATTTCCCGGCGTTGACCAACACGTGGCGTGCATTGTTCATTTTTTTAACAAATATTTTTTAAAAAATTATTCCCTCCAAAATCCCCCCCTCCTTTATTTCCCCAAACTACCCAGCAACAGTGACGCCTGCACCCATGGTAATGCTCTGCATTTTCTTCAACACTTCCCGCGTT